>NC_053165.1:107984278-109439278 GCF_016835505.1 Polypterus senegalus | reverse complement strand
CACACTCAGTTCACAGCAGGCACATTACAGGTGGATCACAGCCAGTCCTGATCGACCTCCTCAACATCTAGCCTGACGATTGTGCTCAATTCACCATGGACGAAAAGAATCGATGTTCGCACTTGATTAGACTAACGCTCTGATGCTGTGGTGATCGTGCAGTATCTTTACCCACCCACTCAATTTGACGATCGCGCTAAATCCCTACTCCCCACTTACATTAGGAGAGAGGGACTCCCACCCCAGTCTCTTTCGTGAACACACTACAATGAGAAAAAGAGGTGTGTGATACCACAAAGTTGGGGAAACACTGTCAGAAATAAACCTCACACGTGAATGGACATGATCAGACAATACCCTGGGATACTAAAGAAAACAAAAAATAATTGGTAAAACTACTGAAGTCAAGCTAAATATCCAAATTGAACCCTCCCACCATAGCGGTCCTTTGAGTTCCCATCTGTCTGTGGTTGTGCAGGGACTCAGCACTGCATTTTAATTACCAGCCAGTATAACCAGACACACAAACACCAGACCCCACCTGAATTTAATGATGGAGAGACTGAAATTCACAAAGAAGCCTGACGGTAAGTAATAAACCTGCAGTGAACATCTCATTGTAAAGGTGAAATAACTGCTGTTATTCTACACTCTTAAAAATAAAGGTGCCAGGGTGATTCTTCAAAGCGATGCCTTTGATGAGCCATTTTTGGTTCCCAAAAGAGCCACCCACATGAATGTTCCAGAAAGAACCTTGTCGGAGGTGACTGGGGTGGCGACCCGGCCGGATGCCCAGGAAGACCAGAGGAGGGCTTAAGTCCTCCCCAGACCATGTGGGGGCGACCACCCTGGTTCCTTTGGGGGCCACGGGTACAGAGCTTTGAAGCTCTACCCTGTAGGGGCCCATGGTCACCGCCAGGGGGCACCCCTGTGCCTAAAGAGCCCTGGACTCGGGTTTGTGCTGGGGGATAGACAAGCAGGGGCACCCGGAGTGCTTCCGAATACACAGCTGGCACTTCTGCCACACTGGGGAGTGCCGGTGGAAGATTGCCGGGAAGCACCTGGAGCACATCTGGGTGCATATAAAAGGGGCCACCTCCCTCCATATGATGCCTGGAGTCGGGAGGAGAGGAGACAAGCTCTAGGAGGAGACGAGGAGGTGGCCTGAAGGGAGTTAAAGGCATTGGTGTTGTGGCCAGGACTTTGGGGGTTTTGAGGTGCACTGATACCTATGTTCAATAAACGTGTGTTGGGTGACGTCGTGTCTGCCTGTCTGTGTCCGGGCTAGCTTCCACAACTTTTTATTTATTTAGACCTGTTCCTTACTGTAAATAACCATGGATAGATGGTAACAGATTGGTCAAATAGCAATGCCTCATGATTTTAAAAGGACCCTCGCTACACATGATAACACAGACTAAGTGTTTGTAACAACTGCCTTGTGTATTTGTGGTCAGTTTCTGCTTGTAACTTCAGCCCAAGCCCCTCCGATATACAGCTGTGAGATCAGCTCTTGTTGGGCCTCCAAGACAGTGGACTGCAACAAGCACTACGGACATTTGTGCGCCACAACCCAGATAAAACTTTTGGGGAAGTGCATCAAGAGGCCCTGCTGCTGGAAGAGGAATGTAATGCGGGACACAGGGAAGAAACTTGCGGAGCTATTGGTGAGTTCTCTGCAACTAACTCTCATTCACAGGCAGACTGGAGACTAGCATTCAAGGTAGAGATTCTGGGTGACCTGAAAACACAGATGAAGGAATGGACTCAAGAGCTGTTGAAGGAACTGAGGCCAGCAGTTCCACAGGTTGATGCTTCCCAGCCACTAGTACACTCTCAGACAGATAGGAGGCCTCGCACTAACAGCCGTTATGCCTGGGATTCACAAGGTAGGCCCATTTGTAATCGGTGCAGACAAGCAGGTCATTTGGCACGGAACTGTCCATCCTCTAGTAGGCGCCCTACTTTAAACTTGTAAGACCTGCAGCTGTGAGCTGGGTAGTAGGGTTGGACAGTGAGCCCCCGAAAGGCCATATCCCCTCTTATTGGTGAGTGTCCCATGATAAAGGTCACCCTCGAAGGCAAAACATTAGATGGACTGTTAGACACAGGATCCCAGGTTACCCTGATGCAAGAGAGCTTTATCAAGCAGCATATTGCAGATAACATAGACGTCGGGCAGGCCCCGTTTCTTCTAACACTGAAAGCTGCCAATGGGTTGGATATCCCCTATATAGGGTAGGCCACCATGGATTTTGAGGTGGCACCACTAAAGGATGTATCCTCCAATTCATGTTTTTAACGGACTTGTAGAGTGTGGACTGTGTGTTTTTCCAGCTGGTCCTAAACTTCTTCAAGTTCATGATTATTGAAGTCCCTGTGCTCCTGGGAACACTTAAAGCTTTAGATGTGGTTTTATCCCCTTACTGGTTTAAAATTGCATCGGTCTACAGAGAGCTCCTTGGACTTCGTGTTTGTTTTTTGTCCTTGCATGCTGTGTGAATCTTGGCACCTCCTAAACAAAGGTGAACTGTTCAATCGATTCAGTTTGCCTCAGGTGGACACCAGTCAAGTTGTAGACACATCACAAGGAAAATGAAAGCAAACAAGATGGGCCTGACCACAATCTGGAGCTCCACAGCAAAGGGTCTGAATATTTACTGAATTATAGATTTCCGTTTTTGATTATTAATAAATTACGTTAACAAACATTTCTGAAAACATGTTTTCATTTTGTCATTTTTTCATTTGATTTACTATGGATTACTGCACATACATTGATGGGCACATTTTTCCATTTAAAATTAAATACAGAACACAATAAAGTGTGTGGGATGCTTTCTAAATACACTGTATTATTCTTGGAAAAAAAATGAAATAGCTTTAAAACAATAAAACAAAATGTATTTTAAAAATTAAAATGTATAAACTCTTCATCTGTTCTGTTGGGCGGCCCCAAAAATATTTTTATTAAGTTTTGCAATGTTAAAATTGAATGAGAAATGAATATTGGCTGAATCACTCACTCCACATGCTTCTCTTCATACCCTGGCACATTCAAACTCTCCTGCAAGCTGAAAGACTTGTCTGCTTTTCTAACTAAACATGCGTTGCAACCTTAGGAGGTATCTAACAGACACCTTAATAACATTCCAGAAATTAACAGAATTCTATAAAAATAATAAAATCCATACATTGGCAGTACTATATGGGAAAATCAGGAAAATAAATAGTCAACATGTACTGTTGAAGTGCGCAAGTGCCAATTTCATTATGGCAGTGTGGCAGAGTTGTGTGGTCTGTGTTGAGTACGATTTGAAACTTCTAAATGGAAACATTTTTTCAAGTAGTATATAAATTAAGAAACTATATGTGTGTTGTCACACACGTGCACATGGAAGCCAGCCACAGGGACCAAGAGAAGTGAATTCCCTGCCTGGCCGGGGGTTGTGGGGTGCACTCAACCCTCTTATTTTGTACCCGCAGACCAGACAGGGAAAATTCTACCTGAGTGCGAAGACATCACTTCCACCTCGCCTCTGAGGACATCACTTCCTGTCCCAGCCCAGAGGATGACATCACTTCCTGTCTTAGCTCCGAGGACGAATTCACTTTTATAAACCTCCCTATAAAACACAGCTTCCTTCCTCCATTGATCAGTTCTGTTTTGAACTCAGATTGATTCTCAATTGTATTGAAATTTTGCCTTTTGCAGCCAAGGTCAAGTACACAGGTGGCTGCCCCAAACCTTTGTCTTGTGTCAAGGCTCATCTTTTCACAGTGTGTAATTTTTGTATTATTATTTTGTAATGTTAATAAAAATACTGTTGAGTGAAAATGCTGTCCTTATCAACGTGCACCCGGAGGTGATCTCTTTATTGTCTCGCCCCACACACCAGCTGGCATGAAATCTTATTAAAATTTCAAGATGTTTTGTTCTTGTGCATTTTATTTATGGATTGCATCCTCTATCATATTGTGCAGATCATCATAACCACATGTGACAGCCTCATTTTGTGTAAAGCCCAAATGTTTGAATAAACAATAGCAGACAAGGAAACTATCAGAACACCTAGAAATCCATACTAGAAATCCAGCAGAAAATTTTGAAATGAAAAATGAAACAAAACAAAAAAAATTGAGAATTCACACTATAATATGGTGTACGGACAAAAGCGGAAATGTGCGTGTGCACAAAAAAATCCAGATGCATAAATCTGTGCGTTCGCCAACTTCCATATTCTTCTGCTCCATAAATCCTGGTCAGCGTGAAAAGTAATGCACGTGCATGCGCCTGCTGTCCCGCCCAAACTCCTCCCAGAATTATGCCTCTTTGAATATGCAAATCAATACAAATAGCCCTTAAGCTCAGCGTTCTGTGAAAAGGCAATGGCAAAAGCACAGGGGAAAATAGAAGAATTTCAGCAAATACCAAGTGGAGGCAAGGAAAAACGTACTATTTTTTGGTTTAAACAGTGGTATAAACGAACAAAAGGAAGTTGATCGAGTGACAGAGTGTTGGAGAAACTCGAAAGCTCAAGTTCGCAAAGAGGTGCTACACTGAAAAGCTGGAAAATAGGTTTTCAGCCAATGATCCTGCATCAGTGTGGAGAGGTCTGAAAGATATCACCACTACAGGAAACCGACCGCCCACATACTGTAGAGAACCATCAACTGGCCAACAAGCTGAATTTGTTCTACTGCAGGTTTGATAATCCCTCTTTCACACCTCTCACTTTCGCCGACCACAATATACTTCCAGCATCTACTACTATGCCCCTATCCCTCCTCACTGACACCATACCTGCATTCAGGATCTGTGAAGGAGATGTGAGTCAGCTCTTCAGCAGACAGAAGATCAGGAAGGCACCAGGTCTAGACGGTGTATCACCTTCCTGTCTCAAAGTCTGTGCTAATCAGCTGGCCCCCATATTAACACAGATCTTCAATAGATCCCTGGAGCTATGTGAAGTTCCCTCCTGTCTCAAGCGCTCCACAATTGTCCCAAAAAAAACCTCCATTGCAGGGTTAAATGACTACAGGCCTGTTACCCTGACGTCTGTGGTCATGAAATCCTTTGAAAGACTGGTGTTGACCTACCTGAAGGACATCACAAGCCCCCTGCTTGACCCCCTACAGTTTGCTTACTGAGCAAACAGGTCAGTGGATGATGTTATCAACATGGGACTGCACTACATCTTGCAACATTTCGACTCTCCAGGGACATATGCGAGAATCCTGTTTGTGGACTTCAGTTCGGCGTTCAATACTATCATCCCAGAAGTTCTTCACACCAAACTCACTTGGCTCACTGTACCAGCCCCCATCTGCCAGTGGATCACAAACTTCCTGACAGATAGGAAGCAGCAAGTGAGATTGGGAAAAATCATATCCAGTACACGTACAGTCAGCACTGGCACCCCCCTCCCCAGTGATGTGTCCTCTCCCCTCTGCTCTTCTCGCTCTACACAAATGACTGCACCTCAAGAGACCCATCTGTTGTATATGATTGTTTAATGATGCTTTTGTCCATTGCTTTATGTTCGGGTGTTGATTGCTATGGTCTGCGTCTTTTGAGATGGGTGTGGTCTGAAAGGCACACTGTATGGTGAGTTGGTTAAACAGGGTTTACAATAAACAGCATTTGAAACGTTATTCTGAGTATGTCACTACTTCAGTCTAGAGAACAGTACAATTGGCGACGAGGATGGGATAAAAATGTTCCCGTTTGTTTCACTGCCACCCCCCGAGTCTTTCTTGCCTCAGCCGGGCAAAGCACCTGTTCCGTGGGACAGATGGAAGTCTTCATTTCAAACGTACCTGCTTGCGGTGGGTTTGGATGCAGTTGCTAGTGCTAGAAAAAGAGCTATTCTCCTGTATTGCCTTGGCTCAGAAGGACTCTGCGTCTTCCAGACACTCGGCGACGCTGACACATACGAAGCCGCGATTGGGTTCCTTGACGGGCACTTTACAAAAAAGCAGAGCATCCTTTTGAAACGGCTACAGTTCCGTCAGTGGACACAACGTGCCGGTGAGTCTATTTCGCAGTACGTGGCTAACTTAAAGGGTTTAGCCGAGTCTTGTAAATTTGACCTTCTTCGTGATGAAATGATTAGAGACCAACTGATTGAAAAAACTACTCTTCCTCTGGTGCGTGAGAGGCTTCTTTTGGAGGATGATGAGTTGACGCTCTGTAAATCGTTGACTATTGCGTGTCAAATAGAATCAGCTTCTCAATGTGCACATAAAATAAGTGAAATACAGATGCCTTCTGCAAATCACTTAACTGATGTTCAGACAGTGAATGAGCAACAGGGCTCAGAGTGTAACTGTGCATCTGACTGTCAGTCTCAGGCATCAGTACAGCAGATGAGACCTCATACAGCTCAGTCTTGCCAGCGCTGTGGAAATGGTGGTTCTACGAGACATGTGTCTCGTGCCATGGATTGCACTGCATGAGGACAAATATGTAGGCGGAAACCCAATCATTTTGCAAAATGGTGTAGGTCAGCGCCAGTCCCTGGAAATAGTAACTGTACACAGCAAAAACAACACTCTGCTGAGTCTTCCCCTGCAGTTATTCACACAGTCTGTTCCTCTCTACCCGGGTTTTGTTCCTGTGCCGTGTACCTGGATGATGTTTGCATTCCTCTTCTGCTAGACACAGGATCTAAAGTGTCACTTATAAACATGGCCACCTATACAACATTCTTATCGCACTTACCACTTCAGCCACCTAACCTTTCCCTCTACGGATATGGCAGTTTCCAGAATTGATGTGATGGGTATTGTGTGCTGCACTGTAACATATGGCAAAAACACTGTGTCTGATTTTCCTTTCCATATCTCAAGGCAAGGTAGCAATATTTTGGGCCTGGACTTGTTCACCAGTCTAGGGTTCACACTACTGGACAATGATGTGTTAACTATTCTGAATGTGACATCACTGTGGCATCAGAAATGTTCACTGGCTTAGAACATTTCAACACATTTACGCACAAGCCTCTGCGTAATACAAGTGTCACTTCTGTTATTCAACCACTGCGGGATGCTGTCACAACAGAACTACAACATCTCCTGACAGATGGCATTATAGAGCCAATCCATGCCTCCCCCTGGATATCGAATTTGGTTATAGCAAAAAAAAGTCAAGAGGGCTGTGGTTATGTGTGGATTTAAGGGCAGTAAATCAGGCTATCAACCCTGATCGTTACCCCTTACCAGCCATCAAAGAGCTCACCACTCACTTCCATGGCTCAAAGGTTTTTTCAAAGCTCGACCTTCGTCAAGGTTATTTTCAAGTTCCTCTCCACGAGGACAGCAGGGATTTGACTGTATTCACCACCCACGTTAGATTTTTTCGTTATACCATGAATGCCATTTGGCCTGTGCTCCGTTCCCAGTTGTTTCCAAAAACATAATGTCCACTATTCTGGCAGGAATTCCAGGGGTGGTTGTTTACTTGGATGACATTGTAGTCCATGGGCCAGATAATGCTGTCCATGATGAACGTCTGCAAGCAACTTTTGCAGCTCTTAACCACCACAACCTTACCTTAAATGCAGATAAGTGCCTGTTTGCTGCACATGAAGTGGACTTTATTGGGTTCCGCTTGTCAACTCAAGATTTATCACCCCTTCAGTCGAATGTGGAGGCCATTCAGCATGTTCCAGCACCTACTTCAGCTTCACAGTTGGCCTTATTTCTGGGGATGACAGGGTACTACATGAGATTCATGCCAAAATACTCTGCACTCACTACACCCCTTCGGCAGCTGCTTAAAAAAGAGGCATCCTGGAGTTGGTCGGCGGACTGTGCAGAAGCCTTTTGCAAACTTAAAGAGTTGCTTACTACTTCACCAGTCTTGGCACATTTTAAGGTGGACAGTCCAACTATTGTAACTTGTGATGCATCTGCTTCAGCAGTAGATGCAGTTCTTTCACAGATACAAGATGGAGTGGAGAAGCCTGTGGCTTTTGCTTCCCGTGCATCGAGCCCTGCTGAACAAAAATAACTAGTAGGGGAGAGGGAGGTACTCGCATGTGTATGGGCCTGTGAAAAGTGGCATACTTACCTGTACGGGCATCCATTTACTTTAATCCAGAAAGTTTGAGATATATCGGCATCTGTCGTGAACATTCGGGTAACAGTAGATCAGCTGATAATGTGGCACAACTGCACCACATTGGCAGCGTAGCCAATATTGCCAAACTGAGTTAAATAATGTACTGTGTATTGGGTTATTTTCAGGATACAATTAACAGCGGTATAATATTTGTCAGACGAAAATACATTTGTTTCACGCAGATTGACTTCATCGGTGTCCTTGTTTACGAGATTTTTAAAAATTAAAACATATTTAATAGTTTCTTTACATAAAAAATAATTAAATAAGAATAAATAATTTATTCTTTGTTTTTGGGATTAGAATTACTACCAAAAACCACACAAGGCATTTTAACAGTTATTAAAGCAGTTTAAAAAAAAAATTGCAAATATTTCATTGAATTTAGCCGAACACATGCAAATCTTATGGGAGTAAAAATGATAGGATACCGCGACACCGCACAAGTATCATACCTTTGTTAGTTGTATTATGGGTTATTCTCATTTTATATTATGCAGGGGGCGCAGAATTATTCCAGGTAGAAAAGGGGGGGGGCACGAAATACGAAGGTTTGAGACCCGCTGTCTTAAACTAATAAACAATATGTGATTAATTTCAGTGTATTTGATAAAGCCGCGTCAGGGATATGGATCTAAAAAAGAAAGGTAAACCGTACTGGAACAAAAGCACTGCTTTGACACTGGGTGCTGGCAGTTTGCAAAACCGAGTGGAGAAATTGCGTACGCCAAGCATTTAGCTTGCGTTAAAATGTGCGTGGCTTTACGCCAAGTTTAGGTTTTAATATATCTTGATGTGAGCGTGGAAACGGGCTTATGCAACATTTTTGTGCATACACTCCGTTTATACATGAGGCCCCATGTCACTATCCCCTTCATACTTAATGGGGTGCTGGGACAACTTTTGATTGAACTACTCCTTGATCATCTGCAATACTGTGGCCCCACTTGTTTTGACCATTGTACCCAAACATCTGTTCAACACACAGCAGACAACTCCAGCTAGAGAAACTTATCAGATATTAAACAGACACAAATGAGATCATACACACCATCTCAAGAAAGTATTATCAAAATGCAATGCAGCTCAAATGCTCTCAGCCTGGGGAGTGACTTGGAGAAAGTCACTTTGTAATCCTGGGATTTTCCCAGGTTCTAGGCACCCTTTGGAACAAATCAGCAAATATACTACAAATCCAGCAGAAAATTTTGAAGTGAGAAACGAAAAAACTAAATAAAATAAATATGAGAATGAAACCACTGTTAACCATTCACCAACAGGAATATCTCAAAAGAAATGACCTGTGATTGGTCTATACTTGCACTGTTGAACCAATCAGACCAGGTCACTATTCCTATTATACTTAATGGGGTGTGAGGACAACTTTTGATAGAACTACAACTGGATAACTGCTTTGGTCACTGTGGCCAAACATCTGTTCAATATACAACTACAGAAGCCTATCAGATGTTAAACTAACAGGAACGAGATCGGACACACGATCATAAGAAAGCATCGTCAAAATGTTGGCCTGGGGGGATACTTGGAGAAAGTAATTTCTTAAGTCTGGGACTTTTGCAGGTTTTAGGCACTCTTTGAGAGATCCAGCAGAAAAACTTGAAATGAGAATGAAAAAAGAATAATACATAAATAAGGGAATGAAACAGCTGTTAATCATTCACCAAAAGGAACACCTAATTTTCATAAACCAAAGGAAGTGATTGGCTTGCATTTGCACCGTTCAACCAATCAATGCAGCTCATTATCGCACACGCAACAATAAGAAAGCATCAAAAGGCCATGCAGCTCAGATCCTGTTGGTATGGGGGGTGACTTGGAGGAAGTCACTTTTTGAGCATGGGACTTTCCCAGGTTGCAGGCTCCCTTTTGAAGAAATTAGCAAATATACTGCAAATTCAGCAGAAAATTTTGAAACGAGAAATGAAAAAAAAAAAAAAATGTAGAATAAAACCGCTGTTAACCATTCACCAAAAGCAATACCTCATTTGCATAAGCCGAAGGAGGTGATATGTGATTGGCCTGCACTTGCACTGTTGAACCACACTTCACACTTCTGCTCATTCCTACAACATGTGGAGAAGACAACAGCCAAAGCACTGGGAGCACTGAAAGCATCTTACTCTATTGCGTCATTAATCTGTGGATTTGTCTGCTGACGGGTTCTTTAATACAAATTAAGCATACACTAATTTTTTATGTTATGATTTGTTGGTGTTGTTAGTGTGCTTATTTTGTGGCCATTGTGCTTTTCATCTAGCACTGCACCAGAATGACCTTTCCACACTACAATTCCCAAAATTAAACCTGGTCTATCTGAGGAGCTAGCTCTCCATAGGTGGTCACAGATACTCAGTACATTCCTGTTTGGATTGTGAGTATCCTTTTTTAAAATAAAATACTGTAGAATGGCCTTTATTATAATTGCTCTATGTACAACACAATTTAGTGTCAACTCTCAGTATAATGTAATTCAAATATAACAACTTATAAAAAATAAATATAAAGTTAATGAAGATAAAAATAAATATAAACATAGTTTATGCTAGCTGTGTAACAACCGTCAATAGTACAATTGTAAAATAAACTGAGGACTTCCTGATTAAATCTACTTATTTTGTACTGACCTAAGTTCAGTAACAGCTATGGGATAAAATCTGCCTTTGAGCCTAGAGACCAGGATATACAATGTACAGTAAAGCCTGCCAGTGGGCAATAGGATGAACAGATGGTAATCGGGGTGAGTTGAATCTTGGGCGATATTAGTAGCCCTGTGGAAACAGCAGGAGAGGTAGGTGTCATCCATGGATGGAAGCTGAGTTCATCTGATCTTTTTTATAGTGGTTTTAACATTTTGGAGGGCTTCCTTATCTGCCACAGAGCAATTAGAGTACAACACGGACACAGAGTAAGTTAGGACATCAGGGAAAGGACATCAGCAGCTGCTCAGATGTATTAAATATCACTAACGTTTTCAGAAAGTACAGCCATTACTGTGCCTTCTTGATCAAGAATGTAGTATTCACCATCCATGCGATGTCCCGTGTGATACAAGTTCCCAAAAATCTAAAGGAGAAGACACTCTACTTTCTCCCGGTTTATGGTAAGTGGTTCCAGGTCATTCCTGTGCCTCCTTAAATCAATTATGATTTCTTTGGGGTTTTTTGGTATTAAATAACAGGTTATTAACCCCATTCTGTCAAGTTTCACACCTCTTCTCTGCAGGTTGGGTCATCGTTGTCTGAGATCAACTGAGTTAATGTTGTGTCATCTGTGAACTGAATGGTGCTACTGTATTTGAAAGAATCAGAACGCAGTCATACCCACAAAGCAATACACTCGAGAGTGTAGCACACAACCTTGTGGAGCTCTGACATTAATTAGCAGAGTGGGTGATTAGTAAAGACCTAACCTGACTGTTTGATGATGGTCTGTTTGGAAGTCATAGATCCACAAACTAATGAACTGGCTGATCCCCAGGTCCAGAAGTTTAGTGACCATTCTGCTCAGAATAATGGCATTAAAAGGAGAGATCAATAAATTGCATCTTCATGTAAAAATGTACTGTATATGTAGTGCCACTCAATGGTGAAGTTTATTCTCTCAGCTGACATAGATTTGATCTTTTTTAGAGAAGTCTGCAATACAAACAAGAAAAACAGCCTATCGATGTGACTTCTGAAATAGTTTGCCTCAAGCACATATTTTTTCAAGAGAGTCTTGCAGACTGACTTTGCCACATGTAATCAAATGTCCCTCTTGACACTATAAAATTATCATACTGGCATTTAAGCATCAAAATCTACCAGTCATAACCTCTGTCTTATGACCATGAGTTTTTATGTACAGATATGGCAATGATGACCTCACTTAAAGTCCTCAGTATTTAGCTGAGATTTGTGGTAATCTGTTAGGTCACATATGGCCGATGAATAAATTCTTATTAATTCTCCATATTCAAGATGTATATCAGTACATAGTTACAGCAAACTGGGTCTGAATTGTTTGCAAAATGAATGTGAGCAGTCAACCAAAGATATCTGATAAGAACCAAAAATTAAACAGAGTAGTTTCTAACTGCACTCTTAATGTTGCCTTAATAGGCTGTAGGAAAAAACTGACTCAAACACAGCCAGTGCGGACTTTTTAACTCACACCTATGACTACTACCCATGTTCAGTTTTTACAGTGTGATGAGTTCCTGTCTTTGGAGTACTCAATAACTAAACCAAAGAAGATACAATTTTATTTGTTAATATATTTGTTGGCCTCATTTGGATGTATTTGCTACACCTTCTCACCATAATTTATAACCTTGGTTTAAAGGAGTGATTGGGCTCCAATTAGATACTGCACTTTAGGCAACTTGGGTGGCGCAGTGCTAGCACTGCTCCCTCGCAGTAAGGAGACTTGGGTTCGCTTCCCTGGTGCTCCCTACATGGAGCTTGCATGTTCTCCTCGTGTCTGCTGTGGACGAAGGTTCGAGGCAAACAGCAGGCAGACAGCAGATGTAAAGTAAAAAGCAATTTCTTTATTCTTGGTGGCAGAGAGACCACTCCAGCCCTGTCAGCTAGTGTCACTGACAGTCACCAGCAATAGCCCAATCTTGGGGGGGTGAGTTTCCTTTTTATAATTAAAATTTTTAAATCTTACAGAGATAGCCTATCACAAGACAAGGTTACACAATTCTTTGGGAGGATTCAGTAATATGCCCAAAAATTACAACACATTTGTTCAACCACTAAAGATGAAGTGACAAAGTCTGTTGCTGTTGATTTTACAATCCTAGATGTTTGTTAAGATTAACAGTTTCCTGAGTACAGACTAAAAGGTCAGCAGTTTGACAGAAATATTGCAAGTTTGTTTTTTTAGCTTTGCGTACACACTTAATTTTTATATGTAAGTCTTATTAATAAACAATTAATCCTCAGTTCATTAGTTTAAGTAAGTCATATTAATAATCAATTAATCTATAGCCTATCAATACAAACTAGTAATATACTTATTTTGTTAAGATGATTATACAGGTAATGGTTTTCCTTTTTTAACAATCTTAATGCATTCATATAGTTAACACAAAGAACTCTTATACTCGCAAATATATATACATATACATTTTCATAGCATAAGCTGGTTTGCATAATAACATATTTTCCATCCACCCAAATGCACACAGATAGTAATCATCAAGGCATTTTAGACTTGTTTATCTAAGTACAGAAATTTCATTGCACTAAGGCATAGTCACGAAATCTTCTTCCCCGCCCTTGGACTAGGTCAAAAGGTCCTCAGCCCAAGATTCTTTGTTCAACTATTATTTAATATATTGATTAAAATTTTTATTATTCCACACTGCATGGGTTTACTCCGGGTACTCCGATTTCCTCCCACAGTCCAAAGACATGCAGGTTAGGTGCATTGGTGATCCTAAATTGTCTGTAGTGTGTGCTTGGTGTGTGTGTGAATGTGTGTGCCCAGTGGTGGGCTGGCATCCTGCTTGGGATTTGTTCCTGCCTTGCGCCCTGTGCTGGCTGGGATTGGCTCCAGCAGGACCTCTTTGACCCTGTGTTAGGATATAGTAGGTTGGAGACTGACTTAGTCAACTTGTCTTTTTTGGGGTCACTTTTATTATTCTTTTATTTTTATTGAGTGACTCCTCTTAAAGACAAAAGAATATCTATCTTCATTAATTGACAAAATGTTTCATAAAATTCTTCCAGCCAGCTGTATATCCCATGTGTTTTTTTTTTTGTTTTGTTTTGTTTGGAATGTTTTATGGGCCGTGTCTGTCTCCTGTAATTAGATTTCTTTTCTTGTCGCGTTGTTGGCTCTCTTGCAGTTTTACTCATATCCCACCTAAAATATTTTCTTTTGTTTGGATATTTGCTGTTTTCTGCCTATATTTCTGCTCAAAGTAGCTCTCAGTGACCTTTTTCTTCCTCTCTTCACTTTGTTGGAGGTGGCCTCTCTGATATTTAAAATGTATTACAGTTTTTTTTGTTTTCTTTATCTTTTTAAAGAAATAGCAGACACATTTTTCATATGCTTAAACCTCCTTTATTTTACTTTGACTTTTCCCCCTCTATTTTTCTTCATGATGCATCATCATTTCCTGTTTTTTTTAGATTATCTCTTCTTCTGCGCCTGCCTCTGTGTTTTCTAATTTACGCAAGGCCTCCAGTTCATCCTGCAGGATTTCTTTCTTATGTTTCTCTCACTACTATTCTTTTGGAACAGCTCTGTAGGCCTTTTTTTAATTAACGTCCCACCACTCTGTGTCTTAATCCTGTGTCCTGTCTTTAGGGTTCCCCCAATTCTTATATTTTCCTTCAAAATTGTATTTTCTCTTTAGATCTTTGAGTAATGATGCATTTCATCTCCACACTTCACTTCTTCTGACAATACAAATTATGGTCTGAAAAAGGCTTATTATGGAAACGTTTGAACTTATATGTGGCTTTATTTAATATAAAGTTTATTCTTGACCTCCAGATTTATCCAGGTATTTCAAATGTATCAGTTACTTGATGTTCTGATAGTTTCCTTGTCTGCTATTGTTTTGTCAAACATTGGGGCTTGAAATGAGGATGAAATAAATAAAGTGCACGCAAACAAAATATCCTGAAATTTTAATAAGATTTCATGCCAGCTGGTGTGAGGGGTGAGACAATGAAGAGATCGCCTCCAGGTGCACGTTGGTAAGGACAGCATTTTCATTTAATAGCATTTTTATTAACATTATGAAATAATAATACAAAAAATTACACACACATGTAGTTTCTTAATTTATATACTACTTAAAAAACTGTTTCCATTTAGAAGTTTCAAATCGTACGTAACACAGACCACACAACTCTGCCACACTGCCGAACATGAAATTGGCACTTGCGCACTTCAACAGTACATGTTGACTATTTATTTTCCTGATTTTCCCATATAGTACTGTCTATGTATGGATTTTATTATTTTTACAGATTTTGTTAATTTCTGGAATGTTATTAAGGTGTCTTAAGGTTGCAACGCATGTTTAGTTAGAAAAGCAGACGAGTCTTTCAGTTTGCAGGAGAGTTTGAATGCGCCAAGGTATGAAGAGAAGCATGTGGAGTGAGTGATTCAGCCGATATTCATTTCTCATTCAATTTTACTATAAAAGTATTTTTGGGGATGCCCAACAGAACAGATGAAGAGTTTATACATTTTAATTTTTAAAATAAATATTGTTTGTTTTATTATTTTAATGCTATTTATTTTTTTTTCCAACAATAATACAGTGTATTTAGAAAGCACTTGTATCCCATTACTGACCACACACTTTATTGTGTTCTACATTTAATTTCAAATGGAAAAATGTGCCCATCAATGTATGTGCAGTAACCCATAGTACTGTATATCAAAAAAAAAAATGACAAAATGAAAACATGTTTTCAGAAACATTTGTAACCATAATTTGTTAAAGATCAAAAACTGAAATCTCTAATTCAGTAAATATTCAGACCCTTTGCTGTGGAGCTCCAGATTGTGGTCAGGCCCATCTTGTTTGCTTTCATTTTCCTTGTGATGTGTCTACAACTTGACTAGTGTCCACCTGTGGCAAACTGAATCGATTGAACAGTTCAGAAAGGCCAGCACCTTTATTTAGGAGGTGCCAAAATTCACACAGCATGCAAGGACAAAAAACAAACATGAAGTCCAAGGAGCTCTCTGTAGACCGATGCAATTTCAAACCGGCGAGGGGATAAAACCACATCTAAAGCTTTAAGTGTTCCCAGGAGCACAGGGACTTCAATAATCATGAACTGGAAGAAGTTTAGAACCTGCCGGACTCTTCCTAGAGTTGGCCATCAAGCCATACTGAGCAACCAGGCAAGAATATCCTTGGTCAGTGTAATATTTATGTGCCAACAAAATATTAATACATTGTGGAAGAATAATTTTAGGGTAACATAGCATGCATCTTTAAGAAATAGCATAAAGGGTTAATAAATGTCGGAAACAAGATAAAGATCAAGTGAACAAAATGCACACTGAAATGTAAGAATTGGTTTAGGAAAAATACAGAGATGGTCAAGTAAGTAAAGAATGTATCATCCATCTATCCATCCATCCATCCATTATCCAACCCACTATATCCTCACTACAGGGTCACCAGAAGAAAGATTGATGTAGTATACAAAATGTATATGTTGGTTGACTAAGAAATCAGCATATGTCCTATAAATGACAATGGACAGTTGTTATATACTGTGGAAGTAATACCACAGAAAAGAAATCTTCACCAAAAATAAAGTTTTGGGGACCATCCCTGTATATTGTCCTGAGGACAAAAGAAGTAAAAAAATATGCAAAATGGGATCAAAAGTAAATATATTGTAACAGATGATGATTTGGAAGTGACAAAATAGCATTTTTATAGTACAGTGGATTATGGGAACAGGAAATGATTGGCAGGAAATGACGCTGAAATCGGGAGTCGGAAACAGCATCATGGTGGAGGAACCAGAAGTGATGTCCAAGGGGAGAGCCGGAAGTGATGTCATATGGAGTCGCCGGAAGTGACATCATGGTGGCCATTTTTAAGCCAGGAAAAGCCGCAATTATTTCTTCTGTTTTCCTGTTTAGAGATGAGGTTCAGGTAAGTACCACGTGACAATCCCTCCTCTCGCGATGTTTCATTCACCTTTGAACTTTTTTGACTGCCTCCTAATCGCACGTGTGTGACACTGCACTGAAATTTCAAGGGTGGTGGCTCATCTTAAAAAGTATAAGAAGAACCAGAATATAATAGAAATTTATTTTATATAAATCATTTGGGTGTAAACCAGCGAACCAACCAGAGTAAATGTATGCATTGATTGACATTGTAAATGTAAATTCAACAGTTTATTAAATGACCCTCTGCTCTTTGTTTCTCTGATCATTCTGACTATGCTGTAAAAGACTGCTCCCTCCAAGGCACTTTGCCAAGGAGTCATTAAAAGATACGATGAGCGGCTTTTCTCCTGCTTGATTACTGAATTGTCCTGTTAGAGAATGTTTCTTTCTTTAATAAGATGTTACATTTTGACCACGACATATATACACAGTTTTATTTTAAGACTAGCAAAATACCCGCGCTTCACAGCGGAAAAGTAGTGTGTTGAATAAGTTATGAAAAAGAAAAGGAAACATTTTAAAAATAACGTGATTGTCAATGTAATTGTTTTGTCAGTGTTAGGAGTGTTGCTGTCATCAAGGATTTGATTATCATTATTTCTTTCAATCAGGTTCGTATTGGGAGGACGTGTTGTGTTCAAGTTACATTCCGTGTTTGTCAACCGTTGTAAAGATAAAAGGTTTCATTCATCGAAGTGTTCACTACCCAAATCGGTACTCGTGAATCTAAGATGTTTAACAGGCATTCATGGTATTAAGTTGTGGAATTGCCTGCGAGTATTTAGCGGCAGCGTCTCTATGAACTTGTGGATTTGCCTGCGAGTATTTAGCGACAGCGTGTCTATTAACTTGTGGATTTTTCTGTGAGTATTTGGCGGCAGCATCACGAAGTTGTTTTCGTCTAGCTGGATCAGAAAATGTACCACAACGTCTGACACGCCTCCTTTTTACTGTTTTCTCACAGCTTGGATTGCTGCTGTCATAATCGGTTTGAGTTTCATGGTTTGTTTCAATTACGTTAGTATTTGCAGGATTTGTGTTGAAGTGACATTCGGCATCTGTCAAGCGTTGTAAGCATACAACCGCCTTCATCGATAACTTCGCATCGTAATAAACGAACAATAAAACAGAAGCTGTGGATTAAATAAAAAGGCTGCAGTTATCAGCCTTCTACCTACACGGGAAGTTGGAGAATTAGTGATGAGTGAGTCAGTCAGTGAGGGCTTTGCCTTTTATTAGTATAGATATGTCTTTGAAATGTATTATTGTTATCGGGCATTTTTAGGGACCCATGTCATAAGGAGAGCACTGGTGGAAAGGGACCTCGATTGTGTTTTGTTTTGTTTTGTTTTAGTTTAGAGTATAATATAGAGCACGGATCCCATGAATGTGCTAAATAAAATTCCCTGATATATTTAAAAAATTGTCTCTCCATCACTTCATTTTCCACAAGACATGAATATAAGACATGCTGTCAGAATAGAAGACAGTCATGGATTTTGTTGGGGTGTCCTCACCACAAATTGACTGGGATTCTCTTAACCTGCTGAGATTATGGAAAAAGTTCAGACAACACATGGAGCTGATGTGTTCTGGCCCGCTAAAGGGCAAAGACGAGAGTGGGAAATGCAGCTACCTGCTCCTATGGACTGGGGAAAAAGGAAGAGACATTTTCAACACATGGACTCTCACCCAGGAGGAAGCAAAGGTACTGAAAATGCATTATGACCGCTGTGAGGTGTATATCATGCCTAAGACGTATACAATATTTGCGAGATAACGAGAAGATGCAGGGGATAAATGAGACTTTTGATCACTTTGTAATGGAGTTAAAATTGCTGGTGAAGGACTGTGCTTAGGCAAGCAAAGATGAGACAGAACAGTGTTTGACACAAACTCAACAAAAGTGCAAGAGAAACTATTAAGCACAAGACCTGAACTAACAATAAACAAAGCTGTGGACATCACAAGATTACAGAAGATAGCACAAGCACAGATAAGAAACTTTGATGCCAGCACCCCAAGCAGTTCACATGAACTAACTGTGAATACAGTACATAGACAATGTAGCTCAGTTGATGTTTGCCTAGGGAATGATGTGGAGAGAGTCACTTCTTGAGCCTGGGACTTTCCCAGGTTGTAGGCACTCTTTGGGAGAAATCAGCAAATATACTGTACTACAAATCCAACAGAAAATTTTGAAATGAAAAATGAAAAACAAACATAATAAATATGAGAATGAAACTGCTGGTAACCTTTCACCAAAACGAATACCTCGTTTGCTTAAGACAAAGAAAGTCATCTGTGATTGGCCTGCACATGCACTGTTGAACCAATCAAGATAGCTCATTTTATCTGTCATACCTAATAGAGTGTTGGGACATCTTTTGATAGAACTACTTCCAGATGATCTGGAACACTGTGACCCGACTTGTGTTAGATAGAGAAAACCTCACCAGTTTTGGCCACTGCTCCCAAACATCTGTTCAACACACAGCAGACAACTTCAGATGGAGAAGCCAATCAGATATTAAACTGACAAAAACAAGATTGCACACACGATCGTAAGAAAGCATCAGAATGCCATGCTGCTGATTTGCTGTCAGCCTGGGGAGGTGGGGGGGACACAGTGTTCCAGATTATTCAGGATTAGTTCAATCCTAAACATTGAAACGAGCTCGATACTCAAGTGCTTGAGCATGTTTTACGGTCAAGACATGTTAAACTGGAGAAATACATAAATAAATGTGATATAAAACAGTAAGAAGTCTGTTTGTGTGTTTTTGGCCCCTTAGAAATATGAGATTCATAGACATATGTAATCCACATTTTTTGTTTGATGTTGCTTATGTACACATTATTTTTAATGAGAAATAAAATGGTGGTTACAAATCAAATGTATTTCTTACATATACTGTATGAGATGCACATTTAAAGTACACTATCAATAAGTTGTTTTGGTTATAAAACCCATATTTGGACACTACTAACCATTTAATGTAAGATTCACCTTCACCTGAGTGGAACAGAAAATAATGATGATGATGATTATGAGGAGGAGGAGGAGGAAGTCATCAAGAATTAATGGCATACAATTACAGTACACTCATTGGCCACTTTATTAGGTACACCTTACTAGTACCATGTTCTCAGACCAGCCCGTCTGGCGCCAGCAACCATGCCACGTTCTGCTGTGGCAGAAACACGCTGCTCGAAGAAGGCACACAGAGTTTCAGGAAGGCAGAATCAAGTTTTATTACGTGATGCATACACGGACCCAAATCAAGTGAAATGAACAATTAGCAAATTCAGTGAGCTTACATTAATTACAACTCTTACCACTTACGCAAAATACTCTCCTCCTTCTGGCTCTTCCCATCATAACCTAATGTCCATCACCTGACCGAAACTGCCATCATTACTTCTTACCCTGTGCAGGTGTCCAAAATCTATTTATCAATCGATTTCCAACAGTAAGTCGGAATCAGGCAGATCCACACATGAGATACTGGGCTAGAGGTTGAGGTAGTTGCGCCCCTAAAACAATAATGCTGTTTCATCTAAGCTGCATTTTGCTTGACTTGTCATCACTTTTCCAGGCAGGCAGATAAGGAAGCAGAGGCCCAGACGCTGTAAGTGAAGTGAGTGGCCAAAGCCTCAGTCGCTGCATTTCTTAAAACAATGGCCCATTTTGCCCTCTAAAAGTACACAATGTCCTTGACTGAAGTTTTTAAGCTTAGCAGCTGCAAAAAAAAATTATTAAATGGGCAGGCAAGGGATTTTTATGGTTTAACCCTTACTATACTGGCGTGAATTAGGATATACTTAAATTTTCATACATGCTTATGATTCTTTTTGAATATATGCAAATCATCCACTATAAGAATATTCTTTTCTACAGTTCAAAGTCACTTCAGTCTCCTTTCTTCCCCATTCTGATGCTCAGTTTGAACTTCATAGTTGCCTAAATACACTGAGTTGCTGTCATGTGATTGGCTGATTAGATATTTGTGTTGACAGGCAGTTGAACAGGTGTAATAAAGTGGCCAGTGAGTGTACATACATGACAACAAACCAGAAACCATTACAACTAAACAGAGAAGACATGAAGTGTTGGAAATGCTGGGACCCAGGACGGGATCCCCATTTAATCTCTCTGTTGTAATAAAAAAATCCAGGGACGAGACGTGACTTTTTCAGAGAGATACTTTCAAGTCCCGCGAGAGAGACTTTGTGCCAAGAGGTTTAACCACAATAAAAGACAAAGAGTAGAATGTCATAAAGAATTCAAAAACGTTGGTGCGATACACACGTAGAGCAGTTTAGAGATTATGAAAGTACTAAAATTTGAAAGTCTCAAAAAAATGATAGTAAAGATCGCATTAGCGCAAACAAACGGAAATTATTACTCAGTGAAATAACGGAACAGCGAAAAGAGATTGAATGCTGTATATTGCTCGGATTTAAACTTTAAGTCCAAGACTTGTAGATCGTCTAATTCGCGTTGCCATCAGGGACCAGTAGTGTTTCTTCCCAATGAAGTGGTCTGTCTGTGAGAAATAAAAGATTTGTTGTTTGGTGAAAGTGAAATCTACATACACAGGCGGGAGAGACGTGAAGTGGCTGGCGTGTAGCGCAGGCCGGAGGGGGTTGGCGAGCGAAGTGAGCAGGGGGAAAAACCCCTATTAATAATAGTAATAAAAAACATTTTTTAAGAAAAACAAAGCTGATAAATCCAAGAAATGCAGGTTGTCTCTTCTCCTGAATAATGACTCAAAACTATGGAGGTCCACATTTCTCTGAAGGAGTTCCACTAATGAACAGTGACTTCTAGTGACAGCTTTGCTTAATCAGGCAGAGATGAAGTCACCAATAGTCAGCGGTTGCTACCTCCTGCATTCTGAAAGCTTTAGTTACTGTCTGTCACTCCATCATCCTTCCTGGGGTAATAATACCTGGACAGAACCCCATCAAATTTTCTGGAAGCTCATGTGTATGACAATATATTTTGAGATCTTTACTTTTGAAGGTCTGAGAACTCTTAAAATTGTTTCTAGGTAGCTATAAAAAGAAGCAGGAAAGTATAAAAACAAAATTATAAGCCTCACACCAGGCTGAAGTCCTCATCGCTCCATTTCATTGCCCACTTTCTACGTTTCACCTCAACCATAAGTAAACCGCTGCCTTCCATGTGAGTGTATCTGCTGCTCATGCAGGGCGGGAGGCCTTGACAGCTGAGTCCCAAAAGAAAACACATCTGGCATGGAATAAAATTCAGAGATATTTTTGGGAAATCAAGCATGATTTTCGCCACTACGCATTGCTTACTTTTGGGCATGGAAACAAAGGACCCTGTCTGCGGTCCGAAGCCCCGCTGTCCATTGAAGGGGGTGGATTTCCAGTAGGAGGCTGTAGACACCTCTAACTCGGGGCATCCGCAGGTCAGCAGTGGCTCGAGCATACCGACCAGAGGAAATTAAAAGAACCAATTTATCATCCAGATAGCATCACTATCTATTTGTATTCTGGAGCAGCAGACTAATTGTGCTTCTAAACGCATGTTTTATGTTAAATATGACCCTTAAAATAAACACATCCCACGCCAAATTATTAACTCTTCATAAAGTTTGCTGCACATTTCCACCAACTTGCAACGCTTAGTCAAAACTATAAGGCCATTTTGCTTTTTCACATCTTTAGCAACCCTTCCAGGGTGGTATCTGCTGCCCACCACCGTGACTTTGAAAACAATGGATGGATAGGAAAGCCCTAATAAAATGAGACCATTTTATACACCATACATTAAAGATCGTTTCAAGAAAAGAGGTAATTAATCTATCTCTGTTGTATGTATTGCCATTCACAAAAGCACACGCATCTGTTTAAAACTGTAATTTCTACATCCACTCTCTAACCTGCCTATTCAGTTTGTGGTGCTCAGGAGGCAGAGCCTATGCCAGTACATGATGCCCCACTGCCTGCAGCTATGGGCACTGACCTCCTTTGGGACATCGAATAGTCCTGTCCGAGGTGGACCGAGATAAGTGAGGAGACAAACCCCATGCCAACTTATTAACTCTTCATAAAGTCTGTTGTATGATTTCCCCACAAGATAGTCAAAAATGTATTATACAATTACGAATTAAAACGTCCAAATATGAAACTATGCAGTTTACAATTATACAATAAATAATCCTTCTTTAGAAATTAACCGTGCCTTTAAAACCGTGTCGTAGGATGTTCCATAAATAAATCCACATGATTAAATACATACGTTTAAAATCGAAACACAATAATTCCTGAGGTATTCCCTGTCTCACCCACAGTAGACTGTAAAAAATGTCAGTAAATTTAACAGTAAAAATACTGTAAATGGTGAAAGTATCTATTTCTCTATTCATTTTGTAAAGCACTTTGAGCTACATTTTTTTGTATGAATATGTGCTATATAAATAAATGTTGATTGATTGAATGTTGAAGTAAAATACCTTTTCTGAAAAAAAGGAAAGTTGTGTTTGGCGAAGTACCATTTCATTGCTGGAGGGGTTCATAGCATATGAGGTTGCTTCTTTAGGCTTTGAAAATGTGAACATGACAGAAATCTTTAAGGTATTGTGGGTTTCCTGTAAGGCAAACCTGCACATAACCCGTATGTCAGCATGCAGAACGAGTCCTTTTAAAATCAGGAACACACTGATTCTGTTGTCATCTCTTCATGGCAATTTATGGAGCATGTTGTAGATGTAAATAAATAAAGTTTCTTCATGTGGAGGTTTCTTTAGGAAACCAAAAATGGTTCACCTATGGCATCGCTCTGAAGTAGCACTCTGGCACCTTTATTTTTAAGAGTGTAGCTGCTTATGTGAACAAGTAAAAAACGTGCAGAAAACTTTGCAGTTCATGCATCCTGGATGAATCAGATGGCGCTGATCCACAGTCCTGGGTTCAAATCATATTTCAAGCCACTTTGTATATGGTTCCTTGTCAGTTTTTATATTATCGATATATATAATTCACTAAAGCAAGACAACCATGGAAAGCACGCCGGAAGGGGCGTGGATTCACTAAGCCGCCGACAAGAGAGACACCTATGGCGCAGGCAGGAAGGAGCCACGCCCACCAACTCCAAGACCATTGGATACGACGACAACTCACAGAGCCACGCCCACCAACTCGGACGCGACAACACAGAAAAACCGGCGTCATTTATATTTGTCTGTCGTAGAGGTCACATGCAGCTCCGACCACGTTGACTGTTAATAGAGGCATGTTTCTCGCGGAGGTGAATCGCCATATGTGGCGTGTAAAACTGTTTGCAAGGGGTATCACATGGAATCCTTAAAACATTCCTTTACAAGTGAGGTTAAAACACAATGAAGTGAGCAGTCTTTAAAAAACGAGTTTTCGGTTACGACGCACGACCACGTGCACCATAGCAAACTGTTTTACACGCTACATACAGCAATTCGCATCCGCGACAAACATGCGTCTTCTTAGATACTCCTGCACTTTGTACACACCCCCCTCCCACCGTGGTCGGGTGTCTTGGTGGATTATATATAGAAAGGCAGCCAAAACCGCACAGAGCAATGAAAAGTCTACGTGAGTCACAGGTGCATCTGGACTGTGCAAAGACGACAACGACTCGAGTGACGAGTTGGAGGTGGGCACGAGCAGGCAGTGTATACTGAACGAGAAATTAGCAGACTAGCATAACGGAGGGAGCGGAGTGGATGTCCTTCTCCTCTCCTCCCGTTCCACCCTGAGCGCCGCACGGACGATTGTGTGTTGGTTCGTTCCGTGCATTGGTTAAAACCCAATGAAGGAAGCAGTCTTTAAAAACCAATAAGCCCTGTGCCTCTGTTTCATTACCATCTCACCTGCTTCACCAATGCAGGCCCCGGAACAGGCGATCCGGCGGCGTCATTCCCATGACGCACCGGGCAGCCAACCGGGTAACCAAAGTCTTTGGGTTCAGGGGGGAGTATGGTTACAAAGCTGAAACTTAAAGGAATTGACGGAAGGGCACCACCAGATGTGGACCCTTTCGCTTCATTTGACTCAACACAGGTAACCTCACCCGGCCCGGACACGGACAGGATTGACAGATTGATAGCTCTTTCTCGATTCTGTGGGTGGTGGTGCATGGCAGTTCTTAGTTGGTGGAGCGATTTGGCTGGTTATTTCCGAAAACGAACGAGACTCCCGCCTGCTAAATAGTTACACGACCCAACAGCGATCGGCGTCCAAATTCTTAGAGGGACAAGTGGCTTTCAGCCACGTGAGAGTGAGCATTAACAGGTCTGTGATGCACTTGTATGTCCGGTACTGCACGTGCGCTACAATGAATGGATCAACGCGTGTCTACCCGGCGTGGGTAAGCCATTGAACCCCATTCGTGATGGAGACTGTGGCTTCCAATTGTTCCCCACGAACGAGAAATTCCCAGTACGTGTGGGTCATACGCTCGCACTGATTACGTCCCTGTCCTTTGTAAAGCCCCCCATGGCCGGGTGACTTGGCGGATTATATATAAAAAAAAGCAGCCAGAACCGCAAAGAACAATGAAAAATCAACGTGGAAACCGACTGAGGCGGTGTTTGGAAAATTAACAGTCAACGTGACTCACAGGTGCGTGTGGACTGTACACAGACGAAAGCGACTCAGGTAGGGAGTTGGGGCGGGCACATAAGCGGGCAGTGCGTACTGAACGAGCGCCGTTCAACTCCGTCCTTCGCTTTGGAAGGAGAAAGCGCGACGGCGCTCCTCCGGTTTTCAGTCACGGACAATTGTATGTTGGTTCGTAGCGTGCATTGTTGCAATGTTACTTTTCTTGGTGGTTTATTCAATTATGGATTTTTCAAAAGTTTATTTTTTTCCTCTGTGCTTAAAAATCATTTAAAAAGCGGCTTGATTATGCGGTGTATGCTACGCCGCGGATTGGCTAGTCATTTATATTTTACAAAATCAAAAAATTCTCATAAATGTATTGGCAAATGTGTTTTTAGTTTAAATATTACATATCTGTGTGTGAAGTAATAATTACATAAATGAGTCTATATACCAAGCCCTTCATACCTTGGGCTATAATATATAAAGCTACAAATGTTGTAATAATCATTGCACATTTCCTGTTAAGGTTTATACAGTTGAGAATTGAGTGTAACCAAGAAAAACTGTAATTGACTGTCACTCCATAAAGCCCCATTTACAGTGACATATTGAAGCTGTACATCTCACAATGTGTCACTTGCTTATTCATATACTATACAGCATGTATTAAAGTTCACACTGCCACAAATAATGCAGTCATCCAATCAGCTTCTGTGGTTTATGTCACATCCGGCTTTGTGACAAGACTCTACATGAGGAGGTACAAAATAAATTGAAAGACGCCAACATGTAACAAAACTTTATATCTCTTCTCTACAACATTAAATGATTCGATGAATTAATTTGTACTCCTGGTTGCTCTCCAAGTTGACACTACCATGAGACCCTCTTTCTGAGGAGTACATTTCATTTGAGATACACCGAGTGTAATGCAACAGAAACAAGGTTGCCATGCTCTGCCAGGTTCATTGTTTAGACACTTGATAATAAATTATCAGGTCAAGCTACTATTACAAATTGTTAGATTTACTCACAAAGAAGTACTGTTTTTCTTAAAAAGGAACTTTTAGATTTGATAGTGATGTATAAAAAAGTATAAAAAATGTTGTTCTGTCTTTCATCAAGCTGTGTCCATTGAGTGCACATCAGCAATTTCACACATGTGCAGGTCATATGTTGAATGTAATGGTAGGACACTAGCACTAGAGGGGGCAAAGGGGGTAATACCCTCTCAGGTATAAAGGAAATTGTTTTTTACTTTCATTAACTGAATTTGCACCATAAAACCGAGATGACAACAACACTAAGCATTGACTCAAATTTATGCCTAAAGTGCAAGTGATCACCCATCTAACTCACATTAGACATCATTTTGTCTTCACAAGTAGCAACAGGGAAGCACCTTTCCTAGCTGGTGGTCTTTCATGGTGGCTAAAATGAACTAAACATGCATGGAACACTTATGGTCTACAGTGGACTAAACGTGCATGGAACAGTTACGGGCTAAAGCAGACTAAACATGTGTGAGTTACGGGCTAAAGTGCATTACTGGCAAATTTACATTCCTTCCAGTCTGAATTTTTTGATAGAATCGACCTTCTCAATTACTATATTTGTGGATCTTCCACATATGTATTTCACAGTAAACTTTATAAATATAGTGCCTTGAATGTTTATGATTTTTTTAAAGAAGGCAAAAAAAGAAAGTCATAGCTACAACATTACATTTTGTTTAAGCAGAGGTTATTAATACATAAATAAAATATTAAAAATTAAATAAAGAATAGGACTGATTTTATTTATACCAAATTTGACGTTCCTATCATTTGATATCACTCTTTTACATTGTTGTTGGGTGATTTTAGCCCATCCTTGTCTGCTTTATTTCACAAATGAATAGGATTGTGAGTGTGATCTGCTCACTTCAGGTCCTGCTGTGAAATTCTTATTAGGTTCATGTCAGGCCTTTGACTAACCCACTCTAAAATTTATGGAAGAACATAAGAGATCTGACAAATGAGGGGAGGCCATTCCATCCACCAGACTCATTCATTCAGCTAATAGCTAAGCTGTCCCGATTAGTTAATTTTGCTTCTGCTGAGGCATTCATTTGTACACTTGCTTTTGAATTTTAGGTCATTGTCCTGCTATATATCCTAGTTAAGTTACAGCATCTGGTGACAGACACATTACCAGACATTCTTCTTAAGAATATCCTTCTAAAATACACAATTTATGGCTCCTCCAAGAATGACAAATCTTCCAGGTCCTCACACCATCATACAGCCATCCACATGTTTTAGTGTAGGTATGATGTTCTTATTAGCAAATGCTTTATTAGAAATAGACCAGACATTGTGGGGCCTGTGTCATCAAAAAAGTTCTACTTTTGACTCATCTGTCCATTATTCCATAACGCTTGGATATGATCCAGGTGATTCTTTTCAAATGTGAGACAAGTATTCTTGGACAGCAGAGGTTTCCACCATATGACCCCTTTGTACTGACTCACTTATTGCGGAGTCATGAACGTTGACCTTAGTAGCAGCTAGAGAGGACTTCTGGGATCTTAAGTGATTTCTTAAATGACTCGTCACTGTTCTCTTGAGGTTATTTTGGCAGACTTTCATGGGGAAGTTTCTCCACTGTTCCAAATGTTCTTCATGTGGAGAGAATGGCTCTCACTGTGGTGTGGTGGAGTCCTAGAGCCTTAGAAACGACTTTGTAACCCTTCCCTGATTTGTCAGTTTCAACAACTTTTTTCCTTGTCTATTCTTGAATTTCCTTTTATTGAGGGATATTGTTCTTCAAGAAATTATGTGGTGATTACTTCACTCAATAAGGGTCAATAGTGTGCAAGAAAAATTAGACTTAAGGGTCAGATAGTCATTTAAGATGAAGTGTTTTGATATGTTTTCCACATTATAAAGGATTAACAAGTACAGTCTAAGAGTATCAGGAAACCAGATAAGGGCCAACTGAAGAACAAAGAACAAGGAGACTCTGGGTGATGGTTCAAGAAGTTGGAAGACTATCATGTACACAGTAAGCTTTGCAGGTCATGTACACAGGAACTCAAGGAGTATTGGAAAGTAGTAGATAGTAGAAATAAGACTTTTATTTTGAGGTATGTTGTGATGTGAAATTTTGCATACAAGTTGATACATATTTTTTATGTCTTTATTTGTAACTTGCACAAAGCAATGTAATATTAGTGTTACATTATTGTTAATAACAGCAATGGTTTGATGGTTTAAGAACCCCTTCCCCCCTTTTAGGACGGAGTCTTTGTAATTTTACGACAGGGTTGGCAGAAGTGCCTCAAATATGTTTGGCCAATATTTCTCAGCTGAAGTCTCTCAGTCAACCCCTCAGGAAAGCCAGGCTGCCTAACTGCCAAGCTTTACCTTAACACCTGGTGTGGGGGGCAGTTTGTGAAGGTTTACTATTCCCCCATTAGTCTGAAGTATGGCTGTTTAGAACTGGCTTGTATCAGAAGCCTGTAAGTACCACAACGCCCTACTGGCTCTAGGGGTTGGACAGAAAACCTATAAATTTGCTTGTTTAACCTCGCACTCTCTCTTTCACCAAACTGATGAAAGACCATCTCACACCATGAACTGAAAAGGACAACACAATGAAAAGAACAGATCTGCAGCCATATTGAGACCTTAATGATGCCTTAACTAGAGACATTTTAAGTAGCTAACAAGTTGCTACAAGAAACTACATATCACCATTTATCAGGTTGTTCAAATGTACTTTGCACATTGTTATTATTTATAAATATTATCAATAATACATTTTTTAAATTGTAACTTAACTCCTGCTTATCTTTTACTACACCTAATTGCCTGAGGTTATAAATGTTGAAGGGAAGGTGGGGAGAAGTTATATGGTACAATACCTTATAAACAGTGGTAAGTCTGGGTGATTTGAGGCATTCTGACAAAGGCTACATATTAATAATACAAAAATGAAAAGTAGAGTAATATATTACTCTACCAAAACAAAACAAGGTATGAAAACTGGTTAAAAACACCTCATGTCTTTTGATCCAATCAGAGTAAATGTTAGATAAATATGAACGCAAATTTGTTCTTAATAAATGGACCTCTGGCTCAGTTATTTTGACCATTGTGATCATTTTGTAACAGACTGCTATGATGAATTTTCCATGTTAAGGTAATTTAAAAAACACAATAGACAAGCTTTTTCCTGCCTGGTTTCTGACTCGAAGAAGTTTTATCAAACTTGCCCTAGTGGAGGAAATGTTACTTTCTTTAATTAATACTAGAGGGCTTTGCCCCCTGCTCACCAACCCCCCATCCTGCGCTATGTGCCAGCCACTTCACGTCTCTACCACTCATGTATGTGGATTTCATTTTCACCAAACAACAAATCTTTTATTTCTCGCGGATACGCCTCTTCCTTGGAAAGAAACACTACTTTTTTTTCCCTGATGGCTAAACGAATTAGGCGATCTACAAGTCTCTGACTTAAAGTTTAAATCTGAACAATATATTCAATCTCTTTTCGCTTTTCCATTATTTCACAGAGTAATAATATCCATTTGTTTGCGTTAATGCGATCTTTACCTTCATATTTTTGAGACTTTCAAATTTTAGTACTTTCATTATCTCTAACCTGCTCTGCATGTGTATCACACCAACGATTTTGAAATATTTACGACGTTCTACTTTGTCATCTACTCTTTGTCTTTTATTTCTGGCCCTGGGAGTGATTAAATCTCTTGGCTTAAAATCTCATCTCGCAGGACATGAAAGTATCCCTCTGAAAAAGTCATGTCTCGTCCCAGGATGTTTTTTATTATGAGATGTTAATTTCTACCATAGTACATGGAGAGGTCTAGCTTCAACAGGGCTGGCTGCACTCAGTGTTGCTGTCTAATTATCAATTAGACCTAATCAGCTGTCTGAGTGGGTAACTACAGGGGCAGTTACCTTTCCAAACAAGCAATAAACATATTGGATAACTTTATGACTTAAATAGATTAAGTAGCAATTTAGAAATGGTGTGATATGTTTACTCTTGTTCTTTTTATCTAATACTAGCAAAATACCCGCGCTTCGCAGCGGAGAAGAAGTGTGTTAAAGAAGTTATGAAAAAGAAAAGGAAACATTTTAAAAATAATGTAACATTTGCTTTCTATTCGTTTGCATAAGCACAGTCCTTCACCAGCAATTATTTAATGTTAGCTCAGACCCGGCACTTAAAAGTTTCTGTCGTACTTTTGCTGAGTTTCTACCAAACACTATTCTGTCCCTGACCATCTCATTTTCGTTTGCACAGTCCTTAACCAGCAATTTTAACTTAGTTACAAAGTGATAAAAAAAGTGTCGTTTATACCCCGCATCCTCTTATTAAACTTGTATCTCGCGAATATCGTATTCGTCTTAGGCATGATAAACGCCACTGGCAGCGTGTCTATGAACTTAATTTAAAGTTAAGCTTTACACCTTGTAGCTGCACTTATGAATATGCTTGTATGCGTCACTCGCTTCATATTCTTTTGCTGCCTTCTCAATTGTGTAAAGCATTTTTTGTTTAGCACTCTTTGCAGTTCTTCCTTGTTCTCTACGTACTGCATTCACAGTCAGTTCACGTGAGCCGCTCTCTTGTGTGATCTTGCGATGTCCACGGCTTTATTTAATGTTAGCTCAGACCCGGCACTTAAAAGTTTCTCGCTACAGCAATTTTAACTCCGTTACAAAGTGATCCAAAGTCTCGTTTATATCCCGTGTCTTCTCATTAAACTTGTATATCGCGAATATCGTATTCATCGTAGGCATGAGAAATGCCAGCGGCAGCGTGTCTATAAACTTAATTTAAACTTATGGTTTACACCGTGCTTTGTTTCCGCAGTAGCTGCACTTATGAATATGCTTGTATGCATCACTTGCTTCATATTCTTTTGCTGCCTTCTCAATTGTGTAAAGCATTTTTTGTTCAGCGCTCTTTGGAGCTCTTCCTTGTTCTCTACGTACTGCATTCACAGTCAGTTCACGTGAGCCGCTCTCTCGTGTGATCTTGCGATGTCCACGGCTTTATTTAATGTTAGCTAAGACCCGGCACTTAAAAGTTTCTCTCACACTTTCGCTAAATTTGCGCCAAACACTAGACCATCTCATCTTCGTTTGTATAAGCACAGTCCTTCACCCGCAAATATTTACCTTATATAGGCAGGCACTCAATTACGTGGGAGGTGTGATGATGCGGGATGCAACTCCGCCTCACATGGCGACCGAGCTGCAGGCTATGGCCGTACATATGGTCGAAAGTAGGTTCCAGTTATGGCCGTTACGCGTAGAATTTTGAAATGAAACCTGCCTAACCTTTGTAAGTAAGCTGTAAGGAATGAGTCTGCCAAATTTCAGTCTTCTATCTACACGGGAAGTTGGAGAATTAGTGCTGAGTGAGTGAGTGAGTGAGTGAGTGAGTGAGTGAGTGAGTAGTCAGTCAGTCAGTCAGTCAGTGAGGGCTTTACCTATTATTAGTATAGATTACATGTTGTCATATTGTACATACATATTGTATATGAAGCCATTAATTGTGTCAAAAATGTAAAAATAAAGGCTATTAGGAAGGGGGCAAATACTTGTTCTCATCACTGGGATTGAAGTGGTTTAGGCATGCAGTTAGGGTGGCCTCAGTTACTACTGCAAGGAGTGCGATGTACACAACTCTTTTGAAAAGACCCCGGGCATGCTGAGGAGAATAATCTGTACATTGTGGAGGTTCAGCCCTTTAACACAGACAGACACGACTACAGATGTCCACAAAACACACACATTTAATCTTTCTTTTGGCTTACAGCACCACACAATGTACAAATCAGCTAAATTGCTCACAGTCCCTTCTTTCCTTTACTCTCTCTCAGTACTTCTGCTGCCTCTACTCCTCTCCTGGCAAGAACCGTCCTCTTCCTCCCGACTCCAGCTCCTCTAATGGAGTGAGGCAGCCCTTTTCATAATGCCCCAGATGTGCTCCAGGTGCTCCTTGTCGATCTTCCAGCTGCACTTCCTGGTGTGGCGGAAGTGCTGCATGGGCAAGGCTCTGTAATCCTGTGGGGAACCCGTGGCAGTGGCCACAGGCCTCAATAGGGTTGAGCTTCTAAGCTCTGACCAAGTGACCCCAACACAGACCAGGGCGGCTGCCCTTTCATGGCCTGGGGGAGGTATTGTCCCTCTCCCTGTCTTTTCACCTTCCAGGTGTCTGCCACAACATAAAGCAAACCCACCGGTCCTGGGAGGGTCACATGGGGGGAATGTGGACTGATGCTGCTCCTGAGAATAGGACAGCCAGTATGTTCTGCTCCGCACTCACCATACAAAAAAAATTGGATGTGAAGGAGAAATGAAAATGAAGCGCCTTTCATCGTTTGTTCGGCACTGCCACAGAGGCGGCTTTTCTTCAGTTGTTTTAGACAGCAGCCATACTGTAGCTCGATGACTGGCCTAGGGAAGGGTGCATAATTTTGAATAATTTTCTTTAATTTTTAATTCAAAAGAAGCATTGACCTTCCAAGGCCTTTACTAGCTTCGAGTCAATACTCACCTGAAACATTTTGAGATGCAACAGAAGCCAAACTAGGCCTGGCCTCGTTCTGGCATACTGTGGCAGGAAAATACAATAAGAATTAACTGTAGAGACTGGTAAATTATTTGCATTTGGCGCATGTGTGCAACATTAAAACTGTAAAAATCACAATTTAAATGCATACAGGTAAGCAAGTGTGAAGGGTGAAAAATCAGACGTAATGAGCAGGATCCAATCAGACAAGGGCTACATAATAAGCACAAACAAATCAAGGTGGGATTCAACTCGTGAGTTTTCAAAAGTCTACGTGTTCACTTATCCACCCTGAAGCACCAAGCCGCCATTTTTAGAAGCATAAGGCTCTGGATAGCATCTTCAAAAGTCTCCGTTCTCAGAGGTTAAAAATTCCAAGGTAGCATGGATGAAGTTGAAAATGGAGATTAATGTCTGTGGCTTTAACGTAATGTTCACCCCTGCAAAAATGAGTCAAAAACTGCATTTCTTTCAACACAAAGTTATCTGTAACATAAAGATGAAAATATACAGTTGTGCTTGATAGTTTGTGAACCCTTTATAATTTTCTATATTTCTGCATAAATATGACCTAAAACATCATCAAATTTTCACTCAAGTCCTTAAAGTAGATAAAGAGAAACCAGTTAAACAAATGAGACAAAAATATTATACTTGGTCATTTATTTATTGAGGAAAAGTTTTAAGTCCTTTCAGGATGTTTCCGTCAGGTTTCTAAGTAATATTGAATACATGACATGGTGCATGTTGGGAAAGTAGGAATTTCTCTGTGATCATCAGTAATTCTTGGTGATTTCAACATTTATGTCAAATGTTCTTCTGCTCCTTTAACTTTAGATTTTCTCTCCCTTTTCAACTGTTTTACGCAGCTCATAATCTATGAGTCCATGCACTTTGGATCTCCTTATGCGTGGAGAAATTGGCCCAACAAACACCTCAGCTTCTGCTCTCGCTTGTAATTTCTTTCTCTCAATGGAGCCTTCTTGATTATTTCCTCCTGTACTCTTTTTTTTTACTATCATTCCACTGAAAAATTGGGTCCTCCCATCTCTTGACATTGCAAAAAATAAGTTGTTAAATCATGGGGACTATATTTTAAAGAAGAGATTAGAGAAGGGCAAGACAATCGCAGGATTCCGCTCCAAAGTATGGACACGTTGTACCACCACCACTGCTGAGAAATCACTCAGAGCTCCAGCCCTCTCATCAAGACATCCTCACATGGAGAAACTGGTCATGAACTCTCGGCTTCTGAATCAGAAAGCACCCTGCTTAAGTGAGCAGGTGGTCATTCGAATTTTAAAATGTAGCTGTGAAGCTGTCACATTACACAGCAGCCACTATTTTCAGCTTGGCTTCTCATTGCTAAACGTCATTCTGGAAAAGAGACAGTGCCCTCCATCTCTTCCAAAATTGCAAAACTTTTCCCTTTTTATTTTTTTTTTTAAAGGTACTCCCTTCTCTCTTCTTTCCAACACCTTGGTCCTCTCTTCCTCTTCAACTTTGACAATAATCCAAATAATCCTTCGTCTATTCCACCTCTGTTGCTGATGTCACATATACAGTGCCCTCAATAATACACATTTTTCTGATTTACCCCTCTGCTCCACATTTTTAAATTACACATCAAGCAATTCAGACATGATAAAAGTGAACATTGCACACTTTAAGGGTATTTGCATACATTTTGGCCACAATGTGTAGAAATGACAACACTTATTATGCATGTACCCCCCATTTCAGGGCACCTAATCTTTGGACAATTTGTGTCACAGAGTTTGTGATTCCTCATGTGTGTCTCCTTGCTTCTACCCTTTGGGGTCTGTAGTTACTTTTGTTCAACAAGAGAACAAGAGCTGTGCCAATGAAAGTCAAAGAAGCCATTATGAGGATGAAAAACAACAATAAATCCACTAGAGACATTGCTAAAACCTTAGGATGACCAAAATATCATTAATAAGAAAGAACACAGTGGTGAGCTTAGCAATCACAATGGGACTGGCAGGCCAAGGAAGATCACCATTGCTGATAACCGAAGAATCCTAATTAGGAGAAAGATAAAACCCCCAAATGCTGACAGATTGGGAGGCCGATGTGTGTGTCAGAGACGACTATCAGCACAAGACGACTTCATGAATGGAAATACAGAGGTCACAACGCAAGATGCAAACCACTAGTTAGCCACAAAAACAAGACAGCCAGATTAGAGACTGTAAAAAAAACTTCAGAGAGCTCAGAATTCTGGAGAAAAACCTTTTGGACAGATGAGACAAAGACGAACCTATATCATATCAGACTGATGGCAAGAGCAACGTGTAGAGAAAAAAAAATGGAACTGCTCAAGATCCAAAGCATACCACCTAATCTGTTAAACATGGCGGTGGGGGTGTTATGGCTTGGGCATGTATGGCTGCCACAGGTCCTGGAATACTTGTCTTCATTGATGATGGAACTGCTGACAGCAGTGACACAATGAGGCTCATAGAAACATTTTATCTACTCAAGCTCCAGTAAATACCTCCAAACTCTTTAGACGGCACTTCTATAACAAGACAATAACCCCAAACATACTTCTAAGGCAACACAGGAGTTTTCCAAAGCTAAAAAAAAGGAAATTTATTGAATGGTCAAATTAGTCACCCGATTTAAATCTAATTACGCATGCTGTCCATTTGCTAAAGAAAAAAAACATAAGGGGACAAGCCCTCGAAACCAGTCGAACCTGAAGATGCTTGCATTAGAGGATTGGCAGAACATCACCAGAAAAAATCCTCAGCAACTAGGCAATGTCTCTGCATCGCTGACTTCAAGTAGTCATTGCCTGCAAGGGATACGCGACAAAGAACTAAATATGATTGCTTTAATAGACCTGCCACTGCAGTGTCCCAACCATTATGGTGCCCTGAAATGAGAGGACTGTGGAATAGTGAGTCAATGGCTAGTCCGTTTTTAAATAATTAAATAGCCATCTCGATCTTCGTGGGGGCACATTCTCGCACACCTGCAGGAGGTTGATGTGGTGATTCAGAAGGACCACACCTGTCAGGTTGTGTTCTGTCTTAGTTGCTTTATTGGCTTCCTGCAGTTCACGAATATGGAACTGCGCCCACGAAGGGATATAAGGAAGAGCCAGCATGAGAAACAGGGGAAGATCGGACAGAAAGAAAAGGATGAGACAGCAGAGCGGGCGTGAGAACGGAAACGAGAGAAGAGGCAGTACAAACCAGCCAGCTAGTGTGCGAGAGGCAGTGTGGTAAATGGCCCTGCGAAGAATTGGCACTTTAGAGGCAGATCCTTCCCCACTTACAGTACTGTCTCAAGGGGTGGGTGCGACCAAGAGGGAGTCCATTCCCAGGGATGCAAGGTACACCAGGGGAGTGAGAAGGAAGACCAGAGGACAACCAACCCAGAGAGGTATGGCCGACGCCACTTGGAAGCAGCTAAGACGAGGGTCGGGTTGCGAGGACAGAGGCTGCTAGTGTCTTTGCCGGCTGAGCAAGTACTGAAATCGATGGGGAGATGAAGATCGAGTTGGGCTCGGCTGACAGACCATAAAGGACCTGATAGCTGTTGGTTTTATTCTCGTTCAGATTTTTTTTTTTTTAACCTCCCAGACAGCCAAAATGTTTATGGATTATTTATTTCTTGATGAAGATTTTTTGAGCACTGCACTGTTGGAACACTTTTTGATGGTTTTTAATAAAAGCACTTATTCACTTTATACACGCACCCCTTGCTATGTGCGTCCTCATTTGCTTGGCTCATCCCATGGTTATGTTATTGGCAGTAGCAAGTCCTTCCAGGAGACTCTGGAACCTGCTACTGTGTTATCAGCCCGCACCATCACAGGAACGATGAAGGAACCCAGTAGCATGTATCAACCCGCACTGTCACAGGAACAAAGATGAAGGACGCCTCACGCCTGAACAAACTTGTTAAGAAGGCAGGCTCTATTGTAGGAGTAAAGTTGGACAGTTTAACATCTGTGGGAGAGCGACGGGCATTAAGCAAACTCCTGTCAATCATGAAGAATCCTCTGCATCCACTGAACAGTGTCATCTCCAGGCAGAAGAGTAGCTTTAGTGACAGACTGAGGAGATCGTTCCTCCCCTACACTATGTGACTCTTCAATTCCACCCAGGGGAGTAAATGCTAACATTACCCATAGTTATTGTCTGCTTTTACATGCATTTTTTTTATTACTCTTTAATATTGGGGTTTTTTTTGTATCCATATACTGCTGCTGGATTATGTTAATTTCCCCTTGGGATTAATAAAGTATCTATCTAGAAAAAGTGCTGTCAAGGCGTATGAAAATACCCTTAAATGAAAGTTTGCAATATGCACTTTAATCCCCTTTGTAATTTTAAATGTGGATTAGAGGGGTAAATTGGGGGTGGGGGTAAATTGTTTTGCATCTTCCCATTCTAGGTCTATGGCCTACGCCTCTAAAGAACTTATGTCAGGACAATACTGCTTCTTTCATCATTCCCATTGTGCCAGCAGCCTGCTTTACAACAATTGGTCCAGTAATGAAAAAAAAAAAAAAAAACTACCTGTTGACTGTTTGGTCCTATGAAGCTTGTATCTAATCCAAAATCTTCTCTCATCCATAAAATTACTGCTTTGTTTCTTCTTTGATTACTCACTATATCTACTTAACTCACTGCTGTCTGGATTCTGAACCGATAACATTATCAAAGTTAGTGACATCTTCAAAGTGCTGAAGATGGTTGCCCCCCTGCACGGAGGTTCTTTATACTGTTCTGCTTTTCATACTGTCCAGCATTACAACCTTCCAAGTTTCTAAAGTAGTGTAACCAGTTACTCCTGGAAGCTGTCCAAGACTGTTGTGCTGAATTCAGTGGCTACAGACTTTCTCTTGAGTCTTTCCTTAGGTGCTGAGCTCAATCCACTTCCTTTAAAAAGCATCTGCGAAGATGTCTAAACATCCACCCCAGGCCTATATCGAGATAAGACTTTCTTCATCTTTAATAGAGTACTGTAATCAACAATGTTTGAAAATACCAAATGTTTTTTTCTTGACAATAGTACATCTTGAAAATTTTACTAGCTTAGTTGCACATGTGCACTTACCTTTGAACTGTCATTTTGTGGCTTTTAGAGAGTAAGGATGGCATGAGATTATTGTACAGAGATGTACAAGCATAACTATTTTTAGTTTAAAAAAATATATAAATATATAATTAATATTAGATATAAATTTAATGTTATATATAAAATTTAGCTTTTTTAAGTAAGTAAGGCATTAATAAACTAACAAGTAGATTAAGTCAAATGTTCAAGGAAAGCAAATTAGAAAACTATGCTTTAAAAAGCAAAAATTCCATAAGCCTGGGCAGGAACAGAAGGCTGAGGAGCATGACGGTCGTAAATTGAAACATGACATTGCAGCATGGCTCTAATGCAACATGACAAAGAAAGACAAAAAGTGCCAAGACACAGATTCACTCACAACAAGGTGAATGGCCTAAAGTGGATAAGGAAAGCCCACTGTTGGGCACGAGGAACAAAGCTGCAGCAAAATACTGCTACTGAATCCAGTGATGCAACTTTATCCTGGGGTTCTCCTCAAGACAAAACAATCATTTAGTGAACAAGTGTAAAACATTTAGTGAGTGCATTAAAGCAGTTTGTTAACAGATGGAGTGGGCCTTACTTCAGTATAAATAAAAGGCTACCTAATGGCATTCTTCTTAATGTTACACGAATCCTTCCAATACTACACTTAAGATCTCATAGTACTCATATACTGCATGGAGGCCTCAACTCACTCGGATTGGAAGGGCCAGTTTCTTAAGTGTTATGTGAACACTACTGAACAAACAACTTTAACAAGGAATGACGTCCCATCAAGGGTACACCAGATTTAAACACTGAATTTTGAGTAGGACTGGTGAGGGGTTTCATTTCATGGCATTCTCATCAGGATGAAGTTTACTGCTCCATTGTACAGGAAGGGGTGTCAAAATTACTTGGGCAAAAATGCATGTAGACAGAAAATAATTCTTGCTGTGCAAGTTAATGTTACTTTATTGTTTTCGTAGCTAAAGTACCCATCTAAGACGGGTTGAAATCTAGCACTCAAAGTAGACTTGTAGATTCAGCATTAATGTGTGCAGTGCACCATCTACTGGAATGCATTTTGTAATTCATGTAGTAATAACATGCACTGTACTCGTCACTTCAACAAATGACATATCACGAACATTTTCAGTAATACAATGCATTACTTCAAATGTCTGTGAGGTGCCATCTGTTAGAATGACATGCAATGTATCCGTTGTACCACTGGGTCTGAGATTCAGAAAAACAGTGTAAGACTCACCTCTACTTGATGAGACTGCACAGCGAAAATGACATCAGATTTGGAGACACACTGTTGCATGCATACTGCGCAAGAACATTTTTCTATGTTGCACAGTGGCCATGTATCCAAAATGGGGAATTTCAGGGAGAGGCTGATTACATGGGTGCCAGAAAGATGAACAAAGGGCTTAACATGACAACAGGTCATCAAAACGAAAGGAAGTGAAAAACATTGACTAATCATGGAGGATCCCCACTCACAGGAACATTACATTTTCCCTTCCTCCACCATTTTTGGGTCAGCAGGTCTGGTACTCCATTTCATTTTTTTTTTTGTCTTAAAGTCAGCCAGATGCAATTCTTCTTCCATCATCAGACTGTCACATCCTCTGCTGTGACATTATTAGCTATGCAACCCTAACCAAATACTGTCTCTTTTTGACTAGGAGAATATTAATGAGCTGATTGAATGGACCTCAACAAGTATAAATGTGGTTTGGTCACATATCACATGAAGTTAAAACACAAACTGTGCCACAAACTATCAAACGGGCTTTAATGTTTCTAATGTGCCATCTGTTGGATTGGCAAATGTAATGCATTTTTTTTTTTAATGCAAATGTTTGTGATTGCCATCTGTTGAAATGACAGAGACATAGCAACCAGACAGAAACACGGTGGATACGGCTTAACTGCATTCACACCGACATACAGAAATAATTTAAGTATTATGTTCCTTTTGTAAGAACATCACCAATATGTTTTTCAGTATGCATTAACTTCCTGCTTTTTAAGAAAGCAATTAAGTTTTGTAATCCTAAAAGCTAAGTAAATTAAAATCATGGCATCAAAGTGGTTATAGAATAACATTTGGCTTTACATTTTAGAAAATGAAAAGAAGATCAACTTGCATAACAGAAAGCCCAGTATCTACTGCTAGTGGAATGATGACCAACGCAAAAACAATTGAGCTTGTGGGTACAGCATCCATGAGTTGACCTGACACACAGAAGTAATATAGATATAACCCATTTCCATTTCACTGAGGGAGTGCCAATAATTTCACCAAGTGAGAGTCCACCACCTTTGGTATGGTTATAATATTGGTAACTATGCATGCCCACAATGACGACCCTACCCAGTTTATCTTTCCAGAACAAAGGTAAACAGAAAAGAGCAAATACAGAAACAGGGAAACCAGTACACGAAACAAGAAACAGGACCATTTCACATACTTATTCTGTGCTTTATTATGGATGTCTAAAGACTGTGGCTTAAGTTTAGAATTTTATTGATCTGTGTCGATAAAAATAGGAAGGAATGGTGAATAAATGGTTAAAAAGTTTGCTTACACTCAAAATGAAATGCAGTTAAGTAGTGGTCTCTGAAATCTTTAAAGAAAAAGCACCTAAACAGGACATTTAAAGAAAACAAAATCTAAATAAAAGTTAGGTAATTCAAAACATACAAGTAGATATAATATATATGCATTTCAAAAAAAATTACAGGGTTGGATTGGTTTAAACTAACAATGAATAATAAGCTACGCATACAAATAAGGCCCAGAGGAATGAACACTGTCAGGTATAAAAGCATCCCCTCCAACCCCCCTTTCTACTTCATTATTGAAACGTTAAGCCAAAAAAAAAAAAAAAATGTTCACACATCCACTACATTACAATCATTTGTCACATAATCATTTGAGGCACTAATCTGACCTCTTGTGGAAAAGGAGCGTCAGACAACAGGGGCAGTTCAATCTTAGAGCAGAGCAACTCCCAATCAGTAAATGACAGTATTTCAGTCTGCACTCCCACCCTAAGATGCTATACAATTACATGAGAAAGTTAAACGTGTGTAACAAGTATATCTGAGGTAGATCCATAGAAATCTCTAAACTGATTCCAGTTTTCATGAAGTGGTATAGACAGTCACCTCTGAATCAGATGTCCTTTATGGTAGTAAAACATTTTTTCCAAACACACACACACACACACATATATATATACAGCTACTCAACACAAACCAGCCAAGTATTGCGATGCCACAACTCCAACACATTCAGCACAGCAGTTTTAGTTGAACCCTTTCCGCAGCCCTTCACTTTAAAAGCACATTCCTGCTCTGACCATTTGTTTTTAGAAGCGCCAGTGCAATGTTTAATGCAGATAGTGCTCAGTTATACAAATAGGCACTGTATACATTTAAACCCAAATATTATTATACACCGGTTACCATTTACTTCCTTTTCTGATCTATGATTCCCATTTGATTTTACATCTCTTAGAGCTGCTGGGGTAGGCCCCATCTAACCTGTGGCATACTATCTGGTTTATTGTATGGGTGGTTAAATAAATAAGGGAATAAAGGGGTCTTGTGCCATTTTCTATACAATTCCAAGAACCTTCAAATAAAATATCACATTTAGCAGATCTAAATGTTAACAGTACGACTTTTCAAAGAAGTGTTTAAAATGGAAAACGGTTCATTTGGTAAACTGAAAATTTATAGCATAAACCTTGGTTAATTTTATTAGATCAATAGATACCATTAAATGTAATATTTGCATATGTAAAGCCATTTTCAACACATTTTTACAATTTAATACATTCTTAAAGCCAAGGTATCGTGAAATAAACTTTTAAAGCTTTATGCAGTGTGTTCAGACAAGAAGGTGTCGCCCATTGTAAGCTGGCTGTCAATTCACACCCTGAGAAAAAACTGCATGCATAACTCAAGAATTTCTTATAACCTTCAGTTCCCATTCCACATGCATTCACTATTGTCATTCTTTTCCTCATAATGGTTTCAACTTGTATGTACTTTGAAAATGTATGTCTAAGGCAAATCAAGTTTATTTCAAAATGTAATAAAAATTCATATTTTTGGTAAGAAAAACTCTGCAAAATTCTGCTTATTCTACATTTTACAGTATACAAATGCTAGTTGTATATTGTTGAATACTCATAGAAACACATTTAAAGATTCAAGAGATAGTAAAATCAGTCACAAATAAATGAAACCATTAATATTAGACTATAGTGTTTAAATTTGCCATACATACAAAATTTTAGTAAGACACACAGTTTCTTAGATCAATTAATTTAATTAGTAAGCTCATTGTATCAAGTAGCTACTGAGGTCCAGCACCACCTCCAAGTTCATGCAGACTGAAAGATTAAGGAATTAAACTATTAAGCATAGTTTGCCTTGAAACACTGCACCATTGTGTGGTAATATTAGATACAGCAGATCTAATACAGTAAAAAACAAAAAAAAAAAACTTCTGGCTTTGTATGCAGTTTGAAACAAACTATTTTCAAGCCAGGTATGGTATGCAAGTGGCCAATCCATAAGCCATAGACTGGGGAATAAAGCTAGAAGAGCAATGCTTAAGACTAAAATATTGTAGTTACATTCTAGACTAAAGAAAGTTTAGAATCCCTCCTCAAGTTTTAAACACATTTCAATGCTTCAAGGCCAAAATGAAACATAAAAATTTTAAATTAACAATACACTGAACCAAATAACTGATGGGCTCTGCTTTCTGTTCCATTTTGACATGAATTAAATGACAAGCTATCACAGAAAATCACAGACTTGTGCAAAATCTATTAACAATTAATGCAATTTGCCTCTTGAAATTTACTAATGAAATAACTTGTATAACTAATTAATAATAATCTTCAGTCACTTCATTCATTACAATTATTATTTAGTTATGTGAAAAGATTCAAAAATTGTGTTCTTTAAGGCAAATCTTTCTTAGAAATACTTCAGGAAATCAAAAATAACATTTGTAAAGAAAAACCTATCACTAAAGTAGATGAGAGTTCATTTAAATGGTGTCTTGTTGAAAAGAAAGCAATGAGTATGCAAATTTTCTGAGAAGAGTGGCAGAAGAGTAGAAGTGGATGAAACCGGTGCCAGTTAGGACAGAAACAAAGACAATATCAGAGATCTCCCCTTGCATGTCGAATGTAGTGCTGGTGAAGACTCGGCTCTGTGGTGAATGTTTGCTTGCACTCAGTACAACAGAAAACAGTAGTGTCTGTTGGTGGTGGTAACGGTGAAGAAAACTGATTTACTTTAACCTCCTTTTCACAAACACTGGTATTTGGCTTGGAACATGTATATTCATGATATTTCAGTTTGTTTTTCTGTTTAAATGTTCTGAAACAAGATTTACACTTGAAAGGGCGTTCCCCAGTGTGTATAAGCATGTGACGAGTAAGGTCTGAGGGGTAGCGGAAGACTTTCTTACATAGACCACACCTGTAGCAATTGAGGATGTTTGCAGAATTTGCCAGAGAGGTTTTCACCTTCTTGGATGGTACATTGCCATGAACTTTTTTCAAATGTGTACAAAGATTTCCTCTATGTGAGAATGTCATACTACAGAGCATGCAACTAAACGGCTTCTCCCCAGTGTGGGTGTTGACATGGTAACTCAACTCTGCAGGAACTCTGAAGCGCATGTTGCAATATTTGCACACATGGGGTCGCTTTAAGCTGTGTCTCGGAATGTGTCTCTGGAGACTACTCTCACTATTGTATGCACGGCAGCATATTAAGCAGCAGTAAGGTTTGCTTCTTGCTTGACTCCTGTGAAGTTTCAGCTTATGAAGACTGGTAAAGGACATTCCACACTTGTAACATTTGATTGGACATTGCTTGGGATGCATTACCTCATCAGGCTTCAGTTTTTCATCGGTATCCCCTTTTTCACCAAAATGAAGTTTTATGTGGTTGTTAAGATCCAAAGGTGAGCGGAAACTGGCTTTACAAGTCAAGCACATGTACAACATTGAAGGTGTCTCAGAACAGTTACCATTTCGAAAACAGGAAGACTTGTTTAAACTTTCAGACTGATTTTGAGAACTGGAAGAATCCTTGCCTACAGTTTCAGCCTGCTTACCTAATAGTTTTACACTGCCTACATTTCCATGGGTCTTCCTGTGGTTATAAAGGGCCCCTCTAGAGGAGTATGTTTTTTCACAATCAGGGCAGTGATACAGCTTACGAAGAGAACTTCCCTGGGCTGGTTCATTTTGAAAACTACTTGAAACCACCTCTTTAGATGATATAGCTTCATGGTTGGGTAGTTTTAATACAGCCTCTTTGTGAAGAAGTTCATGTTTCTGAAGTGCATAGACAAAGAAGAAACCCTCGCCACACACGATACACTTATATGGGCCACTATCAACAGCAGTTTTTTCCATGTTTCTATGTACATCTGCTATGGTGGACTCATTTAATTCTCTTTTTTGATTCATAGGTCCATGGGAACAGAACTCAGAGCATTCCCCAACACAATTTCCACAATCAAGGCACCTGGAAACGGGCTCTGAAAGATCTTTATCAAATTTGCTACAGTCCTTTAAAACAGATTCCTTAAATAGGTAATGTGAAAACGGAATTTTAATTGTAAAACTCTTGAAAGGTTGAGTTGTATTATCCTGATTAACAGGCTGTTTCAGCTTAACAATACTGGGCAGTTGTTCAGAGGACTGTACTTTCCCTTCACTTGAAACATGGCTTACAGTATTGGTAGCTAAAGCTGAAGGAGATATTAAAGGTCCAATGGTATTATGAAAACTTGAAGATTCCGATAATGAAACTGGCTGCTTACAATCTACTAAAAGTTTAGCAGATCTTTTATGCCACTGACGATGTGAACGAACTGCCATTCGACTATTGAACATCTTCTTGCAGTCAGGACACTGATACAAATTTTCAAGATTTGCTTCAAGGTGGCTCAGCATGTGAGAGCTTAGGGAAGATGCATGACGGAAATTTTTTCCACATTTTGAACATTCATATGACCGCTCCAAAACTGGGGTCTGGTGGCATAATTCTGTTGACTTTAGAGACTTATGAAACAGTAGTTCATGTGTCTTGAAGCACTTATAGAAGGTATATGTTTTTCCACAAACTGTACAGCTGTAGAGTTTCTTTGAGTTGAGCGGCTTACCATTACTCTCATTTTTGTGCAACTGGATATGGCATTCACGTACAGCAGGCAGACTAAAGCTTTTGCCACAATGAGGACAAGGGCACATATTGGCCTTGAATATCCGCCACTTGAAGTAATTGAAGAAAGCCAGAGGTCTCTGTTTCACATGGCAGCGTTTGTGACGATACAATGCCCCAAATGTCCAGTATGCCTTACCACAAACCCTACAAGGGTATGGCTTATCACCCAACACCATGTTATTGGTATCCAGATCCACCTGAGTAATTTTGCTGTGGTTTTCATGAGTTTCAGAAATTCCATCAGAAGAGTGAGACTTTTGGTGTTGAGAGAAAGCCTCCACAGAATTATAACATTTTCCACATTTGTTACAATTGCAGTGGTTTCTTCTCACATCACAGACAAGTTTCTTTGCATGAAGCTGTCTATGCAATTGCAATGTAGAAGCTTTACAAAAACGTTTTCCACATTCTGCACATTCAGAAGAATTCTCTTGAGCTCTCTCATACTGAAACAAAAAAGGCATCAATGACTTCCCATTTATGTGCTTTTGGATATGACTGCGGAAAGACTGCAGAAAATAATAACCTTTGCCACATTCACTGCACTGAAATGGTTTCTTGGAGTCAACAAGAGTAGTGTCAGATGATTTTAGAGGCCTCAGTCTCCAAGTGTGCCAATAGCGATGAACTTGCAGTGCTAACCTACTGACAAAAGTTTTTCTACAATCAAGGCACTTAAAGCGTTTTTTTCTTTCCATGGGACGTGAATGAACTTCTGAAGGCGGAGAGTCAATCACAGGTTCATTTGTGGTAACCTCTTGGTTTACACCTTTGGGGATTACCAGCCTGGCAACAAAGGTGCGGTCTTTCTTCTCTATAACCTCCTCTTCAGATGAGTTTTCCAAGTCTTCTTCAGCAAAACCATACAATTCCCAGCTGGAGTGGTTCCTCTGGTGAGACTGAAGAGCTGTGGCCCGCGTGAAACGTTTCCCACAAATGGGACATTCAAATGATTTCTTCTCTAATTGACCCACTTGATGAAGAAAGGATTTTGAAGGTGTGATGTCAGCATGCATCATTCGATAATGATTTTCAAGACAGGTCACCAAGTAGTAGCTCTTCTCACATTCAGTACACTTGAAAGGTTTTTCTTTTTTAGCTTCACTCAGATTGTCCTCTGTTCCACTTTTTAAACCCTTACGATAACTGTGCCAACGCTCATGGGTTTTCATGGCTGCTTTGGAAGAGAAAGGTCTCCCACACTCCAGGCACTTAAACATTTCCTTTTCTTTGCTGATAAAAACTTTTGGCTCAATTTCAGAATGGTATCTGCGGTGTGCATTAAGGCCAGCAGTAGTAGAATATAGCTTTCCACATTCATCACAAGAAAATCTTTTTTCAGTCTTGGTCTGCATCTGTTTTTCTGGGTTAAGTGCTTTGAATAGCTTTACATCGGCATGGCATCGCTGATGAGCTTCCAAAGCAGATACCCGAGAATAGCTTCTCCCACAATACAGGCACTCAAAGGATTTCTTTTTTAACTGGGCCAAATCGTTAAATACTGATTTCATAGCATTCATATGAGAGCGCTGATGACTGAGGAAAAATCCAAATGACTGGTAAGATTTTCCACATTCATCACATTTGTATGGTCGTTCATTATTTGCATAAGCAGCTTTAACATGTTTTGCTCTGTGGGAGAGCATGTGCCCATAAAATCCTCTATTGCCAGAGAAAAACTTTCCACAAATGCCACAAGTCAATGACTTCTTCCCCATCCTGTTAATCATTGTATAATTATATTCACCAGAAGAATCATCTAATTGTGAGCCATCATGAGAACTGACAATCTCATACTTTTCCTCAAAGTCTGATTCACAGTCCTTGAAGTGCCAAGTTCTCATTCCTGGAAAAGAAAAGTGAAATATAATGTGAGACAAATGCAGCTGTTATAAAAACTTTATGATATAAATAGGCATGTAAATAAGTACTACAAATTAATTCTGGCAAAGAGCTGTACTAAATCATTAAAGTGAACATACACCTAGAAATTTACAAATCCAAACTGAAATGTCAGTAAATAAGAAAACCTACAAATCAAAGCAATGTATAAAGCAAAAAATACCAACACATTAATCATTAGAAAATATTTTGTTTCTCTTAATCACATGCAGTAAATTAACTGTACTAATGTCACATCTTCTGCAACATTTACATGTGTTGACAGAAGGAATCAAGAGCTACGATCACGGAATCAAACCTGTTCAACAAAACTTAAGACAGAGCCCACATGTTTTTCTTAGATGAAAATAAAGAACATTGTCAACCTTTTCAAGCACGGTTCCCTCAGAAAAACATTTAAGTGTAATAATTTAACTTGGAAACAGAGTAGTTGGAAGCACACAATGGCTGTGGGTTTAATTCCAGTTAATTTCTTAGTAGAAGCAAAAATCTTCTGATTAGGAAAAAGTTGAGAGTAAGTAATTCCTTTCCACAAATATCAGACAGTTCCAAAGTTGCACATTTTCCTTTTTAAAGAACAGTATCACAATCTTTAGTGTGCTGAAGCAATATACTAATTAGAAGACATCTTTTTCCCCCAAAATGATTGACAAAATGACAAACAAACACAGATAGCAAATTTGTCCAGCTTCACCAGATAGGCTTTTATTTCTGTATTATTTACATCTTATTGTTAAATGACTTGCAACTGCCAAAAGGTAAAAAACAATTAAAGCATTTAGAAACTTAATCAAATTAAGAGAAATTAAAGGAAATCTAGCTTTGCTTTAACCCTTGAATCCATGAAGCCTGCGAATATATTTATAATGCCGGGCCACCTTAATTTTACTCACAGCTCCTCATCACTGCACCAACTGCCCACCAATAGCCCCTTTGTTTTGCAAATGTGCCAATTGGTTGCAAGCAGACAGCCTGCTATCTCATCCCCAACAAAGGCAGCTGAAGTCAAACACAAAATTCTCACAGCTGAAGTCTGTGTATCTGGGAGTGTGGGGTCTTTAAATGCATAGGAAAATATATCATTATTTGAAATACACACATTTCATGTGTGTTTCATGTCTACAATGATCTGTGTAAATGTAGGATGACAGGAAATGTGAGGCAAGAAATGTTTTCATGTTATAGTAATAATGACAAAATGTTGATGTGAAGTGAGTAATGTATGAAGACCTAAGTCCAAATATCAAATAAACACTTTCACAAAAGGTATAACAAGTGTGCTTTTATTCAAGAATAAAACCGAAGCAAATGAAGTTGTTAAATTTACATGTTGCTGCCAATGTGTGAAAACAGAAGCCCAAATATCAATCGATACGAAGTAAAGTGTTTGCAAGCATTTGTGTGATTTTGTCTTTCACAGTGGAAATGTGGTGTTCTCGCAGATATTTGCTTTGCTGGTGCAGGGGGGAAAACTGTTGCTTCATAATTAAAATGTAGCTGGTTTGATCCCAGGTCCTCCCCATGGTTAGAGGGTTGGGCTGCTATTATTACTACTATTATAATAAAAACACTCAACGAAACAAGTTTATTCAAGAAAAAAAACTGAATTTTCCTGTCATCCTACACTTGCACAGATTGTTGTAGTCACGGAACACACATGAAATATATGTATTTTAAATAACAATATACTTTCCTATACAATTCAAGAACCCTCACTCCCAGATACAGATTCAGCTGTGAGAATTCTGTGTCTGACTTCAACTGCCTTGGTGTGGGATGGATAACAGATTGCCTGCCTGCGACTGACTGACACATTTGCAAAACAAAGATGTTATCAGTAGGCAATTGGTAAAGTGATGAAGAGATGAGAGTAAAATTAAGGTGGTGCGGCATTACAAATATTTTCGGAGGCATCAGGGATTTCAGTGTTAAAAGAACAGCCAGAAATAAGTAGCATCCTTTTATTGTGCTCTTTGGACATGATTATGGTAGTCAGCAGATATTGTAAGTGTTAGATATTTTTCTGAATTTATGAATCAAACTAGCAAAATACCCTAGCTTCGCAGCGGCGAAGTACTGCCTTAAAATTTTTATTAAGAAGAAAATTAAACCTTTTTAAACTGAGGGAAAATATACCAATAATTATTTGTTAAGGATCTCTTTGTATACCACATTGCGAGTTCGGCCCTCCGGTTGTAATATGACCAAGCTGTGCACTGAGCTTACTCTTGAGCATGTAACGTACAGTTGGCCATGTGAACAGTAATCTTGTTTCAAATCTCACAGCTTGGATTGCTGCTGTCATAATCGGTTTGAGTTTCATGGTTTGTTTCAATTACGACAGTATTTGTAGGACTTGTGTTGAAGAGACATTCGGCACCTGTCAAGTGTTGTAAGTATACAACCAGTTTAATTGATAACTTCACATCCAGCTTTTGAGAGTTTAAACATTTCTAAACAAAGTGTCCACTACTGAAATCATAACCTGTGAATCTAAGATGTTTAAGAGGCATTGGCAGTTGTCCAAAGGTGTAAAATATTTGGCCATTTCGGTACACTTGAAAGCAACAACCGAACAATTCAGCAGCAGCCATCAACTCACATGCAGATGCATAGGTGAAGGGCTTAAGCATTTCACTCTTCTAGTGCTCCTGTGTAGTATAATTATCTCCTGTACCGTCATCAGTCCACACCTTGAGCTTGTCCCAGTCATTCAATACATAAGACACAATGTTCCTCCGGATATCAAGAGTGAGCCTGCAATATGTAACAAAGAGAATGGAAAAGGCAGGTGCCGTCTCCAGGCATGGAAACCACTCGGTAAGTGACAGTTCTTTGATCAATGGTGATCACCTCGATAGACATGTTAATGGGGGTATGGTTGGAATGATAAAGGAAATGGGTACCTGAGCAATGTAAAGTAAGTCTAAAATACCTACACAATAACTATAATTGTAATAAACAAACAATAAAACAGCGGAGAAGCCGTGGATTAAATAAGAAGGCTGTAGTTATCAGCAGGGAGATGTGAATCCCGTGGCGAAGCAAGGAAGGGAATGTAGAGACTGGAGCGACGGATGGCCTTATATAGGCAGGCAGCCAACAGCATGGGAGACGTTGGGTTGGGGGACCCAACGCTGCCTCAAACGGTCACCGAGCTGCAGGCTATGGACATATATATGTACGTAAGTAGGATTCAGTTAGTGTTTGGAACCCGTGTACCAAATTTCTTGAAGATGGGCCCATAAGTAACAAAGACCGTTGAAAAGTTCAATATGGTGGCCAACAGTGGCATCATACCACCGAAATAAGTACCAAATTTCAGCCTTCTACCTACACAGGAAGTTGTAGAATTAGTGACGTTGGGAAGTTCAATATGGCGGCTGACAGTGGCGTCATACCACGGAAATAAGTATGTACATCGGTTTCGGTTAGCGCAGGGAAGCCGCCTACCAAATTTCGTAAAGATGGGGCCATGAATAAGAAAGTTCAACATGGCGGACGTTGTTGACCGTTATGACCATTACACTTAGAATTTCGAAATGAAACCTGCTTAACTTTTGTAGGTAAGCTGTAAGGAATGAGCCTGCCAAATTTCAGCCTTCTACCTACACGGGAAGTTGGAGAATTAGTGATGAGTCAGTGAGTGAGTCAGTCAGTCAGTCAGTGAGGGCTTTGCCTTTTATTAGTATAGATGATAAAAGCATCCAGCATGTGTAGCAGTTTTAAGTTTAAGGGTCTGTACTTTTAAAGGGGCACAACATTGTAGGAAGCACTTAAGTTTCAGTTTTGTTTTAAAAGCTGACCTGAATAACAACAACAACAGAGGAGTACAAGTAAATGAAAAGGCTTTCAGACACATGGGCAAAAAGCAGAAAGAGTGAAGCTGATGGCTCAAAATGAATATAGCTTTTGGTAATGTTTCATTTAAGTAGTTTGTTTTTATTTTTTACTGTACATTAACAGATGATCCTCTAAATGTACCGTAGATACTCGCGTATTAGTCGAGTGTATTTTTTTTAGCTGAAAATTACGTAATTTGTTATGACCCGTGTATAAGTCGAGGGTAAAACTTGGGTTATTTCAAGGCCCGTTTTCTTATTAAGTACGATCGTCTCACCAATACCTGCTACAGTTCGATTCCCCGGCAAATCAAATGTCATTGGCGTTTCATCCATGTTACCAATGTTACTGAGATCAAAGTCATGCCTTTGTCTTTGCTTGATAATAAATTTATGAAAGGAACTGACCTTTTCTTCTAGATCTTTCGGCAGCTTCTGCACGATTTTAGTTCGCTGACGAAGGCACAGCCCATATCTGTTCATAAACTGTGTACACCTGCCAGTCAATGTTTGAAATTCCAACAAAGGCTTATGTGGTGTTATGGGTCCACAGATCTCTTAGCAAAGGCTGTTTTAGTTTTTAAATAAATAATCACAGTGCTCGCGACTTAGCGAGCCGCAGGGCGATCTGCGGTGCGGGCGTTTCTCACCTAGAGCACAGGTAAGGGACTGCCCACATCCGTGATTGTTCCTCTGGCTAATGTGCTGCAGCTGCTATGTCCTCTCTGCATATAAAGAGAAGCGCGAGTCAGTTACAGAGGAAGGAAAACGGAGTAAAAACAAAAAACACCACAAGGAAGAGAAATCAAGACGGAGGGGGCTGGAGAAAGCAAAAGAGAGAGAGAGAGAGAGAGAGAGAGAGAGGGAGGGTTAGTGCAAGTGGGCGCAGGCGTGGAAGCCAAAATGGAGTAAAAAAAAAAAAAAAAGGAAGAGAAAGAAAGATGGAGAAGATGTGCAAGTGGGTGAGCAAACGAACGAGCCCTTGCAGGCAGCTGTGTGGTAGCCTTGGTGCTAGGCCGGGTTTTTAAAGGATTGTTCCTTCAATTTTGTTGATTTTTAAACCTCCACGTTTGCTTTACACTGTGTGCACAATTATTAGGCAAGTGAGTATTTTGACCATATCATCATTTTTAATGCGTATATTCCAACTCCAAGCTGTATTAACTTGAATGCTTATTGGATTTAAGCACATCAGGTGATGTGTATTTGTGTAATGAGGGAGGGTGTGGCCTAAGGAGATCAACACCCTATATCAAGGTGTGCAGAATTATTAGGCAGCTAGTTTTCCTCAGGCAAAATGGGCCAAAAGAGATTTAACTGACTCTGAAAAGTCAAAAATTGTAAAAAGTCTTTCAGAGGGATGCAGCACTTTTGGAATTGCTAAGATATTGGTGTGTGATCACAGAACCATCAAACATTTTGTTGCAAATAGTCAACAGGGTCGCAAGAAACATGTTGAGAACAAAAGATGCAAATTAGCTGCCAAAGATTTGAGAAGAATCAAACGTGAAGCTACCAGGAACCCATTATCCTCCAGTACTTTCATATTCCAGAGCTGCAACCTACCTGGAGTGCCCAGAAGTACAAGGTGTTCAGTGCTCAAAGACATGGCCAAGGTAAGGAGGGCTGAAACCCAACCACCACTGAACAAGAAACATAAGTTGAAACGTCAAAACTGGGCCAAGAAATATCTGAAGACAGATTTTTTCAAAGGTTTTATGGACCGATGAGATGAGAGTGACTCTTGATGGACCAGATGGATGGACCTGTGGATCAGTAATGGGCACAGAGCTCCACTCCAACGTGGAGGTGGGGTACTGGTATGAGCTGGTATTTTTAAAGATGAGCTAGTTGGACCTTTTGCATTGAAGATGAACTCAAAATCAACTCCCAAACCTACTGCCAGTTTTTCGAAGACACTTTCTTCAAACAGTGATACAGGAAAAAGACCATGATTTTTATGCAGGCCAATGCTCCATCACTTGCATCGAAGTTCTCCACTGCGTGGCCAGCCAGTAAAGGCCTTAAAGATGAAGGAATAATGACATGGCCCCCCTTCCTCATCTGACCTAAACCCTATCGAGAACTTGTGGGCACTTCTTAAACGCTAGATTTACGGGGGAGAAAAACAATACACCTCTCTGAAGAGTGTCTGGGAGGCTGTAGTCACTGCTCCACAAAAAGCTGATCGTCAACAGATCAAGAAACTGACAGACTCCATGAATGGAAAGGCTTATGACTGTTATTGGAAAGAAGGGTGGCTATATTGGTCATTGATTGATTGATTTATTTTTTTTGAAATGTCAGACATGTTTATTTGTAAATTTTGAGGTATTTGTTTATTATTCTCACTATAACAGATGAAAATAAACAAGTGAGATTGGAAAATTTTCATTTTTCCTTTAGTTGCATAATAAATCTGCACACTAATAGTTGCCTAATAATTGTGCACACATATGTATTCCCCTGATGATGTTCACACTCACATTTCCGTTGTGAAACATTCAGGTTTCAGGTTTATTAACATTTTGGATTGACTGATAGCACTGTGTTTGTTCCATATTAAAATTAATCCTCAAAAATACAACTTGCCTAATAATTCTGCACTCCCTGTATGGATTATTTATTTAATGAAGAGTTCTTTTGAATCACTGCACTGTTTACTTTGAATACTGATTTTGATTGACTGTTACCATTACCCAAATTCTATGGAAAATTGTGTTGCCCCGCGAGTAAGTGGACACTGTTTTTTTTTAATGAATTTTAAGGCATAAATTTTTCGACTTATACGCGAGTATCTACAGTAATGATTTAGATAATTTACCATGCTATTCTTAATTTCTTTGCAGATACAATTCTATATCGCAGAGTTTATATTTACTTGGCATTCATACCCCCTTTTGTTACAAGGTATTTTCCAAAATCTGATCTGTTTAAACTTTACATTCTATTAATTTTGAAACACTCCATTCAAATGGACATGGGTGCACTTAATTCTCATAGAACCCCATGCTTTAACAGTGTGAGTCATTGCACATCTGAAAAGCAATCACTCTGTGGTGAATAGACGAACTGAGAAATTAAATGAGACATGACAAAATTATATTTTTTTAATCCAAAAATTGCTTACTAATTTGAATAGCACACAGTTAATAATATCCAATTTATACTAATTTTATGTACTGCTATCACCTGAGGGACTTTTCTATCAGATAGCACATTTAATGAAATCTATATGAAGTAGTGCCTTGCATCTATTCCCTTAAAAGTAACAATGGGAAAAAGTTTAGATAAAAGTCAGAGTTGAGAAGGCCTTACAAATGTACAAATACTAACTGACATCAGTGCACTACTTTAAATTACATGAAAGGGGGATGTGTGTTGCTTTAAAGACACAATCTTGTACTGTTGCATATTTCAATTTAGGTAAGGTTATTACATAAAAAAAGATGAAATTATTAGGAGACCAGTAGAAATGCACATGTCACAACATAAATGAGGACACTATCTACTATACCAGGTCAAATGTAACTGTTTTTACCTTCTGATGTTTTCTGCAAATGGTAGAAAACATTCATCTTATTGATGCATTCTGTTAATAACTAAAAGCTTTACATAATCTGCTTTATCAGACAGTGTTAATCACACACCTGGGAAAGGCTGGGCTATCTAAATGCTTGGGCACCATATGCATTAGCATGACAAAACAAACTGCTTCTTTTTAATGTAGAAGCAAAAAAAAAAAAAAAACACAAATTCAAAGCTGCAAAAACTACTAGATTCAAAACAAATAATCTAACATGCCAAAGGTAGAGATAAACTGTGGGAAAACTTCCAACAACCACTGAATGGAAGCACCTCAAGGTTGTATTAAAGGATAAGTTCTGCATTTTTCAAGTTAAAGCTGTTTCTTCACAATTACGGTGTCTATTAATCTGAACCAAAAATACTGTTCTAAAGTGAAGCATTTTTTTTACATACGTTATAAATAATACCTAACTTCTTGTTATGTTTTAAAATAGAGTTGATGGGGCCAAGGTCCAAAAGTGAAAACAAAAGCCTTAAAACTTTTCTGAATACATCTACTTGGACACAGCAAAGCTTTCAAATTAAAAAAAGTGCCTTCTGAGTAAATTGGAAGTAAATAGATTCTTGGTACTATGTTCCCGAGGTTAAGTAAATGTTTCCCATTCTCTTGTCTGCTTATAGCAGCCATTGTGGGAAGAGTTTTGACATTTATCCTAAGCACACTCCAAATTAATCAAATAGATATAGCTTCAGACAGCATAATTATCCTATTTGTGTCTCTTCAGATGTTCCTTTAATGGTTAGATTCTACCACAGCTTGTAACAAATAATGCTCTGCCCAAAAGAGGTGTAGAAATCTTAGTTATTGAAAAAATGAAAGCACTGAAAACCTTGTCCCTTAGCATTAAATATCAAAGTGGAAGTTTGTAAATAAATAAATAAATAAATATAACCCAACCTTAACTTTAAAGTCACACATTACCCGCAGTGAGTTTTTTAATTTAGGAAACACTGCAAATGTTAAACCTTCGGTAACACTTAAAGACTCTAAGCAATTAATTCAGGCTTTTGGTTTTAGTCAACTACATTACTATAATGCACTTCAGATAGTACTAAAAAAAAAATAAAAATAAACACACACACACAGAGTTTCAGTTAGTTCAGAATGCACTAACAAGAATCCTAACCAGAAAAAGAAAATCTGGGCACATCTCACTAGTTTTAGCAATTAGTGATTTAATAATTCTGTGTCAAATCATCACATTCTTGGACTTCATCGTCACAGATTTTAACAGAACATAGTATGCTGATTTGATCCAATGAGTAACCCACTGGACTGAAATTGCACATGGATCAATATTAAAGGAAATTTAAATTAACAAAGTTTGAACTTCTTGAGGTGGGGTGGAATTATGACTTTGACTTGCTGTATCTTCCTTAATATAAGTTGCACAGAAATGATCTATTCTTTTAAAGCTCTTATCCAGCTCTATATTTTGTGTAACTACATGACATGGAATTACCTACTATTACAATGGTTACCCATGTTCTTTACAATTGACTTTGACATACTGCTAATGTACATAAACTTTAAATAATCTTGCTCCTCTATATATTTTGGAAATGCCTGTCTCCCATGTTCCAAGTCGTATCCATAGATCTTCTGATAGTAGTCTGCTTATTATTCCAAAAGTGAGCCAGCCTTTCCCATTCTATAATAAAAATATTAAATACTTTACCCAGAGATGCACTACAGGTGCCAGTCATAAAATTAGAATATCATGACAAAAGTTGATTTATTTCAGTAATTCCATTCAAAAAGTGAAACTTGTATATTAGATTCATTCATTACACACAGACTGATGTATTTCAAACGTTTATTTCTTTTAATTTTGATGATTATAACTGACAACTAATGAAAGTCCCAAATTCAGTATCTCAGAAAATTTGAATATCAATTAAGACCAATGCAAAAAAAGGATTTTTAGAAATGTTGGCCAACTGAAAGGTATGGACAGGAAAAGTATGAGCATGTACAGCACTCAATATTTAGTTGTGGCTCCTTTGGCCTGGATTACTGCAGCAATGTGGCGTGGCATGGAGTTGATCAGTCTGTGGCACTGCTCAGGTGTTGAGAGCCCATGTTGCTCTGATAGTGGCCTTCAGCTCTTCTGAATTGTTGGGTCTGGCGTATTGCATCTTCCTCTTCACAATACCCCATAGATTTTCTATGGGGTTAAGGTCAGGCGAGTTTGCTGGCCAATCAAGAACAGGGATACCATGGTCCTTAAACCAGGTACTGGTACCTTTGGCACTTTGGGCAGGTGCCAGGTCATGTTGGAAAATGAAATCTGCATATCCATAAAGTTTGTCAGCAGCAGGAAGCATGAAGTGCTCTAAAACTTCCTGGTAGACGGCTGCGTTGACCTTGGACCTCAGAAAACACAATGGACCAACACCAGCAGATGACATGGCACCCCAAACCATCACTGACTGTGGAAACTTTACACTGGACCTCAAGCAATGTGGATTCTGTGCCCCTCCTCTCTTCCTCCAGACTCTGGGACCTTGATTTCCAAAGGAAATGCAAAATTTACTTTCATCAGAGAACATAACTTTGGACCACTCAGCAGCAGTCCGGTCCTTTTTGTCTTTAGCTCAGGCGAGACGCTTCTGACGCTGTCTCTTGTTCAAGAGTGGCTTGACACAAGGAATGTGACAGCTGAAACCCATGTCTTGCATACGTCTGTGCGTGGTGGTTCTTGAAGCACTGACTCCAGCTGCAGTCCACTCTTTGTGAATCTCCCCCACAGTTTTGAATGGGTTTTGTTTCACAATCCTCTCCAGGGTGTGGTTATCCCTATTGCTTGTACACTTTTTCTACCACATCTTGTCCTTCCCTTCGCCTCTCTATTAATGTGCTTGGACACAGAGCTCTCTGAACAGCCAGCCTCTTTAGCAATGACCTTTTGTGTCTTGCCCTCCTTGTGCAAGGTGTCAATGGTTGTCTTTTGGACAACTATCAAGTCAGCAGTCTTCCCCCTTATTGTGTAGCCAACAGAACTAGACTGAGAGACCATTTAAAGGCTTTTGCAGGTGTTTTGAGTTAATTAGCTGATTAGAGTGTGGCACCAGGTGTCTTCAATATTGAACCTTTTCACAATATTCTAATTTTCCGAGATACTGAATTTGGGACTTTCATTAGTTGTCAGTTATAATCATCAAAATTAAAATAAATAAACATTTGAAATACATCAGTCTGTGTGTAATGAATGAATCTAATATACAAGTTTCACTTTTTGAATGGAATTACTGAAATAAATCATCTTTGTCATGATATTCTAATTTTATGACCGGCACCTATAGATTATAGTTCTACTAATAGACAACACATTCTTGAAATTATCATATTTTTCATTGATTCACAATCATTATTGTCTACTTTTTTCATGCTTTATTTTCGGTTTTATTTCATCACCACCTGAATGAGGCATTGTGCAACCCCTTATGATGTTTGAATGAAGGCAGGTGCCTCAGCTGTCTATGAGAACGACCCAGTGCATCGAATTCTCTAGGACAAGGCCTAAAGAAACAATATGGAATAACTTAAGTATATTTGTGCTACACGGAATGCCCAGTGGCGACTGGCTGGTCTTTAGACCTCTGAACCCCGGCAGATTTATTAAAAAAAAAACACTTGTATGGAGTTTTTATTTTTTTTGTCCTCCACAGCCATATGAACTTAACATTGGATTTACCTTTAATGACTTAAAAATATTCTGTATAAGAACTCTACCTTTCTACCAATTACATATCTATTGTATGCCAAGTCCACAGTAATGTATTATTTTTACCTTATTTTGTTTTTCTTTCCTTGCAAATATTTTTTTGACATCTTGCAAACTTCTTTGTGCTATTTTCTGTGTACGAAAATTGCTAATGAAATGAATGTGGTTGTTGTTCACTGTCTGATGTAACAGGTCTGTCAATATGCCCAGAAATTATCTGATTTGAGTAAGCATCTGAAATGAAACACAACCTGTACACTCAGATCATACTGTACTATTTTGTTATGGCATCATGTACTCAAATCTTTCTTTATAGATAATGCTGGTACACATGCTGAATCAACAACAGGTGTGTACTCAAATCATATGGTGTTTTTTTTTTCCTGTATGGTGCCTACTTTTAGCTTATTACATTCTGTGTTTTTAGCATAGCCTATGGAGTGAGACTGAAAGCGAGTGGCAGTGTGATGCATGCTTGTTAAGTGTGGACATTACACTTTCACTGCACACATAATAATACATCTGAACCAATCACACTGCGCTTCTTATAAAAGCCTTAGATTTTTCAAAGAGCTACGGCCACTTTGGCATCAATGCTAAGTTCACAGTGCCCATCAAACTCTGCATTATGCACTTCCTGTGGCATGTTGTGTACACGCATGATAAAAGCAAAACACTGAGAAAATTAAAATGTAAAAGATTTTCCAATACAGCAAAACTACAATGAAACAGACTGAAGTGCCACAAACCAGTTATTGAATTTTACAGTACAAGCTGCTCTTACTGAGGATATGGTGGTAAAATAACAGAAGACGGCAAGTTTCACGGTTTTACCTGGTAGACTAGTACGCAAGTCAATAATATGATACATTTGTTTGCAGAGTTTTATTTTCCTCAAATGAAGAAAGGCTTTTTTTTTTTTAAACAAAATCTTTCCTAGCTATATGAACAAGAAAATTGTAATGTTTATTTATAATTTACAAAAAAATTCAGTTAAAATAATCTGTCAGTTAACAGCCTTGCACAATAATTCAAATTATAAACCACTGGTTTAAAAAATGCTCTCTCCAGTGATATTAAACCACCATAAATGGATAAATAATGCAAATCACAAATTCTTAGGCAGACAGAGCAAGCATTTGAAAATACTGTCATCATTGCTGAATGTAGTGCTAGGTGGTATGACCGAAATTCTATATCACGGTATTTTTCAAAATTATACCGGTTTCACGGTATTTTCTTCCCTTGCATGACTGGCTGTTAACCACATTTTCCACTTCAATGACTGCAGCAGACTGGCTAAGAATAACCTATTCCACTGTCATGAGAATTGTACATTGTACAAAAAACATTTTTATGTGCACACAGGTATTAATACAGGTTTGCATAGCCCCATAAAGTGATAGTTTTCAAAGGGGTGGCACATTGCATGACAGTTGCAGTCAAAATATAGAACCTTTTTATTGAACAAATTTTGCTAAATACTTACAACTATAATTTTGACAACGTATTTTTAACCATCCAAAGAGACATTTAGACTTAATAAAATATCCAGAGGTGCTTGTCAAAAGTTGTATTGCATTGAACACGTCTTAGAAAAGGAATAAATAGTAAATATTTTTTGTAAGCCAACTACACTTTCTGTTAATGTTAACAGTATCAGTCCACTGACACGTTACCTACTGTATATGGATTGTAATGGCGTTGGTTATCTTGATCCACTGCACTGTTTTTGTCATCGGCAGTACCTCTAGCAAACGCGTCTACAAGTGACGTCTGACTCGAGTGTCCTCTAGATTTTCAGTTTTACCTGAGGACGTGGAGGGTGCCAATCTTAGTTCCATACATTTGTGGCACTCCAAAGCATGCTTGCGGCTAAGGTGGTGCAGCAAATTGCTTGTGTTGCCAGCAACAACTTTAGCTTGACAACATTTGCAGTAAATATTTGTTTGGTCCACATCCAACCATTTAAAACCAAAAGTATCTCTAGACAACAGACACTGCTCCTTTTTTCAGCAAAAGTTCTTCTGTGTCATCATTTTCAACTTTATCGTCTGCTACAGCTTCAGTTTCGGAATGTTCTCTGTCCATTTTCACCGCTCAATACCTCCACTAATGCATGTACTCCATTGCATGCGTGTAGCGGTGAAAACTGTCCCCCCACCCCCCCCTTAAACAGCTTCCCACTACGCCACGTTCCGAACATTGTTTAGGCTATTTAAACCGATGTTGCGGTATAAGAAAAATCCAAATCATAACACAAATAAAAAACGTTTTCGGTATGAACTGGTATACCTCCCAGCACTAGCTGAATGCACTCTGAAAGAGCACTTGTTGTAGGAATGAAAAAGATATTTCTTTGCATCGACAATTGGTTTGCAGAACATTAACTGAAAGCACTTACATTTACTCTCCCTCTCTCTCTATCACTACCTATTTCTCATGACTAGATAAACACTACAAGGTCAAAAGCTTGTGTACACCTGACCACCAAAAAAAAAAAAAAAAGAGAGTTGGTTGGACATTCAGTTCAGGTTAGGTAGATGACTTGGGCATTTTTATGGAGTCATCAACCACACAAGCTGGCTAGAACAGCTTCCACTCTATTGGAAGTCCTTGCCAGGCCATTTTGGAGTATATGTGTGGGAACTGTGGCCATTTAGTCAAAACAGCATTTGTGAGGTCAGATACTGATGTTGAAGACCTGGTTTGCAATCAGCATTCCAATTCAATCCAAAGATATTCAAAAGGACTGAGGACAGGACTCTTTGTAGGCAACTCAAGTTTCTACATGTTAAGTTAATCTTTTTATTAAATGGCACTGGTGTTGTCAAACATCAATCAGGGCTGGGTGTATGGACTTAAATACATACTATGATTATTCCAACCTAAAATGAGAACTGATATATTTCTGGATATGATCTCAAAACACCTTAAGTTTGAAGATTAGCACCATATAGATACGTATGGTGAATACATGTCTGTTATATGGAGTCCAAAACCTGGTACAATTTGTTATAATCATAATATCAAGTATTAGCTTTGATTTTATTATTTGCTTTGTTTTTCAAAATGAACAATTTTGTGAATAGCTGTGCCTCAAACAGCAAGATCAAATATTTTTTTCCAACTATTTTTGCTTTACAATAGATCCCCAAAATTTGCAGGGGGTGTTATGTTCCTAGAGCACCCGCAAATTTTGGGTGTGGTTAAAAAGAAATGACTGTTTTTATAGTTTAAACCCTAAATATGCCCCAAAAACACTTTAATTTCAAACTCAGCTTAATACATTACCTAAACAAAAGAATGCAAAGGTAAACCTGCATACTGTACAGTACTGTACTGATATGTCACCCGCAGTGCTAGAATGTAAAATACTGATGTTACTGCTATATGTACTGTAATTCATGCAAGCGCGTTTTCATTGCCAGAAGCCTGAGAAGGTGCAGGGCGTTTCGGCGTTTTATACTTGGGGTTAATGCATCCCTGGACACCAAATACTTATTTTGCTGCACTTTAAGTCAACGTCACAATTCACAAAGAAAAAGTGCAATTTTAATGGAACACTTTTTTCATGCAAAGAGTGTCACAATTACTGCAACACTAATCATTTTACACACTGCTAATGAACTGTAAAGACTATTTAAAAAAATACTGGAACAATACGGTATGTACACAGTGCAACTGACGTTATGGACGTAAATCACCGAGCCAACTGTGCTTGAACTGGCTGCAAGTAAGCACACTGAGGTAAGCACTGATGCTGGTAGACTAGTCTAGTGCAGTGTCAATCCCAGGGACAGTGAGGCTCCAGAGTGGAACGCTTGGGTCATAGAATTGCACAGAAACACAGGAGATTGTAGAGACAGGAACTTTATTTAAACACTTCAAACAAACATGTCTCTTTCAGAAGTAAAACAAGCTCAGTATACAGTTATAGATTAAAGGATAGACAAACATCATAGGGGAGCACAACCCCCAACAGAAGCATAGGAAGTCTGGGGGAGGAGAGAGAAACAAAGCAATCAGCCAAAAAGGCCAGGTACTGTTCATGCTTTTAAATATGCGTTGCGCAAGAAGCAGCCGCAAGTAAGCCCAGCAAGTAAGGGAGCAATGTGAAAGTAGTCCATCAGCGTTTTTTAAGAGGGGATTTCTGAGCAGCTTCCGTGTCTTCTAGAGGTGCGTTCAGCCCCCCTGCTCACAAGGGACTGGCAGTGGTCATGAGCTGGCTGCTCAACGAATGTACGGCACTGACTGATCAGCTCCTGCGCACTCGCAAATGGCACTGGGAAACAAATACCATATAACCGGATGTGGCGATTTAAGGGTTAAGAGAAACAAAACGGAAAATACAAGAACACTCAGCTGGGGATGCATCACAGTCATTCAGCAGCAAGGAGAAATGAATAACACTGTGGCAGTCCGGTGCCGCTTAAGATTCACACCATCAAGAAGACGGTGATTTACTTATTTTTATAGTGGAGAATCCAGGGACATACCTATCCTTGGCCCGACCTGCACGCACTCACAAACAGACAAAAACAAAGCAAACTGGTAATCAAACAGCAAATAAAGAATGTAATGAAAACAAATGAAATAAATGAAAACAACAATACCACCTCTTGTTCCCCTTACGGCGATTATACATTAAATACAACAAAGCACAAACAAAACACACACAGTAAATCATGAAAAACGGCAACAGATGAAATGTAATGATGAAAATTGATAATCCAGAGTTCTGCACGTTGAATGGGAATGTAAAGATAGTCCTACCGCTAGTTCCTGAAATGGTGAAGACGTGTGGACGGGTTCAGGAGCGCTCCTTTCTTTGCAGGATGCCCATGAATCCACTTACAGTCCTCATGTACACAGGCAGACAGCAGACAATCCAAACGCACAAAATGATCCAGGACAAAATGAATAAGTACAGGTAAACCCAACAGAAGGCAGACAGACAGAAACTTCTAACACAAATTACAAAAACTTTTTTTTTTGCTTTTGGTCACAGGCCCCCTTTTCAAAAGCCGCGCTGACATCCTTTGACCCCAACAACCACAGCAGAAGACCAATTAGAGCCACTGCAGGGACTGCTGGGAGTTGCAGTTTCAAATTCTATTGGCTACTTTCACCATCCCAAGCCCGGTTTTCCACTACAGTTGCTTCCTGTTCTCTCTACAGTCCAGTATTGCCACTACAAAAGCCATAAAAATTGCGGGGGATATTTGCAGTTTCCGCTAACAATTATTACATAGGTTCTAAGGAAAAATCTGGCAAACTCTGAACCGCGACTTTGCGGGGGTCTACTGTATATCTTCTCTACTTATATTTGAGTTCCTGTTGTATGTATTGAGTTTAACACCTTGAATACTTTGCTGTCATCTGTGTCTACCAGTCAGTAAACACTGCTCTCTATTTCTGAGTTTCAATTTTTATAAGGAAAGACAAAGGTTTTGATTTACTGCATTACTGTACTAATTACAGATCATAATACATGCATATACTGTATGTAAATTAGACATCTATATATATAATTCACTAAGGCAAGACAACCATGGAAAGCACGCCGGAAGGGACGTGGATTCACTAAGCCGCCGACAAGTGAGACACCTATGGCACACGCAGGAAGGAGACACGCCCACCAACTCCAAGACCATTGGATACGACGACAACTCACAGAGCCACGGCCATCAACTAGGAAGCGACGACACAGAAAAACCGGCGTCATTTATATTCGTCTGACTTAGAGGTCACATGCAGCTCCGACCCACGTTGACTGTTAATAGAGGCATGTTTCTCGCGGAGGTGAATCGCCATATGCGGTGTGTAAAACTGTTTGCGAGGGGTATCCCATGGGATCCTTAAAATGTTCCTTTACAACTGAGGTTAAAACAGGAGACAGGAGATCCGGCAGCGTCATTCCCATGACCTGCCGGGCAGCCAACTGGGTAACCAAAGTCTTTGGGTTCAGGGGGGAGTATGGTTACAAAGCTGAAACTTAAAGGAATTGACGGAAGGGCACCACCAGGTGTGGAGCCTTTCGCTTCATTTGACTCAACACAGGAAACCTCACCCGGCCCGGACACGCACAGGATTGACAGATTGATAGCTCTTTCTCGATTCTGTGGGTGGTGGTGCATGGCAGTTCTTAGTTGGTGGAGCGATTTGGCTGGTTATTTTTCAAAAACGAATGAGACTCCCGCCTGCTAAATAGTTACACGACCCAACAGCGGTCGGCGTCCAAATTCTTAGAGGGACAAGTGGCTTTCAGCCACGTGAGATTGAGCATTAACAGGTCTGTGATGCACTTGTATGTCCGGTACTGCACGTGCGCTACACTGAATGGATCAACGTGTGTCTACCCGGCGTGGGTAAGCCATTGAACCCCATTCGTGATGGAGACTGTGGCTTCCAATTGTTCCACTCAAACGAGAAATTCCCAGTACGTGTGGGTCATACGCTCGCACTGATTACGTCCCTGCCCTTTGTAAAGCCCCCCATGGTCGGGTGACTTGGTGGATTATATATAAAAAAAGCAGCCGGAACCGCAAAGAACAATGAAAAATCAACGTGGAAACCGACTGAGGCGGTGTTTGGAAAATTAACAGTCAACGTGACTCACAGGTGCGTGTGGACTGTACACAGACGAAAGCGACTCAGGTAGGGAGTTGGGGGCGGGCACATAAGCGGGCAGTGCGTACTGAATGAGCGCCGTTCAACTCCGTCCTTCGCTTTGGAAGGAGAAAGCGCGACGGCGCTCCTCCGGTTTTCAGTCACGGACAATTGTATGTTGGTTCGTAGCGTGCATTGTTGCAATGTTACTTTTCTTGGTGGTTTATTAAATAACGGATTTTTCAAATGTTTATTTTTTCCTCTGTGCTTAAAAATCATTTAAAAAGCGGCCTGATTATGCGGCATATGCTACGCCGCGGTTTGGCTAGTATTTCATAATTTACATCATCTGTAATAGTTCCAACTTATGTACTTTTATATGCACAACTCTGTTACAGTCTTCATGATGATTATTTTACAATATTTACAAGCAATGCAAGTACTGCATTTGCAGCCAGGCAACTCATACTTTACATCCAGGGTTCTTAATAGTTCCCTGAATCCTCCTTTCTCTAGGGTATAGACACGTACTTTACATGGCCAGCACCACAGAAAAAAATGTGTAAGGACAAACGCTTGAAATTCTGAAGAGGATGGTGATACTTCTCTGGAAATGAGGCTGTGCTAACTACCTGTGGAAACTTTACTTTCAATCCCAAAGAACAGTGAAGTAACAGCTCATTATTAAAATTTGGGATTATAAAAATCATACAGATTTTTATTTCATTAACTGATACTTTATTATACTATGACTAACTTCTGCCCACAAAGTAATATGGTTGTATATTTGACTTTTTGTAATAATCTTAACAAATTCAAAGATCACCCAAACAACATATTTAGATGTTAATGCAAAATTAAAGTGCTATATGTTAAATATTCATTTTTTCCCATTAAGAAGCTCAATGTACTTGCTAAACATAAAATGAAAATAAGATGACCAGCAATGCAGCTAACCTCAAAGGCTACTGCTTTAATTCAACACAGAGCACATAACGGCTTCTCACTTCTGGTGTGAATTTGTGGTTAGTGTAGACATATGCAAGACCACTGACAAAGCAGTGTATTTTTAGGAAAGAAGTAGGTTAAACTGTATTTTGCAATATAGTAATTCACCGCAGCAGTCTCCTCCTTCAATCTACTTCTTGTCCACTCATGCACTATGCAACGAAACAAACATCCCTAAGAGCTTTGCCAAGCAGGGACCTTTGTTGCCAGAAAGCAGAAAGGCATGTTGCAGACGAAACACACACAAGGATAGCCTCCTTATATGCAGTAACATGTTTTAACAGTGGAGCTAACACTACTTGCTATGATCCTTTTCTCTTTTTTTTTTTTACTGATCATCACTTCCTATGAAAAATGGGTGTAGTCGTGCTTATAAAGTGCGCCAAAGATTTTGCAGATTTTAGTTAATATTTAGAAGCAGTAATGGAAATATCAAATAAAAGTGCTGAAAATATCGACACTGTATATTGATTTTTTAAAAATACTGAATCAAAATGAAAATTTAATATACTGTAAAGTCCTATACCAGTACAAGCACAGCATGCCCAAAAGCAGCATGTAAGGGAAAATGCATGTCACACCCCTAGGAAGCAAAAAATAAATACACCCGAGTCTCAACAGATTATGTAGTCTGGTAGCTGGTTTATACTGGGTGTCAATACCCACAATAGAGCTATCTGTAATAATGTCAAAGGAAAATTGACATTGTGCCCACTGTCAACAGATATCCAAATATAACAACACATAATTTGATCAAAGAAAAAAAAAAAGAAAAAAAGATTTGCCTCTAGTGTGTGCATGGAGGTTCCATACAAATGCTTTAATAGGCAATGAGCATTTAGAATGCTGTGTTCATTTCTGGCCATTATGCTGTTGCAAACCTTGCAGAGGAGGGGGGAATAAAAAGTTACTAAGGTCTAATTTATACTTCACACTCAGAACGCGTACGCGCCTGCATCATGGCTGCCACACGTTCCCAGTGTTCATTTGACGCGTACTCTGAGCAGGTCTTCAGAAATTAACACGACACGTGCGTGAGTTGCAGTACCACCAAAAAGTTGGGGGGGCGTGGTGTGATAAAAGTTGGAATGTGACATCAGTCTCTGTTTTACTATCTACATGTGACAGAAAGCTGCTTTGAGGATCCTCCGGAATCAATGTGTGTGCTTTGATGTTTGATGAATTGTTCAATGTGGTGAAGCAAAATGCCGACATACATTCGCATGCCGATATGCATTCCTGGAGCTTTTATATTTAAGTTTAGCATATTCCCCATCGTAATGACACAATACATTTTAAAAGTCTCACATACCATCTTTTGTGCCATTGTTTTTTTTTTTTTTGCAACTTCACAACAGCAACATAATATACAGCGCTGTATTTGAGCCACAGAGGAAAAAATTAAGAACGCAGTAAAAATGAGCTGATGCCATGTCTAGGGACTGTTTCTGCTTCGTGCCCAATGCTAGCTGGAATGAGCAAATCCCTGGATTGATGGATTTAATCATTAAACATCCTTTTCAGGGATATTGCGGTAAGGTGTCATCGGAATTTAATGGCTATTCCAGGCAATCCAAGCCAAACCTGTTCTCACTGTGATAATATCTCACACTGCCACCTGGTGGATTCCTCCAGATTTACGTAAAGTATGCGCGCAAGTATAAACAGTAAAACGCTTGTGCAGCATGCATTGCATCGCGTGAAGTATAAACCAGGCCTAAGAGCTATTAAGCCTCAGACCCCTTTAAATAAGTGAAGACAGTGATCCCAAGAGATTGTAAATAACAAAAACAAGCACCAAGTTTAATATAATTAATATGCAAGCTATGTTTCAGAGACAAGTATAAAGTCATAGGCCTAAGGTTCCCAGCCATTTAGAATTTAAGAAGCTCCTTGGACTGCAAGAAAGAAAAAACTAAAAAAAATGTATAATTTTAGGCAAACTCAGACAAGTACGGGTGAGTTCAACGCGTTTTAAAGAAAATAATTTATGTTGGCGGTCTTCTGAACCAAACTTAGGCCACTACAAGGCCAATGGAGCTACGTACAACCTTGGCTTAGCAAGAAGTCAGAAAGTAACCTTGAATTCAGTGCCAGTGTACCATTAGAAGTACAAGTGCACATAGGCTCCAACAACAGGCCAATTTAGAATGACAACTAAGTGAAAGAAAATGAAAATTATTTATTCCAGTTTCCATTATTGTCCCTGGCTAAATTAACCCATTTAAATGGGATAGAGTCAGATAACTGAACAGTTATTTTGACCCTTACCACAAAAGATCGACCAGCATATAACAAAAATCAAAGGAAATTCCTGAAGAGATCATAAAAATAGTTTCAACATTTATCTGTCTGGAAATGACAACAAACCTCAGAAAGAGCATATTCTTCAAATGGAAGACACTGGACTATAGCTTATCTTCCCATGAGTGGTCAGACTGCCACAATTACACCAACTAATTACATCGGATTTTTTAATGTGGTCAAGCACCATCTGATCATGATGCTCATATATACAGTATGTGTATGTATGTATGTATGTATATTATATATATATATATATATATATATATATATATACATACATACATACATACATACATATATATATATATATATATTACACTCACATAAAGGATTATTAGGAACACCTGTTCAATTTCTCATTAATGCAATTATCTAATCAACCAATCACATGGCAATTGCATCAATGCATTTAGGGGTGTGGTCCTGGTCAAGACAATCTCCTGAACTCCAAACTGAATGTCAGAATGGGAAAGAAAAGTGATTTAAGCAATTTTGAGCGTGGCATGGTTGTTGGTGCCAGACGGGCCGGTCTGAGTATTTCACAACCATTTCTAGGGTTTACAAAGAATGTTGTGAAAAGGGAAAAACATCCAGTATGCGGCAGTCCTGTGGGCGAAAATGCCTTGTTGATGCTAGAGGTCAGAGGAGAATGGGCCAACTGATTCAAGCAGATAGAAGAGCAACATTGACTGAAATAACCACTCGTTACAACCGAGGTATGCATGCAGTGTTGTGAAGCCACAACACGCACAACCTTGAGGCGGATGTGCTACAACAGCAGAAGACCCCACCGGGTACCACTCATCTCCACTACAAATAGGAAAAAGAGGCTACAATTTGCACAAGCTCACCAAAATTGGACAGTTGAAGACTGGAAAAATGTTGCCTGGTCTGATGAGTCTCGATTTCTGTTGAGACATTCAAATGGTAGAGTCAGAATTTGGCGTAAACAGAATGAGAACATGGATCCATCATGCCTTGTTACCACTGTGCAGGCTGGTGGTGGTGGTGTAATGGTGTGGAGGATGTTTTCTTGGCACACTTTAGGCCCCTTAGTGCCAATTGGGCATTGTTTAAATGCCACGGGCTACCTGAGCACTGTTTCTGACCATGTCCATCCCTTCATGACCACCATGTACCCGTCCTCTGATGGCTACTTCCAGCAGGATAATGCACCATGTCACAAAGCTCGAACCATTTCAAATTGGTTTCTTGAACATGACAATGAGTTCACTGTGCTAAAATGGCCCCCACAGTCAACAGATCTCAACCCAATAGAGCATCTTTGGGATGTGGTGGAATGGGAGCTTCGTGCCCTGGATGTGCATCCCACAAATCTCCATCAACTGCAAGATGCTATCCTATCAATATGGGCCAACATTTCTAAAGAATGCTTTCAGCACCTTATTGAATCAATGCCACGTAGAATTAAGGCAGTTCTGAAGGCGAAAGGGGGTCAAACACCGTATTAGTATGGTGTTCCTAATAATCCCTTTAGGTGAGTATTATATATATATATATATATATATATATATATATATATATATATATATATATATAAATAAATGGATGTGCTTTAGCTACAGATTCTTGCCTGTGTCCCAAATGCCACTCTCACTCGACTTTTTGTGCTTATCCACTCTCAATGCTGATTTCAGTCCTGTGCTTACCGATTGCTTTCCCAATCTGCTACCATGAACACCCAAAAATAAATAAATAATAGGAAAGTGCTTCAAAAGAAATAAAGAAAATTTGACAGCAGTTGTGTTCTGACATATTCTGACCCTGCCTGGTATATGAAATATTGGTATAAGTACAACGGTATAAACTTGTCACAAGGTGAAATTTTTGTATATCATTTCTGCGGTGGTTTAGCATATCAGGAAACCACCTTTACTAATTGTCATCAAAGTGACATACATGTTGTAATGGTGTGGTTGAAAGTGGGGGGTTTCATTACCATCCAACACAAGGCAGCATGTGGTGGTATAACCATAGAGAAGGAAAACAGAAGGTGATCAATGACCAGCTGGCATCAGTGAAACATGTGCCACAATGACAGAATACCTGGTGTCCACAGGACCTGGATGACATCTCATAAATTAAAGAACCATGAATGATATTCTGTAAAAGAAATTTGTTAAGGAGAATATTTGGTCATTTGTCCAAGAACTGAAACATAGCTGGGCTGTAAGATGACCCAAAAAAGAAAAGAAGCAAAATTATAGTTTAAGACAGACCATGTCAAATTCCAGTACTAAGTATAAAGGTGATACTCTGGCAGGCCCCTAAAGGAGCTGATCAAACATTTTTGAATAGTAGTTTTGTAAGGAAGGGAAGAATAAATTTCCTACACAGGATGAGAAAAAGCTGGTAGTAATCACTACACCTAAAGAAGGCACAAACTTTTATTAAGAGTAAGTGGGCAATTCCTATTTCACACATTGTTAGTTTGTGCTGGATACCTGTTCATTCCAAAAAAAGTGTTACTTTTTAACTAAGTTTCACTAAGGTGGTCTATATCCAAACAAATTATGCACTGCACCATGACTTTTCATTGCATTACTGTACTTTGATTTCCAATTCTAAACTATACTGATGGGAGGTTTTTAATTAATCCCAACCATATCATAAAGCAAAAGTACGAAATGGAGGCTAAGTGGATCAAGGGATTATCACATAGCAAAACAGCAGCAGCTCATTATTATTTGGCCACTGGTTAAAAATAAAGGTTCTCAATCATAACAATTAATCAAATTCAAATTAATGAAGACGTACGTTCAATTAGCATTAGCACCTGGTTGCTAATTAAGAAAGAGGTTAGAAAAAAAAAACCTTCAGCCAGCGTTGTCCACAAAAATATGAAATTAACACCCTAGCTCACAGATCTTTGAATGTAAGAGGAAACCCTCCGCAGACAATGGAAGAATATATAAATAGTGCTACTCAATTTGACACCAAGCCAAGCACTGTAAAAAGAGATTTTTGCAAAATTAACATACATTACATAAGGCAAAAGATACAAAGTAATACAGTAATGCTGGGTAAACAAAATCGATTTTTATTAGAATATACAACAAAGTAATAAACAATCTCTTAAATAGCTGCTGTATTATAGAATTTTTGCACTGCAAAAGTGTGTCTGGATGACTTAAAGCCATTAACAATGGTACTTCCCTGTTAGCCTAAACTATGGTGTCATTTTATGTTGCAACATAAGTTTAATACATAAATGTATTTGGTAAATCATTTTAAACAATTTGCTATAAAAGTTAAACTATCAAATACCACTTTAAGCCATATGCTTTTCTTAAAAACTGAAAAAAAGAAAAAAGTAACTGCAACTGATTTAAAAAAAAAATAACTGGAAGAACATCCATCTTTTCAAAGAGACTTTGAAGCTTAAGTCCAGAACTAGTATGTTTGTGGATATGTATCAGCTTTTCCAGTATTTGCAAATTAAATTAGCAGGCATACAGAACAATTATGCACACAGTGTTTTTCCATTTCAGACCTGCTATTTCTTGCTACCATCCTGACACATATACTCACAGAAAAGTAAGTGGACAAGTATAGAACACTAAAAGAACTAAAAAACATAAAATACCAAACCTCTACTCAATTTTGAGATTATTGGTTATCTGTTTTTTAATGTTTAGTACCTGTAGTGGAAAACACTCTGGGCTAAGTTTCTTAAACTCATTTTTTAAATTACCACTGTATTCAGAAATTTTCAAAACTAACATTAGTTCTTTTTGTATTTTTAGAGTTGTGGATCGAGCATTTTGAAATTAATGCTACAGTTCCAGCGTAAAGGAAAACATTGTGATTGGTTGTGCTCATATCCACCAGTTTAATTTTGAAACTAACACTTTGTTTTCAGTACAGTGTACAGTGAATGCTTAGAATACAACTGCCTTAATTGTCAACCATTATACAGGCAATTTAAAACAAAAAAAAAAGAACAATTTCTAACATGTAGCACTTTGGGCTACATTATTTGTATGAAAATGTGCTATATAAATAAATGTTGTATTTGATCTCAGAAGAACAGAGGTTTGGTCAGATGGTGGCATACGGGAAAAAAATGTTGGTCTAAGGGTTTAATAACATTGCAGAAACTGATGCACTGAGAAAAAAAAAATTAAGAATGTACAATATAAATAAGAAATGTACAACATTTGAATTTTTCTGCACAAATAAAAAGATGTGAAAACCTCAGTGACAACAGCTCATATCAAAAATTTATTTGACAAAATGTTTTCTTTGACTAGGTAGTTTTGGCACACTTTCATGAAGGTATATAATAGGTATATATTGTGTATCTGAACACAAATACACGGAATGGGATATTTCTGTGCTATGGCAATATAAAAAGGTCAAGCATCCTTTATCTTCTAACAGTCTTTTCACCCATGTTCACAAGGTATTTTGGGGGTCTAATCCCAGCAGGGAAAAAAAAGATGGAAAATATGAGCTATTAGTCATGTTCCGATTACAGTACAGAATAGGATGATGATTTTATGACAAGGCATAACAAAGCTCAATATGTATTATAAGCAGTTTGGCATATGTTAAAGTAACAGACCTCCATAATAGCTAACTTGATATGTACCACAGTGCACCACTGTAACCAACATGATCAAGTGGCCAAACTAGGCTAGCTTCTGCTTAGTTAAAGGTGGACTAGCAAAAAATACCACACCTTATTCAGCCCACCAAGCCAATTATGTCTCTGGTAAGTTACAAAATAAATATTAGACAACGGGAGAACAGGCTATTTTGCCAGTAGCAAGAGTATAGCTTGGCTCCACACAAAAGTGGAATAAACCAATTAAGCAAGTTGGGCACTCCATAAACTAAATAAAGACAGAATTCAATACTTATATTTAAATTTACATGGTTTTCCCCTTTCCTATTATTATTATTATTCTAAAGGTGTACTGTTATAATTAAAAAATAAAAACATGAAAAAAGGAGTACATGAAAATTATGACTGCATCCTCTGCATTATTGTACAAGTTCTGAATTTTATAATCCTTATTGGAGTATTTAATGGACTCTTAAGCATATACATTTACATATACATATTGTCTTCTTCAGAATGCTAATTTTTTTATGCAGAAATTGTTTAAAAACAAGCAAGTCCTTCTTCTTTGTTGACTTGCTTTGCCAGGAAATTGTAACAAATTATATTGATTAATAAAACACCAAATATAAACAACATACAAAAATGTCACAAAAACCAAACAAAAAACAACATCGTATTTTTCATAATGCACGTACAAGTTGTATTTATATATTAGCTATAGGTACTTAACATTTTAATAAGAATGCAGAAAATAACAAGAAAAATCTAACAGTTTTATATACTGTTTTTATAAGAAAAAAGTGCGATAAATAAAAAATACATTTCATATTGAAAGAAAACAAATTCAACATGAAACCCCTAACACCACCAAAACAGAAAAGCAATGATATACATAAACTTTCTTATGATTAAAAAACATAAGTTCATCTATTTTGTAGGAAGCAAAACTGTGCAAAAAATGGAAATTAAGTATTTTTCAAACATTTTGTTTTAAAAAGATTGCATTGCAGTAAACAGCTAATAAATTCACTTTCTAAAACACACACACACAATTTGTATTACATTACACTAGTAAAATATGATTATAAATAAGCAGTAATAACTTTAGGGTTTCAATCCCTGAACCTTTCACTTAGTCTAGAGCATTTTTAAAAACCATTTAAGCTTTGTAAGAAGACTTTTGCCGACAGGTTTAAAAAAAAAAAAAATAGAACAAGGACCCTGATAATTCATAAGCCTAACTGTGGGCATCAAGTGCTAACTCATAAAACCATATGAACTTTTTGGGGAAGAAGAGAGAGACATTTTAAAAACTGACAGTGAAATTCTGAAACCATCACATATGTATAAAACATACCTTGGTTCACACCAACACTCAGCTTAAGTTAGACTCTTGCACAACTATAATGCCACTTGTAGCATCTGGAAATGTTTAAATTGATTTACACTGGGCCAATCAATCATGTTATTAAAAAACTGTTCCATCACTGGAAACTCTCCTCCAGAAAACGTACCCTAAGAGCAATTTTTTTTAAAGAGCCAAATGTGCTCTTTCAGTTTGTGGTAACCAGCCGAGAGCAGCCATATCTCCCACACATTGTGCTGGTATGTTAAAAAAAAAAAAAAGAAAGACTGCACATCTGCATTTATGGTTCTGTACAACAATCTAGATTATTTATAATAAAACTGTATGTGTTTAACTTTTCTTTAATCTTTTCAGGATAAACATTTGTCTTGATAAAAAAGTCAGCTATTCAAAATGTTGAAATATTCACTCAGTCCATATTGTTTCAAGTATAGTTGTAAAGTAATCAACACCAAAAAAAAAGTTTAAACCCCCACACTTGATTGAAAACTTTGTTTCACATTCGACAATTATTTGAAAAATGTGAGTTAGAATACATATACATAACCATACATTGCAGAATAATGTTTGAATTACTATAGTATATACAGAAAAAAAATGCTTAAGAAATTACATTTAGATTTCATGCAAGGATACACACAATAACATGCCACATAAAAATAAATGAATGCTGCAACTGCACTTGGATAAAAAAATGCTACAAAAAGCTGTAGCCATATAGTCCCATCCTGTAGCACTTATTTTAGAATGAAAAGAGTTAAATTTGGGAGTACAAGATCTCTGGAAACACATACCAGAAAGTATATCTTGGCTTCTGCTTCAAAAGGTTTATTATATTTTAAATTTGGGACCCTACACTTAAAATAACCCAGTGACCTTTTAAAAGACATTCTCAGAAATCTGGCAACTAACTGATGGAGAAAGCTATCTCAATCTGTCTAAAATGTGCTTGCACAAAATAAGTTCACCTAGGTTGTTTTCTGGCTAAAAGTGTTTCATTTGTTTCTAAAATTGTGTTAACCTCCCTTGAAATTGCACAAATCCCCACTACAGTATTCAGAAGAATGTTGTTGTCAGCACAGGTGTTCAATGAAAAAGAAGGAGTTGGGGTCATATCAGATACTGAAAGCAAAGGTTCACATGCTTTTGCAACTCACAAATATGTAATAATCAATCATATTCCTCAATAAATAAATGACCAAGTATAATATTTTTGTCTCATTTGTTTAACTGGTTTCTCTTTATCTACTTTTAGGACTTGAGTGAAAATATGATGATGTTTTAGGTCATATTTATGCAGAAATATAGAAAATTTTAAAGGGTTCACAAACTTTCAAGCACAACTGTAGGAACTTAAAGCTATTCTTCCAAATTAGACAACTAATTACACTGACGCCATATTGCATGCTTATCTAAACATTACAATGTGGTAACAAAGACTACATTTTTGACCAAACAAAGTTCTTTTTGCTTCAGTTGTGCAAAACATTTTACAAAGCAAGACTGAAATTGACATTTTTATATATTTTATATTATATATATATATATATATATATATATATATATATATATATATATATATATATATATATATATATATATATATATATATACACACACATACACACATATACATATAAATATACACACATATATATACACACACATGCACACACACCCAGAGCATAATCTCATTTTACACAAAAGATATGTTTCTAGGCACTAGGTACTATGAAATGTCCCAAAACACTTCATAAATACCCCTGAATTATAGTACAGCAATCTTTCCTTTTGTTTACATTAATATTTAGAGTATTAAAATATATACATCAATAGCTGTAAAGAAAAATGTATACCTAAAGCTGTTTCCGTTCTGTAGAATCAGGCTCTGCATGTGAGACTACAATTAGAGGCAGATATACAACTTTGAGTGATTTAAATCAGTTCACTATTGCAAGGGACAGACCAAATCTCTAATTCACCAAAAAATAAAAAAAAGATAAAACAAGAATCACAGTTAGATAGCTTCATCACAATCAAGCACTACATGCTGTGACTAAGACAAAAAACTAATCTGGAAGACAAGAAAAACTCGTCACACCACCATACATTATAATTTTTGAGATGGAGTAACAGTATAGGAGTAGCATATCTCACACTTTATGGTGAGCAAGACAGAGCACAAGAATAGGACTAGCATATCTTAATATAGTGTGCCACCAAACACCACAGTGAGACAGAATGTGTGCATCTCCATCTCATTTAACCAAGTGCACAATATAGTTCTTTGCTCTATAAAAAAAACAAAAGAATTAACTTTGGTCAATTTTAAGTCCTTCAAATCCTTCCCGTCTTTATTATATTTACCTGCCAGTCCGTATAAAATTGAATTTGCCCAATTTTAACTGTCATAAGTGGAGATTCAATAGCATTTTTCCATTAAAAAAAAAAAAACTGCATTTAAAAGGATAACGTATTGCATCATACAGTATAATAAAATAGCTTGAAAATAAATCTACAAATCATGTAATCAAATGTGCAATAATGCAATATAAATATTTCGTATTTTAAATAAATAGCACAATGCCATTGATAAAATCCTTCGATTGAAAAACTACTTCAATCTAGAATGTAGGCAAGTTAAATGGGGAACTTTGAATTATCTTTTGTTAATATATGCTATTGGCATTAATTACTTTTTTTCAGTAAACAAAAAAACAAATATTTAGCTTAAGAGTCATTTTAAGTGAAAGCAAAGCTAATAATCTGCACATGTAACATAAAGTGAAACCACAACCGTGACCAGATTTTTTAAGCACTACTGCACCACACAATACAACACTGTTAATCTTGGTGCAGTAGTAGCCACAGAATCATAAAATATTTTTTTCTGAAGTGCTAAAGGGAGGAGCAACGGGATATCAACTGAAGTTAACAAATAAGTTCACTACATTGCCTATCTTTTCATGACAAGAAGTTGATAAGCAGAGCACACTGAAGATTCAATAAATCAGTACACTAGGTTTCAGAAAACATATTGCAGTAGTGAAAGAGGAGGAATGAAACTTTACCACAGTTTGAGGTAACAGGACAATAAGCAGAATTTGCATTATTTAGTACATTCAATATGCGCAATTTCAGTTTTCATGCAAGTTTTGAGGCGTTTTCATACTCCTAGTTCATTTTCTTTGTTTTGAATCAGGAGGGGATTAGTTACTTTGTTTCAGTCTTCAGTTAGTTCAGTTGTGTTTCACACTGCAAACTTTCAAGCAGCAGAATTATCACTAGAATGTCCCATGGGTGTGTCACAGACTTTATCATTGGGCAGAAACATTTTTTATAGGAAAAATAATAATGAAGGGGTCAACAAGAGGTGCCACATTTAAAATCAATACATGGTTTGTTTAACACAGATAGTACTAAAAGCAGAATGTCTAGGATAACCAGAAGAGTACATGAAGATGATGTGTTCCTATAAAAGCTACAGAAAGGAAACGTTTCATCTGGGCAATACTACATAAGATGACAAGCTCTGCTGAAGGAACTCAGTGAAGCATTTTACTTTTATTTATTTAGACACTGAACTTATCAGGTGAATTTTGTTTCACTGCATAATGTTGTGTTTTTACTCTCCAGTAGCCTACTATATAAATATAACCTATCTTTTTCACATGGTCAACTGCTTTTCAAATTTGAACCTCTGTGGCTGAAAGATGTGCAAAGGCTGAACTAACTGAATGATACTTGCATGAGCTGTTTTAACTGTAGAATTGCATGCAAGTGTGTATTTATTTTTATGCTAACATAGCCTGATTACTGCCTGGTGTGGCGTCAAAACCACAACTTGCACATATTTTCCTCATAGTATCTCCTGCACCTAGATTGGCCCCATGTTGGATCACACTCATTCCTTACGCAGACTAATCCGTAGTTCACTTGGTACTACACTGAGACCACCAATTTTAAAGGGTCTCAGTTCGGTTGTTTTGGTCAGTGTTATTGTCACATCTACCTAAATGAACTAGACTAAAATTGCTTCAAAGGTGGGGGAAAAAAAATTCAAATGAACTAGGAATGAAAACACCTTTAAATACTATTTTAGACATTAAAACTAAATATAAAGAATTAACCTTTTTCAAAAAAATTAAATAGGTTTAAAATATAAAGCTATTTAAAATCTGTGAGGCTTGCTTTAATGTTAATAGTGTGTCTTATAACACTCAAAACTAGTACATTTTACTTATAGCTTTAGATATAATTTTCACTCCAAGCACTAAACCACAAATTCACCCAAAAGAAATGGTATCAATGAAATTTCTCTTAAAAAGCCTGTTTAATCTATCAAAGAATGAAGCTCATCTGCTATAACCTAAAGGGAGAGAGATGAAAATTAGGAAGACGTGCACTACCAGTGAAAAGGTTTAGAAAACCTTAATTTATCTTCAAATATAAGTAATACAAAGGATCACCTAAAATGGCGAAAAGGTAAGTATTAGACTGCCAGAGGTCTAAATTTAAAGTTTAGGTTAGCAAAAACTGAAAAAAGTAAATTTCTAAATATTACAAATGGGCCTTTATTATCATTGGAATTTACAACTTTGTAGGATGTAGAGGGTGAAATATCTCAAACTATTCCAACTCTGCTTTAAGACAGATAGAGGGATTTTAAGTAATCGAGAGAAGTTGGGACACCGGTGTAAATTGTTTGCTTCAACTTGCAAGGCTTAATTTAATTGCCGCATAACATCTCTAGGTTGTAACCTATTAGCTGCTCCCTGAAGAAGCTCAATTTGTAACATTATGAAATGACCTCTCTTTCAGTTTTTGTTAACCTAAAATATAAAACTGAAACCTCTGGCAGAATACTGCTTACCTTTTCACAATGTAAGATAATTTATTGCATTTCAACCAGTTACATTTTAAGAAAAACTGGAAAAACATTAACATCATCAATATGCCAGTACTTATAGCTTCATTACAGAGCAGGGCTAGACTGTAACAAAAAATGTAGCAGCCTAAGCTAGAGGAATTAAAAATAAATAAATCTTTAATTCAGGAAAATCTGTCCAAAACTGGTCAAGTCTGTAAAAAACTGCATAAAATGCCAACTAGCACAATTACATTTTGACTAGCTGAGGTATGATTAACAGTATCTTTAATGTGCTTTAATTATATATTATACGGGTATATGCACTGTTTATATCTCAAATGCAAGAAATCTGTATATATACAGATCCAGCTGTATATAATTAACAGCTCCATATAATTAACTGGGTAAAGTCATAATTTTCGGTAATCAAAATGTAATTGCAGATATAGAATTTAAATTGACTAGTTAAAATTTAACTATTTTGAATTATAATTTTGGCTAGCCATACATTATTAAGTACATTGTAGATCTTTCACATGGTGACTAGTCCAAAATTGTGCGGCTAACTAAACCATCAGGTCTGAATAGTAAAAACTATATTTCAGACAACTAATTTGTAATTTTAAACTTTAAATAATGTAATTATATTAACTAATATAAGTTAAACAAAAGCTTTAAATGTTAACACAGCTTGGTATACACATGACCCTTCTATGCTCAAAGGGAGGGAAAAAATTTAAAAAGCAAGCATCCACAGAAAAGTGCAATGTTAATCAATGAATGAAATTAATCATATTCCTTCAATAAAAAAGTTATGTCTATAGGAGTGTGTCTCTCAGAAATGGATGCATAGATGAAAACAAAAAGGATAACAAGCAAAGTTTCTGGAACATAAAGCAAAGGGAGAGCCAATGGCTGCCGTGAGACATTAAAAAAGTAGCTTGTGAAGAAAATTCAGTTACATGGAGTAAAACTAAGAAAGACACAGCAAGTAATCCAATACAGCTGTACAAATCTTAACCCCTGATCTGCATGTTTTACACTACCACCTATCCAAGTGATTAATCCCATTAAGGAAGATTACATAAAAATCTTAACAGTAAGAACAGTTAAAGACATTTTCACAGAAACTTCAACTGACGTTTTTTATCATTAAAACTTCAGTATCTGACTGGACTATTTTTACGGCAAAAAAATCTAATCCAACAGGAACATCTTGCAGTCTGATCAGGTCATCATTACCACTTTTGAACCCTGCAGTATATATTTGGGAAATGCAAGTAATATGGTGAGACTATCATTATCGCTACAAATTCTGGGAACACATTTTTTACAACATATAAAACCATCAGAAACAAGGAAATACATAGATACACTCAACATTCATATCACACAACATACATTCTTATGTTACATATAAAAACGCAAAGATGGTTTACCATGGAGAAATAAATCTTTCAAGAACAGTGGAATCTTCAAAGCAGCTCCAGTGGTGAAAGGCCCACCAAAGCAAGCTCACCAACTTGACAGCTGTGTAGTGCACCTTTTTAACATACATGCTGATTTTAATACTACAGTTTCAATGCCCAATGGATAACCATACTTTATTCAATATACAAACCCATCTTACATATTGTAGCTTGCAGCTTGTACCTGACAGTAAACACTACTCCATATCTGCCAGAGCTGCAAATGTCATTGTAAATCATGCGCTAAACATTCTCTTATAATTCTTAACTACTGACATAACTTAAGTAGTATTCTATTTGTAACTGATGAACAAAAATTCATGAGATCCAATGTTTATGTATAATCTGGGAACCTGTGCTGTTTTAAACTAGCATATTGTAATGATACTTTCTATGAGACAATACTCAATTTAGAAAGTGCTATTCAAGTTTTGAAAATTAAGCTAAAAACATGCATGTATAGTCACATAAAAATTTCAATGCGAGTTATATCCATGGCACACTATTTTGAATGTGCCAGTACTACTTCAATATTGAAGTCTGCCTTTGAGATATACAGAATTGTGTGCATAATTTATAAATGTTTACGCAAAAGAAAAAACATCTAAAATTAAGTTTAACATACGCTTAAGAATCTGTGGTGGGTTGGCGCCCTGCCCAAGGTTTGTTTCCTGCCTTGTGCCCTGTGTTGGCTGGGTGTGGTTCAGCAGACCCCCGTGTACCTGTAGCTAGGATGTAGCGGGTTGGATAATGGATGGCTGGATGAGCTTAAAATGCGTTTTCAATGTGTATACATATAAACAGGGAGTACTACTTCTGAATTTCAGTCCTGTATGAAGAGTATCTTTAAAAGTAATAGTATTGTTAGTTTAAAAAAAAAAAGTCCAAACTATGTTTTAACTGATGCTTTGTGGAAAAAGCTTCAGCTCAGTAGGTGAGTTTCAAAGATAAATGAATGGATACAATCTTTCCACCTTTAAAACTTCATGTATAGTTAGCCTTTTTAACATTTTTCTTTACCAGTAAAAGCAGTTAGGAAAATAAGATGTTTCTATTTACATAATACACAAGAACTTCAAAGAAAATCATTTAGTCTATCAAGCCCTATTGTTTAACTGATAGCTAAGCAGTCCCAATATCTCAACCAGATTTTTCTTAAAAGAAAACAAAGTCACAGAAAGTGCTTTATCCAGCCAAGTATTTTCAAACATCTTCTTAGAAAATTCACTGTGGTGCCAGAAAGATGTGTAACCCCTGCCTAACCTTGCAACCAGTAGCCACTACTTACAGGTGCCTCTAAATCATAAACAGCCCTAACCACACCATCTCCCCTTAAACTTTGCTTTAACAGAGCTTGCATTCATTGTCCAAGGCTCCAAGGAAGTTTTCACATCATGTAATGACTTTTGTGTTCCACCAACTTAAAGACTACTGCAAGAGTATTCACATTAAAAGACAATTTCTATATTGCAATTTCACCATCTACAATAAAGTCTGCTTAAACTACATACTCAATAAGGTCCATTTTCAGTATCTGCTGGTCAGTTACATCATACCATTGCTCATAATGTGAGCTGTAAATAATTCTTACATTTACATATTACAAAAAAAAACTGTAAAAAAATTTAAGTTAATCAGCTGAAAAGAAAATAATATTCCAAACTTTGACTATGCAAGACATAGCATCCCAAATATTTTCATATAATATTCTGAAGGTAACAGAGGATTTGTTTTAATGATGAATAAGGAAGAATGTAAAAGACACAGATAAGCAGATAGAAAGGAAAATCACTTGCAAATTGAAAACTACTAAAGCAACAGGAGAACTAACATAATAAGAAAAATAAACAGAACATCCCCAACAGTAAAGCTTTAGTTACTGACATTAAGTTTGGTTGAAAAAGTGTAGCATTATACAGTACCTGGATTTACACTCATTACGTCAGCCCTGCATATTGTACCTCAGTAAATTCTGACAATAATGATACTTAAAATCAGAAATTCTAAATCTGTCAAAAACTCAACAGAACTGTGCTCCAAATGTAGGCATGCCTAATATGTTTCCTCTGTGTAATGTTTAAAGTGAAAAATAGAATTGTAAGCAAGCTTCAAGATAAATATTTTACTTTTAAGATGACAATTTTAAACTTCAGACTAATGAAACAAAGGATTGCACACACAAAACAGGATACATCATTTAACCATTAAGCAAGACCTCAGAAGACCAATTGAGAGATATTTTAAATTTAGCATATGCCTGCTAACAGTCAAGCAAGTCTATAAATGTCCAGTTGCATGCTGTATCAAGTGGAGGTAGAGCTCAAATTCCTCAATAAAAACCTTTTCACAAATATTGCATGAAAGCTGTATAGCTTTTTCACTTGAATCTTGTGAACTGCCATCCTCCTCTGCTGGTGCTTGGATGTGCTGAGAGCCATCATTCATTGATTCAACCTGTTCTGGCTCAGTCTGACTCTGCAGTGTACCATGGTGAGAATGTGTGTGCGAAGGTGAGGATGGGCCATCCGGAATCTTTTCAAGACACATCAAAGGCCTCTGTCGTTTGTGGCCTGCTAAGTGCTGCTTTAATCTTCCCTCTTTGAAATATATTTTGGAACAAATAGGGCAAGAAAAATGCCTCCTACGATACTTCCATTTGTTACTCACTCCAGTTTCACTCCCAGGGTTGATTTGGCATTGGGAAGGACAGGATGTAGAATGTACTTTAAGTTCAACATCATCTTGAAAATACAGTCCACATTCTGAGCATGTCAAGTTATGGGAGGGATTGTCCATATCCTTGAACTTAACATCCAAGTCATCTTTCTTATGAGTGTTTAAGGAACTTGACAATGTGTTACTTCTTCTTGACTTATTGCGCACTATGCGCCGTTTAGGGAAATTTTTATGACGCATGTTAAACGAGGTTGATTTGGAAAAATGTTTTCCAAGTTCGGTGTTTTCAGAAGAGATGTCCACTGTGTCAGGATTTTGATTCAGGGACGGCTGTACATTCACATGGGACCGTTGGTGAGCCTGAAGCCATGTAAGTCGAAAATAACCTTTTCCACAGTAAGAGCATGAAAATCTTTTTTTGTTAATAGCAGGAAAGTTACTCAAGTCAGATGAAACATCAGTACTATCTATAATTTGACTTTGAGGTAATGCATCTTGAGGCAAATTTTCTACCACAGAAACAGATCTAGGTTTAATTTTATTTAAAGGAGAAATCCCTGCATAGTCAGCCGATACTTTTAAGATAGCATGAGTCTTTTTGTGGGTATAAAGTGCTCCTGGTGATTGGTATCCTTTTCCACACTCACATGTATAAGGTTTGTCAAGAGCAGCAAATGCCTCTGCATGTCGCTGCTGATGTGCCTGAAAAGCAGCCATGCGGGAAAAACTTTCTCCACATTCTTGGCAAACAAGGGCCTTGGATTCATCACTTGCAGGGCTCAAGTTTGAAGCAGATTCAACTAGCCCTCCTCTAACCTTTAATCGTTTCCTAAATTTAAGAGTCTTTGCCAAGAAGCCACTTCGGTTAGTCTGAAAGGTTTCATTATTTCTTTTATAACGTTTATGCATGGAAATTTCTCCACCATCATTGGACACACTGTTATTGTGTCCAGGACTTTGCTCATCTATCTTCACTCCAGACTCCCGATTTTCACCTTGTTGCTCATTATCCACATAAATGGGCTTCCCATCCCGTAAGCTTTCTGGTACCCCACTCTGCTCACCACAACGCTTACAATGAGAAAACCACCTAGACTTTTGCATAAACTGCTTTCCACAAACTATGCACCAGTAGGATGCTGAACGGCCAAGATTAGACGCTGGCTTGGATAACACAGGGTTGCTACGGGAGTACTGCGTTTGACCATGGCTAGAAATGTGGCGCTCTAGTTTCCCTTCTTCTCGGTAACTCTTACAGCAAAGTGTACAACGAAAACGTTTCTTGGAGCGTAGCTTTTCATGATTCTGCAGTCGCTGTAGAGAAGTAAACACTCTTTTGCATTTAAGACACACATGTCCTTGCTGACTGGTTTCCATTTCTCTTCGACAAGTGCTCTCAGGATCTTTGTGAGACAGCCATAAATTTTGTTTATTGTAACCACCAAGTCTTGTGTGTGATTTACTTTCATGACAAGCTAAATGGAGTATTAGCTGTTTTCTGCTTTTGCAGGTAAAGCTGCAAGAAGGGCAGGAAATGCACTTGGCCAAAAGTTGTTTCTTGTGAGCCCTTAATTGGTAAAGGGAATCAAAAACTTTAATGCAACATGAGCAGCGGTACCTGGGTGGTTCTGGTATATCATGTGATTGCTGGATGCTAAGCAATTCATTTTCACATGTAAATTTCACACCATTCTCAGAGCCAGTGATCAGTTGTGACTGGGCACTTTTGCAAAGACGATCTGGAGAAGTTTCATCATGCAGAGACTTCAGCCAGGGCTTATCAAATGCTGCCTCACTTTTTGCATGACACTTCATATGGTTCTGGAATGCTGCAGAACGAGAAAAAGATTTCTTGCATTCAGGGCACTCAAAAGAACCCAAAGGGCTACGCTCTTTAGAGAAGGTCTTCTTTTCCTTTAAGTGGGATTTCTGGTGCGTTTCAAACCATGAAAAACTAGAATAACCTTTTCCACACTCACATATGTATCGTTTCTCTTTTGACTCTGATGGCTGATTAACAAACGTTTCTGTACTGTTGATATCAGAAAGTTGATTCTGGAGAAAAGGAGGCAGTCTGACTCTGGGCAAGCGGACATGGCATTTTAATGGTTTTTCGTTAGGCAATTGGACCTCCTTATGTTCTTCCCTGGATTTCTGACGCTCAGCACATGAACTATACCTTTTGTGATTTAACAAAGAACCAAGACAGGAGTACTGTTTTCCACATATACATTTGAAAGGCTTATTAATTGCCGTCTGAGATTTATCATGCCGCTGCTGATGGGTCTGGAGTGCAGCTATGCGAGAAAAACGCTCACCACATTCTGCACACTCAAGTGGCTTATTCTCAGTTGTTTTCTCATGATCTGATACAGTAATTACAGTCCTATCAATATGCTGTCTTTGATGATTTTTAAGCCATGTCATGGTTAAATAACCTTTTCCACATTCTGGACATGTGTAGGGCTTTCCTTTGGAAGTAAATGAGCTTAGACTAGGCACCTCTTTCTCAGGTAGGTCTTGAAGAGAGTGGACTTTCAAATGAGATTCATAGGCTTCCCTCAGCGTAAATGTCTCTCCACAATCCAAGCACTGGAAGGGACCATCCCCTACAAACAAAAGGGGGAAAACACGGACGTGAGGCAATTCCAATGGTTATCCACAAAAAGTAAGTTAAAAAGTAAAATACATAAACAGAAAATGTGGAGATTTGCCTGCTCCATTTGTCCAGTGCCAATGACTTAGTTATACTGCTCAGTTATATTTCAGGTATAATTTAGTCAGAAGAAACACCAAGGAGTTTTTCCAGTTTTATTTTTGTTTTCATGAACAACATAAATAAATGTATTTTTACAGAACACTAATAAACAAATGTAACTGAAACACAAAAACATGCAAATAAAAAAGACAAATATAAAACATAACTGAACTTAAAACATGTCACCTGTAATCTCAGAAATTTTGAGAACTCTACACAGTATTAATGGAAAATTCCAAAACATTGTAAGATTGTTTTATTTACAAAAGTGAATATGGAGCTTGGGTTAATCCAAACATTATAAACATTTTTTTTTTCATTTTAAAGTTTAAAAAGCAAAATGTTAGGGAGTGATGAAATTTGCATACATAACATCACACTCTCTATGCATATGCACCAGCATTCAATCTTGTGCAACAAAGCCTGTCTTACACCTTCAAAAAGTATGTACTATGTCCCACACAGTCATGGATGCAAGAGAGTTAAAGTTCATATTTTTGTAGTACATTTAATAAAATGGAAAGACACATGAAACTATGAACAAGAAGGAAAAATCAAAAGATATAATCAATTATTTCTGGGAATTAAGCAACAGAGATTAAAGAAAATGTTGCTGACACAAAACAACACTTATGAAATCTATCACCATGGGAAAAGACAAAGAACTGAAAAATAAAAAGATAAACTGGAGAAAAAGTACAACCATTTTGTTCAAATGGGAAATGGTAAGGAAGTTAAAAACCACAAAAACATGTTAATTTACTCAAAGTGAATTCACGTAATGAGGGAATAGTGTCTGTCAAGGGCACTGGCAATTAGTGCTACTGAAAGAATTTTTCAGTGATGTTCAGCAAATAGCAGTGTAACAGGGCTCAACTGAAGTCAGTCTGTTACAAAAAACGTTTATTCAAACAACTGAAAAAATGAAACAGAACAGGTTCTTCTTGAGCTCACCTACCTAACAGTTATTTTTCCATTCACCATGGTGGAAGAAAACGCAGATTTATGATCACTATTTGGTGTTTTCTAGCCACATACAATAAAGGTTTCTGTTAAACCAGCACTAAAAAAATAAATATCCAAAGACAGTTTAAAAAATTGGGGAAAACATTCTAAATACATCAGGTTACTCCAAAATATATTTCATACAACAGGGCAGTAAACCATGGATATCAAAGTTAGCAGTGGCACGGATCACCATATAGTCAGTCTCAGTTTCACTTAAACTTATCCAGTAAACCCAATCTTGTCTAGGACAAAGAAGGGATTGGAGAACAGTTTACTCGAACAGTCAAAAAAAGGAAAAAAAAAAATACACATTTGTGAAAGCAAAAATGAATGACTTTGAAATTTAACTATTTACAGTTGTCTATGAATCTTTTATTGTTATGGTCCTGACAGATGCCATTAATGAAACCCAAAAAAAAAAACAAAAATCCTGATTTGAACCCCACCCCTCCGTTCAGGCTTCCGCCCCTTTTCCTCCCTTTACCATCAATCACACCCCAGATGTCAGATCTCAATTGACCCAACAGTCACTTCCCCACAACCCTAACTTCAATCTGGCCGGCACACTACAATATAAATATCTAAAATGGTAGACTTATTTCTCATCATTTATAGTGTTCTTTTTTAAAAAAATAATTTAATTCAACATGTAACATAAGTCTAAAAGTAGTTATGACACTACCAGTTCCAGCTTAGGATGGGTTGCAAAGACTATGCTTAATTTAAAATATTGCCATAATCACAGAGAATTTACAATACCCTCCAATGACACTTCTTTTCCATCAAGTCTCATGAAAAATCTTGATATATTATCTGTGCCAAAGATACACTATAAGGATAATCAAAAGAAAGCTATTATTACTAAGAAAATTCTAGGAAATCCACAGTTTGTATCTGTGTACATGCAGATTAGGTTACCTGATGACAAATTCTCCTGTTATGTGTAAGCATGGAGTGTATACGCATTTGTCCTGGAATAGAGGAATTCCCTGTACAAGTTTACTACTCACCTGACACCTAGTGCTGCTCAGAGCAGCACTGAGTGAAGTTTTAACGTTCACCTGTGCCTGCTTGGTTTCCCTTCGACATCCACAAAAACATGCAAGTTAGTTAAACTGCTAACTCCAAATTGATCCCAATAAGAATATAAATAAGTGCTTGAACAGGACTTGCAGAAGGACTCCCTTTCTTCAGTTCTGTTTTAATAACCTGTCGCCCCTCACTACACTGAATGGGATTAAGCAGGTTTGAGAATGTAATTTTTAAATTAACATATACACTGGGTTTGCAGCAATCAGACGGGGAAAAATAGCTGCAAATGCTAATAGACATAAATTAACACGGTTCTTCTAAAAGATCTCAAAGAAGTTGAAAAGGAAGATTTTATAAGGTAGAGGAAATAAAAAAAAAAAAAAAACTTACAAATGACACTAATTAGAATAGACAAAAAGTTTAATTAAGAAGAACATAAGCAAGCTCTGAAAATGCTGGTAACCCAAATTGAATCGGACTCAGGGATAAAAAAAAAAATAAAAATTATTCAAAAGAAATATTTAAACATTCTATTTTCTAATGTGAAATGAGCACATTGAGGAACATATTTTATGACACTGTCCGTCCAGCACCATGATTAAAAATCTCATTCAAGGAAGGACAAAATTGGTCTGAAAATGGCAATAGCTTATGTAGAGGTGGATCTTACTCAAGGATAGTAAAAATAATTTGTTGGTTAATTTGCACTAAACGTTTTCCAATGGCAAAGTGCTTTACCACTTGATATAAGAAACAACTCAGACTTAAACTTCTCACCAGAACTGCAAATACCTAAACCTGGCAGAATCTTTGAATTTATACTCTTTTTTTATTAAACCTTGAAATGCAATCATTGGCAAAAAAGTAAACTGGCAGGTTGTTTACATTGTTAATGTGAAATATGTGAAGGGACTAAAACTTCATAACTAATATTAAGGTACTTATTGAGATCAGGCTTATTAACTATGACTCACAGTTAGAAAAACAGTCACATGTTAATTTCTAGACAGTAACAAAGTTTACTACAAGGGAGAGATGCAAATATATTACTTCTCAAAGACAAAAGGAAGACATAGCAGTGAAATTTGTAATAAGGGACCTTTCTCACTACTGTCTCTTGCACCTAGTCAGGAGAGTAAAACGTTTATATTTATTTATTTTTTAAATAGGAGATATAACATAACATGTTAATGAACTGAAACTGGAGATATTTAACATATGCAGTAGTCCAAGGCAAATTCCTCTGCTTTGTAAAAAAAACATTCTCAGCTGTATAGAAAGGCAGCTATAGCAAAAATAGGTTTAAGCAACTTTTGACAGCTTGCTCGTTTTATGCTACAAATTGTCGCTTATGTCCAACACAACTTAAGTGCTCCTGGCATGTGCTACCAAATGGAAATATTTTCTAAAAAGGCTGTGCTTAGGGGTGCACAATTACATAAATACAGGTTATTGAAGCGAACACCATACATATGGATAGTATCAAATTTGATATAAGGATTAATAATTGATGATTACTGCCTTTGATGTTATTGTAATTAATTTTGATTAACAACACTACAAAGATATAAATATTTTGTGTTGTCAAATTCATATACTATATCCAGTACAGTAGAGCCTCCTTTTAGCAGGGAACTGCTTGAAATTGTTGCTGGATTAGTTGATAAATTAAAAAATTAGTGTACAGAATTTTTTTTAACAATAAAGACACAGTACATTTGATGAACAGTTATTACTGTTTTTCCAATTTAGTAAATACAGTAAATTACTGATATTAAAATTATGAAAAAAACTTTTTCAAAACAAACATTACATCAGGACCATTCCGCAGTCAAAATGTAAAATGTTGGAACATGATATTTATAGACAAGATAAAGTAGAGCTCTCCTGTATTAAGAAAACAAAAGTTCCAAGTGTACATAAAATCAAGGCAGATCATGAAATCGTTAAGTGACAGTAATGCAAGATTAAGAATTTAATGCACACACAACCTGATAACTCTGTTATACAGATACTTTGTGTAAAAGCGGTAAATGTAACAAAATAGCAAAGTATTTTGATGGTGACACGCTGACATTCTACTACCTTTGTCATTTACATATTGGTGACACACTGACATTCTACTACCTTTGTCATTTACATATATTTTGCTACAATACAAATACAGCACTATCAAATTAAAATAAGAACATAACTGTCTAAATACTATATGTCACTATATGCTTATACATTATAATATATGCAATACTGCAACATTATAACCACCATGGTATTTAGTATTTGCTTGTAAACAGCGATTAGCCTATTGTCAAAGCACCAGAGACTAGTTCAGTCACTTGTTCATGGTGTTCGTGACGTTTGCCCCAATTTCTGTGATCTTGCAAACCTGCTGCTCCAACTGCAACTGTCAGCACTTGAATATTTGCATTTCCATTCTTGATGACAGTATGCTGTTTGCAAGTATCTGCTTTTAAGCCTAGACTTCTCATCAATATTATGAACAATTATGTTCAGATATGCTCCCATTGTTCTACTCAACCACAAATTTGTTGTGTCACTTGTTTCAGTCCGAAATCTAGAATAAAGTAGAGCCAATTAATTTTTGGAAAAACTGAGGGAGTAGTTTGCATTTTTTTTAAATCCTTCATTGTGCAAACTTCTAATCTGAGCCTTGATTTTTGACAAATAAAGCATTATGACTATGATTACCAAATTTTGCTTTCAATGGACAACTGGACATAACCATTATCTATTTATGCTATAACGCATGTCTATCAGTCTCCCAGACATAAAGTTACTGGGACTTGGTGCTGCTTGCTTAACTTTCATTCACACACTAGACTATGTGCTTGAATTTTACATGGCTGTATAAATGTTTAAGTGCATTGGTGCTATAGTTTGCATTTTTGATCAACATCATCACCGTTGAAAACAAAATAATGGCAAATAACAGTTGGTTCTATTCATTTTGATTAAACAAATGCAATAATAATTATCCATCTCATTTCTTTCTGGAGGCTGCTGCAAACGCAGGAGATACAAATTCACACTTTTTAAAATATGCTGATAGAGATCACACTACTAAAAATGCAATCAGCATGGTTACCCTATAATTAGTCGTATGATAAGTACTCGTATTCGTCCTTGTGCAAACACCTAGGAAATGTCTATGATTTATTTTAACACTGGTGTTGCTGTTTGAACACTTTGCAACTAGGAAACAATCTCTGATGGGACAGAAGTATGAAATTGAATGCAGTAATCACCATTTTTCACAATTAATATATCGCTACACCTATAACTGCAATTGCTATAAATTTAGAATTAATTGTCCATTCCTAACCGTACTAAAGACTTTGATATTGCCATCTCCTTTAAGGTGAGGAGATTAAAAATTTTCAGTTCAGCATTGAGGACTGCTTCTGGTAGCTTTTCAGATCTAGATGGCTCATATTTTCACTTATATATGGAGAATCTAATATTCTTTAATGGAGACCAATATTCACAACCTTCTAAAATTTTAGCATCTACTAAAACTTAAACACAAGCTACCAAAACTAAAGTGAACTTATAATATTGAAAATGAAATAAGTCACATCAAGACTACAATGGTGTCTGCTTAAGGTCTAAAGCAACTATTGTAGTCAGACGCGCATGAGAGAGACACACAAATACACACATTGCGTGTGGGAGACAGACACACACACAGGCACACGAGAGAGACACACACGCGAGAGAGAGAGAGGGAGAGAGAGAGAGACGGCTGGATGTAAAAGGCCGAGAAGGCAGTTAAAGAATGCACCAGGCTAGTTTTTAAAGAGACAGACCCGAGCATTGTTTTAACCTCATTGTATATAATGAAGACTTTTTTCTATTGGATTTTAACCTCCACTTCACTTCTGTTTACAACGATCGGTTCATAGCATGCATTGTGGCAATGTTACTTTTCTTGGTGGTTTATTAAATTACGGATTTTTCAAATGTGCATTTTTTACCTGTGCTTAAAACTCATTAAAAAAAAAAGTGTTTTTAGCGAGCGGTTCATAGCGCTATAGCACGAACTCTTGTAATGTTAGTTTTCTCTGTTGTTCAAGGTTTTCTCATTATTTAATGTTTTTACATTTAGTTTACTATTACGCTGTGCATTCTACGGTATTATTATTTATATCTGTGCTTAAAAATCTTTAAAAAAATATATTTACATACAGTTTGTATGTCTGGAATGGATTAATTGTATTTACATACAATCCTATGGGGGAAAATTACTTCGGTTCACGACCAAATCGGTTTACGACCAGAGTTTTGGAATGAATTATGATCGTGAACCGAGGTTCCACTGTATATAGCAAGTGAGGTGTGGGGGTTAGGTGAAAGGTTGTATTAATCCCCTAACTAAGCTGTGGTTCAGAAGGTGTTGGTCATAAAAGCTTTTTTTTATTATTTGGATGTTGTTCTTTTAAGCCTGCATATGCAGGGTTCAAGTCAAAGTGTCTGTTAATGGCGATGTCATTAGAGAGCTATGATTTAGCAAGCTCTCTGGCATTCTTAGTATTTTACTTTCACAGTGTCCCGATTAAACATGTGTCCAGTGGAACTTGTGTGTGTGTATATCAAAGACCATGGGTCCTTTCTTCTGACGGTATTCTGACATACAATTGTACAAAACTGTGTGCAAGCATTCCAACCTGTATACAAATAAGAGACTGTAGGAGAGTAGAATGTCACAGGTGTAACAAAAGTTACAAAATAATTAAAATATACAAAGGAAAATAAGAAATAAAAAAAGATTTCAGAAAATAGGTTAAACGTAAAGAGATTAAATGTTCCAAAAATTAAATGAAAACCAACTGATAAATCAGGCAATCACAAATACAAACAAAAGCCAATGAGAAACATGCAATGATGAAAATTAGCAATTAAAAAAGAACACAATAACTTACTGTATTATTCTAATCAAGTCAGAATAAAGTTGCTGAAATTGAAAGGAAAGCAAAGCACTGAATAAAAACATTAACAAGAATATAGGGCGTCTGCCACTGAAAACGTGACTTCACTATAAAGATTGTGCTGCTGCGCATTCCAAAGTAAAACCGATATTTCAAAACAAAAACAATTTATATATTTAAATTATTTCAAAAACAAAAATAAATCCCAGCAGATAAACAATTGCTAGTGGTGGGAAGCTAGGTTGTCATATAACCACTAGTTTACAAAAAACAAACATTACCTAAAACAAAAATACTACTTTAGCAAAATCTGGAACACCGGAGATAACTTGATGAGAAGAAATAAACCCACTACTGCTTTATCACAGAACCGTTTGACACTGCTAAAAAGGAAACCTACAAGCATCTCCAGCAAGTGCATTTCTACCCCAAATATCCCAAGAGAATCGTTTAATCACATTGGGCAAAAACAAAAGAGAAATTGTCTGAGCAAGTATATATATGGAATCCACATCCAACTGCAACATGCTATTAAGCAGGTTAAATAAACAATACGGTAATAGATCATTTAATCTAGCAGTAAATAAAGTACCCATTTTTGCTAATGATGAAAAAATACACTTAAGTATAATATGATTCTTTGAACTGTAAAACAAGCTATAAAAAAGTAAAAATCAACAGATTACATTTTTTTTGCCCTATACAAAAGTTATTCAGTGATATACCAAAACTTCATTAATTTACCAGTAACACCTTTTTATGAGCAGTTTGAAATGTAATAAGGACTGCAGTTTCCACAAGAGATAGACACACTGGGCACATCACGTACTTCATCCCCACCTAAGTAGCAAACCCACAACTGCATGCTACATGCAAAGGAATAGAACAGCAATCAGTACAATACACTAAAAGGAATTATGCTTTAAAAATGTTTGTGTCAAAAATGATTTTGTTAATAAATTATTAATTTCCATTCTAGTTAAACCTTTAATTAAATAATATTCAATTAAGTATTTTTTTAATATTTATTTATATCCACTTATGGGAAAGATAACTTAGTACAACAGCTGTACTAAAGTTTGTGTTTTTGGTTGTAAGTTTTTTGGTGTTTAGTATAATGTGCAATTTTTATTTATTTATTTGTTTATTTTAAACAGAAAGGACTAAAATGTCACATCACATGATTTTTGCATCAAGTCAAATGCATAACTTGCTGAAAATTCATTAGGCTGCTATAAAATTTAAGATCCCAACAGTTCTCTTCTGTTGCCAAGAAACATTAATAAATAACAGTTGTTTAACAAAAGAAGGGGTATAGATGTTGAATGAAAAAGTTGCAGAAAGTGTCCTGGGCTTATAATTACCACTCGGTAGTAAACGAGTAATACAAATGCAAAACTAAAACTTTAAGCTTAGAAAAACGTTTTAATAAAAGCAAAATAAGTTGCTATATTACTATAAAAAGATAATGGCAAACATATAAAGACGTCATTTATTATACTTTCAACTACCCCAAGTACTGTATCTTTTAGTGAATTCCGACAGTAATAAAGTCCCCCTTAAATTTTTCTATATTTAATTTCAAAGCAGTTCTGCCAATTTCCAAAACATTATTGTGCATATATTCCACAGTTTAAAATTACATATTAAACAGTTCAGACGTGATTAAAGTACACATTGCAGGCATTCACTTATAGGTATTTGCATACATTTTGGCCACACCAAATAGAAATGACAACAATTTTTTTTTTTTTTAAATCATGGTCCTCCCATTTCAGGGCACAATAATGTTTGGGACAATTGGCATCATACAGTTAGATCCATAAATATTTGGACAGAGACAACTTTTTTCTAATTTTGGTTCTGTACATAATGAATTTTAAATGAAACAACTCAGATGCAGTTGAAGTGCAGACTTTCAGCATTAATTCAGTGGGTTGAACAAAACGATTGCATAAAAATGTGAGGCAACTAAAGTATTTTTAACACAATCCCTTTATTTCAGGAGCTCAAAAGTAATTGGACAAATTAAATAACTGGAAATAAAAAGTTCATTTTTAATACTTGGTTCAAAACCCTTTGCTGGCAATGACAGCCTTAAGTCTTGAACTCCTGGACATCACCAGTTTTTAATGCTCTGCCAGGCCTTTACTGCAGCGGCTTTCAGTTGCTGTTTATTTGTGGGCCTTTCTGTCCGAAGTTTAGTCTTCAACAAGTGAAATGCATGCTCAAGTGGGTTAAGATCAGGTGGCTGACGTGGCCATTCAAGAATTCTCCACTTCTTTGATTTAATAAACTCCTGGGTTGCTTTGGCTGTATGTTTTGGGTCATTGCCCATCTGTATCATGAAACGCCGCCCAATTAATCTGACTGCATTTAGCTGGATCTGAGCAGACAGTATGTTTCTGAACACCTCAGAATTCATTCGGCTGCTTCTGTCCTGTGTCACATCATCAATAAACACTAGTGTCCCAGTGCTACTGGCAGCCATGCACGCACAAGCCATCACACTGCCTCCACCGTGTTTTACAGATGATGTGGTATGCTTTGGATAATGAGCAGTTCCACGCCTTCTCCATACTTTTTTCTTGCCATCATTCTGGTAGAGGTTGATCTTGGTTTCATCTGTCCAAATAATGTTTTTCCAGAACTGTGCTGGCTTTTTTAGATGTTCTTTAGCAAAGTCCAATCTAGCCTTTCTATTTTTGAGGCTTATGGGTGGCTTGTACCTTGCAGTGCACCCTCTGTATTTACTTTCAGGCAGTCTTCTCTTTATGGTAGTCTTGGATATCGATACGTCTACCCCTACGTCTAACTGTTGTTCACTTGGTTGGCTGTTGTGAAGCCATACATAGAAATGATTCTGCAATCATCCACCACTGTTGTCTTCCATGGACGTCCAGGTCTTTTTGCGTTGCCGAGTTTGGCAGTGCTTGCTTTCTTTCTCAGGATGTACCAAACTGTAGATTTTGCCACTCATAATATTGTAGCAATTTCTCGGGTGGGTTTTTTCTGTTTTCGCAGCTTAAGGATGGATTCTTTCACCTGCATGGAGAGCTCCTTTGACCGCATGTTGTCCGTTCGCAGCAAAATCTTCCACATGCAAGCACCACACCTCAAATCAACTCCAGGCCTTTTATCTGCTTAATTGATAATGACATAACGATGGACTTGCCCACACCTGCCCAAGAAAAAGCCTTTTGAGTCAATTGTCCAATTACTTTTGAGGCCCTGAAATGAAGGGATTGTGTTAAAAAAATGCTTTAGTTCCCTCACATTTTTATGCAATCGTTTTGTTCAACCCACTGAATTAAAGCTGAAAGTCTGCACTTCAGCTGCATCTGAGTTGTTTCATTTAAAATTCATTGTGGTAATGTACAGAACCAAAATTAGAAAAAAGTTGTCTCTGTCCAGATATTTATGGACATAACTGTAAGTGCTTACGATTCCTCGGGTGAGTTTCATTGCTTTACCAATGCAGGCATAAGATGCCTAGGATTGCTTCTATCAAAAAGACTACCTTAGGAGTCTGTAGTTGTCATTGTTCAACATGAGGAAAACAGCTGTACCAAAATCAAAGAAGATATTATGAGGCTGAAAAACAAAGATAAACCTTTACAAACATCTATAAAACCCTAGGATTACCTAAATCAACTGTCTGGAATATCACTAAGAAGAAAGAATGTACTGGTGAGCTTAGTAATCACAATTGGACTGGTAGGCCAAGGAACACCATCACAGTTGGTGACAGAGTAATGATCCTCACTAAGGTTAGAGAAAAAAAATAAAATCCCCCAACACCTGTCCGACAGATCAAAAACAGTCTTCAGGTGGCAAGTGCATATGTGTCAAACTGCTATCTGCTTAAGACTTCATAAACAGAAATACAGAGGCCACAATGCAAGATGCAAACCACTAGTTATATACAAAAACAGGATGGCCAGATTGCAGACTGCAAAAAAGTACTTCAAAGAGACTGTAGAATCCTGGAAAAATGTCTTTTGAACATATGAGATAATGTGGAGACGAAAAGGTACTTCCCAAGATATAAAGCATACCACCTCATCTGTTTAACATGGTAGTTGGGGTTGTTTTGGCTTGGGTATATATGGTTACCACAGGTTCTGGCACACAAAACAGTATCTGTTCAAATTAAGTAGAGCAACTGAAGACAAGCCTGGCATTTGGCTTATGCCTCTCATACTGGACTATAACAAAGTACTATTACATTAAAGGTCTTTGAAATAATGAGAGTCCGGGAAAGGATAAAGTGATTTACTAACCTTTAGAGTTCAATATTGAAGGCATGATCATGTTTACATTTATATACTCACATTACTGTAGAACATAAGCCAAAAGGTTAGCTGAAACACTGATCAAAAAAAAGATGCTAACGTGTTACTTAGTCTATTTTAAGAAGAACAAAAAATTTCTAGAAGAGACAGGATATTCATATATCACGTTATCTAACTTTACATTAATAGAGTTAGAATATGTGAAGATACAAATTCAGAATTGCGTTATGCAAGTATGTAAAACATACCTTATTCGTATTAAAATATCAGCTTGAATAATCCATTCATCTATCAATTTCAGGGCTGCACAAGAGTGACTGGACTATAACCTGAACAACCTGGGGCTGTGAGACAGAATCAGCAAGTACCCTGCAACCCTGGTCAATTTAGATGACATTTTACTAAGTTAGTGAAAAATTAAAAGAACTTAACAGAAGTTCAGGTTGTTAACTGCTATTACAATACTAGGTTTTAAATTTCACACAGACAAGTTTGGGTTTTTTTTTTTAAAATAACCTTTTTACAAATATTGTTATTTTTTAACAATTAAAATTTTGACAATTACCAAAACTTGAACATTCAGTATATTATTTTATGCTACGACCTTGCACCAGCACAGAGTACTACAGTAAAACCTTGATTATCTGTCACTTGATTAACCATCAGTCTCCATTTCCTGTCAGGAAAAAAAACTCTCATGCCAGTGCCTGCCTATTACCGTACTGCTACTGCTACACAATACGCTGCAAGCTATGCACATTGGGAAAACTCTCCCTTTTTGCTAGCATGTAGTGTTTTTCCCCAGTACCACATTATACCGCATTTTGAAATCAAAGTGTCAGTTACATACTTTCAGCTTTAATAGCATTTTGTAGCTTTTCTCTTTTGTTATAATTAAACTACTATACAGTGTTATAGCCGATAAACCGATACATATAGCGATGAAATTGTCCCAAAAAAAATGAAGCGCCAAAATTGTTTCAAGTATTGCTTCAATTTATGGAGTGGAAAGAACAACAGTGAACGATATAAAGCAGGATGCCAACAAAATTGAAAGACATATTGAAAATGGAAACCACTGACAGTAAAGTTATTCTGTATTAATATTAACGTTCTCCTACATTGTAATTTTCTTTTTTAAATTTTGTCATATTATGTTTTGTTAATATATTGTGACATGCAGTCAGCTTGTGATGTGTTGTGCAGGAGCAGAAAGGACGTAATGCTGAGTAAGTAATAGGACTGGGTGAAGGGCTTCTATTCTGTGAGGGGAGGTCACATTTGTTAGAAGATGACTGACAGGAGAAGTTAGGAAAAAAAGGAAGGCAGGGTGGAAGGATGTTTTGAGTAGAGAGTCAGGAGACAATAAGCAAGAGTGTTTGCAATACAGAAAAATACAGAAAATGAGCGGAAGGAGGTAATTATTGGTAGGGAAAGCTTTCTTTTATTGTTTTGAAGGTGCACTCTGTAACACAGATAACGGCGGATTGAAGACTCCAGGTAAATAAGAGAAAACTCTAGTACTTCTGAGTTGTGTTTGCTCATTACGCTGATCATTACAATATTAGATAAATTAGTTTTGTTAATACTATATTTTGTTAATTTAGCTATTTGCTAAATTAATCTATTGTATATCATTTTTAAAGTAGCTGTTATGTTATCCGTCTTTTCTTTTATCCATCACGGCCTCGGTCCCAACCCCTGATTTAAAATCAAGGTTTAACTGTACTTGGGTGGAATCTAAATATTCTGTATCCATATTCTACTGTGAAAAATCATGGAAGAAATATGGCATCAAAGGAAAAAAGAACTCAGATAGGGCAGTGTATTGCTGAAAAAAATCACCACAGTAGTTGTGAAATTTGTGAAGTCACAGCTTCATATGAAACTGACTGCAAAACACCTCAACTCAATGACAGAATGAGGCAATCCCACTTGAAGAAACATGTTCATCAACTCAGCTCCTAAATTCAATTCAATAAAAGCAGTAATATACGATATTATAGCATACAGACATACAGTTAGTTAATTTTGTAGTGGGTATAGTCTTTACATAAATAACTTATAAAGTCACAGCATGAAGTTCCTTCCAAAAAACTACCATTAAGAGTAGCAACACAACGAAACTGTCCAGAAACAAAAATAAAGTTTCAAATTTAGAGACACTAGCAAACTAGAATGCTTGATTGAAATTGTGTACTTCAAAAGAATATCTTAAAAAAAACGAATATGTAAAAAAAAACTTCCCTCACAGGGGTGTCCCACCCATCCTCCACTATATAATACAATATTAATATGAGAGAGAAATAATTTAAAGTAAAAGGCTACAGTATGTATGTTGTTGTGAGTAAGTAATACCACTGCAGTGAAAAGTGTGACTGTAAGGAGTGAGCTTTTGGAGTAATGCTGTATTGGGAGAGAAATAAATACATACATAAATACTGTTGGATAGGTTGATGTTAAAAAAGGAGGAGTGTGGCAGTTGCCTCTTATATCAGCCAATATGTTCAGTTTTGTTTTTTTCGCCGTTAACTGAATATTTGCTTGTTAACCATCACAGACAATAATATAGAACAATTTGTCAAAATGCATATCCCCATTTTAGACATGGTTTTACATGTGGAGGTATAAATTACTGCAATCATTTCAAAAGAGCTTTTTTCTTTTTGTACTATTCTCCTTCTCTTGCTTTAATTCTTCTGTCATGCATAAACCATAAATCTAACAAAATAGGTGAACATCAACACGCAAAGAAGAAAAACCATTGCTGGCATTAGGCCATGTATTATATTTCATTAATTATAGGATCCATCCTCATTTCCTGTATGAGGACTTCATGAATTTTCACCAGAGATTAAAATGGTAAACTGGCTGACAAATGAAATACATTTCACATTTGCTTGTATTACTTGTAAAACATAGAAAGCAGCAGAATGTGAAATACAACTTAAATAGGTCTAGACGTTGCTTCTTGAAAGGTTAAAACGAATTAAAGCTTTTAGGATAGGCTTATTATTTTACCCTCCGTGCCTGTCTACCTATGATGAATGAATACACAATGATAAAAAAAGAAATTGGGACTATACCAAACATGTTGAAGGCTACATAAACAATGATGTAGCTCTAACCTTCTTGCCTTTTATCATGGATGAAATATTTTTTTTTCCTTTTACTGAAATTTGCTTATGCAGTCTTCACTAACTCCATCAATAGTATACCTTCATAATTTTAAAGTACCACATTCAGAAATATGTGTATCAACCAATTGCATTCCATGATTTATGGTGAATTCTGATCTTTCAGTATCAGAGAGCAAGGAATCAGATTATATGTTCACATAGTACGACATAGAAATAAAAATTTCCCAGTATGAAATTTCACCCAAGTCCTTCCAAATGATACAATTCAGAAAAAACAGTAAATAAAAAGTAAACAACCAGGAAAAAAGACAGGAAATTGCATTTTTGTTGTTTTGTATTTGCAGTGATATGATACACACTGTTTAGTTTTCCTTTTATTTTCTGAGAATGTGTTAATACTTGATTGTTTTAGCGCAAAAAAATATAACGAACTTAATGTTTGGGCTATTAAAACACCAAAAAAAGGCTATTACACTGCAAAGAGCAGCATTGGAATATCCATACTGAATTTATCCTGATATCTATTACTTCAAATGCTTTACATTAGATAAAAACAATAATTATAGTAAAGTAAAAACGACAGTCTTTTCTGTGTCCCCATAACAACAGGCACTATTTAAAAAACTATATATGACTCCAAAACAATTAAGAATAAGTAGGCTCCATTCATGATAATATTATTTTCCTTTTATTTTCTAAAACGAAGCGTGTTACTGGGCAGGTAACGTAATTTACTATAACTTTATCAAAGCTGATTATCGCTAAATCCAATCAGGATCGCGGCGTTACTGAGCTCATCACAGCACAATCGGGCGATAGTCCATCGTTTGATCCACTTGACCCTGGCACAGCGTCCCTCTGTAATTACCGATTTAACTACCCTGTGGGTTTTTAGTAATATAGGGGTAAAAGCCTAGGGAAGAAACGGGATGCGGGAATCAAACATCAAGTCTGTCTGATCAGGTATCTTGCCCAGGTACATCCGTCTAAACACTGTTGGTACGACGAAAAAGGAAATACAACTCGTGAACTAGGCATTGTATATAATGAGAAGATACCACCGATTGGACGCTTTAACTATGAAAGAGGAGGGTCGTTATTTGCAGTCACCAACGTGCGAGATCGCCATAGGACGATCACAGTATGCATTTGAAAAAACAAACACTGTACCAAGTCTGCGACTAGATGAAAGAAAAAAGCAGAGTAAATACATATTATTCAAATGGTATTTTTATATAAGTCGTGAAGTCATACGCAACCCCTACCGGCTATGAGAAGGCAGAGCAATTAACAATATTTATACCATATTTATCGAACTCTAAAATCGGGCCACAAGCTGCTAACATAACATACCACTGTTGTTCTCGTCATTACTGGCGCCCTCTTGCTTGCAAAGGGTCCCGTCTTCACTGCTCTCTCCAACCTCGCACACTTTAACCTCCATGTACTCCTCCTCGACCTTGATTTCCGTACCAACTCCGGGATTTGGTTCTTTGGACACACTACGAGGAACGGTGGATTCGCGGTTGGCACCCGAATCAACTCCTTCGCTGCGGCCATGTTCAATTTGCTCCACTTTAATTTCAACTCCATCTGCAGTAATAATCTGCACGTCGGGAACACTTTCCAACAATGACGGTGGCTGAGCTATGCAGTCCAGCTCGATGCTGCAGTCATTAACGGCAGGCGATCCCGCAGACGCGTCCACATCGGCCATGACAGCCTTTCTCTGTGCAAGCCGCGCCACAGTATACTGCGATGTGACATCAAAAGTCGCTGCGCATGCTCAATTGGCACTACACCATGTGGCGGAAAACGCCTTTCCCCAAAAGATGTTTTGTTAATCAGGGCGGTTATGGCTAAAAGAGGAATCGACTTTTCACTAAACATGTTTTTAATAACATCTCGATACATTACTCGCATTTCAAAGTAAACGTTTATAGGTTATTCAATAAGTAATACTCACATATTCAAAAGAAAGTATCTTTCAACAAGATTCGTTTTTTTCTGTTTTTATTGGAATCGTATTGCGCTTGCCCTAATTTTTAAGCAAGGAATATTGTGAACATTTTAATGTAGGGGCATGTTTTTCTGTTCCATTCAATGTTCAAATTCCATTTTAAATGTTGTAAACTTGTCCGTAATTGGAAATACATTTTACGTAACACGCAAATATGAAGTTTATGTTTTGTGCTGAAACAAAACACGTAATGTGGCGGCGTCACCAGTCCACCGCGAAAACGTTTCCTTCTGGAGTAACTATACGAAGCAGTTTATAACTTTACACACTAGTGTATGTTAATATGTGTATTACACTCCAAATTGTTATCATTAGCATTTCTAGGAAATTATAAAATTTTTATTTGCATCAACGTCTCAATATTTAATACGCACCAAGCGGGATTGGGGGATGGTACTACTTCCGCAAAACCAAATGAACAGAACATTCAAATATCAACCGGAATTTATCACGTCACTCGCAATTTATACAAATTATACACACAATTTAAAAATATTTTTTGTTTTGGAGTTTACACATATAATACAAATACCGAACAGAAACAACTACTAAAGATATGTGCGTCAAGGAAGAGAATATGCAGTCGCTATCGGTAATGTGTACTTGAGCGAGAAAAACAGACCTCGCCATATTTTACTTGGGTTCACAAAAGGGAAATAATGCGAAGTCAAGCAAAATGGCACCTTTTATTGGCTGACTAAAAGAATTACAATATGCAAACTTTCGAGGCAACTCAAGCCCGGAAATTCAGGGTTATGAAACTATGCTTCGTGTTTTTTTTTATCATAGTCACAATAAACGTTAAAATCATGATGCATTCATTTTGTGATTATTTTATTTACTGGCATTGTCCGTTGTTTTTCAGCTCTGAGATTATCCTAATATATTACAATAGAGTGCCTTCCAAAGGCGCAAACAGTCCCCTTCTTCTTCTGGGTTTTTACGGCGGATGGCAGGCCAATGTAAATGTTGCATTACCGCCACCTACTGGGCTGGAGTGTGAAGCAAAGACTCAGGAGGCATAACCACCCGGGGTTTTTGGAAATGAGAAAAAACTTAAAATAATGTAATATCAAAAAAGTCCGACACTTTTTAAGAATTTAAATAGGCATTTTGAGACACTATATTGCCAACACTGCCCTAGTGCATTTTCTATGGTAATAATCTCCTGTCCCGTAAATTTCAGTTTTTTTAAAAATAGGTTATTCTTTGCTTCGTGTATTCAGTATACTCCTGCAGTATATATTTTACTGTTTCAGGATAAATACATATTCTGCATATCTATGTGTCATACCTTTACTCTAAACAGTAAGTAATTCAACCCTATGTGCCCAAGACGTAATCGTGTGATTATGACTTCCTTTCCTCTATTACGAATTCCTACTTTGGTCTTTCCCACCACCTTCTGATTTTAATATAAATACCTTCTTTTTATTTTTATGCCATCTCTGATGCCTAATTGATTTAATTGATGTTTTTATTAAGGATCTTGTTTCCCTTTAAAGAGTGGTACTGTTACATTTATATTCTTAACACTAAGTGACTGCTTAGTCGAGTGATCAGCTACCTCTTTCCCCTGAATACCTACATGAGCAGGAGCTCATTGAAAATAAACACCAATGCCCAGAATCTTCAAATGTTACTATATCTCAATTACTATATCTGGTCTTCATTTGAAATTTACTGATTTAATACTTGATAAAGCAGCTAAAGAACCTGAACAAATCAATATTGCTTTGGGTGCAAACAGCCTTTTCTACTTCCGGATTAATATTGTTTTAAAGCCTGAATCTGACAAGTGTTAATTTGCAAGATTATCTAAGAAAGAAATAGCTAACTTACAAAAAAATGTGATTTTTAGGCTTTCATTTTTTTACTCAGAATTTTCCAACACTGTAAGCAAAAAGCGATGGCGCGACGGAAGAATAGGATTTCATTTTGAAAGTTCAGCGCGCTAACGGACAGCGGCTCGTTCACAAGCTGCACCATTTTGAAGACGGACGTACTTTCGCGCATGCGTTGTTTACATCGGGTAACGACAGTATCACCGGTAAAACACCCGCAGAATGAGCTGACATTCCAAATGAGCTAGCGGCTGGGAAGTCTATAAAACCAGAAGCTAAAGTCGCATGAAATAAACCGTGAATTTAAACGATTGCGGCGACAGCAACCTGTCCTTCATATTGGGTCGGCGCCAGTGGATGCATTTTTTAAATTTACCATATATGTATTGTTTACTACAGGAACAGTCTAAAGCCGCAGTCACAAACAGCATAAAGCAGATTAAATATGCCATCCACACAAGCCGATATTTCCCCCAGATGTGTTAGAGCCGGTAACTGAAACTCAATAATGAAATGAGTTTTAAAGAAGCACACTGTGATTGTGGATATACTGTATTAACACAGTACCAGCTTGTGGAAATTTCAATCTGTAAAATAACACTACATTTAAAATTAAACATGTTTGTATTTATTATTTGTTTACCTAAATCTTATGTTAGGAGTAGTTAAGAACGATGCAATTCAGTCTCATAATATTAATGCAATTATTTTTGCATATTCATCACTTATTCAGCAGAAAAATTAAAAAGTAATTTTGTGAGAAAAAAATCTAAACTCCAATAGTAATGAACACCTCTTTGTCCTGCCTTGCTAAAATGCTTAACCCTATTCCCAACCATTCCTCCCAAGGTGACAGTCCCTTATATTATAATGGCACAGGCAAGCAGCATCAGCCAAGGGTGAGCAACCACCACTATAATCACAATGAGCAGATTCAGAGTCAACTGCAGTGTGCTTATAAAAATGGTAAGCTTGCAATTTTTGAAAACAGAATAACATCTAGTACAGTAGAGGCAAGTAGTCTTTTAAAGATAGCAAGCCACCTAGAGAGCCATGCAAGAGCAAAAGAATCTATTCTTGCAGTCAGCGACGAAACTGAGGATAAAAAAAAAAAAAAGTAGTACACACTTTGGGATGCTGGCAGAAGGAATTTAAAGGTAACTGAGACACAGAGGAGTGGATATTAAAATCCCTTACTCAAGAATTAAGACTTTCAGGAGCACTATGACATTGGGACTAATACATTTCTTGCAAAATTGATTCTGTCTAGTCTTGGTGGAGTTGTTTGTTATTTTCATGGCTTCAAAAAATCTGAATTATTAGAGTATAAAAAATTAATATGCTTTTTCTTTTGTGCTATTCCAGCTGATGTATGCTGTTTGGATGTGATTACTTTAAACTTGTACATTAGGGCTTATTACTGTTTATAGACACTCCTGTCTTTATTGACATCTAATTTAATTTATAATGTAGTAACAGTACTTAATGTATGCTTACATTTCAGACACCAGCAGCATTAGTGATTTGCTCAGGATCATGATTAACAAATCATGGTTATTAATAGTTTCTTTTAAGCAGTACACCACTTTTCTTTGTTATTGTCAAGCATTATATATAGGGCACTTTAAACTTAAAATTGACCTTACTGAATAAATTACTCATATCTACAAACAGACCAAAGTAACTGCAGAACAAATACCAGTATATCAGCACAACTCTGCTCTAGGTCTCATTTTCTAAGCAAAATTTATATCATATGCAAGCATCTTTATTTTTTTCTTATGTTGTAAATTTCCTTAAATATGTTTACAGTGACAGTCGCTACTTTACACCCTCAGCTTTGCTAGGATAGACTCTGGCCCCCCATATATATGAACTGGAATAAGCATGATGAAAAATGGTTGGTCATATTTTAAATTAAATTTGTACTCTGTAAGATTTTCATTATTTTATATTCCTTCTCAAGACATTCATATGGTTTCAGAGTACATAGGTAACACCACAAGTAAAACTAATGTATGCATTAAAGGTGATTTGCATAGCTACAATAGTTCTGTGAATTGATATGGTGGCTTTGTGAAATAATGCATAATAATGCAATACTTTTGTGAAATACAAAAATGTACAAAATAACACAATTTTTTTCTGTGACTGGAATAAGCTCAAGAAGATCTAAAGGTCATTATGTTAAAATGTTTGTGAAAGGATTAAATTTGCTTCATCTGTTGTATAACAACTTGGATGCCGTCAAGACGCATGCAAGGCTCCTGTTCATAGATTTATCAACAGTTCTTAATACCATCCGGTGCCTACATCTTGCAGAGGCACTTATAAAAGATTTTAATTTATACTTCAGTTTGGTAAGGTAGCTTATTGACTTTTCAAGTGACAGTATGGCTCAGAGAGTGAAAGTAATTGGTTGTCTGTTTGAGATACTGTCCTTATCTGTAGGCTCCCTTGTATATTTTCCACACAAATCGTCACTGTATAGGTTCATCTTAACATCTGCAGATAACTCAGTGATTGTAAGCGTACTTAATAAGACTAAAACCAGTCATGGTTCAGTGGCAAATAATTTTGTTTTGAGTCTTTTCTACAGGTAAATGTTACAATAATTAAGGAACTAAGAAGAAACACTGTTCGCTCACAAGAAACAATTATCAAGGACAAGGCAGCTGAGATTTTCTATAGTTTTATATATTTTGGGACAATTATAGACTCAAAACAGGCCTTTAATGAAAATACAGAAACTGCCTGCAAAAGAGCAACAACACCTCCACTGCCAAAGGAAGAGGAGTCTTTTTAGTGTGCACCCTACCCTATATGTCAATCTTTTATAAATTTTGTATTGAGTCTGTCTTTACTTGCTGTATGTTCAGCAGGCCAGGTGTAGAAATTTTAATGTCAGCAACAAAATCAAAATAAATCAAATTGTAAAATGGATTAGTAAAGCGATAAGATCTCAGCTGTCAAATCTGACAGACCTGTTTAATAAGCACATATTATGGGAGCAGCGTGTATTCCCTCAGACAGGACCCACCCACTACATTCTCAATTTCAGTTTTTGCCATCAGGGCTCAGGTTCAAGGTTACAAGAATAAAAAGTAACAGGTTCAAATACTACTTCATCACAACTGCTATTAATCTTCTAAATAAGTTCAACTTTAATAAACATGAACAAGCTTAAATCAGCTATCATATGCATTATTCTCATTCATTACTCAAATCCTAATGTTGGTTTAATTTTTATGTGTCACACACACAATCTGATGTTATAACAAAATATGTTTGATGGCTGTGTTCTTTGTGATGTGTTTTTAATGCTATGTCGTGATCTCTCTGTAAAGCCTGCTGACATACCAAATTTCCTTCTTAAGACAATAAAATGGCTGTGGTGGGCTGGCACCCTACCCAGGGATCTGTTCCTGCCTTGCTCCCTGTGCTGGCTGAGATTGGCTCCAGCAGACCCCCGTGACCCTGTGTTAGGATATAGCGGGTTGGAGAATGACTGACTGACAATAAAATGGAATTGAATTAAATTGATTGTTTTTAAATTTACAAACTGTCTAAACAAAGGTTGTTTAACAAGAATTTAAGAGATTAACACATTAACAAGGAGCAAATTATTTAGCTACTGAAGTGGATGAAATAAGCAGCTTAGTAGTACTCAAACACATCTAAATATCTGTGTACAGTAGATGTACGTATATTTAAAAATAAGGTAAAATGTAGTATTTGTTCGATTCAAGTAGCTCTCTTCCATAACATTTCAATTAACAATATCATAGGTTTCCTTAGAAATTTTCCAATAATCAGAAAGCTGTTTCTGATCAAATACAGAATGTTCCTGAGTAACTGAAAAATACGCTTGTTCGGGGGCAGTAAGTAAATCTGAATCATCTGATTTTTTTCTAGATTTTGTTTTCAGTTCTAGCTAACTGATGGCTTTCAAGTACATGTGGCACCAAAAGCTGAAAAATACATTCTTTAGCTTACATTTTCACTTATTTTGCTGCAGGGAGTTTAAGTGTATGGTGTTTGAAACCAAAGTTAAAATCTTTAAATATAATGTTTTTTGCTACTTGTGTATACATGTCTGTAGCTATTTAGCACCAGTTCAAGCTAATGACAGACCCCTTGAGATTTTTTTTTGTTCTGGTTTGGTACAAGTATTACAAATTACAGCAACAAGGTTTAAACCAAAAAATTACATTGGGTCATGAAAAACTGTGAGGTAAATGGGCAACTATTCTTTCCATAATATTTACAGACTCAATCCTCATTAATTTTCTGGTTGTTCTATTATCACATTTCCTTTAAGAATTTACGAGTATTAAAAGTGAAAGGAGCTACATATAATATTACATTCAAGATCACCATCATTTTGTTTTGGTTGGAGACTATTAAAATTACCTAGAGATTTTATTATTATTAGTTTCATATAGGAAGAGAAAAATAATTTACAAAACAATCAAGTAGGAGCACTATGAGAAAAAATATTCAATCAATTTCAAAGCTTATCAAAAACAACTTAGCTATACAGTGTTTTCAAAAAGGGAAACTGGGTGGTAGTTAATATGAATTTGTCTAGCCATTCATGCATTATCACATCCACTTTTCAATTGGATAATAAAATATACACTTTTATTTATACTCTACATTTACTTCCAAAGAAACTCTGTTCAGAGCCGATTCTTTCCATTTGTCTATTGTTGTTGGGATAGGCATCGGCTCCCACTTCCCTGAACATGCTGATTAAGTTAAGTAATGGACAGATATACCATGTGCAGGTGACAGATAAGACCTACACATCAAGTACTTGCCGTTTTGTGCATCACTGTGAAGTAATTTTAGGACAAAGTTGGCTTTGGCCATTCTCTTAGGCTTTTAGTGGCACACAAGGCCTGTTAAGACAACAGATTCAACAGGGATGTAGAAATTCAGCTTCCCCCAATCTGCATTCCTGAGAAAGTGACTAAAGTGCAGCTTATATCACACTTGATCAGCCGTGTACTTCATCTGATAAAAAAGGTGTAAATCTGAGTTAAGCTGATACTTTTGGAGAGACTCCCTCAGACATGAACATGCCTAAATGGACATTTATCTTGATCCTTATGATCCTGCCTGAATGTGATGTACAAAATAACGCACATATGAGCATGTTCTGTAATCTAATCACCAAAGGTTACACCCTCCTTTAAAACTAGCTGTACTTGTCTTTTTCCGCTCTCCAAAGCCTGCTTGCTCTCTGAAACCAAAAAAGTGATGAAAAACCTGAAAGATGAGATCCACTCAGCAAAGCCAAGTGTTGTCCCAGCTTGAGAAGCAGCTATTTTAAGAATGGGACTTTACAGCCTAAATTCTTGTTCCAGAAAGTTGGAGAGGATACAGCAAAGAGACTGTGACTTAAGAAAAGCACAGCACACCACAAGCAAAGACCAAATCACAAACAATAAGGATGCATTTCAACGCAAGTAAAATCCTCCTTTTGAACCCAGAGAAACAACACTCAATTCCACATAGCATTGGGCATCATCCGTAAAAATTTGGTATCTTAAAACTTTATCTGTGTCAAGATAAATTAGAACTGGAAACCTCCTGCCTCTTCTGTGTTATAAGTTTGTCTGTCTCTTCTGTCTTTCAAGAACATATTCTTTTTACTCACCAGTACATCATTGCTACTCAAGGATTGATTACTTCTTTATAGACAATAACTTCTTGCCTATGATTAAATCTTGCAAATACGATGCTATTGTTATTTCCGATCATGCACCTCTGATCTTGGAGATAAAATTACTAAGCCCCATACACTCACCCCGCAACCCTCAACCCGCTTCTATTAGCTGATGAGAATTGTACGGAATTTATTTCCAAACAAATCAAATTCTTTCTAGAGACAAATACATCCCCTGAGATCTCTGCAGGAATACTCTGGGAAACTCTTAAGGCCTTCTTAAGAGGACAGATTATCTCATATCTTTCCCACAGAAATAAATCCGAAGCCAAGAAAGTAGCAGAGATAAAAAGCGAAATTACTAAAATAGATGAAGAACATGCCAGACTACCAAGCGAGACTCTACATAGGAGGAGGCAGGCTCTACATTCAGAATTAAACCTCTTGACAACTAAAGAAACTGAACAACTAATTTACAAATCCAGACATCATTACTATGAACATGGAAAGAAAACTAATAAGCTTTTAGCTCAACAAATTCAAAAGCAAGAAGTGCAACGCAATCTCGTAATCACAACATAACGGAGATAAAATCATCGAACACAAAAATATAATGCACACTTTCAGAGACTACTATAAATCCCTATATACTACTGAGTTTAAAGAAGACAATACACAATCTAATGCATTTCTGGATACATTACAGATACCACAAATAGACGCTTTTAGTGTGGAGGAACTTGATAAACCTCTGCATTATCAGAATTACTAGATGCTATAAAGTCACTCCAAGGTGGAAAGCAGCAGGCCCTGATGGCTACCCTGCAGAATTTTACAAGAAATTCTCCGCTCAGCTAGCTCCCCTCCTATTAGCAACATTTACAGAAGCCAGAGATAACCAATCTCTTCCACAAACCTTTCGCCAAGCACTAATCACTGTTTTCCAAAACAAAATAAGGACTTATTACAATGTGCATCATACAGACCAATTTCACTTCTGAATAACGACGTTAAAATACTCTCTAAAATCATAGCTAGAAGGATGGAGAAAGTGCTCCCTCGTAATATCACAAGACCAAACTGGATTTATTAGGGGCCGACACTTATCTTCAAATCTTCGACGCCTGTTTAATGTAATATACTCACCAACTAAATCAAACACCCCAGAAATATTATTATCATTGGATGCAGAAAAGCATTGACATGATTGAATGGAAATACCTTTTACTACATTGGAGAAGTTTGGGTTTGGCCCAACATTTGTGCATGGATTAAATTACTGTATACTAACCCAGAAGCTTCAGTTTGCATCAACAACATTTGCTCAGACTACTTTAAACTAGAACGTGGCACTAGACAAGGATGCCCCTTGTCACCGCTGCTGTTTGCATTGCCATTGAACCACTGGCAATACATTGTCGAAATACTGATCAGATAAAGGGGATTAGCAGAGAAGGACTGGAACAGAAAATCTCATTATATGCAGATGATATGGTACTGTATATATCGACCCAGAAAATTCTGTGCCTGCAGTCTTAGCAGCACTCACAGAATTTCAAAAGATCTCTGGTCTCAGAATTAATCTGAATAAAAGTGTACTCTTTCCAGTGAATTCTCAAGCATATAATATTAGATTAGATACCCTACCTTTTATCATTGCAGAACAGTTTAAATACCTAGGGTAAACATCACAAGTAAACATAAAGCTCTTATCAACAAAATTTCCTCTGCATGGAAAAAATTAAACAAGACTTGCATAGATGGTCAACCCTTCATCTCACACTAGCTGGAAGAATTAACACTGTTAAGATGAATATTCTTCCTAAGCTCCTTTTTATTTCAAAACATCCAATATACATTAATAAATCATTCTTTAAGCAATTAGATTCAACAATAACCTCATTTATTTGGAATTCAAAACATCCACGCATCAAAAGAGCGACCCTACAAAGACAAAAGGCAGAAGGCGGCATGGCTCTACCTAACTTCCAGTTTTATTACTGGGCAGCAAATATACAGGCGATAAGAACCTGGACACAAATAGAAGAACATACACAGGCTTGGACCGCAATAGAAGTAAAATCCTGCAGTACTTCTTTGTATTCCTTGCTCTGTGCTCCAATAAACACACGTTATCGGCAATATACTAATAACCCAATTGTGCTCCACTCACTTAGAATCTGGAACCAATGTAGAAAGCATTTTAAGACGGAGAAGCTTCTATCTGTGGCACCTCTGCAAGAGAACCACCTCTTTCAACCTTCACAAACATATGCAGTTTTAATATCTGGAAAAATTTGGAATTAACTTGCTTAGAGATCTTTATATAGACAACGTCTTTGCATCCTATGAACAATTACATTCCAAATTTAACATTCCAGCTACACATTTCTTTCACTATCTTCAAATCAGGAACTTTGTTAAACAGAACCTTCCAGATTTTCCTCATCTTGCACCCTCATCCATGCTGGAAAAAAATATTGCTCAATCTCAAGGACTTAGACTCCATCTCTACAATATATAAAATCATTTTACAATCCCTCCTTTCAAAGATCCAAGAGGACACTGGGAAAAGATCTCTCAATTAATATATCAGAAAAGGAGTGGAAAGTAGCAATGCAGAGAATTCACTCGAGCTCCATATGCAAAGCATACAATTATACAACTCAAAATTATATATCGAGCACATCTGTCTCGACTAAAACTCTTCAAAATGTTTCCAGGGCATGATCCAACCTGCGAACGTTGCAACCAAGTCCCAGCCTCACTGGGTCACATGTTCTGGGCCTGCACCAAATTAACATTATTCTGGACAAAAATTTTTAATTACCTCTGAGATAGCCTTGGACTCACAATCCCTCCTAACCCATTAACAGCTGTGTTTGGGGTTCTTCCAGAGGAGCTTAAAGTGGAGAAAGACAAACAAATTGTGATTGCATTCACTACACTTTTGGCACGCAGACTTATTCTGTTAAACTGGAAGAACCCAAACTCTCCTCTTTAAGTCAGTGGGAAACTGATGTGTTATATTATTTGAAATTGGAAAAATCAAATACTCAGTTAGAGGATCTGTACAGACTTTTTCAAAACATGGCAGGATCTAAACAGTAATATTTTAAAATAAGTTCATAAAGCACAGAGAATTTATTAATTTAGGTATGTTTACAAGTCTTAAATTTCACGCCGTTTGGCTTGCTCTCTCTCTCAGGGGTGGGGATAACAACAACAACAACAACATTTATTTATATAGCACATTTTCATACAAACAGTAGCTCAAAGTGCTTTACATATTAAAGAATAGAAAAATGAAAGACACAATTATAAAACAATAATCTGATCTGTTCTTAACTCAGTTTTTTTTTGTAAAAACTTGATTGCTGTGTATGGATTGCAATAAAATTAATAAAAAAAAAAATTTAAAAAAAAATGTTAAAGCTTGTCCTGTTTCACTACTATGGGGCAGAGCCATGGGGGACAGCTAGTAATTACTAAAACTAACAGATATAAAAATAAAATAGAAATGTCTTTGTGAAATCAAAACTAAATTAAAACTACAACTACACAATGATGGAAAACTAAAAATAAACTGAATTTCCCTACGGTGGGCTGGCACCCTGCCCAGGATTTGTTTCCTGCCTTGCGCCCTGTGTTGGCTGGGATTGGCTCCAGCAAAACCCCCGTGCCCCTGTAGTTTGGATATAGCGGGTTGAATAATGGATGGATGGATAAACTGAATTTCCAAGTAAGGTCAGAAAAAGTATAAAAATAAGAACTAATATAAAAAGTCAAAAACTATAATCACCATGGTGTAAATGCATTAAGCTAACAAAATAAATAACCAATCTTCAAAAGTCTCATATGAAATAAATGTTTTAGATATATACTCCTTACCATGCACAAATCAACACTCAGTTTTATGCAGGACCAATCTGGAATCACCAATCACATTTGGTAATGAAGGAGGAAAACTGCAGTATTCAGAGACAGAGACAAGAAGGATATGCAAACCTAACATAAATGGGCACAGGATTCAAACCTAGGATCTTAAATCTGTGATTTAGTAGGGCTATTCGTAAGCCAAACAAGGCAAGCAAACTGCAGTAGTTATTATCTGTTAGCCAAGGAAAAAAATAAGTTTATTTACCACAGAAGTGACATCTAGCAGGAATATCGATAAATACTATATACAGTTAGGTCCATTAATATTTGGACAGAGACAACTTTTTTCTGATTTTGGCTCTGTACATTACCACAATGAATTTTAAATGAAACAACTCAGATGCAGTTGAAGTGCAGACTTTCAGCTTTAATTCAGTGGGTTGAACAAAAAGATTGCATAAAAATGTGAGGTAACTAAAGCATTTTTTTAACACAATCCCTTTAGTTCTGGGGCTCATAAGTAATTGGACAAATTAAATAACTGGAAATAAAATGTCCATTTCTAATACTTGGTTCAAAACCCTTTGCTGGCAATGACAGCCTGAAGTCTTGAACTCATGGACATCACCAGATGCTGAGTTTCCTCCTTTTTAATGCTCTTGCAGGCCTTTACTGCAGCAGCTTTCAGTTGCTGTTTGTTTGTGGGCCTTTCTGTCTGAAGTTTAGTCTTCAACAAGTGAAATGCATGCTCAATTGGGTTAAGATCAGGTGACTGACTTGGCCATTCAAGAATTTTCCACTTCTTTTCTTTGCTGTATGTTTTGGGTCATTGTCCTTATGTATCATGAAACGCCACCCAATCAATTTGATTGCATTTAGCTGGATTTGAGCAGACAGTATGTCTCTGAACACCTCAGAATTCATTTGACTGCTTCTGTCCTGTGTCACATCATCAATAAACACTAGTGTCCCACTCCCACTGGCAGCCATGCACACCCAAGCCATCACACTTCCTCCACCGTGTTTTACAGATGATGTGGTATGCTTTGGATAATGAGCTGTTCCACGCCTTCTCCATAATTTTTTCTTGCCATCACTCTGGTAGAGGTCGATCTTGGTTTCATCTGTCCAAAGAATGTTTTTTCAGAACTGTGCTGGCTTTTTTAGATGTTCTTTAGCAAAGTCCAATCTAGCCTTTCTATTCTTGAGGCTTATTCATGGCTTGCACACTCTGTATTTACTTTCATGCAGTCTTCTCTTTATGGTAGACTTGGATATCTTTACGCCTACCCCCTGGAGAGTGTTATTCACTTGGTTGGCTGTTGTGAAGCCAACCATGGAAATGATTCTGCGATCATCCACCACTGTTGTCTTCCGTGGACATGCAGGTCTTTATGCGTTGCTGAGTTCACCAGTGCTTGCTTTCTTTCTCAGGATGTACAAAACTGTAGATTTTTCCACTCGTAATATTGTAGCAATTTCTCAGATGGGTTTTTTCTGTTTTCGCAGCTTAAGGATGGCTTCTTTCACCTGCATGGAGAGCTCCTTTGACCGGACATGTTGTCTGTTCACAGCAAAATCTTCCAAATGCAAGCACCACACCTCAAATCCAGGCCTTTTACCTGCTTAATTGATAAAGACATAACGACGGACTTGCTCACACCTGCCCATGAAATAGCCCTTGAGTCAATTGTCCAATTACTTATGAGCCCCTAAAATGAAGGGATTGTGTTAAAAAAATGCTTTAGTTGCCTCACATTTTTATGCAATTGTTTTGTTCAACCCACTGAATTAAAGCTGAAAGTCTGCACTTCAACTGCATCTGAGTTGGTTCATTTAAAATTCATTGTGGTGATGTACAGAACCAAAATTAGAAAAAAGCTGTCTCTGTCCAAATATTTATGGACCTAACTGTACCTGTACTGCTAATGTGACAATGACCACAGTTAGACTGAATTGATGACAAGGTGGTGAACATACACTGCAAAGTTTAAAGGCATGCAAAGTTCAAAAGCCAAGAAATCAAACTAACCAAAGAGCCTAAATGATAGTCAAAAATGTAAATAAGAGGTAAGTAGCAAGGAGTCATTAGCAAAGAAGAAAGCCCACTGAATATGTATTGGCATGGTTTGCCCACAAATTAAGATGATAGCAGCTCTCTGCTGTTGCAATATATAGGCATTCAGAGATGATATCACAACAAGAAGAATTTTTCACTTGACTGCCATGCAGTTATTATAGAAACAAGTCAAGGACACTTAAAAAAAATTACAAAAAGTAGCAGCAAAATGCGAAAATAAGAAATGCACAAAATGGCAATGAAAACATTATGTAGAACTAAAAATATTTATTTTAAATCAGAACAATGAGGAATAAGGACAAAACGTGTGAACCCCACACTAAATAACCCAACAGTGTAAAAACCATAACAGTACTATAGTATGTTCATTCATTTATTCATTTAGAGTAGTCATCTTGATAATCATTATTACTTAGTATATTGTTTCTTATTTACTACTGTAATTAAATTTTATAATTTAAGGGTCAAGAATGCCAGTTTTAAAACAGGTACTTTGATTGATTGACTGTTTAAGATAATGATGAAGAATTAAAATGATCCCACTTAAGACAATTTACCAATAATAAGACTGCCATTTTAACATTATCTATGTGCAGTACTTTTTAATGTCACAAATATTCATGAAAAATGACAGTATTGTAAAAATTATTATCAATTAGTATTAAATATAGCTGTGGATTCTCACCCTACATCACCACCCTCAGCAGTCTCCTATAGCAATACAACTCAAGAATTTTTAAGTGCCAATGGCCATCCTTTTTTAACATCCACTCTTCACATTCATACATTATGTTGTAACTATCAGCAATAGGATGCACTATTACACAATATAATACAGTATAATATGGCAATATTGATGAAGAGTTTTACATTGTGTTACTTATCCACCCATCTAGCATCTAGTATTCATGTTTGTCCTGCTTTATTATCGGTTGCTCCTCAGATGATCTAAATAATGAGCGTGGAGACAAGTATCTTCTGAAACCTCTGACAGTGTTTCTAACACATTGTCATTATGTACAACTTAAATAATTAAGGTATATGAGAATAATTTCCATTAATTAGCTCATGTATACATATTTCTGTACATGTTTTCTTTAGACAATACAAAAGAAGTTCAAGCTTCTATCAAAACTATGATGAGTATCAAAGCACCATGAATTTCACTTCTTTAAGGTAAATATCAACATGACAAATAAAAATGCTAAGTAGCTGTTGTGGTCTATGGCCGACTTGTCATTCTGGCCAATACCCCCAGGCCGCCAGATGGAGCCCTCCCTGCAGCATGGAGGTGCCCCAAAGACAAGCAGGGAATCATGGACAATGGAGTTTTCATCCACAGCCCTGCTGGATACCTCAGGGGCCGCTAGAGGGAGCTGCAGGGAGGAGCAAAGAATATTATTTGCCCTACGCCCCGGAATTATGTCCGAGTCACATGGACAATTGGAATGACGTGCTTCCGGGTTAAAGAAAAAAGAAGAGTTTTGATCTGACCCGGAAGTGCTAAGAAGTCACATGGACTGAGGGTTCAGAAGCACTTCCGGGTCACGGACTATAAAAGGACTGTGGCAGCTCCTAGACAGCAAGCTGAGCTGGGTGGAAGGGTGGCAACACGACTGGGAGTGGTGGACAGTTTATTGTTATTGTATTGGTGAATTTGAATGAGTATTGTGGAGGAGAGGGTGCTTTGTGCACTGTGCTGTGAAAATAAAGTCAACTTTTGGACTTTTATCTGGTGTCTGGAGTCTTGGACAGGGGTTGAAGGGAGCGATACTGCCCCCTATCTGTCACACTGTCAACAAGAACTCCTCAGTCAGAGCTTTTTTCTTATCTTTAACTATCACTAGGACATTTTTGACTTTTGGTTTATAGGAATTTATCCAGCAGTGAGTTAATCAGAGCATGTGTGCCCTCATCTTTTATATTCAAAGTAAGATGACATACAGTAACCATCAGTGGGCACAGAAACAGCAAGCAACATGACTGTGGCCAAATAGCAGCACCATGGTAGCTACAGAGCTACACAAAACTCTTAGGCACCTGCAAAAAATATTGTAAAGTGGGAGTGCTTTCAAAAATAGTTCCATAAATAGTTTTTATTAATCAATAAACATCCTAGAAAGTACAGTAAACAGAACAAACCATAAACAAAATCAATAGTCTGTGTGACCACTTGTTTCCTTAATAACATCTGCAATTCTCTCAGGTCTACTTGCTTGGAGTTTCTGAAGGTTTTTAAATTGTTCCAAGCCTCTTGGAGAACTTGCTACAGTCCTACTGCAAATCTTACTTGTAATCCCAGACTGATGCGCTGATGTTGAGATCAGGTTTATGTGGGGTCGTACTCTCTGTTGCAAGAATCTATGTTCCTCATTTGTCTGCAGATTGCTTTTTTATTATTTTCACTATGTGTTTGGGGTCATTGCCAAGCTGTAGAATGAAGTTAGGACTAATCAGACATCTTCCTAATGGTCTTGTGTAATGGATAAGAATTTGCTTGTGTTTTTCAGTAGTGAGATGGTCATCAAGTTTGATCAAATCATAAACTCAATTTACAGAAATAAATTCCCCAGATCTACAGGAAGCCTCCACCATGCTTCACTGTTGCCTGAAAATATTCATCCATGAACCATTCTCCAGTCCATCAGTAGACAAACAACCTTATGTTAAAAATTTCCAATTTTGACTTATAATTTCAGAGCACCTGCAGCCATTTTTTGCACTGCAGTCTTTGTGTTTTTATGAGTAGTTGATCTGTTTGCCTTTAATTCCACTTAAGAAGAATGGCTTTTTGGTCACAATATTTCTATCAACACCACTTTTATTTCTCCAGAATGTAGATGGGGTACCCAATGATGGACATCTTTCAGTTTCAAAGGGAAACAAGCTTGACATATTTGTTGTTTGCAGCACTCAGTTTCCATGGCTGACCACTGTGTTTCTGGGACTTAACCTTACCCCTTCCCTTCTGTGCTTCTGCAGAAAAGCTAGAAGAGTGCACCTAGAAACAAATGTCTGCCGCAAAACTTCTGCTTGGGAAACACCATCATGATACAGGGTGACCACCTTGCTCACATTTGGTGCAAAATTTTCAAAATAAAATGCTACATTTGCCTCACCTTTTTAATATGGTTATCCCTCAGTCAGTTTTATTCCCTCTACTCAACTGTTTTAGTTTCAAAGTTAATAATTTTGGCTCAATCTACACATGATGTCTTTGATCATTACCACCTGTTTGGTAGATTTGCTTATATGAACCATATGAGTAAAAAGGTATCACAGTGATTTTCAATCAAATAGTGGCTTATTATAGTATTAGTTTCTTTAAAAACATTCAGATATCTTTTTGTATTGCTTAACTTTTTCTAAAAGAAATGATTGGTAATGTAAAATATGCTCTTTTCCTTTTGCACAATAATCCAGGCATAAAATAGCCATCTAATTCTAATATTTTTGTAAACTATCTAAAGTACCTAGAATTTGTATACCGTAAACTATATTAATTAATTAGCTGATTCACTGCAATTTAGTTTAATTCACAGGTCATTTCTTACTTTTGGAACATTCTTCTTTTGCTATGTTTGAACCTCTTATATGTTTTTCTTAAAATGATGGTAAAACTGATTTGAGTACACAGTCTTAAGGCTAGTGTAAAAGTGATACATTTACTGGATTTAGACTGCTTTAGAACAAAGTTAAACTTGAGGTCACATTCGGATTCATTAACTGACATGCATTTTCTTTGAAGAGCCAAACAAAATAAAAAAATATGTTTTAGTAATATTCTAAATCAAGCATTAGAAGGCATGCCTTTTTGAAATTAGCTTCACTAGGCAGTGTTAAGGTTAAAGTCCCTTTTCAGGTTTTATCTAAAAACCTGTTTACTCAGAAATTACTTAGATGAGGGCCATCAGCTAGCAACCGTATTAAATAAGTAACAAACTCACATGTGTACATTAGAAGAAACTGATCCATAATGTGTCAGGTCATACACTATTTTAGTGTGGTGTTAATTGAATTACCAATCACTTTACCTTCATGTTTATTTATTGAATATAGTGGTTTTGTGTTTACTGTTTCTTGCTTTGTTTACCACACCCACAAATTGGTACCTAGGAAGCAATCTATAAAAAATGATGCCATTCAAAGTATGCAGTTCCTTGTTCACTAGGAGTCTATGGTATTTTGGGTGCCTAGTATTCATGTAAATGCCCCAGCTTTCATGTACCCATTTCATTGCCAATTGTCAAAATCAGTTTGACATACCAGAACTCAGGTTCTAATTATAGTGGGCATCCTAGAATCAATTTTAATGACTGCACCAGAGAGACAATGCCATCCTATGTGAAAGAATGTAATTCCTCGAGATACATGGATAATATTCAGAACAAATTTGGGAGGATTCTACTATCATGCTACATTTCTGACTTTAGCCTTTCCATTGCTTTTTCTCACACTGTTCACCTGTGCTACCTCTTACTTTGGGTTACACGACAATAATGGCTACAGGGCAGTGGTGTGATGTACATCTAGACATGCTTCAAGCTTCAATGTGGCGATCATGAATTAACTTCAATAAGTCCCTTGAGTTGTATACAAAATGTTCCGATTTTGTTTCATTCTTGGATTTTTGGCCTCTTTCTTCTATTCTTTACTTTGTTTATTGGCTCAAAATGTTGTTTGACTCAGCTACTGACTGTCAGCCTGCCTTCTCCTACATTCCAGCCTCATCTTATCATTCCTGAAAGTCTTTCCTCTCTCCAAGGTTTTTATGTGTTCAAGTTTGGTATAATCTACAATTTTGTACATCTTCTATTTCAACACATACATTTGGATCAAAAAGTTATTAGTTACATAAGACTGCCAAACAGCCTATTTATGTAAATTTTAAATTTGACATTTATAACAGTCTGTGATTCAGGGGAATGTTTTAATAAACTGTCAGAAGATCTGGCAGCCTGACTCTTCAAACACCTGTGTCCCTAAATAGAGAATAGTTTTACCACTAACTTGAACTAGTAGCAATATATACCCCCCTAAATCTGCATATCTATGCCTCGGCATCTCAATGAGTACAGATTTACAAGAACTATGTTTGTACTAGATACTAGGAACGTGGATTATGTACAAAACTGTTAGTAGTACAGAATGGACAGGCAAGTACAGATCAACAAAAGCAATGGAAAGTAAGACCAAAAAGACCATCTAAAGTTGCAATAAATAAAACAGACAAAAAGAACCAAAACTGAGATAAAACTTTTAAATTAGACACCATAAAATTTTTAGAACCATGGTTAATTAAAATATGCCAAATAAAAGTGATGGGGACAGATAACTAAATATAACATTCTCAAACCTGCTTATCCAGTTCAGAGTTATTTCGGTCTGGGCCCTACTCTGGCAAGATTGGACATAAGGTAGGAACTGACCACGGACAAAACACCAGTCCATCACAATGGCCACTCTGTGCCTATTTTTAAATCACCAGTTAACTTAACATGGGGCGATACAGTGGAACAGTAGTAGCACTGCTGCCTCAAAGTAAGGAGACTTGGGTGTGCATTCCGGGTCCTCTCTGCATGGAGTTTGCATGTTCTCCCTGTGTCTGTGTCGGTTTCCTCCGGTGCTCTGGTTTCCTCCCAGTGTCCAAAGACATGCAGGTTTGATGAACTGGCAATGCTAAATTGTCCATAGTGTGTGTGTATGTGTGTGTGTTCACTCTGTGATTAATTGACACACTGTCCAGGGTTTGTTCTGGCCTTGCACCTTGTGCTAGCTGGAATAGGCTCCAGCACCCTGCAACTCTGCTCCGGATTTAGTGGGTTAGAACATGACATGTCAATTAACTTAATGTGCATCTTTGTAATTATGGAAACTGGAATACCTGAAGGAAAATCCATCTGGATATAGAAACAACATACAAATTCCACAAAGAGTTATGGTTCAGATAGATTCAGACCCACAATGCTGGTTCCATGTGGTAGCAGGGACAGCTACTGTGTGACTGCACCATCATATGCTTAAATAATTTATATTAACTAATTTGATTATCAATATAATTATAGTATTTGACTTTTTATATGTAGGAAAAAATGACATTTCCAAAGATGTTATTGCATTTATTATTACATTTTATTCTAGAAGAGAATAATGATAACAGCTACTTTCATATACGATCGTAGAAGGCAGTTTTGCTGTTAGAATATAAATGAACATCTAACTATGCCACTTTAAACATCTCTAACTAGAACTCTCAACATTTCAGTTAGGTTTTGGACATCATGGATGAGAAATGTTGATGAATAATTAGCATATATAGTATAATATTTGAACAGAAATACATGTAATGCATTAAAGTTATAGTCTAAACAGAAAAGAAGTAAAAAGCAAAATGAGAGCAATGTAGTAAAAAGTTTGAGTGTCTAAGACTGCTTCTTGTTTCCATTCCATTACATATTTTCTGAATTTTCTTGGCAGTAATATTTCATAACTTGTTTGGTTCCTGTTCTCTGCATTGAACTCATTTTGATCTGGGGAGGCTTCCTGCCAGTATCGTAATGGAGATGAGAATGCTTTGCTACAACTATTATTACTGTGTGTACTGTTTTTAAACACTGGTTTTAGTTGCTTGGATTTGTTTTGTGCACCACTATTTTTTATTCAAAATGCACTGACTAGTGTACAGGAGAAGAAACTAAGTCTAAGCAGTTATTGACAGAATTCGATGCAACTTGGAAACTTTAATGTGCATCAAATTGCTTTGTATATTTGAATAATAAAGAATATGTCAGGTATGGGCATCCTGCACTGCATATGACCATGCAGAGAAAAAAATAAAACTCCAACAAGAGAGTACAAAAGCAACAAAATGAAAAATTTGCATGACTGAGCAATTTCCTTTATATTAATTATATGGCAAAGAAAGCAAACGCCTAACATTTAGTTTATGTAATCATTGCACAAATAACGCTAGTGGCCTAGCAGCAGCAAAGTACAAACCAAAAGTGCACCTCTTTTGAAATTTTGGAAGGAAAAGGCCAAAAATGTATGCATTTTCAATTTTAACAGCTTGGTATTTTGCTGTCATTCAAAAATGTCCTCACTTTTGCCACACCACAACAAAGGTCAAAGTTAACCAACTACATATCCTAATATAACTCCTGACTGAAAAAAACAATTTACATTAAGAAAACCTCAGCTTAAGATCTAAATATGGTATGCCAGTTTTCTACCCATTTTTACAAAAATGTGCAGGTTAAGTAAATTTTTGATTCCAACTTGTCCTTACATGGGTATTTGTGTGAGTTAGTACTGTGATGTTCTTGCACCCAGTACTGCCAAGATATGCTCTGGTCCCCCAATGGCTCTGAATTGTAGCTAGTGGGTTTCAGAATAGTATGTTAAGATTTAAGTATATAAGGCAGATATCTTATTTATATTATCACTTTCTTTGTCTGTGGTATATGTGAGCCATCTGTAACAATTCAATTTACTTAACATCTGTCTACAACTATACAATATATTATACCTACAAATGATTATATCATAAAAATAAGCTTAAAAAAGTAATTTATCAGTATAGTTGTTGCTTCTAACATTAGAAATCATAAAGACTACATAAAGCAAATGCTAACAAAAGCTTAGAGAGGGAATGTTGTAAGTATTTGGTCATGAAAAATCAGTGAAGACTAAATAAAATGGGTTGAATGCTTTAATGGCCTGTCTTGACTGATATTGATCTGAAATTTGTAATTTGGAAGCAACATATCCAAGCATGTATCAGGTCATCTTTTAAATGTGGGAAGAAGAAGAAGAAGAAGAAGAAGAAGAAGAAGAAGAAGAAAATGGACAGCAAAAACACATCACATTAACAAATTATAACAGAAAAAGAAAAAACTAGACTTTAATCAAAGCATTAACTTGGCAAAACAACTTCCTTTAGATGTATTGTTGGTATCATAGGCTTGATGTTACAGTTAATATAGCAGATGTAACAGATGATTTGCAATTTTTAAAATGTGAGTTGGCTTGAACTAAAGGGTGAGTAGATATAGTATGATAATAAAACCCTCACCAAGACATAGCACCTGGTTTAATACATCAGGCTTAGAAAGCAAAAATAGAGCGGAAATAAAGCTGGGACCTGTCGTGAGTTAATAATAAATCATCATTTTTATATCTTGTTACATTTATTTTTGCAATATTTTAATTTTTTTTTTTCGTTTTACTCTCATATGATAATGACATGTCCCATGTTCATCCATACGTATGGTGCCAAGGTGCTTCATCACACAGTTTTGGTGATCATTTTATCTAACTAAAGCCATTTTGTGATTGTCGTAAATTTGTTCCAATAAAATTAAAACATTTTTGTGCAGAGGGAGAGTTAGCTTCTCTGCCTATTTATTTAGAAGAGTTCAAGATGAAAGGGCTTTAAACTTTCCTTTTTAATATTTCACCCAAGTTACTCTTGCAGCAGGGAATACTTATGTGAAACCATCTGAAAGAAAGTGGTATTTATTAAATAGCTTGTTCATTTGCCAATAGAGGGTGATGACACTCCAGCTAGGTGGTCTATAGTAAGCCATTATGTATATTGCATTTAGGCAAATAAAGCTATAACTTGCAGTTAAACATCTCAAGTTTGCTCTGAGACATTTAACAATTTCCTGTTTCTCCTTTAAGCTTAATACCTCTAACTTAGCAATGGGTTTACTAAGGCACTTCAGATTAACAAATCTTGCATTTTTACTGAAACATTGAGAGGCATCTCACATACGGTGGCATACCTCTCCTTTTGGAGAAGCAAGATGGCTATTGTTTTTTAAATCCAGAATAGTTTAATATGATAACACCAAATTACTGGTTGCCTTTTTCCTCCACCTCCTGTGCTGTTTCCAACACATCTAGAGTCCTGAGCTATTGTAGAATTTACTTGAAAGTGTTTGCTGTCATTAAATTGCCCTATCCAGTGGATCTTCATTTTCTTGGTCTTAATTTAATGGGTGGAACTACCTTATTTATCAAAATTTATCTTGTAATGGTTTTGTCTGCATTTTTCCAAATATCTTGGTGGAACAGATGACCATTATTTTCACTGACTGAAGCTACCTGTCAGCATTTACCTTATCATCTGCCTTTAAGGATTATATCATCTGTAAAATGTTTGTTGCCACCTGTCTGTCTGCAGATTTTCATGACCTCTCTTACTTACACTTTGTAGAAGGTCAGGTCCTGGTCATTTGGTAAAATGTTTGCCACGTAGTTCTTAAGTGAGGCATTATGTGTCTCTCCCTAAAGTGCTATTCATTGTCTTATGCTTTTGTTACACAAATCATTGTGCAGAACTTCCCTTTATCTGTTACTGCTGGAATGGCACCTGGCCCTGGCACTCCTTTATACTGATTAAAGGTCTTACATATGTAATTTATACAACTGACTTATATTCAAGAATGTAACTAAGTCTATATTTTTTGGTTTTACCTTACCTATATCTTGCCTGACTAGATAAACTACTTTGCTAGAAATAGAAAAGCACCCATACAGAAAGAAGACAAAATGGGCACATTAGACAATGCTCCAAACATAATGTAATTCTAGAATACATGCTTATTTAATGTTAATTGCAGAAGATTGCATGCTACATTGGTCTTTTTATCAAACCAAGAACATGAAAACTATGCAGCACTATTTAACGTAAATCCAGGAAAGCTATAAAATATATAAGCATTCTGATTTTATGCAATTGGCTGTTTTGTTAGCTACTGTATATACAGTAAGCAGTAAATGCGGAAATTACTGGAGCTCCTGTCTCTTTGTAATTCTACTGCATTGGACTGTTATTTATTGTTGTTTAGTTCATTTATTTCCTTTTTGATAACAACCAAGCAGTTTTTAACATAGTAAAGCATACCTTAAACTGAAATTTTCATTTTTTTACTTGCCTTTTTTAAAGGTGGCTTAGCAATCACTGTTGCTGCCACACAGTTCCAAGTAACTGGGTTCAAATCACTTTGTCATATCTACGAGGAAAGTGTGACAGTGGTGAGGTCTGCGGTAGGAGTGACGGATGCATTCAAGTTGGAGGTGGGATTACATCAGGGATTGGCTCTGAGCCCTTTCTTATTTGCAATGATGATGGACAGGTTGAAAGACAAGATTAAACAGGAGACCCCGTGGACTATGATGTTTGCTGATGACATTGTGATCTGTAGCGATAGTAGGGAGCAGGCTGAGGAGACCCTGGAGAGGTGAAGATATGCTCTAGAGAGGAGAGGAATGAAGGTCAGTAGGAACAAGACAGAATACATGTGTGTGTGAATGAGAGAGAGGTCAGTGGAATGGTGAGGATGCAGGGAGTAGAGTTGGTGAAGGTGGATGAGTTTAAATACCTGGGATCAACAGTACAGAGTAATGGGGATTGTGGAAGAGAGGTGAAAAAGAGAGTGCAGGCTGGGTGGAATGGGTGGAGAAGAGTGTCAGGAGTATTTTGTGACAGATGGGTATCATCAGCAAGAGTGAAAGGGAAGGTCTAAAGGACGGTAGTGAGACCAGCTATGTTATATAGGTTGGAGACAGTGGCACTGACCAGAAAGCAGGAGACAGAGCTGGAGTTAAAGATGCTAAGATTTGCATTGGGCGTGACGAGGATGGACAGGATTAGAAACAAGTACATTAGAGGGTCAGCTCAAGTTGGACAGTTGGGAGACAAAGTCAGAGAGGTGAGATTGCATTGGTTTGGACATGTGCAGAGAAGAGATGCTGGGTATATTGGGAGAAGGATGCTAAGGATAGAGCTGCCAGGGAAGAGAAAAAGAGGAAGGCCTAAGAAGGTTTATGGATGTGGTGAGAGAGGACATGCATGTAACGGGTGTAACACAGCAAGATGCAGAGGACAGGAAGATATGGAAGAAGATGATCCGCTGTGGCAACCCTTAATGGGAGCAGCCAAAAGAAGAAGAAGAAGACTGTCTGTATCGAGTTTATGTATTTTTTTCTCAATTTTTCCTTCTAGATACCAAAATCACTCTAGTTAATTTTTTTTGGCAACTATATAATGGCCCAGAGTAGGTTGAAGGTGAGTGTACGTGTGAGTGTGCTTCTGCTATGGCATGGCATGAAATATGTACAGTCAATTGGTACCTCAGACCCTGTGAACCTGATTTAGAGCAGAAATTAGATGGATGGATGGATGGATATTTTTTATTATTAATATATGCTGAAATTAAAATAATATAATAATTAGATCAATTAATATTAATTTTGCACATAAATTAACCACAATCCATAAGCATGAATTTAAGAAACTATATCTGTGTAGATTTTATTAAGTTATTGCAGAAAAGTGCAGTTGTCTTTAATGGCTAAATTTAGTGTTTCTTCTTACTCTGATTCAGAAATAAAATGTGTAGTAGGTAATTCTTGTTGTGGAATGGATAATCAAAAATTTGGGATTGCAGGCACTATATTAAAAGGAAGCTGCAATCTGTATTCTTTAGGAGTGTTTAATCAGATTGACTGCAATTACGTGTAAATGAACTCTCTACAATTGTCTTATATAGAGTAGTGTTGTGAAAGCCTTTGAAGACCAATGCGGTGAGACATTATTTTGTTTCAATACGTTGTGTTGTGTTTTGTTTATTGTCCTTTCTATGATATCTACATTTACAACTCACATTATAAACTTATTATTAAATGGCCAGATAATTTAGCCTATAACTTAAATTTTAGCAGAGTATATATATTTTCCCACAAGAAATGGATAAGTGCTCTTGATAAAATAACGTTTTCTTTTGTACATGCTTTTATTAGTCATGGTTTTAGGCAGAGCTATCCATCACCAAAGCAGTTATCCAGGTATCTGTGTGTAATATTGCTAAGTGTGGAACCCCACGTGGGCGTTTTGGCATAAAGAACAGCTCGATTGAGGATTAAAGAAAGATATCAGTGACACTCCATCCACATGGACAGCAAAGACGCTGTCCATGCATCAGTCCAGCTGCTGAATTCAAAAGCTGCCCAACGATATTCCTTCTCTGGTACAGATGTTACCTTTGCCCAGAGGTTCTCAAACTTTGGGGCGTGGCTGAAGCTGTACAAGGGATCGTCGAATAAATAAACATGACATCAAAATAAATTTTTTACATCTTTATTTCAAATTTAAATTTGCAAGCATATAATCACAACGAATGCATTATAACTAAAATTAAAATAAAATATTTCTAAGGCATAGATCTAATGACTAACTGACGAGCAGCGCCGCTGCTGCTGCTGCTTTTATAGTTGCGTATTTTCAATCTAGAATGTTCGAGACGTATCGGTATCTGTCGCGAACATTCGGGTAACAGTAGATCAGGTGATAATGCGGCGCGGCCGAACCACATTGGCAGCTTTGCCAATATTGCCAAATTGAGTTAAATAATGTACTGTGTATTGGGTTATTTTCATGATACAACTAACAGCGGTATAATATTTGTCGGACGAAAATACATTCGTCTCGCGCAGATTGACTTCATCGGTGTCCTCGTTTACGAGATTTTTAACAATTAAAACATATTTAATCGTTTCTTTACATAAAAAAATAATTACAAAAAAATATTAATTGTTTTTGGGATTAGAATTACTACCAAAAACCACACAAGGCATTTTAACAGTTATTAAAGCACTTTAAAAAAATAAATTGCAAATATTTAATCGAATTTAGCCGAACACATGCAAATCGTATAAAAGTAAAAATGATAGGATACCGCGACACCGCACGAGTATCACACCTTTGTTAGTTGTATCATGGGTTATTCTCATTTTATATTATGCTGGGGGCGCAGAATTATTCCAGGTAGGCGCGAAATACGAAAGTTTGAGAACCGCTGCCTTTACCTTTACATAAAGTATTGTATAAGCTTTTTGACTTTAAAGTAAGAGTATATTTTTAGGACTTTTCAACCAGACTTTGTTATTATTTACAATTAAATCATTTTTTATCAATGTTTTTCTTGAGATTCTGTAAGGTATTAATTTTCTCTTGTGGGCAAATAAATTCTATCTATCTATCTATCTATCTGTCTGTCTGTCTGTCTGTCTGTCTTATTAAGACAACATTAGTGGCACAGATTCTGGCTGAAACACAAGGAAGTAAGCAGTAAAACTTCTCCCTAAAAGAACACAATGACTAAAGCAATGCCCTGTCCTCACTGGTATTGAGGAATTTGGCATTACATTGGAATCAATGAAAGAGACTGCACACATAGAAATCTAATTTGTTAAAATATGCAGCAATTTCCAGTGTAGAGGACAAGGACTTAATATAACAGAATCATAGCAGGAATCTGCACATTCATGGTTAGGAAAGATCGGAGTCCATCCCAATGAGGCCAGCAGTCTGTCCAGGGGAATACTCATTCACACACCCACAACTACCAAAGAGAATGTCTCTCAGCCTCATGCACACTTTATTGGCATCGAAACTGTGACCCAACATTTGCGCGATAGACATATGCGCGCCGACAAAATAGCGCCGATTAAAACGCGCCGACAAAATCGCCCCAACAAAATCGCGAAAGTTTCATTAAATATGAATTACTAGTTTAAACCATATATAATAATGTTTATTTTAGAAGTCAATATTATGAGACGCGACATGCCATCAGCACGGCACACTGATGGTCCTTAAGATCACGCCTTGCATTTGTAGGAAGAATTGCAACAAGGGCGTCCCACTCTCTTGGGCTCTCTCGCGATTTTGTCGGCGCGCATTTGTCGAAAACCAGTTAGCGGGTTTGTCGGCGCTCATTTGTCTGTCGCGGTTTTGTCGGTGCGCATATGTCTATCGCGCTTTTGTCGGTGAACCCATGAAAACCCCGAGAAATGTACTAACATGGGATCTGAACCTACTTTCCAGATGACATAAGGTGGCAGCATTAACCATAGCACCACCGTGACACACATAGAAGTAAATAGGATTTGAAAATCAGAAAGAATGTTAGCTTCTGTGGAAAAAATTGTGCATTTATTTCAGAATGTGTGTTGTAGTGTGGCCAAGTGGCTAAAGTACTGGATTATAAACACTGATGAATCATCTAAAAAGCCACCATTCTATTTTTCCATATGCTGGTAACACCCAGCTTTACATGAAAGTCACTACTGGCTGTTTGGTATATTCAGACAATCTCACCATCAGCCTTATTGGCGTCTGGTTGCTTGCTAAAATTGTACATCTAAAAATTCAGACGTGAGTGTCAGTGGGGTTTGCGACCTAGGGAACCAAGTTGCCCGAACTATTCTATAACATTTCAGCAATTTTTTATTGCTCTGATGCTGATCTTTCTGATCATAAAATAGGACTTACGATAGCAATTGATGAGGAGAACTAAAATTACAGTATTTGAGGATTCCAGAGTGCCTCTTCTTATTGTACAATGTGGCTCAAAAACTAATCAGCACATTGTCATCTCATAACAGACTTAACCTTTGAGTTTGGTATTTTTCCGTCCAGCCGTTTTAGCTCTAGACCAGTGTTTCCCAACCTCGGTCCAGTGGCCCCCCGTCGCTGCAGGTTTTTGTTCCAACCTGCTTCTGTTTTTAATTGAACTCCTTGGCTAATAAAGTGATGTGTTATTTCCCAAGTTCTGTGTTTTGGGAACAATATAGAAATTAGAAAACTAAGTTTGGTATATATATATATATATATATATATATATATATATATATATATATATATATATATATATATATATATATATATATATATATATATAAAAAAATGTACCAATGTACCAAGCACTTATATGGGAATTATGTATTTTTTTTCTTTTAAACAATATTTTCATCTTGATTTTCATTCTGCTTCTGTTCTAATTGTTTAATTAATCCATTATTTACTAATTAGTGGGTCTGATGTTAAAGTACTTGCAGCCATTGATTATTCAGTGTTGTTTGCCAGGGTGTCTGCTCTGCTTATTTTTAACTGTCATTAATAAGATACAGCGAAGGGGGAAAACTGCACAGAGAATGGGCAAAATATAATGAAATCAACAAAAGAGAGTTAAGCATTTAAATCTATAGCAAAAACAGAAATATTTCTAAAAGTCTTATAAATGTAAAACTCATGCTTCTTGCTTTTCTGGATGTAGAATAAAAGAAAAATAATACCAGCTAATTAAATGAGATCCGTGTTCACTGATTAGGAATCTGTTTGGAACAAAAACCTGCAGTCACAGGGGGGCCACAGGACTGAGGTTGGAAAACACTGCTCTAGACCATCCTCAAGAAAAGAAACAGACACAGACACAGGGCAGACACACACCCATCATAGTGATACCAATGTTTTTTGTGTCAGGGAACCCTAAAACATTGAGATCCATCGAAAACTGGAAATCAAAATTTGATGAATCTAAAGCTTTCGCTCCATTCCCATAGGTGATGGGTTATGGTGGGGGAGAGCACAAAGCCAAAAAACAAATACATATGGAACATTTATAATAAATAATATTGTTCAAGTCAGGAAACTTAATGTGATGCCGATTCTCAAATCCTGCAAACATAGCCCATCTCCTTCTACAAAATCCTTGGTTCAAACTAGAGTGCAGTCAGAACTTCTTGCTTTCAGTTCCTTGATACTGTCAAAATCAGAGCCGGCATTTTCTCTTCCAGTTTGCGCATACATTACCTTTTCATGCCTTAGTTACCTCTGATATGGAATACTGCCCAACATATTGACAGATCACCTAGAGTCCTACATAAGCAATTATCAATGTATTTGTTGCTTCTTTTCAGTTTGCATTTCCCTGATATTTATTATGAATTCAAATTATACTATGTTCACCTTGTAATTGTTTGTCAACTTTTTGTATTGCTTTAAACTATATATTGTGCTTTGTTTAGATATAAAATAAAGGTTTATTGATTGGAGTAGAAACAGAAAACACTTATTCTGTACTAGGGCAGAATGGTGAGACAGTGGTTAGCACTGTATACCTCACATTGTCTGAGTCTTATACAAGGACACTAGTTTTTCTTGAGTTTGTATATTCTCCCTGTGTCACTTTGAGTTTTCTACGGAATTGATGGGCTTTTGGATGGGTGTGTTAGACTAATTATTTCTGCCCCCTGCCCCCACCTCAGGATTGGTTTCCAACTTGTGCCCAGTGCTGCAGGGCTATGTACTGGCTCCCTAAAAACATGAAGTGGACAGGCGGGTTAAAAAATGGATAGATGGATGGATGGATGGATAGAAGTTAATAATAATAATCATAATAAACATAAATGGGGACAACACAGTGGTGCACCAGTTACTGCTTTTGTTTCACAACTCCAGAGGCCTAAACTTGAACTCTGGGCCCATGCACTGCATCTACGAAGTTTTCATGTTCTTTCCATTCTATGAGTGTTTTCTCCAAGTACTCTGGCTTCAGAAAACATCTGTAAAATTTGCATGCTATGTTAACTGGTAAACCTGAATTGGCCCACTGTTGGTGTTTACATTTACATTAATGTACCCTGTGATGGCCTGGCATCTTGTATATGTTTGGGTCCCATCTTTCACCCAATGCTTCTAAGATATACTCAGACATCCTGTGACACTGAACTAAATAGGTGGATTACAAAATGGATATACGTTCTGTTCATTATATGCTAAGTAAGATTGGATGGTGCACATTCCTCCCATTTTCTGAGAGTGAGTTTTCATGTGCATACAGCATGCTCCATTAAATGGCACAGTGGTACTATGGGTATCACTACCACCACACAGCACTTATGACTTTTATTAAGGTGAAATGCCTCCTGTTCACAGTTTATATGTTCAATAGGGTTTTCTCTAAATGCAACAGCAACATTCCATACTCCCAACACATTTTGTCATATTTATTGAATGTATAGTGAACTGTCTTACTTAAAAGTCTGTGATGGACAATGTTCCTGTTCAATTTTTTTTCACACTGGAACCTGCCACGCCCTGTCTGAAAATATTCAAACGACAGGTGTAAGAAACACATGCTATGGGCTCCAATAGGTTGATATGGTAACAGAAAGATAGATGTCTCCTGAGAGAAGTGTGATGTAAAATATGATCTGTGGTTGATGACATTTCCTTCTTTACAATTAATAACGCTCATATTCATTTTGCTTTCATCTCAGAGCACTTCGTAATTACTACTGCACTGCGATGGTAATTAAAAATCATGTAAATGAAAGAAAATTGCAATGTATGCCTCCTTGTAGCTCATCTTCGTGTATGTCAACTTTGCATAGATGAACATTTGGCACAAACCGGAAACCTTGTCTCATTCTGGACATGGATCAGCGGTCACTTGACTCCATGGCGAAATAAAATACAAGGGTGAATTTCCATAATCCCGGCGCCCAGTTTTTGGTTTCCCTCAACCCCAACCCCGGACGCGTTGTCCCGGTGAGCCTTCTAGTTGCTAAGGACGCCAGCGACGCACGCGGGTGACGTAGTGACGGCGGCGGCGCACCGAGCCGAGCGTGCGGGTCCGCCATCATGGCCGCTGTTTACCCTCCTGCGGGGCTCCCTGCACTGCCCCACACCGCGGCCGGAGACGCCCACAGCGACCCGAGCCAGCCCGTCGAGGCCGGAGCCGGAGGTGGGGGCGGGGGCGAGGGCGAGGGCGAGCGGAGCAGGGAGGAGAAGGAGGAGGAAGAGGAGGAGGACGCCGGTCGGGCGGAGGCCTGCTACACAGCGCCGCCCCCGAACTGCGGCGGAACAAAAGCGGGCAGGCGAGGGGGCCAGGGGCGGCGACGGAGGAAGCGGGCGGGGAGGCCGGACAGCAGCTCGGGTGATCCCTTGTGTCACCAGCCTGGCGGCCAGAGCTGCGGGCAGGAGGCTGTGGCTGGCGCCGGGCACGGGGGTAAGGAAGCCTGCGCGGTGGCATGCGCAGTTTAGGGCGGGGGTTGCAGCTCTGAAAAATGCCTACTGCAGCAACGAGGACCGAGAAAATGGCTTTAGCGATGCAAGTCGATTAAAGCGAGGGAAAAAAAAGACAAAGCTACTTAACACTGAGGATGCACATGTCAATTAGCGATTGCGTCACAGGGCTGCTTTTCTCAGAAAGACAAAACTAGGCATCTTAGCGCAGAGAGGCGCGTCTTCATTAAGAGCTGTGTGTTTAAATCTAGGACATTAGGCCAGCTTCGCAGCAGAATACCCAGACAAACTCGACAGAACAATTCCGTTATTAGACACAAAATTTGGCCTGAAGTGACTTGATGAGGTGATCTGTAGGTTTTTTTTTCCTTCAGGTGCTGGTGAATAAGGTACTTTAATTAATAGCTGAAGTGTTTATTTTTGGATACAGTTCATTTTGCGCAAATGAGGTGTGACCAACACCAACCAGATTGCTTAATGAATCTGTCCTCGATTTTATATTTCCGTTAATTCGCACAGAAAAGCAGCGAAGACATTACTTTTTTTTCCCCCACACATACAGAACAATGTTTCTATTTTCAGCATGCTGAAAACAGTCAAAACGCTTGACTTAAAAGAAAAATTTGAATGCAGATTTATGCACTATACGTGCTTACAAATTTATAGAGCTCGATATATGAGGCGTTTTACCATGCTAACTTTAATACCAAAACATGATGATTTAGCGAACAATAATTAAAAACAAAAAAAAAAAACCCAGTGATTTAATATCTTCACCAGGGGACCTGCCTTATTTTTTCTTGGCAGAGAGATTCCACAGTGAACCATGACGTGAGAGAGCAGTGTCACATAGAGCATAACCAAATTACTACAGTGTTGGTCAGCTTGGTTGCACGTGTAGGGAATGAATGATGGAGCAAAACCTCTATGTAACTTGGAGCTTAGTTATTTTTAGATTTAAAGGTTATTTGCAAATTTTTAAATCGCATGCATGCAGCATAAACAGAGGATGTGTGCTTTGATGTTGGCAATTTAGTTAAAAACCAATCTGCTGCATTTTGAAAGTCCCAGCAGGACCATCAAGTGAGACAAAGTAGAGTATTATAGATGAGGTAAACGCATAAGTTAGTTTTTTCAGGTTTAAATAAAAATAGAAATAGCCTCTGAAAGATGCATTTCTATGAAGAAAAATGTAATTTTAGTACTGTTCTTGAGATGTGCATCTAAAGACAAGTTAAATTACATATTACACCTCAGTGGCTTATATCTGACATCTTTGACATAATTTCTAAATATAACTTTTCTAGATTCATAAAGCTGTTTCCGTGTTTCACTAAGTACTAAGTAATTTTTCTGGGTTCCTCAGTAAGATATTTAGCTGCATTTTGTTTAAGCAATAGAATAACTTGTAAGTATATTAGAATTCAGTTGATGGACTTTACATAAATGCTAAACAAAAACATACAGAACTGACTTTTGTGTGACACTAGAAGGAACAAATGGAACATTTTAATCAGCACTGCTTCTTATTGGTCAGATGGGCTCTGAAGGAGCTGAGTGCTAAACCTACAATATGAATAAAATTCCCTGCTAAATTAACAGGAACTAATGAATGATCATGTCAAAGGTTTTGCTCAAGTCCGAAACAACAAGCATTAATGAGGCTAGAGGCAGCAGCTGTTGGTTTACTTAAGCAAATTACATTTTGTTTGAAAAAGAAAATGTCTTAAAAGTTATTGTTATGAAATGTTAAGTTGTAAATGCTAATTGCTTTAAAGATGGTTGTTTGTTTAACCTATCAGAGTCTATCTATCTGTCTACTTACAAAGTATTTTATGTTTATAGCAGGTGTCAAAAAAAAAGAAAAATATTTTAAAGGTGGGAGGTTTGTTGCAGGAGATGTATATCAGTTAACTGTTAATTCTAAGTAAGCATTGACATCCATTGAATGTATTCGTAAAAATAGAATGTGGATAGTAGTAACATATTGTTAAATGATATATTTTGATTGGGATATCATAAAACATCTAGAAAAAAAAGACAATTTGCACAAAATCACTGTTGACTTTGTGGGGCTCAAGTGAGTAGGTGAAGTAATGCACTTAAGAGAGGCAGTGATTAAAAAATCCATACAACAAAAATGTAGATTTCAATCAAGAATATGGTGTTTACTATGAATTCAGGGAACTTTTGTGCAGCTTGCAAAGAAAAATATATATTTGCAACTTCACTTGAGCCATTCTCATCTTCTAAATTGAACAGATTTAGTCGGTCTGTTCAAAATTTGGTATTAGCTTACACAAGAAAAAATACTAATATGAATACAGATATTTTCCAGTTTAAGAATTGCTCCAGCAATATTTAAATAATCATTAATATACATAGCCTAATTGATTGCTGGTGTAAGCCAGTTAAAATTGCAACACTGTCCTTATAATAGTTTTTTTGTCTGTCTGCAGGTTTTGATTTTGAATTAAATCACCGTGTACTTCGTAAGCGAATACCAATCAACTACTCTGTAGAAGAAGAAGATGTTGCGGAAGGTGTTCTTGCAGAAGAAGAAGAATGCCTTAAAGATGGCGAAACCTTATTGCCTAAGCAAAGAAAAAGAAAGCGGCAAGTGGTACGAGGTCAAGTTGCTGTGGACCAAAAAGAGACATCAGATAGGGTCTGGGAGAGCTCAGAGTGTGGCCACTGTGGAAGGGTATTCAGCCGAAAGTATAACTATCAGAGACATTTCCGACTGGTACATGCTGGGAGTAGGTCATACAAGAAATATAAAAGAGTGGGAAAAGTTAGGCTGGAAGCAGGACAAAGGGCCCAGATTAATGAGGACAATCCTGATGTCAAAACACTTTCTAAAAAACAAATCCCTAATGACGGTAAACCAGCTGAGAATGGAGAGAAGCCTTTTGTATGTGACAAGTGTGGCAAATGTTACTCCTCTTCTGCATTTCTTCAAAACCATCAACAAATGCACTGCGCTCTCAAAACCGTTCCAGAGAAGCCTCACAAGTGTTCAGTATGTGGAAAAGGCTATTCCTACCTCGAGTCACTTAAAAAACATCAACTAGCCCACTCTCCGCTCAGTCCTGCTAAGAACAAATTAAGTGAGAAGCCCTACAAGTGCAGTCAGTGTGAGAAAGCATATTCATATCTAGCGGCTCTCCATAAACACCAGCAAAATCATGGAGACTTCTTGCCATTTAAATGCCCCGACTGTGGAAAGCAATATCAACACTGGTCACTTATGAAAATCCACCAGCGCAAGCATACCAATGACCAGCCTTATCAATGCCTCCAATGCAGCAAAAAATTCAAGCACAGGTGTAGTCTGTACCAGCACCAGGTCACACATAAGAAACCACACAGATGCCCAATATGTGACAAAGCGTTTGCCACAGCACAGAGCATGAGAAGTCACCAGAAACTACATCAAGAGAAGCCATTCAGGTACAATTAATTCAACTTTGCATCATATGGGGTGTTGAAAGCCTGAAATTTAGAGTGTGATTAAAGTCTGGGTCTACCTAGAAAAAAAGTAGAGGAATCGCGTTTTCAGTGAAGACGCATAAACAAAAGCCAGCAAAATAGTGTTGTCTAAATGTCTAAACCATATCAATTGTAAAACAATTAACTTTTTTTTACTGAAGGTAAGTGGAAGGGGTAATTGACTATTTCTAAGGTGACAACGTGAGCTGAGCTTTAGGACATAACATAAATATAATTTTTATAATAGGGTAGAACAAGAAAGGAACCAGTAACAGCCAGAATTATAATTTTAATAGTTTTTTTTCTTGATGTTAATATGTCTGATTAAATAGCCATTTTGTATTTTACTATTCGTTCAGGCTCCTTTTGTGGTAAAGGAGGCCATAAGAATGCATTTCCCATTTACAATCATCCAACAACTTGTATAAAAATATCATTCCACCTTGTTGTTCAGTGAGTAATAACAAGGAAGACAGCAGTACATGCAAGGGTCATTTTTAAATGATTGATGTTGAATCTTGTAGGCCAAGGGCCAACACCAGTGATCCAGGATAGCCAATGTGTTTTCTTCTAGCTTTATTGGCAACCAAAATAGTATTTGTGCATGTTTACAACCACATCTGGACTACAGTTTAGGTAAGATTGGTTGCATTGTGAAAATTTTTCTGTGGGTACTAATATTTGCAAGACCTGATATTCAATACATGTTATTTGTTTGGAGTTGATAACATATTTCTTATTAATGTACAAAGTAACATAGCATTCTAAAATACAACAAATAATATTGAGGGTTGTGGGGGTAAAGCCTGTCCTTGTAGCAAGGCATGAAACAATCCCTAAGCAGGACAGAAGTTCAATGCAAGGCCCATCGTTTTACATACTTGCACAGGATCAATTTGGAGTTGCCAATTAATCTAAGTATCATCGGTATTGTGGACTAAAACAAGAATGCCCATGAGAAAATCCATGCACAGTGGAAGAACATGCAGACTCTGCACAATGACCAAACATAATCCAGTACACCGAATGTGTGAAATGGCAATGCCGCCCCAGCCCTTTACATACTTAATAACCTTTGGGGAGTTTCTATTTGGAAGAACTAAGCAAAATTCATACTGAAGATTCACAGTTGCTCATTGACTATATATGTTGTCCAGTCTGTATTAATACAGATATCTTAATATTGATATTTAAATACATAAGGTTAGCCCTCTAAAGATCATTTCTCCAGTTATGTGCCTATGCAAATGTAGCAGATTCCCTGAAAGTGTTTGATACTCAAACATTGATCATTGACTGTTCTGCATTACTCATCTGTTGCATCATAAACTGTTAAAAACATGCAGTAACAATCCTCATGTAACACCCCATTTCGCATAACTGCTTTCAGACAATGGTGGCAATTTTCTATATCCTTTTATTTCCTGGGTATGATGCAAGAACAGAACAAGCTTTAATCATCTTAAATCTAAAAAGTCTTATCAAGAGAGTATCAACATAATATTCATCTAGCTAAGTATTTAGCATGGTTAGCATAAAAATGTGATGTAATATCAACAACTTTTATAAGCTACTAGTTTTTGATCACAAGGAACATATGCGGGTTAGAATTTGGCATTGTTTGGTATGGAAAACACGTAGGTGATCTGTTTGGCCTGGAGTTGTACATTGTACTTGAAGTGTAAATCAGTTCAGAAGTTTTTCCCTACATTATAACAGACCCCTTCATTGTTTGGAAAAAAAAAATTGGGACAGTATGTCTTTAGGTTGATGTACATACAGTATACAGTATTCTTCCTTTACAGTGTTTTGTTGCTTGGCCTTTTTCTGTTGTTAGGTATGCAAATTTGAATCGACTTCTGTGATTTAACTGTGGTGTCCTGCCTCTTTAAGTTCTCCTTAAACGCGTTTTGACTAAGTATTTTATTCTAGATTACTTGAAGGCTTTTACCCCACACATTCAAATATAATAAATATGTATATTTTCACAATTATGTGCTTTTCCTATATATTTTCTTTGTACATTCTATAATGAAATGTTTTTAGACACTGCCAAATATATCACATCTTTTTTTATGGGGTCTTGGGTTTTTGTGCAGTCATGCTAACTATGATTTAAAAAACAGGTCTGTCTTGCCAGAAACCTTGAATTGGAATGAGCATATTTAAGGTATTATGATTTAGATTTTTATGCTTAATGTAAAATATGCTTATAATAACATTCTCTAACCATCTGGATCCAATTCAGGGTCATGTGGGTGTAGAACCTATTGCAGCAGAATAAGAGGCAAAATTCAGATTTGGAACAGAGGCTTGTATATAGCTAGTATGAGTAGTCCATGACAGTTGTTTGTAACTTCCAGTTAGGTTTTTATTTTGTGTTATTGGTAGCTTAAATGTGTGTTTCTTTTCTCGGAACAGTTTTTTTTTTAAACAATATAATTGGAGGAAAATTGTTCATATTCTGTCATCTAGTGGCCAAAATAGATATCATACAATGCCACAAAATACTGCAGTATGAATAGTTTATGGTTGTAGGACCTGCACCATTAATATTTATTTTTATATTCACAACTGTTGTCTCCTATAAAGGTTTCAATTTTACTTATTTATGTTAACAGTTAATTTTATAGTGCTATTGTGCCTTCTATTAGTCATAGTGATTATGGGTATTTCCATTGCAAAATGAAATACTGACAACATTTGATATGAAGAGAATTGTACTATAAATACTTATAATTTAGAATAACATATTCCTCCTTAGAAAAGTGCAAAATAGTGTGGAAGCCCAACAGAATATTAATGAAAAAGAAATAAAATTTCACTGGAAGTCAGATTGATTTTTTTTTTTTAAGATGGTCATGTTGAGACAGAAACACCAACAATTTTAAATGCACTGCCACTGTATGCACATTATACTTGCTTGTGTAGTAGGAGGAAGTCACCATGGGAGATGATTATTATTAGCTAGTTTAAATTCCTCATCAATATCAGGAGCTCATATCAGATCAGGGCTGCATATTATTTTTGCCAGGATATACCAGACCAGTTCGAGTTTAATTTTCATAACCGATCAATGTTGTTTTTTTCTTCTCTTAAAAATCAAAGTACTGCTACTCTAGTTCTGCAGAATGTTGGAGATGGATTCAATATAGAGTAAATGCATTTTTTCTGATTAATATTGTTATAATACAAGAACATTGTTCAGTGCCTAAGGGTTCATTTGTAATGAAAACCAGAATGTCACTACGGTTCCTTCGATCCAGAGTTACAAGGCTTTGCTAATATTGCATGAAGCATAATGTTAGGAAGCAGGTTTTCATCAGTTAGAATATGTCAAAAATATAAGTGTATGTCTTAAAAATTAGCATGTATATATGATGGGACATGAGTTTTCATTCATATTTGAGAGTAATTATATTAATTATAAAAACTAATTTTTCTGCAAGAATTAAATTGTATTAAATTATATAACATGCTCAGACTTGGGGAACATTATTAATTGTAAGTTACCTTAATAAAGGCATTAGTCAAATGATAAGTAGCAATAATCATGTTATTAGGTCACTGGAGCTGTTTACTCTTGAACATGTTATTCACAGTTGTCCATAAGGACAACATTCCTGCACTAGATCCATTCCTGGTTTTCCTAGTGACTTGGCATTTATTGATAAGGCATTGTAAAACACAATTTTACAGGAAAGAGTACTGATTATAATTGAAATGTGAAATTTAGGGATTTTATAATTATTATTAGATGTTTACAATTTTCACTGTTTGAAGTGGACATACATAAGTGCTAGTACCTAATTTCTTACACTGATGTATTAATGTGAAGAGCAAGGACTGCGTAGCATTTCTCCATTCGAAACTCAAGCTCCACTATTTAATGCTGGGCATGCACTGTGTGATTCTTGTTCAATTTTATGTCTGATTTGCAGTCGCTGACTGATTTTCTGAGTCAGCCAGAGTTTCAGGTTCGTCGGCCATCATTTCACATGAAGTACAAGAGGGACGGTGATGTCCAGTTGCATCTTATGATTGGGTTGTTGTGTGATTGAAAGAATTTTTGCCATGCCAGAAATTTCATTCAGCTGTTTTGGAATATGAGCTGACTCCATTCCCAAGTCACTATCGAATGTCATTATGTATCAATTACAGTATACTTTGCATTGGATATTGCCATTGTCATGCTCATTTTCACATTTTTGATTTCAAAAATTTGAATATCCTATACCATCACACATATAACTAAATGGCCAATGACACTAGCATCTTGGGAAACCTTTACTGAAGAACCCAAAATAAACACAAAACAGAAAATTACATCGACTATGTTCCCCTGATTCTCTCTGTAAAATAGGCAGACTCCATTGTCTGCACCTCAGTGGTCCAATTGTGCCTTTTTCTTTGTACTTTCAGAACACAGTATGGCAAGAGTCAGGAATGTAGCTCTTTGCTTTGTTGACACGCCTGTAGCTATCATGTTTATTTTAAATGGGTCAGACTGTCTGTCTGGGTCTTGTACATGTATAATCTATGCATTCATGTCATGGCATATTCATCACACCAAATGTGTTCATACAGTTAGTCACTAGTAGTATGCATGCACAATCATGCATTGTGAGAAGCTACTTGACAATTTCTAAAAATTGGACAGAGTATGCCTGACATAAGGCTGCTGTTTCTCCCTTGGAGTATGAAACATCTCAGTCGCGGGCTCCAGTGCCAGTGGCTGGTGGTCAGCGGAGCAGAAAGGATAACCATGATGAGAGTGGGTATGCATCTAAGAGTCAACAGCAAAAAACAGCTCTTGCTCTATTTTGCAACGTGATTGCGTCTCTTTTTTTTTTTCCTGTCCAGGACTCTGCCTGTCTTTATTTATCCATCCACCGTGTTAGTTACTGGTGCTATTTGTGAGAAATTCTTCTGCATTCTTCATTTGAATAAAGCAAGCTCTCAGAGCAGCTGAGAGCTTGTAAGTTAGTGTCATATTAACAAATACATAATGACAAATTTAAAAAAACAAAAAAACATTTCGGTAATTTCCACTTTTTTACAACATCACCAAGATTTGATCAACTCTGACAAGGCATTTTTGAGATATTGGGCTATTTGGTTTTTCTAATTTATTTTTTTAAAACCAATAAATATTAATATATCAAAATTACTATTCTTCGTAGATACCTAGTGATCTAGATGTACCATCCTGAGAATTGTAAGCTTTTTATCTAAACAGGAAATAGTTTTTGTTGATGATTGAATTAGTCAGTCAGCATTTTTCCCTTACTGCATTGCTGAAACTGGCCAGTAAGTCACCCTTCCATTTGACCATACTGAAAGCCATTTTACTAGAAGATGAAAAAGTTTTTATTTCAAAGTCTCTTTTCTAGCAGTGTTTCTATATTATTTGGCAGCTTTCACCAGCACTATTTTCTTATGCTGTATGCTGGTCTCTGTTTCTGGTTTCAACAAGGAAGAAACAATCAGTTATATGAATTAATGTATACAAGTAGCATATGTGCAAAGTATAAGTCCTAAATAATGAAATGAAAAAGAAGTGACGGGATTGAGTGATTAATGGTGTCTAGAATAGTAATACATTACATAGTGTGGTATTATTAATAATAATAAAAATGTTCAGTATTGCAGTATAATATTGTACACATGTGACAATAGACCACTTCACTAGTATCATTTGACTTTAGAATCTAGCATAGGGGTTCAAAATTACTGTGTAACCTCATATTTGTGCAGATGTTGTGTGGTGATTGGTTAAATAATTTCACTTTACCTGTGTATTTCTCCACCACATTTTAATAACAACAGACACAGTTTGTATGCAAGGGCAAACTAGCCCTGTCAAAGTTTTGTTTTTAAGTTGCAAAGTAAGAACATTTCATTAAAATGTATAGATTTTCTGATTTATTTTCTATGTCTAATTTAACTGGTGGAGAATTTTGGAAAAACAGGTGGACACACATGGTCTTTCCTGTTGGCTGTATTCCATGGTATGCTACATTTTGAATCAAACATGTTATATAGGGTGTTATGCAATTTTTATTGTCAGCAAGGTAACTTAGTTTGTTTTGTCCATCTCCTCCAGGTGTCCACAATGCCCTAAGGGATATAGTACAGAAAGTTTGCTCAAGGACCATCTTTCTAGTCATGCTGGAAAAAAGATCTACAATTGTAATGACTGTGGGAAAAGTTTTAGAAATCTCAACAATCTGCAGGATCATCAAAACATACACACTGGTCAGACACCTTACCAGTGCCAATTGTGTCTCAAGGAGTTTTCATGGCTTGGAAGCTTAGTAAAGCACCAGAAAGTCCATGATAAAATGAATACATCTGCCAATGTTCCAACACAAGCTGTGATACCTGGTCCATCAAAAAAGATTCCAAAGAAGAGAGGCAGAGGGAGGAGGAAAGGTTTTCGGAAGCGCATGGCTCTTCTTAAGAAGAAGAAGAAGAACATTGCAGTGGTACAAGAAATTAACCCTGAGGTGCCAGACCAAAATGTTATTGAGACAGCTACTGAGAACCAGAGATCAGAGGACAAGGAGGAACCTGTGATACAAGAGAAAGAGGAAGAAAAGTTGCTGCCAGAATCAGCTGAGCCACAAAAAGAAAATGTTTCTGAGACCCCTTCCCAGCTCATTGAAGAAAAGGTGACTAGTGATTTCTTAGAGGTGCAAAACAATGATGTGAAACAGCATTCATCTAATGAGACAGAACAGCAGCCAGCTGAAGATTCCATTACAGAGACAGATGATCTCATGGTGCAGGCCAAGCCTAGTGATACAGAGCCAAGTATACCAGATACAAAAGAGCAAGAAGAAACCAGAGAAGACACACAGACAGATTCTCAACAAGAAAAAGTTGAAGACTCCTTGACAAATAAATGCATAGAGATTCAAAGAGATGATATACAAAAAGAAACGGTAGAGAAACCCAGAGAAAGCTTTCCCCCAAAGTCCATCAACCTGGATCGTAGAGGAGTTCTAGAACAAAAGTGTGCAGAGCTAAAACGCAAAGTCATGCAGAGCAAGTCCTTGGAAGACTCGTCAGATGCTATTCTCCCAAATAAAACCGCACAAGGGCATGGTGGAGTCTTGGAGCAAAAATGTGCTGAGCTACAACGAAAGGTGGTATGGAATGAGACACTTAAGGAGCAGACAGATAAACTGAATTCTAGTCGAGTTCATCAAGAACCGAGAGGTGTTTTAGAACAAAAATGTGCAGAACTGCAGCAGAAAGTTGTCCGTAGAGAGATGTTTAAGATACAGAGAAATGAGGTCCCCCTGAACAGGCCTGCACAAGAACGAAGAGGGCTCTTAGAAAGAAAATGTGCTGAGCTACAACGTGAAGTTGTAAGGAAGGAAAGGTTGAGGGAGCAAAGGGACAAGGCATACATAAGTTCTCCAACACCTGAGCAAAAAGTAACTCTAGAACAAAAAGTCACCGAGGTGCAACAAGAATTAGCTCAAAAGGAGATGCTTAAAGGGAGAAGGCAAATGATGCACCCAAGAATTCCAGTGAATGAACACAAGGGTTTCCTGGAAAGAAAGTGCACAGAGCTACAGAGAAATTTTCTGCAGCATGAGAAGATGGCCGAGTTAAGAAACAAGGTTTCTCCAAAAACCAATACACAGGAGCAGAAAAGAATTTTGGAGCAGAAATGTGCTGAGCTCCAGAGGAAGCTTGTGTATCAGGAAAAATTAAAGGAACAAAGACATGATATGCACCCTGTCACACATTCTCATGATCAGAGAATGATTATGAATCAAATGTGTGTGGAGCTACACAAAGAAAAATCAAAGGATCAGAGAGGGGAGACCCATCCATACCCTTATCCTTATCCCTATGGAAAGAAAATGGCTTTGAACCAGATGTGTGTAGCACTACACAAAGAAAAGACAAAAGTACAAAGAGAAGAGATTCACCCCTACAGTCACCCCCATGGGCAGAAAATGGTTCTGAATCACATGTATGCAGAGCTGCACAAAGAGAAGCCAAAGGAGCACAGAGGGCCAATCCACCCATATACTTACACACATGGACAGAAAATGGTTTTCAATCAAATGTGCTCAGACATGCACAGAGAAAAGGCAAAGGAGCAGAGAGGAGAGATATATCCATATATTCATCCACATGGACAAAAAATGGCCCTGAATCAAATGTATGCAGATCTGCACAGAGAGAAGGCAAGGGAACATCGAGAGGAGATTCACCCATACACTTATCCACATGGACAGAAAATGGTTTTGAATCATATGTATTCAGAGCTGCACAAGGACAAATCAAAAGAACAGAGAGCAGAGCTTCATCCCTACACTCAAGCTTATGGACCTAAAATGGTCTTGAATCAAATGTGTTCAGAATTTCACACAAAAGCTAAACAACAGAGGGATGAGCTAAACCCAGGTACTTCTCCACGTGAACTAAAGAGGGCTTTAAATCAGGTTTGTGAAGAGTTACAGATGAGGAACCATTGGAATGTGATCAACCCAAACATTTCCCCTGAGCCAAAAAGAACTCTAGAACACAAGATGGAAATGCATAGGGGGATTGTACAGAAAGGGACCATGAAGGGACACAGAGATGGTATCCACCCAGGCTTTCTCCATTCAGAACATAGGAGAACTCCTGAAGTGTGTACAGAAGTTCAAAAAGGACCTATACATAGAGAATTGCTCAAAGAAAAAACAAAGGAGATATATCCAAATAGCATACAGCGTGAACCGAAATGGACTGTCAGACAATCTTTACCAGAACCCCACAGTGAATTTGAGCATAACATAAGGAAATACAAAGATGAAATTCCTCAGAACAGTCTTCTACATGAGCAGAGGAAGGTTCCAGAGCAAAGGTTCTTAGAAAACGAACACCCTCATGTGGAAGAGAGGCAAGAGGATCAGAGGCACACCATGCAAGGGAACAGATTTCCTCCAAACCAGAAACAGTTTCTACAGCAAAAGTGTGCTGAGCTGCAGAAACGTGTTCAACCAGAGAAGGATGTGCAGTTGCTTAAGTGCTTTGACTGTGGAAAAACATTCATCCAGGAGAGTGACCTTCACCAGCACTACATGGCTCATGCAAGGGGTGACCTTTAACCTTTTGTCATTTAACAGAAATGCTTAACATCATGGCCAATGATAATTTTTATATGGTAAAGGGGAGCACACATAAAGAACATTTTGAATATTATTGTAGAAAGAAATAGAACAGGGATTTTAACAGAATGATTGAAGCGAGAGATATATTACTGTGGTTTCAAACAGGATCATTCCTATACTGGATGAAAATTATAGTAATTTTCTATAAAAAAATGCCAAGAAATGTTTGATTTGGTATCTTACAACATGTAAGAAGTTTAGTTGTCACTAACTTTTGTATTACATTCATGAACTGATTAAGTCAAAAATGTTCAATAGATAGATATTTAGCTCAAAAGGAAAAGGGCCAACAGTTTACAGATTGTCTGTGTGGGATAAATCTAAAAGAGTAGTATTCTTTAAAGTATTAGTTTTCATATCTGTGCCAAGTGCGCAGCCATCCTATAAACAGACTTTTTCTAAAGAATTGGTACGAGAACTGTAAGTCAAAGGCTATTTTAAGCTACAAACAGAGCATGCTTAAAAAAAAAAAAAGTTAAGAGAATTATGGGAAATTTAGGGTCATTGAGTGATCTGATTCTGAATGCTTGCTCTTAAAAGAGCAGGACCATTCCTGCTAATAAGACAATTGCGAAACTAAAGTGTAGTAGATAGTTGTGTGTTTTCATTCATTTATTTTTTAATGTTTAAAGCCGTATGTACCAAAATTTAAATATTTATTGTGTGTTATATATATATATATATATCACTGTATGTGCGTGTGTGTATATATACCTATATACAATGTATAGATATATATACACTGTATTTAGCCATATGTAATTAAACTGAACACAAAGTGTTTTGCTTTCAGTGTAGAGTTTAAATGGCTCTCACAGTAAAATGAGGCATTACTAAATGTGCATGTACAGTAGACACTCATTTCATCCATTTCTTTGGTCGTTCATTTTTTGCTGGGAATGTTTCCAACCATTTAATTTTCATCAGTCAGTCAAAGAAACTTGCACCACTTAACATTATTTAGACGCACCCTATGTATGTGTGTGTGTGTGTGTGTTCCTCTGTGTAGCAAGCTCTTGAAAGTGGCCATTGAATAATCTATATTTTCATGCTCTCATCTTAAAAAGCTTATTTGTCTGCTTGTTCATAAATATTTGATCAACAGGGTAACAGGTATTAAAACCATTGTTCAATAGGCTTAAAAATTTAGCATTAAAATAACAGACATATATATGAGAAGCCTTTAATTGATACCTCAGTAAATACAGTATGAAAATATTTTATGGTTCAGCTTTAGCTTTTGACTTGGATTTATAATTTTTAGTCATGCACCTTTTGGGTGGACAAACACAAACTGTGAAGTTTTTATGTTAATGAAATAATGTTTCTTATTAATGTATTGGTTTGTTTAATACATTTTCTAACCAGTAAAAACAAACCTGTAATTAGTCAACCAATCAGTGTCTACCTATCTAATAGCTTGTATTTGCATGACTTTAATGATTATCCATAACTATCAATGTTACTCTAGTCTCTTATTAACTAATAAGAAATTAGGTAGCTAGGATTCTAGCAGTACTGGCCCTACACAGAGTAAAGAGATGACATAGGTTTATCTTAAAGTTCGACCTCAACCCTTCCACTTAAATAGACCACATTAATATGAGGATTTGTCATCCAGGGTGCAGTGTTTGCAAAGATTACAATGGCAAAGCTTATGGCAGGAGAGCAAGTACCACAAAATTTTCTTTTAAGCACAAATATAATTAGCCAAAATACCCTGTCTTCAGAAAAAAATAAGTCTGAATTTTCATTCTTAATTTGCTAAACAAAGTTGATGTGGTATGCTGCCAAAATGTTAAGTGTGTTAAAAGCATGACTTAGCGTTCACATTTATCTTGCATGATATACTTTGACAATGATTTGACAATCTGCTGCATTACAATTTTTATTAGTTTATATAATGTAAGTTTATCTGTGTGTGCCTTTAAGTCCTTTAAATCAAGTTTTACCGTTAAAATGTTAGTATTATCATTTTACAGATGCAGTTACTAACCTTGAATGTTTGTTATATACTATTGAATAGACAACATGGCCCTTGTTTATCAAAATAAATTAGAAATGTATCTAAATAAATGCTTACAAACATTTAGATTAAACGTACAGTGCACAAGCATGCTTATAAGAAATAATTCTTACTGAGCCTAACTGCTCATTTTGCAGGTGCTTGTGTATGAACAGTTTGATTTGCTTATGCCTGTGTTACATCTTATAATGTGAACTTATGTCTTAAAAAATGTAATTAACTTTATTATTAGCAACTTTAAATAAAGTGATAGTTCTGAAAACTGTTCAAAACAGAAAACCCCTGTCACAGCTAACAGCAGAAGTTTTTAGCAGAAGTAAGAATCCAGGGCATAAGTATACCTCAGAAAAACACATGACTAGTACTGCTTTAGTGTGTACATGTTAAAGTGGACAGAGTTCAGTTCGTTACAATATTGTGCATATTCTAATGTACAAATAACTAGTCACTTCATTCATCTGGTGTAGCATGCACCAATTAATGCAGTTACTTATATGACTTAATTTGATTGATTCTTTTTATTTGAAAATGTCCTACTTTGCAGTTAAAAAGTGACAGAATAAGGAAAGTTAACATTTTTCAAGTGTAGTGCATTATTCTGATGTTTACAACGGAGGTAAGCTAGTCCTGGAAAGTGGGTCTGGAATATTTGTGATGGTCTGGAAATATTGGTAGTTTCTCCATATGTGGTTGAAGCGTGATCTTTTGATTTAAGAATTATTGGCATGCTGTGCCATAAGGGTGATATTTCACTTGTTACAACTTTTTTTTTTTTTTTATTTTATATAAATTTCAAGCAAATTTTAGGAAAGCTCACAAAACAGACTTTAAGCGAATCATATAGTTGTGGACCATGGTTAAAATTAGAGTGCTTTTTATGAAAATCCAGGTAGCCCTCCTTTATGTAACATATACTGTATGGGAATCGGCAATAAACTACCGAGTCATGAAGCTGAAGTGGAAATAATTAAAACTTTTGAAAAGTATCTAGATAAGTTATTAGGAGTGTTATGAACAGAAAGGTGTAATTTTGTTTGTCAAACCTCCTATTTTTATAACTTGATGTAAATGCTGACATATATCAAGTACTGCATATGCTATTTTTGGCCTCACTTTCTTGTTTATGTCATAACTGAAACGCAAAAGAAATTAGAGCTATTGGACTCTGTCCATCTTTACTTTTGTTTGCCTAACTTCCATTATTCTGTCACAAAATAATGTTTGATGTCTGGTCAGAAGTGTACGCTAGTTTTTATTTTTTCACATAAATTTGTGGGAATCTATAGATATGTAATAAGTATAAAGATTGATACTAATGGTTGTAAGAAATCTTTACAGAACCCTTTGGAATGACTTGGATTTCTGCATTAATTACTCCTATAACTATTGTCTTTAACTAAGCCGCAAAAGTAGTCAAACATAATCTGTTCAGACTAATAATGTGTAAACAATTGTGCTTCTTCCTATCAAATAGCTTCTTTTTTGCTTGTTTATAAATATTTCATTAATAGAGTAAAAGGTGTTAAAAAGAGAGTACAGTAATCTTTAAATATGTTGCCAATCCTAAACATTCATAGTACAGACGGGTAAAAAGTGATCCTCTATAATACTGTTTCTAAACGTTTTTATGTGGTGTCTCCCTTTCTGTAACCAGAAGCATCCTAAGGCACACCACTGTTCTACTAACCACAATCACTTGATGTCTCATACACATACTCAACTGTCTGAAGAGGCAGGACTACCTGAGAAGCCAGTTAAAAAGCAGCTCCGAGATTAGCGTTTGCAGACACAGCACTTACTGAGCACTTTGGGAGCATCTCCCAGCTACTTCATTTCTTTGCCAGCCCCTCCCTACCTCATAGGCAACTTATGTGCCCACTGTCCACCGGCCCTTTGAGACTTTCTGGCACCACACACCCAACCAGATGGACTGTAGAAACCAGGAGACGCTTCCACTGTGCTTAAGCGCAGTGATTGCAACACAGTGATCGTAGATCTGCTTATATGCTAGCTTCTCCATGTAGTTCTGTCCTCTTCTGGCATGTCTAGACCACCTGAGGAGCTTGGCCCTCTCAGGTTCAGACCCAGGTGCATTACACTATTTTTTTCCACAGCACACCTGAATAGCTCTCGCAGCGCATTACTATACCGTGTTACAGTGGTTGAAAAAACCTACTCTGCACTAATGCCTTTTTCAAAAGCAAACTGGAATTAGGTGTTCAAATCAATAAGTTGCTGTTGAATGTGTCCAACCCTACCAGTTATTCTCTTCTAGTGCCCAATAACAACTGTTGCAAAAATATCATTCCAGAGGGTTTGCAAAGTTTTCTTGGAACTGTATATGCATAGTTTATAAATAAGGGTCCACTTGAAAATATGCAAATATGTACAGCTGAAACCACAATCAAAAATAATATATTTATGAAAGTGAGGGGTGAAAATATACATATGACTAGTTGTACTTGATTTAAGCCAGTATTTCTACTTGACACATTGGAAACATTCAGCTGATCCAGCCAATGATAAACACCTCCTCTGAAAGTTGTTTCATGAAGGATACTTGTGAACACTCTAATCCTTTTAAGCTGTGCTAAGCATCAGATACAGCAGTCAGACACCAGCTACTGATCATTAATATATATTCACTACTGGCAGTTTATTTATACATCACACAGGATGCTGCAAGGGTTTCCTCTGCAAGCCCCCAGTCATAATGTGCACAATGACACTAATAAATGTTTTGTACAACATGCCGACTTCTCTGCTTTTTCCTTGGTAGAATAATTTTGTCCACAAAACATTCATTGTTTGCCTCCACATGAACTTTATATCCATTTTAAATTTTGTTTGTCAAGACTCAGCACTTTGGAAAAGGCAGATATTCTTAGGTAATTATTTTGCATCAGGTATATTTTAAGAATACTTTAGTTTGATCTCTTTCAACCACTTTTCAGCTGGCTATGCAAGTATGAAGACTGGAATTTTTTTTTTTTTTGCCAGTGAAATTTAGTTTACAATAATTTTAGACAGACAGACAACTACAAAAATTAAAGGTGGCATTTGACCTGTATTTATTTTATTTGAGTGGAATCCACATCCGCATGGAAGACAATTTGATTTATTACTCTGAATTGGCCCATATGAATGTGACTCCGTAGGGGTGTATGCGTGAATGTGAATAAAATGATTTATTTAAATACATTGTCAGCAGGGTAAAAAATGAGAATCTAATGTGTACATTTATAAAATAACCTGTGCAAGTCACATTTCTCAGTAGCACATATTGATTTTTGTGCAGAATCATTCTAACATGGTTTTTCTTTAAGCAACAACATAGCTTAAAAATATGTATTTTGAAATCATTTTACTGCATCATGCATGCTTGGCCACTTACATATATACTGCACAAAATCAATGAAGTCTGACTAGTGAGGGGAGCAAATACATTTGAAATAATTCGGGTGTAGCCACATAAATTGTTAACATTTCCAGGCGTTCACATTTTTTGCTTTATAAAACTTTTTTACATTAATTTTGAAATTCTAGTAGTTTTCTACTGTGTTAATATTGTGGTAAAATCGATATCTACATGAACAGACATGCTTCTAATATATTCAATTAAACGATATAAAGTCAGATGATTTTCCTCTTGTACCATTTACTTTTAAAGTGTTCTGCAGTTCACCTGTAGTAATAATAATAATAATACATTTTATTTATATAGCATCTTTCCCATGCACAAGGTGCTTACAAAGCAACATTTCTTTAACTTAGTTTACCATTTTCATATGATTATCTGTTTATTCATGGACTTGCTTTAACCCAAATTTTAAAATAGAATTTGAAGTGAACGCATTTGATGAGAACACACAAATCCGTCATTAATCCAGTAGGTGTCCATGTGATTTACTGAATTATTGCATAGCTTTATTTTTTGTAACTTTTTTTCAAAGTTTGATTGAGGTTTTTTTTTTTTTTTTTTTTTTACTTTTTGTGTGCTTCAGATTTTGAAAATACATTTTAAAATCCATGAGAACTAAAATTTTTGTTGTGCATGCTTTAAGTACCAGTCTTTCTGATATTAACACATTCCCAGCAATATCAGCAACAAAGCGCTGAGAGGTCCGGTTCATAACTGAGTGTTTACTGCACATGCATCTTCTATTATTGTGAAGGGAATATATATGATATTTTCATTTAAATAATACCATGCTCATTTTATATTTTCCTTACCATTTACACAGAAATCTTACATGTCCAAGAATTTAAAAAGACAGGTTTCTGGGTTTCCCATTTATTTTCATTTTGTTTTCTATTTTCTTTTTACATTGCTCAGCATTTTCAATTAGTTTAATTTCTGTGTTTTTCTTTGTTGACACCTTGCAATATAATGCTTCAATAACATAAAGGACATATTGTTGGTTTTAAATCTTTATTGCCATCATGGACTTGCACTGGCTGTGCTCCGACCAGTTTGAACCCGCTCTAGCCAGTGTAAGCACTATTAAACCAAATTAATGCTTGATTACCTCAGAGCATCATCAAGCTACATTAGGTGAGCTTTATCCTCAGGACAGCCCTGCACCGGCCAGATAGGAGCACGACAGTTATTAGAAACTTTAGTCTCTGTACCTAGTGAGCCAAGAGTGAAAAAAACGGACTTTAGACTTTTCTAGGAACCATGAGTGAAGTTGTTTTAAAATGAACTTTTATTACCATCACATTATAAAAGTAGACTGTGGTCATATTTGTCATTACTGTTTCAAGAATAATACCATTTTTACCTTTACATTTGGATGTTTGACTCTTAAATGGTATTTTTCTGTTTAAATGTACAAATGAAAATGAAGAGCACTGCTGATCACATTTGTCTTGCTATCATTTGTACCTTCTCAAACTAGCAGCATAGACTGAGAATGGCATTGCACACTATGGAAAATAGTGTACTGCCTCTCCCTGGAAGTAAAGTTCCATAATATTTCAAACACACAACTCTTCAGGTTCATAAAGACTTAAGCTTATGTTAATTTTGCAATCATACTGATCCAAAGTTAATTATAAGGGGACAAACATTCTATCCTATAAAATGCAATTTATAAAGAGTTTTTTTTTTAATGATGTAGAAAGTAATCCTTCAGCACCTCTGATCAGTGAGGAACTAAACGGAAAGTTACATGTAAATACAGTTTTTTAAAAAGTTACTCTTAATGGTCATTAGAGAAGGCAATGTCAGAATAATTCATTTGTATTATACTAGGGACAGTTTTGTTCCATATAGTCAAGAATAATAATTGGGCAGAAATTTAGGAGGTCTGAGAAGAAGGTAGAACCAGCAGTCTTTTAGAATGAACTGGTGAGAGAGGAGACAAGTTAGACTGGTCATGATGGCTCAAGGATGGCACCAAAGTTCACAGTTGAATGAAACAGTTCAGATCTTTTCAATAAAAAGTCAATCTTTTAAGATAGCATTTCCTAATTCTGTATGATATTTTAAATCATGCTTTGAAGCAGCGGATTATTATGTGGCTCTGGGAAAAAAAAAAAATCTGTAGGTGTTCCGGTGACAATACTGTAAAGTTAAGACCCACAAAGTTGGACATTTGCAGAACTGTTCTGTGCTATAGTGAGTTTGACTTTCTTTCTTTTTGTCCTAATTTAGTGGCATTATTGTACAGAACCCTTGTTATTAAACTTTGTGGGACTTTTAGTTTGGGGAGTGGAGCAAGAGACTTACTTATTTTACAGTGGAATCAGGTTGATGATTTTGCCAAACATTTTAAGTATGTCCAGTATTTATTTGGACATTGCAATATTGCATCTGGGTTTTTTTTTCTGTATATAAGTCACTCATTGTATATGGCTATTATTACGTCTAGCAGAAATATATAAATATATTTTTTCTGTGTTTTTTTTAACATTTCCAAAGTTAGGTCTGCATTACAAACCACACTGTTCTGAAGCAAGCACAGCATCACACCTGTGTTGGAGTTAAGCGCTTATTCCTGAAAGTAACAGTTTGGTTTGGTGTGTTGACTATGTTGAAAATTGAAAAAAAAAAAAATGCTATTGTATCTTTATTATATATGTTTCTTGGGGGAATTTAATTTTCTTGTTATTTTTTCCGTCTTAGAAGCTATATCAGCATTTCTGATCATGCTGTTTCAAATGCTCTGCTTTGAGATCAAGCACAGTAATGAATCATGGAGTCAATAAGTTTGACTAAGAAGCTGAATACATGTTTGTTCAATGTGTTGGCAATTTAAAATGCTATTATATTTATCATAAATGTTTGTGGGGCTAAAAAACAGAAAAAAATACCCCTTTCTTGTTTTTATTATGTCTGTACAAAAAGTGATGTAATCATTTTTTGTTTTATTTCTGTAGTGATATGTATTTGCTATGCTATTTGCGTCACTGCCATATTTTTTACTTGCTTATAAAAATGTTCATTTAAATGTATATGAATTATTTGAGAATCACTTCTTACCCAGAGGGTTGTGTTCTGAGTAGTTTCAGTGTTTTTATTTAATGTGTGTGGAGTTTGGTGTGACTGGTGGCTTTTACGTAACGTTCAATGTAATCTACAGTTTTTGAACTGTATTTGTGTTTTTTACCTTCGCTTCATATTTTGGACCTCTTTAAAGCCATGTATATGGACAAACAAAATTAATTTGAATTAATTTTAAAGGGTTTCCGAAACCCTTTATTTAACTGTAGAATTTTATATACTGTAATATAAAAAAAATTGAAAAGGCAGACTTCTCATTTCAGCCATAAAAATGTATGCTGTTCTTTAAATATAATTGAATGCATTTCAAAGTATCATTCATCCTCAACTAAAAAAAACCAAAAACAAACCTTAATAAGGGATGACACAAGTTTAGCACTGCCACCATGCTGTCCCACAGTCCTCATCCTGTCCTTGTCTGGGTGAAGTCTGCAGCTCCCTTTGTTCTCTGGATGCTCCGGCTTGTTCTGCCACGTTTTGGATTCTTTGGTATATGTGAACACGACCCGTGTGTGTGTGTGTGTGTGTGTGCGTGCGTGCGTGTGTGCGTGTGCATGTGCGCTCCCCAAGACAGTTTATAATGTTGGCCCGGGTTCTTTTTCACACGCGATGATGCCAGGAATCATTTTGGCTTCAGACTGCCCGTACTGGACTAAGTAGGATCAATAATGGATGAACATAATGAGATCCACTTTTTCTAGAAGGGCAAAGTCATGTAACATGATGTGAATTACATTTCAAAATTAAAAACAAATATTAAAACAAGAGTGACCTTTTCTACCATTGCAAAGAGGATCTAGCTTTAAGGTCAGTGTCTAGTGGTAGCACATCTACCTTTTACTAAACCTTGGAGACGTTTGACAGCCAAAGTATTGTCCAAAAGAAAATGGAGGTAATTAAAATATTCTTTGAGAAATAGCTATAAATATCATTAAGGGCAAAAATGAACAAAAACCGAATGTGGTGAGGAAGAGAAAGATTTCAATGTATGAATGAATCCACCTAAAGGACCACATCCCGTAAAACTCTTACACTTTTTCTGTTTTATGATTGGGAAGAGAATGGACTTGTGGTTCACATAATAATCCAAACACATTTCCTTTAATAAGCAAATTAATAAAATTCATTCTTTAGTCAAAGATAATGGAAAATTGAATATATGCAAGCACAGTGCCGTAAAACATTTCATCTGTGACTACATATTTGTGAGTTTGAGTGTTTTCAGGTCTTCAGCCAAAATCTAATATTAATAAAGGACACCTCACACATTTTAAATTGAGTTGATTTATCTAATTAATGATGTTAATCAGAAATAAGCTGGTACAGCATGGAAATATGATTACAGTACAGCCCAACTAAAAGGGATGACACGAGTCAGACATTGAACAACTTGCTCAATATAAACCTCACCGGTTTTCACCCTTACATCAGAGCCCAGCTGCCAGCCCTGAGCCTCAACAAGCACATAAATGGGCACACAAAGGAAATTACCCAGAAAAAATGGTTAATGTCCATCAGTTTGGCAAGAATCAGAAAGCCATTTTTAAGACTGGGGCTCTTCTGAACCACGCCAGGAGCTATCTGCCGCCTGACACCTGGAGCAGCAGCGAATCTTGCGAGAACTTGTTAGTCCTGTACTCTTCCCTTGCCACAGAAAAGTTTAGCACCAATCAGAAAGATGCTGGCAAAATTAAGAACTTTATTAGAAGGTAGCCAGACAGAAACTACTGCTATCCAAAAACAACATAAATGCTCATCTCTCTGCTAGGAAGCACCTGGATGATACTCAAGCCTATGGGCAAGTAAAACAAAAGTGGACCTTTTGGGTTCCATTGTATTTGGTGTACATTAAAAACAGCATTTCAGAGTAAGAACATCAAACTAAAAGTCAAGCATGGTGGGTAGCAGCATAATGGCACGGGCATGATTTGCTTCCTCAGGACGTGAACTTGTCTGACCAGCCATCCAGTTGTGAGGTGATGCTGAAAGACAGCAAGACATTAATCCAAAACATAAAATCAAGTTCATATCAGAAAGCCAAATTAAGGACTAGACTTTGATACAATAGAGAAGCAGTGGCAGGACCTAAAATAAGCAGATTACGCTCAAAAACCTACTGGTATTTGAATTATTGGCGGTTCTGCAAGGAAGAAGGAGCTAAAATTACTCCTGAGTGATGTGCAAAAATGATATTGAATTATAGGAAGTGTTTGGTTGCAGTCACTGCCATTAAATGTGATTATTAAGAGTACGAGTGTAATTACTTTTCACCCTTTGACAGTTTCTGTTAGCTCGTTTATGCTTCCTGGTAAAATGCACCACTATAAACATTTGTGAAGCGCTGTCTGTTGGAATGACAAATGCAACAAATATATTTGTGTTACATGCCGTTTGGTATGGGGTTTGTAAAGGCAGTGTTAAAATTTGTCATGCAACATCACTTGGAATGACAGACGTAGCAAACGGGCACAACAGTGGTGGTTTGTAATGCTGGAAGCCCCCAGAATATATATTTTTTAAAATAATCATGAAATAAATTCGTTTACTGTATTTGCAAAACGTGCCTGGTGTCAGTGCATGTCAATGTCCATTGTAAATTGGTTTAATTACTTTAATTTGTGTGAATCAAAAAAAAAAAAAAAACCTGAGTGAATACCAATATTTCCGGAGTGAAGGACGCCGTCCAAATGAGGCTCTGCAAGTCCTTGATATTTTTGGCAAGCAGGTGGCTTAAGGCTGCCCTTTAATTGGTGGCTTTCCGGTAATGCAACTCAGTTCAACCCGAACACTCCCGCGTTTATTGGCAGCGAATCAGTGTCGTTTTTCTTTTTAATCGAATCTGATCGGACAATCGTCAGCGCGCCATTTCATGTTTACGTCCGTGGTTCATAGTTCACACCCACCATTAACGTAACGGCAGGCTAGTGTGCTTTATTTTAGGGAGAATGGCAATTTAAGAAATCAAAGAAAATTCGTTTATTTCTTTAATGGTACACCCCTTCATAAATCGTTCACTTGTTGAAAAAAAGAACGCGAGTTTACACACGAACGTTTACTCGCTCTTGCTATGACAAACGAAGTTGGCTGGATGTGGTGTAAGTAATGCCTTTTTTTGCTTTCCCAAAGTGTCTGTACTGAAGCAGTAACCCAACTATTGATAGGTCACATTTTATAAACATGTAGGAAAAATATTAAGTAATTTTTAAAAATAGAAAGAACAATGGGTTAGAAGTTATGGGAATTGATCACTTCTGTGCCTTAGTTGGTAATTCTTATTTGGCTGCAACATTTATAATAAAGCATTAAACTTAATACATTATGCATTTGTTAGAATATATTTTTAAAGAATGGGGTCCTGTGAGTGCAAAATACATCGTGTTTCATCAGGATGGTCGTAATTGTGTTGCTTGGGTTTAGCGGTGTCATCTTTTTGATGAGGAAAAAAGTTAAAGGTCAAAGGAAAGAAGGTAAGAGACACCATGTCTCGGTGACACACCTGATGAAGGATATATACAGCCGAAATTCTGAGTTTATCTTCATTCTTGTTCAGGGTGTAAACAAACTTTTAACTTTTTTCCTTTGCAGATGCACCCGGACACAGCTAATGCGAGGTCTGTTATGTGATTTCTCCTGAAAAGAAAAAAAAAAAAAAATCAAAATAGCCAAATGCGCTCTTGTCATAATTGTTTTCTTCCGCTCATCATATTTATTGAATGAGATCCATTTTAAAGGTGTAATGTTCCCTCGGACTTTTGCAGTTCCTGGGAAGAAGAAAATAATTTCTCACTCTGCACTTCCATGCAAATATCTATCTATCTATCTATCTATCTATCTATCTATCTATCTATCTATCTATCTATCTATCTATCTATGTATTCAAATCAGGACCAATTGGCCAATCGAAGGAGAGACACTTACGGGTGGCGTAGCACGCTCTTTTTTGATGGCAGTTTACTTGGCTTGTAATAGATTTATCAATATTGGGAAAGATTTTGTAGGATTGGTGTGATTTTTGACTGTAAACTGCTTGTCAAATCTGGCAACCCAGTATGTTGGATCTTTATGCTGCTGACTACCTCCGTAGAACCACAAGCTGCCCATAGGAACTCACTACTATTTCTTCTTCTTTCGGCTGCTCCCGTTAGGGGTCGCCACAGCGGATCATCTTCTTCCATATCTTTCTGTCCTCTGCATCTTTTTCTGTTACACCCGTCACCTGCATGTCCTCTCTCACCACATCCATAAACCTTCTCTTAGACCTTCCTCTTTTCCTCTTCCCTGGCAGCTCTATCCTTAGCATCCTTCTGCCAATATACCCAGCATCTCTCCTCTGCACATGTCCATACCAACGCAATCTCGCCTCTCTGACTTTGTCTCCCAACCGTCCAACTTGAGCTGACCCTCTAATGTACTTGTTTCTAATCCTGTCCATCTTTGTCACACCCAGTGCAAATCTTAGCATCTTTACCTCTGCTATCTCCAGCTCTGTCTCCTGTTTTTTGGTCAGTGCCACCGTCTCCAACCCATATACCATAGCTGGTCTCACTACCATCCTGTAGACCTTCCCTTTCACTCTTGCTGATATCCGTCTGTCACAAATTACTCCTGACACTCTTCTCCACCCATTCCACCCTGCCTGCACTCTCTTTTTCACCTCTCTTCCACAATCCCCATTACTCTATACTCTTGATCCCAAGTATTTAAACTCATCCACCTTTGCCAACTCTCCCTGCATCCTCACCATTCCACTGACCTCCCTCATATTTACACAAATGTATTCTGTCTTATTCCTACTGACCTTCATTCCTCTCCTCTCTAGAGCATATCTCCACCTCTCCAGGGTCTCCTCAACCTGCTCCCTACTCTCGCTACAGATCACAATGTCATCAGCAAACACAGGGACTCCTGTCTAATCTCGTCTGTCAACCTGTCCATCACCATTACAAATAAGAAAGGGCTCAGAGCCGATCCCTGATGTAATCTTACCTCCAACTTGAATGCATCCGTCACTCCTACCGCAGACCTCACCACTGTCACACTTCCCTCGTCCATATCCTGTATAACTCTTACATACTTCTCTCCACTCCTGACTTCCTCATACAATACCACAGCTCCTCTCGAGGCACCCTGTGTCATATGCTTTTCTCCAGGCCCACAAAGACGCAATGCAACTTCTTCTGGACTTCTCCATCAACATCCTTAGAGCAAACCTTGCATCCGTGGTGCTCTTTCTTGGCATTAAACCATACTGCTGCTTACTAATCATCACCTCACTTCTTAACCTAGCTTCCACTACTCTTTCCCATAACTTCATGCTGTGGCTCATCAATTTTATTCCCCTGTAGTTACTGCAGTCCTGCACATCTCCCTTATTTTTAAATATCGGCACCAGTACACTTCTTCTCCACTCCTCAGGCATCCCTTTACTGTCCAAGATTCCTAAACAATCTGGTTAAAAACTCCACTGCCATCTCACCTAAACACCTCCATGCTTCCATAGGTATATCATCTGGGTCAACGGCCTTTCCATTTTTCATCCTCTTCATAGCTGTCCTTACTTCCTCCTTGCTAATCCGTTTGCACATCTTGACTCGCCATCTCCACATCATCCAACCTCTTCTCTCTATCGTTCTCTTCATTCATCAGCCTCTCAAAGTTCTCTTTCCATCTGCTCAACACACTCTCCTTGTTTATGAGTACGTTTCCATCTTTATCCTTTATCACCCTAACCTGCTGCACATCTTTCCCAGCTCGGTCCCTCTGTTTAGCCAATCAGCACATGTCCTTTTCTCCCTCCTTAGTGTCCAACCTCTCATACAACTCATCATACGCCTTTTCCTTAGCCTTCGCCACATCTCTCTTTACCTTGCGCCTTTTCTCCTTGTACCCTTGTCTACTTTCTGCATCTGTCTGACTATCCCACTTCTTTGCCATCCTCTTCCTCTGTATACTCTCCTGCATTTCCTCATTCCACCACCAGGTTCCCTTTTCCTCCTTCCTCTTTCCAGATGTCACACCAAGCACCCTTCTTGCTGTCACCCTTACTACATCTGCTGTAGTTTCCCAGCTGTCTGGTAACTCTTCACTGCCACCCAGTGCCTGTCTCACCTCCTCCCTAAACTCAACCTTGCAGTCTTCCTTTTCAACTTCCACCATTTGATCCTTGGCTCTGCCCTCACTCTCTTCCTCTTCTTGATTTCCAACATCATCCTACAGACCACATCCTATGCTGCTTAACTACACTTTCTCCTGCCACCATTTTGCAGTCTTCAATCTCCTCCAAATTGACTCTTCTGCATAGGATGTAATCTAGCTGTGTGCATCTTCCTCCACTCTTGTACGTAACCCTATGTTCCTCCCTCTTCTTAAAATACGTATTCACCAAAGCCATGTCCATCCTTTTGGCAAAATCCACTGTCCTTTGACCTTCTTCATTCCTCTCCTTGGCACCATACCATCATCTCCTCGTCTCCACTGTTCGCTTCACCAACATGCCCATTGAAATCCGCACCAATCATCACTTTCTGTCCCTTGGGTACACTGTTCATCACTTCATCCAACTAACTCCAAAAATCTTCTTTCTCCCCCATTGCACTCCCAACTTGCAGTGCATATGCACTAACAACATTCATCATCACACCTCCAATTTCCAGCTTCATAATCATTACTCTGTCTGATACTCTTTTCACCTCCAAAACACTCTGACATATTGTTCCTTCAGAATAACCCTACTCCATTTCTACTCCCATCCATACCATGATAGAACAATTTGAATCCACCTGGCCTTACTTCCCTTCCATTTTTATCTCTTGCACGCACAATATATTACCCTTCCTTCTCTCCATCATATCTGCTAACTCTCCCCCTTACCAGTCACACTGCCAACATTCAAAGTTCCTACCCTCAGTTCCACTCTCTTTATTTTCCACCTCTCCTCCTGCCTCCGGACATGTCTGCCCCCTCTTCTTCTCCTTCTTTGGCCAACTGTAGCCCAATTTCCGCCAGCACCCTGTTGGCTAACAGTACTGGTGTCGGTCGTTGTTAACCCGGGGCTTGACCGATCCGGTATGGAAATTTGTATTGTTGTCTGCATGTTGATTTAGCAAAATTTTACACCGGATGCCCTTCCTGACGTAACCCACCCCATTTATCCGGGCTTGGGACCGGCCCGAAGAAACACACTGGTTTGTGCATCCCATGTGGCTGGGTTGCTATAGGAACTCACAGCGGCATTTCTTTAAATCACAAATCGGATCGCTTTTAAATGTGATATCGAGTTGGTATATTGGAACAAGGGCAACATATATAACCACTGTACCACTCAGCCTTTTTAACTATAGTTTTAAATCGACCCCAAACAATGTCACATACTGTAAGAAGCTTGTCCTTATGTGCGGCGCTGCAATTATCTTATTTAAAAATCGTGCGTTAGGGTTAGTAAGGTATGTTTCGCTGCCAAAATTATATGAAAGATATTTTAAATCAGAAAAGGGCAGTCAGTTATTTTCTAACCTTCTCAGTCCTGAACAGGGTCGCGGGGGTTGCTGGAGCCCATTCCAGCTAGCATAGAATGCAAGGACAGGGATCGAATTCTGGATCGAGGCGCCAGTCCACGGCAGGACATAATGACAATAACACCAGGTAGCTTTATCCTCACGCAAAACAAAAGATGACTGACGCAAAGACACGCCCACATTGAAGTCCCGTACCTTAAGAAGTGTAACTGTGCGGTGAAAAACGTGAACGACGTCAGCTGCCCTGTTATCAGCTGCAAGTTCTGTAGGCTGCCAGTGGAATTTAAGAGAAAAAAAGGTCAACATTAGACAAACCTGTTAACTGGGATTGTTTTCCTATATGCACACAAACAGGACAACGCTGTCAGAATATGCGGCATTGTGCTATATTTTACATTAAAATTAGCACAAAGAGGAAAATACGAGGCTGAAGTTGGCTACTTATTCGCCTGCTACATATTCAGATTTGCCTTTCCACCTTAAAATCTGCTGTATTGCGCATATTTAGTCAGTAGGTGTCGCTAAAAATATATTTTTCAATGTTAAGTATTTAAAAAACATATGCTACATTGCATGCATCAGTTGCTATCACCTTATCTATTCTTTTGTACACCGTCTCACAATAATAATAGGAATATGAAAGTTAATGCGTCCCCCTACGTATATCCTGAATTACAATACATTTTACAGTGGAATTTATTTTTTGGCCTTTTTAAACTTGAAATGTGTGAATATTAAACCAAATGTCACACCACATTCTGCTATATTTCAGGGCACTTTTCTATTGTGCTGTACATCGTCTCACAATTATGGCACTGGAATATGAAAACGCCTATATTGCACTACAAAAGTGCTGAATTACAGGAAATTTTTATTATGGAATTTTTCTTATTTGTTGCCCACTGAACATGGCACCTGTTGACATTTGACCAAATGACGCACCACATTCTGCTTTATTGGAGAAGAACATTATGTACTGTGGGATCATTATTACCTCACAATAATGCTATTGCAATATGAAAACGCAGTACATGTGTTCCCCTACACATTTTCTGAACTAGAAGGAATTTAACTTTTTACATTTGGCCCTTTGGACATGGTGTCTGTGAACATTTGGCCCACAAACACCCCACATTCTGCTAAATTACAAGGACTTTTCAATTGTGCTGTACACCGTCTCACAATAATGACACTGGAATAAGAAAATTCCTGTATTCCACTACAAATGTGCCCCTTAAACATAGACCTTATTACAAATACTGTTATCATTTTATTTACTGGTGGAAAAATTTGCAGTGCAGCAGTAACTTCTGAAAAAATTCTTTGGCTCATTTTTAACAGTAAAAGTTGGCTCTGCCAAGGGCCTCGAACCAATTCATGGAAGCAATTTGTTAATGGATCACCTCCATTTTTGATAATGGCCATTAACATGATGGTTCGAAGTGCCAACTGCCCAGAATTACAGCTAATGGCACTACCATCGATCCTGCAGATTCTTGGAGAAAGGTGAAACTTCTCATTCATAAGAATGTTCAAATAGAAATGATTGTGTGCATCATTCAACTAAATACGTCCACTTGCTAACTTTTTTCAAAGTGAATCATTTTAAACATAACACTCAAAATATTCACAATGAATGTATTCATCAAGGTATAACAATCGTTTATTGTATACTTTGCAGCTACATTCCAGTTGCAGTAACATACCACATCTGGAACAGGAGACATTTTGCTTCATTCTATTGTCTCACTGGGAATGAGTGACACCAGTATGATGAAATCGCAGGTTCAGAAAACAAACTGCCACCCCTGAGTCTCCAAACGATGTTCTCAGAAAGGTCCAAAGTAGGACATGGTGTGCTCCTTAAGGTATGTAACACTCACAACATTTGTGATGAGAGTAGATAGGATATGTATGGTATGATGAAAATAGTGCTTGGTCATGTTTTCAAAGTATAACCGCGACAATGTAGAGAATGAAAATAATATTTATTTTTTTACCAATTTTATGTGATCAAAGTAAATTAAGATGCCAGGATCCTCTACGAAAACATCTATAAAGGCAATACATTGTACTTGACAAGCTAGCTTTCAGTGTAATGTTAGTCATAAACCCCTGCAAGGATAAGATATACTTGAAATGGGTTTAGCAAATGAAATGTACTGTTAGCACTATAATAACAGATCGTACTTTAATAATAATAATACATTTTATTTGTATTGCACTTTACTTTATTTTAGCAATCTCAAAGTGCTACAGAGTCAAAAATAAGAGTCTATAAAAAATACTTTAACAAAACGTCTTTCTAAAGAGATGAGTTTTTAGGCTTCATTTACCAACGTCAGTCGACTGTGGAGCTCTCAGGTAATCAGGGAGGGCATTCGAAAGCTTCGGCGCCACAGATGAAAAAGCCCCGTCACCCATGCTGCTGAGCTTAGTTCTGGGGACTTGGAGGGTGTTTATGTGTACAGAGCGGAGGGCACGTGAGGAAGTATAAGGAGTGAGAAGTTCCTGTAGGTAAAGAGGGGCATGTCCATAAATGCACTGATGGGTGAGAAGGGAGACCTTGTTCTCTATTCTGAGCTGGACAGGGAGCCAATGAAGAGTTTTCAGAATGGGGGTGATGTGATCGTGCTTTCGCACCCTCATCAGGATTCTGGCAGTGCTGTTCTGAATATACTGAAGTCTCTGGATGTTCTTACCGGGAATCCCGATGAGGAGCGCATTACAGTAATCCAGCCTGGAAGAGACAAAGGCATGGACAAGCTTCTCTGCATCTACCAGGGTGATTGTTGGGCGTAGTATGGCGATGTTCTTGAGGTGGTAATAAGATGACTTACAGAGGTGTTGTCAAAGGTGAGTTGTGAGTCCATTATAACACCCAAATTGGTAACAGATGTGGAAAGAGGGATATTTTGACCAGAGAAAGTGATACTGGTGATAGTAGAAGAACGGAGATGGTGCGGTGTACCTACTAAGATGGCTTCTGTTTTTGAACTGTTCAGCTGAAGGAAGTTGAGCCTCATCCAAGACTCTATCTCCTCCAGACAGGTAGTCAGTGGATCAGTCAGATCGTAGTTTAGTTCAAAAGTCTGGACATGCCAGTATAAATGCCAATAACTGAAGCTGCCCTAAAACCCTTGATACAGCTGTGCTCTTTTTAAGCCCCTCAGTATGGCCATACTTAATATCCGAGCATCAACCAGCAAGACATTTTTTGTTAATGATCTTATCATCCATCCATCCATTTCCTAACCCGCTGAATCCGAATACAGGGTCACAGGGGTCTGCTGGAGCCAATCCCAGCCAACACAGGGCACAAGGCAGGAACCAATCCTGAGCAGGGTGCCAACCCACCGCAGGACACACACAAACACACCCACACACCAAGCACACACTTATCATGCACAGTAAAATATACTTTGTGAAACATGGCTTCATTGTGAATAATAATTGGATCAGCAATGTGAAAAAGATGTAAGAGAGGTGTTTGGTTTAAAAAGAAATTTTCCAAACTGTTTAAAATATGAGATACCAGTGTTGGTACTTTCACATGTTCTGAATACCTTGTCAAACATTTTCAGTTAGTTTCACACTCTCTCATATTGATCCTTTATTGACATCAGAAATATAATGTGTTGTAAGAGATGGATGGATGGGGGAAGACCTCCCCAAGAGGTCAGATGGCAGCTTCCCTGGACTGCAGCGGTGCCCCAGATACCTGCAGTGCACAATGGGACATGGAGTTTGGCAACACAGCCCTGCTGGGTACTGTGGGTGCTGCCAGGGGACGCTGTGGGAAGATGTTAGGAGACAAAGTTCTCGGAGAGCCCTGAAATACTAGTGGATCATGAGGACAGAAACCCCAAAGTACTTCTGGGCTGATCAAAAACTTTCTGACCCGGAAGTGCCAGCAGATCACATGGATGAAACAGCAGAAGCACTTCCGGGTCCGGGAATATATAAAGGGCTCCTGAAAACCCAGCAAGCGAGCCAGAGTCGTGTGGAGGTGAGCAAAGTTTGCTGGGTGGTATGGAGGAGAAAAAGAGAGAAGAATATTGTGCTTCTTGTGTTTATTTGATTGTCTGCTGAGGCTGTAGTGCTTGGAGGGCACTATAGAAGAACGAAAGGCATTAAAAATACTTCTTGGTGCTTTTACCCTGTAGCCTGCATGTCTGTCTGTTGGGTTTAAGGGGTAACAGTAACCCCTAGCGTCCACAGTGTCTTTCATCAAGGAATTCTCAGATATACTATCTTCTTATATAATACGCTACCATGGCTGTTCGTTTGTTTGTCCAGGATTTTAAATCGCCTGTAGCTCGCAAACCGTTTCACCCTTAGACTTGAAATTTGGTACACGTATACTACGTGACGTTTAATATCCGCTTTCGGGGTGATTATTTATATTTTATTTGATTGTACAATCAACTCTCAGCAGTGCTCAGCAGGGCGGCCGTGCGGTGCATGCCTATGGTTGCCGTTCTCATTCCCTACCACCTTCGCTAATCATTCTTGAGGCAGATTGAAGACTTAAGTGCCAGCATAAGTGAAAAATTAAGGAAAACGTTCTCTGTAATTGCAACACAAAAACTAACAATCAGTTTTAACGCGAAAACATGCCGACGAAAGTAGAGAAGCAGCGGGCCGCTAGGGTGGAGAAAAGATCTGCTCAGTAAGCAGCGAGCGCATCAACCTCTGAGCAAACGCATGCTAAACGTACAGAGAAAGAGGATGAAAACTAGGAATGCTCAAATCAAGTGTATTCACTGCACAATATCGTTCAGTACGCCGTTACTGGTCTATATTAATAACAAATTTATGACATAAGTTTTCAAGTAGACTGCCAGTGAATCCCCAAAGTAAGATAATTGATTAACTTTCTGTATTCTTTTCATCATGGTCCGCACATCAGCCAGCCTACACATAATGCAATTTCAGATAGATTAAAAATTGACACGAGGGAAGTCATGGATGTTGTTGATTTGTTTTTTTTTTTTGTTTTGTTTTTTTGGACACCAGAATACTGCTGACTAGAACTACAGAGCAGCACCTTAGTAAATAATGTTAATTTGATGCCACAGCAGCATCTAAGTTTACTAAAAAAATCTTCAATCTGAATTTAGTGCTTTTCCTAATCTTAGAAATAACCAGTAGATGAAAAAGTTTCATGCCAAGGTGAGAGCTGCAGCTTAAGTTTTCCAGTATAAAAATACCATGGAAAACTCTGAGGCACTCCGAGTGGCTGAACTTAAAAACAGATGTCAGAAAGCTGAATGTAACTGGAGGAAAACCAAATGAACAGTGAACTATGAAAAAATGAAGACCCATAAAAGTGGCCATGAGAGGCAGTCCTATGTTTGTAAAATTCTTATTGTCAATGCAGAAAATGAAAAGATTTAATTTTTAAACAGCAAACTTAACTTTGATCTTAACACTGCCAAAATCTGTAAAAAAGAAAAAGAAAAAAAAAGCAGTTATAACTTTTCTTTCTTAGAAAACTCAAATGTTTTAAAGTGGACAAAACCATAATAGCATTCTTTTAGAAGTCCTTTATTGAATCCATTGTTACATATGCTTTTATCTGTAGGTTTTCCAACCTCCTCAATAAGAATACAAATCATCTTAACAACATTCTAAAAAATTGCAGCAAAAATGATTGGTTCACAACACACCATATCTGAAATGTACTGCAAACCGGTTAGAGAGAAAGTCAGACCATACCCATCCTCTTCACTCTAAATTCCAGATGTTGCAGATTTAAGTTTCAAAAAGGTAAAGAGCAACTGGTTTAAGAACTCTTTATTCCTAGAGCTATAAGCATTTTAAATTCTGTTAGGGATGCTACTAAATGTTACAATCTGCCGTATTACTTTGTGTACAGTTGAAAGTAATTATTCTTCTTTGTATTGATCTTGAGTGTGTGTTTATGCAATAATAATTGGTTGTCAAAAATCGTCTTTCTTTGTTTACCTATTGGATCTCTGTAACAATGTCTTCTGTTTTTTTGTACTTTCCTGCTGCAAACAAATTTCCATCTAGGTTAATAAAGTCCACCTAATCTAATTGGAATACCTCCTGAATACTTCAACTTAAACACATTAAGCTTTTGTGGCTTTTTCAAATATATAATGAACAATATATGTAATCCATCCCTCAAAAGACCAGCCTGTTGAACTTAAGTGTGGTCAGTAAAATTAATTAAATTCCTTCACTAAAATAGAATTAGCTGAACTTTTGTAGATGAATTACTCATCTGAAACCTTGAGCTTGTGTCCCTGACCCGGCCAACACGCTTTTTAATAGTTTCTGGTTTGCTAATTGACTGTGTTCTAGACTTACAGAAGTGGTGGTGTTCTGATGAACATTTGAGTTGATATAAATAAAGTAATAGATTAGCACCATCTAGTGGTGATGCTCAGTATTAATTCTACTTAAAGAACAAGCCTGTCTTTGGTTAATGATGTCATCAAGCTGAGCCACAGACTAGAAGGAAACGGAAAGTACATGTTTTTCTGAGATGAGTCCAGCTGCAGACCTCCGGAGCATAGACATAGAATTATTAGACGCCGCATGACCAGCAGCATCGTACGTCAACGTCGCCGCCATATTGCGAATGGCACTGCTGTGGAGTGAAGTAATGAATAATGTGCTGCTTGGGATTGTACAAACCGCTGTACGGTCCAAACCAGATCCCGGGGGATTACATTTCAGGGTCACCTTACAATAAAACTAAACAACATTAGTAAAATTAAAACAAGAGAAGGCTAAATCAAACAGCAATAATTAGCAAACAAACAAAGATACCTGGCAGTAACAGTGCAAAATTCACAATTGGTATGCCAGTTTAAAAAGATAAGTTTTGAGGGCAGTTTTAAAATGTGTTATTGAATTGAACTGACGTACATGAGACAGAAGAGAATTCCCGAGTTGAGGAGCACTATGAGAGACGCTCGAGCTCCTATGGCACAGAGTCTGATGTGTGGTACAGAAAGTAGAACTGCAGATGAGGATCTGAGAGAGCGAGAGGAGTGTCAGTCTGTAGGAGATCAGTGAGGCTGTGGAGAGCTTTAAATGTTCAGAGCGGTATTTAGTATTGTATTCTGTAGTTAACAGGGAGCCGGTGAAGTTGAGAGAGAATAGGTGTAGTATGTTCAGTGGATTTGGAACAGCAGGTTATTATCCTGGCAGCAGAATTTTGAATAAATTGTAAGCGATGGATACGTTTTTGTGGGATGCCAGATAGAATAGCATTACAGTAATCTATATGTGAGGTGACTCAGGCATTAACCAATACTTTAGTACTGTGTTGCGTAAGAACAGGACGAAGTCTAGAAATGTTTCGGAGATGGAAGAAGGCAATCCGAGAAATGTTACTTATACAGGAGGAATTATTTAATGATAATAATTATTATTATTTAATAGTTGCCATTATTAGTGTATAAATGGATATAAATAATTGCATGTAAACGATTAGCCAAAATCTGTTGTATGTAAACGATACTGTTTAAAACGTTATTGTTTTTTCATCAGAAAACCCGGTTTCCACGTCTACCTGTATTAGTTTATATGGCACTTTTGCCACTCGCAATATGGCTGATGCACGACTGAGCAGCACAGTGAATGCGGCGTCTACCTATATATGTCTATGCCGGCGTCTGGAGGTCTGCAGCTAGAGTCTGTTGTGGGGTGGTTTGTCTTGCTCCTTTAACTTTAAAAGTTCATCTCATTTTGGCTTTGAAAGCATCGTCAGTATGTAGAAATGTTTTATGGATTTTTGTTTACATTGATACAAATTTAAGACATATTCAAAGTTATTGTCATTAAGTCTATCTTGTGAGTTTGTATCCAAGGGTTTCTCATGTCATTCTGTGTTTATGATTTGCTTGTAGCTGCAGGCAGAGGACAGGATTGTCGTTAACTCGTCATAAGATAGAGATCTTCCCAGATTCTCTAAAGACTGCAGTAGTTAAACCCTGTCTCTGGAAAAATAATCTACATGCTTCTGTCTTTGACAATTTTAGTCCTAAATGTCAACCTGCCTTTTTCAAGTGAAATTGTAGAAAATTTATGTTTTAACAAATAATTGCAAAATTTGAGTAAACATTCTAGTCTTGATAATTTTCAGTCAGGTCTTAGACCAGATCACAGAAAGTCCGTTGGTTCAAATAGTACATAACTTGCACGTTAATACTGACATGGAGAATATGTCGACCCTTGTTCTCTTTGTCTTGAGTGCAGCATTTGACATGACAGACAACGGTATTCTCCTAAATCATCTTCGCCAATCTCTCTGGCAGTGTCTTGAACGGATTCCAACCTTGTTTAACAGGTAGAAATTCTTTGTTACTTGTAGCGATTGTAGTTTGGGAAACCATGATATTGTATATAGGGTAACCCAAGTGATCTGATCGGGGCCCTTTGTTGTTTTCAATCTGCATGCTCCTGCATATCTCGAACTACCACACAGCTTTAGCTTCATCCATGCATGTGACCTTCTGTGCCCACTGATCCAGTGTTTCACTTATATTTATGAATGAATGAGTTTTAATTTCCTCAAGCTAAACAAGGAAAAAAAGATAGCTGTCAAAAATTTGAAAAAGTGAGGATCTTAGAAGTAAACTTGATGGTATCTTTCAACAAGGGCGCGTAAATAAAGGCGAGCTTCAAAATTGGGCGTAGCGAATAAAGGCAAACGCAACAAAATTATTACAGAAAATGTATTAGATAAAGGCAATGATTGAACGTATAAAAAGGCGAAAGCAAGAAGTTGCTCGTTGTTTGATGTCCACTATTGCTTTCCCTGTTTCGATCTTCGCCACATCTGGAACATGGTTGTGCGTAGATGGTCTCTTGACGAATAATCCATTTTTGGTATGATAACGAGACGAACATTTTCTAATCCTATATTCAGTGCATTTCCAGATGTGTTTCCCATTGATAGTTTTCTCTTTTCTGAATGTGTAGCCTTCGACTACAAGTAGATCTGCACCTTTGTTGCTCTTCACATATTCCAGAGCCATTTGAACTAAATTATCTATGAACACCTTTATTCGCCGCGCTCAATTGAGGTCGCCCTTTTGAAGCTCGCCTTTGGAAGCAAAGAATTTAGGTGTTTTAATGTCCATTTTTATGGACATTAACCATATTACTAGAACTGCAGTTTTCAGTGAAACATTGCAAACGTTTGACCTCTTATAACATTACAACATGAGAAATGAACTCGCACTTTTATTTATCCAACTACATCACTGTAGTGCACCCCCAGAAAATATGACTACTTAAGATAGACCTTAATGGGCTTCAGTGAGTTCAGAAAGCAGCATTTATAATTTTAAAACAGTAAAATCTGAGCACATCTCTTCAATTTTGGCACTGGATACCTATGTTGTTTAGAATTTACTTTAAAATACTATAAATGGGGCGGCACGATGGCGCAGTGGGTAGTGCTACTGCCTCGCAGATAGGGGATCTGGGTTCACTTCCCAGGTCCTCCCTGCGTGGAGTTTGCATGTTCTTCCTGTGTCTGTGTGGTCCAAAGACATGCAGGTTAGGTGGACTGGTGATCCTAAATTGTCTCTAGTTTGTGCTTGGTGTGTACCCTGCAGTGGGCTGGCACCCTGCCCAGGGTTTCTTTCCTGCCTTGCGCCCTGTGTTGGCTGGGATTGGCTCCCTGTGACACTGTAGCTAGGATATAGCGGTTTGGATAATGGATGGATGGATGGATACTATAAATGTTTTATGAAGCTATAAATCATGATCCTTTTTATATTCTGGGGTGGCCCTTGTATTCACAATTGTAATCTAAAATCAAACACTAGTTTGTTTACTGCATTATAGAAAGTGGTGAGGCGAACCATTTTCCAGAAATCTGGAATAGTATCTATATAGTATGTGCGTTTGAATATCGTACACGTCTTGGACTGCAAGAATTACTAACATCTAATTTTCTCTGTTTTCTTTTCTGTTTTTGTGTGGTGGCATTTTGGCACCACCATCGTCTAATCAAATTACTGTGGAGCGGCTTGTGATGTGGGAAGAAATGTGGACCATCAAACTGTGCAAGACACCCACAAGGTCAGATCTTCCAGGACAAAACCTAAAAACAACAAGGAACAACTTAAACACCTTAATGATTGGTAGAAATCCCAGTGAGGACTGGGCAGTTCATTGGCCTTGGAAGGCCAGGATATACAGTATATATATTGTTTTCTAACATCTCACCAGCAGGAGTTCTGGATTTTGAATGTGATTTCTCATTAAAATCAAAAATTTATGGTTTCTAAACCCAAACTCAAGAACATGTTCTTTCTACTCACCAGTACATCATTGCTACTCAAGAACTGATTATTTCTTTATACATTGATAATTTCTTGCCTACAATTTAAGTCTTGCAAGTACAATGCTCTTGTTGTTTCTGACCATGCACCTCTGATCTTGAAGCTAAAGTCATTATGCCCCACACAGTCACCTCGCAGATAGCGTCTTAACCCGCTTCTATTAGCAGACGAGAATTGTACAGAATTTCTATTCAAACAAATCAGTTTCTTCCTAGAGACAAATACATCATCATAGGTCTCTGCAGGAATACTCTGGGGAAACTCTAAAGGCCTTCTTAAGAGGACAGATTATTTATTTCATATCTTTCCCACAGAAATAAATTAGAAACCAAGAAATAATGTCATTCTGGACCAAAATGTTTAATTACCTTTCAGACAGCCTTGGTGTCACAATCCCTCCTAACCCATTAACAGCTGTGTTTGGGGTTCTTCCAGATGGGTTTAAAGTGGAGAAGGACAAACAAACTGGGATTGCATTCACTACACTTTTGGCACGCGGACTTATTTTGCTAAACTGGAAGACTCTTAGCTGTCAGTGGGAAACCGATGTTTTATACTATTTGAAATTGGAAAAAATCAAATACTCAGAGGATCTGTGCAGATTTTTTTCAAAACATGGCAGGATCTAATCAATAAGATCTTAGAATAAGATCTTAAAGCACCGAGGAAGCAATTGTTTCCACATTTCTTTTTCTTCTCCATTCGTCTCCAATGGCTTATCAAACTCCTCAGTCTAGGTATGTTTACAAGCCTTAACCTTTACTCCGTCGGCCTTGCTGTCTCTCTCAGGGGTGGGGGTCAACTTGTTCTCACTCCTACTTTTTGTACAAATTGATTTGTTTCAAATGATTACAATAAAATTAATATAAAAAATCAGACTTACAAACTGAGTAGAGTCCCTAATTAGGATTGAAAATCTGATTATATAACTGTACGTTGATTTGTTCTTTATTATATTTGGTATTTCTTGTACTAATTCTGGTATTTTTTTTACTTTTCCCTTGAAACATCTTGCAAAGCATTTTCACCTACTGTGCTCTGTGCGAAAAGGTGTTAAAGGAAAACTATTAAGTCCATTGCAGTGTAGCCGAATGTGGTGTGCATATTGACCAAATGCTCATATTTTCCATGTTACAAGGGCCAGGAATTACAACTTCCATGGTAAAATGTTCTGTATTTTACTATATGTGTAGTGCATGACAGGTATCCTTATATTCCAGTGTCAGTATTGCGAGATGATATACAAAACAACAGTCCATTGTAGAAAGTGGTGTGTTGGTTGGTTATATGTTCACATGTTCACGGGGCCACAAATGAAAAATTCCAAAGTACAAATCTCTGTAATTCAGAACCTTTGTAGTGGAACGCAAATATTTTCATATTTGAGTGTCACTATTGTGAGATGGTGAACAAAAGAATAGGTCATTTGATTGCAATTAATGCATAAGTACCGATTTACACATTTTTAATTACTTAACATTGAAGATTAGTTTTGTCATGCACCAGAGCCCTGTTTCCAACAGCATGCTGTCCTTGAAATTTACCTGTGAAGAGTATGGTTGAAAATGTGTGAACAAAGACAAAGTAATGGATACTAAGAGAATCAAATTGTCAATATGATAAAATCACTTGCACTCAGGACCAGAAGTGCTCCATTTCACAGCAGGGAGCAGTGAAGACAGTTGCCTGGGGCTGTTGGAATCGTGGTGGCCTAATGCCCAGGTTGAGGTTGAGATCCCAGCCCAGGAATTGCCTGTGTAATGTGTATGCTGAAATAAGTGAACACATTTCTAGTGGTTTTTTGTTATTCTTTTATGATCTGTTGGCCACCTGGCAACTCAAGCTGGCAGTGTGAATCTCTCACCCGGGTCACTGTCTGGATGGATTTCTCCTCGTATCTGTGTATCTGTTTAGACTTTCCTCCAGGCATGTGCACCACCCACTTGACCCTCCCTGACATTGTCCAAGTAATACAAACGGTGTTACCCTTTATTAGAAAGGATAGCTTTCATTTCAACTGTAAGCTTATTAATCCAAAGAACTACAGTATCTGCTCTTCTCCTCGCTGAAAACCAAAACAGTAATTTACTAAGATGTTTCTCACTCACAAGTATCAGGACTACTCAGTATTCCATAAACATGACATATTAAAGACATAAACGTTATTGTTTGCAATGGTGCTGGACAAGTTACATTAACCAAGGATGAGTCACCAAAGTATTGTCATGTCGAAAAATTGTCACCAGAAGGCTTTTTACTTGAAAATGAAGGCTATTAGGACACAGGATAGGCAAACAGAGTTTTAAAGCTTTATTGCAATAAAACAACACAAATAATAACACGGACTCAACCCAATACGGCCAAATTGAGCTGAGCCCCGAACAGTTCTGCAATCAAAGTTTATATAATAATTTCTTATCACTCCGACCTCACTCAATTAGCTCATTTGCTGTTTTTCTCTGACTCCCTTCTACACCTGTCCGGCCAATTTCTCGGGTTCTCATGAGAAACATTATTATCTCTTGACTTCCCCTGCAGCTGGGCCTCCGTTATTTCTCTGTCTATTGTCCATTTTTAGTTTCTGTTTTTGCTTATTTCTTTTACTGGCCAAGGCCAGTAAAGACGTTCTTCCATTTATGGCCTTTCCTCTCGTCACTTCCTCTTTCTCGGACTTTTAAGCTGGTTTGTCTGATGCCCAACGCTAAGCTTTAATTAAAAAGAAATATGGCATATGCCTTTATTTAATCATTTGCTCGGTATGCTTGACTTGCCTTAATTTCTGCACTAAAGTTAATTTCTAATATATTCTTCTATATTCATTTATGCTAGTGCCTGAATATACTAATTTCACTTTCATGCATTTCATCATTTTGACCTTGTTTATAGCAAAAGCCTTCTGCTGTCTTTTTGCTGATTCACTACTCCAGCTGGTTTCTCACATGTCTACCACGGCGACCTTTTTTTAGCTTGCTATCTTGACCACACAGGTGCACAGGCAGTTTCTATAGGTCATTCCTGTCCTGTCCTGACCTGTCCTGTCCTTTCCCACACTAGCAATTCTGCCTCAAGCTTTAAAAAAATAATGCAATATGACTGATTTTTTTAGTTAACCATTTGCTTGACTTATCTTATTTGCTTGACATTCTAATTCATGCTTAATCTAATGTTTTAGAAGCAGTTAATTACTCTTATGTCTATTTTATGCTAATAGATAAATTTTTATCTTCCATAGTATAAACTGGCATTACATCACCAACGGCAGAGGCGTCTATAACACAGCAACTCTGCAAAGTCACACTGTGTTTGTAAGGCTTAAAGCTAGCAGTCCTTTTAAGAACAGCAAGCTATTAAAAGAGCATAAAATGAGCATGAGGCCACTGGGTCAGCGCTGGCAGGCATCGCACTGGATTTCATTGGCGGCAGTAGCGGGTCCTTGAGAGGACCTATATTCCAACTTGCCAACCCAAAATGAACTCGCTGGGCTCTTCTGAGTTATTGACAGAGACAACCAAGAGACTTTTTTTTTTACTGCTGCAGCTACACAGACAGAGATTCATCTACTCAGGTACTATGGTCAGATGATGTGGGAAATCCACTCCCCACAATAAACGGGACAAGAAAACAATGGCAGTGCACTTAGAAGGAGAAGTAGCAAGTGCATTGCTAGATATCCGCCCAGAGGACTAGGGAGACTTGACTGCATTGGTGACAATGCTTGTCAGGAAGTTTGGGCAAAGGAATGTGCCAGAACACATCTAGGCTGCCCTAACAACTAACCAAAGAAACAGCCAAAAGAAGGTCTGAGCCCTGCCACTGCATATCTTGTCACCTACCTGTCAAGGATGCCTAGAGTTTCCTGAAGATCTGCAAGAGAAGCTTGAACTTCAAAAGCTCCATAGGGCACTGGCTCCCCTGAAGCTCCAACAGCACATCCATCTAATAGCACTCAGGAGCCTCAGTGCAGCACTCGCAGAAGCTGAAAGGGTTGAGGCTGTCTTGTGTCCACCCGACAAACCACAATATCCTCCCTGGACACGGAATGAGGGAAATACAAAACACGGACATGAAGGAGACTGCCACCCAGTAGAAAATTAGATAGATAGATAGATAGATAGATACTTTATTAATCCCAAGGGGAAATTCACATAATCCAGCAGCAGTATACAGATACAAAGAAACAATATTAAATTAAATAGTAATAAAAATGAAAAAAATTAAAATAAAATTAATGTTAGCATTTACTCCCCCGGGTGGAATTGAAATTAGGTGTTGGTGATGCCGCAAGAAGGGCCACAAGGCTCGGATATGCCCAGAACCTCGTTCACAGTCAGTTGAAAAACTTAAGAAGGCCAATGCGATGAGAGGCATCACCCCATTACCCCAGTCCTCCACAAAAGAATGTTTTCACCGGTGGCCGCCTGGATTCTTTGAGTAGCCCTCGCCTTTGCTGCCAAATAGAATCTGTCTCATTTGAAGCCCTGCCAAACACTGGTTCCACCAACTATTTGTTGAGAGCAGGGCTGCTGCCAGAGACAGAGCATGGTCAAAGGAGAAGAAATTTGGGTTTTGGGTAAAAAATGGTTACAAGTTGCAATTGAGCATTACCGGTTTGAACAGGAATTCTGGCTGCCTCCAGTTCAAGATCAGTGCATCCTTGGAGCAGATTACTTGGCAGCATACAGAGTGGTTCTGGACTTTGGAAAAGGAAAGCTACATCTGTGCAGGAGCAGAATACCAGTTGTTGGGATCACATCACAACCACAGCCATCAACAGGTTCCTAACGGATCTGCACTGCTGGCATGGAAGCCTGTCAGTGGCATTCGTCTATCTCAGAAAAGCTAAAGGATAGCACCACTGTTAGGCCAGCCCTAACACCTGACCATCCACCACTACCAGTACAGCTGTCCTATCTCTATGGCAGTGCAGCATATTGATTTGTCAGAACACCAAAACCAACAGCTTCGCCTATTCCTGGAAGAACATTTGGACACCTTCGCTGCTAGTGATGAGGACTGAAACAAAAAAAAAAGATCTGGTTCAGCATCACATCAGGTAATGCTGGTAAAATCGCTAAATGTCAGATCGCCAAAGGAAAGATCCAGGAAATGGTTGAAGCTGGCGTGATTGAACTGTCATCAAGGCTGTGGTCAGCTCCAGCAACCCTTGTCAAGAAAAAAACGATGGCAGTTGGCACTTTCTTATTGACTACCGGAAGTTTAAATGCTGGGGCAAAGCTGGCCTTTTATGCACCACCTCATATAGACAATGCCTTGGATCATTTTAAGTGGCTCCAGCTGCTTAGATCCTTGGACTTGCACAGTGGCTGTTGGGAAGAATGCGAGACTGCACTCTGTTGACTGAAGGAGGCCCTTATCACTGCACCTGTTTTAGCCTGTCCAGACACAAAGGCACCACTTGTTCTGGACACAGACACAATTAATCCGGGCACTGGAGCAGTCCTGTCCCAGACGGAAGGAGAGACAGAGTGGGTGATCAGCTACTATAGCTGCTGCCTAAAATGACCACAGTAAAGTTAATGTGTAACACACCAGAAACTCCCGGCAGTGATCTGTGGTCTGTGGCACTTGCAACCATACCTTTTTACTGGCGCCAGTTCACTTTATGGAGAGACCACACCTAGCTGACCAAGCTTCTGAATTTCAAAGAGCCAAGGGTCAGGTGATAAGGTGGATAGAAGCACTGCAGGAGTATAACTTTGTTGGAAAGCACAGAGCTAGATATCAATACTCCAATGGTGATGCCCTTTCTTGAAGACCTTGTTTCCGAAAAAAGTGCTGTCACTGTGCCAGGGCCGATCAACAACATGCTACCCTCCCTGAATGCTATGTTGTACAAGAGAAACTTAAAAAGCTGAACACAGTGCACCACATCAGCACAATTAAATTCCAGAAGGCACAGGAGCAAGACCCAGAATTGACTGCATTTGAGGGATTAGATAGCAGAAGGACAATGCCCACTATGGGCTAATGTAATACCTTATGGGCCCACAATGGGACAGTTTGGAGCTCCAGGATGGACTGCTTTAACGAAGATGGGAAAAGCCCTCTTCCAGGCTGCCAAAATTTACAACTGCTGGTGCCACACCTACGTTGCCAAGTCCTTCAGGCGTTACATGGATCACCAGGGGTAGGACACTAAGACACTGCAGTGGCTGAGACAACAGTTCTACTGGACAGGCCACAGACAGGATGTTGAGTTGTTCATTTGCTGCTGTGACAACTGCATCACCTGCAGAGGTCCCATCCTCTGATGGCTGAGGACATTCTCTGCCCCTTTCCAATCACAGATGCCAGGAATTATCATATCCTTGTTGCTATGGTACTACCATACAAAGTGGCCTGAGGTAGTAAGCAAGCCCAGATCAGAGCTGGACCACCTGTGCTATGAGGCACACAGAGGCGAGGTTCTGCCATTTTGGTGCACATGAGGATCTGTACAGTGACTAGGGTTGAGACTTTGAGCCAGAACTAATCCAAGAGGTATGTCAGCACCTCTGTATTCACAAGACTCGCACTCCTTCCCTGCACCCTCAGAGCAATGGACTTGTGGACAGAATCAGACCCTACACACACAGCTCTCCATTTTAACAGCAGGTAGTAATAAATATAGGGGTCAACTTACTTTTCCATCCATCCATTATCCAACTTGCTGTATCCTAACACAGGGTCACGGGGGATCTGCTGAAGCCAATCTCGGCCAACACAGCGCAAGGCTGCAACAAACCCTGGGCAGGGTGCCAACCCACCGCAGGGAGCACACACTAGGGACAATTTAGAATCGCCAGTACATCTAACCTGCATTTCTTTGGACTGTGGGAGGAAACCCACACAGATACGGGGAGAACATGCAAACTCCACGCACGAAGGGGCCATGAAGCAAACACAGGTCTCCTTACTGCGAGGCAGCAGCGCTACTACTGCACCACCATGCCACCCCAACTTACTTTTACCACATGCAAAATTTACAGTTACGTTTATTAAAATGATACAATGTGCTACAAAATAAAATTGGCACCATGTTTATTATATTACCATTATCTATAGGTATTGTTTAGCTGAAGATCAAATTGGCAGTTTTTAAGAACAAAAATGTTGTGGTATTCTCTGAAGTAAGAACTCACAGTTTAGGCACTTGTTGTATAATGCAGCTTAATGAATTTCACCTAGGGATGAGATCATTGGTAAGTCACAAGTGGGTTCAGAGGTAATAGGATGGGTTGGGGACAAGGGGACCAACACCCCGCCATGCTTTGGGCTTATCGTTCTGCTGTCCAGGAGTCCACTGGGTTCACACCTACCAAACCAATTTTCGGGCGGGAGTATACTCTTGTAACTTTGACTATGGGATGCCCCCTGAGTGCGATATAAACATTACTCCGTGGTCTCAGTATGTGCAGGACTTGTAGCGCAGTCTGGAGATTGCCGACATACTAGTTTGAAATCATCAAAAGGATTCTAGTGATTGGGAAAAATAAAAATGGCTTATGCCACTTGATACCCACACCTCACTGGCAACTTGGTATGGCTGTACAACCCTCAGTAAAAAATGTGGGACTGTGCCCTAAATGGGCCAAAGGCTGGCACAGTTTCTGTATTATCCTCGCCAGGCTATCTGAGGTAGTGTACCAGGTAAAGGTAGGGCACTAGGCAGTAGTGGTGTACTGCAACCAGTTGGCCCCTTACCATCTCACTGGGGAAAAGAAACCACAGACTAGTGGTGCACCATCAAACACTCCTGCTGCACTGATTGACAGCGCAACACCTAACACCCCTGTTGTGCTACCTGCGAGTGCAGCACATAACATCTCTGGTGCGCCATCTGCCAACACAGCTCTCTCAGTCCCTACTGATGTTTGCTCATCACCAGCTGCATGATCAAAGCAGAAGAAAAGACCACCTTGCTGTTTCAGAGAGTTTGTGCACTGTTACAAAGATGTTGGAAGTGGCCAATGGGGACAGCAACTTTGAAAGGAGGGCTGTTCACCAGCGCTGGATGAGTTACATCAGTCAGAGAACTCACCAAAGTATGAGCTGGCATTACATCATCAATGGCAGGGGCGTCACACATTTTTCTCTTTGTGTGGCTTAAAGCTAGCAGTCCATTTAAGGATAGCAAGCTACTAAAAGAGAATAAAATGAGCATGAACCTATTGGGTCAGTACTGGCAGGCATTGTACAGCATTACACTATTAATAGGTAGGTGATGTAAGCCAAATAGCAAGCAATAAGAATTGGAAGGTGATATCGGGCGAAAGACAGAGACATCATGGCGCATCTTTAGGATGTGCAAGTAATGAAAGGAGTTACCAGAAGAAAGCTTCACAGGAATGAAGGGAATATGCAAAATGCATCCAGATACTAAGAAAGATCGAGGAGACCCTACTGAAATAAAGAATTGAAACCATCCTGTCTGCCTGCGTTCTCTTGTCCTTTGCAAAGGTCTCCCTGCCTCCTGGAGTTGCAAAAATGCAAACAGCAAAAAAGAGTGTTTAGGACTTACAGGTGGTGGAAACTTTGCCTAATATCTACCAAGCTTTCTTACGGAAATGTTTTATAAATACAGACATTGCATAGGAAATGAAGTAGGTTCTTTCCTATGGTGGCTCAGAATGAAAAAAGAGTGCAAAATGTGCAGAAACGTAGCAAAAAGTGACGGCATAAAATGAAGATTAAAAATTCAGAGAATGAAATGAGCCATATAAAGTGATGGTAAAATTAACAGAAAGTGAAGGCATGAAATTAGCGCTAGAAGTTAAGAGCATGGAATTAACAAAATGTGATGGCATGAAACGAACATTTAAAACCCAAAATATGAAATTAACAATAAAACGTATGAGTGTAAAATTAACAAAAAGTCACGAGTCAGTCATTTCCTAACCTGCGTGGTCCCGAACAGTGTTGTGGGAGCCTTTAGTGATGCTCATTAATGCAAGGTAGCAGCACTGCGCCACCCTTGCAAAAAATGAATGCATCAAATAAACAATAAAAAATGTACAGTGTGAAATTAACTTTAAAGATTGCTCATGAAATCGACATTAAAAATGCCAGCTTGAAATCACCATGCCCATTGCAGGGGTCTACAGGGGCCTGATGTATAAAACGGGCTTGCCCATGAAAAAATCAACAACCTGTATACCAATTCTAACGCAAAGTCGGGATTCAAAAAACCTTTTGCGTAAGAAAACTTGCCCTAAGTTACAGAAAGTTTCGAGCATGCGCAAATCTCTGGCAGACTTTTTAATAAGAATCCATCTATAGCCACGTCAGATTTTTTTGCCTCAAACAGATTTGTATCCCCTCAGATACAATAAGGCCCGTACTTTGCCGTCCCCTACTACAGACACGCCCCTCCATTAGTGTAGTGTACGGTGGTAGTCCGCATACCGGGCACAAGGGACACTTTTTCAAGCACATTTGGCGAAGCCCGACACTACCCACAACTCCTGGTAACTGATTCCCCCGTAACTCATCTTGAAGCTTAGTAACCACAATTTGTAAACGCCGTGAAGCCATGATATTAGCAGAAGGGATGCTCGCACTCTACAGCTGCAAATCTCCCTTCCATTGACACCGACGTGCGCGGCTCCGCTCCAGATCCTAGACGCGCACGTTCTGCTACACAGGCGCAGTTTGACGTGCTTGCCCCTACCCGCGCAGATACGCGCGCGGAACGAAGATGGCGGACGTCGACTCTTGGGGTGAGGAATAGTAACACCGTTAAATGCGGCTTTCCGTGTCAATTGGTTTTTGAAATACGAACAGGACATTTTATTTTTTTGTTTCCTAGATGCCGACAACTTCGAGCCAGATGAACCTGTTAAAAAAGCATTGGGAGTAGACAGGTGGGAGGGCGAAGACGAAGAGGAAGACGTGAAGGTAATGCGCCTGACGTCGGCTCTTCGGAAGGCCGTGAGCTCTGCCGGATTGGACATATGGAGTAACAATTGTGACAGGGCCTGACTTGAACCGAACTGGATTCTATATATGCAGTGCTAGTTAAAGTAGATAGAGTGTACTGATTCTAATAAAAGTGTCAAAACACTGCATATCCCGATGCGGAGAGCTGGAGTGGGGCCCAGCGAGAGACGAGTTTGGGACAGTGGGGCGAGAAAAGTGTGGTGTAGGCACTGCAGAGCACACGGACAGAAGGCAGATCAGAGCCCAACTGACTAGGACAGATAGCCGCCAGACCGCACATGCAAACGATCTCACTTTCGCATCCCATCTAAAACCACCCTATGACCAGCACGCTGCCCGTTGGTGCTAATATCAGACCAGGGCGAGGTTGTATAAACGCGTGGGAAGATCCATTCTGATAACCCGTGAAGTCTCGATTATTATTATTGTACACGTCAAGTTAGTGTTTTTTACTGATGCAATGGGACGTGTTCACAAAGGACAGGCCATCGCATGTGGCTGTACTTACTTTTAAAACTGAGTCAAGACGGCGTGGCATATTCTCATTGTAAGGACACAGCGGTTTTAGCATTGACTCGGCGCATGCGTCCATCAAGACATTTTTTATTTGCTAATAATGCTTAAAAGTTCTCGTGCCGGTTCAGCAGTAATTTAGTATTTGACGTATCATTTAGCGTCACATTCTGAACAGCATGACTGTCGATGAGCTTTGGTACATGAGTGGCCGAGTTTACTACATTTGTTTCCTGTTGAGTATTTCTAAATCTTAACTTATTAAAATATATTCTGTAATCGGCGTACCGAGGGAACATGGCATTTGTTTTGGTATACAGAAAAAAAGAAATCTCCCAAGACTGAGACAAAACTTGTCTGTTTTCTGGACAGAATATGGTAGACAAAAGTAGTTGCCAAATATTAAGTATAATAACCACCTCAGCTCAACACAAACGTTTCAGTTTTGCTGTTCCCCTTGTGCAAATATATTATTCATGTATAATGATAAATGAGGCGTAAAAATGACAGACGTCTGTTTTTGGGAATGGAAAGGGTGATGAATTTATAACACAAACCTTTTCATGTTAGTGATGTAAAATCAAATTGATAGGCCTGTATTGTGATGTAGAGTGATTTAATGGTGAAGTAAAAGTTAGATTTTTCAAAATGTGGTACTTCAAGCGAACCTTGTAATGTACCAAGGTAACAATGTCAATAACTTAAGCAAATTTTTTTTTTTGGACGTATTCTCACCGGTCAACAGACTTTCCTTGATGAAAGTCTGTCAAAAACTTGTTTCAGTAGTTCACATATGCCACCCAAGAGATTGTAAGTTTGCCCTTCTATAAGTGAACAAGTTAATCTTTGTAAATTTCAGTGATAGTTTGTTGAGATGTACTTATTTACAGGGCAACTCTTGCAGTTTTGGGGGTTAGTAATATTGACATATAAAACTCATCCAAGGTAAGAATGTGGGAATGGTGAAATGTGTGCAGGAGATCTGTGGATTGTTATTGCTGTTTTTTGTTTTTTTTTATTTTTTATTTGCAGCAGTGATTGGGGTTTTTTGTGTTATTCTTGCTTATTGCTTTGCAAAATGGATTTGCATCATAAAGGCTCTTTTGAGACATAGACAGTGCCATAAGATGACAAAGATGAAAATGTATTTTTTTGCATTCATACCATTTCTGAAAAGGTACACAGAGCTAATTTCCCTTCAGTTTTATACTCCAGTCACTTCAGGTTTGTTGCCTCTAGAGCATGATAATCCCTCTGCTTGTAACAAACCACAGCTATGAAGTAGGGCTTGCAAGGCTGCATCTTTTGGGTCCTACTAGCTCTGTGTGTGTGTGTGTGTGTGTGTGTGTTTTGGCCATTTTACATTGTCATTATGGCCTAACAAGTCATTCATGATTTCTTCAAACACAGAAACAGCCAAACACTGACATTTTGTTTGCGTTTCCTGACAGTTTTATGGCTTTGTTCACATACGTATCATTGAGATGTTTTTAGAAGCTCTGGTCAATATAAGCAATGTACCTCAAATCCAGTTTGATATTTCTAGCCTTTGTTTCCTACCACATGTTAATAAGACATTAGAATACTGAACTAGTAACCACATGGCCTATGTCGCCCTACATTTTTTTCCTTTGAACATAGCACAAGTTTTTGTTTATCATATTTGTGCATGGGTATTTGGAAATAGGTATTTTAAAGTTAGATCAAATATGTTGTCAGCTTGTGAAAATGTGTTTTTTAAAAGGACAACTGATTGATTGTCTTCATTTGCAGTAGCACTGTAGATTCCTTGGTACCTGAATACTGTTGTTGTTCTGTGCACTACGTGGTGCTTTAAATGAGGCCTAATCGGACATGCCTTTGTGGTTTGGTTTTAAATTTGTATGTTGATCCAGTTTCTCTATTGATCTTGAAATTGATCTTGCCAGAAGCTGTCACTTTTTAGCACCATGAATAGTGGGTACAACTACCTTATTAGAAAGAATCTTAGGAAAAAAAAAAATACTCTAAAATTATTAGTCTCCAGTCTGACAGCAAATGTAGAGATTGGAAGTTTTGGTGAGTTTCACTAAAACACAAACAAGGAAAAAAAAAACAATATCAAAGATATTTTTCAGGAGAGCAAAATAAACAAGTTTGTTAGCGCAGTGTATGCTTTTGATGAATAAATAAATTTATAACCAAGAATATAACTTTTTATTTTCTTAAGTCTAAAAACAAATATTCATCCTCTCTGCTTTCTCAATTTAAAATTACACTCTAAAACATATTCATGTTAAAATTGGCAAAGTCTGCAGAGAGACATTGTCTGCTTTCTTGAAATTAAATAACAAAATGTGTAATTACAGTAACCCTAACTGAAATGCATACCATTGAGAAATAATATCCTTGTAAATATTTCCCTTGGTGAGTAAGTTTTCTTTATTTCCTATTTCAAAAGTGAGATGTGTGTTATAAAAGGTACATAAGTGAAACATGGCATGTGTATTGCACCGTCATCGAGGTTCTCTTTGTAAAGGAAGGTATATCTTAAACACAGTGAACTCCTTTTTGATAACCTGTTTTACAGTAGCCTTAAATCTAACATGTTTTTAATGTTGGCAAGTGTACATAATAAAAGAGAATGATTTTTTTTTTTGTACACACGGAGTCTGTGTTCAGAATATAGTAGAAGGATAATGGCTGAAGAGGGTTTTAGGGACTTGTACTGTTTTTTATGGTAGATATTGATTTAAGTCATTTTTATGATGAAGCAGTTAATATTTTAAGCTTTAATGCCAATTCACCACCATTACTTGCAACAATTTTAAATCAACTTTAAATCTTCTTTATAACGTTATTGAATACCACCACTGGTGATGTCTTTTGTGATAATATAGAGACATGCACCGATGCCTATGAACCCTAGCCCCACTGATGCTTTCCTAGGATTAATTTATTCATCAAGCCATCCAGTTTATTATTGTGGGAATATATATATATATATATATATATATATATATATATATATATATATATATATATATATATAATATGAGACTAAAGTTTGAAATACAAAAAAATAGCATATATGGTTGCAACCCAACAGGGAGTTGCTTCAATTATCAAATACAATCGTACAGAAAAAAAATTAATTCATGAGTGCAGAATAACTGATAGTTATCATAAAGATAGTTTAAATGATGGATGGGACAGCATTTTATCCAGCAATGACTAAAGTGTCAACATTTAAAAAACACAAATATTTGCTTGCTTAGTGTAATTTGTTATACAAGTATACCCAGGCAATGCCTGGTGCCTGAACTAGTGTTTAATATAGCTGTTTATTTGCACTTATCACCAAGTGTAACTTTCAAAGGAATGGCCTTTCGAGATAAAGATATATATATATATATATATATATATATATATATATAGCTTTTTAAAACTATTTTACTAATTCCTCTAGAGCCATTATGCTCAGGACAGTGCTAGAAGACTTGTGAGCAGGCCATGCCATTTGAATGCACAAATAGATCTCAGTGAAGCTGGAGGACATAGCTTGGATATTTGCTGGAGCTGCCGTGAGGACAATGTCTTAACATGGACTATACTGTATATAAGAATGACGGAGACTGTGACTCTCAGTTGTCAACATCTAGCTTTGCTCCAAACAGATATTATGCTTATTTCTGAAGGCTATAGCAAGGTGTACTTGCGATGACTGCAGAGACAATTTGGTGTTATTGCGAGTGGCGTATAATTAAAATGATTCTAGATTTCTCCTTCATGACCTTGAAAATTCAACTGTTGTTCAAAAAATAAAAAAGGTATTAAGACTTCTTGCATACATAAAGTTTTGTAAAGTGGTTGTTTATAATTTGGGAAAGGCCCGTATGCTTTAAGAGGCAAGGATGCAGAAGCATCCTGCAGTTCTCCCCTATTTTTTAACAACATTCATGCCACAAAGGTCAATTTCCAAGTCATCTCAAAGATTCTCTTTTCTTGTGACATCTGTGGATGGTACAGGTCTGTGTTGTCAAATAAAGCCACTGTCATTTTCATTGAGTTAGATTAAGATGTGTTTTTTTTCTTTTTTCAATAAAGCCCATTATCCTACTTAGAAAAAGAGTAGACTGTCATCATAAAGACACTTGAGGACACTGTATATTTTAAATAATGAATAATTGATATTAACCTCCTTAGCATTATGCTTACTCCCAGAAAAGACAAGCCAAAAAAACGCTCCTTTTTTTTTTTAACACGAAAATGTTATTACATGTAAAAGAAGCAAGTAAATATCAAAAGTAAACAAATACGTCCTTTATGTGATATGCCTTGAAATGGTCACCAACAAACGGCTCGATGTTGTAACTGGGACAGTATAAGCATATTTTTATGCACGTTTTTTTTGTTTGTTTTTCTGTTGCTTGAGTATGACTGTATAAAATGACCCAGCCTGGTCTGCACAATCAGTGTGCCCCTTGTATATTTAGTGTAGGATAGCACCTTGATAGCCTTAGTGACTTCCACATTTCTCCCAAGATGAACACTGACAGTTGCCTCCTTGTGAACAGTGCTTACAGGGCTTAACATCTTGCTTATCCTTGCACTGGATTGCAGTTATTTTGCCTGTTGGTCATGCAGCTGCTGTGACACCACAGTGAAGCTTCATATAACCAAGGTCACCAGACGTATTATGGTAGTTTGGTTATACAGTGCTGCATGCATCAGTTTAGCTTTCAGTGTCGACATGTGACAAGCACTTCACCTTGTTATCCCTATTGCTCATTTCAAGTAATAGTTCAGTTTCATTTCATTCTAAAACTGCCTTTTTGCTTGCCATTTTGTTTTTCATTGGAGGCTTCACCATACTCGATATTCTTGATGAGTTACCATAAGGTGTTAGAAATATTCATGAGTGTGATGCTATTTCATGATCCACTAATGGCAGCAGAGTTCTGTCCCGAGAGTTATTTGGGCTTAAAGCTATAAAGTGTATCACTGCGTGTCACCCTGAGCTTGATTCATGTTTAACTGTAATTGCATAGAATTCCATGCCCAAGTCACACTTGGGGTTAACACCAAGGGGGTTAGAAGGCTTAATGTATGTGAAGAAAACATTGCCCACACCATTAAACTGTCACCACTATTCTATACTATTGGATACAACACAGGATTGGTCCAAGGATGCATGCATTTTATGCTAAGTTTTGACCCAACCATCTACATTTTGCAGCAGAAATCAAGATTCACCCGATCCGACAACATTTGTTCCAGACTTCTCTTGTCTAGTTTTGGTGATTATGTGCCTACCATAAGCCTCATTTTCCTACTCTTAGCTAATAGCAATGGATGGTAGCAATATCTTCAGCTGATGTAGTTAAACTCTGTTAATGTGTGATGCACTGAGCATTCAGTGTTGCCCTTCTGCACATCATAGTTATAAAAAGTTATTTGAGTATCCATGGACCGTCTACAGTGAGCAAGATTTGCATTCTCCTCTTAAATCTTCCTCATTAACAAGTTGTTTTCACCTTCAGAACTACTGCTCACTAGTTGTTTTTGTGTGTGCGTGTGTATTACACCAGTCTCTGTAAATTCCAGAAGACAGCTGTGAGTAGAAACACAGGGGTGCTAGTACTGCCATGTCCGGCACCAACAGTCACAGCACAGTCATTGTCCCTTAGATTGTGTGTCTTGCTCATTCTAATGTCTTGTTGATAAATAAGTTATCATCTTTGCTGTGTCTGCATACTATATACGTTGAGCTGCTGCAATGTGAGTGTGGTCACTGGAGTATATATTGAACATATCTCAGTTTTTTTTCCTGACTATTGAAAATTGTGTCAGTGATCATGATTATTTAAAGTAAGGCAGGAAGGTTAAAACGTCTTACCATATGTGAGTATGTGCTCGAAGGGAAGGCACAAATAGTTCTCTTGTTCCAGGGTTATTTCGATATCCACGTTATCCATGGAATCGGTAGCAGACCAATAAAATAAGTTTTAATTCCTGGCCTATTCTGTCTCACAGAGGAGCATATTGCATTTCTTTTTTATGGTGTCCTGCTGAATATTCTCCATGTGGCCTGTGCCTGTTGAATTTAATCTAGATATAGAAATGCTGATATTGTGTGTAAGCACATTTTTCTGATAGAAACCACACAGCACATGAAGCCTGTCCCTTGCCATTGCCATCAGCAATTGTTTATTTCCTGCAGATGAGACTGAGCACTTACATATTTCTAGGCACAAAAGAAGTAAACCCAGTGCTTTTTGTTGTGAGCCAGTGGGAAAATGATTTTATGTGGCCAAATGTATGTACCTAGTCTCTGCTAAAATATATGCACAATTTCAGGTACATTTCTAGGATTGCAGTTGCCATGATTAACATCATAAACTGCAGTGCAGGTATAAAAGTATAAAAACACTTCATACTTGCACGTAATGTCGACAAATGGTTGCTGAATAACACATGAAAGCACATAAACCTGTGTGTGTACACACGTACATTAACATGCTGCTCTATATACCAGTAGATTTGAATCTGCACTTAAAATGCATGTGTCCACAGAAGCGAAAACCATTGAGGGTTTCATTTTACAAATTAACCTGCTGGCATTAAAAGCAAGAATTCTGCAATTGCTGATTAAGGCAGTAGTTGGAGTTAAGCACAGTTTATACAAGTATAAAAATGAACAAATATATTTAAACATGCTTCATCTCTCTGTGCTTAATTACTTGTAACTTTCCTTGACATTTGACATAGCTGAAACTGAAAAGTCGGTCTCCCAGAAACGGTCAAAAGTAGATGATGTTGTTGCCGCCAGAATGTAGACTTTCATCAGAGAAGAAATCTGCAGAAGAGCAGTTATCAAAAAGAGTAAAAAGTGCCTCAGGATACACAATTGAGGTGTTGAAAGCAGCTGTCAAATAATATTTGCAGTTTCATCGTCTCATTAAACAAGCAAACTTTTGTTGGTGTGAGCTTTTGTCTCATCATTTATCCATCCAACTGAGTTTATAGCATGTTTGGCAAATGTTGCAACATTTTAATAACTCATTAATACTGCTAGTTACTAGTCTGAAGAAAAAAAAGTAAGAGCCTTGGGTTAACAGACAGTTTAAAACCCCGTAATATATTTATGAAAAGATTTTGAACTACATTAATCATTTTTTCATATTTTGAAATCATTTTGTAGGCATCCATAAAGTAAAAAAAATAGCAGTATGCATTTATGTAGTGTCTTCAGTAGTTATTCTTTAAACATGAAGAGGAAGAAAAGTTTTGAATAATCAACCCATTTAATAGGATCAGATATACCCAGGTTTACCCGATACTTTTTTTAAGTTAGTAATTTTAATAAAAACATACGGAAACTGTAGATTGATAGTGTTAGTTGTTGTTGAATTAACTTTATTTGCTTGAGAGCAGCCTTCTCTTAATACTTTAGTTTCCTCACACATTTTTATGTGTTTGTATATGTAAAGGCATTAGCTGCACAACTGCAGAGTCTTTTTTTTTTTTTTAAAGCAAGAATGCCTTTTGTATTCGGTTTTTGCAAGTTCTTCCATTGATTTGTTTCTTTCTGCTGAAGCCTTTGATTTTCTTTTGTAATGTAAAGCATAATGTCAGGTGAATAGGTAACTCAGCAGTTGCTTTAATGGGAGTATATGCATTGTTGCCCTTGCTGCTAGACTAGCATCTAACCTAGAACAGGAGTGAGAGGCTTAACATTGGGCGTATGGAAGCTATTGCTGCTTATTAGAGGGTAAATAGATACAATACAAATCTGACATTTAGACACCATATATATTCAGTAGTCCATGTTAGTCCTGCTTATTTAGCAAAATATTGTAAAATCAGTATCTGAACTATGATAAGCAAATCTTAATTTTTCTCACTTTTTAAAACCCTGGTTTAACTTTATAAAGCATGAATATCCTGCTGCCAGTTTCAAGTGTACAAGAATGTTATTACCAGTTTTGTCCCATTGTAGTTTAAGTTAAAGATAGAAATAATTCATGATTCGTGCATGCTTTGGGAGGTCTGTGATATGACCAGTCAGTTGTGAGTAGCAACAATTAAAATGTATAGCATGTTGCAGTTAAACGAAGGTCTTTGAAATGATAGCAGTCTGGATAATACACACAAGATACATAGCTCAGTTAAAGAAACAGAGTGTCTTGAAATGTATTCTGTTACTGTAACTGATGTACAATACATTTGTCCATCAATACATCTGTTTCCAGAGGCTGCAGATGTTCATTGCCTATGTGAATTTCCCCTTGGGATTAATGAAGTATCCATCCATCCATCCACACACAGCCTTGGGTAGAGGCACCACTCTATTATAAGACATATTTGCCTGCACATTTACATTTAATCATACAGATACAATGTCACCAGTAAACCGAATTGGTATGTATTTTCGATACTAAAGGAAAATCAAAGTTCCATGCAGCTCTGCGCAGAGTACCACACAGGGTGTGGGTGATTGATAACACTATATTTGGATGTAGACAACAGTGGTTTTGTAATCGACTTTCTTACACCTCTGCAAAACTGTTGGACACCAGGAGTGTGGTAAGACTAAAAAGAATTGTCACTTTTTTTTCCTCTAGGACAATTGGGATGATGAGGAGGAGGAAGAAAAGAAAGCAGAAGAGGTAAAAATTGGTAAGTTGATGAACATCCACATAGTCACTTCTTTATCTTCTAAATATGTGGTGCAGTGGTAACGGCTTTGGACTTCAAATCCTAAGGTTGCGAGTTCATATACCACCACTGACACTGTGTAACCACGAGCAAGTCACTTGACCTGCCTGTGCTCCAGTTGGAAAATCAAAATGAAATGTAACCAGATGTATTATAAATGTTGTAAGTCACCTTAGATAAAGGTATCAGCCAAATAAGTAAATGTAAAATTTAATTGTTAGTCTTGTAGCACAATACCTGACTTTGTGGACATTCTAACGCTAGAGAACAGTGTGCCTGATCATTATACATCAGGACCCAGTCCTCTTTATATGTCACAACCAGAAGATTGGTTTCAGAATTCCTTTGTGGTAGGATGGCTGTCTGACTTGACAGCACAGTAGAATGTGGATGGAAGTTAGCCCAAGCTCTGGACTTTGACATTGACAATGGAAGGGATTTGTGTCATTATAGAGAACGTGATGATGTGTAAAATAATAGACGTCACAGGGATTAGTTTTCGGACCACTGAATCCCTTTCTCATAAACAGTTAAATGTGAGCCAGGTTTGTGTTGTGCACCTAGAATGTTGACTTCTTAAATGAAGCATCACCTTATTTACTATTCTAAGAAGCATGCTGGAGAAATTAATTTGAACGTAGAGAAAATGAAAAAGTGCTTTATAAGTGGGGGTGAAACTGCAGTATATCACTATGACCCATGATGATTCAGTCAGTGCTGGCAAGATTATATACACGTAATATTTTAAGATGTTGAGGGTGTACTCTAGGTTGATTACATGCCTCAACAGATTTTTATATCAGTCACATAACCGGTCAAAATGTATTCTGATTTGCTTTGTCATTTTGCAGCATTCAGTCAAGATAACGTAGAAAGTTGCTGACCATCTTCCTTCAGCTTCTTGACAGTGCCCCGGCTCACACTTCTTGGGTTGTTGCAAAACTATCTCAGAAACTCTGCAAAATGCTGTTTTGCTTGTGCAGTTAATTTTTCTGTAGCTTACTTGACATCATCACTGACATACCCCCAATCCCCTTCCACCTCGGGAGCCTTTCATGGAGGAATTCAGAAAAATTAAAGTAGTTCAGAAACTTTCTCGCAGTTAAATTCAGTATTGCTCGAGTTATAAAAAGTATACTTATTGAGAATAAAAAAGAAAATGCAACTTTTAGGTTGGTCATTGTTTCCTGCAGATGTTTTTGTTACGTTTGAACATGTAAATTAATTTGTCCATGTTCATTTTTTGATTCCATTCAATTTTAAAACTGAATATCCACTCTTTCCACTTCTGCCTGTTTCTTTTGTAGGACTAATAACTCAAATGGAATGTTACTGTTCATTAGATAATTTTCTGTAGTTGTCATAGATGTGTCTTGTTTGAAACAGGGGAACTTACTGAATATTATGGCATAGGGAAGCTTTCTGCAATTCTTTGCATGTTTTTGATGCTGTCCAGTCAAGCATTCACCATGACATAGTAAATAACAAGTAATACTTAACAATGAATAGTCTTTTTGTAAAACTGGAACAGTGCAGTACAGAACTAGATTTGTAATTCGATGCTGACACAAAATGTTTCACTTATGCCTTCTCATCAAACTGTGGCACACCTAATATCCACCTATCAGTTGTCCTAACTTGGGAATTGCCAAGTGAATGATAAGTTTCTAGGACTTGCAAATAATAACTTCACCTAAGAAAATAGTCAGAGTGGTGTGTTGGGTGGTTGGATATTTTCCATAGTCTGCATTTAATCTTTTGTCAGTTAAAAAATAACAGAACTCTTAAACTCACACAAAATTAACAATTTTTCAGAAGTCAAAGCTTCAGATAAAAAGAAATTAACAGAGAAAATCAAAGAGAAAGAGAGAGAACAAAAGAAAAAGCAAGATGAACTTAAAAAGCGAGTAAGTAGCTGTTTTTTGGGAGTAACATTGCCAAATGATCTGCTGCAGGACTTTTTAATCCTGTTTTTCTTTATTTTTTTTCATGTCCAGTTAGAAGAGTCAAATAAAGTGGAAGAACTCACAACTGAAGAACAGTTAGCAGAGAAACTCAGAATAAAGAAACTTCAGGAAGAAGCAGACCTTGAGCTGGCAAAAGAAGCATTTGGTAAGCAAGTATTTTTTCAGTACAAGATGGGGTGAAATGAAATTTGTGAGATTACATATTCACTTGGATTGAATAAACAAATGCACAGCTGTAACACTAGCATCCCTAAAGCCTGCAAACATTTTCATTGTCCCTGACCATCCTAATGTGCGAGGAATCGTGTAGCTCCTTATCACTGCACCAGTTGCCCGTGTGTAAGCATTTTTTGTTCCACAGATGTGTCACTTTGCAGCACGCAGGCGGCTAAAGCCATCACCGGCCAGTTTCCATAGGTGGATGTGTATGTGCATAAGCAGGAGATGGAGACAGACTTGATGTAATTCAAGTAGTGTCTGTTGGCTCAACAAGATAGCAAGAAGAAGTGATTCACCCGTGTGTGTTTGTCTGTTTTTATCCCTTCAGTGCTAACTTTCACAAGTACCGTCAATCTACACAGACTTATCGACTCAAATCAAATATGGTTTTTATTATATAATAAATAATAGCTCATAATCCTTTTTACCTTTTTACTGCAGAGCAGCAGCTCAACCTCTGTATCACCTGCGCAGATCTGCAAGAGAGCAGAATTTCCACTTAGATACTGGAGTATCTGTCAGATATAACTGGTTGAAAATGAAACACACACTCACTCACATACATGTAACGTTCTTTATTTTGTACCGACTGATATTTGGAAATGTAATTTTTATACATGCACAACTTGTCATTTGAATAATTTATTTTTGATTGTTTTTATCCATCCATCCATCCTCTTCTGCTTATCCGGGGTCGGGTCTTAGGGGCAGCAGCTTAAGCAGAGAGGCCCAGACTTCCCTCTCCCCGGCCACTTCTTCCAGCTCTTCCGGGAGAATCCCAAGGCGTTCCCAGGCCAGCCGGGAGACACAGTCCCTCCAGCGTGTCCTGGGTCTTCCCCGGGGCCCCCTCCCGGTTGGACGTGCACGGAACACCTCACCAGGGGGCGTCCAGGAGGCATCCTGATCAGATGCCCGAGCCACCTCATCTGACTCCTCTCGATGCGGAGGAGCAGCAGCTCTACTCTGAGCCCCTCCCGGATGACTGAGCTTCTCGCCCTATCTTTAAGGGAAAAGCCAGACACCCTGCGGAGGAAACTCATTTCAGCCGCTTGTATTCGTGATCTCGTTCTTTCGGTCACTACCCCCAGCTCATGACCATAGGTGAGGGTAGGAACGTAGATCGACCGGTAAATTGAGAGCTTTGCCTTACGGCTCAGCTCCTTTTTCACCACGACAGACCGATGCAGAGCCCGCATCACTGCGGATGCCGCACCAATCCGCCTGTCGATCTCACGGTCCATTCTTCCCTCACTCGTGAACAAGACCCTGAGATACTTGAACTCCTCCACTTGGGGCAGGATCTCTCCCCCAACCCTGAGAGGGCACTCCACCCTTTTCCGGCTGAGGACCATGGTCTCAGATTTGGAGGTGCTGATTCTCATCCCAGCCACTTTACACTCAGCTGCGAACCGATCCAGAGAGAGCTGAAGATCACGGCCTGAAGAAGCAAACAGGACAACATCATCTGCAAAAAGCAGTGACCCAATCCTGAGTCCACCAAACCAGACCCCTTCAACACCCTGGCTGTGCCTAGAAATTCTGTCCATAAAAGTTATGAACAGAATCGGTGACAAAGGGCAGCGCTGGCGGAGTCCAACTCTCACTGGAAACGGGCTCGACTTACTGCTGGCAATGCGGACCAAGCTCTGACACCAGTTGTACAGGAACTGAACAGCTCTTATCAGGGGGTCCAGTACCCCATACTCCTGGAGCACCCCCGACAGGATTCCCCGAGGGACACGGTCGAATGCCTTTTCCATGTCCACAAAACACATGTAGACTGGTTGGGCAAACTGCCATGCACCCTCCAGGATTCTGCTAAGGGTTATTTATTCTTGGATAAAAACACACTTGTTTTGTTATATCTTTAGTGAAAGTGTTAATTTGATATTTAGATATTTGTTCAGCACTTCTTGCCTTAGATATGTCATCCTACATTTACACAGATCGTTGCAGACACGGAACACACATGAAATGTATGTATTTCTATGTATTTCAAGTCATAGTAGTTCATTACCTATATAATTCCTTACAATTAATTGCTTGATAAAATCTTCCACACAGACTTGAGCTGAAAGTCGTCAGAGTTGTGGCTGGTAGTGTCTTCAGCTAGCTGACTGGGCTAGGATGAGAGTGCATGTTGCGTGCCGCCAATTGAGGCATTTGCGAAACAGAAGCGCTTATCACTGGAGTAATTGGTGAGGTAATAAGGAGATACACACTTCCTTGTGTATGTTAGGAAAACTAGCATCTTCAGGGGCAACATAATTTTGGCAGTTGCTGCTAGTTCTTTGTTTGGTGCAAGTGTGGATATATATCATCTTTTAATGATGAAACAGTACTATTTATTTATTTATATAAATAATCCAAAATCATAGACTTTTAGCCTGCCTGTCACTGAGGTGTTAAAGTACCATTCTGAATTTTAATTAGCATGCAACACAATTTATTGCTTTCCAGCATTTAATGACTCAGTGGTGTCAATTTTTTAAAACCTTATGATGTCATTGTTTATGTAAGCTGTAGCTAGAAAGCATAGTTTATTACTCCTATGTTTGTAATTTGGATTCTGTTTCACCCAGGTGTAAATAACGTAACAGGAATTGATGCCATGAATCCCACGTCCAAAGAGGATTTCACAGAGTTTGAGAAGCTGTTGAAAGAAAAGATTTCCCAGTTTGAAAAGTCAATCCACTATTCAAGCTTTTTGGAGTCTTTGTTCCGGGACCTCTGTATCTCACGTGAGTATTTATTTTGTTCTGGGACTGTTCTGTATAAAATGGTTTATGGCACGTTCTACTAAGAATTTGGTGTTCGTTAATATCATAGCACATCACCGCTAGATAAACAGGAATTTCTATGTTGTGAAAGGCCAATAAAAATTAGCCTAAGTAACCATTTATATACATGATCAATTTTAAGGCCATATAGCATTCACAGCTATCAGTTCCATGCATTGGTAAGTCCCATTGCTTGCTTTACCTTCTGCACTGCTCACTCTTGTTTTTTTGTTTTTTTTCTGACTGTTTCTAAAGACTATAGAGTCTAGCTTGTTGTTCTTATTCTCTTAGGTGGCTTACAAATGATTAAATAATGTGTTAACACACAGGAAGTATCCTGCATATCTGTCTCTGCACTCATTAGTTCAAAAGCACTTTTTGGAAAAACATAATTTGACATGAACAACATGCACATAGTTAGTGCCATGGGGATCCCACTTGTTTTATTTTTATTTAAACAGGACAGCCACGAGGGCTTGTAGTGTTTGACCTCTGGGTAACTTCCTAAATGACTTCCAGTTGGAAGGGATGTCAGTCTTGGTGACTGAAGTAATTTCTCTTGTTGCTGGAGCACGTCACTTTACATGACTAAAACTCACTAGGCATGTCAACTTATGCAAATGCATGATGACTTTCCAGTGTTGTTTCATACTTAATCGCAAGCCTGCCCCTTTGTCTGACAGCCAATAGTACACAATAGTGATGGAGTAGGTACTGCTGTAGCAGAGTGAACAGGTACAGTGAGTTAAAATACAGTCTCTGCCCCCAGTTCATCTTCATTTTTCTGTGCATTAAAAACATGAGCCATCAGACGAACCTCTCCTCTTTTTAAGGTCCAAAACACTTGCGTTACTTATTTTTCATTGCAGCATTATATGCATTGTACTTCAGGCTGGGTGCTAATCCATGTTTGACTCTCATGCACACACAGCCTAACCCTTTAAGACAAAATCAAACAAGTTTAGACACAGACACACACTCTTGCGTGAAACTGCTTTAAGATTGACAGCAGTGCTTGCTGGGGATTTTGACTGCTAACTCTGATAAGGTAGTGAAAGTAGAGAAGAGTGAAACACGACTTGATTGCAAGGAAACATGACCAGGATTGAGTTTGGATGTACCTTTGTCCATAATATCCCTTGTGGCCTTGAATTTTTGAATATTTGTTGTTCTAGCAATGACTCCTCACAGTGCATACTACACCACTCTTAGAGGGGATGAACATGATGTGGACTTCCAGGCCATCCACTGCAGTAGTAATCATTTTATTTAGAAAATCAACAGAAATTAATATTGATTTTTATTGGAAGCCTTATTCCATTGTGTTCATGGGACTTTGCAAAACTAAACCAATCTCTTCTTTATATCGTCTAGAATAGACACAGCTGAGTTTTTGATGCGGTCTGCTTATTTAGAAATTAAACCACAGACATCAGCACTGGCTACAGGACGGCTCAGTTCTATAAAGGAAAGGGGCCGTGAGTGTGAATCGGTGCCTGCTACCCCAGTGCTTTTCACCATGTTGTGGGTCACTGGCACACCTCTTTCACGCAAACCTCTGAGAAACACGTTTGTGGAGTTTTTGTATTTATTTATTTATTTATTTGAACAATGGAGGTAGTAAGAGAGCTTCACCTTCTCCTTTGCAGTCCATTTAGTTACAGTGACCATTGTCACTGATTGAGCTAGGGTCTTTATAGACACAACATTTAAACAGTTTTCATTTTTTTTTTTCTTTTCCCCCCTGCAGTTGAAGTTGATGATTTAAAAAAGGTTAACAACTGCTTGACAGTACTGCTAAGTGAAAAACAGAAGCAGGAAAAGGTGAGTAATGCAATCAAAAGGAAACGTTTTAGTTTGCTTGACAGCAAGGGGTAAACTTCTAGGTGTTTTGTTTTGTTTTTTTTTGTGTAGTTTACAGATCTTACCGAGTGGCGATTTTGATTTTAGAGATTTGATGCTCTCAGCTATCGCCACAGCCTTTTCTTCTCATGGTGCAATGCTTTGCTTTCGGATAATGCAGCTTTTCCCAAGATAGTGTGACTTAAATGTCCTTTAGAGTAATTCTAGCCTGAAATGTACATAAGGACAAGCTTGGAGCTTTTAGTGTTTTTAGGTAAAGGGAGGGTTGAAACCAACTCTCATTTCTTGTGAATTTAAGCTGTTTGGACCAAATAGTGATTCAGTAGCTTTATATACCTGTTTTTTTGCTCCTCTATTTAATTCTAATTATTCAGCTGTGCTTTACCAATTACTAGAAACAAAAATAAAATGACATCCTACACTTTGGAAAAGTGAGTTTGTTAAAGGTGGTAGATGGCTGCCATCTTGTACTTGTAGAGACACAAACAACAACCAGAGCCAGCCTTCTTACAGTATGTGCTGTGTAACCTTCTGATTCCACATTTTTAAATCTCTAGAATAAGTGGCATCTCACCCTTTAGATTAGTGCATTCACCAACAAAGTGTAGGGAGCCTTTCTTCAAGAGAGACACCAGCCACTTAACTGCACTCAAAGGATTTTCATTGTCTTGTTCTTTGTTTCAGCAAAATAAATCAAAGAAAAAGAAAAAGGGAGTTATGCCAGGAGGTGGTCTAAAAGCTACACTGAAAGATGACTTGGACGACTACAGCAACTATGATGGAGGTTACGCACAAGACTATGAAGACTTCATGTGACGAAGGCCTGGGTTTTGCAATCCCATTGTCCCCATTCTCTCCAGGGCCCCTTAAACATGCAGCACCAGCTCCTCAATTATGTCCAGCGCCATCTTTTACAGATGTGGTATCCTAGTGTGCGCTTGATGTTTAAAGGTTAGAATGGCTTAAAATGTGTTTCTGAACACACCACTCAAGCTGGAATCACGTGAGCAGCCATCACAGAGTAAAAGCATCAGCCTGCAATAATTGGAAAAAATGTTCTTTATCAGTGAGGCCTGAGTAGCAGGGTGAAAGATTTTATGTCTGAAAATTCCCAATTCTAAATAAAACTATTCATCTATGCAAATAGAACTGCCCATTTCCTTCTATTATGAGTACGTGCTGCACCTTTATAAGCCTTCAGCTGCTACTCAGACTAACACGTCGTCCTCCTCCCCTGCCCTTTGCCAAGGCTGCTTGTTCAGAAGGACGTTCACCTCTTGTGACCCATGGATTTCTTTCCTTATATCTTTCTTTTGGAGTAGGTTGAGTTGTTTGCTGGTTGCTTTATTGCAAAGGATAACTTTTTTTTTTTAAATGCATAAAAAATATTGCCTGTTTGGGGGATATTGTGTTTGTTACTAATGCAGCCATATGGATTTGCTGTCTACTACCAGAGTCAACCCCATTTCATTGGACTTGATGTTAAATTTGGTAGCAGATGCTTAATGAAATCCATTCCTGCACTTGGGCTACACGACTGCTGGCACAAACAGTACGCTAAGTCATCAGAGAAATGCATCTGTATGGACTATGGATGAAAACGTGATGGATCTTCAGTGTTTTATAGAGCATCTAATTTAATAAAAATGACAATTGTATAAAGAACTTGCTGTGAAAAGTTTTTAGCCCAGTCTAGTGCCAGCCTGCATTTTTTGATGCCCACAACATGCACATGTGAGTGGCTCAGATGGTATGAGAATATGTTTGGATGGGTATACCTAAGGTGCCTTTTGTGTTCGGCGTAGGGTTTATTTAATTGGCAGTTTTCTTTTTCGAGAGTTGGGGGGTAAAAAAAACACTTTTGCCCCTGCCCGCTTCTGAGTTGGGGGTTAAAAAAGGCTTTTTCCAATTTTTCCACTCCATGTGATGGCGTTCAGTGTGGTTTGTATCTGTTGGTTAAGTTGGTGTATATATTTTTTGATTGCATTTTAATTTCTGTGAAATGTAGTTGTGGTGGTCCCCAGTTGTTTTACTGCCTGTTTCAAGGGACTTTATTGTGAACTGCTAAAAATGGCGTCCCAGCTGGACTAAAACGAAGGTGAGGCGTTATGATTTTAATATACACTCAAAAGAATTGCTGCTATGTATTAACAAAGAATACATTAGGATTTTCATGTATGGTAGAAGGCCAGTTCTAAAAGAGGAAAAGATTAACTACCTAATATAACGCATTTATAAGAGAGAAATCGGCTAGGGGAGAAATGTGTTTCTGTAAAAAAAAAAAAAAAAAAGTCAAGTAAATATTAGAGCTAAGATTATATGCTTAAGGGCGTCTTGTAGATCTCATCAGGCAGACCTGTGTAAGCCGTGACTCAATGGCGTCGTCTGTTCGCAAGATCCCCATCCAGGCTGGAGGTGTGTGGTTGAATGTAGCTCGACTGGCCATTACATATGCAGTGATTTCATCTACAATTAATGTTCATCACACAGAAGTACGTAGAGTGGGATATGCTGGGGCTGTGAACGCTGCTGTAATGTATGAAGACTGGCATGCAGACAGTCACCTCTAAGCTCCAACGGCTTGTTGGCTTCTAGGTTTGTTGTGCCTGTGGAGTTGGCAGCCCCTTCCTCAGCCCACATTGGTTTACATTATAAAGCTGATTGAATACACACAGCATACGAAAGGAGAGCGTTGCAGCACTGCTAGCGTTGATCGCACGCACTGTGGGAGATGTGATCGAGTTTGAGGAAGAAGTTCTGTACTTGTGGGTCTCCTTTAACAGGCACTGCATTTGAGGCCCACTGCACTCCTCCTTCCTACAACTTAGTCTCCTTCACTTTGCTCCCATTGTTTCATTGCTGCTGTACATTCTTCAATGGCTGGTCGGCCACCAATCAGCTCCACCTTCCCCTTGCCTGCCCACCATAGTCTTTGTGAAATGCCTACCTGTACCTGCTGAGCATATTTTAACTGTCCTTCAAAAGGAACGCATAGCAGTCCCAATGAATTAAATGTCCTCCGTCCACCCATCTTGTTAACATTAAAGGAGCCGTCGATATGGAGGTGGCTGACACTCTTGTGAGCAGCTTCATCAGATAGCCCACCCAAAGCAAATTTTGGAGTACTGTACAACATTTAGGAATGCTAATATATTTAAGACCACAAAAATGTAAGCATAAAATGAGCACCAAGATTTTGATGTGGGATCAGAAGCAAACCGCAAAAAATGAACAAAGCTTTGTATTCTCAGCCACAGGTGGCCACATGTACAGTATGGGGAAACTCAGGGTCTTGCTGTGAGGTGTGGGGGGTAGCTGAACGGCCAGCTTTATGGTTTACAGTTCAGCCCTTTAAGTCACTGCAGCATGTGATAAAGTTGGGGGGCTTGGTGTTTAAAGTGTTTGAGGTTTAGAGCAGAGTTGGGGGTCTTGTGTAAGAACACACAGTTCTGTGGTGGGTAGAATAGTAATAAGTGTAGAACGTTTCAAGCAGCGGCCGTAATTCAAACTGAGTATGAACACACACTAAGGCTGAAGAGAGTTGGAAGTCCGACGTTTCCATAAACTTCTTCAAACCTGGCTTTATAAGCCATCCACAGCTTTTATGTTAACAAACTCGTTTAAGACAAATCTACCTTGTGCAGGGCTGAAGCCATTTTTTTCCACCAATGTTCACAGATCTCGGAGTATTTCACTTTTTATTGACTAAATAACATTTCCACTTTGTTAATATTTGGTAGCATTGCCTTTAAATTGTTTAATGTGAGCCAAACATTTTGGATCGCCTTCCATGAGCTTCTTACAATAAGTTGCTGGATGTTTGGCCCATTCCTCCAGACAGAACTGGTGGAACTGGGACAGGTTTGTAGGCCTCATCTCTCTCACACACCTTTTTAGTCTAACTGAGGTCAGGGCATTGTGATGACCACTCCAATACTTGGATCTTCTTGTCCTTAAGCCATTTTGCCATAACTTTGGAGGTCTGCTTGGGGTCATTGGCCATTTGGAAGGCCCATTTGCAACTGAGCTTCAGCTTCCTTGCTGAGCGCTGAAGATGTTGCTGCAGTTTATTTCCATCATTTTCCTTTTTCTTGATGATTTAGTGATGTGCTCCAGTCTCTCCTGCAGCCCCCACAACACGAAGCTCCCACCCCAATTGCTTGACAGATGGGATGGTGTGTTTTGGCTCACAAGTCTCACCCTTTTACCTGGTCATTATAGCCAAACGGTTCAAACTCTGATTCATCAGACTGGAGGACATTTCTCCAGAAGATAAGATCTTTGTGTGAAGTTTGTCTTTTTAATGGTGGCTTTGGAGAGCAGTGGCTTCTTCCTTGCTCTGCAGCCTGTCAGGTTACGTCGATACAGGACTCGTACTGTGGATGTTGATACTTGTCTACCAGTTTCCTCCACCATCTTCACAAGGTCCTTTGGCGGTGATCTGGGATTTGATATGCACTTTTTATTCCAAAGTACACTCATCTCTAGGAGACAGAGAAGCTGTATGATGGCTGTGTGGTCCCATGGCGTTTGTACTTAAGTATTATTGTTTGCACAGATGAACATGGAACTTTCAGACGTTTGGAAATTGTTTCCAAGGAAGAGCTGGATTTGGGGAGGTCTACAGTTCTTTTTCTGAGGTCTTGGCTGATTTTCCTATCATGTCAAGCAAAGAGGCAGGGAGTTTGACGGTAGGCCTTAACGCACATCCACATGTTGGCTCCAGTTAGGCTAATTGGCTGTCAGAAGCTAACTGTCTAAAGGCTTGACGTCACTTTCTGGATTTTTTCCAAGCTGTTTAAAGGCCTAGTAGAAAGTCGAGCAAAATGACGCCTTTCATTGGCTCACTGAACAAATTATAATATGCAGCTGCAGCGCCATCATCAGACAGGTTATAATACAGACACTGGAGTGCCATGCGTTTATAAAAACACCAGGACAGAGACAGCATTGGGAAACCTTTCATCTTCAAAGTCAAAAGCAGAGGTGAACAACATCTAGTCAAGATAAGATAAGAGGCCAATAAAGGGTTCTGCAGATTTTTGAGGAGTTTTCCATCCAACGTGGAGCTGCTGTCAGGTTCCGTCAGAGAAGTGTCAGTATAAACCCCAGGAACTCCAGTTTCTGAATGACATCCTGCCTGAAGAAGGGGCCACCATTGCCTTGAAAGTTTGCATATTGTAATCTGCTCAGTGAGCCACTAAAAGGCGTCATTTTGTTTGACTTCTTACTGCCTCCATCACGGTGAACGTGGTATGACACCCAATTATAAAACCAAATTGTATAGAAACTTGAGAGCCACTGGAATTGTCATTTAGTCAACAAAAGGTGAAAAACTCTTGAGGTCTGTGAACGTTGTTGGAAAAAATGACTTCAGCCCTGCAGAAGGTAGACGTCTTAAACAATACGTCAGATTTACAGGTTAGCTAGCGTGAAATCTGTGGCAGACTTGTAAAGTGAGTTCTAAAGACCTCAACAAACTGCTGACTTCAACTCTACGTCACAAAATAACGGCTTTCAAAAACTTTGGTTTTAATTCTACTGTATTACTTTGAAAGTTCTGTTTGTTTTACTGTGCCATTAAAAAATCTCTGCTAGTCGCTTTTCTCAGCCACAGCCACCAGTGTACGTGTTTCGCCGAGGCTGCCCCTGGCTGTTTGCGGCCCACTGATGCTGCTGTGTCTGCTGTAGTCCTCCATGCCCGCCTTCCATTGTCCCTCTGATCTGCATGTGCCCGTACTCTGGTGGGTCCAGTTTAACCGCTGCAGATGGCAATGAGGCCGAGCACAGGCAGCCCCCTGTCCCAGTAATCACCACCCCAAGGGGCAGTAAAGGAAAGGAGTACTGGCAGCCAGGATTACTCCGGTATATGCTGAATACTCAAAGGCTGCTACTACTTTAGTGTCAGACCCACCAATTAGTAAATAATGGATTAAACAATTAGAACACCTGGAAAAATCAAGGTGAAGGTATTGTGAAAAGGAAAAACATACACCCATGTACAGTAACTGCTCGGTACATTTTATTCATTTATTTGTTTTTTTTATTTACCAAACGTAATTTTCTAATTTCTATATTGTTCCCAAAACACAGAACTTGGGAAATAACACATCACTTAGTTAGCCAAGGAGTCCAATTAAAAACAGAAGCTAATTGGAATAAAAACCTGCAGGCACGGGGGGTCCCCAGGACCAAGTTTGGGAAACACTGCTGTAGTATACACCAGTATTACTCCAGTATTAACTCCAAGAATATTCCAGTATTAACTCCAGTTTTACACCAGTAATATTCCAGTATTACTATTAACTCCAGTTTTACACCAGTATTACTCCAGTATTAACTCCAATAATATTCCAGTATTAACTCCAGTTTTACACCAGTAATATTCCAGTATTACTCCCATATTAACTCTTTTAATAACAGACATCACGACTCTGTTGCGTTTTACATCGTGAATGGAGAACTGAAAATCTGCGATTGATGGATGCCGATGTGTTGTTAAAAATTCCCAACGTGCCCGTGTCCTTCTCCAGATGTACTTACGGTGGCCGACTTCTTTTAATTGTCTTTTTTCTCTTCACTTACTGTTTGTGACTTACTTTCCTGAAAGGCCCCTTTGTGTGAGTGAAGGGAGATTCTGAACGAAGACAGCAGTTTGTTTCTGCAGCCGTGCTCGTCCAGGCGGTGGCGTCAGACGTGTACTCGATGGAGTGTATGTGTGTGTGTGTGTGTTTTGTAAATGCTTCAAAATGAGGATGAATATTTTCCTTGTATGCTGTAAATATAAGTAACGGGGTGACTCTGTTCACCTTAAAGCATGTAGCACCTTCCTGGTACAAATGCAGCTGAGCCTGCAGGGCTAACCATACCAAACATGGAGACCATGGTGGGGGGCCGACGTCTACTGCTTTGTGCTGGCAGCAGTTCACTTGCTGTGAATGTCTGGTGCATTCAGAGCGTGTGTGTGTGTGTGTGGTGTGTGTGTGTGTGTGAAGTGCACATATAGAGCCTCAGCCTGATTGCCTGCTCTGATGGAGGGGCCTGCCGGAAGGTCAGCGTATCCCACCTAAACACACCACCACTCAGTCTTCATTTTAGCAATCAAACACTGATGGTTATCCCATAATAATCTTGTTCATGTTAACAACATGGATTGCTATCACTATACACTGCTGGGCACGGTTGGTACTTTTCAAGTCAAACACAGCATTCTACATTTGCCATCTGAGAGTAAGTGTGTTTATCTTCTCTACGTCCAGTCAGTCGTGGTGCTTTGTAATGTAGTGGCAGTGTATGAGGCGCAGGACACACAGACAGACTAAACACTTACTGTAGATGGCAGTTTTACGAGCCAAGGAGGTTGTTGACCACTGATCTGCAGCTTCAGATGACCCCCAGTTTGGGAATAAACAACAAACCACCAATATTAGGAGATTTGTCCATTTTAGAAGACCACCAGGTGTGCCAGCTCCACCAGCAGTAACACAGTTTTCTTCTGGAAAGTCAAAATATCACAGTAAACATTTCCTTCCATGTGCTTTACTTCCACATTTCTGAGATCACCGCCCCAGGAAGCCCATTTTTATCATACAATGAACAGAAAACGAATCCTTACTTCGGGAAAGTCGGTACCAGGAATATGCGATGAAATGATTATTGTCACAACAATGTGTCAGAAACACAGAAAAGCGTATTTTTCTTATATTGAAACCTTTGCTGCTTCAAAGAGGACGTATTCTGTAATATTTTCAGCTTATATTTTTCAGCACATTCCAGGCCCCCACAGGTCACACTATAAAACGCCAGAAGTGATGATGTATTTTTTTACAATTTATAGAAAATCCTAACAATTTTATTTTGTAGCAAATGCACTTATATCATGATTGTAAATATATATTTTTGATTTGAAAAAAAACAAAACTTCTCCTTTCAGCCAGATCTAAAACTGTACAGTAATTGTGTAGAAAAGGCTGCAGGCCGCACTCTCATTGCTGTTAGTCTACTGAGGTCGTCGAGGCCTCTGGTGTGACCCGCTGAAGGAGGAGCACATAAACGGCAGCACAGTGTTCTGGGCACAGCGCCGCCCTTTCGCCACAGCCGTCTCATGCCCTGGCCGCTGCAGATCAACTTATGATCTTGACGGTGGGACAGCAGTGCTTCTGCAAAGCAATCTGACCCCTAAAGCAAAAATAAGAAAAATCGGGAGCAGATACTCAGATATGGGGATGCATATTTGAGGAGTAAACCGCAAGACAATGATTAGATTTTTATATTATGTTACATTAAATAACCACCACCAACAAATGAAATCAAATTAATAATATATTGAACAATTATTATGAAACTAAAGTTGAATAAATCGGATTCTGCAGTTGCATGAATAAAAAAGTACCACTTCAGTTTAGCGGAAATACCTAAAAGTTGATAGAAATCTACATTCTGTACCTAATTTGGTTGACCAGAGTGAAAGCGTACTCAAGTTATCTTGTTTATATATATATACACACACACACACACACACACGCGCACACACACACAGAGGCATAATTCCAAAAACGGTATCTTCAGACTGAGGGGGGTCTAAAACGTTGAGATTCATCAAAATCTCGAAATCAAATTTTTGGATGATTAAAATATTTTCCCTACATGAGAAAGTAAAAAGAATTGCCAAATTAGACAAACCTGAATGAACAACACAACAGAGTTAATGGGCATGAGAGGTGGCACTTGAAGGCTGATGCCCCCCTCTGACTAAAGACTTCATAAAATTCCTCTAAATTGCACATGCTGCCCCAGCTGACTTTAAGAGCGTGGTGTCCCATGGCTGCGCTCTGTGCCCGAGAGTTCTACTGAAAGGGTGGTCTTTGGACTCCTAAGGAGGGCTTTTTCTCTTTTCTTGCTCAGAACTTTCACGGACAGGATCTCAAGGTGGTTTGGGAAACTGAGGGATTCATCTTTGCGGTGATTTCTGGCACACACAGTAACAGTTTGCAGCCGAGTGCGACGTGACTTGTGTTGTGATGTGAAATTTTGCATACGACTTGATAAATATTTTGTATGTCTTTATTTGTAACTTAGGCAAAGCAATGTAGTATTAGTGTGACATTATTGAGAAGCATTCATGTCCCCCCACCCCCCTTTTAGGAATGGGTTTCAGTGCCTCAAACCAGTTTGGTAAGTGTTTCTCTGCTAAAGTCTCTCTCTCAACCCCCACACAATGCCAGGCTACCTAACTGCCAAGCTTTACCTGAACGCCTGGTTTGGGGGCAGGTGTGAAGATGCTCTATCCCCCATTGGTCTGAAGTATGGCTGTTTGGAATTGGCTTGTATCAGCTTTAAGTACCATGACACCCTATTGGCTGTAGGGGTTGGACAGAAAATCTATAAATGTGCTTACTTTACCCCTCCCTCCCTCTCTCTCTGACCAACTGATGAAAGACCATCTCAAACGATGAACTGAAAAGGACAACACAATGAAGAGCACAGCTCGGCAGCCATACTGAGACAGGCATGCAGCCCGTTCTGAAGAAAGCTGACCACCAATGATGCCTTAACTAGAGACATTTTAAGTAACTAACAAGTCTGTGGGCTGCCTGAAATTACACATCAACATTTATCAGTTTGTATGGTTGCCAATATTCAAATGTACTTTAGATATTGTTATTATTTATGAATATTATCAATAATACATTGTTTGAATTGTAACTTCACTCCTGCTTGCTTGTCTTTTACTACACCTAATTGCCTGAGGTTTTAAAATGTAGAAGGGAAGGTGGGGAGAAGTTACTATTTACTATACTGTAATACAATATAAACAGTGGTAAGTCTGGGAGATTTGAGGCATTCTGACAAAGGCTGCATATTAATAATACAAAAGGGGAACGTAGAGTAAAATATTGCTCTACCAAGACAAAACAGCTTGGAATAGAATGGGCACCTCCCAATCTGAGGTCATGGTCCTCTGGCTTGTTCTCCAGAAGAGGCAGAGCTGATGATGAAATGTCCCATGAAAAAAACTGCGGCCAGTGCACTGATTTAACGTACTGAACCATGGCATTAGGTGGTCAGTTCAGAGGTCCACATCCACTACCTGTAGGCGAGCACGAGTACAAGTGGCTGAAATGAGGGGCGTATGGAGAGCTGCTGGGCTGGCCCCTCACAGCAGGGTGAGAGGTATGGCAGTATTGGAGAACCTTGAAATGAAAGTTAGGGTGATCCAGGCATGTAGTCAGGATGTCGTTTTACTTTACAGTTTGACGTTTTGATGAACTATGCCCAGTCCACTGGCAAAAGACCCAGGAGGTGAGAGAAGACACCACGATTTGGAGACCTAGGCAGACCAGCTCGGCAGGTTGTTATCATGCGAGTGAAGTGACGTGACGAGACAAGTGAAGTGACCACCCTGCGTCTGGGTTATGCCAATTCCTGTAACACTTGGCCACGTGGATTGATTATTGCTCTAATGCTGGCTGAAAATCAGATTTGGGCACTCCATTAGGCAGATTGATGCTCAGCAACATTTAATAGCATTTGCAATAGCAATGCAATAGCAATTTATTCTGAATTCAGATGAAATGATCTGCACAAAATGATACTTTAATAAGCCATTAAAATCATTAGAGCAGTACAAAGAGTACAACGTGGAGCAAGAATAAGAGTGGTGAGTGAGCACAAGAGGCAGACGTCTCACGCTGACCTCCTTTTGCATCAAACTGAGAAGAAGCCTTCATGAAAAACATTGCTGTTGAAATGTGTGAGCGTCTATCGTCTGTGATAACAAAGTGTTCATGGCGCACCAGGGACTCGTGGGAATAACACGGCAGATGCGTACTGATTTAGGGTACGTTTTATTTTCCTTTTCATCCATCAGTCACTGACAATTTTTATTTTATAAACTTGATGAGTCCTCTTCATCCAGAGTGGCTATATATAGACACCACAAACATGGCAGATCTCAGAGACTGCTGAATACTCTACAGCTCCTCACTTTCAGTGGCCTGACTTTGCAATGAGTGCTGCAGATGAAAGTGCAAAACGGCAGCTTTGTATGAACCAATTTGTACAACTGTGGTTCTCTCATACAAATCCGTGTACATGAATCCTTTAGTTCTGACAGATATGTTGTCCACACTCCACCATGCTAACTGGCCAGCTTGTCGTTTAGGTAACAGCTGGTTTTGGGATCCTGGAGAAGAGCATTCGCCACACCAAACAGCTTGTGTTCGTAGGCCACTTTGTAGCGCATATAGACATCATCGCAGGACTTGAGTAGTCGTATGAGGTTCTGGCCAGTCGTTGACTCAGCCGGCTGCTTGAATCTGAAAGAGATAGAAGATGGGAATGCAGGAGTGAAATGACTGAGGTCACAAAATAATGGCAGCACAAATACATAAACTGTAAATCTGATGTTGTATGGTGGTGCAGGAAATGGCACCACTCCTTCAAGGGAACTAACCCCATACATGTGAATCTAATTGGGTTCTGGATGTTTATGTGAGATGGTGCCCCACCCAGGCTCCTGGGCCTCAACTAGATTAAACCAGTTTAGTAATGCTAAGAATTGTACCACTATTGTTAAAGTTTAGCCTTTTTTTTGATGCATCACATGTAAAACCAAATTACAGGACTTCATTAAATTAAGTGCTGCCACCAGCCTTGCTTTCTGTACAACTGCTGTCAAAATCAAAAAACAAAAAAACAGTTGGATGAAAATTGGCCCCAACTTTGGCAGAACTGAAGAACAATAATGGTTATAAAAAAAAGTATCAAAGAATCCAGGAAGAAAAGATAACTTTTAAAGTAGACAATCTTCTGACCAGTGCTAGTGTCACTCTTTAAAATGTGACCTCAGTAAGGGTCAATCTAAAGTGGACATGGCAGACCATCGCTGAACGGAGCCAAAGCTTCTCACTGCATGGAATGACTCCTGACACCTTCCCTGTCTGTAAACCTTTCTTTCTAAATGTCAGCTTTGATTTTAGAAGTTCTAACCTGAAGACAGAAACTAACAGTGACATCTCACATGCAAATGGCCAGTGTCACTGAGGAACTTAATGGGTTTGGCTCTTGTGTTTGTTATTTATTTATTTATAATTATGATCACTGAAGAATGACACCATTTTGGTGAGACCTTCATGGTTTTGTATGTCTTAGCTGACTAGTTGTTTACCCCAGGCAGATGCAGAGCTTTTAAAAGTGTTCAGATGTTGCCAACTACACAATCTCGGCCTCTACTGCAAACTCATAAGGCAACTATACTGTGTGTGTATGTGTGTGTGAGAGTGTGTATTATTTATTTATTTATTTTATATATATATATATATATATATATATATATATATATATATATATATATATATATATACATACATACACACACACACACACATACGTACACATACAGTGCATCCAGAAAGTATTCACAGCGCACATCACTTATTCCACATTTTGTTATGTTACAGCCTTATTCCAAAATGGATTAAATTCATTTTTTTTTCCATTTTTTGACTTGAAAAAAACAAAACTCCTTTCAGCCAGATCTAAAACTGTACAGTAATTGTGTAGAAAAGGCTGCAGGCCGCACTCTCATTGCTGTTAGTCTACTGAGGTCGTCGAGGCCTCTGGTGTAACCCGCTGAAGAAGGAGCAAATAAACGGCAGCACAGTGTTATGGGCACAGCGCGGCCCTTTCGCAACAGCCGTCTCATGCCCTGGCCGCTGAAGATCAACTTGTGATCTTGACGGTGGGACAGCAGTGCTTCTGCAAAGCAATCTGACCCCTAAAGCAAAAAAAAAAAAAAAGGTGAGGGCTACAAGAAGATCAGCAAAGCTTTACATATCAGTCAAAATACTGTAGCAAAAGTGATCCAAAAAGTTAAGAAAGATGGAAGTGCAACCATCTTACAGAGACGTCCAGGCCGTCCACGGAAGTTAACATTTCGACAGGAGCGTCTTGTTATGAGAAGGGTTGAAGAAAATCACCATGCAAGTTCACTGCAGTTAGCTAAAGCAGTAGAAAGCCAAACTGGAGTGACCGTTTCCCGTGACACCATACAGCACACACTGCCAATGGCATGCATGGGTATCGTCCACGAAGGAAGACTATACATATATACATAGGGCCAGAACATTGTTGAGTTCATGATACCATCAATGAAATGCAGCTCCCCAACACCAGCAGCACTCATGCAGCTCCACATAAGGACACTGCCACTACCATGTTTCACTGTAGGCACCATGCATTTTTCTTTGAAATCCTCACCTTTACGACGCCATACAGTTTTGAAATCATGAGTTCCAAAAACAGTGATCTTTGTCTCGTCCCTCCAGAGTGTAGAGTCCTAGTACTGTTCATCTTTTTCAGCATGGGCCCTAGCAAATTCTAGGCGTGCTTTTTTGTGCATGGGCTTTAGGAGAAGCCACACTACAAGATGCACACCAATCATCAGCACCAACAACAAAAATGCCAGACTGGAATTCATAAAGGAGTACAACAGTTAGCCAGAAAAGTTTTGTATGAGGTAAAAATGAATCTTTACAAGAGTAATAAAAAGGTACTGACTGCACACCACTTCATCTGTGAAGTATGGAGGAGGTACCATCAAGGCTTCGACATGCATGGCAGCATCCAAAAGTGACTCGCTGGTCTTTCTTTACTGATGATACAAATGATGATGGTGGCAGCAAGGTGAATTCTCAAGTGCACAAAAACATCTTGTCTCCCCAAGTCCGAATAAATGCCACCAAGCTCACAGCAAGACAATGTTCTGAAACATGCTGCTCACCTATCCAAGGGGTTCATCGGAAGGAAAAAGTAGAAAGTTGAAGACTGGACAGACCTGTCCCCTGAGTTAAACCTAATTGAGACTGCATTCCACTTATTAGAGGAGAAACTAAAACAGAAAATCCCCAAAACAAGCACACCAGTCAAAGTTATCAAGAGTCTGACCTTGCCGGTGGGTTGCAGACTTGGGGCAGTGGTTGCATGCAAGGGGTATGCAACAGTTGATCCAACTATAGCCTACGTAAGTTTCATTTGTCCAAGTACATTTACTCGGTTGGAATTGGGGGACTAAACACAACAAATATTCCTTTCCCCAATATTGTTTGTTATATGTAAAACATGGCAAACAGATACAAAAAACCAAATGAGAGTTACGAAAGGTGTTATAAGAATGACAGATAGGTGCAAAAGGTGCCAAATGACATAGATTTGGCAGGTGCTATATGGTAGACAGATGCAACGAATAACTGAGTGATAAGAGTTTAAAAAAATCTAAAGTTTGAGAGAAAGCACAAGAATGATCCAGCTATGTTCTAAAAAAAAGAACTTATGGTCTGATGAGTTCCATATTACGCTTTTTTAGCTAAAATGTAAAGATCTCAGTGCAGTGCATCTGTCCTGTGTGATCCCTGCCATGAGATGATGGTATGGCAGCCCCAGGGGGTAGTGATACTTCTCACAGGCATGGACTGAGCTCTGAAGAAAAAACAAACACAGCACAGTAGTGGAAAAACCTGCTTGGGTGAAAAACACATTTCAGGAGGAGGAAGAGGCCAAACAGCATTCAAAGTCATGATCTCAACACCATCGAGAATGTGCGGCAAACCTGAAAATATTAGTCCAGAGACTAGAAACATGAAAAAGCTGGAGCAAACCTGCCAAGAATCTTTGATAATGACTGGAGAAAGCTGGTAGACAATGAAATGCCATTGTGTGCCACCTAAGTACTTATGGAAACAGATGATTTTTATTTTAGACTATTCCAGAAGTCTGCTGACAAATCATTTTTTTCTTAGAGGTTTTGTACTGAGCAGGTGGGTTTATACCGCAAATGCAAACTAAATAATGATGAGCAAACATCATTTCTGCTCAGCAATATCTGTGAAGTTACACCCAAAAACTGTGGTAATGGTGGGCACCTCCCAAGTTAGAGGAGTCCTTTGTGTCTTTGGGAGGCAAATGTCAAAAAAAGCCAGCTCTGTGTGAGTACTAAAAGGCAGTTTGGGCCCTACTTACTTTTTTGAAATTTCCTCTAGCAGGCTAGCTTGTAGTGGTCTCTGTTGCTTGAATTCCTCCAGGTAAGAGAAGTCTCCTCTCACGACAACTTGCTGGAACACGATTTCTGCCCAGTCAGGGACAAAATCGTAAGCTTCAGCAACAACAAGTGCCTGTAACACAAATTAGAACAGAAAATGACCAATATTAGTAAGGCCTAAAGAAAATGTCCCGATTGACTGAGGATGGTGGGTGTGTTAGACAGACAGAGGTCAAAGTGGCCAAGCAGAGGCAGCCCATACTTTTCAACTGGAGCATTTCATGTGACTTGACAATGGATACCATGTCATTCATTCCAAAAGTGTTCATTCATTCATTCAGTTGTCACCAAGCCACCACTGCTCCGTGGGAGATTTTCAGGTTCTCCAGCACATTTTGGACATTGTCCTAGAGGGCTGTGCTAAATGTTACCACTCGTCTGGGGTTACAATAATAAATAGATGGAGAATTCTCTTTGAAAGTAACTGTTTCTCTCCAAGGTCCTGCCGTATTGCTGAGATCCACAGTCTTCTCCAAGTCTACATATAAAGTACATTAGAGAGGACCAAAAAACTACCATGGCCTATAGAAAATCCTCATCCCCCTTTGAAATAGTCACTGCTTTTGTTTTGTAGGCTGACAAATCCATCCATAGTTTTTTTAATCAGTTTTTAGCTAGACCACTCAAGGACATTCACCAGCCTATCATTAAGCCACTGAAGTGTTTTTGGTGTTGTGTTTAGGGTTGTTGTTTTAGGGGAAGGGTAGGGGATGGCCCTCTTCAGCTCCCTGACAAGAACCACAGCTTTTTCTCAAAAATTTGGGTGTAACTGCCAGTTTCTCATTTACTATCAATCCTGACCAATTTGGCCAGTCCCCACTGAACAGAAACATGTTGAACATAATAATATTGCCACCACCATGCTGCAAAGTAGGTATGGTGTGTTTTGGGTGTTGTGGTGTAGTATTTAGAGTTCAGTACAAAAGAGTTCAATCTTGGTCTTATTTGACCATAAAACCTTTTGCCACAAGGCATCAGATTCTTCTTAGTATTTTATGCAGGGTGTAAATGAGACACACCATGGGATTTTTTCAGAAAAGCGTCTTGTTTGCCAGACTGCCATTCAGGCCAGCTTTGTATTAATGTGATATTGTCACATGCACAGACCAACCAATTTCAGCCATGAACACTTGCAAGTACTTCAAAGTTGCCAATGGCCTCTTGGTAACTTCAATTGTTTAAAGCCATCATGGCTTGGTCATCTGGTTTGGAGGGCTGGCCTGATCTAGGCAAGGTGTTACCAGTAAACATACGCTTTCTACTTCTTAATAATGCTCTGAATGGTGCTCAGGGAGGTTGTTAAAGCCTTAGAAATCTTTTTGTATTCTTCTCCTAATATGTGCCTTACCATGGCTTTATCCTGGAGTGCTTTTGAAAACATTTTTCCCAACCACAAGGAAATCTTTGCATTGCCATGAACTACATGTGGTGAGATTACCAAAGAACAGCCAGATTTATTCTGACGTAATCTGAACACCACAACTGATATCAATTAGCCTGGTATCTGATCTGAAAGGTGATCGGTTGTAGCTAAGCAACTTGATAATAGTTACTTTGAGGGGCCGATCACTTATACAAAGCAGGTGTTTCACTAATTAAATTTGAGTAATTGTTCAGGATTTTTTTTAAATCTAATTTTGGGCTTGAAATAGTTATAATAAACTAATTTTCATTTCCAGGGTTTAATGTTACGGACAGTAATGATTTAGATTAGACAAAATAAAATGTATTAAGCTGAAGGGGAAATTTTGACAGGGTATAATGACTTTCTATAGACACTGTATATTAGCTTAGTGGGCAACATATGCACTGGCACCTCACAAATATAAATGAGGAATATGAATAAGTAACTTGTGTTTCAGCACAGTGGCACAGAGATGAGTACTGCTCAAGTAACTTTGTGTGGAGTTTTCACATTCACTCTTTGTCAGGTGGGTTATCTCATATTCTAGTTACCTTCCACGTACAAAAGGCACAACTGGTATAACTAACTGGCACCTCTATGCATATGTACTGAGACAGTGTGGTGGTATGCATGAAAGTGTGCAATGAAACTTTGTCATGTCATTGTTTTGTCATGCAGACAGTGAAGCTTTTTAAAATAATATAGATATGAATTTACCTGAAAATGCATTGCCCACATATGTCTTAACATCACCTTGTGTGTCCATTTTAGGCAGACCTCTAACCCAGTCCTAAAAAGTCACAGGCAGTAGCTCACTTATTAAAGTGGATTTCACTAAACATAAACAGCATGTGATTAAGTTGTAGGGTGGTAACCATAAATGTGCAATCCGCTCAGGCAAGTGTGTCCAGGGTCAGTTTACTGCACTCCTAATTCCTGTTCCCTGGCTCACTTTCACAATGGGCTGTGTGTGTGTCTGCTATTTAGAGGTTGTGAGGGTACAATCGCTCACTTACAATGAACACAAGCACGTTGTGGAGACACAGGTAGGGTTAAGTGTGACTTGTTATTGTAGTTAAGTGGCTTGTTTATAGTTAAATGGTAAATTGAACATTAATTTTGTGAAGAGCCTTATACTCGAGTTACACCAGTGCTTATGATGGTTTTTATGAATAAAGCCTATTTGTGCTCTGCAGTCATGTTGAACACACTCAAATTATCCCTTCTGTATTTTCACAAGGCTTGTACTGCAACGTGTAGCCAGACTATCAGCTTTCTGAAATGGTATTATGTCCATTCAGAGGGCAGCCAGCATAGGACACAAAATCAGTCATTTTAAGTCTGCTGTCTGTAACATTTAAAGTGCTCCACATCACAGAAAACAAACAGGCCCTGCCAACATGTTACTCACAGTAACTTGAAGCAAATGGTTTATTTATCGCCTATTGCTTTAACTCTTTGAGGGCTGAATATTTTTTCCAAAAAAACTCAGTGTTCTGAAAAGCACACATAGCACATACATCACACATACGTCAACATAAAACGTCTGTTGCTATGTGCTGTGGCTGCTGTTGGCATATGCCCGGCATGTCTGGCAGCAGTGGCTGCATGGGGGCACCTCGATGGTCATCAGGAATGCACGGTGGATCGGCTGCCTGGCTCTCATTGCACAGCAGGTGGGTGGTGGTGGGGGAGCAGTGTAATGTAATCTATCTTGACATCATAAGCGGTGGTCCTACCAGGCAAATGCTTCTGTAGCCGCATCAGCTACACAAAAGTGTTCACTTGCATCAAACTCGGAGTCTGACAAGTCAGGGTCCTATTCAACAAAATTATGTAAAAGGTCCATGGAGTATTTTGCTTTGCACATTCGCTGTGTTCTCTTGACAGATGTCAGTGTGATTTTAGAAGTTGTTTGCCCTTCGCTACTCATGCACACATAGGGAATTGAGGTCAAATTAACAAACCTATGTAACTTTCCTTCTAGCAAAGAGAGTCAGACTAAAACGTATGGGTGAGTTTTACAGCTGATTACCGTCCTCTACTCCTGAATTTTGACAAAAGTCAACATCAGCCCTGAAAGAGTTAATTTCACCTGGTAGAAATGTGGCAGGGAGATCATGGCATCCATAAGGTCCTGTCGAGCCAGGTTAATGAGACGTCTGTCCTGGTTAATGTTGAGAAAGTGGATCTGCAGGGTGACCAGTTTGGCCAGTTTTATGCACCTTAGAGCCTGGCGCACACAAGAGTCCTGCAGGGAAGACAAGTCAAAGGCTAGTTAGCTTACTAAGCACCTTATGCAGAGAGTAGCCAGCTCCTTACAGATGAGAATTTGCTCTCCTGTTCAGGCAGCAGGTTTAAGGAAGTCTGTTTTGAAACTGAGCCCAGTGTCATTCAAGTAAGTGCCCACCTGGGAGATTTGTTCTCATATTCTGTTAGTTATCAACAGAACCCTTTAAACAACTTCTGACCACAAAGCAGTTGTAATGAATCTTGATTGATTACCTTGGAATAACTCTCAGCTGCATCCTTTAAGAGAGTCAGGACTTTCATTAGTGACTTCTTCAGTTCTGGTGTAACTGCTGCAAAAACAGCATATGACGAGATGAATCAGCAGTGGACTCAACGGTCAGTCAGGTACAGAAAGATCAAATACTCCACACATCCCTTTGGTGTAGCAATGACTGCCTAACTCCTCCCATCACCCACCCTTTCTTTCTGTTCCCTCACCCAATCAGCCTCCCCTCTCACCCCAAGGCTGGGACTCAATCAGTTTCAGCTGGGTACGGGCAGCTCCTTCGTGGTTTTCCCCAATCTCACGGCACATGCTAAAGCAGAGGGCTACCATGTTGTGCTTCTCACTGTCACCTGGATGACAGCGTTTGATGTAATCAAGGAGAGCCGTCTTCAGAGTGGTATTCTAATAGATGACAGGATGGGTTAGTGACCACAGACAACATGTGGAACCTGCAAATCTTTATACTACGGTTTAGTTTTCTTACTGATGGCACTTTCTTCCTAAGCAAAATTTCAAAGCGATGGTTCTGGTACAAAAGGTCAAAAATGTAGGTCATGTCATTGTATCTCCCAATTCCAGTCAGCAGACGAACCTGGAGAGGAAAAAACAAAAATCAACCTCTCAGTAATCTTTTTTCATTATGCCTTATAATTGATTGTGGGTCCATTACTATACTTCTCACAATGGGGTATAAGCTCTCGCCTCACCTTTAGGACAACCTATTGGTTACTTGCCCCTTGTGAGATGTAAAATACACACTGACCACTATAAATGAAGAAAAGGAAGATTTAGATACCATGAGACTGTACTGCTCACTAGGTGCCAAGTGGTTGTGGCTGAGGTGACGTGCTGCCTGCAAGACACGGACGATTCCTTCCATGTTGCAGGTCATCGTGTAGCAGTCGTGTGCAAGGATGAGCAGCTCTACCGCTGGCAAAAAACAAAACAAGACAACATGAGTAATAAATTCATTAATGCTGTTCATGAGCAGGTCTGAACCTTTTTATATATATATAAAAAAAAAAAAAAAACTGCTTCTGCCTTGGTAAAAGGTGCCCCTCTGTCCTGCATTTTCTTTCCTTTGAAAGGTGCCTGACTTACACATACATACTCCAAACAAACATTGCAATTCTCTGAATTAGGGCTAGTGTTAAACAGAAAAATGTCTGATAATTAGAGATAATGGCATGGAGTGGACCTTCAGTAAAGACTCTCTTTACAGGGAAAACACGGAGACCTATGGATCATAGAAAAGTCTGTAAAGGCACATAAAATGGCAAAGCAACAGCTTAGTGGTGAAGGTGCTAATCTGGCACAAGTAAGGCAAGACACTTACTACTATGAAACTGGACAAGCAAAACAAGGATCATCCTGTTTATATGTTGTGTGCACAAATTGCAGTAAACATCAACAGGAGCAGCCTGGATACATGTATATGTATTTTACCTTCCTATAACAAGTACAGGGAACATAACAGAATGACTTTTTTTTCAGAATTCTGCTTACAAAGTGCAACCAATCATTTACTTTTGTCCAAAAAAGCACATAGGGAGTCTGCTACGATACTTTCCTTTTAATACTGCAGTCTGCGTTTAGCATATCTGTAGTTGATGCACCATAAAGTAGATATACACATGGCTGCATATGATCTCCACCCATTCTGAGTCGATGGTTAATTAGGCTTGACAGCATGACCTGCACTTTTGTATTTTGTGGATGTGATGAGCTTTCACTTGTTCCTTCTTATCTCATCTGCTAATGCTGGGTGTGTTCTTTAAGAGTATCTTACATTTCCAGAACACAAGCAGTTTACAGTTCGTCCAGCAGTATAGGTATTTTGATGATCTACAAAAACAACAGCACTTTTTGTTTTATGTGCAACTGGAAACTAGAAAATCATGTTCCTGATGCAATATAAGGGGTCCTCGGGCTACGACACAGTTCCGTTCCTATAATGGTGATGTAACTCGAATTTTGGTGTAAGTCGACACACACCCTAGCCTAAGTCACTTAACTATCCTAACACATTTGCAAAATCATAATCTAAAACATAAAAACACAACTAAGCCACAGAAAAAGGAAAAGGACATAAATATATTGTACTGTACACTGTACTGTAGTAACAGAAAAAATGAGTGTAAAAAAAACAAATCCTTACATTTATTTCTTCTCATGTCTCAATTTTTTTAAAGTTTTTATGGGAGTGAGCGTTGTAAACTTGAAATGTTGCATGTCAAGACATTGTAACCCAAGGATCCCCTTATATTGTTTTTTTTTAGGTCTCCTTTTTAGTATGTTGGCAAGATATGCTGGTTTGTTGCCATTGTGACAGTAGAAACCTAAGCAAATCAGTAAAAGCCAAGTAGTCAATCAGCACCATGGTCAAGGAAATATGTGTGTAAAATTAATACTTCATGTTAAAGCATATTCCTCTGTGTTCTCTGTCTTTATACTACATGTGTATAAAGAGAATGGACAAACAAATGGACAATGAGCGATGTGAAGCTTTCTGCACATCTCTGCTACACATGACGTGGTCCACCAGCAAATAACGAGCTTGAATACAGTGGTTCAATTTTAAAAACTTGTATGCACACTTGTCCAGCCAACATGATTCTCGGACCAAAAAAGACGTGAGACATATAGACCAACTTTAATTACAACACTGATGAAAATAAAGCCCAAAGCACACAGGAAAAAAACGCCACAGACCTGAAGAGAGGTCTAGAGGCGCACCATCCTAAGATTCATGCCAAGGTTATCTAGGTGGCGACTTTCCCAAAGCCAATAGTGTTTACCCTGCAAATACTAATCTGTCGAGTGCATCGGTTTATTTTGGGTCTGTTGCTAGTAAAAAGTCACATTGATAGTAAGGTCGGTACTGCACTCTTATGTGACCGCAAATACACGAATAACTTCAGATGTCACAATAATATGTGCGAAAAATGTGAGTAAAAACTACATGTGAAAAATACTGAATAGTGGTGATGATAAACGCACCGCATCAACCTTTTCAGATGTGCTCAGCCTCAGATGTGAGTTGCAACTGTTTAACGTGTAGTGTCACACATTTGTTATAGCAGATGAAATGACAAGGGGATTAATCACTTTTAATACAGTGTCCTACACAGTCCCGGAAAAGGAACGGAAGCTTCACATTCATTCCTTGATTATAATGAGCACATCTACACGTTTGTCTGCTCACCCATCCATTTTGTAACTGGTGGACACAGTTCAGAGTTGCAGGTGAAGCCACCTCACATGCCTCCACTTACACATACAGTTACAGTGGTGGTGATAACAAACAGGCATAGCAATTAAAAATCGAGGCAAGTTTCAAACTAAGTGGCTATTTGGATGTCACCATCATTGATGAAATGAGCTGCTCCATTTGTTAGTAATAACATAAAATGTATTTAGGATTTCAGTGCTTGAAGTACATCTCCCAATTAACACTGGAATCCCTGAAGCCTACAAAAAATCTCGGAATCCTGGCCCACCAAATCCCTTCGCACCTCTCCATCAGCGTCTTTTGTTTTGTAAATGTGTTGATCAGCACAAGCAGCCTTTAGCCAAATATCAAATAAACAAGTGTGCTTTTATTCAAGAATATAACCTAAGAAAAAAAAGCATTTGATTTACATGTTGCTGTCAATGAGTTAAAAACCCAAGCTCAAATGTCAATCAACAGGGAGTTATATATATATATATATATATATATATATATATATATATATATATATATATATATATATATATATATATATTCTTGAATGGTGCAGAGGTAAGAACTGCTGCCTTGTAGCCCAAAGATCCTGGGTACTCATGTTTTGAGTAGTGAGCTGCTATTATTATTATTATTATTATATAATAATAACATACATTTGATTTGAGGCTGTAATACCAGGTTTAAATTTTGGCTACTTATAAAAGTTAGCCCCTGTTTTTTTGTTATTCAGTTTTATTCTCTCAGTGATGTTCATGTGGTACACCAAACTTGCCTCTCCCTCTCAGTGTTGATGGCATTAATCTCCACACACATTCATACATGAAAACGTTACTATTTGAAAACACTATGCCATGGAGTACAGGCAAGATCAAAAAGAAAAAATGTGAGTGTACAAGAGAGACAGATACATATTACATCTCATTCAAGTGGTTACTGGAATATAAAATAAACACTTTCGCAAAGGTAAAACAAAACAAGTGTGCTTTTATTCAAGAATAAAACTGAATAACAAGAAATTGAAGTGACAACAAGATACCACAAAGACATGATTCCTCAGCATTTGTCTGTCTGCTTATACCCCTTCAACAATGTCTTTTATAGTTATCAAAACTTTACCCCGGTTGTTACAGAATGAAATCAAAGGCGGCTTCTTTTTGGATGCATGCACCATCAGCATGGCACTGTCAGATCTAAACACTAGCGTGGTGAATTGCTTGCATACTAAAGTGACTATAGTTGCAGGTGGAAGTTCCATTTTACTTCTGGTACCTAGCAGAGTTGCGTTTCAGCAGTCTATTAGCCAGCGAAAGCATTGTAAAGAAGCTGTCTGTTGTTACGGTCCTGCCTTTGTCCAGTCTGATAGCGGTCACAGAACATTGTACCTTTGATTGATGGTACAACAAATAGTTCTGAGCAGGTATCAGCCACAGCACCCATTGTGGTTAATGCTGCTCTTGTGAAAAGAATGGAGATAAATTCCATCAACTCAGAGAGGCAGGGGCAAGTTTGTTGTTCCACGTGAACGTCACTGAGAGAATAAAATTGAATAAAAAAAAAAACTGGTGCTAACTTTTACAAGCAGCCAAAATTTACACCAGGTCTTACAGATTCAAATCAAATGTATGTTTTTATTATATAATTATAATAGGGCGGCACGGTGGCAGCGCTGCTGCCTTGCAGTTAGGAGACCCGGGTTCACTTCCTGGGTCCTCCCTGTGTGGAGTTTGCATGTTCTCCCCGTGTCCTGTGGTGGGTTGGCGCCCCGTCCGGGATTAGTTCCTGCCTTGCGCCCTGTGTTGACTGGGATTGGCTCCAGCAGACCCCCTGTGTTCGGATTCAACAGGGTTGAAAAATGGATGGATGGATAATTATAATAGTGGCTCACTACTCAAAACGCAGAGCGCCCAGTCTGAAACCCGGGTCCTTAGGGCTATAAAGGCAGTGGTTCTTCTCTCTGCACCATTCAAGAATAGATATAAACTCCTCCTGGTCGATTGACATTTGAGCTTGGGTTTTTAACTCATTGACAGCAACATGTAAATCAAATACTTTTTTTTTTGGTTATATTCTTGAATAAAAGTGCACATGTTTATTTGGTATTTGGAGAAGAGTCTTCACACACTATACTAGTGCTGGGAGGTATACCGGTTCATACCGAAAACCATTTTTGTTATGATATGGATTTTTCTTATACCGCAACACTGGTTTAAATAGCCTAACAATATTGGGAATGTGGCACAGCAGGAAACTGTTTAGGGGGGGGACCTTTCTCACTGCTACACCACTAAACACATATGCAACGGAGTACATGCGTTAGTGGAGTTATTGAGTGGTGAAAATGGACAGAGAACATTCCAAAACTGAAGCTGTAGCAGACGATAAAATTGAACATGATGACACAGAAGGACTTTTGCCGAAAAAAGGAGCCATGTCTGTTGTCTGGTTTTAAAAGGTTGGATGTGGATCAAACAACTATTTAATGCAAATGCTGTCGAGCTAAAGTTGTCACCGGAGGCAGCAACATGAGCAATTTGCTGCACCATCTTAGCCACAAACATGCTTTGGAGTACCATGACTGTATGGAACTAAGATTGGCACCCTCCGCGTCCTCAGGTAAAACCGAAAAAGCTAGAGGACACTCGAGTCAGATGTCACTTGTAGATGCGTTTGCTGGAGATACTGCCTACGACTTTAAAAGTAAGCAGTGGATCGAGATAACCAATGCCATTACAATCCATATAGCTAATGCGTCAGTGGACAGATACTGTTAACATTAACAGAAAGTGTAGTTGATTTACAAAAAATATTTACTATTTATTCCCCTTCTAAGACATGTTCAGTGCAATACAACTTTTGACAAGCACCTCTGGATATTTTACTAAGTCTAAATGCTTCTTTGGATGGTTGAAAATACGTTGAAAATACGTTATCAAAATTATAGTTTAAGTTGTTTGCAAAATTTGTTCAACAAAAAGGCTTTTTATTTGACTGTAACCGTCATGCAATACAATTCCTTCTCTTCATTAGTGCCACCCCCTTGAAAACTATCACTTTATGGGACCATGCAAACATGTATTAATACTTGTCTGAACATTAAAATGTTTTTTTGTACAATGCTCATGACAGTGGAATAGGTTATAATTAGCCAGTCTACTGTAGTAATTTCAGTTGAAAATGTTGTTAACATTATAATCATTATAAACAGTATAATCTTGAAAAATACTGTGATATAGAATTTTGGTCATACCGCCCAGCACTACATTATACTCTTCACGTCAATATTAGTATAACATGGAAAATGTTTCTGCTTTAGGTATGTGTTCAGCATTTCTTGCCTTGCATTTCCTTTCATCCTACACTTACCAAGATCTTTGTAGGCACGGCACATGCATGAAACGCATACATTTCAAATAATGATATACTGTATTGTTTACCCTAAACAACTCCAGGAACCTCACGCACAGATAAGGAGCCTTGGCTTGAGCTGGGAAAACTTTTTGCCCAAGTTGAGCTCCGTCAAGGTGGGAGATGGGACAGCAGGCTGCTTGCAACTTGTGCTGATCAACACATTTACAAAACAAAAGACGCTGATGGAGAGGTGCAAAGGGATTTAAAGTGGGCCGGGATTACGAGTTTTTTTGTAGGCTTCAGGGATTCTAGTGTTAATACGATGTGTACAAGTATTGTAGGGTAAAACAGCAGTGCTTCACTGAGGAACAGGAATATGCCAACACTAAATTTGTGTTAATCGTTTGGTTTTTGAGGGCAAGCTAATGTTTATGAGCTTAACCTCTAAAATGTAGTAAAAGCACTTAATGTCACATACATTTTTTTTTTGTAAAATCTAATAGCAGCATAACTAAGGCATTTTGAGAGCCAGAAAACTGTGAGGACAGACCAGAGCTGCCTTTATCTGACCAAGACCTTTTGAAGTAAATCCTTTCTACACCTACTCTTCATTTTATGTTCAGTAATCACTACATGTGGTTTGGCTCATTAGTATGCATGTTAGTACAGTGTATAATAGTTTAAGAGGTACAGTATATTCTGTGCATATTTATATGTGAATTAATATATCCATTTGATTTTGACTGACTAATTTACTTTTACTTTTAGTCGACTAAAACAGATTACTTTTTCTCAACTAAATTTACTTTTTCTCAACTAAAATTAGACTAACAAATTGTCAAAATTAACAGTGACTCATACTTATTTTAATGGTTGGGACACATCTAATGTGCCTCTTAAAAAAGCAAATTACGAAATCAATAAAATAATTTGATAAGTGTTTGGTAAAGCAAAGATAATGGGATGAAAAATAGGATTATTTCTTTAATTAACAAATTGCTTCTAGTTTCTTTTCTCACTGTCCTTCTCTCTATCCAGACACCCCCCCATCCACAACTACATACTGCAGGCCAGCTCTCCATGAGGCACACAGGAGATTTTATCCAGCAGCATAGAGCCCACGATGTTTGGATCCTGGCTGAGTCTGGCCAGCTGCAGGAAGGCTTCCCTTCCGTCCTCTGGGTTGTATATGGGCTTGTGACTGGCGGCTGTGAACAGAAAGTTGAAGAAAAATCTCAGTCTAGTGGTGGTGCATGAAACTCTCAGCCTGAACGGCAGTGCCGTACTATGAGGTACATCCAGAAAAATGTGTTCTATAAGAATAAATTGTAACTGGTGAATTAGCAGTGCTTTTTCTCAAAATCCAAAGACTGTCACTTCACACTCTGCAGACCTTTCGCATTCAAACAGCTGTGATAAAAACAGGCCATATAGTTCAGCTAGTGTTTCAATCCTATTCTCCTAGATTGTCTAAAATAACATCAAGTGGAGATCTGAAGGTCTCTGAGGTTCTACTGTCCATCTCATTCCTTGGTAATGTATTCCATGTCTCTATGGTTTGTTTTATTAAGAAAAACGTTATAACATTTGGGCAAAATCTGCCCTTAACAAGTTTCCAATCATGTTTCCATGTTCTTGTAGAAGAATTTGTTTCATAGTAACAGTTGGGACACACTGTACTAATTCCCTGCATAACCGTATTCACCTCTTAACATTTGTTCACTTAAATTGAAAAAGCTCAACTCTTTCAACAGCTCATTATCTCTTAATTGCACTCCACTGGACTTTCTCCAGTGCCCCTAGAACTGCTTTGTAATATGGAGAAACTGTAACCAGTGCTCCCCAATAAGCCTCACTAATGTGTTATATAGATTTAAACATAACCTCCCTTGACTTAAGCTCTACACATCTGTACTCTATATAAAACTTAATATCCTGTTAATCTTCTTGATCACTTCTGTACAATGTCTTGATATAGACAGTAATTAGTCCACTATGCCTCCTAGGTGCTTTCCAAAAGGTGTACCTTCAAGTGAAAAATCTTTCATTGTGTCTTCAAACCCATCATTTTTTTACTTTCTATGTGTAATACTTCAGATTTACTTAAATAAAATGTCATCTGTCAAAAATCTTCTCAGGGTTATATGCTCTCCAAGTCCTTCTGTAACAATTTACCTGATTCTGCCGAATCTGCCCTTCCACCTAGTTTGGTATCATCTGCAAACTTAACCAACTTGTTGCTTATATGCTTATTCAAACTGTTTATGTATATTGAAAAGAGCAGTGGCCCCAGAACTGACTCCTGAGGGACACCACCACTGTTAACATCATCCAATTCTAAAATAGGCCCATTATATAAAAAAAAAAAGAATATCTAAGGCTGCAGGATTCCAAAAACATCTTGCAAAGCAACAGCTCACCCGAGTCCAGATCCTGATTTGAAGCAAGTAATGCCTGCAAGACGTCACAGGCCACAAGCTCGGCTACACTCTGCACTCCCATGCCCTGGATGGTGATAAAAGCCTGTGCTTTCTTAAAACGGTCAGGCTGTGCAGATGACAGAACTTTGCGTAGAACCGTCTTAGGCTCCTGTGCAGAGATCTCACTGTATGAGCAGTTCAATTCCTAAACATGAACACAGAAAGGGACTATGAGGTGTGGCACTGTTGATAACCAATAGTAAGGAGGTAAAATTAACAGAAAGCCTGATATGACGACCTCCCAGTGGCAGCAGTTCCCACAATTTTATTAAAGTAAGATAAAAAGATATCAGCACTCCCAAACAGCACCTATGACCTCACATCAGAAAACTGCAGACTCACCTTCGACAGCTCATACAGGCTAAGCACCTGTCTGCAGTAGTTGTTTCCATGGTGACACTCATCAGTTAGAATCTGCAAGTCACTTATAACCTGATCCTCTGGCTGTGACACAACCACAAATGAGGAGCTGCTTGTGAGGCTTGTGGCTAAGAAGAGATAAGAGGAAACAAAATTACCCGTTGCTTCAAACTAGTACTGGCAACAGAGGTAAACATCAAGGATGCATTAAAAGAAGCCACTCTGGCTTAAGGAGTAATATACTTGAGATTCACTTTAGATTATGGAAACCATAAATCCAACCAAACATGACACTGTCTCCGAAATGCCATGGAAGACTGAGATTTATTAATGCATAATCCTCTCCTGTCAGGTTTACAACAAAGTAAGCCCTGGCAGAGTAGACACGGTCAAAATAAAACAGCACAATGGAAGTGGATTTGGGTTGTTTTTTTTTTAAACACATTAAGGATAAATAAGATTATACTTTAAATGTTTCACTCAGGATCTTAATTTTGCCAATAGATTTCTACTGGTATACTTAAAAGGTACATTTGATTTCTAGGGGGGATACACACCAATTGGTATTACTGAAAACAAACCTTCCACACATGCATACTCACTGCTTGACATTCGTGACCTTCTGGTTCCTTTTTCCAAACCTGCTGTACACCCAGCAGTGAGGATGATCTGCACCCCTGGGTGCATGGCTGTGGTATCCACTTCCCCCGATGCTAAAGCCCTGCAGTACAATACTAGTATCACATCCTGGTTGTAAAAGTCAAAGTATCTGCAGATGCGACTGGCTTCATGGATGGAACCTTCATCAAGTAATTGTCCAATAAGGTGGGCTAGTGCTTGTTTCTCTGTGGTATCCAGCTTAATTTCAGAACTATCCATGACTGGGAGACCCTCCACATGGAGATATTTTGGGCAGTTTAACACTGTTAGCTTTGAAAAAGAGTATTCCTTGATTAAAGTGTCATAAGAGGAGTCACCAGCCACCGCAACATGGTGGAAAAATATATTCGCTGGTTCAAATTTGTTTAGTAAGGTTTGCTGGTAAATACAACACTCCCATATCTTCTTCTCAATAGCTTCAAGCTGTCCAATAGGAGTAGGGTCCTGCTGGGATAGCCAGTGTCCTGCTAACGTCAGGAGAAGCCGCTTCTCCTGAATGTTGGTTAGCTGCACCTCAGATACTGAACCCTTGACTTGTGGTATGGCTTCTGCCTGAGCCATGAAAAACTCTGTCACACTGACGATCCGCACACTATCACTTTGAAATTGACTATTGCACTTCTTCCAGAAGCTAATTCGAGTTTCTCTTCTCTCCCACTGCTTGCGTTCCTTCAAAGTTTGCAGTTCTTGTAAGAGCTAAAAGTACAATAAATTATAAGTTTTTAGTAATAAATGCATAAAGGAATGACTATACAAACCAAGCCCCACTTTTCTGACCACTTAAATCACTGTGTAAAATTTACTTATCTATACTAATAAAAGGCAAAGCCCTCACTGACTCACTCACTAATTCTATAACTTCCCGTGTGGGTGGAAGGCTGAAATTTGGCAGGCTCATTCCTTACACACACACACACACACACACATACATATTATATATATATATATATATATATATATATATATATATATATATATATATATATATATATATATATATATATATATATATATATATATACTGCTCAAAAGAATTAAAGGAACACTTTTTAATCAGAGTATAGCATAAAGTCAATGAAACTTATAGGATATTAATCTGGTCAGTTAAGTAGCAGAGGGGGGTGTTAATCAGTTTCAGCTGCTGTGGTGTTAATGAAATTAACAACAGATGCACTAGATGGGCAACAATGAGATGACCCCCAAAACAGGAATGGTTAAACAGGTGGAGGCCACTGACATTTTTCCCTCCTCATCTTTTCTGACTGTTTCTTCACTAGTTTTGCATTTGGCTACAGTCATTGTCACTACTGGTAGCATGAAGCGATACCTGGACCCTACAGAGGTTGCACAGGTAGTCCAACTTCTCCAAGACGGCACATCAATACGTGTCATTGCCAGAAGGTTTGCTGTGTCTCCCTGCACAGTCTCAAGGGCATGGAGGAGATTCTAGGAGACAAGCAGTTACTCTAGGAGAGCTAGAGAGGGCCATAGAAGGTCCATATCCCATCAGCAGGACCAGTATCTGCTCCTTTGGGCAAGGAGGAACAGGATGAGCACTGCCAGAGCCCTACAAAATGACCTCCAGCAGGCCACTGGTGTGAATGTCTCTGACCAAACAACCAGAAAGACTTCATGAGGGTGACCCAAGGGCCCCATGTCCTCTAATGGGCCCTGAGCTCACTGGCCAGCAGCATGCAGCTCGATTGGCATTCGCCATAGAATACCAGAATTGGCAGATGCACCACTGGTGCCCTGTGCTTTTTACAGATGAGAGCAGGTTCACCCTGAGCACGTGACAGAAGTGAAAGGGTCTGGAGAAGCCATGAAGAACATTATGCTGCCTGTAACATCATTCAGCATGAACAGCTTGGTGGTGGGTTAATGATTGTCTGGGGAGGCATATCCATGGAGGGTCACACAGACCGCTACAGGTTTGACAAAGGCACCTTGGCTGCCATTAGGTATCAGGATGAAATCCTTGGACCCATTGTCAGACCCTATGCTGGTACAGTGGCTCCTGGTGCACAACAATTCCTGGCCTCATGTGGTGAGAGTATGCAGGCAGTTCCTGGAGGATGAAGGAATTGATACCATTGACTGGCCACAACACTTTCCTGACCTAAATCCAATAGAACACCTCTGGGACATTATGTTTTGGTCCATCCAATGCCACCAGGTTGCACCTCAGACTGTCCAGGAGCTCAGTGATGCCCTGGTCCAGATCTGGGTGGAGATCCCCCACAACACCATCTGTCATCTCATTAGAAGCATGCACCGATGTTGTCAGGCATGTATACAAGAACACAGGGCCATACAAAGTGCTGCATAATTTTGAGTTGCTGCAATTAAATTTTGGCAAAATGGACTAGCCTGCCACATAATTTTTTCACTCTGATTTTTGGGGCGTCTTTGAATTCAGGGCTCTGTAGGTTGATCATTTTCATTTCCATCAAACGATGTGGCATCCTTTCGTTCCTAACACATTACCCAGTCTATATCAGTATAGATATCCAGGAGGATTTCTTTTTCCCATTGAGATCTGATGTGTTTACAAAGTGTTCCTTTAATTTTTTTGAGCAGCATATATGTATGTACATGTATATATTACGGGTGGGACTCGATTAAAAAAAATAACCCAATTAATTAGAGGCTGTGTAATAATTAATCTTGATTAATCGTATGTAATCACACATGAAAATAGACATGGATATGAATATTGTAAACTCAAGCTCTTTTAATTTCTGAAAAAAAAATCCTTTTAAACTGGATTTGAATTCAAAACAGAAACAAAAATATCATCCCTGGTTAAAATTGGGCAGACTTAAAAATAAAGTGGTAGTTTAAGTACTTTAAGTACATTTTCAGAATGGTGTTGTCTTTAAATAATAATAACCAAAATTTCAACACAAAGTGCAGTTTTTCTTCTTAAAAAAATAAGTCAGAAACATAAAAGGTAATTTGACCAACTTAATCTTTAAACTCTGAGTAACCTTAGCCAAAATTATTTTGTACATTAGGCTAAAACAGTGTGATCATTGAACATTTTGTAATTAGATGTAATTAGAATTACTAACGGTCACGGAAGTCCAATGATCCCCAGTAAGAGCCACAAAGTCCGCTTTCTGTAATGCATCTAATTTTGCTTGCTTTTCAGTGTGCACAAAACCATGCTTTTATCAAGGCTTCGGTCGGGTAGTCTTTTGAAATGAAATTTTCCTCCGATCAGTCGTAGGAACGCGCTTTATTCCGACTATAACATTTTTGTAGCTGTGATGTGTGCATCAGTGTAATCGATGTACCAGGAAATCATGCATTGACAAAAGTTCCCCTTTGCTTGGAATTGAAAGTGTGATTAAATACGTTATTTTGTTTTAACGCGTTATGGAGTACATGCATTGAAGCTTCTCAGCTGTGCTTGTGCTAAGAAAAGGAAACATTTTAAAAATAACGTAACATGATTCTGCGTTAACCGCATATTTTTCATACTTCCCAAACCAAGGAGATGCGAGGGTAAAATGAATCGGGAAGCACGGGTACATACTCAGTGCATCCTCTCTCCGGAATCGAACCTCAGATGTCGGCGCTTAGAGGCTAAGCTCTACAATTAGCATGGCGGTGGCTTGTCTATTTGAGAGTATGTAGATCGATATATATATATATATATATATATATATATATATATATATATATATATATATATATATATATATATATATATTTTCGCAGAGGAGAAGTAGTGTGTTAAAGAAGCTATGAAAAAGAAAAGGGTACATTTTAAAAATAACGTAACATGATTGTCAATATACAGTAATTGTTTTGTGAGTGTTATTGAGTGTTGCTGTCTTCAAGGATTTGATTATCATTATTTCTTTCAATCAGGGTCATATTTGTACGATGTGTTGTGTTCAAGTTACATTCCGTGTTTGTCAATCGTTGTAAAGATAAGAGGTTTCATTCATCGATTCGTTTCTTACTGCATCTGCATCAATAAACAGCTCGTCTTCCTCTTTATCTGAGATGTGACACACTGCATGCACGGGTTTTTTTTTTTACACTGTCTTCCTTTAGCGAGACATTGACTTTTTCCACCGTGTGCTTTGTTTCCGCAGTAGCTGCACTTATGAATATGCTTGTATGTATTACACGCTTCATATTTTTTTGCTGCCTTCTCAATTGTGTAATTTGGTTTTTGTTCAGCACTGTTTGGAACTGTTGCGTTTTGTCTATGCACTGCGTCAGTTCACGTGAGCCGCTTGGTGTTCATGCATCGAAGGTTCCCAGCTGTGCTGGTGCCATCTCGTAATGTCCACGGCTGTATGTAATGTTAGCTAAGACCCGGCACTTAAAAGTTTCTCTCGCAGTTTCGCTGAGTTTGTGCCAAACACCACCCTGACCATCTCATCTTTCTCTGCATAAGCACAGTCCTTCACCCGTTAATATTTAGCGGCAGTGTTTCTATTGGATTGCCGCTGACGGACGGCCTTATATGGGCAGGCACTAAATTACAAACGCCAGCAGCAACCTGTCTATGAACTTAATTTAAACTTTAGGTTTACACCGTGCTTTGTTTCCGAAGTAGCAGCACTCATGAATATGGTTGTATATGTCAGTCGCTCGCTTCTTATTGTTTCACTGCCTTCGCATGGTCAATGACAGTGAGAATTAACAAATGATACCATCTGAATGAAAGAAAAAAAAAATCAAAACTGCTCAGTCATTAAACCGTAATCTTCTGATGACATTGTGAATCTGTCAATGGGCAGTTCAGGTAGATCTGATACTTGACAAACTAAAACAAAACCTGGCCTCCAGCAGCTGTTCCAGACCAAAGGAAAGAGCAGTTGTGTCAAAAGAGTTAAACTAATAAACATAATGGCTGGGAGTTCACCCTTGAGTACACCTTGTAATGCATAAGCTGCCTGAAAATGAACACATAAGGGATAAATACGCGTGCAAATGCTTTTCAGAAATAGCTCCATGGATTTAAGGTGCTTTAACGCAGTAGAGCCAATCATGGTGTCCACATGGAAAAACAGCAATCATTACTGGAGAATTAACTGAAGCAAGATAGCAGTAGAGTGTTGTACCGTGTTAGCCATAGATTGATACAGGAGAGTAGTGAATGACACCTTTTATTGGCTAACTAAAAAGATTACAAATGCAAGCTTTCGAGGCAGCTAAGGCCTCTTCATCAGGCAAGGTTTTGTAATCTATTTAGTTAGCTAATAAAAGGTGTCATTTCAGCCTACTTTCTCCTGAAGCAAGATAATCTTTTCAAACATTAGTACTGCCCAGTGTAAAAATTAAGATGCACACTACAGTTATGGTAATTATAGCTAATAAAAAGTATATAAATTGTTTAGTCTTGTGATATTACTTTTGTCAGTATCTCCATCCCTCAATCATTTTTATAATATTTCAAATATAATAATGTGTGGAGGATAAAAACCAAGAGAACGTCAGTCAGGCACAGAGCTGCCTACCTGGTTAATTACTAATCTGTCAATGGGCAAGTCAGCCAGATCTGCTACTTGTCGAGCTAAAGCAAACAACCTGGCCTCCAGCAACTGTTCCAGAATCTTCTGACACTCCTTCTGCAGGGCCTCTATTGAGTAATTCTTTGGTAGAGAAAGGTCAATGAGAATTGTTGTGTCCTGTAAGATTTGACTGAGGATGCTTAGTTTTTTGAAATCAGGACCTAAGTTAAGAAAAAAAAAAGACAGCAGAGGTAGAATGTCATCACGTTTGGTGACCTGTAAGGTAAAGGCCTCTCAGTTTTAAAGATAATAATAAAACAAGCAGCCACTAAACAGACGATGGAGACTTGATTCATTTTGTTTGTTTTAACACATGGATTTCTTTAATATGCTAGTGCACAACCAACACAGCTGGCTTTACTGACATTAAATGACAGAATAAGTGTGAAGTAAAATTCATCAATAAACTGTCCTTTTAATTTTTTTTATTCCAGAAATCAAAGCCCATTTGCAAACCTTCTTCTCACAATTTGGATATTTAACATGTTAAGACTACTTTTGCCTTGTTTGACAGACAAAAAGTATAAACCCATAAGCATCACAATTCATTTTCATATTTTTTTAGTGGTAGCGGTATACCTAAGATGAGTGTGCCATTTGAATGGGTGTAAATTAAAATAAGAGGCTTAATGAAGGCGGCACAGTTTGCGCAGTGGTAGCACTGCTGCCTCGCAGTTAGGAGACATGGGTTCACTTCCTGTTTCTTCCCTGCGTGGAGTTTGCATGTTCTCCCCAAGTCTGTGTGGGTTTCCTCCCACATTCCAAAGACATGTAGGTTAGGTGCATTGGCAATTCTAAATTGTGCTTGGTGTGTGGGTGTGTGTGTGCCCTGCAGTGGGCTGGCACCCTGCCCGGGGGGTTTGTTCCTGCCTTGTGCCCTGTGCTGGCTGAGATTGGCTCCAGCGGACCCTGGTGACCCTGTGTTAGGATATAGCGGGTTGGATAATAGATGGATGGATGGCTTAATCAAACCCTTTATGACTGTGTAGGTTACACCACCATACTGACTCGCCACTAATATGATCTTCAAGTTCTCTGATGGTAGTTCATGAATGCTTAGATTAGAAACAATGAGTAACTTAGGTCGGTCCCCAACACAGGGATTTTTCTTTTGTTCATAAAACTCCTCACTGTTTTATTCTCATAAAAATGAAAAAACTACTTTAATTCACTCAAATTCAAAACTTCAAACTGCCCACTTGCACACTTTTAGTGGGAAAACGTTGGGAGAATTAAAAGTGATTGAGGTTGATAGTTCATAAAACATTTAAAACCAAAAGTATATTAAAAATGCATGTGACTGCTTCAACAATAATTTGGATTAAAACTTAATTAACTATTTTCCTTTAACGTCATGATAATAAAAGCCAAAATCAAAGTTACATGCATATTTATAAATAAAAACAAAAAAAACAGATTAAAAAAAAAAAATTTGCATCAGAAGTAAGTATGCATACATCCATTGAAATAAAATCTCATACTCATTTAGAAACTGGAACCTTACCGTGGCACCGCCAGACAGAGTCTGTGTCGGCCAGCAGCTGAAGCACCTTCCTCAATTCATACTGAGTCTGACACTGCTGTAAAATCAGGAAGGGCAGCAGCAAGGCATGAGATTCAAGCCACTGTACGGGTATTGGAAAGGAGATTTCAGAGTTCTGTGATTTGAGCTGAGAACAGAAGGAAATAAAAAAAACTCAGACAAACAAACACAAAGTATGGCTCATACTTCACTTCCTACAAGCAGTTACAGTATTAGCAGATTTATAAGCACCACCACTACTAGAGTTTTCAAGACAGAAGCAGGGCCTTCAAAAAGTATACAAGCCCCTTCACTTCTTTCACATTTTTTCAAGTTGCAGCCTTGGGTTAAAATTGTTTAAATTAATTTTTTCCTCATCAACCAACACTCAGTACCTCAATGACAAAGTAAAAACAGTATTTTATATATATTTGAAACAGTATTAAAAACAAATAAATGAAATATTCTATTGACACAAGTATTCAGATCCTTTACTCAGTACTTTTTTGAAGCCTCTTTGGCAGCAATTACAGCAACAAATCTTCCTGGGTTTGATGTGACAAGTTTGCACACCTGGATTTGGAGATTTCCTGCCATTCTTCTCTGCAGCAAAGTCACACTGGATTGAGAGCATTAGTAGACAGCTATTTTCATGTCTCTCTCCAAAGGTATTTAATTGGGTTTAAGTTTGGGCGTTGACATTTTCAGAATTGTCTCTAAGCCACTCATGCATTGTCTTTGCTTTGTGTTTAAGTTCATTGTCGTGTTAGACGTCCAGGGTGCTCTGGAGCAAGATTTTATTAAGGATATCTCTGTACTTTGCTAAGCTTTCTCTCAACCATGTCATATTTCCCAGTCCCTCCTTCTGAAAAACAACCACAGAGCATGATGCTGCCACCACCATGCCTCATCATTGGTTTGGTATTGCACAGGTAATGATTGGCGACTGTTGTCTTCCAGAAAATATGCCTATCTTGGTTTCATCAGACAAGAGAATCCTGTGTCTCACAGTCTGGGAGCCCTTTAGCAACTCCAAGTAGATTTTCATGCTTTTTCTTTTTTTTGATTTTTTTTTTTAACTGAGTTAAGGCTTCTGGCTGGCCACTCTTTAATAAAGGCTTTGTCAGCTGACTGATGCAGTGATACTGTCCTATTGGAACTTCCTCCCTTTGCCACACAGGTTCTCCGACGCTTAACCATATGGTCATATCTCTCACAAATGCCCTTCTTCCTTAATTGCTTAGCTTGGCCGGGCACTCGCAACTAGGAAGAGCTACAGTTTCTATAATGTTATTCAATTTAAAATTATGGAGGCCACTGTGGTCTTGGGAACCATCAATGGTGCAGAAATATTTGTGGCCTTCTCCAATCTGTGTCTCGACAAAATCCTGTCTCTGAGCTCTGCAGGCAACTCCTTTAACCTCATGGCTTGTTTTTTACTCTTTTACACATTATCAACTATGGGACATTCTATAGACGGGTGTGTGTTTTTCCTGATTGTGTCCAATCAATTTAATTGAACAATAATTACAAACAAGGTGTACAAACATCTCAATGATGATCAACAGAATGGGATGCACCTGAGCTAAATTTCAAGCACCAGAGCAAAGAGTCTGAATACTTGTGTCAGTGGGATATATCAGTTTTCAATTTTTAATAAATTTGCAAAAATTCCTAAAAGCCTGTTTTTGTTTTGTCATTCTGGTGTATTGTGTGTCCCTTGATGACAAAAATGACTGTAATTAATTCTAGTGCAAGGCTAACAAAGAATACTTTCTGAATCCACTGTATTATAACAGTGGAATCAAACGGTAAAGTTAGATGAAAATGGTCAATGGTGGTAATGTGCCTCAGTCACTGGACCCTGGTGCAAAATACAAACAAGGAAAGGTAACTAAAAGCAAACAAACATTGAAAATGTATCACATGCATCTTGACTATGCAGCTTCTTTAACAGGAGAAGCAGGAAATTTTCAAGAGGTACAGAACAAACAAGAAAAATGAGAGACATTTTATAGGATTTTAACAGCCTGCTAATTATGTTAAAGAAATTCTCTAAAATCTGAGCACTAAGGATGGAGGGAGGAAAAGAACAGGGAATGTTTGAAGGAAAACATGACAGTGTGTGCAAAAATAACAGTAATAATGCAGTTTTTGAAAACCTATAAACCCCTACTGTAAATGTCACATGCTCACTGTGAAAACTCATATAATGAACCACAAGGTACATTATGTTATTTTTTGTTAGTAACCTAATCCGAGAATTGCAGTTTAAAATATTGCACATATATCATACGGTTAATAAAATACTATGCAAGTTCTTTATTGTAAGTGATTCCGGTGTATCCTGTAAAGGGGGCTACATAGTCTATTCAACATTTATTCTATGATTGTGTATTTGTCAACTCCTTTTGGTTAGATCTTTCTCTGGACTTGAGGAAAAACAGATACCCCTTGACCGTTACGTTTTGATAATGTCTCCTTTAGCTCAGATGGACACTATATAATTACTTAATTATTATACAAGTTCAATTTTATACACACAAGAGGAGATTCTCCAAAAGGATACCATCAAATATCTTAGGTACGCACTGATTATTGAATTATTATGTTTGGTACTGATTTTTCCTTCTCTTTTCCTTTACGTGGTGTTTAAAAAAATGTTAGGAATGTCTATGTTACATTTTTTGGGATAGGCAAACAAAAAGGTAAATTACATTAGATTAATGATGAAGTACAACCAGGTACTTAAGTTGAACCCCCAGTCAAGAAATCAAATCTTACCAGGAAAAAGTCTGAGGGACCCTCTAAAACACACAGGCAAGAAACCTTAGCCAAAAGGTCTTAACTATACAGGTTAGAGTACTGTGTTCTAAAAAGGCGTCAGGAAAAGGAAGAAGATTACAAAAAACTTACATTTATCAAGCACTTCTGGAACTCAAAAAGCTTGCATTTGGCAGCAGTGTAGTCCTTGTATTCACTACACTGCTCGTACATTTCCAACATGAAAACCATTGGCGATTCCTAAAAGAAAGGATACTAGCAAATACTATATCATAAAAGTTGTGGTTAACATACAAGGAAGCAGAAAAAAAAAAAAAAAAGACAGCAATCATTGTTATGCTGGTTACGCAAGAAGTGTCAAATGACAAAAAATGATTTTCACACTGAATATCCAAAATCGTGTTTTTTTGGGGGGAAAAACATTAGAACAAACTTATTCAAAAACAGTCTGAAGTTAAAAAATTAATTAGATTAATATGTATGGTCTGTTTAAAGCTGCTGCATTATCTGAGAAAGACCAGCAGATTTCAATGGGGAAAATAAACTTAATACAGAGGCTATGTAAACTCACAAAAGATAGTTCCATTAAAGAACATATGTGTAAAAACCAAGAGGAGGTCATTCAAGTTTGCCTGGACAGCTGAAGGCAAAGTTGTCTCGATATTTCATTCAGAGGTGAAGTAACTTTCAGCCACAGAGTTGGGCTTATGATATTAAGTGCCAGCAATTAGTAAGTGATTAACACAAAATATCTTTAACACAAAAGATTAACACAGAAAGATCTTATACTTAACCATTTCAGTTGAGCAATCAAATAATGTGAAGTTTTTAAGTATTTGCAAAACACATACCTTCTGAAAAAGCTTAAAACCTCTTAAAAGTGGCTTGACTCGAAGGTTTTTAAGGAGCACTTTGAAGATAACTGAAAGGTCATGTAGATCCCAGGCATGCTGATCCATACTCTCCTTTACATGACAAGTGGCCTCTTGCATGACATGTTCATCCACAGATGTTAGAATCCAGACACATAGACACTGTAAAACGTCTGCACCCTGTCATTAAAATGGTAGTGAATGATCAGTGCATGTACTCTAGATAGACAGACAGATAGAAACCTTACCACCTATGTGTAGGCTGGGATTATATGCGTATAATGTGTTGCCTAACCCACCCACATGATGAAACACCTGGACTAGGACCCGAGTGCATTGGGTAACACCTCAGCACCACACTGGAACAGTGTGATGTTCTTTTATGGTGGTTCGAGTGCCAATCCTGACCAACAACCCATAGGAGACTGGTAAAAGGCTTAATTTAACTTTGATATTGATCTACCTGTTCACAAGCAGCCAGAACACTGAGGACTGGGCAGTTGTGGCTGATTGCCTCACAAAGAAGGTACCTCCATGGTCTAGGCTTGTCCTGACTAAGAAGCAAAACATGGAAGAGCTCATGTGGGACTGCCTTCCTACGTGGCAAGGACATCTTCAAAGCATCAGTGTCCTGTAGACATTTCTTCTCCTCCTCCTCCTCCAAAGGCACCAACTGCAGATTTTCAAAGGCCAATGACAGGTGCTCCTGAAGAACAGGGCTGAAGTACTTCAACAAACTTTTTACCTAAAGGAATAAACAAAACATTTGCTGTTGTGCCTGATGTTTTTCCATCATCAAGTCCCATGCATCAAAACGAAATAAGGCTGTTAATGCAAATATACAGAGTCTATCTACAGTCTTTATGTTAAAAATGGATAAAATGGTTTTGCCTGATACTGTATGCTTCTCCACTATGTCAATGGATCATTTACAGTTTTGGAAAATCTTAGGAAAAAACAACAGAGAGTTCTAACCTGCTCAGAATCATAATTGTGAAGCTGGATGAAGATGAGGAACTGTAGAAATTCATTGTCCCAGGCACAGTGTTGTAGATAAACAGTGCTGAGTGCCAGCTCATGAACTCTGCAAAATTGTACAGCCAGGGCCCATTCCAGACTGGATTGGTGGGATGTTCTTTTAAATATGCAAGACAAAAAAAAAGAAAATCAAAAAAGTCAAAAAAAATCTTCCAAGACTATGAAACAACAATGCTCTTAAAAACTTCTCTACCTGAAAGTGACTGCATGCACTAAGCCATTTAAGTATGACCAAATCATCTATGATGTATCAGTATTATAATATGGTTATCGGTGTCAGCCAAAATAGCAAATGTTTAAAAGATTAAGATCATGTTGTGATTCTGATTATTTAATTTCTGACAGGGGTTACTGACAGGGTAAGGGTAATTACTTTGGCAATTCTAGGTCAAACAATTTAAAATTAATGTTTCTTCTATATTAAGGAAAATTTTTTATACCTCCTAGTTTAGCTGTAATTTAAATTGGGAGTGTTACAGTTATCTGAGAAATGAGTAAGTGTTTTGAAAAGCTTAGAGTAAAAAAATCCATTTCTCAAACAACTCAAGTGGCAGAAAATACTTCCGCTAGACAGCTAGCACAAATCAACCAGAAATCCAAAACTAAACAGCTAAAATAAATGAATCGCAAAGTTGGATGTGGTTTATCTTTTGAATTTGTTTTTTTCACTATTGGAAACCATCACAGAAAAATCCTCCACAATCTATGGAACTCTTAATATGACAGTCATGGAGACTGTCTTCACATGCAAATTCCATAGGGGAGACAACATGTCTTATAGTACAATCAAACTTATGCTTAATTTCGCAATGCACCATTTTCTGATTTTAAGATAACCTTTCCTTATCCAAATATGAAGTTTTCAATACAACTCATAATTACCCTACTTAGATGTTTTTGAAACCTGTAAAGTTTACTATTGTTAACTGCTCTGTAACGTACATCTGGATAGTGCACACCAGCAAATGAGTCTTCCATCCATTTTCTTAACTCATTTAATAAATGCAGATGAGAAGGAATCCCAAGTCTGCCTTAGCAGCAACAAGTGAAAGACCAGAAACAACCCATGATGGACTGTTACTCAGTAAACAGACATGGCATAAGTGGGCTTGTCTTAAATTTGTTATATAAAATAATAGGTCGTATTAATGTAGCTGTTCATTATTTAGTCATCACACAGTGCACATAGTTGTGTTTTCTCTGTCACTGCTGAAAAGACAGGGGTCAGTTCAAAAGTCCATTTAATGTAGAAGAAAGTTCCATCTTTACCTGCTGAATTGACTCCTCTCGATGCAGTCCTGTATGGCCTCCTCAAGCAAAGTCAGTAAATCTTCAGCACTTTGTTTATCTGCATCCACTAATTTAAAGAGTTTTTCGGCTTCAAATGGAACAGAATTTGACAGAAAACATTTACTTTTGTACTTCTGTGCAGATTCAAAGCATCTAAGTACAGTATACTAAATGTTTCACCTGCAAGGTTACAGATACCTACTTGAATGGAAGCCCCCTTCCTTCCCTAGCTTTTCAATAACAAAGTAGCCTTATTTAAAAAGATTCTTATATATGCTGATTGACTTGATACTCTGCAATTAACTGATGAAAGGGTGAAGGAAAATAACAGCAAGCTTATAGGCATGATGGAAAAAAAACAACACAAATCAGACATTTTAATTCTCTTTTTTCCCCCATGAGTGTAAAAATCTGTGTCTAAGTCTGCATAATTAATAAAGGTTAAGAAAAATTATAAGCTCCAGTTATGACACTCTAAACATGATCTACTGTATAAGGGGCATTATGACATCAGTAGTACAGTGATTAATGTATGCCGCTAAGTCCACCTTTAATGGCAACTCAATAGCAAGGACTTCCCAAATAAACATTTCAAAAGTTGTCCAAAACTTCGCAGTACATACATAAATACAGATGGGAATTTGTTCTGACATCTGTGACTAATCGGGTCAATTTCTTTTCTGTTTAAAGGACCCTTGGTTTCTTAGTGCTGAAGCCTTTTTTCCAATGTTTGATTATCTTTAAAATGTAATTCTGACTGATATACAACAACAATGCTTGATATTTGGTATACCAATAAAAATCTATATTTATAGCTTTTTCATATTTTTGAGTATTCAGTTATAATTTTTGTTTGGAGGCTTAATGTAGCTTCACCATAGGCGGTTTAAAAATGTGCTGTGTTGGTAGAGTGCACTGTATTCCTTCTTAATACTAAATAATTCAACAAAAAAAAATATACAAGATTATCTGCATATTTGTTGTCACCCTGACTGTCCTGAGCAATAACAAAATCTTCAGTTAAGATATGGCTGCTTGTGCTACCACCACCAAAAGAAAGTTCACCATATTACATGTGATGGAGTGAAATCAATGCTTTTCAACTTCAGATCTATCCTTTAGGCACTGCATTCTACATGGACAGCATGGAAAATATAACTCATTTATCCAACACAGGTCAATACCAGATTCGGAGGTCCTCCTGGATTGTCGCCTTCTCACATTAGTATGGTTTGTGTGCTGCACAAGCCGTTGAAGGTTGGAGAAACCTTATATTAGCTGAGATTTGTGCAACGGCTTGGCTCCAAATTCATCACCACTATATGGGTTTAATTTATAGTGCATGTAGTTGTTACATCAATCATTTGGCTAGTCTCACAATCCCCTCTACTCTTATTTGCGAACAAAGTCTTAAATTACTTGAATGCCTTGATTTAATTAATCATTTTCATCCACTTACATCAAGGCACAGATTTTCAGCAGAGGAAATTGCTTTACATTTGGATGTAGTAATTAGCATTCAAAGGGCTTCACATTTGACTATGAAAACATAGTTGAAAATGTTGAAAAAGTCAAACCTATATTGGATCAAATTGTACAAAGTGGATCACTGGTAATAGGGTGCAATGAGGTTAAAAGTCAATCACACTTAAGTAACCGTGTTTTTTTAAGTGTTTGTTAAAGGACACTCTGTCTAATACAGAAAGCCAACAATATTTTAATCTCATTCACATCATATTGATCGTTCCTTTCCTCGCTTCCTTTCAGATGTTTCAGTCTTTCCCCATACAAACATGAAAATCATTTTTGTAAGATACTAAGCCAGTGGGTCACACTCTCATGCTAGGAGTGCATCTGTTGACTATTAAAAACAAGACTATTGTGCACAATTATTTGGTGCATATACACCAAACTAACATAAGTCAGTGTTTATCTGTCTGAAACTCAGAATCAAGCTGAAACAAACATCCACCAATGAAAACTTCATATGCATAGCAACAAAATGGGAGCCTGCATTTGTCTCCACACAGCTATCCTACTCCAAAGACATGACATCATGCTCAATTAGTAAGTCTGGTTTGATAATGAACACTAGGAACATCTGCAAGTCAGACTACATCTTGTCCATGTACGAGCTGGAGCTTTTTCATGGGTTCTGGCTCCTTCTCTACCAGGTCTGGTCTGCCTGCGGTGTCCCACTCACACTTTCAGTGCCCAACTGTCAATGTCCCTGACCACCACGCCTTTCCTATATGGATCACTTACCTACATGCTCACCAGTGTAACACTATGCCCAGGCTCCAGGTATAACACCTGGAATAACTAGTTTTGGTTTTCAATTATCTGGCTCCTCTTCCCATATTCATTGTCTGAATTTAACAGTCAAAGTGGTGCACAATATCAAGCAACATTGCTCTAACAGTCATTTGGGCATATAAATGCCTAAACACCAAAATCCTCTGAGCAGCAAAAAATGTAACCCATAAAACTTTAGTTGGGTAAAAAAAAGACTTATCAAGTCACTGCTTCCCAAATTCACATACACTATGTCAAAACATACTGCCTCTAGAGGTAGAATGCCGTCCTTCTATATGTATTACACAGCTGCAAATATCAAAGATCTTACCAAGGCTGTCTCGTAGGGAGTTTTGTGGAGCAACTTCGTTGCTGTTAGTCCAGTGTTTGAAAATCAGGTTGCCAACTTGTAAATCCACTCTAAGTTTAAGGCTGTCAACTCCTAGCAGCTCACAGAAACAAACACATGCTGCAGCAATAACAGGCTGGTCAAAATTTAGAAGTCCAAGGCCGTAAGCCTCACAGAAAGCCTGCTTAATTCTTAATATAAAAAATAAATAAAAGTATTATTAGATCTGCCAAAGCAAAACACAACATGTACTGCATCCATTATATACAATGAAAACTCAAACAAAACCCATATGGTCTTCAGTCACAAAATCAAGAGGATTAAATGATAACAGAACTCACGCCTGAATTGCAGAGTTGGTCTTTGAAAGCTGCTGTACCAGGAAGGTCCCAAAAGCAAAAGACGGGCGTCCATGGTGCAGGTAATGCAGATAATCAAGGCGTTCAGCAACCGCATACTTGTTTACAAGATCAATGCTAGCAAAGTGTGGCATCTCTCCAGAAGATTCTGTAATCAATATGAAAGGAAACAAGTAGGTTGGAATTTTAAACTCTACCGGGCAGTAGACAATATAGTACAATTACCATTTATTAACTAAAATATATATATATACTAGCAAAATACCCGCGCTTCGCAGCGGTGAAGTACTGCCTAAAATTTTTTATTAAGAAGAAAATTAAACCTTTTTAAACTGAGGGAAAATATACCAATGTTTATTTGTTAAGGATCTCTTTGTATACCACATTGTCAGTTCGGCCCTCAGGTTGTAATATGACCAAGCTGTGCGCTGAGCTTACTCTTGAGCATGCAGTGTACAGTTGGCCATGTAAAAAGTTGCTGCTGTCATAATCAGTTTGAGTTTCATGGTTTTTTTCAATTACGACAGCATTTGCAGGACTTGTGTTGAAGTGACATTCGGCATCTGTCAAGCGTTATAAGCATACAACTGGTTTCATCGATAACTTCACATCCAGCTTTTGAGAGTTTAAACATTCATAAACATCAAAGTGTCCACTACTGAAATCGTCACCTGTGAATCTAAGATGTTTAAGAGGCATTGGCGGTTGTCAAAAGGTGTAAAATATTTGGCCATTTCGGTACACCTGAAAGCGACAACCGAACAATTCAGCGGCAGCCATCAACTCACATGCAGAACCATAGGTGAAGGCATTTCACTCTTATAGTGTTCCTGTGTAGTATAATTATCTCCTGTACCATCATCAGTCCACACCTTGAACCTGTCCCAGTCATTCAATACATTAGACACAATGTTCCTCCGGATATCAACAGTGAGCCTGATATGGCCGTGCAATATGGAACAAAAAGAATGGAAAAGGTAGGTGCCATCTCCGGGCATGGAAACCACTCGGTAAGTGACAGTTCTTTGATCGATGGTGATCACCTCGATAGACATGTTAATGTAGGTACAGTTGGAACGATAAAGGAAATGGGTACCTGAACAATGTAAAGTAAGTCTAAAACACCTACACAATAACTATAATCGTAATAAACAAACAATAAAACAGCGGAGAAGCCATGGATTAAATAAAAAGGCTGCATTTATCAGCAGGGAGACGTGAATCGCGTGGCGAAGCAAAGAAGGGAATGTAGACACCAGAGCAATGAAAGGCCTGATATAGGCAGGCAGCCAACAACGTGGGAGAATTTGGGATGGGGGACCCAACGCCGCCTCACACGGTGACCGAGCTGCAGGCTATGGACGTATATACGTACGTAAGTAGGATTCAGTTAACGCTGGGAACCCGCGTACCAAATTTGTTGAAGATGGGCCCATAAGTAACAAAGACCGTTGGAAAGTTCAATATGGCGGCCGACTGTGGCGTCATACCACCGAAATAAGTACGTACATCGGTTTTGGTTAGCGCAGGGAAGCCGCCTACTAAATTTCGTGAAGATGAGGCCATAAATAAGAAAGTTCAACATATATATATATATATACAGTAATCCCTCCTCGATCGCGGGAGTTGCGTTCCAGAACCCCCGCGATAGATGAAAATCCGCGAAGTAGAAACCATATGTTTGTATGGTTATTTTTATATTATTTTAAGCCCTTATAAACTCTCCCACACTGTTAACATTATTAGAGCCCTCTAGACATGAAATAACACCCTTTAGTCAAAAGTTTAAACTGTGCTCCATGACAAGACAGAGATGACAGTTCTTTCTCACAATTAAAAGAATGCAAATATATCTTTTCTTCAAAAGGAGTGTCTGCATCAGGAGAAGAGAATTTAAGAGAGCGCGCGAGCGCTCACAAAGAAAAGCAAACAATCAAAAAATCAATACGTGTCCTTTTAAGTTTGCCGAAGCACCGCAATAAATAAAGCGGCATTTTTCAGAGGAGCATCAGTATCTTCTAAGCAAATAGCCTTTGTGCAAACAGCCCCTCTGCTCACATCTCCTCCGTCAGACGCAGAGAACGTCAGAGAGAGAGAGCGAGATTAAAGCAACAATCAAAAAATCAATACGTGTGCTTTTAAATATGCCGAGCACCGCAATAAAGTGGCATTTTTTAGAGGAGCGTCAGTATCTTTTAAGCAAACAGCCTCTGTGCAAACGGCACCTCTGCTCACACCCTCTCCGTCAGGCGCAGAGAATGTCAGAGAGGGTGAGAGAGAGGCAGAGACAAGCAAACAATCAAGCAGTCAAAAGAATAATCAAGCATATCTTATAGCACTGAGGAGTTTTAGTTAATATGTAATACATGCTCTGATTGGGTAGCTTCTAAGCCATCTGCCAATAGCGTCCCTTGTATGAAATCAACTGGGCAAACAAACTGAGGAAGCATGTACAATAAATTAAAAGACGCATTGTCTGCAGAAATCTGCAAACCAGCAAAAAATCTGTGATACTGTATATATTTAGACATGCTTACATTTAAAATCCGCGATAGAGTGAAGCCGCGAAAGTCGAAGCGTGATATAGCGAGGGATTACTGTATGTGTGTGTGTTTTATATATATATATATATATATATATATATATATATACACACACACACACATATATACAGTCTTTGGGGTGCGAGCAACTGTTGCTGGGGGTGCCAGAATCCATTAAGGAAGAAAAATGAAAACATTATTTGTACAAAATCTTAATTTATTCATCCATTCCTAAATAATTAAATGGGCAGGCTATTTCGTATCAGTGCAATACGCGGTTTGTTAAAACGGATGACTCCCGCTCTTACGTGCAAGTCTGCCTGTATATTATGAACTATCGTATCTGTTCAAGTTCTATTTAAATTTTAAATAGAAGGAATTTTTATTTAGTCGACAGAATATTATTCCGGAATAAATCAACTCAAACCTTAAATAACTTATAATATTTTGCTCTCCATAAAAATATATCCTGTCTAAGTAATAGAAGTTAGAAATAAAGTAAACGTTAAAAGAACAAACATTCAAATTTCTTTACTCTTATGTAATTTTATATAAAAAATAAACTTAAATTTTAAATATCCCAAAAGATTTTGCTCTCGGCGGCACGGTGGCGCAGTGGTAGCGCTGCTGCCTCGCAGTTAGGAGACCCGGGTTCGCTTCCCGGGTCCTCCCTGCGTGGAGTTTGCATGTTCTCCCGTGTCTGCGTGGGTTTCCTCCGGGCGCTCCGGTTTCCTCCCACAATCCAAAGACATGCAGGTTAGGTGGATTGGCAATTCTAAATTGGCCCTAGCGCGTGCTTGGTGTGTGGGTGTGTTTGTGTGTGTCCTGCGGTGGGTTGGCACCCTGCCCAGGATTGGTTCCTGCCTTGTGCCCTGTGTTGGCTGGGATTGGCTCCAGCAGACCCCCGTGACCCTGTATTTGGATTCAGCGGGTTAGAAAATGGATGGATGGATGGATTTTGCTCTCCATAAAAATATATCCTGTCAAAATTATACAAATTCAAATATGATCATGCTGCATAACAAAACCTGGAAATATAAATAAAATTTGTTCTTTTCAGCAATAACAAATCAAATCATTCAGTTGTCTTTGCTCATATGTCATTTTATCAGAGCGGATGCCTGGCATCTTTTTTTGGCAACAAGTTTGTTTATGTTTGGTGTGAGGTTCTGTGTTGTGGAGATTCTCAGGATGGACTGCAGGTGCTCATCAGTGAGGCGACTCCTGTGTGCTGTTTTGTTAGTCTTCATGACTGAGAAGAGCTTCTCACACAGATATGTGGTACCAAACATGCACAAGGTTCGAGCCGCATGTAGACGGAGCTGGAGCATTTCTGTGGGAATGGAGTGAATAAACTGTGCGAGCCGTGCAGTATCGTACTTTGCCTTCAGTGTGCCATTACACTGCAGCTCAATCACCTCCATCTGAATCTGCACAGGTGCAGTTTCCACATCGACGGCAAATGGGTTGCGAAACAACTCAAAATTCTTTTTTTGTTCTTCAAAGCCACCAAAGCGCCGTGCAAACTCAGTGCGCAGTGCACTCAGTTTATCAGCAAAGTGCGTATTTGGGAACACCGTAGTGCCGATTTGGTTCAACATTACTTGGCAACAGGGAAAGTGGGGCAAGTTGCACTGGTGCATTTGTGTCTCCCATAAAAGTAGCTTCACTTGAAATCACTTTGTGATTTTGCACGGGTAAAAACGTCTGCTGAAGTGTCAGATTCTTCTTTAACTCTTCTGCTTTCTGTATCTTGTGCATTGCATTCAGGTCTTTCAGGTTATCTTGATGTTTTGTCTCATAGTGCCGTCTTAGATTAAATTCTGTAATTACAGCCACATTAGCTCCACAAATGAGACACACGGGTTTACTGGCAATGTCAGTAAACATATACTCAGCCTCCCATCGGTTTTTAAAGGCTCTATGTTCAGAATCACCTTTTCTCTTCGGCATCGTGTGGGCTAGCTTCGCAATAACTTGCAGCATCATAAGCTAGACTTGATTAACACGGTAAGTGTTCGCAAGGCAGCTGAAGCGCTGCATTATGGGATCTGTAGTTTATTGTGTTACCAGCGCTTCATATCCCCGGCCATTAATAACAATAATATATAAAATGATCTCGCTGGTCGGATATAATTACACGCCGGGCCGGATGTGGCCTGCGGGCCTTGAGTTTGACACATATGGACTAAATAGAACTTGAAAAGATATATTTTTCAAATGTGATCGCAATTCAGATCGAGTTGACGCAACACTACAGTACATGAGCCCGCGAGCTATTGTGGTTTTGCCTGCATGCCTCAATAAGTTACCCTCCCCTCGCTCTTACTTTTTTACCATTCATCTACTGAATACACTGAGTATGGCTTTACCAAAACAATCATTGATCGCGAATAAAGTATCCATTATTCATAAAGCTTCAATTGGTGATCTGTTCTTCTGCATTAACCGCATATTTTTTCATACGTCTCAAACCAAGGGGATGCGAGGCTAAAATGAATCGGGAAGCATGCGTACATACTCAGTGCATCCCTCTCGAATTGAACCTCGACGCCGCACTAGAGGCGAAGCCTCTACTATTGCGCCAAGGCGTGTGGTTTGTCTATTTGAGCGTAGCAGTGTAATTCGGGTTTTGTTCAGCACTCTTTGGAACTGTTGCTTTTTGTCTGCGCACTGCGTCAGTTCACGTGAGCCGTTGAATCTGGTTTTATATGTCACTCGCTCGCTTCTAATTGTTTCGCTGCCTTCTTAATTATATAATGTATGTTTTCTTCAGCGGTTTTTGGAGCTCTTCCTGGTTTTCTACGTACTGCATGATTACGTGGGCGGTGTGATGATGTCACACGAAACTCCGCCCCCCCACAGCTTTCGCGCTCAACTCCATTACAGTATATGCAGAAAAATAGCTTCCAGTTATGACCATTACGCGTAGAATTTCGAAATGAAACCTGCTCAAATTTTGTAAGGAAGCTGTAAGGAATGAGCCTGCCAAATTCTACCTACACGGGAAGTTGGAGAATTAGTGATGAGTCAGTGAGTGAGTCAGTCAGTCAGTGAGGGCTTTGCCTTTTATTAGTATAGATTCTTGAATAAATCACAATAATCAAAATTCTCAATAATAATCCAATCCTCCACACCTCCCAGCAGCTTAGTCATCCTTCCTCCCAACTCGGCTCCATCTGCTGGGGTTTCCCATCGTCGTTTTAAAGTCCTTGACCCAAAAGTGCTTCTGATCCCTCAGTCCATGTGATTCTTAACACTTCCGGGTCAGGTGAAAACCTCTTTTCTTTATCCCGGAAGTACATCATTTCTTCTGTCCCTGTGACTAGGATGTACTTACGCGTTATAGTGCACATAAAAATCCTTATGCCTCTCTGCAGCATCCTCTGGAGGCCCCCATGGTATCCAGCAGGGTTGTGTAGGAAAACTCCAATGTCCAATGCCAGGAGGGCTCCATCTGGCGTTGTGGAGGTATTGGCCGGGATGAACAGCCAGCCATATCCCACAATATATATATTATATACACACACACACACAGGTCCATTTTGGCTATAGCTTTAAACACTTAACCCTCTTTTGTTGTTTTCCTATAATTTTGCCCTTTTTCTGTGTAGTTTGTTCCCTTCTTTGTATTCTAATAATGACAAAAACAAGCAGAGCAAACACTCAAGCAGATGACACAGAGTAATGAAAGATTGACTCGCTAATTAGCAAATAATGGACTAAATAACCAGAACATCTAGAAAGGCAGAATGAAATTAGCACGATTGTTTTCTTTCACAAAATATACTGTATTGGTGCGACTTTTCAAATCTATTGGCTGCTTACTGTCTGTAGTGTCTTCCTTGCATGATTGGTTGTCTAACACTGATAAACAAGGAATAAGCACACATGTAATGGCCAATTCAGTGCCAAAAGCTTATTCCAATAGCAAGTTATGGAAAGAATGTGCAAACTGAACACAAACAGCAATTGTGCTAGGATTTCAACTCAGGATTCTGGAACTGTGAAGCACCAGTAGAAAACCCTGAAGAGGCCACATTTCAGTTGTCAAACAGTTAATGACCTTTTTATTCTTATGCCTATATTATCAAAAAAATATTACAGATGATTTTTTCCTGTTTATTGTTAAAACAGTTTTTCTAATTCACAGATGCTGAAAATGTTATAACAAGTAATCTTTCATTCATCCATCAATCTATACACCAATCCATCAATTTGCCTACCCTTAAAAGTGTATTTCACCAGGGAATCCTATTGTTTCTTTAAAAATGTTAAAAGTGACAACCTGAACTATATTAGCTGAGAATAAATTGCTGCCATAAATATATAAGAATGCTGTAAAGATCCTTTAAAATCATTTAAAGGTGATTAAAATTACAGCCTTTTTAATATGTTTTAGTACTGTTCAGTTAGAAGCAGTGAGTTATCTTGAACAAATATGCATAACTAGCAAACCCTATGTATTGATGGGTGAACACTTCCTGAAAGACACAGTTGTCCAAATGGGGTTGGTTTTGAGGATATGACTGTAGGTGAATGAAAAGATGTAACTCTGGAGAGGGCAACATACAATACAGCATTTTACACGCTGCATACAGCGATTCAATTTCACGACAAACTGTTTTACACGCCCAAACAGCGATTCACATCCGCGACAAATATGATTCTTCTTAGATGGTGCTGTCGCGTCCACCCACGCTCTCGAAGCATACAAACTGCCTGGTCAGGTGCCCGCTCGCAAGAGCAACCAACAGAGACCCGCCCACCAACTGTAAGACAATGGGAGACCCCTAGCAAACTGTTCTACATGCCGCATACAGCGATTCACATCTGCGACAAACAAACTGTTTTACACACTGCCTACAGCGATTTCCATCCGTGGCAAACATGCCTCTTTTTAGATGGTCCTGCTGTGTCCACCCTCATTTTTGAAGCATACACACCGCCTGGTCATGTGCCCCCTTGCAAGAGAAGCTCATGGAGACCCGCCCACCAGCTGCCTGTGTGTGTGCCTCTGTCTGTCTCTGGCGCTACCTGTGTGCGTGCACAGCTTTCTCTCACGCTGCCTCTGTGTGAACCGGTCAGGCTGCTGAGACAGCGTCTCGACTGTTGCAGGGCCTGCATTGGTGAAGCAGGTGAGACAGAAATGAAACAGAGGCACAGGGCTTATTGGTTTTTAAAGACTGCTTCCTTCATTGTGTTTTAACCTCAGTTTTAAAGGATTGTTTTAAGGATCCCATGAGATACCCCTCGCAAACTATTTAACACGCTGCATATAGCGATTCACTTCCACAAGAAACATGCCTCTAAGAACAGTCAACATGGCTCAGAGGTGCATGTGGACTCTACGACAGACGAACATAAATGACGGCGTTTTTTCCTGTGTCATCGCGTCTGAGTTGGTGGGCGTGGTTCTGCGAGTTGTCGTCGTATCCAATAGTCTTACAGTTGAAGGGCGTGGCTCCTTCCTGCGTCCACCATGGGCGTCTTACTTGTCGGCGCTTAGTGAATTCATGCCCCTTCCAGCGTGCTTTCCATGGGTGTCTTGCCTTAGTGAATTTTATTTTTTTTATATATATATATATATATATATATATATATATATATATATATATATATATATATATACTCAAGCTTGGGAAAACCATAACACTACAAGTCTGGGATTTTTTTATTTTTATTTTATTTTAAGGCATGACTTAAGTTTAATAACAATTTATCTTTTTTTAAAAGTGTGACCATCTATTTTCAACATTAATTTCCTACAAGAACAACTGACATAGAAAAGCACACTCTGTGTCTGTTAAACACACCAGAGCTTTAACATAATTTATACATTCATTTGCTGAACCACTTAATTCACTGCTGCAGAGAACTAAAGCCTTACCAGGCAGAATTAGATGTAAGGCAGGAACCAGCCCTGGACAAGTCACCAGTCCATCATGGGGCACAGAAACATTGTACTGCAAGTTTAAATAAAAATATTTTCTTCTTTATATTGTCACTAGATGGCAGAATAACTTTAAAATAAGACCACACAAATGTCTGTGTGGTGAGGAAACCACTGTACATGATGCCTCTGATTACCTGTTATTCTTGAAGCATGTTCACATAGGTTTTATTGTCTATTTGCTAACTAGTTTATAGCCCATCAAAGTATGGGTGATATTACAGCTCTCTGAATAATTAAAATACTGAGATGTATACTTGATATCATTTAATGATGATAGGAGTTAAAGCATGTTATTAAACATGGGAACACGGTGGCGCAGTGATTGTTCATGCCTCACGCAAGATACTTGCTGCACCGTGTGCTTCCTCAATGAAATAATTTATTGCAGCCGTACTGTCTATTTCAAACGTACTAACCCCCAATTCCTGTCCTTACTTTTCTTTCTCCAAATACCCAATTGCCACACAATCAGCTCTGTAATAGACGTTCAGCCATCTGTAAGCTTAGAACGCAGATTCTTCAAAACCTTTAAGTAACATTGAAATCTTTGTAGTACATGATATATTCTATCCATCTATCCTTCCAGTGTCGCGCCAGTCCCAGCAAGAATACAGTGCGAGGCAGAAACAATCGTGAACGGAGTGCCAGCTCCTTGCTGGCGCTGCAACACCATGTCCTCACATGTTTATTTATGAACAATATAGATTATTTAAATTAAGTTAAAATTTAATTCTGTTGCATTTCATCTTAAAAATGATCTTGTCATCGTATGTAAATACGCGCTTTATAAAGTGGCTCGGTTTGTGCAATATTATAACTGTATTGCAAGTTTACAGTGAGGTAATTGTAATTATAAGTACAAACAGTTCTACAAGGAGCACTTGATGGACTGATTGGTTGCGTTTATAGTTCTTGGGATGAAACGGTTTCTGAACCGCGAGGTCCGTACAGGAAAGACTCTGAAGCGTTTGCATTATGAGAGCAGTTCAATAGACTGCATGGCTGAGGCAGCGTGTGCTTGATGGTGTATACCGATAATTCTCTTTCCGATCAGCTGCTGTACAGCTGTGATTTCCCACTCAGATACAGTGATATAAATACTCCAAGTGGTGCAGTGAGAGTAATATGGAAAAGGATGATCTGCTGTGGCAACCCCTAACGGGAGCAGGTGAAAGAAGAAGAAGGTGTAGTGAGAGTAACGATGCTAAAGCAGCTATTGTGTTTAGAATAGTTTGACCATTCTGTGGACCATTATATTGTTACAGGTTAATTACAATGAGATGCATTAAACTAATAAATAATATGCAGTTAATTTCAGTGTATTTATAAAGCCGCGTCAGGGATGTGGATCAAAAAAGGAAAGGGAAACCACACTGGAACAGTAGCATTGCTTTGATGCTGGGTGCTGCCAGTCTGCAAAACAGAGCAGAGAACTTGTGTATGCCAGGGTATGAGCTATTTGAGCGTGGAAACGTTCGTAAGTAACACTTTTGTGCGTACGCACCATTTATACATGAGACCCCTGCTCTCCACCATGGACAAATGCAGCCAACAATTTTAATTTGAGACACTGACTGAGATTTTAATTCTTCATTGGGTAATTCTGTCAAAATGTTATGTTTTAAGAAATTTTAATTGTAGTTAGTCACAGACAATCCACTACCAAAAATTAACAATAGGACATCAACCAATGCAATTTTGGCTTTACTTGAGTTGGAATGTGCTGACTGTGAAAGCTACTGAGCCACTACAAGGCTATTTGGGCTACATTTTAACTACATAACATTGCAAAGTACTGTTAAGAAGCAATGATTTAATATTGTAATTACATTAAATTACTTTTTGAATATAATTCTTAATTTTTAAACATAAAAACTAAAGTGTCTCAGTAAATATTTTATGTGTGTGTAAAAAGTACTTTGATAAGACGAGTCTGAAAAAATGTCAACCAAAATGATGGCATACAATCAATTTATACAAATAGTATCAACAGTTAAATCAAAAAAACACTTCAGCATTAAACCTATGGTTGACGCAGGATGAATAAATCACCTCTAAAAAAATATACATTTCTAATTCAACTGTATTTCAGAAAGTGGTTTTAATATCACTATTACATTACTAACAATGCAATTTTCAATCTCATTGTTAATGTGGTTGACTCACTAAAACTGTTGAGTGAAGCCTGGTGTTTCAATAGTCAGTATAATCTCTGTAATTACCTAATAAATTCTGGCATGCATACATACCAACAGTGGCCAGTGTGTTGGCAGTCTGCCATCCAAAGTGCCTTGAAGGATTAAATGGAAACAAAGCCTGTAACACAAATAAGATTAAATAAGCCTTCTCTAACTACTGCCCACAATACAAATAAATTGAAATGTTAGTACTGTATATACATTAATAAGTGCTATAATATACTATCTGGGAATGTCTGACAAGTAAAACAAATAATCTGTGAAAGAAATACATGAATGTAATTTACATCTGAACGTTTAGTGGATTTACTATCATGTGTTTAATTTTAATTTGAAATTTAAAAAAAAAAAACAGTAGCAATACCCAAGTTTAACCACAAGAGAAATTCAAATTACAATTTAGCAAGTTTCTGGGAAAATATTATAGTTTCTAGTGACTGAAGGGTATTATTCAATCTTTACTGGTTGACAGACCAAACAATAAAAGAAGGGCTTAATAGACAGGGGATACACAAATTAGGGGGAATACAATACTACATGGGTTAAAATTTTTTTTTTCCAGTTTACAGATAAGCTGGTAGACTCATCTCTAACAAAAGCATCATTTTGCCTTGTAACAGACCCTTCATACAAGTCAGCCAATGTTGCTGTATTAAAAACTGAGGACATGATTAATCAATGTTTCTGGTGCTAGATGGGGTGCCATGAGTTACCAAGCCAGAGATAAAATGCACTTTTCCCACCTAAAGGGGTGATTTTTTTTAACTTATGAAACAGTGTTAACCAAGTAGTTGCTTGGGGGGTTTGGCAATTTTTTTTTAACTTATGAAACAGTGTTAACCAAATAGTTGTGTTGTGTGTTTTCTGTCAAAGTTAACCTTATATATTATTGAGGCTTCATGAAAACAAGGTTATGATCATACATGCTGAATGGTGCACTCTATTTCATGTATTCTTTTTAATTGATTTTATTAAAAGCAAGAAACATTCCATATAATTAAATCAAGCTTAATAGAACTAAATTCAACCCCCAACCGAGAAAAAGAAAGGAAGGCCAAGAGTTAGGGTAAATCTTTAACAGTAGAAAAGAAGGAAGAGAATCCTTTTCCACCAGTAATATAAATGCTTACTCTAAAATGTTATTGATTAGATCTTGCCAGGTTTGAAAAAAGTTTTGTATGGATTCTCTAAGTGAGAATTTAAATTTTTTCCAATTTTAAATAGTATATAACATCAGTTGCCCACTATATAAAAAGTGGTGGGCTAGGATTCTTCCAGTTAAACAATGAACGACTACATGCTAGTAGAGAGGTAAAGACAATAACAGTTTGTTTGTCCTTCTCCACTTTTGGGAGTATACCAAACACAGCTGTTAATGGATTAGGAGTGATTGTGACACCAATGTCTGTTTAATAAGCATTTAAAGATTCTGGTTCCGAATGATATTAATTTGGTGCCTGCCCAAAACATACTGACCTAGTGAGGCTAGTGCTAGACTGCAAGGTTTGAAGGTTGCATCGTGCTCTGGAAACATTTTGGACAATTTTAAGTGAGATAGATGTGCTCGATAAAAGATTTTAGGTTGAATAATTGTATGCTTTGCACATATGGATCTAGAGTGAATTCATCTGCAAATAGTGATATTTTCTGCTCAAATCCTTTTCTGATAATCATCTTTATCTCAGATGCATTTTAAAAGTGAACAGCCAATAGTTCAATGGTGATTACAAAAAGCAGTGGTGAAAGGATGTATCCTTGTCTAGTACCAAGTTCTAGTTTGAAGTAGTCTGAGATAATGTTGTTAATACAAACTGAAGCTTCTGGACTGGTATACAGTAGTTTGATCCATGCATATATGCTCAGACCAGACCCAAGTTTGTGCATTGTGGTGAATGAGTAGTCCCATTCAACCATATCAAATGCTTTTTCTGCATCCAAATATAATAAGGTCTCCGGGGCGTTAGAATTTATGGGTGAATATATTACATTAAAGAGGCGTCAAAGATTGGAAGCCAAGTGTCTGCCTTTAATAAATCCAGTTTGATCTTGTAATATTACCAATTTTATCCGCCCTTCTAGCTAGAACTTTGGAGAGCATCTGTTATTCAGAAGTTTGATTGGTGTGTATGATGCACATTGTAATAAGTCCTTATTTTTCTTAGGAAAGATGGTCATAAATGCTTGGCGAAAAGTTTGAGGTAAAATTTTATGGTCTCTGTCTTCTATAAATGTTGCTAATAATAAGGGAGCTAACCTAATTGAATTTTTTTTATAAAAATCAGCAGGGTAGCCAAAAGGGCCTGCTGCTTTCCCATTCTGAAATAAGTTTATACTGTTTAGTAATTCTGAGAGTGTCAGAGGTTTATCCAGTTCCTCTGCACGGAGAGTATCTAGCGGTGTTATCTGTAATACATCAAAAAACACATTAGATCATGTCATCTTCTTTAAACGGAGTAGAATATAAGGACTTAGCACTCTCTAAATGTGTGCGTTATATTTTTATGTTCAATAGTTTATTTCTTTGTCTGTGTTGGTAATTACTGATATTGCATTGTTAACTTCCTGCTTGAGGATTTGTTGAGCAAAGATCTTATTAGCCTTCTCTCTGTGTTCATAGTAATGATGTTGTGATTTAAAAATGAGTTGTTCCATTTCTTTTCTTGTCAAGAGGTTGAATTCTGATTGCAAAGCCTGTCTTTCCCTATAAAATGTCTCATTTAAAGTCCTGGTGTGTTCTTGATCTATTCTGGTAATTTCACCGAATAAATTGGACACCTTCTTGGCTTTCAGTTTATTTTTGTGGGACAGATGTAAAATAATCTGTTCTCTTAAAAATGCCTTCAAAGTTTCCTACAGTATACATGCAGAGACCTCTGAGAATGCATTTGTCTCTAAAAAATAATCAGTGAGCTTGGATATAAATTTTGTACCGTTCTCTTCAGCAGGGGGTTAAGATGCCAGCTGCGCGATGAGTATGTTAGGCATAGTGATTTGACCTCCATGAACAGAGGGGCATGGTCAGAGATAACAATAATGTCATACTTGCAAGATCTGAATGTGAGAAAAAATTGTTACCAATAAAGAAATAATCAATTATTGAGTAGCAATGATGTACTGGTGAGAAGAAATATGCTCTTATGTTTGGATTTAGAAATCTGCATAGGTTTGATAAGTTATGATCGATTACAAACTGTCTAATTATTTTCGCAGTGTTAGATGTTATCGCCACTGTAGCTGAAGACCTTTTCAAGGCCTTAATTTAAAATGCAAAGTCTCTGCCCATTATAATTTTATGAGAGTTCACATTAGGAATGTATATATTTATCAAAATCGCTTTACAATTAAATAAATTACCCATCACCATCACATATTGCCCTTCAGGATCAGACACTACACTACATCTGATACTACAAATAAATTGTTTTATGTATTAAGACTCCCAGATCTCTGTTTTTTTTTGTTTAGCTAAAATATTTGGCCAGTCCAATCTGTTTGTGAACGAAACCAATCCTTACTTATTAAGCGAGTCTCCTGTAAAAATACTATCTTGGCATTGAGACCTGTTAAAGTGAGAGAATATTTTCTTTCTCTTTAATTTGTGATTGAGACCTTTGACATTCCAGCTCACAAATGTCACCGTTTGGTCATAGAGACATTAATTCTGAACTTTTGTTAACATTCTATAGTCTTAAATTAAGGTAGTACATTATTACATAAGACAGCTTTAATCTTAATTTCCAATTTTGCCAGAGGTTATGGCTATGAAGCCTATTGTTGTGTAGGCACTTGTGGGGGCAAAAAGGATAGATTAAAAATAGCTCGATCTCTTTCTCCTTCTCCGACCCAATTGGGCTTTTTCCTTTCCGTTTTGGAGATGGACGCCTAAGATGGATCACCATTAGCAGTGGTGGTATTTTACCCTTTTTTTCTATCAACAGGAAGTATCCTGTATTTACTCAACCCGAGGGGATTTAATTACAGTACATGCAAGTATATACAAGCATGAGTAGCCGAAAAAAGGCTTAGAAAGAAACAAAAAAAAATAAAACAGCTAAAACATCATCAAAGCCTAAACAGGCATCAAGTTCATGAACGGCCAGCTAGAGACTGACCTGGAACAGATCTTACAGAATCTGATGCTGTAGATCTGAGAGAAAAAGTGGGAGCAAAACTACAAGTGAGTCGGGTCAGGAGAACTTGTCAATTCCAGGATATTCATTGGAACTGAGCATGGTCTTACTATCAGCGCTGTCAACTACTCCCCACAGGTCAACAGCACCGACTCTAACTGGGCTTGCTACTCTGCCTGTGGAGCGCAGAGAAGACCAAATGAACAGTCTAAACTGAAGGTAACAATCACCACAATGATTACCGCAATAACTACCATTCTTGAGGGGGACATAAATGAGATAAAGAATATAAAGAAGGTTACAAAGATAAGAAAAGATATAAATGATATAAACATGACAACAAGAAGCTGTTTCAGTATAGTAAGGACTGCGAGAAACATTTAAGTAATTGCTTTGAGGCAACTTTTAAAGGCATACTAGAAAAAATTGGAAAGAAAAACAACCACAAGGAAATGCGAATAAAGTTGAGAGTAAAATTAGAGTACATGCTACTCAACTTGAAGATGTTAATCAAATGTTTATGACTTGTACTGAAACAGTTGAACAACTGGTATCTACCACTGATGAAAAAGCAATGGCTGCAAATTCCAAATGCAAAGTGCTTGGAGACAGTCTAGCTGTGCTGGAAGATGAATACAGAAGAAATAATATCAGAATTGATGGTCTCCCTGAAAATGGTGAAAGTCCAAACTCAATGAAATTCATTGCTGAACTATTCCGTAAAATAATTGGAGAGGACTTTAAATCAGACACCAAGATATCAGCAGTTTACTGCATACATGGATTGAATGCCTCAAAGCATACAAGCCTTATTGTTTCGACAAACTACAATCTAAAGTAAATCTGATGTCGCTTCTCAGATTGAAACAAGACATATTTGAATATAACTGCATTTATATTTTCCCTAATTATTCACCTTCAAGAGCTGCTAAACTTGCCACACTTTACAGAATTAAACAGTGCCTACAAAATGCCGAAATCAGAAACTTTTTTTTTCTCTTTTATCTATTTATTTATTAATTTAAAAAAGGGGGACTGTTTAACATCATACTCTTGGTTTACTGTATTAGGATTGTACTATCATACATTAGGATTAGGATAATGTATACTGTATTAGGATTGTACTATCATACGTGATCTGCTTCACCATGGATACTGTTTAACATCATTCCCTGGGTTTATTCTTTTGGGACTGTTTAAGGTTATATTCTAGGTTTATAGTATTAGATATCTACTTTAATCTTTCTACACCACTGCTGGGTGACTTGCTTTGTTTTGGACATGCTCTAGGCATGTTAGAGGACAGGGACTTCGTGAAGTTTGTCCTAGCCTCATTAGGGAGGTGCACTCTTTTCTAAACTACATCTTTTCAATAACGATGAAGAACATGGAATGAGTACACATCCACATCTTAGTACAATCCCTTTCTTTAAAAAGAAACAGAAACTACAGTATGTAGAATACAAAGACTGCTACACTAAAATTTCTAATGGAACTAGCAAAATCACAACTTAAAACCCAGCCATCCAAAAGCCATCTGTAATGTGACCTTGACTGTGTTAAAGTCAATTAAATACAATTTAAGATACAATGAAAGTTCAGAAGCTCATTTTGATTAATTTTAATGGCAGTCTTCTAGCGATACCTATTCATTCTTTTTGAATAATTCAGACACATTAGTCCTTGGATGGCCTAAGGAATTAAAAAAAACTATTACACATAATTGTAGGAAAGAAGAGGAAGGGAGTGTGGAAATGTTCTTAGAAGCAAATTATCCTTCTATAATAAGTTCTTCAAGGCTTAAAATGTAGCCAGTCCACCACTGCACAAAATTTCATACTTAAAAAAAATAAAACATTGTTTGACACCACAAATACAAGATTTCAGTTTATTGTTCTGTTAAAAAAAAAAAAACACGTACCTTCCAAAAATTCCCAGAAGTGGTCAATAGCACAGAAGTAGGGTGTACAGTAGTTATCAACTATGCAACTAGGTAAGGTATGCTCCCAGTCTTGTTACTACATCTACTGATTGACATTGTGTTAATTTGATTGAATGCATATTTCTGACACTTATTCTAAGATCATGCATGTGACTGATAATTTTTTTGTTTCCAAGCCAGAAAAAGCACACCAGGTCACATCAAACATCAAGACAAAGATGATTGCATTTTTCGGCATTTGATACGCTTGTTAATAAAAAGTTCGTTCCCTGTGAACACATAGTTAATCAGCAACTTTACACTGAACTGCTGACTCATCTGCAATATGGCACGTAAAACGCTTATTTCTGTCCAATATGCTCAGTATTTAACTTGACTTCATAACACAGCTAAATGAGAGATGTGACCAGACAGATTAGACCAGTATCCACTAATGTAGGAATAGCCAAGGCCAACAGGAGAGAGGAAAAAAAAAAAAAAACTCATACCAACTCTCATACCAAAATTAGAAAAGCAAGAAACCATACATCAGGTAATCTCACATTACCTGAATAAGATTGTAGATAGAGATGTCTGGGGCTGGAATGCCACGAGATGAGTTCTGAGGGAACAATGCAGATTTAAGTTTTGGGTATGGGGCCAGAGCCATTTTTAAAAGTTGCGGGTCCACCTTCCATGATGATTCCTCTCCATCTTTTTGCCCAACAACCTTTTAGAAAATAAAAGCACATATTTAAACAGAGGTATAATACAAAGGGGGGCTGGCGCCCTGCCCAGGGTTTGTTTCTTGCCTTGTGCCCTGTGTTGGCTGGGATTGGCTCCAACAGAACCCCCTGTGACCCTGTAGTTAGGATATAGCGTGTTGGATAATGGATGGATGGATAATAAAGAGGGGAAAAAGTCTTATTAGTAAACAGAAAAAAATCCTACCTCATCAAACCCTCCAGGGGCAAACATTAATGTTGCCAAAGCCAGCAAGGTGTGACCTTCTAACAGCATACTGCTTACACTAGCTTGGCTGCCAGGGATCAGTATATGGGAATTAGTCAGGCTAGACTGGAATATGACATAGGGATCTGTAGGGAAAAAGAGCAAAAGAATAAGAATACTGAAAGCTGAAATATGCAAAAAATGGCTTTGGAACATTTTTTGTGCTATCCAGCCGTATTTCATAAGCTGCTAATATCTATAACACTCTAGGGTTAAACATATTTAAACTAAGTTAGGCCTAATCACTTAAAGATAGTAGCAATTCACTCACAGAAATTAGCCCTTAAATTTCCATCACTGGACTTTAAAACAAGATTTTGACTTTGCTTCTCACCTATTTTTCACTATGCTGCTGGAAAACTATGTCACTTAACCTGCCTGTACTAATACTAAAAAAAAACCAAAAAAAAAAACCAGGTAAGTCACCTCAGATCAAAGCTCTAGCCAAGAGCATAACATTTTCCTTATAGGTTTACTGGGAGCTAAATATATGCCATCAGAGAATCATTTTCAGACATAACATTAATAAAATATTTCATATGTCTGGTGTTTGTTTATGATTTTAAGAGTATTACTTTTAATGCTACATGCACATAGTATTCTGCTTGTTGAAATAGTATACTGATATGCAGTTACCACAACCTTTGAAGAACCTACTTTAAAAACATATCTAAAGTTCATGTGAAATTTTTGACCACTTAAAGATATCAATACATTAATAATATACACTTAAAAATATTAGATGTGGCATTAATTAAAGATATACTGTATTTAGCATAAACAGATAACATACATCATGTATCATTCTTTGTGACGTTATGGCACAGTGTTTAGTGATGCTGCATAGCTCTATAGTCCCAGTTTCAAATGCTGGCCCAGACACCATCTAAGATTACACCTCCTAATCATGTCAGCATGGACTCTCAAGGTGTTCCTCATCTCTCCCATATCTCAAAGTTGAGTTAGCGGGCATCTCTAAACATTTAAAGGTTTGAGTTTGTGTGTGGAAGGGCTTTGTAATTGAATAGAATCTTAGCCTAGGGTTGTCTCCTGCCTGTATGATGATGCTACAAGAATAGTAGGGGATTAAGAAGGTTCAGAAAATGAACAAAGTAATGGAGCTAAAGCATCATGCTACACCTATGAAGTCAAAAAAGAATAATGTATATATACTGATTTATACCATATAGAAAAGCATAAAATAGGTAAAAAAAAAGATTTGCATTCAAAAAAAGGGGTAAGTGGTCTCACATTCCAAAACCCTGTGGGATGTCAAGAAAAAAGAATTCCCAGGGCTATAGCACAGATGCTAATTTTTCTTGTTACTTTTACACACGCTATATACCGTATAAAGATCACCAAATAGTACACTAAAGATGGCAAACAAAAATGGTATTGACATACTTGATGGTATGCCATCGCAAGGCATGCTAACAGACAAATTCAGGTTTGGTTAATTTACTGTTGCAGATCAAGCTAACAAGAATGTGTTAAGGAAATGTAAAGTACCTAAGAGTACCAGACTAAATCTGATGTATTATCAATCTATTTCTTATCATATTTTCCACTTACAGTAAATGATCTACTTAAAGTCATCACAGCTTTACCTTTTGGATTCTTTGTGATCTCCTGAAACCTGACTAACAATTCAAACCAAGGGTGAGCCGCATATAAAACTTCATCAGCCAGGATAGGGCAGTTGCTCAGATTTAACCTGAAAATAGAAGAAGGTCAATGATGTGTGTCATCCTTGTTTAATTATTATTACCAGTATAATATCTAACAGTTTATCTTTGAATTCCTTGGTCTTAAATTTTAAACCAATGGTGCCGTAACTCCGAGAGGTTTTAATTGTAGACTCCTAAGTCAAGCAATTCTGTAGTCTATTTCTAGCTGTGTTCAATACTAAATATTAGCAATAGAAAACCTTTTTTATAATTGCTTCCATATAATATTCTTGTGACCTTTTAAAAATCAAGCCAACATGTAAAAGTTATCTGAAATGTCAGAATCTCAAAGTTCTAAATTGTACTTGAATTTCAAAGACTGAACATCCTGCACAACCAGCCTGATTGTGTATTTACAGTAAAAAACAGAATAAAGATTAATAAGTAGTATACATCAGGTTTATATTTGAAAATGTCACCCTTAACTGTATGCAACCTTACACACAATGCAAGCGATATAATACTTATTCTTACAAAATGCACACTGTATGGATACATGGAGAAAACAGGAAAACAGCATGATAAAACTATAACAAAATGTTAAGTGGATTTAAAGTGAAAAAGAAAAAACATATTAGGGTTGCCAATAAGAGCAGACATATGAATGCAGAGAATTCCTGTAAAACAAAAAAATGTACAGGTCCAAATGGGGAAAAATTAATAATAATAATCATATACTTTACTACCTTGGTCGGCCAGAGCCCATAGCAGTAAAAGCTCCAGCTCACTTGCCTGTAATATTCCAGATAAACATATAGCAAGTAGCGCAGTCCATTCTCTAAACAGAAGGTAATGAAGTGGGAGTGAAAGTCCATTCCATTGGACGAGAGATAATTAGGGACTGGTAATGAATCCTGCATCACCCCTCCAGCCTGACACAGTCTTCCCAACAACTGCTCAAAATCATCCAGGTCTGAGGTCACAAATATTTTATTCCTGGTGGAAGAAGAAAAAAAAAAAAAACAATTCAAGCTGCCACCTTTTTCTTAGCATCATTAAGATTCCTTCATTGCAAGGTACACTTTGTACAGTTTCAAGTACCTTAAGAAACAGTGTATTAAAAATCCTAAATTTCACCACAATTATATGTATTTTTAAAATTGGTATTTGGTAAAAGGAATTCAATTTCCAGCCGAGAAAATTTGTTTTTCTGTAATTTAAAAAAAGCAGCAGTTAATACAAGGTGGGGCATAAAGATCTCCCACATTTTGAAGGGATATAAAAAATGAACAAAGCTATCTAAACAAGAAAATTGTATATATTTCTGAAAAGTACATAAAAAACAGTTTTGTTTTAATGGGTCTTAAAAATTATAATCACACAAATGGCAATATATTGCTGAAGACATTCCTGGAAGTTCTCCATCACTCTCTGGCTCATCTCAGGCGGAATGGCATCGATTTCCTGTTTGATCCTTTCCTTCAAATCTTCAAGAGATCAAGGACAATGTTTGAAAACCTTTTCCTTTAGGTATCCCAAAGGAAAAACTCACATGGGCTTAAATCAGGTGACCATGCCGGCCACCCCACATCTCCCCTTAAAGAGATCAAATGCCCAGGGAACATTTCCCTCAACACTCCGAGCAAACGTCGTGCCGTGTGAGCTCTGGCCCCGTCCTGTCCTAGATGTGCCAGGTGATTTTCTTATATTATAGTATGGATTAAAAGTAAGGATTTCACATCCATACTTTCTCTGCAAAGAATTACTTGTTTTTTTAAGTACTTTGTGCTTAAAATAGAACCTTTTCGGCCGATGTAATGAAGATCTTCCTGTTTAAACGGGGCTGCGAGACGTGAACTCAGCTGTTTGGCGCACCTCATTCGATTTTTTCCAGCAAACAAATTTTCAAAACAAACCGCATTGTACGACTCTAATCAGGGTCAGAGTAATAATTATGTTGGTGGGGTCATTTTAGATCGGCTAAAATTTTAAAAATGCCCGTTGTTAATGCCCAGCCGTCATTACTCAGTTTGCCAATAGATGTCAGAAGGACGGATGCCAAAATCGAACTGCCCAAAGATAAATTTCGACGTACCAAGCAAATGGCTATACATTCTAAATTACTTACGGTTCCGGAGCTGTCCAAGGGTTTAAGTCAGTCGACGATGTTAGTCCTGGAAAGAACGCCCCACCAAACGAACGTTCCAAAAGCCAATCAAACTTACTGTTATCTGCTCAAACCAACACCGACTTACTATACTCGGCTGTCCAGCGCTGTCACTGTAGTATTCGAACATTCTTAGCCAACTATGCAATAATGCATCCACGTTTGCCATGTTATGTTCTAACTACAGAGGCAGATTCCCATTGCATGGTTCTAATTTGTATTGAGTCGAGGTATTGATATGAACACCATACATACGGGGTATTGACGCAAACATCATACATACGGATAGTATCAAATTATAAATAACGAGATATATATATATAAACTTGTATTTGATTGCAATGTTTAATTAAATTCATTTTCAATGGAAAGAACATATAAAAATTTGGTATAATCTCAGGCACCTTACAATGAGACATTTCATGCAGTGATACAAATGAGAAGTGGTGTTAATTTGTGTTCTACAACTGTACTTCTTGATACAGGATTAAATAAACAAGCCTGACCAGAGTGTGTTTTTCCTAGACTATTAAATAATGTGATTGTTTAATGTTTATTTTCAATGCTAATTTAAGACTTATAAGAAGTTAGAAACTTGGTGTGTATGTTGCTTAGCCCTAACATAATGAAAGCAATGCATGGTAAGAATGAAATTAAAACTTGATAATTTAGAAAAAATGTAAAAGCACATTGCACTGTGAAAAGTCCATACTTTGCCAGCTTGTCAAGCACTTTGTTCTTCATGTAGCTGCAGCAATGCGTGAAACTATTGATAACCACTGGTGTAAGTGCTGGCCATTTCTGGGAAACTGTGCTCTCTGGAACACCAAAAAAATCCAACCATATTCCAATATTCTGCCAAATATGCAGCAACGTCAGGTATCCCCAGAGAACTTCTGTGATGTGTGTTTTCATACCTGGTAGAAAAAATAAAATGAATATCATGACCAGAAATTGACTCCTACCATGTTACTTCCAACAACAGCATAATGAAGTTAAATTTAGCATTGAAGCAGAAACATCTGAGGGCAAGGTTTGATTCTAGGCTGGGCTGCCTTCTGTGAATTCATAACCTCCAAATATTTGTATTTCTTTTCACCAGGGACTGTGGCATCCTAGAGAGTTAATCTTAAGTGCAGTTTGTCTGCTTTTAGTGTGACCAGCACATTCGAGATCCCATAGAACCAATTCACATTGTGAGCTGGGGGGCTGATCGCATCTTCAGAGAATACAGACGTTCCTGGGGAAACCCCTGAAAAACATTGACAGACTACCTTCATATTGCTCCTTACCTCACTTGCGGCTCTGTCGCGTGATAAGCCTCAAGTGCAGTACTCCACTTACTTAAAAGCCTGTATGGCACCTGTCAGTTTTGGAATTGATTGTTTTGCTTCTCTCTCTCTCTGACTTTTCCTGCTCCTGACGCATACTCCTTTGAAGGAGGACATACGTTTGCTTTCTTTTAATTGAGAGATGGAACTGTCATCTCTGTCCTGTCAAGGAGCACGTTTAAACTTTTAAAAAGAAGAGAAAAATGTTTGTTTGCAGTGTTTGAATAACCAACCTCCTTTGTTTCTGTGCAAATCTGTGACTCAAGCGTGACAACATATTACACAAGAATGCAAAATGAGCTTCGAATGAAAGGTACTTGCCACATGCAACATCTGTTACACAAACAACTTTTTTATTAATAGTTGTTTAGAATTCCTCAATTATATTTGAATCCTATCATCATTCATTTTTACACAAAAATATTTTTTATAGTACTGGACTATTTTAGCACTAAATCATTTATTCAACTACTTTAAAAGGCATATTATTATGCCCATGCCCCTGGTGATACTTTGAGAAACTAAAAGAATAATGCCAAAAATATGTAGTATGTTTTCGAAAATACACTTCAATATTATGACAATGTGAATATATTACACTAGTAATGGCGTACTGCATGATAACGTGCAGTGAATACACTTGACTTGAGCATTCATAGTTTTCAGACTCTTTCTCTGTCTCTGTTTAGCATTCATTTGCTCAGAGGTTGATGCGCTTGCTGCTTCCTGAACAGCTCTTTATTTCTCCACCCTAGCGGCCCGCTGCTTCTCTTCTTTCATCAGCATCTTTTCACGTTAAAACTGATTAAGTTAGTTTTTGTGTTGCAATTAGTAATTTTCATTAAATTTTTCACTTAAGCTAGCACTTAAGTCTTTAATCTGCCTCAAGAATGATTAGCAAAGGTGGTAGGGAATGAAAACGGCACCCATACGCATGCGCCGCACGGCTGCCCTGCTGCGCACTGCCAAGAGTTGATTCTACAATAAAATAAAATAAAAATAAAAACAGTAATAAAAATCATCACCCCAAAAGCAGATAGTAGACGTCACATAGTATATTTCAAGTCTAATAGGTGAAACAGTTTGCGAGCTACAGGTGATTTAAAATCCTGGACAGACAAACAAACAGCCACTGTAGCGTATAATATAAGAAGATTTACAAAAAAGACTGACTACCTAAACCACGGCTATCTCCTGCAGGGCACTTATCTTCCTCAATCTGTCTTGATAGTAGGATAACTTCCTGAATGTTGTTGTCCCACCATTTGGCCCAATCCAATAGTATACTCGAACACTTGGTTTGGATAAGAGTTTCATCTCTTAACATCTTTTCTAAAACTGCCTCATGTTTTGAATCAATTTGTTCCATCTGCAAAGACCTAGGATCCAAACGACAGTCAAAACATAAAAATAAAATATCAGAGCTCATTACCAATTAATATAAATGTTAAAGTTTAGTTAGTATAAACAGGCCAGAAGTCAAAATTAAGAATGTAAAGAGCGGAACCAACATATTACATTAATAACTGAGCTATGGTTCAGTTTTAAGGCATCCTCAAATCACAGCATTTTGTTTAAACCTGACTGTAATCAAAGCACCCAGAAATCATTTTTATAATACATTTCTGGATCATTTTTTCTATTTCAGCACAATATATTCACCTACTCAGATCTACCACACCGGCCTTTACCTGCATCCAAACACCACAACCTTGGATTTTCCTTGACTGCACCCAACTTATGTGAGGCACAAAATATGAAACTTAAAGGTCACATATTAAAGCAAGTTCATTTTTTCTCTCTCATGTATATTAAACAAATGCTGCATAATAATCATAATCAGCAAAGGACATGCATCTTAAGAACAATTTTACTCAGTCTGCAACCATCTTTTCATATGACTATGCTGACATCTCTTTATATTTAGAATAATAAGTTTCTCAATGTGAGGACTTAAGGAAGTAATTTTCATTTACTCTTACCCAGTGCCACATACAACCTGTGTAGATTTTGTTCTAGGGGATGGCAGAAGTTGCCTCTCCACTATTTTGATGAACTCCAGCAAGCTGCTTTCCTTTTCAGAAAAGTGATTCTGCTTCTGTAAATGCTCAGCCTACAGTAAATCAAACAGCCATTTGAAGAGACAGTTATTTTTTTTTATACTAAAGGTAAGATTTTTAATCTCACTGAAAGGAAGCCCACATTTATAACAAAGTAAAACCTTTATATACAAAAAGCAACCTCAAGGCTCTAAACAACCATGCATTGAAACTGAATTTTTTTCTTACCAAAAAGTCACGCAGATCTTTGTCATCTGTATAGAAGCAAACAGTATGTAACTTCTTATTTACATCATACCCCTGTACAACAAATAAATATGACAGATGCAATTTAAATAATAGCATATATTAATTCAATATTATACTATTTTGGTAAATGCAGACATTTTCAGTTTTTTAACATAAATTCAAATATCAACTTAAACTAAAATATTATTAGCAAGACACTTATTTTAATATCAGGATGAGAATGGATAATTGTTTGTTAAATTGCCTAGACAGTCAGTGTGGTGTAGTGGTTAAGGCTTAAGACTTTGGACTTCAAAACCTAGTAATACTTTGCTAGAATGACAGCTATTTAAATACATTTATTATTTCTGGACATTTTTACTATTTATAGTGGACTGAAAGGGACAGTCACGAAGATGTAAATTAGAAAATGGAATAAAATATACTTGAACCAAGACTCATGTTTCTATAATTTGGTCTTCAATTAAGAAGAACAGAGTTAGTTATCAATATGACTGAAAGTTTTCCCAAAGCTAAAAGGTGCTAAGTTGCAGAACGTGCAATTCAGAATTCAAAACAGACGTTATTCACACTGTACACTTTTATTCCAGCATTTTACACTGCTTAATTTCTTTCATGCCTATACAGTTCATGAAAATATAGCAAACCTTCCTATGTCCTTCATTCTGCAGATAATCCAAATAATTTTAAAATACAAAAATATTAAGTACGTTGAAATAGAATATTTCAGAAATGAGAAATACTCAAAACAGCATTTGTAAGCAGTATCCCCTATTTACAGACATCACAAGTTGGGTAATAAGCTGCACTGCTGTAGAGTGTACACTCTATAACCTAGATTCCCTAGTTCAAGTAGTCTAATAATTTTGTGACGATTGCTAAAGAAAAATCAATATTAAGAATGTAGAAGAAAATAAACCTTTCACATTAGAGAGAATGAATAATACAATTCTTGTATTCCATGTTAAACAATACAACATGGCAAAACAACAGCAAACTAGAAACACTAGATTACCTACCATATTTCTCAAGAGCCTTCCTGCTTCTGTCACCTTCCTCTGTTGAAGATGCTGAAAGACCAAGTTAAGGCCTATCTTCAGAAGCTTATCAAGACAGTGAGCAGGGTCATGATGTTGTCTCAAATAAGCCTGAGCCAATGGGATCTGGTTACTCATGATGGCATCTTGAATAAATTCCTAAAAAAGAGGTTGGTTGCAAAATTACTGTTCATTCCTTTAACACTACACTGAACTGCCTGAAAATTGCTTATTAGAAGCCCAAACTGACCCAAAAAAAAAAAAAACACCTCAGGAATATAGAAAAATCAAGACTGCATTATCAGTCATTATTGTGTAATTCATACTTGAGTGTCATTATCACACGCAGTACCTTGTAGTAGCAACAAAACATTCTTTTATAAAGCAATAACAATTTTTTTGGAAACATACTTTAATATTATGAACTGCATAATGGTAACATAACAAAATATAGTATACCAGATTAATATAACCTTCATCACATATTATCAATATTATAATAACACCTTTTAGAAATTAGGTATTTTTCAGGCAATACTGGTTGTAAAGCATGATGTCTTTGATGGTAATAAATTATTACAGAATAAATAAAAGCAAAGTTTTACCTGTTGTATTACAAGTAGGTAATGACAGGACAATTTCACAAAACAATGGGTAGGGAGGAAGTCTTAGAGATAATCTAACTTGTGTGGACGCTGGCCCGGACACAGACAGGCAGACATGTTGTTCATCGTTTATTTACACTAATATTTACAGTTTTTTCGTGTACTCACAACCCCAGTGCCTCCAGCACCAATTCCCCCAAGTCCAGGCCTCACAGTCAATGTGCCTTTCTCTCCTGACCGCCTCCAGTCCCCACTCCAGCTTCGTCCTCTTTTACCCAACTTCTGCCAATGACTGGAGGGAGGCGGCCCCTTATATGCACCTCCCGGACGAGCACCAGGTGTTCCCGGCATTCCTCCCCTGGCCACGCCCCAGCGTGGCGGAAGTGCCGGCTGTCCTCCTGGCAGCCCTCCGAGTGTCACCCAAAATCTTCCCCCCAGCACTTCCTGGTGTGGCGGAAGTGCTGGGCTCTTGGGATATCCAGGCACCAGGGCGCCGCCTGGCAGTGGCCACGGGTCCCTACAGGGCTGGGCTTCCAAGCCCTTAACCCGAGGCCCCCAACATAACCAGGGCGGACGCCCCCTCTCGGTCTGGAGGAGCCACAAGCCCTCCTCTGGTCCTCCTGGGTGTCCCAGCCGGGGACCACACTTGCTAAATTTGAGTTTATCAGATCAGCTTGCTAATTTTCAGAAATGATCACTTGAACATAGATAATCAATTTTTTTAATTTTTTTCTTAACCGAAAAGAATGCAAGTTTAGCAGCTCACAAATTTACTGGGTTCCAAGAATCTTTCTGAACTAGCCCATTTAAATAAAACCACTTGAGCCTTAGAAGGTGGCAAGTGGAGGCATTTACAAACGTATAAACAGAGTTCACTACAAATGCTTTGATAATACTTGTCAGGTCAGTAGATTTAGAAGGAAAACAAATAACATATCTTCACAGTTTAAATATATATAAATTCCTCATAAAAGAAAACTCTATATTAGTATTTTCCATTATTTAATTTCAGTTCTGCTTCAAACAGTTCTGGATTTGTTGGATAACAGGCCTTTATTAACATTTGTTAATCATCACAAAGAAACAGAAAAAATATATACTAAACATTCAAATGTCCAGGGATATTCTAGGATTATGCAAGCAAAACTGTTGAAAATAGAATTTTCCTTACTCAAAGACAGCAAAATTGACACAATAAAAACACTCCAACATACTTAGGGCTTATTAAAGAATACTATAAAAATGCTTTTATTTACATGTAAAGGAAGAGATTTCCACCTCTGGTTACATTTGGTGAGAAGGTTTTCACTGTCACCAAAGTCAGAGACATCTGGGTCACTACTTGAAAACCTAGGAAACTTCTTCATGAAAGTGCGAAGTTCAGAAATGTAGCTGCTTAAAATGTCAATGCACTGCTGCATGTGATCATCCAGTTCTAAGAAAATATTAAAACATATCTTGTTACCCACATTGTCTAAGGATTTAGATATTCAGTGTCAATAACAGAGACAGGCAATTAAGACAAAAACATTTTTATTAGTGCACATAGAAATAACTATGGGCAAAGGAAAATGGCATGTTTTGAACTATAAAAGCCATCTGTTCCCTATTACCACCATTTATTTGCTTAATTTATTTATTATTATCATACTAGACAGAAAATGTGCACTGTATTATAATATGCAGTGAATACACTTGACTTGACCTTATTCCGTTAACCCTTGACCTTCGTTGACCATATATGTGTACAATGATTTAAGATATAAAGAAAGAGATAGGGGAAGTGAAGTGACAGCAAAGGTGGTAGGGATGAGAATAGCACCCGTAAGCATGTGCCACACGGTCACCCTGCTGCCCACTGCCGAGTTGATTCTACAAAAAAATAAAATAAAAATAAAAAGAGGAATCATTCCAAAACTTGTTGCTTTTAATATAGAGCTGTAGTGCAGAGTTTCAGTATAGTATATGTGTACCAAATTTCAGGCTACAGGATATTTGATTTTTGACCTTGACCTTCCTGTGTTGACCTTGGAGGTCAATCATCACCGCAAAAGCGGATAGTAGAGGTCACGAAGTAGACCTTGAATTTCAGGTCAATAGCTCAAATAGTTTGTGAGCTACAGGTGATTGAAAATCCTGGACAGACAAACGGACAGCCCGGGTAGTGTATTATATAAGAAGATGTATATGATAAAACAACTTGTTCTTTTCATATCTGTGACTCTATAAAGTGAAGTATCTGCATCTCTAGTTTTTGTTAGAAACCCTAGTTTACCTGCTGCTTGAGTTCCACTTACACCAGTACTTCGATTTAGCTGCTTCCAAAAATCTGCTGAACCTTGTCCATCTGCTCCCCTCCAAGCTGCTTACTATGTTTCAACCCTTGGATTTGGACCCACTAAATTTCTCATCAGTTTCCCTTAATATATCTTACAGAACCAGCAATGAAAACCAGCCAGCATCCAAAACAGTTTTTCAAATTTACTTTGACTGCTTATTAAATTAAAAATCCCATTTGTAAAATCTCAAACTACAGTTTTAAAATACTAATACTCCATATACATTTCTTAAAAAAAATGAAAGCATTGTTGTTCTCTTAATGCTACAATTTTCTCATAAATGCCAGAAGAATGTCATATAATCTACAATTATTAGTTGAGGTCCACTCATCCTGTGTGAGGAAAGGTTTACCTTGAGTTCTCTCAATGATCTCACGAACTTGCTTATTAAGAAATGAGAGAGTAATGTTGAGCAGTTGTTCAGAGAATTGTTTACTCTGAGCCTCCAAATCATTGTCTTTGATGGCAGATGACAGCAAATTGAGAGCTGGTGTTAGACTCTTAATATCTGCAAAAATCCAAAAACAGTCATTGCAAAATTAAATTCTTTATTAATTATCTATTACCTTTACACTATCATGCATTTTTCATGTTAAAATCTAACAATAATTAATTGTAAATACCTTTCCAATATTCCAGGACACAATGTTAACTGTAAGTCTGGTCAGGTCAGGTTAGGGAGCATGCACTGGTACAGGGTGTTCCCGCACCCATCACATGGCAAAACAGCTCAGAATCCTTGTTGGCAACTCCCCATGCAGACAAGTGGTCCAGTCCCACCCTCCGGAAATGACTATCTGCCACAGCCATGTGTTGTGTGTCAGTCCCCTTGGCCTGGACCAGCCACTCTTGTCCTCAACAATGAGGATCCTGAGAGACTGATCACCCTCGGGAAAATCGCACCACATGGCCATAGTGCCATAATTGATGCTCCCTCACAATGCAGGTAATGTGCCTCATTCGGGACTCCGTGAGCAACCACGCATTCAACACAAAGCCAAACCAGTGTTACCCAAGGATTCTCTGAAGAGACACAGTACCAAAGGAGTCCAGTCTTCGTCTAAGGTCACTTTTGCTTAGATATCGGGTGTACCACACATCCATTTCCAGTGACCATTTGACCTCCCGTGCTCTCCCAATCCGCAGGCTGACTTCATAGGAAGAGCCACCAGAGACATGACTGTCGCTGCCGAAGTAAGTAAACCTCTCAACAAGGTTGACACTATCTCCAAGGACAGACACACTGCTGATGGCTGTGCCCATGAGGTCATTAAAGGCCTGGATCTTGGTTTTTATGCCATTATTTAACTCTAACAGGTCCAATAATTTCCTTTCATTTTTCTCCAAGCCCAACAAACTAGGCAAGTAATAGATTTAATACTGACAAATAAAGGCCACATAAGCAACTGATGGGTAGGAGATTAGAAATTTAAATCTCAAGGCTGCCAATTCAGTTAACCTAACTGTACACTAACTGTAACGAAATAAATAAATAACTGTAATACACATTTATCTGATAAGTCACACTGAGTGAAGGTGTCTGCCATGTAATAATATTATTTATTCCAGGGTGACGAAACTTACTCAAAACATTGCAGAAAAGACTATACACGATAAAACCTATGATCACATTAGTCCTATACTAAAGTCTCTTTGTTAGGTTAAGTTTGGACAACAGCCTTAAGACCAAATATTAATTTATCTTACCATCACTTACTACTGCTGGAGCTGCGGATGCTACAGTGTCACTTTTCCATTTCGCTCTCAGTCTTTAACAATAGCTAGGACAATGTTGTGATGCTGCAACAACGTAATGATGATTTGCCCAGGATTCATAGCTTATGCATATCATGAATTTATTCTCTCAGATGAACTGCTAGCTCTTAGACAAGGTTTATACGTCACGCAACGCGATGCATGCTCCAGCGGACGGTACTGCTACGCAAGCATTGTACTGTTCACACTTGCGCATGTACTTTATGTAAATCTGGAAGATTCCACCAGATGGCAGGTTCGGCTTCCCTGTGTTGTGAATTGCCTGAAACACCCATTAAATTGCGAGGACACCTTGCCACAATATCTCTGAAAAGGATGTTTAATGATTAAATCCATCAATCCAGGGATGCACCCATTCCTGCAAGCATCAGGTGCGAGACAGAAACAGTACCTGGACGGGGCATCAGCTCATTGCAAGGTGAACACAAGCACACACACACACTAGTGTCATTTTAGCATCACCAAATCCCCAAACCTTTATGTCTTTCAAAGGAAACCGGAGCACACTTTGGAAATACACCGGGAAAACACGCAAACACCAGGCAGGAAACAGAAGGTTCGTGACTCCCTGCGAGACAAACCGTGCTGTCACAACATGTGTAATTATTAACAGCATTCATTATATAAATGAAGTTAACGACTTATCTGTAAAATGTAACATACATGCTTTAATTCATTTCATCCTAAAAGTGATATCAAGTAGAAATACAAGGATTCTAAATTGTGCATAGAGCTGGAATATCATAAATGTAATGTGTTCTGTGTGGTGATTGCTGCTGTCAGGTCAGGAAGAAGCCCCAGAAGCACGCAGCAATTAACAACTGGGTCGGTTTTAAGATTATGTTTATGACAGTCTACTTTAATGATAAAGTAAACTACGAGGTTAAAGTGAACATTTCAAGATTAAAGCCGAAACATTCACTTTAATCAAAAAATACACCTTATAAGAGTTCCTCGTTAAAAGTGGTTTCATGATTAAGGTTCAATTTTCCATTTTGCTGCTGCCACTCAGCTCTTGGCAGAAGCTCTGTACTTACTACTTTCATGAATGTGATACAGATTACTATTTTTGTGGATTTTGAAAATTGAAAACATTTTTTTAATAACGACATGGAAGGAAAAGTAAACAATCTAGGTAAAAATTAAATATAACTTTTTTTCTGAAATGTGTACTCCCTTGCCTACTAGATATAAAGTTTTTTATTCATGGTTTTTATAATAAGATTATCAACAACCACCTTTGCTTTCTTTGATTGATCTGGTTTAATTGAATACTAAATGAAACAACTGTTATTTTTTCAAGATTTTCTCAAGATATTTGTATTGTTTGATATTGCTATGTAATACTTTTGTGCTGTGTTTCTATTTGCACTTTTTTATTCCAGAAACTAATCTTAAAGATATTTGCAAATGTGCACCCGGCAGAATCATGATCTGCAGTACAGCTTCAAAAAAACAAAAAATAATAGTCAGCAAAGTACCACTAGAACCAAATAGTCAAATTGTTCCACTACTTTTATGTGTGCACAATCCAGTACTGTAAAAATTTAAAGCAAAAAGCTGAAAGATTAGTCAAAAATTAAAGGTCACATTCTGTAATTTTGCCTTGTATTACTCACACCACCTTAAATAAAAATGAAAGTATTTATGTACACAATAAATATTTGTTATGTCCCAAAACTTACGGAGGTGAAAATATAATAAGAGCATCCATTCATTCATTCCTTCTTAATGGAAAATGTACAGTACATTTTTAAAGATAAGAGACAAAATTGAAGTATCTGGTGCTATGTTATCCATAATGATAATATGAGGGTATACGTGCTAACATTTTTCTCAGTTCTGAATAAAAGTGATGTGTTCCCTTAATCACTAATAAAATTATTTAACCCTTAAAACTCATACTGCTATGTCATGGCAACTTGTAGGTATTAGTACCAATTCATCCACTCTCTCAAAAAGACCAATTTATCTAACACTCCATACACTTCAATTACTACCGTACATCTCATTAGATACCTACTTTCCAGTTGCACATAAGAAGAGTTCAAAGACGACTCCGGCACACTATAAGTAATGGACGTGCTGAGGATGTTCTTTTTACTTTTCAGAAAGAAGTCAACTGTGTCCAGCTGACGATTCTTCAGACCAGCCTGAAAAATAAAGGCATTTGAGATAAAATGTGCACTTCAGAAATTCAAAACCTATGTCATAAATGACTGTAGTTTTATTACGCAAAACATTATATATAGAAAAGACCCCCAAAACCTCTGCTAATAAAAATGTAATAAATTAAAAATCCATTAACTGTTATTAGAAAAAATAATGCATTTTTAGAAATAAAACACAACAGAAAGTTTTCCTTCTTCCACCAAATGAAAACAAATAATCTTGCAAAAGAGGGGCTTTGTGAGTGCAAATATGCCTTTCATAATAATGCAATCAATAGAAACTGTCATTATTTGGCAGAAATATTAAAGATTAAAAGATATCTCTTAACTCTATACATGTGACCAAACTATGAGTTCTGTTATTATTTATGACAAAAGTCATCTCATAGTATTGCAAGTAATCTATTACTACTCTTATGTAAAAAAACAAAAATTCAGTACCGGATGTGCAACTATTTTATGATACAACTGAATAAATTATAACAATTTTGAGGTATACTGTTAATAAAATTGTTAGAAATTGTTGCATTCTTGTCCTGGGAGTTTTCATTTCTTTTCATTTTTAAGTTTTATATTACAGTCCTTAAGGAAGGTCATACAGTATTTTTAATGTGTATTTAAGCTTTCATTTATCAGAAAAAACACAGATAGCAGAAGAGGTACATTAATTGATAGATAGAAAGCAAAAAAGGCTAGACATTTCATTCAGCATAATGATAAAATGCACAAAACAAGATAGCAAGGCTAACAAATGAAAACAGTCAAGTAATTTAAGTCAGAGTAGTAATGTCGTCAGATGTCTCAAGAATGATGACGGCCAACATTCATAAGGAAATCAAGACAAAAAAAGATTGGAAAAGAAAGACAGCCAAATGCTAATTATCTATTCTGTTTTATCATTTTCTGTAACTCAGACAAAAATGGTCCAAGAGAGGCATAATAAGACTCAAAGAATACTCTCTGATTGATAAGTGGGCCTTTTTTCAGTCTGAAGCATGTATATAACCTCTCTTTGTGGTTAAATACTGTAAAAGCTTTTCATTACCATTGTGACGGACAGCCGGGTCCCATGCCCGGCCGGGACGCCTCTGCTGCATACGTCCCGGGGGAGCCACCATGGACAGTGCAATGCCTCCCCTGGGGTGCCTGGGGGCAGCCTCCCTGGCCGTGGGTCCTTCCTCAGTCTCCCCCATGGCTCCATGGGACATGGAGTCCACCACAGCCCGGCTGGGAGATGGGGTGGCCGCTAGGGGGTGCTGCGGAGAGCCAGCCGCCACAATTGACGACTTCCCAGCCCCACCCGGAGGTGCAATTAAGACCAGCTGGTCAGGCACCTGGAGCACTGCCGGGTGTACCATAAAAGGGCAAACCCTCCTTCAGTCGAGGCCAGAATCGGGAGGAAGAGGACGAGGTTGCCTGGGAGGAGTGGTGGTGCCAGGAAGGGTTGTATAAAGTCTGTTTTGTGCTTTTGGGACTGTGTTGGGCCTGTGGGACACAGGGAAGGCTTGCCCCACGGCTGAAGAAAAGAAATAAAAAACCTATTTGTTTTACACATGCCTCTGCGTAAGTCTGTGCCGGGTCGGGCGCTATATAGCGCCTTTTACAACTGGCGTAGTCGGCAGGATCCCGGTCCGTCCATTTGGGTCGGAACCTGCATTAAAATTTGTTGCAAGACCCGGAATAGCGAAGTGCAACAGCGCGGGGCACATGCTCGACTCAGTGGCGCGGATAAAACGCTCCCGACGCAGCCGCAGGCAAGCCCAGTACAGACTGCATAGCATAGCCACTGAATCGCGCCCACGCGGCAGGGGGCCGTTCACCAGCGAAGGGGAAGCACGCGAACGTGGCAGGAGCCGCAACACGGCACGTGCCGCACAGCGTGAGAGAGCACTACCAAGGCCATCGAGGAGCTGCTGCAGGCACCAGCTATGGGGAAGAAAAAAGCCGGGAGGACACAGAGGCCAACTGGCGGGCGCTGCCCGCCGCGCAGGTTGCAGCCGGAGGTAGGTGAAGGGCCAAAACTTGATGGGCCGCGGATATGTCTGTCCGCTTGTAGGTCATCCTACCTCCTAAACGGCGAGGGGCGAAGCACCCGATGCGGGCAGGGGGATGAGTGTCCAAGGCGTGACGGGGGCACCAGCTCGGGAGAGAGCGAGGCAGAGCGGTGTCTCCCTTTCGGCCTGATCCAGCGGCTGGGGGAGGAGAGCCCGGTAGAGCTTCCCAGCGAGATGTCCCGGCAAGAAGAGCCGAAGCAGCTCCAAGAGACAGGTAAAGGGGGGGGAGGGCGTGTGTAAATCACCCGCCAAGGAGGATCGGCAGGCGGGAATGACGGACTCCCTTCCCTCTCCTCCGGACTACCTGAAGGGGCCCGTGGGGGATCCACAGGGTCTCGTTGGCACGCGGTCGGCGGGGGGCGACAAGGAGAGCCCAAATCCAGCGCCGGCCGCCACTATTAACATTACTTGGTCTGTGGGAAAGGTGAGCTCCGTTGTCCTCGCCCTGCAGTCCCTCTTGCAAGTGTTTCAGGTCCTGCAGGAAGCGAAGGAGGGGCTGGAGAAGAAGCTCGGAAGCCCGTGCGGAGCCCTGGCCGAATGGCTTCGTGACGGCGGGTGGCCAGCCTCCCACCAGCAGGACAGAGCGGTGCAGGTAAGTGAAGCCGGTACCGCAGAAAAAGGGGGCGGGACGCATCGGCAGCTGTGTTGATCAGTACTGCCTGTCAGGCGGACCCGCCTACCACAAAAGAGGCTGCTACGATGACCGACAGTGGGGTGGACGAGCGTGTGGGGAGGCAGCAGGTGGAAACCGGCTGCCAAACAACCCGCCCCGACCGCCAGTGCCGGTCTTGCGGCAGTCCCAAGGGATGCAGGCAGTGTGGGGCCCCTCCTTTTCCCATAGGGGGACTCAGACCGCCAGTGCGTCCCAAAGAAAGAGGAGGAACCGGGAGAGGAAACCAGAACCTCCTTACAAGACGCAGTGTATGCCTGACGGCTTGGGACCCCAGGAGGGCTGCACTGCAGAAGGGCGTAACCGTCACGGGCCCTCCTCAGAGGGGGCGAAGGGGCAGGGGTTCCCTGCCTGCTTCCGCTCACACCGGGGCTGTACTGGATGGGGTCGGCTATGTTTTAACTGTGGCTGCGGTGGCCATGTCTGGCGGTGTTGTCCAGAAGGACGTCGGGGCAACACCCCCAGACCTATTCATTGTGTTTTCACAGGGTGCAGCCACAGAACCAGGGATACCGACTCCCCATCCTGGAGAAGACCGGCCCTCGCAGGGCGGGCCGATGAGCCCCACAAGCCTCATCTGAGGGAGGGGCATTGTGACGGACAGCCGGGTCCCATGCCAAGCTGGGACGCCTCTGCTGCATACGTCCCGGGGGACCCACCATGGACAGTGCAATGCCTCCCCCGGGGCGCCTGGGGGCAGCCTCCCTGGCCGTGGGTCCTTCCCTCAGTCTCCCCCGTGGCTCCATGGGACATGGAGTCCACCACAGCCCAGTTGGGAGATGGGATGGCCGCTAGGAGGTGCTGCGGAGAGCCAGCCGCCACAATGGACGACTTCCCAGCCCCACCCGGAGGTGCAATTAAGACCAGCTGGTTAGGCACCTGGAGCACTGCCAAGTGGACCATAAAAGGGCAAACCCTCCTTCAGTCGAGGCCAGAATCGGGAGGAAGAGGACGAGGTTGCCTGGCAGGAGTGGTGGTGCCAGGAAGGGTTGTATAAAGTCTGTTTTGTGCTTTTGGGACTGTGTTGGGCCTGTAGGACACGGGGAAGGCGTGCCCACGGCTGAAGAAAATAAATAAAAAAACTATTTGTTTTACACGTGCCTCTGCGTAAGTCTGTGCCGGGTCGGGCGCTATATAGCGCCTTTTACACCATTCAATGTGTTAATCAAAAATCAAATCAATTCAACTCTAATCAAAATGTTTTGATAGAGTGAAAAAAATGCCAAAGTAGCATAACTCAAAAATACAAACCTTAGTAAAATACTCAAAAGGAGAATACAAATGCAGAACAAGATTGATGCAAAATGTATTGTTCAAGGCTCAATAGGAACTTTTCCAACTTTCTAACTATAAATACTTATTTCTAATGTTCCATAGGTTTTCCACTGGGCTGAATTAAAAAGGAGTAAATTAGATAAGAATGCATTATTTTTTGGAATATCATGCTCAAAAAAGCAATAAAGAGGGAAAAAAACAAATATGAAGTTAAATGGAAAACTATTGTGCACATATATGCCGGAGAAGAAAAACAGTAGAAGAGGGAAGACAAAAGTTAGAAAGGGGTGAAATGGAGAAATTTCATCACTGAGCATCCCCAATCAAGGTCCAGACTAAGTATGAAGCAGGTTTTGGGTAGATGAGCAGGTTGTTGAGCTGGGACACAGAGTTCAGAAAGAACAGGATTAAGGAATGAAGGCTTACAGACTGCAGGTGCTGCAAAGTCCTGGGAATTTTGAGTAGAAGCTAATAAATGGCAACTTAGCTGTCATGGTAGCAGCCATTAGAATCCACTGCTGTGAGAGAGACAGAGAGAAAGGGAAAACAGGGAAGATGAAGAAAAGCCCAGGAGAAGAAGAGGGACTTAAGGTGACAAAGGAATGAAGAGGACAGAATCATGGAGAGGGACTTCGCCCACAGAAATTCATAGGACAGTCAAAGAATATGTGGAGAAGTCAGATGATGAAATAGGTCTAGTTCTAAACTAATAACATGACACTTTTAAGGATGAAGTATACTGTAATCTATGGACAAATAAAAACTGTGTGTACTGTATGTGTGTGTTTTTATTTTTTTTTTTTTTTACAAATAACTAATAATGTATGATTGTATGTTTTGCCAGTACAGCACAGGGGTCCGAGAAAGTGCTGTTATTCAGTTACAAATTACAAACTGTAGCAGACAAGTGAATGAAAACTAGATAGGTTTGACCTGAAAGAGACTGTTGAAGAAAATTAGGTCAAGAGATGACCCAGAAGAGGAAAGTCCACAGATTCATCTGAAAATAAATGAGGAGGAAATGGAAGGTTATAGAACAAATGTGACAAATTCCAGACCACCTCACCCCAATCCCTCCACACAAATCATGGTGTCATTCTGTGGTGAACCTCTGCTCGCTTGCTTGTATGGGTTTTTTGCAGTCTTTTTGACCAACTTGTTTGTTTAGATTGGCACTTTTGATTTTGGAGTTACTCTAAGACCATGGATTTGTGAAATTTGTGGCTCTTTGAATTATGAAACCTTGCTCAAGGTAATTAAAAGTCTAAATAAAACGCTATTTTTTTTATTTTTTTTAAATTCTTGTTTACATTTTGGATTATGATTCATTTTCTTCTCGTTAATTACTGTTATTATCTTTTTATCTTTTACATTTTTGCCATGTAGCCAGAGTTTTTGATGGAATATCTTTATAACTCGATCTACTTAAGATAAGGTTACGCAATAAAGACAGTCACATTTTGTTTAAGGTTTTGCTTAAACCAATTAATACATGTACTACAGATGACCAGAAATGCATACTTCAGAAAATAAGAATGATGTGGCGTGTTTGAGGACTCGCAAACAATTTAAAACTGTAATATCATGCAAGGTGTTTAAATGTTTTGGGAGGTTTTATGATTCACTCTGTTAAGATGAGATAAAATAAGTGTTTGTAATAGTCATTCGAACTGGAGGGATTCACAAAATAAAGTGCTTCTGAATGATAATCCTAATTTTGTAGCTCTCAAACCATCAGAAATTACTTGATTCTCAGAACTGTACACCTCAAAGTATATATGCAGATAATTAATCATACTAAAATAAAATAAAATGAATCATACTATAATTTTCACCTTCATCATCATATGCTTAAAACAAGCTGAAATTCAGCTTTCTTCTTTTGATTGTGTACGGACATCGAGCATTTGGCTTTTTTGAGCCTGGTGGCAGGAATGTGATGATGCCTGTTGTTTCTCAATGAGATAAAAGAATGAATTTTAAGCATGAAGTAAGCGACTTATACTTCTAATTGTGTTGAAGTGAAGTGAGCCTGTTGCAATATGAGCACTTCCATTTAAAACTGAAATCAATTAAGTGAGCAAAAGAAAGTAACTTTGGCTTGGCTGTCTAAGTTTGATTTTGTTCATTCCATTTATTTCCTGTTCAGCATGGGAATAATTCAAAAGATAGTTTCATATGGCCAGTGCCCCATCTCTTTTAGGAATATACACACAGCATTTATATACTACTTTGAATCTACTTGGAATGCAAATGTGACCCCTGATTTGCCACAATAGCTGCATAATACATTTCAATCCTCAAACTGAAATTTCAAAATATAGTGATATACATTCATTAAAACTATTAAGTGTATATACATATTTAAAATAAAACCTTACCTAAACTATGCCCAATTCTACACATGCTACAGCATTAGTAAACTTTCACCCCCACCATTACTGTACATAAACTTTGCACTAAATAAAGCAGCTATTTCTCATATTACCTGGGCACCAAATAGTATCTTGCACTACAAAGCATATGATAAAGATCCCATCAGTCAAAGAAAGCAAAGGAAGACCGAAATACCACATCACCCATATCATGCTCAAAGCAACAGTTAGCTTTTTCATTTTTTATTTCTATTCCTTGCCATCATAACATGAAAAATTGGCAGATGTCCTGAACTAAAATTATGTTAAGCTGTACAACAACCTGCATCCATCTAGTATGTCACATGTGTCGGACTGTCTTCAGCACAGTTTTCATTCATTTTACACATGCAGGGCACATTCAAGATAGATATCTCTGTACTCTCTAGGAGACAACTTGTATCACTCACACAATTAATGTCAAAAAAAGTGATGGTAGAGAAAAAAAAAGGAACTTTAAAATTGTATTTTCCAAAATATGCCAGCATTTCATTGATATAGTTCTTTGCTTTTTCTAAATAACAGTAATCATTCTCATTTACTTTTAAACTTTTTAGTTTTACAGACCAGTGATGACTACTTTGTAAGGCAAACACCAAAGATGGGTAACAGATATCTGCATTATATTTCTTTATTCTACAGATTTTTCCTAATTATTTAGGAAAGAAACTACAAAAAATAGACATTAACTTTCTCACACTAATTTTCCTGTGCTCTTCTTTACAAGACCTGCAGTAGATACTAATTAAACAAATATGACTACAATTCACTATCCCTAGCAACAAACTTTAATTTTTTTTTTTCTGGAAATAAACTGTCCAAGTGGAGCTGACAAAAACGACAATGACAAAAATTCAACAATGCAATTACGACTGCATAAAGTTTCAGTAAAATACAGTAGTTCAGGAAGAAAAACACATACCTCTAAGGCAGGGATGGGAATGGAACACCTTCCCCAGCCATTCAGATGGCACAGTGAATCAACGGTTCCAGCACTTCCATAGATGATTAGCCTGTTCAGCAAATCCTCTTGTGTTAAGCCAAAAAGGATCATGGACAATCCTGACTCTAAGAAAGATCCAGAGAAAATTTGCCGTCTAACCCACCACTGGTATACCTCTGCTGTGCTACTATGCACAAACATCTCTAAATTATATTAGATTTATGGTAAAAGAGAAAGTATCAAGTGTTCCTACCTTTTAGAATAATACAAAGCTGCTCCTCCCCACTAGACTCAGCTGTCACACAGGAATCACAAAGAGGATGATATGCAACTTCATTGGCTAGCAGGTCCCAAAGTGCCACAGTTACTTGAGATTTATCATTGGAAATGAAAAGTACAAAAACAGAAAATTCTGATGCAGAAACTGCAATGGCTGTATGTTCTTTATAGTCCTTAAAATGCATGACAGACAGGCTTTGACTATTGGCCATATCACTAAATTCTCCAGTTGGCTTCTGCCCACCATGGCTTTGGACACAGATAAAAGTCTTCAGGAAGGAGGCAAATGAGGAAGTCCGAGTCAGATTGATAGTTTCTCTTAGATGAACATATGGAAGATGATGATACCAAGGCGTGAATACTTTAGTGGTACAAACTGGAGCAGGAGCCACCTTACTGCACAAAGTAGACAATCTTGCTTCCCAGGACCTTGAAGAAGGCACAGATTCACAAGAATAATTTTGTGCTCTTGTTCTATGTGCCACAAAAAACTTTACAAAGAAAGTATTGCACCAAGGGCACCAAAAAGCAATACTCAGTGTACAGAACATGCTACATAAGAAATTATTCCAAAACTAAAACAAACCAGCAACATATTATCAAGGAATGAGAATATAAGTGGGAATCATTGGTATCTGGTAAACCTTCATTTGCTGCTGATTCAAGAATTTCTATATACCAGATTTTACATTACATTTTACTAAAAAGGGTAAAGAAGAAACATTGCCTACTTACTCTTGAAAACTCTTAAAAAGCATTACCTACAATCAAAATTTGAATTTTTGAAATTGAATCAAATGAAATTACCAGTAGATTGTGAAATAATATGCTATGAAAATGCATTTTAGCCAGCTGTTACTAAATGAAATTGAAAATAAAGCAAAAGAATCTACAAATCAGAAGACTATGAATAATTTTCTATTTAAAGGCCCACTCAAGTAAAACCACTCTACTTCAGCTTACCTTTCTGTTTTGAATGGAAGCCCAAGTGCAATCGCACTATAGGCAGCACTCTCTAAGCTGTCCTCATCAAGGGCTACATCTCTCTTCAGAGGCAGCTGCTCTTGTACATGCCTACACAGCAAATCCTGCGGATGCTCTCTGGAAAAAATAATTAAGTCCTATGTAAAGCAAAAGTGTTTGTTCAGATTAATACAAACTTGAGATCAAAGCTCACCTGTGGTATCAACTTTGTATTTTATTAACACAGTATAATCTCAACTCTCTTGCAACTATTTCAAGTGGAAAAGAAAATATGTTACCTGAAGTATTTGTTTAAGTTAACAGAGACAGCAGAGCCACAGGAAGTAATTACAGCAACTGTGCTTAAATTGTGCGACACTCTGAGCAGCATGAATGAAAATAACTTGCATTCATCTTCTTCGGGATTAATTCGATTTAACACCAAGTTGACATTGGCAAGATGTTTCCCATCAGCAGTACTATATAGGTCTTGGAGGAGAATGTTAAAGATTTATTACAGCGTGTCATATGCTGCAAGCTTGAATTTTAGGGAGATGTTGAAAACAGAATTGCTACTATTAAAATACAGCTTCTTTAAGAGAATAAAATGAGCACAAGTGATAATAACAATTATGCTGCAGGTACATAAAAAAAGTCCATGCCAAATGATCAAAATGCAAAATTTGTTTAAAATGGTTGTTAATCCATTATCTTGAAGGTCTTTGACACACTCTATTCAAAATAGCATGTGCAAGTGAACAAAAGCTGGCAGATTTAGAAATTACTAGACCTCTTCCCACAAAACATTCTTTGTGTATGTAGCTCATCACAAGATAATCTTCCCCTTATGAAAAGGGATAAAGAAGAACATTGCCTGTTTATTCCTGGAAAACCTGAAAGTCTTATCTTTAAACAAACTGAACCAAACCAAACCAAATCAAACTGGCAGTAAATTGTGAAAGGAAACACATTAGATGAACTATACATAACTGAATTTAAAAACTAAGCAACAAAATAATTCTACAAATACTTAATAATCACAGTGTGTATCTTGATTAGCTACAATTAAAAATAGCTTTGATTATATAGTAGTCAATCACGGACACACTGACACAAAAAAAACACAGAGAAAAAGCAGAATTGATCTTTAGTATCAATAACATATTTCTGAATGGCCAAAGTGTTCTCAAAATGGTTTGTTAAGAAGGGAACAATATGAATACAGTGTAAAAGTTGATGTAAGAAACACACATAAATGTTAAGCAAGCAAATAGAATAAAACTATATGCAATTTTTAGGAAAAGGATCATCTTTAAAAGGATACATATATGTCCTGCCTTGTCCAGAAGAAGAAGAATCCCTTTGCAGATTTGACTGTCTACTATTTCTGCTGATGCCTCAGGAGCAAGATTGAGATTATAAAATCCCAGGATTTCTAGATGAGTTGGTGTAGAAAATGAAATTTGCACAAGGATGCAGCTATTCAGCAACACAAATGCATGTTTATTGGCAAAGGACAAAAGTTGCAAGGAAAGAGATGAAGGTAGGCCTGCAAAAAAAAAAAAAAAAAAATATTAATAAAAAAAATGCAGACTCTTAAGATGTGAAGTATGCTAACAGTGTGTTGAAATGGACACTAAGGCAAATCTGTGTAGAACCAGGACAGATGATATTATGATTTCACAAATCTGTGATCTTTTATAAAACAAATACAGCAAACATCATTTTGGTACATGTAAAAGATTTTTTTCTTACAAAACATGTTTGCTAAGAGATTGTGAATGTGTTGCTTTACATGGTAATTTAGCTAATATTAAAAAAATATTTTCTCTGTTTCCAACCTGAATCAAATCACCCCTTTATAGCCAATCAGGTGATCCTAAGCTTCCACAGAAATATCATATTGATATTAAACTTAGTGTAGGCACATGATTGACCGAGGTCACTCCACCCTAGTGTTCCTGGGCTCAAGCAAACCACCAGCCTCGGAGTACCAAGAAGTAGGCACGCACCATCAATGCCCAGCTCAACTCAAAAGCTGTGTGGAGTTAACACAAAGACTCTTCACACACAAGAAAAAATGTATTGGTCATGTGTAATCTCAGTCATCTGACAGACAAGACCAGCAGAGTCTGGCCTTATTGACATTGACAATGTAAACTAGCTCTTGGGCTATAGAACACAATTTCTCTGGTAAGGAGGCACAATAGCTCATACGTGAAATTAAAAAAAAAACAGGTATAGTCAGACAAACATTAATCAAAGGTTAACCCCAAGAAAGGGAAGATAAGCATGGATAGGAATACTCATAAGCCCCTGGCTAGGTATCGTACAGTTTCATTGTTCTGGTGGATGTAACGCTTACTTGTAGAGAAGAAAACCTTCTACTGTATTTGCAAGTGTGTATAGCAACTACTTGAAGTACTCTGTTTTAAAAAAAAAAAAAAAAAGAGATAGGCTTTGGTGCTTAAAATGATACAGACTCTGAATTTCTATTGGAGAACACCCGAGATATTGGGGGGTTGGGGGTGATTTACAGTAATGGTCTGTCTGAAAAGAATCAATACTGTATAAACACCACAATTTAAACCCAAGTTTGCTTATAAACGTACAGTACCTAGTACCAGAGTAGCTTGGACCAAACGTCAAAGATTGGCTTAATGTCATGTCATCTTATCCAAGGACATGTATTTTGGTCAATCAGGTAAAGAGAGGTACTGAGATGTCAACTAATCACCACTTAGTGATAAACTGTTCTAGACCTGGAAAACCAATGGTGTGTGTATGCTGGGAACCACTGGCAAATTTCTCTATTTGGAATGAATTCAGCTCTCATCTTTTCCATGAAGTCTGACTATACCTACTGAAGAGTTAAATGATGGATGTCTATCATGGTGCAACTCCAAAACTAACTGGTGGTCGCAAGCAGCAAGGGAAGCTGTCAAGTTTGAGAAAGAGGCCTTCCATGCAATATTAGCATATTGGGCCATGAGGGACCAATGCACCGAAATGGAAACAGTTGCAAAAGAGAAGACCCATGTGTATGTTTAGTTCGGTGAAACATGAGTTGGCCTTAAACAGGTTCTAGCAAACCATACTACACAGCTTGGGAATGTTAGGTGAAGAAATGTTGATCTCAACTGGGAATACTGTTGGGAGGTAGAGGGATCATTTTAATGAATTACTAAATAAGTTGGATACAATGTTCTCAAAGGACCCAGTGCCAGAAGTACTGATTATGAGTGTGCTCATCTCTTTGGCCAAGGTTGCTGCAGTGACAAAAAAAAGTCCTGTAATGGCAATGTTTCAGGGTTGAACAAGATTTGACTGGAAATTCTTACAGCAATGAATATTGTGGGGACAAACATGCCCCTTAAATGTTGCACGGAAGGCAGGGACAGTGCATAAGGACTGGTGAGATCCAATTAATAAGTGATCACACTTCCTCAGTGTTCGTGACAAAGCCGATGCCAGTACAGAACAGGGGAGGGGTATCTCTCCATTGCCAATTTGGTCTACATGTGCTTAATGAACTTGGGAAAAATCTTATGATCTTGTATCCTTTGGTATTTTGCAGATGGTGCTACAAGAATATGGGATTCCAGAGCTATTGCTGAGTGTCAATTTCTCCCTACATTTGTAATGACTTGTGTTCAAATACTTGTTGTAAACTTATTCATTGTAAGCACTGGACTCCATTAAAGACCCACCTATTCTCCTTTTTTACGATTTTCTTGGACAGGATATCAGAACAGAGTTTGAAGCATATCCAGCTTGTAAAGGTAATGGCTGCATCTCAACTATTTTCACATTATGTTATCCTTGTGAGACAATAACCTCAGGTGTGCCATGAACAATTCATGGCTAACAGAGATGCAAATTAGATGAAATTTGACAAATCTAAGAACATGGTCCTTTCTGAAAAAGAGGGACTTCTTCCCTGTGGGTAACGTGTGAGCAACTGCCATAGGTGAAGAAGTATGAAGTACCTCAGGGTCTTGTTTGTGAGGAAGAATAGAGATGATCAGGAAATCTGTTCTGCAGACATTTTACAGGAAAGTGGTGAAGCAGAAGCTAAATCCTCCACAAAACTTTAATTTATTGGTTGCGCTACATCCTCACCCTTACCTAGGGTCAAAAGCCCTGGTGACAGACTGAGATTATGAGTACAAGCAGTTAAAATGGTGTCCCTGCATAGGGTTAATAGATTGGCTGTCTTTGAAAGAATGGTAATGTCAATAATTAAGGGAAGATGGTAGTACCATTTCTTGTCCAGTTAGACAGAAGGCAGCTGAGCTAGCTGGACCATATAATGTAGCAGTGTACCAGAGATAGACCACTGGCATAAGAGCCTGCATCAGACCCACAACATGCGTGACTGGTAACACTTGGTGTCACAACTGGTCTGCAAGCTTCTAGGAGTCCTTAGGAAGAGGCCTGGAATTTCCCAGCTCAGCATGGTGGTACGATGATCCACACCAAGATAAGCAGACTGAAAGTGAACTGAAGTGAAAAGTACATTTAAAAAGTGCCTCATTATTTCTTTATGTTCCAATTACTGAAAAAGGGTGAGAAGTCATCTAGTTTAATATTAACATAACACTCTGATCAAATTTCTAAACATAACCATCAACTAATGTTGCATTTCCACTACCATCCAGAACTAGCTAGAACAAGCCATGTCTGGCTTTTGTTTCAACTGAATGACATTTTTTTGCTTGACACCTGGAAATACTAGTAAAAATGCATGAGCCCCTTCTCTGCACAACAACCTGAAAACACCTGAAACAAGGTCATGTCCAAAGTGTGGCAAATGACAGTAAGCATACACTGCATTCATTCAATTTGTAGCGGTGGTACATGATTAATGTCGTCGTAAATGTATTTTGTGCCGAATCCCATCTTTCGTAGCACTGCCCTGTTTATGTGTCTATGTAAATATGATCCCCTGGAAACAATGGGGGAGAGGGGGAGGATAACACTGTGAAACCGTGGCCCTTCACAATAATTGGCCCTGTCAATTCCATCACCTGCATCCAATCATTCGCTATTTAAACAGAAGTACAGAAACGAAAAAAAAATAAATCCCTTTCTACTAGACCGCCAATTCACTACAGGAACAGAAGAAAGCAGCAATCCAAATCATTCACACCCTTTGTCTACCTGCCACTTTCAATGCCTGTCAACAACATCTTTGCACCGTAAAACCCTGGGGGTTCTGGATTACACCACGTACCGAGGATAAGCACTGTGAGACTGTTTCTTGTTTGGGGAGAGAAGTAAGCCATCATTTTCATCTGTGTAATTTCCACAGGACAATTTTTCCAGCTGAACCAGGTTCACAAACATTATCCATTTTCCACTAAATCTTCTGGACTTTTTGTGTGTTTCACACTTTGTGTGTCTTATTGAGTTCATGTTCAGTGTGGGGTCAAGGGAGGGTTTGCATTGTATATTAACTTTGTGCTGCACTTTTTCTTTTTATTATTTTCCACCGGACACTTTTGGGATTAAATGTTATGTCGGGGTTGGTTGGGGTATGATATATATATTGTTTGGAGTTTGTTCATTTCTTTCTTTATCAATATACTAGGCTGACCCGCCTTTTAAGGCGACCGACTTTTAAGTTGACCACTTCTTAAGGCAATTCAATATGTAGATCAATTTGATATTTTATACAAACTCACATGGTATCAGGTGTTAAAGTCCTCAGTAAAAAACATAATCAACTGTAATAAAGAAGTTCTAAAGGTCATAATAACTAGATTGGGTTGATTAAAGAAATAGATTAACTAAAGTTTTACATAATCAATGTACAACTAATACCTTTATTAGCATTCTTGTTTATAATTGGAAAACATCCACAAACAGGTTGTCAGTTTACTGTTAGTGCCGTTTCTGGCTGCACAATGTTTCTGGTGGTGGTGGAAACTAGGAAAATTCCTTTGATAAATTCTATGAGTTATACAGACTATACCGTTCAAAATGTTATGCTCAGATTATCTCTAATAAAATTAAATGTTCTAATAATAAAAAAGGGATCATCAGAATATGCAAGTCAATCAATTAGTACATGTATTTTTCCTTTTACACTGCCAATTGCCATTCATTGAAATGAAAAGGCAAATAAAATACATTTAGCTCTAGTCTCCTTTTATTCTGTTAATTAAAATCACATCACAGTAAGAAGTGAAAATAAAACCAAGAAAAGTCATTTTTCAGATGCTGTCTGCATATCAAGGACTTCCAGAAAAGGATTGGCCTTTTAAAAATCACGCATTTAGTGTTGCCATGGAAAGTAATTTCAAGAAGAGGCTTTAACTTTCTTAATTTGGCAGTCTGCCTTTGATGTGTACATATTCTATGTTGCTAAAACTGGAATGTTCCTGCAACAAAAATACATATTTAAAAAAAAAAAAAAAAATGTTACTTATAACTGTCAAATTACAAATCCACTGCTCTGTGTAGCCAACTGTTACTTTCAAATTTTTAAAGAAAACACCTCAGAAAATTCAATTTTGTGTAGTATGGGCAACTGGCCCATTTTCACTTCCTAATTATATTTCAAATGCACAATAAAAAAGGAACTATGCATTATCACATTTCCAGTTTCAACAATATTTATCAAGCTGTTTCATGAAAAAAAGAAACATCGTTATACCCTTGTGTAAGAAATCTCTGTGTAATGTTTTAAGTTTAGTATTTTTCAAGTTATTTTTTTCACAAACATGGTACATTTGCATTTGCCACACGAAACTGTGTTCTAAAGTTAAGCATTTTATATAAATTGTAAAAAAAAAATACATATCCATTTCTAGCATTTTATAATGTACCTTATTGGGCACAACCTGAAAATAAAAGCCTAAAAAACAACTCAAAATGTTCCCTTTAAAATAGCAAAAGAAAACATGCCTTCTGTGTTTCCAACTCAGGTTTGTGATAAAAAAGGGATCTAAAAATATTTGCTTTAATGCATATTCCAGGTACTATTTTTCTTGCGGTGGGGATACATTTGCTCTTTGATTGTGTGATATCAGTGGCCTCTCTGGGAAGTGTCCCCACATAAATACAGGAGTAAATCAAGACATGGCATGAAAAGTTTACTGTGATTTTGTCTTTTGAGAGGAAATCACACATCTGGGGGCAAGGTCATTATGGAAAAAGACAAACTGCTGAGTTAGTGTGCACTGCTAGTCTTCTTTTAAAATGGCTGAATTTTACGTTATTGGTGCTATTTTACAATGCGTATGCAATCTAAAGACACAGATCAATGCTTGACAATGTTCTTGGTTTCATAAATTGACATGTTTGCTACATTTTTAGGCTTTTGTTTTCAAACCAAACCATTCCATTATAAATTGCCAGGAGTGACTATGCATTTTTTTTAAGAAAATGCTTAACTTTAGAACGCAATTTTGTGTGACAAATGCATATATTCCATGTTTGTGAAGAAATAACTTTGACCTGAAAAATCCCATACTTATCCTTTAAGTTACAATATGCATTTAAATTGACTCTTTGATTGTACATTTTACAGCTACAGGATAATTCAACCAGACTTACAGAGATCTTTAAGCACAACCTGGGTCCGAAGGTCATCTTCAGAACATTGGGATATTAAAGAAAATGTGTGTGCATTCAGCTTATAAACAGCAAGGTCATTATGGACAGAAACACACAAGAGTCGCAACTTGCTTCCATCAGCAGGGGAGGAGATCATATCTTCCCAAACAAAGCTGAAAGTGAATATGAGAGAGAGGTTAAAGGTGTAAAATACACTTATATATGTTATCTCTGATGATCACTTCTATTAAAATGTAGGGAGAAAAGGGTACATCTAGATACAAACAATCTAACAACTGCTTTAAAGTATTAGCATGACATACACATGTGGAATAAAGATTTAAGACAAAGTTCTATTAACACCTTTCAAGACAAATTAAAACTTTACTGAAAGCCATTTTTTTCTATCAAAGTTCATGAAAAAAAGATTATATTTCCAAAGGGAGAAGTCTTCAGCTAAAAATCTAACTGGAAGTATGCAGTCACCCTCACTAACTTTAAAAAGAAAGTTAGGCTCAATTATACCCAAGGAATATTCCAACTGACATGCATTACTCTGCATATCCTGGCCAAGAAAGGATTCAGAATCACTTTATAAATAAAGGCGAACAATACAGCTTATATTAAACACCCTCATTATTCATTACTAAATGTTTACAATAATCAAGGAAAAATGCCAGTCATAAAATCTATTAAAAGGCTCTTATCATACTAGAATAATAAACATACTGTATTGTACTTTATTTAGTAAACAAAAATGGCTTTCAAAATACATTACTGTTACACACAAGTTAACTGCTATTTTGTTGGTAAGAGCTTCATTCACTCTGTCAAAACCTGCACTTACGATGTCAATGTTATTCTTGAGAATGCTCTGCTTAGTTTGCAAATTGGGATATTAAGCACTAACAATTTAACTTGCAAAAAAATATTTGCTAAATCAGGCCCATTAATGTCATTTATGTTCTTTGAAGCTAGATGAACTACCTTAAACACTATGTCAGACATCAATTACTGTGCTTTAAAAGTAAAACAGAAACTTTTTGAAATGGGCATCGTACACATCAACAATATTATGATTCTAGTCAAAACATTGACAAATATATGGTGCTTCTTTCTACAATTTTGAAAAATTAAACAAAGGATTTTCAGGGATTTGCAAGAGTAAGATTGATTAAAAGTGCTGTTATGATGCTTTACATTCCTGAACAACATTCATCATTTTAACACATAATAAATATAGAAATGTCATCATTCAGATTAACTTAATTAAGAACATGTTATTCCCTGTGACTAGCCCTGTATGCCATCTTAAATTTGATTAGTTCTTTTAAAATGTCCTGCAGTTTACATACTTGACCACAATTTCGGAGAAATTTAAAATCCATTTAAGTTTGGTTTTACAAAATATTTTTCAGAATCTATATATTTTATATTTTAATAAATCATTCCTTTAACAAAATGGACACTGCTGTAATTTCACTCATTTGGAACACAAAACGTCATATAACAAAAAAAAAAATAATTCTTCAGAAATTTAAAGCAGAGGCATCTATGGTGTTACTTAACATTTTTCTCAAGTGCTGGATTCTGAATGTACACTTTATCATTATGAGATTACAGAAAGAATATGAAATAAATTAAACCATACAGGTCTGACTAGTCATGGAGATTAAATCCTTTTCCAGTTCTTCCCTACCTGCTTTGCTCCATGAATCAGGTATCACCACCTAGTAAAGTCATCTAAGCAGATCCAGGGGTTCAACACTGACTCAGGATATTATTTTAATGCAAGGGCATTTAAGAAAGATATACTTTTTTCACATTTACAATTCATCATCATCATCATCGTGTTATTGGCCAATTTCTGGGTTTACCCATGTTGGCTGTTTGCTCCTTAAACCTTTATTCTCTCCACTTTCCACTGGCATGTACATCCTAAATCACAGTGCACCTCTTCACCCAATATTTATTTGTGCTTTACTGACTCCTATATTATACGCCCCTCATGACGATTTCAATTCCCTTTAGTTCCTGCACTTAAATGTGTACTCAGCATTTATTACACGTCTAAACTATCAAGGTCTCACAGTTCTGCATCCAAAGCAATTGTTTTGGTGTCATATATTAGAAACAAATTGAACAAAAAATCTTAACGTTTTGTATTTTATATCCGTGTTTGCAATGTCTCATTCATGAAACTGCAGTTTTTAATATGTTTAATACATTATATGCTGCACTAAACGAAGTAGTGGCTCAGTGGTTAAAGAACTACACTGGTAATCAGAAGTTTGACCCCGTATAAAAATGGGGAATGCGAAGGAAGAAAACGAAGAAGAATAAATTATATGCTGCACTCAGCTACAATTAACACTAAATATTCTTATAGACTCTGAATCAAATAAATCATATAATTTGTGTAAACAATGAAAGTATGCAATACTAAGCACCAGAAGTTTAGGAGCTCTTTAGAGAACTGTCTTGTGTTCTCTCTGTGTTACATCAATAGTACCATATTATTACTGTTGTACAAAATTGTAATATTTATATTAACAATGCATTAATGGTGGCAGAGTTTATACTCCAGAGGAATGATGCACTAGCCCTCAGAAGCACGAAGAGGTATAAAGTAGTCGTTTGAGTTGCCCAGCTAAGATCTTCTCTGTTAGCTGAGTGGCTTTGGGGATGGCTCGCAACTTCGCAGCAAGTACGAACAGAAGTTTATTACATTAGCACAACAGTTTATCCTTGTGAAGCTTTTTTATTTATAAAAGATATTTTTTTGCATACATGTTCAGTGCCAACATTACTATAATAGTACATTTATCACAAAAGTGTACTGCTAAAACAGGGTTGGGGGTGTGGAAAGTGAGTAGAGTTAAAAGACATGCTGCTGACAGGGGTGTCATCCGACGGGCCTCAGAATGTCTCAGGTCGCTAAATCTGTCCAAGGCCTAAAACTGTTCTGACTGGAGCTGGATCTATTATTTACTGGCCACATCTCACAACACAAAATTTCTTTAAACTTTACATTTAAATGCCAGACAGAAATCTTCAAATATCAGAATGTGTGACAGATAATGGAATTCCATCCAATGCATCTTTCACTCTGGCTATCACTTCTGTAACTGCACCTAAACATGTCACCCAAGTACCAGAACTTTCTTACCATCTCCAAAACACCTCACTGCTGAGATATAAATGTGCACTTACTTCATCAGGCACACTCACTGCCTGAAGACTAGCCTTTACACTTCCAATAACCTATGTACTGGACTGAATTTCTGTCAACAACACTATCACATACCTTATGGCCATGCACCCACATCTCCCTCACCTCCTGCTCTTTTACCTAAAACCATTATTTTTTCTGGGTTTACCTTGAGGACTTCCAAACTAAATTTCTAGTTTTGTGTTCTATCTTTCAATTCCCAGGGTAGTCACAGTGCTGAGCTCTTATATAATGGTAGAGCTCATCACTATGTAAAAATTTCCATGACAATTCTACACAGACTTCTCTGATCACCACCTTCACCACTACCTAAAAAAGCAACAGAATTGGGATCAGATCCCTGATGCAGCCCCATTCTACCTTCAAAACTTTTACCATGCCCTTCTGCCGCCCTACTCATTGTTGTGCTTTCTCATATATTTGCATCACCATAGGCACTAACCACTAATTCAAACCTAACTTTCTTCCAGCCCTCCTCACCATCTCCCTCTGCACCCATTCAAACACCTTCTCCAGATCAACACATGTAAAATGCATATTCCTTCCTTTTCCCCACTTTCCTGCATTTTTTCTTTCTTATAGATCACCCGTTACCTGTTATCTTTGTTTACTGTCACTCCTAATAACATTTCTGCACTCCTCAATTGCTTTGTTTAAAATAGCATTCTAAAACATTTCTTCCTGTGCCTTGGCACCCCACACGTCCCCCACCTACCGTTCAAACACTGAGTTCTTCTTTTTTCGTCAACCAGATATTATTTATCATTTCCCACTTGCCATTTACTCCTGAGGATTCTGAAACCACAATCTCTCTTACTAGCAAAGGGTCAGCACATTTTTTTCTCAAATTCTGTCCCTTCAGCTTTTAGACTTTTAGCCACGGTACATACATTCTGTTATTTTACTTCATGGACAGATCTCCTACAACTAAGCAATACTGTGATATACATCTTTCCCCAGGGATTACCTTTACATTTTCCACCATGCCTAGATCACCTCCCATCATTAATAAACAGTCTATTATGCTGACTACACCATCACAGGATTTAAATTTTACCAGTTTGTTCTCCATTATTTTAACTATGGTGTTGCAGTTGCTATCAAATAAAATAATCCACAGTCCTTTCCACTTCAACACTACTTGTGCAAAAACCCTCGTGAACTCTCTCATAAACAGCAGCACTGGCTCCAGAATGCACATTCAAGTCATCACCCATTACAATTATCCTATTAAAGAAACAAACTAAAAGTGTCAAAGCATTAGTATTGCTCATTATAACTAATCAATCATTTAATTACCACTTATCAGAAGGTACCGTGTAATAACGGCATTTTAAATATTAACATTTTGTGTTACACAGTGTAGATGTACAGAACATGCTGTTTGTACATCTACACATATGTGTTTAAACCAGTCTATTATCCATCCATCCATCATCCAACTTGCTACATCCTAACTACAGTGTCTCCGGGGGAATCTGCTGGAGGCAATCCCAGCCAACACAGGGTGCAATGCAGGAAACAAACCCTGGGTAAGGTGTGAGCCCACCGCAGGGTGAACCTAATTGCTCAATTTTAAAAACTTATAAAAGCTCAATAAATTGTCTCAAAAAGGCAGGCTGTGGCCTTCTGTGTTAGAACAGTAAGGTAAGTGATGCATACTGTAGATATCAAGTCCTCTCCACAATGGTCTGCTCATTTAAAAGTACAGACCACCAAATCCAAATGTGTGTAACAAGCCTGAATTATAGGATTCATAAAAGCAGAAAACAATACCTGCTAACTCAAACCCAATCACCTGTAATTTCTGGAGAGAAGAAAAAAAGAAAAACAATTAAAAACTGGCAATATCAATCTCTGACTGGTAGATAGGGACATCATTAATTGCAGCTCTTAAAATTTTTTGGACTGAAAATGTGCCTCAAATAAAATCACTCAAAAACCGGGCTGGACAAAATTATTGGCACCCTCAACTTAATATTTGGTTGCACGACCTTTGGAAAAAATAACTGAAATCAAGCACTTCCTTTAACCATCAACAAGCTTGTTACACCTCTCAACTGGAATTTCCGACCACTCTTCTTTTGCAAACTGCTCAAGGTCTCTCAGATTTGAAGGGTGCCTTCTCCCAACAGCAATTGTGAGATCTCTCCATAAGTGTTCAATCGGATTTAGATCTGGACTCATTGCTGGCCATTTCAGAACTCTCCAGCGCTTTGTCTTCAACCATTTCTGGGTGCTTTTAGAGGTATGTTTGGGGTCATTGTCCTGCTGGAACACCCATGACCTCTGATGAAGACCCAGCTTTCTGAAACTGGGCCCTACATTGCGCCCCAATATCTTTTGGTAGTCTTCAGATTTCATGATGCCTTGCACACAGTCAAAGCATCCAGTGCCAGAGGCAGCAAAACATCCCCAAAACATCTTAGAACCTCCACCATGTTTGACTGTAGGTACTGCGTTCTTTTCTTCATAAGCCTCATTCCATTTTCTGTAAACAGTAGACTGATGAGCTTTACCAAAAAGCTCTACCTTGGTCTCATCTGTCCACAAGACGTTCACCCAGAAGGATTTTGGCTTCCTCAAGTACATTTTGGCAAACTCCAGTCTGGCTTTTTTACGTTTCTGTGTCAGCAGTGGGGTCCTGCTGGCTCTCCTGCCATAGCGTTTCATTTCATTCAGATGTCGACGGATAGTTCGAGCCGACACTGTTGCACCCTGAGTCTGCAGAACAGTTTGAATATGTTTTGAAGTTGATTGTGGCTGTTTATCCATCATTCAGACTAACCTTTGTTGCAGTCTTTTATCAATTTTTCTCTTCCGTCCACGTCCAGGAAGATTAGCTACAGTGCCATGTGTTGTGAAGTTCTTGATTATGTTGCGCACAGTGGACAAAGGAACATGAAGATCTCTGGAGATTAACTTGTAGCCTTGAGATTGTTGATATATTTCCACAATTTTTGTTCTCAAGTCCTCAGACAATTCTCTGCTCTTCTTTCTATTCTCCATGCTTAGTGTGGCACACTCAGACACACAACAGAAAGGTTGAGTCAACTTTTCTCCATTTTAACTGGCTTCAGGTGTGATTGCTTTATTGCCAGCACCTGGTTCTTGCCACAGGTGAGTTCAAATGAGCATCATAAGCTTGAAATAAAACAATTTACCCACAATTTTGAAGTTGCCAATAACTTTGTCCAGCCCATTTTTGGAGTTCTGTGAGACATGATGTCAGATTTGGCTTTTTCTCTGTTTTTTGTGTTGTTCCAATGCACATAGAGGAAATAACTATGTGTATACCAAAACATTTGTAATTGCAACAATTTTCTGGGAAAATCCCAGGGGTGCCGATAATTTCGGCCATGACTGTATGCTATCTAGCAGTGATGAAAATACAGATAGCATTCTCAGACTTTACTACTTTTTTCAGAAAAATGCAGACCAAGAAAATGTGAGTAAGCACTGGGAATGGGAGCTTTCAATTAGAATTTCAGGTAATGGGTGGATATCAATTATTGATAAAACTATTGCACACCTTAATATATTGCCAAAGGTGTGGTCTAGTTCAATTGAGCATTTTTCATCACACACATTCCTCTCAACTCAGATTATACTAACTGTACCTGGATTAAGACTATTTGTGAATCTTATCGTCAGACACCCCCATCTTGTGGATCACATGTTTTTGAGAAAGTTCCACACTAATGCCTTATGTAAATCAACTTTTTGGTTACTTATCAGTTTTACATTCACTGTAATCCCTGACTTTTTTTAGTACTATTTGCAGTTACACTTGATGGGATATCACCACTTCCTGAATACTCTTTTATAGTAACTTGCACTAAAGTGCTAATATATTTCTTATGCTACTCAACTGGAAGAGTACTAACCATACCATACCATAGTATAGGAAATTGATGTCCTATTTTTCTTAAAATTAGGGGAAAAAAACAAATTCAGTTTACATAGAACTGCCAAAAAAACTTTTTTTTGAAATTAGCAGACATTTATTAATGTTGTACTTTATTAAATATCCTAAACTGCTGCAAGCCTTAAGGATGTCTCACTATCACAATCCTCTGATTTTTTTTGCACTGAAGAGGAGTTGGTAGGTGTTTGATCTGAATAAGTGTACTACTGTATGTCTGATTGAACGTTTATTTATTGAAATGCAACTTATAAACCAAATAACAATAAATGCAACTGCATATGCTTTATTAATAAGCAACAAAACTACCAATAATGTTAACAATACAATGAAGACATATTACAAAATATTAAATACATATACTATTTCATACAATGTAACAGCGAAAAAGCTAAATAAGTCCCTGATGGAATGACAAATCTGTTGGCAATGTCAGTTGCCTCTGGATTCTTAATGTATAATTTAACACACAAGTTCTCAAGCAATAGATTTCTTGGTTGGTATCTCTGAAACAAATTCAGACTTAAAGGCCATCTCGTGCTGTTAAAGGTTTTTGACAAACTAAACAAACTCTTAGTTTTATTTTAGACGATTTCTTCTTTATACCCCCGCAGTAACAAGTAAATCAAATGACAACACAAATCCTAGCTTAAAAAATGAGAATTAAAAGCAGAAACTGATAAGACTCCTCTTTCTTATTAAGAGTTCGATAGTATTTTCAAAAGTTAGTTAACGGTTACATTTAAGCGAAACTAAGATATTAAAGATGACAAAAGGAGACAATTGAAACAAAATGAACATTGATAGGTTTTTAAAATATGTATTTTTAAAATTCATATACATGCTAAACATTGTAATATCTTTTAAAATACAAAACGAAAAAGCAGTTGATCGATTATACACAATTCAATCATCAGAAGATCTCATAATTATCTAACAATTTGCCTCTTATCAGAATTTAATTGCAATGAAACTCACAGTCCACAGGTCCCTGGGAAATATATTTGGAAACTAATTATTTTGATGCGCATTCAAGTATAACTCAAAAAAAACGAGAACTAAGTTAAAAGAAATTCAAAATTGTGATTATAATATAAATCAACGATAATAATCCCGTAACAAGACCAAGACTCAGGATAACACATACGACGACTCTGTACTACAATTTGACTAGAACAGACCATGTTACGAAGCTGCTATATTTTCGTTAAGTAATTGACGGTAAAAGCAACAAGCTGACCTGACACAAAATAATTCCTGCCATCATGTTAAAGTACATTACCTATGTGTTGAACATCAAACGTGTAGCACTCTTTGGGAGGTTAATTGTAACACACGTGTTAAGATAACAGACATGGCTAGTAAACAGAGGAGCGTACTAACTACTTCTCAGGCGCCCCAGCACTATTTGTCTGTCTACGGTAGATCGAAATAATACAAAAAGCAAGCGTATCAATGACTTAAATGTTGAAAACCTGAAGTGTGACTTTGGCTGCTTTTAAACCATTAGAGAAAAAGCATAGTACTCACTCTTTGAAGACTCCGTCTAAAAGATGCTCACAAGTACCAGTTCCCAGCATTGCGATACGCAGGGTCCCATCGGCTGTCAAACAGCCCAAAGCACCGGAGCCTCTTGGACATACTTTTGCCTTTACAACGTCTTTGTAATTTGGCCAACGACTGAGTAACACTTCCAAACTGCCCATATTGACAAAAGGCCAGCCAGGACTATAAGCAACAGTCTCCTCTGCCTTTTTCCGCGTACTTTAATTAAACCCTGCAGTTTCAAACTATCCCACACTTTAACTCGGTGTCATCATCCCGAACTCCGAAACAGCCGCTTGCTCAACTTTGTTTACAACCATTTCCGTGTTCAAAACTGGGAAACGCCGTTTATGCTGAGTGACATGCAGTCTAACAAATAGAAAACAGACAACCGCATGGCGGGGGGGGGCTTCAGAAGGAGGCGGGAGCTATTCCTTCAGACACAAGCAAACGATTGAAGAGTGTTTTAACAGCCGCTTTGCTATTTAGATCGGGAGTTCAAAACACAGTTTTGCAGGACCGAAACAGCCACAGGTGTACGTTTCAGGCACTTACTTAATAGGTAGCCAGTTACTGCTTGCTAAAAGAATATACTGTACTCTGTTGCCTTAATTTGATTTTCTCCTTAAGATTACGAAACCTAAATAGCTTATTCATCCTTTGTCTGCTGCCTGGTAACAGAAACTGCTGACCAATCAATTGGACGATGTTCCCAAAAGAAGAAGAAAAACATTAGATAGGTCGGATGTGTCAGAGTGTGTCTACGGCCATTTCATATAACGTAGGGGTTTTCACTGCAAAATGTTTTTATATTAGAAACTAATTCTGTATGTTCCTGGCTGGGACAAAAACCAGTGCCTTTACGGCTCTCGAAGAACTGATTTTGAGCCCTATAGTATATATAAATAATCCATTAACCCAAACTAGAACCTGTTTAATTCTTAACTAACCAAACTACTGCCATATTCAAGACTGGAACCATTGCAAAGCCCTATAAAACTCAGAAAAAAAGCATATTACTGATTAGGCGAATGTGTGATGCAGGGCAAATATGTGAGCTTGTGGCCTGATAACTACAGTGATTTTTTTGACCCATTAAAATCACCCTTAACGAGTGGAAATATGGTACAAAAATGGAAAAGCTACATTTACAAAAAAAAATTGTAGTACCGTATAGCACAGATGTATTCCTTATTATTATTTTTCTTTTTTAGGCTAATGGACAGGTTGCGGAAAGACTGTTTTACTCATTTTAGGTAAGGGTCTAAAGAATGCCCATACTCTAATAACATGTAACTCTGCGATCTCGTAATTGGATCCATATTGATCCGTATAAAGATTCATCAGTTTTTCCAATAGATTTCAGGTTTTCTTTTTTTAAGACATTTTCAAACCTTTCTAAAACCATGTTTTCACCTTGTCATTAGGGGTTCTTGAATGTAGATTGATGGGCAAAATGGCACATTTATTAATTTATAATCTCTCCAACATAATAAAGTGTGCAGAAAGTGATGGGGCTTGAATACTTTCTAAATCCATTGTAGACTGCTATAAACGTTTCAATCCGTTCCCTTGCTGCGGTTCAAAAGATGAAATCAAGACTTGGTCCTGGACTAGTAAACTAAACTAGTAGTTAATTTGATGTCTGTTTTTCAGGAACAGTCTGTATTTATGGTTACGTGCAATTTTTGAAGTTGATATTTTAGAAATGGGACGGATTATTTACTTACATTCCCCATTTAAGTGAACGATACAGGCATAATAATCTGGACATTTGGAAACTTTCAAGTAATTCACCCGCAGCAATGGCTATGGTATTGCTCGTGTCTCGTGAATTGCAAGTCGCAAAGATGCTCACCTCTTTTAAAATCTATCATACAGAACACAAAAAAGATAAATTGCTAATTGATTACTTGAACGAACCAGTTTTTTCGTTATTTATTTGAGTACCTTTTTTATTCGTGACATTCTGTATTGGATTAACGGATTGCGACAATGTTAGCTTGTGTTATCCAGTATCTCTTTGCATGCTCATTTGGCTTTCGACTATGAAGCCTGTGGTCGATGATTTAGGCTTTCGATTTGTTTACCTCGCCGCGTGCTATCTGCTGGTGAATGTGTTCAGCAGCTGGACTCTAAGGGCTGAATGAATGCGGAAGTTGCAGTATGGCTCTTTTGGAAGATGGAAGGTTTCGTCGGCCTGCTCTCCTATTCAGTGTCCAAAGTGCTTTTGCTTTCTGGGCTTTCTAGGAAGGACAATGTGCAGAAAGCCAAAAAGATGGAAGAAAAAGTGCTAGAGGTGTATGGTAAGGGTCGGTGACTGTCTTTTATTATGGGCTGTGCTCTGACCCTGCGCCAGTTCACCTTGTCGCCCTCGGTCGCGTTTGGCGCTTCTAGTGTGATCTGTGCTCTGTTTCCTTCATTTGTGAAAACCCTTGCAAATGTAGAAATAAAGAGAATGAACTAGTAACTGAAGTTGAATTACACTGTAGCAGTAAAGTAAATAGTGGGTAAAGAGAAGTGACCATTTAGCAATAAAAACACCATTAACATGTATGCAGAAATTATTGACATTAAATATAAGAAAAAGAGTGATAAACGTCAGTGGAGCACCCCAAATGATCTAAAGAATTGGTCGGACTTTCATTATTTCAATAAAAGATGTTAATGTAATATAACCTGAATAAATAGACCTCTTACACAGGACCGAGTGCTTGAGTGAGACCCATTTAGTGTCTCAAAATGCGTATAAAGTACGGATAAGTGATGTTGTAAAATTTGCCACGATGTGACCCTTTCACATATGGGTTATGTTATATTCTGAAGCCTTATTTGCGCAGTATTAGCAATTAGTTGAGTGAGTAAAGCAATTAGATCAGGAACTCCCTTAATTTAGTTAACATGTAATTTTATAGGATATTTGTCACGTGTACAGAGTACAGTAAATGTTTTATGAACAGTTTATCTTACTGTCAGTAAGCATATAAACAGGAATTCCCTTTTCATTTATTATACTGGTGACATCCATTTGTTTAAAAATAGCAATGCACGTGTAAATGCCTGGAGTAGCACTATTGCATACCTCACATTATACGTAATACAATATGGTTTTACATAATGCACTCTTTACCTAAATTCAGTGTTTAATGGAAGATTAAAATTTGTTCTACCAAACTGTGCATTAAAATTATTACCTCATTTTGTGTCAATAATAATCCTCTCTGTCAATATTTGTTGTTCCTTTAGATGCTATCCGCACAATACGTGATCCCGAAAAACCCAACACTCTGGAAGAGTTGGAAGTTGTTTCAGAGAACTGCATTGAAATGAAAGAAATTGCGGAGGATGAGTACCTGATCATAATCAGATTCACCCCTACAGCGCCACACTGCTCTTTAGCAACACTCATTGGTATGTTCATCAGTTATATTTTTTTTGAAGTTAGTATGTTGTTTAAGATAACAATATTGGAAAATGAGAGTGGTTGGTCTATGCAGTCTGCTCCTAAATTTTGTAAATTTGGGGATCCAGTATTTACAGGAACCCAACATCTGTCCCAGCAATAATTACCATGAGACATCAAACAATCCTCGGTGAGTTGGCTGGCCATCACAAGGCATACTCACCCAACACACACACACGCTATCAATGTACAGACACTAGTTGACCAAATATGCATAAGTTTGGGATATGGAAGAAAATTGATAAACAAAGAAAATGTACAAGTAGAACCTGCAGACTCTTGGCAGATTGCAGCTGAATCTTGAACTGAACCCTATTTCCCGGAGATGAGAGGCAATTCAGTAATCTTAACATCGCTATGCTGCAACTGATCCACATAGCAAAAGGAAATTTAAGAGAAAAGGTGTTAGACCATACAGTATTTTAATGATTTGTATCTAATATCTGCTTGAAAGTGGAGTTATGCAAGTTTACTGCATACATGAGTGAAGGAAAATTAATGAGCAAAGCAAATATTGCATTGAATGACAACATTTGAGTATTGATCTAAAAGTAGCAACACTGTCTCTATTTAAATACCCAACTTGATTGTATGTAAAGAGTATTCTGATAATTAATATTTGTAAATTGTCTGTCAGCACTGGCAGGGAAGGTCAGATTTTGTTGACACTAGAGGAAGTACCTAGCATTATGCAGGTTTATTTGTAAAATGGGTTAAGATAAGAACGCAAGTATTTTGTATTACATGGAGAAAATACACTCTTGTGCGCTATAAGGTTGAACACTTCCATGTTTTATGGTAATTTTATAATGCAAATCCAGAGTCCTCAAATGGAGAATAGAAATAGAAAAATAAACGGTTGTAAAATAAATAAGTTAGTCTCGTGCAAATTTATGGATTTATAACCTTGGATTTATGTCAAATCTCATGATGGTTTCTTGTGTAGATTTTGTATACTCAATTTTATCAGCAGAAAGCATATGTTTCCTTAAACGGTATTTATTTTTGTGTCAACACAAAGTATATTAAAATTAACAAGTGCAAATTATAGGTTATTTGTTAAATACTTTTAGAATTTGCTTTTTTGGGTTTTTTTTAAAGTAGCATAATACAGTAATGCATTTGAATTGTTCAGCTTACTAGCTGTGCTACCGATCTGAAATGGTTTGAATTCTAAGCAATTAATGTAGACGTCAATGATAACATTTGCAGTACACCATGCAATGCACATGTCTCTGTTATGTGCTATTTGGTATATTTGTAAAAGCAGTGGTAATGATTGTGAGACGCCATCAGTTGGAATGACAGAGACACTCGTTTTTGTCTGGTTAATGAGATTTTCCCTCATGTTCCAAAATATCTAGACTAACATCTGTTCTGCCCTCAGATCTTCTCCAAGTAGCTTATTTATATCCAATAATTTTGTTACTCTTGTTGCTGCAGTTGTTTGTATTATTAGTTGTTGTTTTTATTTATTACTGTCTGTTTCAAATTATTACTATCTATCTATCTATCTATCTATCTATCTATCTATCTATCTATCTATCTATCTATCTTTCGCACTGTTGTCCTGGGGAACATTATTTCATGCCAATCTATCCTATAGTACTGTTTATTGGATGGTATGACAATAACACCATTTGGCTTGATTTGAATCTTAGCCAGTTTGCTTTAAGTGGGTTGCTTGTGTGTCCTCCTGTGTTTTTGGTCCTAATTTTGCAGGTTCCTACTGCATTCAAAGGAAAATGAAGAACAAACGAGAGCACCCTTGTCTTGTACCACAGCATACAGAAAAAATATCTGAGCATATTAAATGAGCATTTAGAAATCTAAATTACTGTAGAGCTTTGTGCACTTCACTGTGAGTTTACATCTTGGTGCCACTTTAGCATATAAACTCGAAAAAATGCTTTAAAAGTATACTTGTTCAGTTGGGTTTCATTCTAACCAACTAGTTCCCCCTTGTAACTACTCTCCTGTCTTAAATAAACATATTTTATTTTTAAAATGTATTTCAGGATGATTTGTAAAGTGCCTGCATGTGCATGGTGATTTGCACTCTGTTAACATATACAGTAAAATATTTAAACATATAGCTGCTTTATAATAAGTACATGGGAACTATTACAAGCTTCTGCTTAGGATACTTTGTTTTTTGGACCAATGCATATCTTGTAATAATTGCAATTTTAATATAGAAAGAAAATTGTTAAGAAGAAAAATCATTTCTTAAAATTAGAAGAATAAAAAAAAGAAGTAAAATGTATGGAAATTACTGTTTGGTTAAAGATATAACAATCTATCCCCTCTGTGTAATGTGTTGTATTCAAGCTGATGGAACTTGAATGTGGTACATTTTTTAACAAAAGTTAATCACATGGCAAATTTCTTTTGATTGTTGAATCAGATTCAGCTTCAAATGTACAATTGCAGTTAATAGGCATGAATTGGAATTAGCCTTTAAGAAAAATTGTTATGAAAGTAAGAAAAAAAAAACACAGCACCACAGGATGCAGGTTTTGTTAATGCTTTTCTAGTAACAGTGATAACATTACTTATTGTATTATTGAATCACAGTAAAGTGCCTGCATGTGCATGGTGATTTGCACTCTGTTAACATATACAGTAAAATATTTAATGCCACTTTTAATTTCCCCTTGGGATTAATAAAGTATCTATCTATCTATCTATTGTGGCCCCCGCCGACGTGAGGAGGGCTTGTGCCTCCTCCAGACCGCGAGGCGTCCGTCCTGGTTCTGTTGGGGCCACGGGTTGAGGGCATGGAAGCCCTTCCCTGTAGGGGCCCGTGGTCACCGCCAGGCGGCGCCCGATGCCGGTTTATCCCCGCGGTTGCCGGTCGGGGCAGGAGCCCGGCGGGGCGCTTGGAGGACCGGAGGAGGCGAGTGCCTCCTCCAGACAGAGTGGGGGCGTCCGTCCTGGTTAGGCAAGGGGCCTCAGGTACAGGGCTTTGAAGCCCAGCCCTGTAGGGACCCGTGGCCACCGCCAGGCGGCGCCCCGGTGCCTGATTATCCCGGGAACCCGACACTCCCGCCACACCAGGAAGTGCGGGGGGAAGACTTTGTGTGGCACCCGGAGAGCTGCCAGGAAGACAGCCGATACTTCCGCCACGCTTGGGCGTGGCTAGAGACGGAAACACCTGGGGCTCATCCGGGGCCTTATTTAGGGCGCCTCCCTCCAGTCATTGGTGGAAGTCGGGAGGCAGAAGGACTGAGCTGAGAGAGAGGACGGAGGCGGCCAGGAAGGCACAAGAGACTGTGGGCCCTGGACTTTGGGGGAATCGGTGCAAGAAGGCACTGGGGTTGCGTGAGTGCACCGAACTGTAAATAATATTAGTGTAAATAAAAGTGTGTGGAGCAAAGTATGCTGTCCGTCTGTCTGTGCCGGGGCCAGCGTTCACAATGGCGTAGCGTGGGGCCAACCCCCTGCTAAAAGGGGGGGACCCCGTCTTTATAAATATTTTGTGAACGGCCCGGCGCAGCAGCGGACCCACACACTGGCGCTGGAGCGCCTGCGGCCACGTACAACCCAGCGAGCGCGTTTACCGAAACCGCGCGGAATGAAGAGAGGCCATCCCGGGTGCGGAGGAGGGCGGGCCTCGCTGGGCGCAGCGGGCTCCGAGACGCGCTGTGGAGATGGACAGCCAGGCGGCGTTGCCGCTGAAGGCCAAACCGAGGCAGGGGCCTCGGCACGACGGGATTCGGGAGGTGAGTACCCTGCCCTGCGGGGTTGGATGTACCTTGTTCTCCGCAGGGAGGGGCGAACCGGATCCGCGTCTGTGGCAGGAGCACGCCGGGCCACGGGCTGTCGACAGCGCGCCGGCGGCGCTGAGGAGGCCGCGAAATCGAAGCCGCAGCTGCGGTGCGGCGAAGAGGCACGTCTTCGCAGCCAGCGCAGGGGAGACAAGATGGCCGCGGGCGGTGGTCCCGCCGCTGACAGGCACGGGATTGGCGGTGTGTCTTGCGTGCCGCCGATGATTGGATAGAGGCGGGCCCAAGGAATGCCAGTCTCGTGCCAAACCGAGACCCGATTGGGCCAGAGGGAGTGGCCCAGAGGAGGCAGGCGTCGCGGGGAGCGGATGGACAGGTAAGCCCACCGGCGTCTGTCTCTCTTTCCACCAGCGGCTCGGCGCGTCGGAGGTGTCCCGCCCGCCAAGCCGTCTTTGAGGAGTTGCTGCGTGTTCTAGTCGCTCAGTGCGAGCAGCTGATGGAGAAGGCGGTCGCGTCGGGAGTGACACCGCGTGAGACGGAGGAACGGCGCGGCGCTGGAACCGGAGGCAGGCAGAACACGGCGGGAGTGGTGAGTGTTGCCGTTCCCGTAAAGCAAGTGGGGGGGTTCGCCGAACATGGCCGTGACTGTTTACAGGACGAGCGGCTCCGAGTAGGCAACTTCCCAACAGCGGATGCGGCGGTGCAGACAGCTAGCGAGGCTGGGAGATCGAACACGCAAGGGCTGGTAGGATCGGGGCTGCTGAGTGCCCTGGGTCCTAGCGCCCTGCGCTTCAAGCCCGCAGCTGTCTCCTGTCGCTCTGCCTGGACGCAGACGGGCTGGATTTGAGCTTTGCTGTGCTCAGACCCAGACCGTCAGCGTCAAGAAAGAAGGAGGAACCGAAGGGTGAATGCGGTTCCTCCGATAGGAAGAACGCGGCGCTGGGTGCGCGTCGGAGAAGGGCCGTCCGCTGGGCGGGCAGAGGAGATCCCCTGGGCGGCTGGGCGAGCCGCCTGCGAGAGCGGTGCCGCGGACGAGCGGACGGGCATGGAACCTGCGGCGGAGGACTTCAGCAGGCAAGTTGGGGGCTGTCGGAGGGGGGCAGGAGCACGGTCGTCACGGAGACCGACGGGCGCCGGGATGAGTGTCCTGGCAGTGCTTCTGGCCCTCTTTTCCTTTATTTTACAGGCCCGAAGCCCCGACGGCGCTGAGGCCGGCGTCGACGGGGACCTGCCCGCCTGGAACGGGCGCTCGCGGAGTGCTCACGCCGGGAGGCCTACAGTGACCCGCTGGGGAACGGCGGGCGAGCGGCGCAGACCACAGGGGCGTTTGCGCGGCAAGGGTGCGAAGACAGATGTCCCAGGGTGCCGTGTTGGACCCTGGGGACATAGTAGGGCCCTCGCTGGGGACGTGCTGCCCTTTCGGGTTGTGCCGTTCGGACCACGTGTCCTCGCTAGCGGTGGGGCACTGTGGCCCCGGCCGGGCAGGAGCCCGGCCGGGCGTAGGAGGACGTGAGGAGGGCTTGTGCCTCCTCCAGACCGCGAGGGGCGTCCGTCCTGGTTCTGTTGGGGCCACGGGTTGAGGGCATGGAAGCCCTTCCCTGTAGGGCCCGTGGTCACCGCCAGGCGGCGCCCCGATGCCGGTTTATCCCGTGCGGTTGCCGGTCGGGGCAGGAGCCCGGCCGGGACGCCTTGGAGGACCGGAGGAGGGCGAGTGCCTCCTCCAGACAGAGTGGGGGCGTCCGTCCTGGTTAGGCAAGGGGCCTCAGGTACAGGGCTTTGAAGCCCAGCCCTGTAGGGACCCGTGGCCACCGCCAGGCGGCGCCCCGGTGCCTGATTATCCCGGGAACCCGACACTCCCGCCACACCAGGAAGTGCCGGGGGGAAGACTTTGTGTGGCACCCGGAGAGCTGCCAGGAAGACAGCCGATACTTCCGCCACGCTTGGGCGTGGCTAGAGACGGAAACACCTGGGGCTCATCCGGGGCCTTATTTAAGGGGCCGCCTCCCTCCAGTCATTGGTGGAAGTCGGGAGGCAGAAGGACTGAGCTGGAGAGAGAGGACGGGAGGCGGCCAGGAAGGCACAAGAGACTGTGGGCCCTGGACTTTGGGGGAATCGGTGCAAGAAGGCACTGGGGTTGCGTGAGTGCACCGAACTGTAAATAATATTAGTGTAAATAAAAGTGTGTGGAGCAAAGTATGCTGTCCGTCTGTCTGTGCCGGGGCCAGCGTTCACACTATCTATCTAAATTGTGCACCATAAGGACAGTATAATCCTTTTTGTACACTATTTGTAATGTGTAGCGTTTTGAAAAAAGTATTTGCACCCTGTTTGTATTTTTCTTTACCATGAATTTGATCAGATTTCTTTTGGCTTGTATAGTAAAGTGTTGAAGGGTGTCTGAGAGAGTAAACTATTTTGGTTTGTCTCAGAATGACTCTGATCAAATTAAAGGTATATTTAGTAATTGTGCTTTGAGTAGTTTTAACAGTCTTAACTTAGGCTAAACCTACCCTTTCTGAATAATTGTGGCACTTGGCATCAGAGTTAAGACTCTGGGGCTTCTCTAAGCCATATTCACAGACATATTGTGCTTATGCAAAGAAGAAAAGTAAACAATCTACAGTTGTGCTTGAAAGTTTGTGAACCCTTTAGAATATTCTATATTTCTGCATAAATATCACCTAAAACATCATCAGTCCTAAAAGTAGATAAAGAGAAACCAGTTAAACAAATCAGACAAAAATATTATACTGGTCATTTATTTATTGAGGAAAATGATCGAATATTACATGTTTGTGAGTGGCAAAAGTATGTGAACCTATGCTTTCAGTATCTGGTGTGACCCCCATTTGCATTCCTCCGTACAGAACAGTTTCAACTCTGGGATGTTGGTGGGTTTCCTCACATTAACTGCTCGCTTCAGGTCCTTCCACAACATTTCGATTGGATTAAGGTCAGGACATTGACTTGGCCATTCCAAAACATTAACTTTATTCTTCTTTAACCATTCTTTGGTAGACCGACTTGTGTGCTTAGGGTCGTTGTCTTGCTGCATGACCCACCTTCTCTTGAGATTCAGTTCATGGACAGATGTCCTGACATTTTCCATTAGAATTCTCTGATATAATTCAGAATTTATTGTTCCATCAATGAAGGCAAGCCTTCTGGCCCAGATGCAGCAAAACAGGCCCAAACCATGATACTACCACCACCATGTTTCACAGATGGGATAAGGTTTTTATGCTGGAATGCAGTGTTTTCCTTTCTCCAAACATAACGCTTTTCATTTAAACCAAAAAGTTCTATTTTGGTCTCATCCGTCCACAAAACATTCTTCCAATGGCCTTCTGGTTTGTCCATGTGATCTTTAGCAAACTGCAGACAAGCAGCAATGTTTTTTTTGGAGAGTAGTGGGTTTCTCCTTGCAACCCTGCCATGCACACCATTGTTGTTCAGTGTTCTCCTGATAGTGGACTCATGAACATGCACATTAGCCAATGTGAGAAAAGCCTTCAGTTGCTTAGAAGTTACCCTGGGGTCCTTTGTGACCTCGCTGACTATTACACGCCTTGCTCTTAGAGTGATCTTTGTTGGTCGACCACTCCTGAGGAGGGTAACAATGGTCTTGAATTTCCTCCATTTGTACACAATCTGTCTGACGGTGGATTGGTGGAGTCCAAACTCTTTAGAGATGGTTTTGTAAGCTTTTCCAGCCTGATGAGCTTCACCAACTCTTTTTTTGAGATCCTCAGAAATCTCCCTTGTTCATGCCATGATACGTTTCTACAAACATGTGTTGTGAAGAGCAGACTTTGATAGATCCCTGTTCTTTAAATAACACAGGGTGCCCACTCACACCTGATTGTCATCCCATTGATTGAAAACACCTGACTCGAATTTCACCTTCAAACTAACTGCTAATCCTAGAGGTTCACATACTTTTGCCACTCACAAATATGTAATATTCATTCATTTTCCTCAATAAATAAATGTCCAAGTATAATATTTTTGACTCATTTGTTTAACTGGTTTCTCTTTATCTACTTTCAGGACTTGAGTGAAAATCTGATGATGTTTTAGGTCATATTTATACATAAAATTCTAAGGGTTCACAAACTTTCAAGCACAACTGTATTCCAGGATGGATGTCTGGTCAATAGCTCTCCAAGAACAAGAAGTAAAAATTTCCTGTAAGTCATAAAGAAATATTGTACTTTTGTTCAGGGAAGCTGGGCCAAAAACATACTGCTGGTATTTAAAAACTGTGTGAATGACTATTATAATTATTTTTTTTTTCTTAATTTTTCAAACTGGAACTTTTCAAATTCTGTTGAAAACACATTTAATGTCATGCCAAAACTGCCTGTACATATTTACTGCACCTGTAATGTCAGAACGTAATATAGAGATGGTATAGAACAGTCTAAATAGGTATAGGGCAGTTTTATTTTAAATGTTTGTGAGAAGGTATAAAAAGGAAAAGCTAAACTGTGTATCAATAATCACTGCAGCAAGGTTTTCCATTTTCTGTGTATAATTTGCTTTGTTGTATTTTTTTTTGGAGATTTTTTAACAAGACACGTTATACACATGTACTATGTTTCTCATACCATATAGGATTATGGACAATTAATTTATGATTAATTAGAAAAATTTTGTGCAGAAAATTACTTTAGGGACATTTTCAAAATGGTTAATCTCCCCTCAACTAAAAACAAAGTGAAGATCTACATTTGTTTGATAAATCATGTACAGTACCTGTATTTTATTTATGTAAAGAATGACCAGAAGGGGGAGCCTCACAACCCAAAGAGCACCAAGGAGACAAAAACTATAAAGAAAAGGGAAGAAAAAATAACTTTAATGTATCTGATCTCTACTCATTCCACCCATCTTCCATTTCTGGTTTGTCTGTCTATTGTCAGCTGAACTCTTACTCAGTCTCTTCCCAAATCTAAGTTCAACTGATGTATGGATGGAAGGGTCGTTTAACTCACTGCCTGAAACTGCTTGCGGGTTAAGCTCTACTAGAGCTTTCCAGACTGTGTAAAAGGCTAGGGAACCCATGATGTTGTTCTGACAGAATTCTCCTTTACAAATGCAAGTCTCCCTGCATTACTGTATCTCAGCCTTCTATTACAGGATCAGACAATTCCATCCCGACACTTGTCAGTCATACTGAGAACCAGTAAGACATGTATTAAATAACAGAATCTCTCTACTGCCACATCATGGTGTGAGAACCTCAGGTATGTTTCCCATTGTCCTATAGTGTTCTGTACTTGCATTGGTGGCCCAAAAGTCAATTACTTTTAGCTTCCTTGCATACTTTTGAGGGGCGGCCCGGGTCCTCCCTGCGTGGAGTTTGCATGTTCTCCCCGTGTCTGCGTGGGTTTCCTCCGGGTGCTCCGGTTTCCTCCCACAATCCAAAGACATGCAGGTTAGGTGGGTTGGCGATTCTAAATTGGCCCTAGTGTGTGCTGGGTGTGTTTGTGTGTGTCCTGCTGTGGGTTGGCACCCTGCCCAGGATTGGTTCCTGCCTTGTGCCCTGTGTTGGCTGGGATTGGCTCCAGCAGACCCCCGTGACCCTGTATTCGGATTCAGTGGGTTAGAAAATGGGGATGGATGGATGCATACTTTTGAGCCATGCAGCTCCCTTTCAACCATGGCATCCTACGGCCTAATTCCTATCTTGCACTATATTAGCATCATTGCAATTCCAGCCCTTCTTGGCCCCCTTTTTATAATGGCTTTGCCTTGCAAAACATTCACTGTCATGACTATTTCATAAACGAGGGCCTACCTCAGAAATTGATTCAGCTTAAACTTAAAATTGACCTAAGGGCAAGACAGCTGTTTGAGTGAAAGCCTGTAGTTACTATTCCTTTTCTCATCCAATGTTGGCCCTACTTACAGGAGTAGCTAAAGTTAGTTTTATAATGAGCCCTTCTTTTTTGATCTATTCTTTTAATTGTTTTTAGGCCGATGTTTAGGTACTTTCTGCATTTTTTAAAATTATCATAAGTGGTTTTCTTCATCTTACCCATTCAACACACTGATCTCTTTGTCTGTTAGCATAATGTGTTAATTAGCTTCTCCAGAAGGTGATGCCATTGCTTTTTTTGCTGATGGTATTTGCATTCAATGATTTTGTAAGGCTTGTGAGTGGTCTTCAGATAGACTGCATTTGACATGACAGTGGCATTTGGTAAAATCTAACTAAATTTGACCTAGCTTTTTTATGAAAATGTACAGTTTTACATATTGGATTATCTTTAACAAAGTATAAAAATATAGATCACTGTTATTGGTCTCTTAAAAAATGTTTTTCTGTACAATTTGTAATGATTGTGAAAGCCATATATTTTATGTATCCCGGAGGGTGCTTATATAGCATCTGTTTAAAAGAAGCAGAAGAGTGGATGAGTGGGTGGTTGACTGTCTCAATTTTTTTCTTTAATAGGCATTGTTTTTATTCCTTCTTTTTCATTTCCTGATAGAAAATTGGAATGGTCTCTTCAAATTCATGGCATGTGTGTTGGAAGCTGATGTATTCTTCAGCCTAGGATCTTCGCACAGAATCAATTATCAAGGGGTCCTGCTTCTTTTGAAGTTTCCTTGATTATGTTACCAACAGTGTGTGATGTCATGGCCTTCAGCTTCCTGCTAGCATGTCAGTTTGGTTTGATTTGAAATGCAGAAAATCTCTTTTCATCAGCACTTTTCTTTCTAGAAGAACTCTATTTCTGTTACACAGTTGCAGTTAAGGATAATTAGATACTTTGATAAACCGTATATATGAAAAGATACATTCATGTTGGTTTCAAAGATAGAGACAGCAGCTATTTAAGGAGACCACAGAAGTTACATTTTTATTCTGGTGCAAGTTTTTTTTTATATTGAAGAAAGGGAAACGCTGTTAAGTTCATTTCTTTGGTCTGTACATGCAGTAGTTTAGTGCAGTATAATTGACACAAGACCTAGAGATCTAATTGTTTAAGACCCTTTACTGATTGTCCCACACATAGGTATTTAAAACATGCATGCAAAGAAAAGAGGTAGTATATCTCATAAATATTCAAGGAGCTGATGGCTGAGTTAGAATGTGGTGTAACATAGCTAACATCTTATTAACTAGAGCCTGGAACACATAAGAGGTCAATGCCCGAGACAAAGTGGTGAGATGACCTGTCTGAGGGGCACAGCTGATCTAACAAGACCTTTGGATGTAAAGGGCCACATAGTTCAATGCTTTGTGGCTTTCTGTTATTCTTATGTGCACACATCGTAGACAAACAGGACAGCCTGTGACAGTCTTTCTTTCTACACAGTAAATCTTTTAGAATTAAAAGATAAAAATTGCAGAAATGCTTTGGAACATATGCTGTAGAGTCTAATGAAAACTTGTAAAAAGCCCTCTGATATTGCTCCTTGGAGAACCATGGTAGAATCAACATTTCATTTTTGGTGATCCACAGTTTGACCACATCATATTACAGAAGGTATAAAGCATTTTACTTGATACTCTGCAGCTTCACCAACATCGTTCTCTCTGCTACTGCCTCCATAGTGCCCAGACAAGTCTCTAGAACAATGCCAGCCTTACTTGTTAGGTGTATTGGCTTTTCATGTTCTTATATTATTCCTCCAAAATACCACTGGATAAAAGAGCAGACATGTATCCACAGACTGATATAACATAGACAGAAATGTTCTACCTATGCCAAAACACCCGTGTCTCCTCAGAAAATAAAGTTAATTCTGGACCTTTTTGTATGTGGCTTCTGTGCTTGCAGCCGATCCAGAGTTCCTAAATTACATACTGAATGTACCTAGATCACCTATCGTTTTATTCCTTGGATGGCTACTTGATCATGTGAAACCTTGTTCTTCCTGAAGTCCCCTACCATCATCTTCACATTGCTAATGATAATCTATCAATATTTAATTTTGCCCATAGATACATATATTAATAAACAGGTAGATAGAACTTGCATCTCAGCAAATTAGATCACCAGCCCTCTGAATTCCTTTTTGTATCCCTGACTTGTAAACCCAGTTATTGCAGAGTCACCTGATAACTTCTGCATGTGGCATGTCACAGATTGAGTATTTGCTTAAGAACTCTGTGTAATTGGACGGTGCACACCTTAAACACCTTAGAGATGATAGCAGGAACTATAGTCTTGCCAGTGTAAAATTTTCTGTGATCTTTTTACCTGATCAGCAGTGATGTACACTCTGTGACAGGTGAGATAGAGTTGTCCATACCAGGAGAGCACGACTCAAAACAAGCTTCATAGGGGTTGCAGTGTGGTTTGTTTAGATGAGAGGCCTGCATTTGAAAGACGTTTGGGTAATCAGCACTGAGGCAGAAATGATCATTGGTTTTGCCTGAGTGGATGAGCCCGCATCATACATATTCTACCAGCCTCCAAATAGCTATCTTTCAAGGTAATGATACATAACCTTCCATGTAATAATAATGTTGTTTTTTTTTCATTACTCTGTATGGATCAATTTGTTACATATATTTTAAATTACCGGTACATGTTTTTTGGAATGACAGCTAGCTTGTGTAATATAAAGGTTCTTATTTAGATTGATAATTTAAATGAAAAGTATTTAAAGGTTTAAGTTTTATGAATGCAGAGGATGGCCATGTAGATAGGCTTGAGATGCTATATGGTAACTGAAATACAGTATAAATACCTGTTTGAAGTCTATTAAGCCTTCCAACAACCACACTACAATCTGCCTACTAAAGTTTTTCTCTACTAATAAAATGATAGCATTTTTAAAAAAAGTGCACCAACATGCCTTTAAATAGTTTAGTAGTAGCTAGTACATTTATGCAGGTCTGTGAACAGAACCATGCATATTATGATATTCATTGTGTTCTTTTGGTCATTATTTAAATTAAATGTCTGTGCTCCATTCTAAAAGGTTTGTCAGTGTAAACTGCATTTGACTTTTTTTTATGGAAATAATTACCTTTCATGTTGGCTACATTATGTTTTAGCACATTCTCACAGTTTTCAAGTGAGTTATAGAGTCAGATTAATTGTCGGTCACACAAAAAATAAATTAACTCTTTCTTTTGTGTTGGATCTGAAAAAAATCATATATCAGTCATTAAATGTGTGATTTTAAGAGGATGACAAAAATTATGGGATGGACATTTCAAACTGTAATACAAAGTTTATTGCTTGCCAAGTACTTTAATAAATGCGTCTTTCTTTTTAGGTCTTTGTTTGCAAGTAAAGCTTCAGAGGTGCTTGCCTTTTAAATACAAGGTAAATGGCTTTTTGTTTCACTGTGTTGTGAGCTATTTAAGAGCAGTGTAATTAAAAGCTCTGTCTGAAATGAGTGTGCAGTTGTTTTATACACTGAGGCACTTGGGTTCTCCAACTTTAGAGATATTTGTCTTGAAAATATGTTTAAATCAAAGCATGTGGTGATATATTTCCTTGATAAGAAACACTAAGATGATTGATCTTAGGGATATAATTCATAATGAGTTTGCTAAGCTGGGCTTGGGTCCAGTCCCCTGTGGTTTGGCTGGGCTTCATCATGACTGTTCAGCAACATAATAATAGACAACGTTGGCTACATTCAGCCCAGCATAACTTGATGCACCTTGGCACTGATCCTTTGAAGACTTTTTATGTACACCAATATTAATGTGTTTGTTTGTAACATGTATTGACACACAGAAGACAAATGAATAGTCATACTTTTGGCTTCAGAATTGGGTTGTCTGTTTGAGCATTTCCAGTACTGTACTTTGAGTTCTAACAGCCAAACAGAAGGTACATTTTGTTACAGTTATTTAATGTTAGTAATATAAAGGTAACTGCACTGTTTTCTGTATTTTAGCTGGAGATCTACATTTCCCAAGGCAGTCATTCAACCGAAGAGGACAGTAAGTATAGCAGCAGTGATATTTTGAGCCTTATGGTGCCTTCACTCTCTTCCACTTGCAAACTGTTGTAATTTGCAAATTCTCAGAAATGATCAATTCTGATGAAACTGGGCAAGGTTCAACTAAAGCAACAGAAACATTTTGTTTTATACTCACTGTTGAAATATTTCTTTTTTATAAGTGCATTAGGAAAGTACACTTTGCTCTATAATATCTAGCAAAAGAAGATTTTTGGGGGGAGTCAGGGGTGTGTCTGTTTGCCATATTTCCATGTCTTTGAATATCAAATATCTGCAGATGTTGCAACACTTCTTAACTGCCTTACATATTAATCAGATAGCAAGTTATAGCTGATTAATATTAATGTACTGTGATGCTTTTTAATGTTTATTGCATAGATTTTGTATATTGTTTATATCTATTAAACAAAGCGGACATGGAGATTGTAACATGATGTTAGTGTCTACTTAATGTGTCAAATCAGAACCTATTCCGTCTGTTAAACTGGAGTACATAATTGTGTTTGATATATTCTATATATCATGGATATTACTAGTAAAACAAGTTTATAATCTTTTTATTACCATAAGTATATTTATATTTTACGTTAACTACAGTATATATACAGGTGTTGACTAGTGCTCTCTTTTGGTCTCTTAACCCTATGGAAAGTATGTATTATGGTGACACATGTAGTACAAACCGAAATTCTACTAAGTGAGCAGCCCATCTGTTCCCCCCAGGAATTCTTGAAAGGCCAGTATCTCTAGTTGTTTGTTATTTCTTTTCATGTTTGTTCACAGACGCAACCCGAATTTTTTGTTTTCTTCTAAGCATTTCTGACTTTTGCCATCAAAGGATCATCCATCCATCCATTATCCAACCCGCTATATCCTAACTACAGGGTCACGGGGGTCTGCTGGAGTCAATCCCAGCCAACAACGGGCGCAAGGCAGGAAACAAACCCCGGGCTGGGTGCCAGCCCACCGCAGGGCACACACACACCCACACACCAAGCACACACTAGGGACAATTTAGAATCGCCAATGCACCTAACCAGCATGTGTTTGGACTGTGGGAGGAAACCCACGTAGACATTGGGAGAACATGCAGACTCCACGCGGGGAGGACCCGGGAAGCAGCGCTAACCCCTGACAGACAGTGAAAGACAGAGAAAGGAAGGCAAAGAGTTTGCTTATTGTGCTTTATTGTACTTGAGGCTGTGGTGGTGGGAAACGCTTGTGGGAAGAGTTTTTCCACAACACTCTTTGCACTTTTACCTTGTGTTCATGCCTGTTAGGTGCCAGCGTTAGGTGTTTGGGGAGCTAGAGTGCACCCTGATGTCCACAAAGTAAATGCTGTATAATTTAATTCTGTCATTTTATTTTAGCTAGAAATGTGTACCCAGTGAAGAGCACTATACAAAAATAAACTGAACTGAATATTACAGAAGAGAATTTCGGGGGGAGTAAGCTTTTTCTTACATCCTGTGTTATGTTTATTGTAGTAAGCACTTCCTATGTATTTTTTAACATCTGTTTTTTATCTTCTTGTTTGTTTTGCAGTTAACAAGCAGATCAACGATAAAGAGCGAGTGGCGGCTGCTATGGAAAACCCTGGTCTTCGAGAAATTGTAGAGCAATGTGTAGTAGAGTCAGACAACTGATGCTTGGGTGGTGTGCTCTACCAAGGGATGTCTGTTAAACAGCAACATATGTTTTTCAGAGATCAGCTTTAAAGGACAGGAAGTGGATTGCGTGTAAACTTTCATTCAGTTCACTTGTGCCTGATTCTGTTGTTCAGTTTAATATATTAGTTAATGAAAAAATGGCTTAGTTAGATTCTCCTTTATCTGTAGTGATTGTCCAGAAGCAGAGTATCTAGGGGACAATGACGGTCAAGCAGACTACATGGAACATTCTATATTTATATGCAAGGAAAGCATACATGGATACAGAATTTGCAGCACTAGTCATTTTTAATGCTGACAGTTCACTGTAGTCTTAAACGTTAGAGCATAAGTGGTCTGTAGAAGTTGGTAGTTAACTCCTATATCCCTCATGCCTTCACATGAACACTGATGGCCAATGCTGCTAATGTGAATCTCTCTTCTCCCCTGCCATTTGGGCAGTGTTTTTTGTCACTGCAAACATTACTACTGATTTTGTTATCGAGCTCTTAAATAATTCAGAAATTCTGAATAAAAATCATGATGAAATTAAGGAAAGTTATCTGTCCTGTAAAACGAATGGCAAGCTGATTTGCCAAGAGGTCTTCCAGAAATCAGTGCTCCAGCCTAATGACGAAGTACAGAATAAACTTTGCACTCTCTGACACCTTTCTTTGGACAGACAAAAACAGATTTAGAAAACCTTTTGTGTTTTAAATAGCATCTGCAAGATGAGATGGCTGTAATCGGTAATTTGGCAAAATAATTTAGAGCAAAAGGGAACTTGTACATCTGTATGTGGCTGTTAATGGATTTTTGTCATGTTCTGCTGACAATGCTCTGGACATGAAAAGTGTGGTCTTTGAAGACTAATCGGTGTGCATTGTCATTTTTAAATTTTCACTGACTTTTGGATTCATTCTTTAAAAGGTCATCATGATTCTTGATCTTTGATTTCTTTGTATTTAAATATTTTCAGAATGTTACATTTAGCAATAATACTGTTGTGCCTTCTTTTTCTTTCTTTCATGTTTTATACACTGATAGTTTTGTTTGAGGTGTTTACTCCTTCTTTTTGAACTGTTGGATGACATTAAATTAAAAAGGGCAGACTTGCGGCTGGTGGCTGTCTAGGTACCATCATGCCTCCATGTAGATGTAACAAAAAGAAACATTCCTTGCGTTGCTAATGTTGCATTTAATGACCTACAAACAGTCTGCCTGTTGTTTGATTGAAAGGACGAAGACAGCTTCTCAGGGATTGTTACTGCCTAAGAAACGCACATGCAACAAATGAAGTGTGTTGTGTTTGTATTTCTATCCCGATTGATTTGGCCAATTTTGAAAGTTTATTTTCATAAACCACTTCTTGTTATTAACTTTATTGCTTTGGAGGAATGCCGATAAGCTGTGTTGTGACTGGAATAACCTTTAAACTGTGGTGTGTGTATGTATGTTTGTGTATGTATATATATATATATATATATATATATATATATATATATATATATATATTATAATTGTGTGTGTGTGTATTAGCTTTAAAAAAAATGAGGAATTGCTGCTCCCTAACTTGAGTAACGCCATTTTCTTTTCAACATACTTTCTCAGTGTTTTTATTCATATCAACAATCTGGATTTTATTTGAGGCCTCGCCCACAAATCCACAGTCATTTGTGGCTCAGCCCTCCATTAGGGAAGTGTCTGTTGTCTTTTCCTTGTTATTTTTTAAGAAACATAGCTAGGAGCAAAAGAAAAGATTGTGTCATTCTTTACATAAATGAAGTCCTTCCTTCTGTGGTCACATCTCTGTGTGCTCAAGTGAATGCTGTCTGGGAGCAAGAAATCTTTTCAGCCATTAAAAGAATCATGTGTCTGTTCCTCAGAGATAGCCTCCTCACCCCCTAAAACTCCATTTCTGCAAAATCCCAGACATCTCGAGAATGGTGATATTACTGATGAGAAACCAATTGACACAGAGGAATAAGAGCTGGAAATAGCATTTCTATTTATAATTATGGCTGCTTGAATTCTCAATTTCAAATTCAAGGGGGAGCCTTTAACAGAAAAACACCAAGTATGATAGACTTTTTTGGTCTAATGTAATTTGGTGGCATTGGTTTAAAGCTGTGCTAAAATAAAAAGAATATGTGTTGGGTTTTTTTGTTTTTGGTCTTACACTAAATTATTAGGGATAAACGTACACTAAAAATTCCATATTTGTGTGCTTGTTTTTCCTAAATAATGATTTTTATTCTCCTGCAAGTCAGTTATTTGGTATCACTGTTGAATGTCTGCTCAGTTTAATTTTAAATATGAATTACCACCAAATGTACTTTATATTTTGTTATTTACTACACTAATAAAGCAAAAGATTAAAGTTACCTTATTGCTCACAAAATGCTTTTTAGGTTATTTGATATTATTATTATATAAACTTTATTAATCCTTTGGGGAAATTCTGATGCATACAGCAACAGAAGCATTTAAAACAAAGATATAGACTCACAGGACAAATAATACAGCCAGTCTATCGATCAGTTAAAGTAAATAAATAAAAATAAACTTAACAAGTACATCGGGTGAAAGCAATGAATTGCCTGATATCACTGGGCAGAAAAGACCCCTCAGAAGCACTGCTTAGCACACTGTGGTGGAATGAGCCAGTGGCTAAATATGCTCCAAGAGAGATCCTCATGGGAGGTGGTGGGATTTTTCATGATGGCACCCAATTTTGTTATCATCTTTTTTCCACAACAGCTTCCATCGTATCCAAGGTTCACCCTGTGATGGAACAGGCTTTCCTGATAAGTTTGCTCAGGCATTGTGCTTCTTTTGAACTCAAAATGCTTTTCCGGGAGCTGCCAATGTAGAACACAACACTGGCTACTATGGACTGATAGAACATTTCCAGCAGCTTGCTGCACTCATCAAAACACCTGAGTCTCATTAACAAGTGCGGTCTGCTCTGGCCCTTCTTATACAACACCACTGTGTTGTCAGACCAGTCCAATTTGTTTTTTATATGGACCTCTAGGCACTTGTAGCTTTTGACCACTTCCACGTCCTGTCCATGGATGGGGACAGGTCTCAGAGGCTTCTTGGCACACCTAACGTCCACCACCAGCTCTTTTGTCTGCTGATGTTGAGTTGCAGGTTGTTGTCCCTGCACCACAAGACAACGTCCTCCACACCCTTCCAGTTGTCTGACTATTCTTCATTATTAATACAGCCTATGATGGACAAGTCATGTGAAAATGTCTATAGGTGGCAATCGCTAATATAGTGCTGGATGTAGACAGGACAGTACCCTGAGGTGCTCCAGTATTATGGTAGACTCGGTGTGTGTTTCCACAAGGACTGCACACCTCAGTCGTAGCAGAACATCAACAGACCAGACTTCCCTGGCCAGTCACACTGGTACCCCTAGTCCTCTTCTCGAGTGTCACAGGGCCTATAATAAGTATTTACTCCCTTGGAAGTTTTCTCATTCTATTTGTATACAACATTAAATCACAGTGGATTAAATTTGCCTGTTTTGACACTGATCAAGAGATAAAAACTCCTTAATGTCAGAGTCAAAACAGTTCACTGCAAAGTTATCTAAATGAACTGCAATTATAAAACACAAAGTAATCAATTACATTAAGTACTGAACCCCTTCAGGTGAGTATTTAGAGAATGCAGCCATGACAGCCGTGGTTCTATTTATACACAAGTCTCCCTATCAGTTTTGCACACGGCCATTTTTTCCTCCTTCAGCAAAACTGCTGAAGTTCTGTCAGGTTGTGTGAGGATCGCAAGTGAACAGCCTTATTCAGTACAGCCACAAATTCTCAAATGAATTTAGATCTGGGCCTGTGCTTATCAGGTGTCTCAGAATTATTCCAAAGAAATGCACTAAATGTCTGACCAGGACAAGAGATTGTCCTGCCTTAGAGCAAGACACGAGAAGTACTTGTGTGTACTCCAGTGAGGAGTAGGAAGCCATGTCTTAGAATTAATGAAGTCACGATTTTAAAGCCCCCTCTTGCCATAAATTGCCACTCATGATGATGTTTTGTAGTTTTCTAATGCTAAGGCTTCACCAAAAAGATGATAATATTAGTAATATTCAAAGTAGTATGAGAAGAAGAAGGAAAGAATAAGGTGTAGAATATTACGCTTAGCTGCACATAACTGCTGCCACTTCACAACAACAACAAAAATAAGGCTGCAATGGACACTCAAAGGCTGAGACACACACTCAGAATGAGAGCTAATCCTGATAATGGGCACATTTATTTAACAATAAATGATCCGCAGCCGTACATTCAGAAGGGTCACCTTCTCGCTGTTATGGCCAGGGCTACAAGTCACATTCACTCGTAAGATGGTCTGGGTGTTCCACCATCTACCGTTATCAGGGAAGCCACTGCTCTGAATTCAGTGTCTCCCCTGTTCCTTAATTACATTGGCCTCCTGGCTGGGTAATGAACCATACCCTATCCCATTCGGGATGCCAGCTCATGCCTGTTGTCCCCTACAACTTGTATTGTAAATCTGTGTTTTGCAAAAAACTAGTTCTGTAAGAGTCTTTCATTGTAAAAGAACTCAAGCTATCTTCTTTAACTCAAATGTGGGTGGTTTCCTGTAGTTCATTTTATGACTTCTGTAGTTCCTGTTGTTTTGAGAACAATAAGAGTATTTAGTGTATGATTTTTTTCAGTATTTAGACAACTAAGTTGTCATTTTATACTAGCCACTAGCTGAGCTACCCATCCAAGACTGATTGAAATCTAAATAGTCACCTGGACCTCAGTGTTAACGTTTGCAGTGCACTATGATGTGCATGACTCTCTTATTTTTGATTTGGTATGGGATTCGTAAAAGCTGTGATATAACAGCTTAAGGTCATCCCCTGCACATGAGCTGAAGTTAGAAGTAGTTTCATACATTGCAAAATCAATCAAATGCTTTTACTTCTATTCCTAAGAGTAGGGCCAAGCTTACCTCACTCTAAGAATTTTGAGACATTTAGGACCATTCTCCTACTCTGAGACATTTGATAAATACGGGCATTGGACTCCGACTCAGACACTCCAGGACATTAAGATTGTTATTTTTATTGCCATTCCTGTGTATTTTCGGTTTTCTGCTTGGGGTAATTGTTTTGCTTTAAAACGTTCTTGCAAATTGCATCAGGAATTTTATTTTGCTGCATTTGTTTTCCCCTCACATGCCTTCCAGGGCCTGCTGAAGAGAAGCAACCCCGGCGCATGGTGCTGTCACCACCACCATACTTCATGTTGCGATGACATGGTTTTCATAATGTGTACTGTTTGTCTGATGGCACAAAAAACATGATTTTGTTGTCCTCAGACCATAGAAAACCCTACCAGCTAACTTCAGAGTCGACATGTGCCTTTTGGCAAACTCCATCTGAGATGTCATGCATGTTTTCTCTCTTTGCTGCTCTCCCCCAAATCTGCGACTGGTGAGGCACCCTGGCAACAGTGTAGCAGCTGGAAGCGCTGTGCCATTGCAAGAACACAAGTCACATGCACCGCAGTATAGGAGGAGGCTGGGTGATGAGAGGACAGGCAACAGTTAAGTATACAGTTTTGTAACATTCAGCAAAGTCCAGTAATCTTTTACCTGCATCAAGAAAACTTCTGGCATGTTTTCTTCCCTTGCAGGGCATTACAACAGTATACTGAAACGGGCTCTCCACTCTTTACCACTGTAACCTGTAACTCCTTAAGAGTTCTCAGCGGTCTCTTGGTGGTCTCCCTCACTAGTCATCTTCTTGCCTGATCACTCGATTTTTCTGGACAGCCTGCTCTAGGCAGATTTCCAACTGTGCCATACTCTTTCATGTCTGATTTAACTGGACTCCAAGGAATATTCAGTGACTTGAATATTTTTGTGTCTCCACTGTAACCTTGAAGATAATTTTTCTCATTTGACATATGAGTTAAGTATTGTTTTTTTGGGGGTGGGGGGGTGAGTTGGGGTTTTCTTTGTTTACTTTCAATATTGTAAATGATTTGTTGAGTATCAATTAATAAAGTTCAATTCAAAATTCAATTCTTCTGACTTGTGCTTTTCACTCACCTGTTCTCTTGTCATCATTGTGTAGGTTAGACCACCATATTGACTCGCCATAAGTTGGTCCTTCCAGATGCTGGGCATTAAGACTACAATCAACTGAAACCCAGACAGGTGATCTCCATTGAAGTAATGATTGGACTTCTAATACCAGTTGGCTGCACCAGTGAGGATTGACAGGTGTCATATTAAAGAGGGCGAATACTTATGAAATATTAGTAATTAATTTAGAGCCCTTTGCAGAGATCGTTTGACATTAAAAGAGTCTTCTGTTAATAAAAAAAGCCAAATTTAATCCGCTGTGATTCAACGTTGCACAACAATTAAATGTAACAGCTTTAAAGGGGTTTAATACTTTTGACAGGGCACTGTGAATGTGAGCCTGCAACACAACTTTTCTCGTTTGTCTGTAGAATTTCCCATTACCCTTGGCAGGGCAGGTCATGGCTTCCTTTACATTCTTTTTGAGATGACACATTTGTATTCATTTATTGAAAGGTCTATTTAAATAGTTTTTGGTCAGATCACCCATTTTCCTACTCATGAGTGGACTCTGGTGTCATTTCCTTTTGGTTTTTTTGGCCTCATTTAAATAAGTGCCCGGACTGACTCTGATCAGAACTGAATACAGTCGTGTAATCTCACACATACAAGAAACTCATATTGAACGATTTTTTTAAAGACTAGGGGGCTTTGCCCTCCGACCCCCGTGCTTACGCTACATGCTAGCCTCTTTGCGGTTCTGCCGCTTGCATATGGGGATGCAGGTGTACAATTTACTATTTTACATTACAGAGAATGATTAACCATATTAAAAAATAGTAAAACGTAATAATTTGAAAGTAAATTATGCTTCATGTTGCATTAGAGTTATTCATTGCGTAATACAATTTTCTGTTTCACTTTTAAATTAACAGGCAAATACTTTTTAAACTTACACTTTTACTGTAAAACTTAAGTAAAAACTATTTTTTGAATAAAGTTTTCGTCAATATCGCATTGAATTGTGAGTCTGTGTTTGGGCTTTCATAGTGACAATGCAATGTATAACTTCCCGTGATTGAATTTCGTTTCTTTCTGTCTATTACATAAAATGACTTTTTTGAATGTTTGGCTCTGAGATTTGTAAATTGTCTTTGCCAAAGCTCTTCTAACGGGAAACTGTTAACGTTTTAATATGAATGGCATATTAAGATCTCCTTTGTTGTCTAATGTTATCCCTTGAAGATGTACAACATTACCTTTGTTGGATATATCCTTCTTTCTACAGTAATTCATGCAGTGGAAGACCAGACGGTGTTAGCGATTGTAGATATTCTACAGGATATTGTAAGTTGATGTTTTCATCTTCCGCACGATCACCACCAACTGTTTCAGCATAGTCTATTGATACGTAATTAACCAATTTGCAGTGTAACTGATCAACATTTTTGGTGTTAATTCGTTTGACTTCATTGTTTCTCGGTGCTAGGACTGCCCGTGTACTCATTTCTTCTGTTGATAACCCTTTGGAATGAAATTCTTTAATAAGATTTGGACATAATACATCTTCTTTAATTGGGAACTTAAACTTAGGAAAATGTTAACATTTACAAGAGCTGAGAGAGCAGTAACTGTGTCTGTCAAAAGCATTCACACGAATGAGAGGTAAGAGGACTGTGTGCGTGGTTTTCGATGATTGAGAGGAGACTTGAAAAAATCTCATGGCCGAAGTCTCGACTCATGGGACTTGAAAAAATCTTCCAAAAGGTCTCGTCCAGTCGCAGGATTTTTTTTTATATAATAGAGAGATATGAGTGCTTAAAATAGTAGTGACAAAAGGAGATAATTCAGTTTTAGTATTTTCAGAAGGCAAAAACTAAAAGATGCAGTAAACATGGAGTTCAGTTAATCAAGTGTCATTTATCTTCTGACCACAGGAGCAAAAAGAGGCAGGCTTTGACTTCATCTGTGACCAAATTTCCTCACCTGTGCCATTGACACAGCCCTGCAGATATTGAAGACGGCTGCTGCTGAGCCATGTTTGTTTCCTTGGATGAGTCACCCAGGTCACTTTAGGTTATCTTGCATCTGTTTTCATGCCCTCTGGGATACAATCTTGAATTGTAACACTAAAATGTACTCAAGCAGGTGTTTAGAGGAATGCTCAGATCACTCTCAAACTTTCCAGGGAGTAAAATGGCTTTCAGGTCTGCTTAGAAACCCGGATAAAATAAATGAAGTAGTCCATTTATTCCATAAGGCAGCAATTTAGTGACATGCTAAAACAGAATGTGTGGCTTCTGTGGGTCTGCTTTTCACAAAAGGGCTTGTTCTTCAAGACAATAGGGAGCTTGTGAGAGGCTCCAGGTGTGTAGCCCATCCTAAAATGATCGGTCCAAAGGCAAGCATGAACATCAGCCTTCATATTTGAGAGTATTACTTCAGTGATACCTCTTTTAGTCTTGAACAAAGAACACTTACATTAATTCCTCCAAGAAGGAGTTATCACTGTCATGTGTACAAAAAAAGAATTCATCTGTTCAAAACAAGACAAGATAGGAGGGTCAAAGGGTGGGTGAGCGTTTAACTCAGACAGCACCAGCTGAAAGGCAGGAGCCATCCGTGAAATGTACAGTAGAGGCTGAAAGGGCAAATAAAATGTTAAGGTTATATGATAGTGACTTGAATATACTGTAAGTCGAGGGATGTTATGGTCAGACTATTTAATACACTAGTAAGACCACATCTGGAGTTTCATGTGCCAAAGACATAGTAGCACTTGAGGCTGTGCAGAGCAACTGGCCGCACCCCAAGACTTAAGGACACGGCATACTCTGACAACTCCGAGAATTAAACCTGTTTAGTCTCAAGACAAGGAGACTGTGTGGTGGACCGAATCCAGATCTTCAAACTTCTCAAAGGCGTTAATAAAGTCGATTCAACAGAATTCTTTAAGCTTAATGGTCACTCTCATATTTGAGGACACATAAAAGGAAAAACAATCATTGAATTTGAAAGAATAATATTTAATAGGCAGGCTTAAAAGCTTCTAGAATACATAGGGCATACTGGCAGAACTTTATTGCTGCCTACATTTATCATGGACACTAAAGAGGAGCAGCCATGTCAGTCTGTTTGACCATTAGCTGTCAAGAAGATGGGAATACATGGAATATGTCACATGTATAAATGGCACTATACAGGTATTACCAGAACACTAAAGGCAGGATACACGCTCCCATCCATACAGATGGGGCTGAGGTGGAGTTTATCAGTCAGTCGGTCATTATTCATCCATCCATCCATTATCCAACCCGCTATATCCTAACACAGGGTCACGGGGGTTTGCTGGTTTCCTACTTTAATTTCCTCGGCATCCACATCTCTGAGGACCTCAGCAGCAACTTTACTTTTGGTGAAGGCTAAAGAAAGCCAGCCTGTCTCCTCAGATTCTCTTGAACTTGAACTTGAACAACAGCACTGTCGACAGCGCATCAACTAACTATATTACTATGTGCTATGGCAACTGCTCAGGAAGGCCCTACAACGGGTGATGAAAACTGCCCAGCACATCATTGGCATCCCATTGCCCACTGTCATTGACCTGCAGCACACATGATGTCTGCGACAGGCTAGCAGGATCATCAAGGATGTCTCTCACCCCAACCATGGAGTATTTACCCTCCTTCCATCTGGGAGGCGCTACATGAGCCTTTGGTCCCGCAACAGCAGGCTCAGGAACAGTTTCTTTCATAACCCCATCACCATTCGGAGCTCTCAACCCTAACCACTAAATAGCTTTTTCTGGCTGCACTCTATGCTTACATACATCAATTCTGTACAAAAATATTTATATACATATGTATATTTATTCATACCCTATAACCTGCCAACTCTAACCCTCCTCCTGCGTCATGGGATACACACGACAGTGCCCCGCCCGCCAACTCTAACCCTCCTCCTGTGTAATGGGATACACATGACAGAGCCCCGCCCGCCAACTCTAACTCTCCTCCCGCATCCACCCTCTATCTGAAGGCTTGCGCACTGCCTGCTCATGTGCCCACACACAACACCTCACCAAACACAGCCTCAGACGCTTTCGTCTCTGCTACAGTCCATATGTACGTCTGAGCCACGTTGACTTTTCATTGTTCTTTTCGGTTCCGGCTGCTTTTCTAACTATATATATAATCAACCAAGTTGCCCGACCATGGAGTATGCACGACAGAGCCCTGCCCGCCAACTCTAACCCTCTTCCTGCGTCATGGGATACGCACGACAGAGCCCCGCCCGCCAACTCTAATTCTCCTCTCGCGTCCACCCTCGCTCTCGAGGCATGCACACTGCCTGCTCATGTGCTCACCCCCAACACCTCAACAAACACATGTTTACACGCTGGATACAGCGATTCCCATCCGCGACAAACATGCTTCTTCTTAGATGGTCCTGCAGGAACAGGGAAAACCTTTGTCTATAAAACCCTGATTCATACCATCAGAGCTAGGAAGCTAGGACCATCATCCTGCTTTCACCTCAAAATGAGTCCCGCCCACACGCAGCCGACACGGCATTTCTCTCGCCAAGCATCTGCAGTATGCTTACAAAATAAAGCAAACTCTACATGCAGCAAAAATTTACTTCAGCTAGATTCCATGCTCAGAACCATCAAACCCTTCACTAAATCATACAAACACATGCATGAAATCGCTCAGTCGAAACCAACAGCATCTGTACGAATGCTTTTCGAGGAAAACCCTACGCAGGATTTACGACAATACAATGCCCCGACATGTCACACCAATGTTGCAGCGATTTTTGTCGGAGAAGATGGCGAACCGCCTGCCGAAAGGGACGTTTGCATCTATCCCATAGGCAACTCCTGTAAACACATTTCTACGCTCAATATGAATTACAATCCTATGGTTTACCCACTTTTATTCCCTTACAGAGAAATTGGCTGGCACAAAGATTTACAACATGTTCCCAATAAAAGAACCGCCAAGCGAAAAAGGCTTACTCAATGCCAATTTTACGCGTACAGATTAGAAATGAGGAATACATTTAGTATTTTGCACTCCAGCGGCAAACTATTCCAACAGTACGTCGTAGTTGCGTATGTTAAAACAGAGGGCACTGGGCTCAACTATCTCAGATTAGATCAACAAGATTTGCGCGTGGAACAATACAAAGGACTGTCAGACGCACTGCAAGCAAACGCTGAATATAACAACGTACGTATAGGCAAAATGATCATATTACCGTCCACATTTCCAGGATGTAAATAATACATGCAACAAAACTATCAGGATGCCGTGGCCATAGTACGTAAATTCCGACAGCCTCATTTATTTATCACTTTCACTAGAAATCCTGCTTGGCCGGAAATTCTACATGCACTGTCGGATACCCAAAGACTGGAGCACAGACCTGATATTGTAGTACAAGTCTTTTGGGTTAAGCTGCAGGAATTACTTAGAGACATTCTACAACAACATCTTTTTCAGGTTGTTATTGATTATATTTATGTATTCTAATTTCAGAAGCGTGGCCTTCCTCATACCCACATGCTGTTTACTCTTCACAATAATTCTAATAGCCAGTCTTCAGCCACAGTCAGTTGTACGTGGCTTTTTCTAGGGTTAGATCTTTCGACTTATTATCTGTCGTCACCACCAAAACACCTATTCACACCTGCGTCTTTCAAGAAGTATTTATTTCTTCTTGATTTCTGAATCCCTTTCTCACCGTTTTCCATTCCTATTCTTACACCACCATATGCTACGCCGGGCTTCGGCTAGTATATACATATATATAAACTGCTCAAAAAAAAATAAAGGAGCACTTTGAAAACACATCAAATCTTAATGGGAAAAGAATCCTGCTGGGTATCTAAACAGATATGGGTGGTGAAATGTCTTAGGAACGAAAGGATGCCACATCGTTTGATGGAAATGAAAATCATCAACCTACAGGGAGCTGAATTCAAAGACACCCTGAAAATCAAAGTGAAAAATGACATAGCAGGCTAGTCCATTTTCACGAAATTTCATTGCAGCAACTCCAAATCGTACTAAGTAGTTTGTATGATCGTGCTTGTATGCATGCCTGACAATGTTGGGTTTGGTTGTAATGCTCCTAATGAGACAACAGACGGTGTCCTAGGGGATCTCCTACCTGATCTGGACCAGGGTATCAATAAGCTTCTGGACAGTCTGAGGTGCAACCTGTGGGCATTGGATGGACTGAAACATAATGTCCCAGAGGTGTCCTATTGGATTTAGGTCAGGCAAGCGTGGGGACCAGTCAATCAATTCCTTCATCCTCCAGGATCTGCCTGCATACTCTTGCCACATGAGACCTGGCATTGTCATGCACCAGGAGGAACCCAGCACTCACTGCACCAGCATAGGGTCTGACAATGGGTCCAAGGATTTCACCCCAATACCTAATGGCAGTCAAGGTGCCATTGTCTAGTCTGTGGAGGTCTGTGTGCCCCTCCATGGATATGCCTCCACAGACCATCATTGACCCCCCACCAAACCGGTCATGTTCAACGATGTTACAGGTAGCATAACGTTCTCCACGGCTTCTCTGGACCCTTTCACGTCTGTCACATGAGCTCAGAGTGAACCTGCTCTCATCTGTGAAAAGCACAGGGTGCCAGTGGTGTACCTGCCAATTCTGGTATTCTATGGCAAATGTCAATGGAGCTCCACGGTGCCAGGCAGTGAGCACAGGGCCCACTAGAGGACGTCAGGCCAAGCAGCAGAAACTGATTAACAACTCCCTCTGCTACTTAACTGATCAGATCAACAGCCCAGAAGTTTCACTGACTTGATGCTGTACTTTGATTAAAAACTGCTCCTTTAATTTTTTGAGCAATATATATATATATATATATATATATATATATATATATATATATATATATATATATATATATATATATATATATATATATATATATATATATATATGTGTGTGTGTGTGTCCTGTGGTGGACTGGCGCCCTGACCGGGATTTGTTCCTGCCTTGCGCCCTGGGTTGGCTGGGATTGGCTCCAGCAGACCCCCGTGACACTGTGTTAGGATATAACGGGTTGGGAGATGACTCGCTGACTCTATATACTCTTCCTTGTATATACTACTACCTGTATATTAAAATATCATATAGATATATATTCTCATTTGTATACTGCCTTATTGCACCTTACTGCATGTTGCTCTTTAACTCTTTAAGGGCTAATTGTTTTTTTTTTTTATTGTGGCCCAAGGCTGAATATTTTTTCCAAGAAAACTCAGTTTTCTGAAAGCACACAAAGCAATAGTTTTACACATAAATCAATATAAAATATTAATTTATAACAAATATCCCTGTGTTTTATGTTCCATGCCTCTACACTATGTGAATTCACATGCCTATTACACAGCATAGTCCTGCAAGGTATGATAATGTTAGAAGCAGCCAATGGCATGCATTGCCACTTTACACTGCTTGCAGTATGTGATGCTGTTTCAGGCATCTGTTGCTGCATACTCTGACTGCTGTGGCAGCTGGCAGCGGCCAGTGGTAGCTGTGGGAAGGCAGCTAGTAGCAGCCATCTCCTATCAGCCATCTTTGTGCAGCCGGTGGCCCCTTCTTCGACCAGCCGTCTTCACACAGCTGTCAGTGACCATCTTCGATCAGCTGTATTCACGCAGCTGTCTTTGGGCAGCCAGTAGCAGCCATCTTCTCACAGCCGTCACAGTATGCATCAGCAGACACCTGAAGTAGAGCCGAAGTATAACGTAAAAGTGGGTTTTGTTGACGTATACAGTTTATTACTGTCCTCTACCCCTAAATGTCGACTAATATTGTACATCCACTTCAGCCCTATTTGTTGACATTAGTCAAAACCTGACAAAGTTTCTTGACCCTGTGATGTTCGTTCCACTTTCTCAAGTTCTAGTTTCATTGCTGCCGTCTTGCTTTGTTGCACAAATCAGGGAACAGGTCAGCAGTTTCGTACAACGAGCTACACATTGATTGTTAGATGAATGTAATTTGAATGTGCTGTAGTGCCATATCTGTACACAGGGCAGCGTAAAGCCACAAATAACTTCTACATGAATGCCATCTGTTTATGAGGTCCTTGTTGCCATTACATTTGGCAGGAAGCATTTACCTCAGCTGACTGATTTTACACATGTGGTATGAAGCAGAGAGTTTTGATGGACAGAATGGCAAAAGACTCTGATGGAATAAATACTGTTACACTTATTAAAGAGATTCGTTCAATGGCTTATTGCAGCTGTGATTTGTTTATGGCTAAAAACACTGCTCCATAGCCACAGCCTCTAAACTGCAGACACAAAGGCCAGTGTCATCCAAGGATGCCCAAACCAATACTACTCGACTTGGCCCACAAGAGTTCACTGCAACGGACTTCTCAACAAAAGTGCTTTATTCACTGTATGTAACATCTGGCTGACTTTGCTGATCATTGTAGCCCGAGCTCAATGGGTCTGCTGCAAAAGGCAAGCGTTAATGCTGAGCTGAGCTCTTAATGAAGAAACACAAATACTGCGTTGCCAGGGTCAGGCTCATCAAAAAGCAGGAAGACGCAGGACACTGATATTTGACAGCAGCTGGCATTAGAGCAATTTCCAACAGGCCATTCAATCCAACAGAGCTGGACATTCCCATTTGCCTAATGTTTCCAAATAAGTGTCAGGACAAGCTTTAAAGGTCCCTATAGCCCTAACCACAGCACTTAGTAATTTATTCCATGATTTTCTGTGTGAAGAAAAATATTCTAATACAGTATTTGTGTGAAACCTGCCCTTAACAAGTTTCCAACTGTGTTCCTGTATTCTCATTGAACATCTAAAGTTAAAAGTTATAACTGGGTTCCACTGCACTAATCCCTTTCTTAATTTTAAACACTTCATTCCTGTCATCTCTTAATCTGCATTTGTTTGAACTGAGAAGGTTCAACTCCTTCAGTTTCTCCTCATAGCTGACACTCTCTGCCTCAGTATTGGACTTTCTCTAGTGCTGCTATGTCTTTTTTGTAATATGGAGACCAAATGTGCACACAATACTCCAGGTGAGGTCTCACTATAAAGCTTCAGAATAACCTCCGTTGACTTGTACTCCTCACCTTGTGATATACAGTGGATTCAAAAAGTGTTCAGACCCCTTTGCTTTAGTCATATTTAATTATGATACAAACTTGCAACTTTTCTCTTATCATACAACACTTGATACTCTAAAATGACAAAGTGAAAACATAATTTAGACAATTTTTGCAAAATTATTAAAAATAAGATACTGAAATATCTTGTTGACACAAGTATTCATATGGTTTATTATGACATTTGAAATCTACCTCAGGTGTTTCCTATTCTGTTAATCACCACTGTGATATTTTGGAATCCAATGGTGGTCAAGTCAGTTGATTGGACATAATGCACACACCTGTCTATAGAAGGTTCCACAGTTGACAATGTGCATCAGAGCAACAACCAACCCATAAGGACATAGATCAGGCTTCCAAAATGTCTGCAGCATTGAAGGTGACACTCCAGCTCGAGTTACGTGCAAAGTAAAAGAGTTATAGTCACCTAAAAACATAGAAAAAGTGTTAGTATTATATAATATTTGTTGCAATAAATTGATTTAGGTTAAACTGCATTTAGCTACATTTAATTATGATAATGATGGTGGAAATAAAAAAAAATCATAAAATTAAATGTATTACCAGGAACACGATGGGGAAGTAGCAGCTTATTGTTCCCATTACATCTTTAGATTTACACAACATGTTTAATGCTTACACATTATTGTTAAACTGATTATGTATAAATAAAAATAAAATTAACAATATAGGGAGATTCACGCGACAGAGTCCCCAAATATTCAGTTGTAACTCCCGTTAGGATGAAGCAATCTAAATAATAAAAAAAAACGCTATATACCTTGACGTACGTGTAATCGATTGCATTACATGCGATGCTGGAAGCGGTTTCCATTTTCTGCCAGACACTTTTCGCGCAATGTTCCATGTTCCTGAACGTAACAGCAAATGTCTCAGGGGGAATAGCAGCAATTTCACATCGGATGTTTTCCTTCAAATCTCCCTCAGAGCGAGGCATGTTTCGATAAACTTTTCCTTTGAGCATACCCTAAAAGGAAGACGTCTGGTGGTGTCAAGTCCGGCAACCGTGGTGGCCAAAGCCCTTTTGAAATTACCTTGTTGCCAAAGAAGGACTCAATTTCTGCCATGTGTGACACGTTGCTCCATCTTGCTGGAAGTAACCTTCCAATAACTCACGATCATCCAGTTGATTCTGACATCGTTTAAACGAATTGGTGACCCAATAGGTTTGCACCATGAAGATGCACTGCACCCCAAAGCTGCATACAAAGGTTAAATATCACGATGGCTGTCCGGTGCCAACCTCATCGCTCCGACGCAGGGACATCCCGGCGTGCTCAAAGCTCCATATACGAGTACTAAGGAGAAGACTTATTACAGAATATTCGTGGCCTCTTTTGAGCGAATCTCCCTGTAGTTGTTGAAAGAATATGCGTTATATTGAATACAGTTTTTAATATTGTGTATATGTTAATATTTCCATGATACAAAAAATTCGGATGGTTGTTTAAATAAAATAGTACTTCCGGTTGAGTAATTTTTACTAAATTTCATATCTGTTGCATTTTATCATTATAAATATCTATACAAAATTTGAATCATCTATATGTAATTATACCCATAGTTTACTTAGGACTCAGGAAGGTCTAAAACGTCAAAATTCATCAAAATCTCGTGGTTGAATTGTTTCGCAATTCCTATACTTTCTATACTATGTGTATGAGAAAGTAAAAACACAAGAATAACCTATCAAACAAGCTCTAAAATCAAAGAAGTTTAGTTGTCAGCAAGGTTTGACTTCTAATTATACAACTGTGTTTTCACAAAACCCTGGAGTTAATATGGACCTCCAGGACTAAACTTGAGGACCACCCTGTCTTAGAGGTTTACTTTCTTCAGCATCCTTGCAATTTGGAATTTTTGTTTTCCTCTCCTCTCTGACCATCTGGCTATAGCATATTTGATCAAATATCTATCTATCTATCTATCTATCTATCTATCTATCTATCTATCTATCTATCTATCTATCTATCTATCTATCTATCTATCTATCTATCTATTGTCACACACGTGTGCATGGGAAGCAGCTGAAGGGCTTAGACAATACTGTTTATACATCTGCCCAGGGGGGTAGCGCTGACGCTCTTTCTGAGTTCTCTGCAGGTCTTACCCGGAAATCCCACCAGGAGCCGCCATTTCCAGGAAGGACACACCACCTCCGGTTCCGGCCCCAAGAATGAGGTCACTTCCGGTTCCGCCCCAAGGGTGATGTCACTTCCAGTTCCGCCCAGAGGACGACATCATTTCCGCCTCTGAGCTATAAAGCTCACTGCCTTTGCTTAGGCAGGCAGTTCTGTTTTGGACTCTGTTGTGTAACAACTGTTTAAATATGCCTCAAAGACTTTTGCAGCCGGAAACCATTAAACGGGTGGCTGCCCCAAACCTTTCACGCCTCTGGTCTCCTCTTCTTACAGTGGCGTAGTCGGCAGGATGGTGTCCCGATGAACCAGGGACACAACTTCATGGAACCAGGTGGGTGAGTACCGGGCCGAGTTTCAGGGCAGGGAGTGCCGGAGGGTCAGGAAGGACGCGGTGCAGGCTCTGCTCCATGAGCATAACCCGGGGCTGACCACCCATCTCGTGGAGAAGGTAGAGGGGACCCACAGGCGTGGGCTGGCTTCTGGGGAACACACACGAGTGGCTCAGTATGCTCTCCTTGGCAGGAAAGCCGAGCTGCCCATCGGGACCAAGGTCCCTGTTAACGATGGGTTGTCCCCAGGCTGGCAGGTGAAAGAAATAATAAACTGGGAGTTTAACCCAAACAAAGGGCTGTCAGAGCAGGCTATGGCTCTCTGGCAAAAGGTGGGTGAGTGGCTAACGCCCATTGAGTTGAACCCTTACAGATAGTGCAGCAAGTGGCCTGTTTTTGCTGCTAAAAGCTACCCAGGATTTTGCCCAGCCGGCCTGGGGCTTAATTCCATTCTATGGACGAGCTGCTAACCTTGCAAACCCAGAGGCCGGCTGTGAAACCTGGGAGGCAGAACAGCCGCTCTGTGGACTACCCGGGAGCTATGTCCTACTAAAGCAGTCCCTTCCACGCAATCCAGAGCCTGTTCAAGTCGCCGGGCCGCCTGGCTTGCGACCTGTCGGGAACAAGGCGGACCGTAGGGGACAATGGCGGGTTGTTTGTGTGCCCTTAGCAATCCCCTGGCGGATAGACATACGGGGGAGCTTCTTATTAATGGTCATAAAATAACAGCGCTGTTGATTCCGCAGTAACGTGTCTGTCGTTGCTCGCCGCTTTATTCTACCGCAACAGTGGATTAAAAAGAAGACCAGTCTAAAATGTATACACGGAGATATCCGCCATACAATACCGCCCGTGTTACGTATGTCTCGGAGGAACCCTTCGGCTTACGTGCGGTACACCCGGATCCTCCGCTTCCGTAATCCTCGGGCGGGACTGGTCTGACAGTAACCGCGGTAGTTTAGAAAGCATTCCCCGAAAAGCTTTTGGCCTCGTTATAGATGATAAAGACTCATCTCAAGCTGCTTCCACACCGTAATCAGCCGACAGGGAGTGGGCGGTAGGCCAAGAGAGTGACGAAGATACTCCCGGACCGTCGCGGGCTACTACGTCATCCACTAGCGCCCGCAGCGAGGGAGGATTCTCCGCCCCTTGAGGTCAGACCGACCCGCTCTCTGAGTTGCACTTTCAGTTTAGAGCGACTCCGGCTTCTTTCAAGAGAGAACAGTGGAATGACGACTCTCTGAAGCACATAAAGAATGCAGTGGTTCTCGTTAACGCCAACGACGATTTGCCCATGCCACAGGGACCTCACTTTGTCATGGATAATGAATTATTGTATCGGGTTGCTGAACATGAGGGGAAGGTCCGGAAGTTGTTGCTAGTCCCGCTGACCTACCGGCGGCAGGTTTGCGAGTTAGCCCACTCTCACCTTCTTGGAGGCCATCTCGCCCGATAAAACATTAGAGCGCATTAAGCTCCGCTTTTTGGCCGGGATTAATGAGGAGGTTCGCCGCTTTTGCATTTCCTGCCGGAGTGTCAACTGCGGCAAATTCCTAGGAAGGACCGTGCTCCTCTGATTCCCCTTCCCCTTATTGACGTTCCTTTGACAGGATTGGGGTGGATATAGTAGGACCCTGGAGCCCTCAGCCCGAGGATATAAATATATACTCGCCCTCGTGGATTATGCAACCCGATTCCCTGAAGCCGTTCCATTGCGCGGCTACCACTAAAAATATTGCACGGAACTAGTAGGAGTCTTTTCACGCGTGGGCATTCCTAGAGAAGTCCTGACGGACCAAGGAACGCCTTTCACCTCGGAAACGCTCAAGGAGACTGCCAAGTTACTGAAAATAAAGCATTTAAAACCTCGTGTATCATCCTCAAACCGATGGGCTAGTGGAGAGATTCAATCAAACTCTCAAGCAAATGCTACGTAAGGTAGTCAGCAAGGATGGGAGGAATTGGGACCAACTCCTCCCCCTTGTCCTCTTTGCCTACCGGAAGTCCTCAAGCCTCTACGGGTTCTCTCCCTTTGAATTACTATACGGAAGACAGCCCCGGGCTTATTAGATATTTTAAAAGAGGGCTGGGAAGGGGAGGCACAGCCCTCCACTAACATTTTGGAGTATATCGCCCAGTTGCGATAGATTTGATGTAATAAGACCTATACTAAAAGTCATATCGAGGAGGCACAATCAGCACAGGCCGCCTGTATGACCGCGGCACGACTCTCCGGAGTTCCAACCGGGGATCGTCATGGTATTGGTTCCTACTTCACACTCTAAACTGCTCGCACATTGGCTAGGCCCCTACGAAATTAAGGAGAGGAAGGGATTGGTCGACTATTTGGTGAAACAGCCCAATCGCCACCAGCTGAGCGAATATATCATGTAAACCTGCTGAAACCGTGGAAGGAGAGGGATCCCGATCCCTCCTCCGACAGCCCTGCTCTCTTCGCGAAGTAAGTGCCCTTAATTTCGCGAACAGCTATCTCCCAGACAGAGACAGGAGCTCAAGCAGCTATCCGCCGGTCCCAGAGGTGGTAAGTGAACAACCAGGTCGGACCTCTCTGATTGCGCACATAGTGACTGACCCGGGGGTGATCGTCCGTGAGCGACCCTACAGACTCCCGGAGGCAAAGAAAGTAGAAGTGGAACTGGAAATCAAGCGAATGCTGGCACTAGGAGTGATCGAGGAAAGTAGTAGTCCCTGGTCCAGCCCCATCGTCTTGATTGCTAAGCCTGACGGCAGTTGGAGGGTTTTGCAATGACTTCCGCCGGCTCAACCAAGTTTCCGATTTGATGCTTATCCCATGCCTCGCGTGGGACGACCTCCTCGAGACTGGGACCAGCCAAATTCTTGACTACACTTGACATGACAAAGGGGTACTGGCAGGTTCCTTTAACGGAGTCCGCAAGGAAAAACGCGCTTAGCACTCCTAGCGGACACTGGCAGTATCGTGTCCTTCCATTCGGGTTACACGGGCCTGCGACTTTTCAGCGCCTGGTGGACAAAGTGCTCCGCCCCATAACTCGCTCTGTGCTGCCTATCTGGATGACGTTGTCATCTATTCCAGCACCTGGAAGGAGCACATACAGCAGGTCACAGCAGTATTACGGACATTGGGAGAGGCCGGGCTCCGCATCAACCCCAAGAAATGTTACTTCGGGTTGAGAGAAGCCAAATATTTGGGCTACCTAGTGGGCCGGGGTACTGTGAGGCCACAGTGTTCCAAGTTGCAAGCCATAATGGCCTGGCCCGTCCAAAACCAAGCGGCAAGTCCAATCCTTTCTCGGTTTGGCGGGTACTACCGCCGGTTTGTGCCTCGCTTCTCCGAGAGAGCGCGCCTTGACCGACTTGACAAAGAAAAGAGCTCCTAATACGGTGGTATGGTCTGATAAAGCGGGGCTGCATTCAGTGACTTAAAAGGGCTCTGACTTCAGCACCTATCTTAATCTCCCCTAACTTCTCTCCCTTTGTCCTCCAGACGGACGCGGACACAGGCTTGGGAGCCGTGTTGAGCCAAAGCGTCGACGGTGTTGAACACCCCGTTATGTACCTGAGCCGGAAACTGTTGGACCGGGAGACCAGGTACGCGGCGGTGGAGAAGGAGGCTTTGGCGATCAAATGGGCGGTGACGCAGCGCGTACTACCTCTTGGGTCGCGTGTTCACTCTGGTGACGGATCATGCGCCTTTAAAGTGGATGGCCCTTCACAGGGAGGCGAATCCGCGGGGCACGAGGTGGGTTTCTTGACCTGCAGCAGTACAAATATACGCTCATCGACAGGGGTCCCTTCATGCCAACGCCGATGCCCTCTCCCGGCCCACGACCTCTCGGTGCAGGTCGCCCGACCCACGGGTCTGGGCTGAGGGGGGAGTCTTGTCACACACGTGTGCATGGGAAGCAGCTGAAGGGCTTAGACAATACTGTTTATACATCTGCCCAGGGGGGGGCGGGTACGCTGACGCTCTTTCTGAGTTCTCTGCAGGTCTTACCCGGGAAATCCCACCAGGAGCCGCCATTTCCAGGAAGGACACACCACCTCCGGTTCCGCCCCAAGAATGAGGTCACTTCCGGTTCCGCCCCAAGGGTGATGTCACTTCCAGTTCCGCCCAGAGGACGACATCATTTCCGCCCTCTGAGCTATAAAGCTCACTGCCTTTGCTTAGGCAGGCAGTTCTGTTTTGGACTCTGTTGTGTAACAACTGTTTAAATATGCCTCAAAGACTTTTGCAGCCGGGAAACCGAATTAAACGGGTGGCTGCCCCAAACCTTTCTACGTCTCTGGTCTCCTCTTCTTACACTATCTATCTGTCTGTCTGTCTGTCTGTCTGTCTGTCATATAGTGCTTTTCTCATCTGTTATATAGCACCTTTATTATCTATCTATCTATCTATCTATCTATCTATCTATCTATCTATCTATCTATCTATCTATCTATCTATCTGTCTGTCTGTCTGTCTGTCTGTCTGTCTGTCATATAGTGCCTTTCTCATCTGTTATATAGCACCTTTATTATCTATCTATCTATCTATCTATCTATCTATCTATCTATCTATCTATCTATCTATCTATCTATCTGTCGGTCTGTCTGTCTGTCTGTCTGTCTATCTATCTATCTATCTATCTGAGGCTTCAATGAGATAAAGAAACAGGCTGCCAACATCAGGCAGGATCAGACTCCATGAACATAAATAGAGGATGCACCTGGTAGGACTGATGAGGCTTGTTGCTGCTTTAACTGTGCAATAGCAGACATTTCTCAAATTGTTGATTTCCTCTTTTCTAAGTGCACTGTGGAAATGTTTTGAGGACCTGAACAGATCATCATTCCTGAGACCTTCACCTTTCTGTATTTTCTGTATAATGGACAATGTTGGTCATTTGTTGCTGGTCTTGTTTTGGTTCATTTTGTATCTCATTATTGTTTAGCTGCTAATTAATGTTTAGGTGCTAATTAATCAATTAAGGGGACTGAGTCTTCAAGAGCAAGGCAATTAAAATTAATTAAAAACAAGTTAATTAGGAGTAAAAACAGGTCAATAATTAAGAAAAGGGTTAGAATGAAAACTGCAGCCACTGCGGCCCTCCAGGACCAGAGTTGGGGACCCCTGTTCTAGAGAACCTTTCAGTCAGTACAGAGAAACAGACAGGATCCGAAGCAGTAACAAACAATGGTGTATTCTGGGAGAGCGGATTGGGTCAGACTGCACTGAGTTGTATTTCAGTAGACTCGTTGGCCTGGTCAGACTCCTAGAAGTTCAAGCAGCATGATGTGAAGATCAACATCAGACTGTAAATGACTTGGGCAGATTCAGACTCCAAAAAGAGGATTCTCAGACGCTACACAATTACAGTTGCAGGATCCCGGGAGCAGGCAGGATCAAACGTCAAGAAGATGAATGCACAGAACAGTGATGGGATAAGACGTCAAGAAAGTAAGTTGGCAGGTTATTGAGATTTGATAGGGTCAGGCTCCGCTCAGGTAAAGCTGAGGACACCAAGGACAAGCAAGTTCAGACTACAAGAAGATGAAAACGAGATTCAGTTACAAGAAGATAAATCTGTAAGGTGCTGAAATTAGACAAGGCCAATCTCCAAGGAGGTAAGGCTGCAGGATATCAAACTCTGACAGGTTCAGTCTAAAAGACATTAAATACTCAAAGTGTTCATTATGAATGCTGGAAAGGAAGTACTGGTGTAAGTGTAATGTAGAAGCCAAAAAAGTTAAAACAGGAAATCTCTGTTTTCCTTTTATGTGCGGTGAACAGACTGCAGCCGTTGCTGGGACTGTCATCACTCATCTTTCAGGATAAAATGGCGATTTAATGCCACTCCAAACTTTCCGTTTCCATGCTAACAGATTAGGATGAGGCGGCAAATAGAATAAACAAGTGCGGGAGACAAGGAAACCACAGACGTGAGCACCAAGTGGAAACTATGAGATGGGGCTTAGCGATGCTTTCCAACTCTATCCCCCATTCTCTGTTTGCTCTGTGGTTTGACCTGCAGGCATATTAGTGGCTGTTTTGCCACAGTGGTTTGGTGAAAAGTGGTTTAATATTCAGACTTTTGGTATTAGTAAGCTGCGGCTGGAAAAACATACGGAGTTGCACTTAAGCAGCGTGACACGGCTTGTTTTGACAGTCCTGCTTTTGTGCTATCTCAGGGAGTGCCTGGCACGTGTCATTCCAGCGTGGCCTAAGGAGGTGGAACCTCGGCTCCTTGGCACGGAGGTAACTGCATTAAATCTGAAACATCTGGAACGTTTTGCCCTGAGAACTCTGGAAAGTGAGCGGAGCAGCTGCTCCACCTGGGGTGCCTAAGAATGTATGGCCTCCAAACTGGGGGCTTTTCATTGGCGATCGAGCAGACTTTATACAAGCAAGAGTCTGAAAGTCTGAGAGAACTAATTCTAAACTGATCGTCAAAACCAAAAACGTAAAAAACTAAATCGAGGGCAATGTGTACATAGGTAAATAGGCCTGGAACTAATCTCAGATAGGCTTTGATTCAGAAGTTTGTTGTTTCATTTCTTGTTGAATTTAGCCAATGGTCAGATAGCAAGAATTCTACAGGGCCGTTCCTCAATACATTTTCAGTATGTGAAAGCTTGGGGGCACCAGAAAGCCCAAAACCCCAACATGAATACACCGAGTCAGTCCTGGGTTCAAATAATTGGATGTTTTATTACAATACCTCACAAATGAAGCACAAAAAACACAGTTATCTCTCCTCCCTCCACCGCAGTATGCTCCTCCAGTAGAGTGTTGGCCGTCTTCCTCCCAGCTCCGACTCACCTGGACAAGATAGTGAGGTTCCTTTTATTGAGGACCCAGGATTACTTCCAGTGTCAGGGCAGTTACCCTGTACTCATGTGGAAGCCCCAAATAATAGAGAGTACATTTCCCTGCCGCGCTGTCTTGCAGCACCCACAGACCCCAGAAAGAGCTGTGCAGCTGAAGTATAATTCCCTACATTCCCTGCTGGTTCCCAAATGGGCCCTGATATCGAGGGCTGCTGCCATTTTGAGACTAGGGGGAATAAACACTCCCCAGAGACAGTCTTTCTCTGTTCTCCTCTTTTATCCTGGCCAGGGAAGGTGCTACACACATATTCGGTCCGGATGCTTGTCCATTTTTCTGGGGCTTCCCACCCGGGTAAGGACCCATCTCTTCTGGCTGGGATGTCCATCCATCCATTGGGTGCAACTTCTTCCCCTCTCAGCTGGGATGCCTTTCTTGTCTGGTAGCCACCTCCCGGCCAAGTAAGATATCCCATGTGCCACCTATAAGTCTATAAGTGATAATGTCATATGGTAATGTCATGATGGCCGCTCAAGTAGTGAACCTAATGATACCACCACTGATGATTCTGCTGAAAGCCATGAACATGGTGCAGCAATAAAAATAGTTTAGAACACAAAAACACATGTAAAAAAAATAAAAAATCTGAAACATCTGGAATTTCTTGCACTGAGAAATCTGAAAAGTGACTGGAGCTGCTGCTTCCATCTAGGCTACACCTGGGGTGCCTAAGGATGTATGACCTCCAAACTGGGGGCTTTTAAAATGGGAATAAAGGAGGTAGAGAAATGGAAGACGGTGAAGTAGGAGAGCCAGAGCAGAGAGACTTCAGAATGGCGAACTCTGTTAACTGAGAGTGAATAAACTTGCAGCCACTGGCCCTGGGTCTTCCAGGATGCACGCCAAGTGATTTCCTGGAGCTCTGGTTCAAGTGATGCACAGTAAATCAGTTTGTGCAGTTAAACTGGCGATGGACTGAGCTGCTTTGTTGTCTTGTAATGATTAATGCAGACATGAAGACCAGGCAAGAAAGCCTAAAGTGCACTGTGGGGGGGCCTTCCATTGATATCCCCCACTTAGCGGCTCAGCCCGTGGGATGTCCTCTGAATATGCTGGCTACCTGAGGTGTTCGTGCAGAGGTCTGTGCATTCATGTCCAGCTGACATCATTTCAGAAAGATGGCATTTGGAGGACTGCTTGTTTCTGCTCACTAAGGGGAAACATTTGTTGCCTGTAGGTCACTGATAACTGAAAGTCACAAAAACGTCTTTTATCTTTATTCAGTAAACCTACCACACAGGAAATTATCTCACAACCTTCTCTGCAAAGCATTTGCCCTGTTTCAGCTTACTGGTACCAGGAACACATGCTCAAGGTTTGGAACTGTCTTAGTAAAAAATTAATGGAAAGCAAGAAAGTTTAACAATGGCCTTGTCACATATAGTAAATATAAATGATAAGCCAAATAAATGAAAGTCACTTAGGAAAAGATCTAAACGCATCCTTGATCTGGGGGCACAGCCCCTTTGTTTAGCAGGGCATTTTATTATAGAGAATCCAGACAGGATTCCCCTACACCAGGGAGAAGCACAAAGCCCTCCAGGCTCACTCACACTCATTACTGCACTTCCATTACATCACAGGATTCTTCTGATTAGCGGAAATAACCTTGCCAGCTGCTTTGGGTGCACCCACTGGTGTTTTTATGCATATTACTTAACCACTGTCAGTATCTACGATGTGAGCCACATTCAAAATTTAATAACACTGCTACCTAATCACACAATAACTCTCTGCATCCCACTGCTGACACCAGCGTGACACATTTGCCATTAAATACCACTGCTAGACCAGGAGGTTTTGCAGGTTCACATGGGTCTCTCAGACAGCTTACACTTTTTTGTTATGCTGTAGGTTGTGTTATTCATTTTTTATTCATTGCGTAGAAGCAACATGGCATCAGTGTTTTGAGAAATCTGTTTGAGGATTCTGGCCTTGGAGCATTCAGAAATGTTCAGTCTCTCTTTGACATTCCTTCTTCCACTTTCTAATACCTACAGCTTCGTTCAGCATTTTGGGCACATGGTACTTCCCTTACATCTCCTTTACCCTATGTAGATGCCAGGGATGGAGGACAGGCATCCTAGCCAGGATAAAGGATGGATTCATACCTGACCAGGAAGCCAACTAGGAGCAGATCATTCCCCCACAGAACAAATGGCAGTGTTCCTCAAGGCTGGATCAGATTAAGACACATGCAGGGTGGCATGGCAGTTGGAGTCTGGAAACACAGCCCTGTTGATGTCTCTGGATACCACCAGAGGGTGCTGCCAGAGGAGGACTACCCTGGTTTCTGCGCATCTCAGAAATGCTCTGGACGACCTGGACCGGTGACTTGAAACAGTCTAGTTTAAAAGAGGTCTCACTAGCTCACTGACTTAGTTAAATCGAGCCAGAGTTGGGAGGCAGTGAGCAACACTCTCTTTGAGGGGGAAGGAGGGTTGTGAGTGGTATATTTTTGCTGGTGTTTGTATGAAAAAAGAGTTTTGTCAAATAACTTGAGGTGTGTTGGGTATTGCTGTTTCTTTGATTTGTGGTTACATTTGTCATCCTCCTTTCTCTCTTGCCGGTTCCTTTTCTCCCCACAGAAAGCTTGACTCTTTTCTTTACTCCCTGCTATGTAAGGCTTCATATAAACCTCTACCCCATATCTCTCAGTGGTCCCAGGACCTCACATTATCATCTCGTATTTGCTGGAATAAACCTTTAAAATGTCATATTCTTATCAAGAAACCCCAATCATTTGTCTTCTTAATTTCAGTTTGTACATAGGTTATATTTTACTTTAAGTAAATTGTATTTGATGGGCTTCAGCCCAGATCCCCTCTGTCAGTTATGCCCCTATGATGCCTCACAACCATTCATACATACGTGTTGGTCTTCCTGTGCTGGGCTTTCTTGTCTATGATTCTGTGCTCACTTTCTTAAATGCCATCAGTTGCAGTTCCTATATTGCCACATATGTGCTCTTAGATCTTTTAGGCTTTACTCTGTTGGAGAATCAGCACAAATGTTTATGTCTAGGCACAGTAGCTGCTAAACTTCTTCTTGTCTGTCGGTGGAGGTCCCCTGATCTAATCTCAGTGAAGAACTGGCTGTCCTCCATTTAGAGCCTGATCCTTCTGGAGTTGTCTGCAATGTGAATTAATGAGGCAACCAGCCAGTCCATTCGTAACTGGGAATTGGCTGCTTCCACAGTTAAATCTTTGATGTGCAGGGGCTTGTGATGCAGGCCCTTACTGGACAATGTGCGGTGGTGTGGTCAGTATGGTGTGGGACAAGGGGCTTTGGGGGTGAACGAGGAGCACCGTTTGGGTCTATTTCACATGTTGATTGTGGCACATTTTGATTTATTGAGTTATTAATCTTTGTTGAATTAAATATACAACTGATCACAAAAATATGCCAGTATTGTTTATTGCATGATCTGATACACATTTTGGGGTTATCTAAGTCAGAGAATCCATTTCTGCCATTTATTTTCAATTCTCCAAATATTTTGTGTTATGATTGGGAATCCCAAAAACACCACCAAAATTGCCCATTTAGGTGGGGCTGGGGTGTAACTTACAGTCAAACCCTGGCAAACATAGGGGTCTTCATAAAATACCAACTTTATTCTCACAAAATGCTCTTTAAAACTAGCTCCCAAAGATCACATAGTCATAAAGGAGCAAAGGAAATCCTAGGTGAATAAAGTCCCAATAGAGAATCCAAAAGTAGAGTCAAAAAATGGAGCACAGGTTTATAAAATGCAGAAATAACACCACAGAAAAAAAAAAAGGAGCTCCACCACTCCAAAGCACATTTGAAACTGTGGGAGAGACCCTCCGGATTTATAGAACAGAGGGCAGTTCCTGGTGATGATTAATAGGTGATCCCACCTCTTGGGGGACCACCCATAAAAATCATGGAACATAATGCAGGCAGCTTACATACAGAAACACAAACAAAAAAGAATGCCCTTAATCAACAAAAAGAGCACATAAATATAAGGAGCAAAATGAATTTGAAAACCCTGGCTGGGACGTGTCAGTTTAGAAGTATGTTATAACATTTAGGGTATCGTTTTAAGTTCCTACAGTCGCTACTGTTTTTTTCTACCCATTGCTAGGCCCGCGTCCCTCGTTTTTTATGGGCGGGGCCTCACAGGCTGTGACCCATTGGTAATTGGCACAGCGGGTTAAAAGGTCAGCAATAAGTGCACTTCCTGATCTGATCTGTGCATTCTGAAAGCCTTTAAAAGTTTTTGCTAAAACTCTGTCCTGATATTGTCTTTCAGTGCTGACGTTTTTACTTTGACTTTTTTGGTTCCATGGTTTCATTCAAAGGTTTTCTCATTACAACCCAAAAAATAAAATAAAACGTTTCATCCATGTCATTCAAGTTATTATTGATCTTGCACCTGTAAGAAATGACACACACATTTATATATCAGCCCCCAAGGTCACTTTTCTAGACTTTTCCAACTAGCAAAGGATCACTCCTGTGCCTGTTATGAATCTCTGTTGCGGCACTGCAGGCATTAATTTTTAATACAAAAGATGACAATGTTTTGTGATGCAAACACCCAGTTTATAGATGAATGGCTCAGAGTAATCTAATCTATGAGCCCTCATCCATTTGGACTGCCATCAATTGAAGAAATAAGATACTTTGCAATAGCCAACTGTTTTATTATCCCCGTGCTGAGAATATCTTCTTCCAAGCTCAAGTTGACAAAGTCTAACATTTAATTCTGACTGGTACCTATAAATAATTCCATGAAGCAGTTGAAAAATTAAGTATGCTTATCCTTTTCATTTAATTTAGGGCACCTCACAATTCAATGCTTCACATTTGCGCAGTAAGAGCATAACCCATCTACTTGCCATTTCTTAAATTCTTTGTTACAAATCCAAAAACTTTTATTTTTCTCCCGCTTAGAGGATTTCTTTAATTCTTGAAGCTGCCTGTCTAATGCAATTGTTTCATTAAAACAGGGAGCTGACACAAAGTCTCTGTGAATTAAGCTGTTGCTGCATTTCAAAAACAAAGGGATGGAGATGCTAGTTATTGTAGACACTTTCCTCCATCTTAGAGTCACTTGGTGCTGCTCTGCTTCCGTTGTAAGCTTTCTGCTGGCTAGGAGCTCACAAAGAGTGACAAACAAGAGAAGGATGATTTCAAAGACGGACAGGCAGACTTTAAGGAAATGGTGGTCCAAAAAACTGGGAAGACTAAACTGATCGTCAAAACCAAAAATGCTAAAGTCAAAGTATCTGCAGCAAAAGGTTTATTGAATAATCTGAAATAAGCTTTGATTGAAAAGTTGTTGATATGTTTCTTTTTGGTCTTAACCATTGCTTGGATCATAAGCTTTGTACAGCGCCCCCCTACTTACATTGTCATTGGTGATGTCATGTGTTACAATGATGCCCAGTTGCATGCCAGTAATGAATACTGTAGCTAACAGTACCACCAATGATGATCCCGGTGAAAACCATTAACATAGGGTGGCAGTAACAAATATTAAAAAACACAAAAGACATGTAAAAAAAATGTAAATATGAAAAATCAATGTGTGCAATGTGTCACACACATGTTACAGGAGTGCGTTGGAGGCTCTGTAATGGTGGGCAGGACTAAGCGAGATTCAGTCACTTAACTCTCTTGTTTCTTCTACCGGAGAGTGGAGGAAGAGCCAATAGAAGATGAGTGACACCACCGCCGACATTCTTCAGAAGTCCCGCCTCTTCCAGTCTCAAATATATAAAAGAACAGAGCTGGCTGGTAGGCGGTGTTACGTAGATTGATGTTTCACATTTTGATAATTGTTTGCAAATAGTCATTTAAGAATGAATTAATGACTTAAAGAGATAACAGCTTTTGTTAAACAAATCATTTTAAGTTTTTAGGAACCTTTTATTAAGTGTTGCGTTGAGGAATGTAGGGGGGTTGGCTTTATCAGTCTATTTGTTACCAGTTTTCCAAGGAAATTCTATGAGCTGTCCTGCCAGGAAGGACCAGCCAGCCTGAAATGAAAGGACAATCTGGCTGGAGATGGAATGGGGGTTGTGCTGAAACAGGAACTGGTATGAAATTGGGACTTGACTGGTCATACTGGTTATTGAAGAATTCAATTGTAGCTGAATAGGACTGGTTGCTGAATCAGGAGAGTCACTCTGAACCATGACACCCCATTGGCACTGCTTGAAGTGGGCCGATACCAGTACCTCTTGCAATTTCTATATAGAGTACTGGTACAGTTTGTTAGCATACAGGACTCCCCCTGGTGTTCAGTCAAATGATAATGTATCCCAGCAATCAAGGCTTCAAAGGGGACCAAAATTCTTTGTTTGAATGTCAGTGTATTGCAACAACTCATATTTTATGGGGAACCTATTTAACTATACCAGTAAGAATCATCACCGTCTCTTAATGTAACACAATGGCACTGAAACCTTCAAATGAATGCTGTTAAACCACTATAAACTTTGGTTCCATTTCAGACACTGCCCATTGGTCCTTGTTGTGTGACAGGAAACTAAAGTGGTCTCTCTGCCTCTCTCTCTCTCGGTGGCCAAATGCAGATAGGCTGCCCGGCCCTCTGCAAGTAATGAGTGAGGTAAGAAGAAAATCAAGAATAGCTACAAGTTTATGTGCCACCTGAAACTACGCATCTAGCACTATCAGCCACATTCTCTTTGGCACTAGGTATACAAATATGTATCATTAATACTAGGGTCTTCACCCCTAACCTCACCAGCCTGTGCTACACGCCAGCCACTTCGCGTCTCTGCCACTTGCGTTGTGAAGAGGGGGGCTGAACGCACCCCAAGGAGATGCGGTCGCTCCTTCGAAACCTTCTCTTAAACAGTGATACAACGGGAAACAAATATAGTTTTTTTTTTTTACCTCCTTTTTGCTCGATCAGCTGCTGGCTTGCTGCTGCTGCCATGCCACATGATCTGCATCACGTGCGGCACACTTCTGTCATATCACCTATGTCCATATATTCGATCTCTTTTTGCTTTGACTTTTTCATCAATATCGCATTGAATTTTGATTCTGTGTTTGGAATTACATCATGACAATGCAACGTATAACTGCCCTTGAGTGAATATTGGTTCTCTCTACAAGAAATGTGTCTGACAATAGCATTCACACAAATGAGAAATGACTGAACCATGTGCGTGCTTGAAATTTTCTCTCGCGAGATTTCACTTTCACCAAATAAGAAATCTTTTAATTTTCGCAGCTACGCCTCTTCATCAGGAAGAAACACTTTTTTTTTTCCCGGATGGCAACACAAATTAGACGATCTACAAGACTCTGACTTAAAGTTTAAATCTAAACAATATCTTCGATCTCTTTTCGCTGTTCCATTATTTCACCAAATAATAATTTCCATTTGTTTGCGCTAATGCAATCGTTACTATCATTTTTTTGAGATTTTCGAATTTTCATACTTCCATTATCTCTAACATGCTTCTGCATGTGTACTGCACCAACGTTTTTGAATTATTTACAACATTCTATTTTGTCGTCTACTCTTTGTCTTTTATTTCCAGCCCCGGGCGTGGTTAAATCTCTTGGCACAAAGTCTCGCCTTATGGGATGTGAAAGTGTCTCTCTGAGAAAATCAAGTCTCGTCTCCTTCCAACCTTCTGAGATTTTTTTTTTATAACAGAGAGACATGACAATCAAAGGTGTAACAAAAGTGGGAGAGAAATTTAAGAAAGTATAGCAAAGTAGGTCGAAGTGGCATAGATCATTAGACACAAAGAATACTTGGGCAAATGAGTGATGGGAATAGAAGTACAAGGGAAGAGAAGGTGAGAAGCAGAAATGGAGGTGGATGGATAAAGTCAAAGAATATCTGAAAGAAAAGGGTCCGACTGGAAAGAAGGTGCAGGATCGAGCTCTTTGGAGAAGGTTGAAGAAAAAGATGATGAAGAAGAAGATTTCCAAGTTATTTGCGCCCCTTCTGGTGCTCTTATCTAATTGCTTGGTGTTGTAGGTTTAAATAGAAGGGTGAAGTGCTGAACTGCAGTGTGGTAAGAGTATTAGACTTTCAGCATTCTGTTATAGTTGCCATAATAAAGAATATATATAAGAGAACATTGTCTCCCTAGGACCCTAACACAACAAAACAGCCTTCAGTGCATCGATATATTACCCTGCAGAGGCCTCTTTTAGCAGCCCAGTGCTGAACTTTTCAGTCTGACCTCTTTTTGTTTGTTTTCCTTTCCAACATTTATTAGCATCATTGTTATTAAATGGGTTTCTCTTGGAAGACCCCAACCATTTTTCATTTTAATAATAATAATTCTTCACATTTATATAGTGCTTTTCTCACTACTCAAAGCGCTCAGCAATTGCAGGTTAAGGGCCTTGATCAAGGGCCCAGCAGAGCAGAGACCCTATTGGCATTTATGGGATTCAAACCGCCAACCTTCTGATTGCCAGTGCAGATCCCTAGCCTCAGAGCCACCACTCCGCTGGATAAAATTTTCAATTTTGAACAAATTCTGAGACTGAGCAACAACATGAGTCACTTGTGGTTGTTCTAAGGCAAAGGACAAACACAAAAAGGTTCTAAATGTTGGATTTCTACCTTTATGAGCAAAACAAGGTTTTAAAGAATAAGCTTCCGCTGTTCTCACTGTGGGCGATCAAGACATTCTGGCCATTGCCTTTGGGCAGAGTTTGTTTAGCAGTTAAAGGAAAACTTGATAGGCAGGTCACCTCAGCTTGTTACCCCTGAAACCTCCTTACAGATATCGGATTTTGCCCCTTTGTGTATATCCTTCTCTGTGATGCTTTTAAACTCGAGAGCCAGTCATTTAGGGGCATCTCGTCACTCACTCAGCACTGGAATCACAGAAACCTGAGAGACAGGAGCAAGCCGCAGCTAATCCAGTGCCTCGAGGGCCAGGGTGGTGAGCAAACAAAACACAGGAGTCACTTCACTGGTTAGTATAAAACATTTATAGTGCACAAGTAACAGTGTCCAGTGGTTTGGCCAATGCAGATTTTTTTTCCTGTTAAAATCACAATACATACAAAAAGGCCTGCTGGGTGCCTGAGGTCCAACTGTATACACTTTGGATTATTTGGGTGTTAACTGTTATTCTGAGAGACATTTCAGCTACAGCGTACAGTTAAAACCCTCAAATATCTATTCATGTATATATAAAGAGAAATAGAAGCACCTAGAAAATCCAAAAGGCACTGTTCAAGTAAAGGAGATGGGCCAGTTTGGCCGGGCAGGCATGGCAAAGCGCCAAGAGCACCTGAGTGTCACAGACAGACAAGCAGCAGGCAGAGTCTGTGCTGCGACTGCCCTGAAATCTGTACAGACATGACCCCCAAATGTAAACACACTGGAAGATTTTGGAATTAAAGGGGCTAGCAGATAACTTTGGAAAATTTTCTGAACGTTAGCTGTCAGGCTTCCACTGGTAAATGCACCAATGGGGGTTTTGTGTGCCTCCAAGTGTCCTGCTGCATCTCAGCTCTCCATCACCTCCGGGTGACACGCTCATCGCCCCGCTCCCGTACTCCATGACCAGGAGCTTGGCAGCTCTGGCAGCATTGCTCTTTTACTGTTGGCAGCTTGCATCTTCCCAGCAGCTTGAGGGTCTGGCAGAAGCCAAGTGTGAGGCGGTCCCTATGGCAGGGTTCTGAAACAAACAAAACAAAAAAAAAAAACAACAAACATTAATAAAGAGTAAAGGAGCCATCACGGCATGATGAGGACCTGTCTGTAGCTGCTGAGGGCAGAAAGCAGAAGGAATTGGGTGGAAGGTGTTGTCCAAGATCCTCTCAATTATTCTTTGGCCTGCTTCTCTGGCTGTGTTAGAGCTATCCATTAATTATTAGTCCGGGTTCTTTAGTGTGGTGCCTTATTCTGTGATAATTAAAAAGAGGCAGGAACCAGCCTCACATGTAGCATGAAAGCACCAAATACCCAAAACCAGGGCTAGGAGCAAGTGTGACGAGACACAAAGATCCAACCCATCTGAAAACAGGTGGTGCTGGGTGTGTTAGACCAGGACCAGTGCCGCTCGAACCCCATTTGGAGTCCTTGGCAGTGTTGATGGACAGTCACTCCTCATTGTCCATAGTGGGTAGTCACTATTATTAGACATTGAAGACTATTGTGGGGGGTGGGTGTCCCCTTCAATGCCTGGAACAAGTGCTCCTTTGATAGCACAAACAGCACCCCTTTGTGCATATACTGTGGAATTTAATGAGCGCACGGCCCTTGATGTACATAGCATGTGCACTTTTACCTTCACAAACAGTGCCCAGTGAGTAATGGCGCCCGCTCAGTATGATCATCAGGGTTTGAGGATCAGGTTTATTTTAATTAATGCTGCTCACTCATTATCATCATAGTTTGACGACCTTTACCCTCTCGGTGTGGTGTCTAGACCACACACCCCTTTACCTTTGTAAATGCTACCTGTGTTGCCTGATGAATTGACCTGTTCTGATTGGGATGATCCAGTTAAAAGGAATTCAGATATCCTCTCTGAGGGAGTTTTATTGGGTTGTCAATGTATAACTGTACAGATGCGTTATAAACATGTGGAATACGGGAGAAGTGTTACAAGGTATTACATTTCCCCCCCAAAAAAATGAAACAAGGGCCCTAGTCCTCTCCCTGATAACCCCAAAGAATTTAATTTTTGGGTGTGACAGAAGAAGAGAAGCCAAAGTAAGCAAATCCTGGTGGTAACTTATCTAGGTGATAGGCAGAAGTCGAACACAATGGCTGCAGTTACTGATGTTATTGCCTAAGGATGTCAGACTACATGACTAGCTTTCACAGGGGATTTTAGATTATATGACTCAATGATGAGTTTTCCACATTTCCAAAGTATTGTGAAGTGTGCCTATTTTTCTATTTTGCCAATACGGTGCTGCCTTTCAGAGCCGGTGCAGCACAAATGCTTTCCAGGTACAGCTATCTCTGCCCTTTGTTGCTTTTTTCCCTTCTGTTGTGGTATATAAAACACAAAACACTGGCCTCTCTTCAATTTGCAAGGTCCAAAGCACCAAAGTTCCCCCTTTCCTTGTTGCTCAATTCTTTACAATGCACTTCTAATTGAGTGCTCATTGGTTTTAAAATCTCACACATGCAAAGTCTGTCCCTATGAATGTTGGGGCGAGTCCAAGGGATGTCAGTCTACATGAATGCCAGTCACGGGTCACGCCACTGCTTTCAACTTGTAAGATTATGAAAATGAAGTCTGTGACTTAAAACACTGGAATAATCATGTAATGTGTCAGGGAGGTGACCTCCTGTCATGTGGTCTGACATCACAACCGACTCAGAGCAACCAGTATGCGATGTGCACTGATAAAATCAAACAGGTCCGATTTCATCTTAAGTCACGGGGTGGACTCTGTGCATGTGAGAGCAGACAACTAAGGAGCAATAAGCTGGAAATACACCGCATGTAATGGACAGTAGTTGTGAGGAATAAGCAGCGTGGGTTCTTTGGGCCTTGTAAACAGAAGAGAGACCTGTCTGACTGATGTCTCAGGTTTTACACAACAAGACAGAATGGACAGTGAAAGAGGGCCGAAATTGTGGCTGACCTCACTGTAGCAGGTATCCCATCATAACAGCATGTCATTGACTGTCAGGTAAATGGACAAGCTCATGATACTTTGGGAAGGTGAAACTCTGCTGAAAAGTCACCATAGAATTGTGTAATTTGTCGTGCCTGACAATTTCTTGTTATGTAATTTGACATTCTCAGGTAACGAGAGCAGCAAATGCAGTCATCAGGTCTGACATCTCCTCCAACTAGAAGTTGTGTAACGTGCCACCAGCTTTAGATGCACAAGGCCTATCATTCTGAACAGCACACAAAACATCATCACCATGGACGACTCGGCAATGATGGTGGTGATCAATCACAATATTCTGCTTACTGGAGTGCTTTCTGTAATACCTTATGATGGAGCTGGCTCTGAAAGTCCTTTTATCGATTTCTTACATTTTTTTAATTATTGTTGTTCATTACAGGATGTCATGGAGATGGAGGCTATCTTGGCCGTATTGCAGGGTGGGTACAAACATTGGACAGGATGCCATCTAAGGGCACACTTGAGCAGTCCCCAATGCCAGTCATATGGGGATCACAAGTTAATCTAATGTGCAGACTTTGGGACTTGGGGACTGAAACTGGAGACCCAAAACACACAGATGGAATGGGTTCAGCGACGTATTTATCAAACATCTCAGAGTTGGGAAACAGACCTAACGGCTCAAAAACTTCAGAGTAAATTTTGGTCCCACTCTTAATAGAAGTAAAATAATTTAATCAATTTTCTTAATTTAGGAAACTACTCTTAACTTCACCAAGATTTTGAGAACTGTCCTAACTCACTAAGAGCTGCCAGAAGATGGTATTCAAGCAGAGATCGACACACACATCCCAGGAAAGGCTGAATGATTTGGAAACGGTGGACAACAATAAACTTGTTAACACAGATTGTACTGATAGAGACGGAATAATATTCATAACAAATCTTGTATGTTAGGTGATCACTAATTCTAAAGAGAATAATTCATGCACTATTACCCAAAATAAAAGTGTTGGTAGTCATACAGAAGATGCAGCTTTGCGATAGTGATGATTTGGGTATGGCACAACCAACCATTTCTCAAATTTTGCACCAAACATTGAACATCCACACAATTAGTCCACCATTCCATGTGAGGTAATGTTAAAACAAGCTGCCTTCATGCAAATTGTTGGTTTTCCTGGAGTTGCTGGTGTGATTAATGACATTAACAGAAAGATTAACGCACCAAGAATGGATGAGCATGCACATGTGAATCTCATGTGATATCACACTATCAAAATACAGATGGTCATGGATGTAAACTATTGTACTGTATACTGTGTACCCGGCGCATTACCCTGAAGATATGCAGTGCTGGATGTCTGATTAACAGCGAAATGTTACACGGGTATGCTGAGTTCTGCATTCCACAAACCCTTGGAAGTAACACTTTAGAAGCCCAGGAAGTGGGCCAGGGCAGACTCAAGGGGGGATTGGATAAACAGAGGCTCACAGAAGATAAGGTGGGGTCAAGGAGAGGGGCAAAGGACTTGAATCCGGAAGACTTCTGGAAGATCTGGAACACTGGAACAGTGAATGTGACTCCAGAAACAGCACCAGAATAATCGCGATGGGTATCAGTAACTGTTACTTTACAAGGTGCTTTCACTGGCCATGAGAGCAGGAAGGTGATTCTACTGAAAGTACGACTATGGATCATTGTCATTGTTAAATAAACCTGCCCGTTTTCGGGCTTTACTCTCATTCAGCATGTGTGCCTTGGTCTTTCCACCTCTGCATTCATTACAGTATTATTCTTGATGTTGTTGTGAAGTGACAAAAATTACGTGCAGCTTAGTGCAATATCCTGCCTTATTGTGTTTTCCTTCTGAATGTTATTATCATTCTTCTTATAATTATTACATTTGTGGCAAAGCGTTAGTGTTAGTATTAGTAAACTACAAAGTGTCACAGTGTTTTTTTACAAAACCTCTTCATCAGGACTGGATTAGCCATTAAGCAAAATAAGCAAGTGCATTGGGCATCAAGGACTGGGTGGCAGCACAGAAATTTTCTGTTGCTGGATTTATCATGAACCATACGTTGCAAAACTTCAAATGGTGCAGCTGAACTGCATTCCACAAAAGGGGCTCCCACCTTAAAAGAAAAATTACACACATATATACAATAATACAAATAATAATAAAATGGTAATAACTGAAGTTAATGATATATATTAATCTTGGGGAATACAACGACATTAGAATCTGGTAACTGCCACATGGTCAACTGAGGCTCACGTTTTCGTTCTTCTGTTCGTCATGTCGGCTGTCCAGTTCAGTTGTTCACTGAGTGTGAGTGCGGTGCAGCATTGCCAGACTTATGATAATTACAAATCATACATGTGTGATAATTTTATGGCATATACGATAACACATAGTATGGCATTATCATACACATTTTGTATGATAATTTGCAAAAAATGTAATTTTATATGACAAACTTTTCTATAAATAAAAATATATAAATAATTTTGAAAAATACAGTTGTATCTTATGGTTTATTATTTTTTGAATTTTTAATTACATATATATGGTGGCATCAAAATCTTTTAAATGCTTAGGGCCTCTAAATGGTCTCATTCTGGCCCTGGCCCTCGTGAGTGCCAGTTAGCAGCTCAGGTTGACCTAAAATCGTGATGTCATTCATCTCAAACGTGATCTTCTATTGCTAGCTGGGAGTGAGTGTAGGACGCTGTGTAACTACTTCTCATGTCATACTGTGAGGTACGACAAATTTTTATCGTAGTACGACTTTTAGTGCACTTCCTAGGAGTACATCTGAGACGCTTGATAAATACGGGCCCAGGTCTCTGGAGCAGTGAAGCAGCTGCGCCACCCATTCTGAATGTACTACCTGATTGACTTTATCACCCTGATGTGAAATGACAGCTAAAGTCTAATGCCAATCAAGTGAGAAAAAATGTAAAGTAACTTGTATGACAATGACCAAGTTAAAGAGGAAACTCCATAACATTTTTCTGTAGTCCTGTTTAACTTTGTTTACAGAAGCAAGAATTTAAACAATGAATTGTTAGTGAATATCTCTTCTTTTATGGCAATCAAATTTTTATTGAACAAATACAAAAGTAGTTTGATCAGAAAGATAAACGGAATCCTTCTTCGGGCACCGTGAGGAGAGATGAAGAAAAAACTGAAACTAATGGTGGCACCAGAGCAGCCACGAGAGAGGGTGGCAGCAGAATTGCTGGACTCAGAGCTAGAAAGGCTGACAGGCCTAAAAGATCCTCATGTGCGGAATCAGTGGCCATTCAGCTTCTGACTAACCCTGCAGGAAGTAGCCACTTCTTGAGATTTTAACTGGATGACCCACTAATCCATCAAGCAGAGAATTCTAGAAGAATCAGAATGTAGAAAAAAGGACCTCCAGAACTTAGAAAAGAGATGTATGAAAGGTAAGAAGACTCTGTTGTACTGGAAGAGGAAGGTATGGAGTGAAATTGGAACATCAATGGAGAGGAATGAGAAAAGAAAGTCACAGATGAAGAACCAGAAGGCACAGAATGGCTATTTGGAATATGACTATTGATAGAAACTGGAACTTTAGCCAGAAAAGGCATAAATGGAAATGTATGTTGGCAAAAATTTCAATTTAATGTGCATTTACAATGGTGGCCTAGCGCTACAGTCTGACAAAAAGTGATAGTGTCTGGCAGTAGCTACACATAAACTGCCTCAAACAAATCCAGTGTGGACATTTTCAGGGTCCTGCTAGGTGACATGATGGAGTAACAGCTAGCACTACTGCTTTACAGCTGAAGAGCCTGGGGTTCAGATCCCAGACCTCTGTCTCTAGGGAGACTCCACATGTCTCTGTGGCTGCAGGGAGTGAATGTGCCCTGTGGTGGGCTGCCACCCTGTTCAGGCATGGTTCCTGCTTTGTGCCCAATGCTGCTGGGGTGGGCCAGGACTTAATCTCTACTGCAGACCTTCAAGGGACAAATGGGCATGAGTTAGACTAAACCTGCCATGGCAGGGACGGCAGAGGATTTGGAATGACAACAGCCAGAATCCTACCAGTGACATACAGTCCAGCACACTTGTCTTTTTTTAGGCGACAGTTCAGTTTTCTCATGAGCTTCTTCCACAGCCTCAAAGTCTCAGGGTCAAGGGACCTTGTGCAGCCTTGAAAAAGGAACTTAATCATCCTGGAAGGCCGAGAGAGCTGCCCTCCTACTGCCCTGGGTCATGTGAAGTAGAAGCCTTCTCTGTCCTGACTTCCCGCTTGTCTGTAAAGCTCTCTCCCCAGCTTTTCCCACACAAACAAGCATCACTAATAGGCAGACTGACTATGGGAGATCCATCTGGGCACCATGAGATGTTGCCCTTACATGTGGCATTTTTATCTTAAGGAGACTTTTACTGCCTTCTTAGCCAAAAGTAAAAGATTAAAATAAAAAGAGGTTAGCTGAACACTTACAGTGTGAAGGTTTTCCTTTTTTTTTTTTTTAGGTTAAGAAGGCAGCCCTGTTTGCTTCCGGCAGTAAGGCGATCCCAAGAGACATCCTGCGTGGGACCCAAATCGTCTCCAGCTGGCGGCTACAAGACAAACAGGGGGCTGGAATTTGGTGTATTTGTTTTACAGGACTCAGGAGTAGCACTCCTCCTCCCACCTTAACAAAAGTCAGAAAATGTAGAGTGCATCACAGAGCCAAGGTGCTGAGGAGTCCAATTTCGAATCGGATGCCAAGAAGGAGGACCTGCGTTGTGCAGGAGGAGGAGAACCTCAGTTGATGTCAGCCTTTTAAAGCAGGCATGGTGATGTCAGGCAAACAGAAGTGGAAAAGAAGGTCTCAGTAAACAGGACAGATGGTGAAAGGTTCATTTTACCAATGTGCCAGATGAGCACTATGACCTCGGACAGACTCACACTGCTGTTTACACATCTAGTAGATCGAGTTCCAGTTTATGCCAGTTAATCCTGCATCACATTTATCCCATTTTATGTAGGGTACTCTTGGGAAGCAAACGGTTATGTCACGACCAATTCCTGGCTCTGGTTCCAGTGCTCTCCTCAAGGATCCTATGTACTGAATTCAGCAGTAGTTTGGAAGAGAGAGACATTCTGCCCAACAGGGCCTATCTCATCTTCCTTAACTATTTAACTTCTTCATTGGTTTACATTTAGAATTTGTCATTCCTTTTAAAGCTCTAAGGGTCTTTGACTTGACTTCAATACCAATCTAAAATGACACCCTTTGTGTCTTCATAACTACTGTTACTTGTGGATCAGCAGCTGTATACAGTATGTACACGCCAGGTAGGCCACCGCTTCATATCCAGGACCAATCCAGTCCAAGGTCTGTCCCTCAAACGCCAATCAGTTCTGTGATGCTGCCGGTCAGCACTCAGCTTACCACAGGGCCTTTGGTGGAAAGGATGGGAAACTACTTGGAGTGGGCCTATTTAAAGATATCCTGCAGCCTGAACCCCATGACACAGCCGGATGCTGGATATTGCAACAATTGAGGCTTCCTGATTGGTACAAATTACCTCATCCGCAAAAATAATAAAGCAGGCACACATTTCCTTAATTCACTTGTCAAACATACATTTGCTGTTAATTACTTTTGGATTTACTTCCATGGAAAAATTTAAAAGCATTTATGATAGATAGATAGATAGATAGATAGATAGATAGATAGATAGATAGATAGATAGATAGATAGGAAACTATATACTCAGATAGATAGATAGATAGATAGATAGATAGATAGATAGATAGATAGATAGATAGATAGGAAACTATATACTCAGATAGATAGATAGATAGATAGATAGATAGATAGATAGATAGATAGATAGATAGATAGATGCCTGTGTCCATCCATGTCCTTACCACTTTTCTGTGAGCTACTCCTGCGCCTAGAGTGCAAGTGGTGACTGATAGATAGATAGATAGATAGATAGATAGATAGATAGATAGATAGATAGATAGATAGACATACATTTGCTGTTAATTACTTTTGGATTTACTTCCATGGAAAAATTTAAAAGCATTTATGATAGATAGATAGATAGATAGATAGATAGATAGATAGATAGATAGATAGATAGATAGATAGGAAACTATATACTCAGATAGATAGATAGATAGATAGATAGATAGATAGATAGATAGATAGATAGATAGATAGATAGATAGATAGATAGATGCCTGTGTCCATCCATGTCCTTACCACTTTTCTGTGAGCTACTCCTGCGGCCTAGAGTGCAAGTGGTGACTGACACCAGTTCATCGTAAGGCACACTCACACATACACATTCACATTTACTCCCACTGGGCTGATTTAGACTGGTCAGTTACTCTAAGCTGTATGCTGTTTGGATGTGTAAGGAAACTGAAATAGTAATAGTAAAAGTCCTGCAGACAGTGAGAACATGCCTTCCTCCTTCTTGTATATAAAACCTTAAATGGCCTAGGCCCTGCTTACTTAATCTGAAATTATCATTTTTTTGCAAACCAGAGCACATATTACGATTTCAAGATGCCGGTGGGTGGTCGAGCTTTTAACTACAGGGTTCCAAAGCTGTGGAACGATCTGCTTGCTTATTTAAGAGATGCCCCCTTTGGTCTCAGCTTTTAGGTTCAGGCTGAAGACTCACTGCTTTAGTCAGGCATACCCTAATTAGAGCCGATGATTAGCTGTGCATATGTAATCTGTTTGTTAGTCATTTGTTTAAAAATATAAGTGATGCAATAATTCTGAACTGTTCCCAACCCTTCTGTAATATATTCTGTTTGCATTCTCTGTCCCCTGTGGCTCTTGGTGACACTGCTCTACTTACAAGTTGTTTTCCTGCCAATAAGAAAGAAATCTGAGGTACAGGGAACTTTGGAATCAATGGATGGAGAGATTCTCTTATCAGAGTAGATGGCCCCACACAGACTTTCCTGTAGTATAAGCAGGAGGGTCTTGGTGGCCAACTGGTTGGGGACTATATCTGTGGCTGACTTACGTATCTTTTGACTTTGCCTGTTATAATTAAATGTGGACCCCAGAGGTTTATTTCCTCCAGGGTGCTGCTCAGATATTTTTAGTTTTCCTCTCCTCCATTATCAACTGACCATAATTCAGCAATTAATTAAAAGACAGCTATTATTACTACTACTACTACTACTAATAATAATAATACATTGGGTGTCATTTATGTTAACCATTATGTTTGAACCACTGTCTGTTTAAACAATTCTGTGTATTTATATGTACTCATTATGTAATTAATAATTTGTAAAGTTTGTCTTTATATCTACCTGTGACCTTGTCACAGCACTCTGCTCTCACGCTATAAAAATCAACTGAACTGAATTGAACTAAACATGCCAGCTCCTTGCAGAGAATCACCAGGCTGTAATGTGAACCCAGGACTCTGGAGATGGGAGGTAACCACAGTGCCTTGATAGACGTATTTAGGTTCAAGTAAACTGATTCATTTTATTCACTAAAGTCCCCACCATCCTTCTAGGCCCATCACATGTCTGTTTTTAAAAGGCAATATGGCTCCTCATGAATGTGTTGGTGCAGTTGGGTCATTACAGGTGTTTAAAGTGGGAGGGCAGTGCAGCTTTGTATGGTCAGTATTAAAATAATTATTACTTGAACACAGTTTGACTGGAAATTTTCAAATTCTGGTGCTAAAAGTTGGCTGCACTGTCGCCTTGAGTCCATATCCTCAACGTGTCCTTGTTAAGATTACGTTTTACTGCACAAAGAATGACTTTGTATTGTAGCAGACATTGTCGATCAATTCAAATTTAACTAATTGCTTACTAATTCCATATTCCTATATTTGATTGTTCGACTTGCCTTTGGATTTGTTATTTCACTAATTGCTTCATTTGCTACATTCTTGCTTTGAATGAGCCAGCTATCCATGTGACCTTACGAGACTTCGGTCTGACATCATGTGGCCTGTCGTCTTTTATTACGTACAGATGGTCTCCTCTAGTCAGTGTGCTACTCACAGTGGAGCTCATTTGGAAATGTCATAGCATAGGGCCAAAATTACACCTTATTTTAAGATTTTATTTGTAAAGATTTGCTTTATCGCCTTTTGAATAGGTTAGCAAAGGCTAAATGCCGATTGGGACAACAGCACAATCAGGTTGGCATGAGAATGGCTAAAGTCCTACATAAGACTTCAGAGAGATGACTGAGAGCAAATGGTGGCACATACACTGAAGCTTTCAGGATCAGTGTGCCACGTCGAATGTAAGGTGTCCATGAAGGTCAATAAATAGGTCAAAGAGGGCGGTACAGTATGTGCCAGCACCTCTCATTTTACATATTTGAGCACCAGTACTGGAAAGCCATGACCAACCTCGTCTCCCAGTGTCTGTGATGAAAACCTCCTATTTCTTGGCATGTAAATCTCCAAGAGGACCCTCCCTCTCCATGATCACTTCACTCCAAACTGCATGGGAGAATAGGCACTTATTTATAGCCACTTAAGGCACTAGGTGGGGCATCATTAGGGGAAGGAAACTGTTATAGCCTGAGGTAGAATCATGTCACGTTCTTCTAGGGCAACAGAAGCCAAGAACATACTGTAAGTGCAAGTACCAACAGTGCCTGGCCTTCGGTTTGAGAATGAGGGTTAATATGAGGTTAGGATACTCCTTGGCTGAAAGATGGCAGCACCTGCGTCAATTCCAGCAGATTGTGTTACCCTTTTAAAGGTGGGTACTGTGATGAACCTGTTTTAGTTACTGGCTGTTGGACCTTCCACAAAGAACCAATTTAGATGGGGTTCTGTAAAGCACTACATGACAGATAGATAGATAGATAGATAGATAGATAGATAGATAGATAGATAGATAGATAGATAGATACTATACAAGTTTGATGGTATATTGTACAGTAAACTGCTGCAATAACACTAAAGTAATATCTACATGGAAACCCTATATGGATCACTCCATACTGAATTTTCAGTAAATGTTTCAGTAAGTGCACCTACGCCACACACCATCTCACAGGTCTAAGGGAGGTGGGAGGAAGATCCACACAAACATAATAATAATAATAATTCATTACATTTATATAGCGCTTTTCTCAGTACTCATGGTGAAAATGTGAAGACAGATTACAATAGGGTACGGATTTGAGACTTGGATGTGGGATCACTAATGGACAGATGCCTGTGTCCATCCACGTCCTTACCACTTTTCTAGTTCAGGATTGCTGGGAGCTACTCCTGCGGCATAGAATGCAACTGGCGACACAACTCTGAATTAGGATAGATAGATAGATAGATAGATAGATAGATAGATAGATAGATAGATAGATAGATAGATAGATAGATAGATAGATAGATAGATAGATAGATAGATAGATAGATAGATAGATAGATAGATAGATAGATAGATAGATAGATAGGATTGAATGCTAATCTTCCTGGAGATGGAATGTCTTTGAATATGCAATGATACTTGATATGATGATGATACACTTTATTAGTCCCCAAGGGGAAACTGTCTTTTCGCAAGACCTCTGGGTCAGAACAGATGATCAACCATTGTACAGCACCCCAGAGTATTTTCAGTTTAAGGGCCTTGCTCAAGGACCCAACAGAGTGAGATCCAGAATTTGCAAATCTGCACACTTTGGAGATACTGAAAATGGCGGTTCGGTGTGGATGGAGGGCCAAACCAACTACAAAAAGCATTTTCAAATGTATGTGTTAGTGTAGGCCAGGTTTGAGTGTGCGGTCAGGAGAAGCTGGGGTAAAGGCTCAACTTCTGGGAGGAAGAAAGGAGATGGTCTAGCTTTTCTCAAACTTATATTTCTCAAGCCCTAATTTTGCCTTCTTAGTGACTTTGAGACCCAGAATTGCTGCTGACTGCCATCCCTTCCGGGTTTCCCTTAGAGAATCGCCACCGACAGACATTTGGGGTGGTCACCCTGCAGGCCATAGCTGAACAATGTCGATTGCTTAAATTGCTCACGGTGACCCATCACAAGACGCTCCACACACCATACGGGACCCTTTCTCATTGAATAGAATTGTGAATCTCGACTTTGTGCAATCCAAAATCAGTTTAAGAAACTATTGTCTAGAGAAAGAAAGGTGTGCATTGTGATTGCTGAAGTACTGGAAAAACTGATCAGCTACTCTGTCTAGTAAATGGGGTTTAAGACCTATATAGGCAGGCCAGATGTATTTATCTCCAGTTTATTTAGTACTTTGTGTTCTCCTTATAATCCTTCCTCATTTTTGTTTAACTTTTTAAAAAGATAATTATTTGTGTTAACTTTTGCCATCAGATTTATACTGTGTGCAGAATACTGCCATGAAGCCACCCTCTTATCACCACCCACCCAGCATTCCGCACACTAAAAATGTGGAGTAGGTTTTGTACAATATATCCCGGTAAAAAAATTAACTAAATTCCATTTAAAGTTTTTGTTGTAACGCAACATAATGTTAAAAGGTATAAAGTTCATGAAGGTGTGCTGTGCCCTTCAGACTTCATGGCCCTTTGCAGCTCTCCTGTCTGTCCACACACTCACCAACTTCATAGCAGACTCTGCAGTTCACTACACCCAGACTCGGTGGTATCTGTGAGTCTCGAGCTCCATGGCCACGTGAGCAGCTCCTAAGCTCTCTGATGCGCTCTTTTTCCCTCACTATATATAATATCACACACGGGCCCCTTGCGTCTCAGGTTTCACATTCACATTGACTGATGGCTCAGCTTTTTATATTGAGACACATTCTATCAGCTTGGCTCATCGCTGGTGAGCTGATCCCACTGTCTACTTTAATAACCCTGAGGGAGGCACACCTCATAGCTAGCACAATAGCCGTCTCTTTTGGCTCGGTCACTTGACTCTTTGTTGCCCTGCCCCCCCAATTCCCATTTCAGACTTCTGAGGACTTTTTCTGAATATCTTCTTGTCTGACATTGCCCCTTCAGGGAGGACGCTAATTGGACTGTCTAATGTGAGATTACTGCAGGCAAAATTCCCAACAGGCCACATCAAGCCTTGGACCACAGTCGGCCACAGAAACGAGCAAAGTAATGCAGCTCTTTGCCGACCCCTTACAGCTCATAATCCAAAAATGTTTGAAAATTTTCTATCGTGGAACTTCACGTATTACTGGGTATCAGACGGTTTCAGCCTGTCACTGCAGAAGAGCACTGACAGTTCCAGGCAGTCTCTTCTTATTACCAACAAGGAAGTGTAATGGTATTAGGCTAAATACTGACAACTATATCAACCAGAACCAGTGCACAGTCGAGAAATGTCCTTTAAGGAACTCTGGTAGTACCAGGCAAAAGGAATAGCCTCTCTCAATATCAGGTTTGGCACAGTGGTTAGTTTGTTCATTTTAGGTAGACTGGCGGCTGTGAACTGGCCAGACTGGAGTGACAATCAGTATGCGAGCAACTGTGTCCTGTGATGGACTGGCACCTTGCCCAGGCCAGATTCCTGATTTGTGCCTCTTCTGTGGAAACAGCCCAATCACAGCCCGGTGCTAGAAAACCAATGAATGAATCTCAGAATTGGCAGCTTTGTGAATCACCCCCTAGCCACCAATAGGGAATGTCAGCACGGTTGAGAAATCAACCATTGAGCAAGACTGCAATGTCACCTTGACACCAATATACCGTATCATGTAAGCTCACCCAGCAGCTGAAGTGAACAGACAGACACTCTAGTTGGACTCACTTGGTTCCATGTTGTTGCACTCCTGTGTGTTACACTTCTGTGTGTTCTCGGGCCAGGAATCATGGCTACACTTGTCACTGTCCTCCTCCGTCTCACCCGTTTTCGTGTTTAGACACTTCACCAGACGGCGCTGAAGGCCACCTCCACAAGTTGCTGAGCACTGAGTAAGAGAGAAGAGGATATTGCTGAGCATTGTCCACAGTAGCAAGCCGGGAGGTCTATGTTTGGCTGGCTTTAATTATCCTCTCCTAATCCAACTACTGTCCCTACATTCCCATTCCATTACTCTGTAACCCCCAGCTTTTCTATCTTCTTATTTTTATGTCATTCAGCATGTCCACCTCTTTGACAGGGGGCACCACACTTACCTGACCCCAAGATCCCACTACCCACTTGGTGCAGGGATGTGTATTGCAGCTCCTTGTTATATTTGGCTGGTTGTTCTCATTGCATCTTCCAAATTCTGGGCAAGTAACAAAACGCTCCTGCTGTCCGTGACCGCACACCTCTGAGCACTGTGGAGAGAGAGGTCCACGTCAGAAGATACAGCCCTCAGAGTGTGACTACAAGGGCAATGAATGTGGGAGAGTGGCACCTACTTCACTCCAGGATGAAGAGTACCATTCCAGACATGGTTCAGTTTTACAGACTGTGCTTGTGGGTGGCTTGTGCTCTATGGCCTGGCAGTGAAATGGCCTCAGGAGCCGCTGCTCTCTGCTGTCCACGCAGTGCACCTCTCGTGTCCTTAGGCCTCCTCCACAGTTACTGGAACACTAAAGACAAAAGAAGCAGTAGTGATAAACAACAACATATGAGATAAAGAGTTAGTCAGCCCTTCTTTTCATGTGTTTTGAAGAAAATAATTCAAGAAAAATACTAGATTGACAAGGAAAGTGCACAAAGCATCCATGTGGTGCAGCCGGGCACCAAGATCAGAGCTTCCCATATCACAGGGCATTATCAGTGTCTGATAATGGGGACTGGACTGTTATCAGGATTTCAGGGTGTAGAATGTGTTCCTATTATGTTTTATCAATGGCCTTAACTGAGAAGAAGGGATGCTGTCAAGGAAGCTGCTGGGAAATCTGGGCTGCTTAGCGTATCTTCTCACTGATGCAGCCTGTGCTGTATGTCTAGCTAGACTGAGTTGGATGGATCAAATGGACCCCCATGGCTTTTGAAGTGCAGGCTTAGTTCAGGCATCTAAGCCCTGTGTCCACATACACTGGGGTGTTGTGACTCAGAATTCAAGTTTGTTATTTGTCATAAACATAGTTATACAAGTATGAAATGAAATGTGCTCTTGACAACAGTGAGGTTAATCTACAATAGTACACTGGCAGAAGGGAAATTCCACTATTTAACCTTTTCACTGGTTCCAATTAAGCAATCTTATTGGTTACCTTGCTCCAGTTTCCCACATGCCACATTGAGCAGGGTCTGAGATAGCATCTGCGAGCGGGCGCTGGCTTCTTAGAAACATCACAGTCTGCATCTGATCCAGTCCCACACTCTACGGTCCTCCAGATCGCCCCAAGTCCACAGGTGGTCGAGCACTGCAAAGGGAGGGCAGAATCACAGTGTGCCCACTGCCTTTCCGTGATAATGCAACTTTACATATTCGTGTCGGTCCCCTGAGCAGCCTATGCTGTCTTTCTATTCAACTGTTTCTTCATTCGTAAATTTAGCAGCATCAGGCACAGAGAAGAATCCAACCCTAGATAGGGCACTCAAGATACTTTCAATCGCAGAAGGCCGGTTAGGAGACACTGGTTTACTTTATTGAGATTCCTGGAGCCCATCCTGGCAGCACTAGGAACAATATGGAGGAAAAACCCTGAGTAGAGGGTCAGTCATTCATATTGCACTCTAATGCACACACTCACATGGGGGTTAATTTAGAGACACCAGCTGACTTCAAATACACACCTTTAGGAATGTGGGAGAAAGCCCAGAGGGGGCATGCAAACTCCACAGAGTTAAAGACGGGTGTCCATATTTATCAAGCATCTCAGAGTAGGAAAATGGTCGTAAGTGGCTCAAAAATCTCAGAGTGATGCAAAGTTGGTCTTACACCTAGCAGAAGAAGCAACAGTGTTTTATTGTTTTTCCTAATTTAGGGAACTACTCTTAACTTCACCAGAATTTAGGATAAAGAACGAGCTGTCCTAACTCACTAGGAGATGCCAGACGATGGAGTTTAGGCAGGGATTGGCATGCACATTTTGGGAAAGGTGGAATGTTTTCGAAACAGTGAACAACAATGAACTTGTAAACAGATATTGATTTGCCAGAGATGGAATAATATTCACAACAAATCTTGTATACCACATGATCACTCCATCTACTTGAAGAAGCCATGCGGTGTCAGGTAATGTTACATTTTTTGGAGATGGGAAAAATGTAGCTTTGTAATAACAATAATTTGGGTATGTCACAAACATACATTTCTCAAATTTTAAACTAGATTTTGAACGCCCTGAGAAAAGCCAAGCAAAATGACAACTTTTATTGGCTAGCTAAAAAGATTACAATATGCAAGCTTTCAAGGCAACTCAGGCCCCTTCGTCAGGCAAGACACCATAGTACTACGAACGCCCTGAGGCAGGCCCGTCGCGACAAGGCAGGCAAACCAAGCAATTGCTTGGGGCCCCGAGCTGGCCTGGGGCCCCAAGACAACGACTGGTTAAGAATAAAATGCAGCGACAAACTGTGTGAGCGCCCCATTGATAGTGAATGCAGTAAAGTGCAATGACACTGTTATCGGGATCCCCCTCAAGGGGGCCCCCCTCGCTGACAGCAGCCAGCCAACCACGCGATCTCTGCTGCCGGCAAAATACAAAACTTCCTCCGCAGTCATGAAGCGGAATTATGCTTCAGGAACCCAAAAATGAAAGAAGAGAAAGGAAGAGGAGGATAAGAAAAAACAAGACAGTGGTAAGTGATAAATTACACACATAAAATAGCTCTACTTGTCTTGTACAAATGGTGCAATTTTGCAGCAGGTAGGCTAGCAGAAATATGTACAGTATGGCTATGCTGTGGTTCCTTTGCGTGCGTGCGTGCGTGCGTGCGGGGGGCCTCCATGTCCATTTTGCTTGGGGCCCCCAAATTCCTTCAAACGGCCCTGCCCTGAGGTAATATGCACATCTATACATTTCCCCACCACTCCATGTGAGGTAATATTAAAGCAAACTACATTCATGAAGATCGGTGTTTTTCATAGAGCTGCTGGTGTGCTTGATGGCACGCACATAAATATTAGCGTCCCAAGAGTGGATGAGCACACACACAATATATGAATCGCAAGTGATATCACAATACAGTATCAAGACACGGGGGTCATTGACGTAAACTGTATTATTGTTGACTAGCCGACACCCGCCGTAGCATATGGTGGTGTAAGAGCAGGAACGGAAAACGGTGAGAAAGGAATTCAGAAATCAAGAAGAAATAAATACTTCTTGAAAGACGCAGTGTGCATGTTGAATTTCCTGCCAAGTAGTATTACATGTGAAAGTTATAAATAAAACAGGCTTTCCGAATTTACGTACTATGGCCATGGCATCCTGATAGTTTAATATGATCATTTTGCCTACACATGCGTTGTTTTCCGCGTTTGCTTGCAGTGCGTCTGTATTCAAACATTGTATTGTTCCACGCGCAGAACTTGATGTAATCTGAGATAATTGAGTTGCGCACCCTCTGTTTTAACATACGCATCTACGACGTACTAGTGGAATAGTTTGCCGCTGGAGTGCAAAATACTAAATGTATTCCTCGTTGCTAATCTGTACGCTTAAAATTGGCATTGAGTAAGCCTTATTCGCTTGGCGGTTCTTTTTATCGGGAACATGTTGTAAATCTTTGTGCCAGCCAATGTTTCCGTAAGGGAATAAAAGTGGGTAAACCATAGGATCGCAATTCATATTGAGCGTGGAACTCTGTTTACAGGAGTTGCGTATGGGATAGATGCAAATGTCCCTTTCGACAGACGTTTCGCAATCTTCTTGGACGAAAATCGCTGCAATGTCGGGGCATTGTAACGTCGTAAATCCTGCCTGGGGTTTTCCTTGAAAACCATTTGTACAGATGCTGTAGGATTGGACTGAACGATTTCATGCATGTGTTTGTATGATTTAGCGAAGGGGTTAAAGGTTCTGAGCAAGGAATATAGCTGGAGAAGTAGGCTACATTTTCGCTGCATGCAGAGTTTGCTTTATTTTGTAAGCATACTGCAGTAGCTTGCGCTGTGTCAAAAACGTACAACTGTCCATATCCTGGAAAGGTAGAAGTGTTAGCGTATAGTGGAGAGATTTGGTGATAAACTTGCCCGTGTATTTTAAAACAGTATGGTCCATGGCCAGGAGGTTGAGTTATCTATGCACCCATGGAAACAAACGCTAGAGAAGAGTTGTATTCTCAAATGTGTTCACGACAATTTTTAGCTTCTGATGTTTCCTGTGTACGAAGCTGTTGGAAAGACACAGATGACTCCCGCAAAGTTGGTAAGGCTGCTTGTGCCGTTGTGGCAGCACCTCGAGTACTTGTTGGATGTATTATGCTCAGCAGGCCAGTATAGTGCATGACATGGAAGAAATAGGAATCGAGGAAATGCCATGTCGGCTGCGTGTGGACTGGACCGGTTTTGAAGTGGAAGCAGGACGAACCAGAAGAGAAATATATATAAGAGATGTTGAAGTGGCCCAATTCAATGCATCACTCTAGAGTACTCCAAATAAACCTTTTTTTTTAACACAATCACGTCCCCCTTGGATGTCATGTTCTTGAGATAAGGCATACCCTCAGAAGAGATGGCTAATGACTGTTTCCAAATCCAACAGTCAGTGCTCAGCTTTCTTACAACAGGTGAAATCCAAGTTCAGCAAATACTGTGGTACTTTACTACATATATAATATTTGCTTCATAATTTAGTTTTGATCTATAACTAAATTTTTTAAATTTTGCTGTCTTGACAGATTAAAATGTTAATGAAATGCACACAGACTGCAAGAAAGATACTTGAAAGTGGGACTGAACAACGGAAAAGAAAATTTTATGTCCTTCACGAAGAACTGCATCCCAGTCCACAGAGTGTGTTCACCATCATTACAGCACGTGCAGTACTACACAACATATTATTATTATTATTGTGTTTTTTTTAATCACCATCCTCCTTTCAGCACACTATGCTACACTGGTACCTTCTCCAGAAGTCAACCAGACCTCCCAGGCTTTGAATTCAGCCTGTTGGACTCATCTAAGAATGTGGCCATACTGAGGAGTATGATCTTCTGGATCTCTTTTCATGCTGACTCTAAATGGGAGTTTGCCCAGATGCTATTGAATCCTGGTCTCAATGGTTCCCAGTGCACCTACGACTACAGGAGCAACTCTTGTCATCGTGTTCCACATGTGTCTGACTTCAATCTCAAGGTCTTTATACCTGATGATCTTTTCTGCCTTCTTGTTCACGAAGTTGTTGTCATCCCGGATTGTCACAATGATGAATATCTACACAATCGAATATGCACAACTTGCTCTTCTTGTCATAGAACACGATGTCCAGCCTGTCGGCAGTGATGGAATGGTCTGTGGGAATAGTCTTTTACCATGTGATGACACAGTTATACACAGTTATCCTCTTTAAAAAAACCACTGTGTGCGTCCAAGTGTCCGTAGGTGTGTGTCTTCTGGTGAAGTGCGCATGCGCGGGGCCACACAGCACGTGTTCAGTCTCTTCCTGTACATTCCCTGTGTGTGCAGAGAGAGAGAGACACACACACAGGTACATGCGCGCGAGAGACAGACAGACAGACAGACACGCACACACACAGGCAGACAGGCCCGCGCAAGAGACAGACACGCACGCACACCCTTGCGAGAGACACACATGCACGCATGCACGCAGGCAGGCAGGCAGGCAGGCCCGCGCGAGAGACGGACACGCACTTGCTCACACACACACACACATACACACACACGCCGGCCCGCGTGAGAGACAGTCATGCATGCACACACGAGAGACAGACACGCACACATGCACACATGCACGCGCGAGAGACAGACATGCACTTGCGCGCACACACACACACACGCACGCACGCACGCAGGCCCGCATGAGAGACAGTCACGCATGCGCGAGAAACAGACACGCATGCACGCACGCAGGCCCGCGCGAGAGACACACTCACACAAATACACACACAGGCAGGCCCGCATGGGGGACAGACACGCACGCACACATACGCACGCACGCACGCAGGCCCCCGACAGAGACAGACACGCACGCAGGCCCACACACACACGAACGGAAGCCCACACACACACGCACGGAGGCCCGTCACAGAGACAGACACTCACGCATGCACACACACACACAGGCCCGAGACAGACACACACACACACACAGGCGTGCACGTGCATTGTTGCAATGTTACTTTTCTTGGTTGTTTATTAGATTACGGGTTTTTCAAATGTTCATTTTTTCCCTGTGCTTAAAGTGTTTTTAGTGAGCGGGTCGTAAGGCTATAGTGCGAATTCTTGCAGTGTTAGTTTTCTCTGTTGTTCAAGGTTTTCTTAGTGTTATTCAATGTTTTTACATTTAGTTTACTATTACTCCGTGCATTCAATGGTATTATTAACTATATTTGTGCTTAAAAACTTAAAAAAATATATATTTAAATACAGTTCATACTGTCTGGAACGGATTAATTGTATTTACATACAATCCTATGGGGGAAATTACTTCGGTTCACGACCAAATCGGGTTACAACCAGAGTTTTGGAACAAATTATGGTCGTGAACCGAGGTTCCACTGTATTACTGCCAGACAAAATTACAGGCATTTTACGGAAATACAAACCAGCATTACTGAGAGAGAAAATTAAAGGCACACAATACAGTGACGCATATTACAGCCACATACAAGGTCCCTTGCCATTTAATATACTGTAGACTGTTCCTACTAATGTTTATGCACTACTGTTCTAGCGCCTGTTATTGTAACAGGCTTAATGTCTAGTTAATAATAATATTATTATCTTTGTGGTGAAGCCTTTGCATTAGTATCAGAAAAATACAAAGTGTTTCCAAGGAAATCTACAAAAAGCTTTCATGAATGCCATTTTGTGGCATGGCATATTGTAAAATCGTGATGGCATTCATTCACAAATGTGAACTCCTACTCCTCACTGCGAGTAACTGTAGGATGCTGCATGACTACTTCTCATGTCCTACTCTGGGGTAGAAAAACTTCTTATCCTAGTCAAACATTAAGGGCAAATAATTCTGAGAGACTTGATAAATTCTGGCCACATGTTTGAGATTTGATCCCAGGACTTCATAGATGTGGTGCATCAGCACACTAAACTGAGTACCTTCTGGCAAAGCTAAAAAAAAGGAAAATCTTGTGCTCTTATTTTCACCAGCTGTTTTCATGGCATGCAGGATGTAAGTAGCAGATATAGCAAGTCACTCAGAAATATGCTGACTGAGGCAAATAAGCTAGCTGAATGAGGGTTGCTTCTGTTGGTGTAACTATAACTCATTAATTAATATTTATTAAAAAACCTTTTGAAATAAACCCAGCAGTAAACACGTTCCAAAAACCATTAGGAAATTTGGGAAATCTGCCAAGATAATCATGAAACAAAATCAGCTTAGCCTACTCAAATTCATTAGAGCCATTAACATGTTGACTTCCTTTTCCCCCATCCCATTAACAGTAAGCTGCTGGAGTGTCCATCTGCACTGATGAGTAAATACTGCAGCTTGTGATGAAATCTTAATTACTCTGAGCTACTACACTGATGAGTAATAGATAGATAGATAGATAGATAGATAGATAGATAGATAGATAGATAGATAGATAGATAGATAGATAGATAGATAGATAGATAGATACTTTATTAATCCCAAGGGGAAATTCACATGTCAAGCTCTTCAACTTGGTGGTGAGGTTTTAACAGTCTGCTTCTCCATTGACTGACACTCATGCTAAAGCAGAGTGAAGTTAGGAAGCAGTGGCCTGAAGGAAGACCTTTAGGAACGTGAGACTTGCAGAGTTTTCATCAGTCTGCCCTATTAGGACACGTCAGACTGGTCAAAAGAGTGAATGATGTGCAAACTAGAATCAACTCTGAAGCCTTTTTTGAGAATGGTGACAACAGTGATCATGTTTTTAAATGACTTTACAAATTCAGGTTCTACCATAATCATTCACCTCTGGGCAATGGTTACATCTACCTGGAATAACCTTATTGCTTTGCTGGGAGTGTTTTGTTAGTCTCCACTCCTTCACCGGCCAGGATTAATAACGCAAGTTGGTGCCCATGGCCTCGGCTCACAGCTTGCGCATTGCCAGGATTAAAATCTAAGTCAACACAGTAGTACTCACGGTGCTCCAGTTCCCGGTCCTCCAGAATACAGTCACATTGACCTCTGGGAATCCTAGTGAAGTAGATGGTTGATCCTGTGGTGTGGGTGTTGTAACCAGCATCTGAACGTTGTCTAGGAACAGGGAGCCTTCACTGGACTGAATCACGGGAATGTGTGTGGTTGCTGGATGGTTATCTTCTGTGGACCGCATGACAACTGAAGGTATGATGATTTCATTGGAGTCGATCTCTACCCAGGAATGACTTGGGCTACTTAATGGACTGTCAGTGACCTCACTAGCCTGAGAGCTTGTGGGTAGAACCTCTTCAAGATGGTTGTACTGAGAGGGGTCTGGAAGCTCTGTGAAGGCAGAAGTCCTTTCTCGGGACCCAGGATACAGGGTCATTTCAGTAGATGACTGATCATCATTTGTAGTCAGCATGTTGTTGAGGTAAAACCAAGTAGGGTTAGCAGTTGCAGTTTTGGTCACATATGCTGTAGTAGCCCAGTCTTCTGATGGCAGCAACATTCTTTCTGACTTTGTTGTCTCTTTTAGATTGTTTACCTCTATCCCTTCTTTCACATCACCGGCATACTTCTTTCTAGGCAAATCATAATAACTAATGAAATCTCCATCTTCTGTGATCATAGTTCCCAGTTTAACACCATCATCATCATGTGGGTTTCGCCCTTCTTCTTCACTAACTTCTTCATTCTTAGTTGTCTTATCCCCCTCTTGCATTTTAACTTGGACACCAAGACTTTGACCTCCTTCAAAGTCATGGTGTTCTTGCATGTAGCTCTGAGTGACCAAGTTGACTTTTGTTGACAGTGGGGCTTTTGTTATGGTAGTATCTTCTGCCTCTTTCACTCTTCCAGAAGAGCTGCTAGCCGGCGTGACCAAAACTTCCTTTTCCACAACACGCAAGAACTGATTTTCTTCATAAAACGTATTTTCATCATCTTCATCTGTGTCCTTTTCTCCTAAGTTGTTCAAGTCCTCCTGTACATGTCTGTCATGTTCTTGGAAACCACTAAGGTCTCTGTCTTTTGACTTCTGAGATAAATCTGTGGCAGGTGTCTGCTCAGAGGGTGAAACTCTAGATACACTAGTGACAGTTGTTTCTATGTTGGGTTCAAAAATAACCAGTGTTGGATCTTTACTCTGGTTATTATTCAGTATATCTGCCCTAGGCTCCTCTGGTTCAGACAAGGGATCATAGGACAGATCTTCGTGGAAATTGATGAAGTTGTAATCATAATAAAAATCATCCACAAACACGTTGGTACTGCCTTTGTGATCTGATGGCCCAGTCCTACCATAAAGGGGGAAGTTAACTTCAATGTCATTGCTGAGGTCACCAGACATTTCTGGGCGCTGCTCTGCAGACACACCATGGCCGGGTCTGGAGAGATGATTCTCAAGTTTTGAATTCAAATCAATCTCATTGAAGTGCTCTTTGCTTGAAGCTCCACTGCCAAACCATTCTGTTACAAAGACTTTCAACCTCTTGGGGCACCTCTGGAGGCTGCAAGGCATTTCCGAAGGTGGCTTTTGAATAGGGTCACACTCCACTTCTACTCCATTACTGCAAGAAACAGGGCGTCTCTGAACTCCATCGCCACAGGTGACAGAACACTGCAGATATAAGAGATAAGAAATCAGTCAGAAAATCAGAGGATCATGCACAGCAGGATATATTGTCCAGGGTGGCACAGGACTAGGTCACATCTGGGTTTGCCAGAAGTCATGAGGGGCTCTTTTGAATATACTCTCTGGGGACAACTCTTGTGAAGTATGCTGGATGAAAAGGAAGCCATGCATCCGAGTTGTGGCTCAGACACTGGGGTTACAATGTGAGTACCTTTTCTTTCAGTATATCCATCAGCTTGGAGAATTCCCCAATTTTATCCCCTACTCCTGCCTGTATTTGTCATCTGAGACTTACAATAAAGTATTTCTTTTTGTTCAATTTGAGGTAAGAGGACAGTGGAGTTGCCAAGAGCTTTAAAGACAGTGAGGCCAAAAAACAAGCAATAGTTGGGATTGAAAGAGGAACGTGTTACAGTTTCACTCTCTCAATCTGAATGTTTTCTGTGAAAATAATACACAACATTACATGGTGCTCTGAAAACAGACCGGTACTAGAATAAATAAAAAGAAATCAAAAACAAGTAATAGAATACATTTAAAAATAATGTTCCTCCTCGGCGTCTCCTTGGTATCTCTGCTTGTCTATGCCTCTCTTGCCCTATGTGTACTATAATGCATGCGTATCGGAGGACCTCCTCACATGCTCAGTCAAGGTAGTGTTAGCCTGCCAGAGCAGGAGGGGGTGCTGTTGCTGACTTTCTTTTCTCCTTTTCCATGTGTAGCTCAGAGAAACTGCCCAATGAGCGCACCTAGCCCCACCCCTTCATGAACTCGGTGATATAAAAAGCCAGCCAGCTGGAGACAAGTCGGTAGTTGACCTGGGAGACTACTGTGAGACAGAGCTCCCAAGAGGTATATTGTTTGAGATTGAAGGCTATGCAGAAGTAGCATTAATACTGCCAGAGCAGCAATTCACTTTGTTTACTAATTTTGGACCTTTCTGTTTGCTTCTTTCTGGTTGGCGTTACAAATATTCCTGTGTTACCCATCCTGCATTACCGATCCCGGACACAGTGGCGCAGTCGGCAGGATTTGGCCATCAAGATGGCAGAGCACAGCAACCTGATGGATGTGGTGATGCCCAAAAGATACAGATAAAACATAAAAGGTGGTACATATTGGAAATTAAGTGATGATCACAAGATAGTTTCCCCCCAAAAAATAAATTGCACCATATCCCATCAGGGGCTCAAAATTTGGCCAGATTACTGAGTGTGCAATCTTGTTTTTATAGTGCTGCCAAAATTATGGCAGATGCCAAATAGAAACACGAGACCAGCTATTGATATCATAATATTGATATTGTAATTTGTACTGATGGGGGTCCATTGTTGATCACATGTTCCTGTGCTGTGAGCAGAGGTGCTGTTTGCACAGAAGCTGTTTGCCTAGCGGATACGGACGCACCTCTAAGAAATGCCGCTTTATCGCGGTGCTTCCAAAAGCACACTTATTGATTTTTTGATGGTTAGCTTTAATCTCGCTCTCTCTCTCTCTGACGTTCTCTGCACCTGACGGAGGAGATGTGAGCAGAGGGGCTGTTTGCACAGAGGCTGTTTGCTTAGAAGATACTGACGCTCCTCTAAAAAATGCCGCAGCAAACTTAAAAGCACACGTATTGATTTTTTGATTGTTTGCTTTTCTTTGTGAGCGCTCTCTCTCTCTGAAATTCTCTGATCTATTTGCATTCTTTTAATTGTGAGAAAGAACCGTCATCTCTGTCTTGTCATGGAGCACAGTTTAAACTTTTGACTAAAGGGTGTTATTTCATGTCTAGAGGGCTCTAATAATGTTAACAGTGTGGGAGAGTTTATAAGGGCTTAAAATATATAAAAATAACCATACAAACATATGGTTTCTACTTCGCAGATTTTCACCTATCGCGGGGGGGTCTGGAACGCAACCCCCGCGATCGAGGAGGGATTACTGTAAATAATTAAATTTTTTGCTATAGAAAATTCAAACCTAGCATTAGTTTTTATTTTTGGTGTTGTTTTAATAAAGTTAATGTTATAACAGTTAATAATATTTTAATTTTTTAAGCAAATTTTGTTTCACGTGACTGATGACTTCATTGGATGTGACGATGTAAATATGATGGTGATCACACATGGAGTTACTGTATCTCTCAGTAGATAAGACTTTGTCACTACAATCCTCTCATTTAGTTTACCTTCAAAAATTCATGTAGTGGGCTTTATTTGGTTTCCTGGCCTTGGCTTCACTTAAAAGAGTTTTCCCTTTGGTTTCTCCCTTTTACTTCAATGCTCAGTACTTGTGCCTTTCTAGTTTTGACCTCTGCATGTCTGACTGTGTCTTGTTCCAGTGCTTGGTTTATCATCTCCCGGTCTGTTTTCAGAGTCACTATAATCTTTGGGTACACATTCATACTTGCTGTATAACAGTATAAAGAAACACCTACTGTATCTAGATTGTAGTACAGTGTTTCTCAACCTTTAAGTATTTGTGACCCGAGTTTTCATAACAGTTTTAATCGCGCCCCCCCCCTAACATTTTTTTGAAATGTATATGCATATTTTATTATACCTACTTAACTTTTATCAACATTTATCTAACTCTATATTTATTGTTCTAGTATCAGAATGTAGTTTAAGTTAATTTGTTTTGGTTTCAACAGATGTTTTTTTAATATTTTTGATTCTTGTTTTCTTTTTTTTCACATCTTCCCCCCCCTTTTTGTTACTTCGTGCCCCCCCCAGGGAGGCCACCCCCACAGGTTGAGAACCACTGTTGTAGTACATTAGTGTCACTAAACTCCAACATTTCAGCTTTTGTGAATTTCTCTGATGCTCCTTTCCAATGATCCCTTTAGAAATTTCTTTTATTCTCTGCCACTGAACTCAGTAAGTCAATTTGGACAACCGTAAGTCAAACACAAACAATGAAAATAATAGCCTATAGCTAGAGGAATGTTTCTTTTGTTTGGACAGCTACAGATAAGTTGTTAATAATTGTACCCAGAGTCTTGTCAGATCAGTGTAAGGCTGAAGGCTTAAGTTCAACAGGCACAAGCTTGACATCAGAATTGTGGCAAAAGTAACATTTGTATTCAAATTAATATGAAATATCTGAGAAGACTGAAAAGTACAATCTTGTTACTAGTAGTTCCATCTATCATCTCATGCCTATATGTTTAAGCCAGGGCTCCTCCCTTCACTTTGGTTTAAATTCCTTTTATATATCTTTTTTATTCATTTTTGATTCTGTTATTGCTGCTGTTTCGGATGATATTGTTATTTTTATCTAATTATGTATACTATACTTAATATTACTATACATTTTATTTTCTTTATTTATTATTAAGTTTCTACATGTGTAATCTTGCTCTGCTATGTTTCTGGTATTTTGTGGGTGGATCTTCACCTCAAGGAACAGCCCCCAGTTTTTAAAGTAAAGCGAGTCCCTTGCGGTTCATTAAATGTGCTTTGGTGGAGTGTTGGATATTCTGTACGATTTATTTGTTTTTTTGATTTAATGGTTTCATCTGCTCATTTTACCTCTGTTTAAAGATTTTGATTTTGAATTTTATTTTGGGACTTGTTTGCTTTCAGATTGCCTTGTTTGTTTTCATATTTTTAAGCTTTTTCCTGTCGTTAGTTAAAAAAACTTCTTTTAATAAGAACCTTGCCTTGGATCTATCTTATGTTCAGTGTTCTTTACAGTTTTCTCTCCATGGTAAGGTATTTCTGCATTTTGTGACTTTCTGGGCACTTTTTAAATTCTTATTGAGTGCATTTATTTGCACTTGAATAGCCTGAATATTCACAAAAATGCTATGCATACCCTTATTTCATTTAGAGGAACCAGGATATTGGCCTGTGAGAAACTGGGTTAACACATGTTATCCTCCATGTAAAGCCTTAACCGGGTTGTATTTAAGGACTTTGTAGTCTGATGCAAATGTTCACATTATTCTTTCTCCTATTTACAGTAATCTGTCTCAATATTTCAAAAATCACTAAATTTATGTTTATGAGCTAAACGTACAGCAGTAAGCTTGTAGCAGACGACGGATCAATGGACTCCATTTCCATGTCTGCTATGAGGGTATTGCCCTGATTGAACATTTGCAATGGGCACAGGGGCTGCTGGGGACGAGAAGGGCCAGAGGAAACTTTAAAAGGGAGCTGCCTAAGCAGCAAGGACACCCCGTTGTTTGCTGTTTGTATGCACCCATTTGTCTCTTCTCTGTGGAATATTGTTTCTATCCTGGATCATCGAACTTGTAAGGATGTATGGACTGTCTCGTGCCTGCCTGTCATTGTGCTTCATCGAAGGGACCACTCCCCAGATTTCACCACCCCGCACCGCATCAGGACTACTGGTAGGCCTGTTTATTACATTACTCACAGAGAGCTGTTCCTGGATCGTCATCTTTCCTCCATACCACTTCTTCCATTTCTGTTGCATTGGGACTGTTGTAAGGACTTTGTCGTAAATGTGTATTATTAGGCATTTATTGTTGTGTGCTAGTACAGTGGAACCTGGGTTTGCGAGTAACTTGGTTTACGAGTGTTTTGCAAGGCGAGCTAAAATTTTTAATAAATTTTGACTTGATAAACGAGCGAGGTCTTGCAATACGAGTAGTATGGATACGCTTTGTCTGCTGAGCGTCATGTGATCACAACTGAGCTGATGGTTCTTCTCTCTCACGCACACGTGCGTGTGTGTGTGTGTCTCTCTCTCTCTCTGTCTGTCTTGTGGGCAATTGTCTCCTATTCTCCGTCTGAGTCTGCGTGCCTCACTCATATAGTCAACATCCATACAAGCGTATACTGTTTACTACAGCATTGTGACTGTGTGTGTGTGTGTGTGCTGTGACGTGCGAGTCCCCGTCTTGCGCCCCAAAACACGAAGCTGAGTCTCAGTACTTTAACAACACCAGCTTTATTCAGCTTGAAACAGCAACAGCGCGGTTATTTATTGTAGCGGGATCTACCGCTCTCCTATACAGAGACACAGCAGTCAGGCAGGGTCGTTGCCAAGCAGTACTGTGCCCTGCACATTTATAATGTTCCTTGTATCACCCACTGACGGCAGGTGCTTATAGCATGTCCGCAATCTTTTTGGATACGCTTTTACATCGAACTGCTACAGCGGTGGGAGACTGTGATTGCAGCTTTGGGACGCTCTTCCACGTGTCGTCCCGTTGGGTGGAATCCCACAAGAGTTTAGAAACTCACTCACACCAGCCATGATTCTTTTCAAAGGCAAAGTGCAGGTTAAATTGTTTTAAGTATTTGTACTTTATATTTTGTATTAATCATTTTTATATGAATAGTTTTCGGTTGTGGAACGAATCATCTGAGTTGCCATTATTTCTTATGGGAAAATTCACTTTGATATACGAGTGCTTTGGACTGCGAGCACGTTTCCGGAATGAATTATGCTCACAAACCGTGGTTCCACTGTATTTGTTATTGCCATAGGGGAAGGGGGACAACTGCATATTAATTGTTTATATTTCCTTTTCATTTAATATATCACTAAATTATTTATTAATTCAATTTGCTGTTAATTTGTGCCTGTGTGTGTGTGTGTGTGTGTGTGTGTGTGTGGAGTGAGTCAGGCTGAGGCTGGGTGCGTTCCTGAGATCCCCACCAAAAAATAAACAAATCATCGTCCCGTTGACCAAACCGCTACAAGCTCAGCAGCTCAATCTCAGAAGGTACTGGCTCCACTCATTTTTGGATTCACAGCGGTGGTTGATGATATTTAATCTTTCTTTTAGCACATTTTAATGACATTGGAGTGCTTTGCCACTTACTCTATAAATGGACTGGCACATGTAAACACATTTATAAATTGCCAAGTTCTTCTCTTAACTGGGTTACTAACCTTATCCTGGCTTTGTGTGTTTATGTAAATGCATTTCTGAGGCAGAAGCCTTCCAGTTTTCTGGGATCAGGCTCCTCTGGGTGAGACTTATTTTTGAGCTGGTCAATTGGATTGGATTTCTGGCATGAGTTTTTAGATCAGTTTTGAAGGCTTTACATCTTTGGTATCATTGAAACCACTGAGCTACAACAACACCAAACTAAAAAATGGCATCTTCTGCAGCAGTTGTTTGTTAAAAGTTCAGAGTGAGAAAATGTTTGACAAGGAAACGTGGTTTAACAACGGGAGATGAATGAGGAATCCCTAACGACTGACATTCATTCACACCGTCAGTGTGCAAATGGAGGAAGCTAAATGGACACTAGCAGTGTTAGACACTGGGTAACTCACTTTAAAGATGGGAACTCACAAATCAACTCACTGGTGGTCATCAATGAACTCCATCAATCTATCCAATTTCTACCACTTATCTGAAGTAGGGTCATGGGGCATCAGTCTAAGCTGTGAAGCCTAAATGTCCTTTTCACCAGCCAAACATGCCAACTCATACTGTGCGATCCCAAGGCGTTCCCAGACCACGTGTGAGATATAAACCTCCCAGTGAGCCCTGGGTCTTCCCTTAGGTGTCCTCCCAGCTGGCTGTGCCTTTAAAACCTCCACATGGAGGCGTCCAGGAGGCATCTGTATTAGATACCTGAACCACCTCAATTGGCTCATTTTGATGCAGAAGGTAAACTCCGAGCCTCTCCTGGATGTCTGTGCTTCTCACCCTCTCTCTAAAGGAGAGCATAGCTACCCTGCAGAGAAGGCTCATTTTGGCTGCCTACACTGGCAAACTCATTCTTTTGGTAATTACCTGAAGCTCATGACCGTAGATGAGAGCAGGGACGTAAATTAACTCATGAATCGAGAGCTTCGCCTTCTGACTCAGCTCTTTCTTCCCCACTACAGATAGGTATAGCGACTGCATAACTGAGCTTGCCACCCCAGTCCGTCTGTCGATCTCACCATACCTTTTCCCCTCACTCGTGAACAAGACTCTGAGGTATTTAAACTCCTCCACTTGAGGTAGTAATTCACCTCCCACTTGGAGAGGGCAGTTCACCCTTTTCCTACTGAGGACCCCGACCACAAAATTGGAGGTGTTGATCCTTACACCTGCCACTTCACATTTGGGTACAAACTGTCCCAGTGCATTATGGAGTTCACAGACTTATGAAGCCAACAGGACCACATCATCTGCAAAAAGCAGCAACGCGATTCTAAACTCACCAAACTGGTCCTCCTCCAGTTCAGTTCATCAATGCACTGAGGTTACCAAAAGCAACAAAAAAAAGAACAATTAGTTTATTGTAGAAAGCCAACACATGATAATCAGAAAATGAGGCCGCACAAGTAGCTGTGCAGTTGGCTGGAATGAAATTCTAATGCAAAAGTGATCTTCATGCTTCTATACAGGTACAAACATTAAAGGCTGGTTTAGTGAAAATGACATCAGACACAGAGACTCTGTGCATGGAAGACGCAGTGCCGTGCATCCAAAGTAATGAATTTTGAGGATAGGATGATTATGTGGGTGTCAGAATGACAAACGAAGGGCTGAATATGGTGCAATAAGTCATAAGGGCACAAGATAGACATGCAAAAATATCTAAAGTGCATCTGTTCATAATGTAGGACCCTGACTTATGAGAATAACCACTCCCCCTTCATTCACTGCTTTTAGTCAATAGGTCTGACACTCCACCGTATCATTTTTTCCTCTTAACTCTTTCAGGGCTGATGTCAACTTTTGTCAAAAGGAGGAGATGACGATGGTAATCAACTGTAAACTGTGCCAAAACAAACCGTTTTGTTTTAGTTGGACTCTTGTTGCTAGAAGGAAAGTTAGCTTCATTAGTTTGATCGAGATTTTCTGCGCTTGCTTGAGTAGTAAGGTGCAAACAAGAGCAAAAATGGCACTGACATAATGGCGAGAGATCAAAGCAAATGTGTAAAGCAAAATACGCCATGGACAACGTTTTGCCTATTATCTCTGAACTGGACTATGACTTGCCGGACTCCGATTTTGATACAAGTGATCGAAAACAAATGTGAGGTTCCAGCTTGAGCTGACACACCTATGGCAATGTTTGCCAGGGAGGACTGCCACTTAACAATGGTAAGAGGTAGAAACCAGATTGCAATGCACTGCGATCATGACCGTTGCTGTGGCTGCTGCTGCTGCCCCAGCCACACAAAGACAGCCTGGCAGCAAGTCTCCCGCACATTTGTGGCAAGCTGCAACACACATTTTATAGCAACAGACATTTTATGTTGATTTCTGTGTGAAACTATTGTTTTTCAGAAAGAATATTCAGCCCTCAAAGAGTTAAAGTCAATAATAGCAGGCACAACTCTTTGTCCATCAGCAGAGTCATACTTAGTTTTCAGGTATGCAGCATTGGACCAAAAACTGTCACCAACTGACTAAAAGACTTTTAACAAAGCAAATGAACTGGCCGCAAAAAATACAAATGTGTTTTGGTTGCTGACAGCACACATACTTTTCATTGCAGTATGTGTGCAGGCTTAATGCTTGACATGTTTGCGCTTGACACAAGAGTTGTGCAGAGAAAATGATTTTGGATACAGAAGGACATCCCTGTGTGTGGCTGGCATGCAATGGGTTTAAGCGGCGTGCTACACACGGAATGCACTGACGCAGATGCGCTGCTGTGTATCCACACTGCTGAATTTCGAGGAGAGGGTAGTTAAGTGGGCACCAGAATGATGAACGAAAGGGCTGAATGTGAAGCAACAGGTCATCAAAGCAGAAGACAGGCATGCAAAAATATGTGAAATCCATTTGTTCATCATATGGGGCTAAGAGACTATCAATGAGCTGGGTGAATGGGCTACCCTCCAGCATGAATGTGTTTAGGCCTCTGACAATGCATGTGCTTTGTGTTGTGGTTTGCACTCTGAATTCACATGGTAAGTAAAAACAAGCCCTTATCCACACAAGATAGGGAATGTGTACAGAGGTAAGCCAAGGTGTGTTGATTTAAAAGATATGCAGTAATTTCTGCTCAATGATAAAATTATTATACCCAGTCCTTTTGATATGACCTCACCTCATGTCTCATATAAAACAGATGGCTTCCAGTCACCATCTTCCCAGATCACCCTGTGAGATTATCAGTAACAGCCAGTACTTAAAACCAATAATCCTCTTAAACACAGCATCTCCACTTAATTTTCTCATCCATCTTAGCTCAGGAATACAGATACCATGAAACAATCAGGAAGAAGAACAACAGGAAATTGGGGAAAAGCAAAGGATTAGTCTGCTCCTTTTCAGCCTCCTATCATACTCATTTCCAAGATGGGGGCAACACAAAGCTGTCAAAAGAAAATGGCACAAATAATTTTCTTGACTGCTTAGGTTGGCAGCTCCAGGGGAATTAGGTCATAAGAGGATGAAGTCAGTGGGCATAATTACCTATTTAGGGGATTTTCTGTTGCTGATTGGTTATATTTTTATGTTGGAATTATCAAAAAAAAGATTTGGGATGTTGGAGGAAATCCTAAATTTGGGAAAACTAGGCAGAGAAAAACTAAACTGAGGGACATTTTTCCAACATGTGTAAGAAAGGACATGCTAGTTCCTGGGGCCATGAATAATATGGGAGGATGGGTCCTTACAGGGAGTAAAGAGCACACCATTACCATGCTGTAGATCATTCTACTGTTAGTAAGGGAATTTGCCATCTCACCTCAGTCCAGCTGCCCACAAACCATTCAGGACAGCTTCGGTCCCGGTTGCATGGTGCCACAGTTACAGGTTTATCTAGGTGTTTGCATTCAGACAGCTGCAGCGCCCTCTGCTCGTCCAATCCAACGCTTTGGATACAAAGCACCGTCCGAATTGTGGTCCCGCTGTCGCCACAAGTGGCTGAACACTTCTGCCACTCTCCCACCCACCATCTGCAGTGGAAAAAAAAGGACAAGGAATGTGGTGTTTACCCTTGAACTGCTGGCCGCCTAGAACAATATCTTCTCACATGAAAAACAAGAAGCTATTGACCTGGACTCTACTAAATTAGCAAGTCAAATGTAGGGTGCGGTGATTTTGGTCTGGGGGAGGCAGCTGGCACAATCCCACACAGAACAGTTTTCAGTACAAGCTGGCATACAGTGACCACTTTATTGGCTATCCGCATGCATGTGCATCCCAAAATCCAGACCTTGCTTGAAAAATAGCACTGCAGTTGGGACCAAATGACGGTGGTGAGTTACATCTCACAGGCTTGTCTCCAACCATACCAGGCTCATGCCAGCCACACAAATGCTTAAAATAGAGAAAAAGTAGAAGATCTGACCTTGCTGGGCACGGCTCCTCATTACAGCTGGCCTGTTGGTCATCTGGCCGTGTCTCTGGTTCACAGAAGTGCTCTTCCACAATCCCTTCTGTCCTTTCCACGCAGTGAACAATCTGCCGCTGAACACCTGAAATGTGCACACACATCAGCAATGAACACATCTCTGTCAAGTCATCGACCTGACCTCCGACCCCTAGCCCCATCATGTGACATCTGCCAAATATAAGAACCTTAGAGCCACAATGTCTTTTGTTCAGTGTGTGTGTTGCACAGGAAAAAGAGTTCCACTAATTAATTATTGTAAAAGAGTCATAAATGCATATATTCAGACATCATCTGGCAGGTCGCAGGAAAAGGAGCAATGGACCTTAAAATTGTGAAGTGATGGCACAGCAATAATAAGAAACGAGCTAGAAGATGTGCACATGGTTTAACATTCAGGGACTCACTGTAGTTCACTGTTACGACAGTTGGAAATGTTTTACATTTTTCCTCATTTACTTAAAAAAAAACAGGTTTCACATTTTTGTTTACTAATCTTTTTGTAACAGATCCAAATAAAAAAGTAATAACAGAATGTATAGTAATTACATGCATTAGTAGACTACAAAAAACACATTTTAAATACCATTTTTTATAATATCACATGGATATTGCTGTTAGTTGTTGGTTGTGGAGGGTTTATGCTGTGACCACTGTGTAGGTGCTACCGACACCCTTAACCCCAAAGTCACCACAACGACCACAAGTTCCAGATTGAAGGGGGCTACTTTTTTTTTAAATGGGCTTCTTGCACACTTAACTGAAAAAACTATTTCTTTTCTTTTCTTTTTTTGTTTTTTACTTTTTGTTTCTATTATTCCCTCTAGACCTCTAGGCAGGCACTGTCCTCTTCTACCCAACTCCGTCTTGACTGGATGAGGCTGAGCAGCTTCTTCTATGCCTGACCTAAGAATACTTCCAGTGCCACCAAACTGCATTCAGGAAGCATTTCTGGACCAGGTGGAACCTCCTTAGAAACTAGAAGGACTCCTCTTTTCTGCAGTACCCCGAGTTGGAACTACAACTCCCATGTTGCCCTGAACTACAACTACTCTCCACCCGAGGGGTTCTGGACAGCTTATCCATTATGGCTCCCAGCCAGGTTGATTGCAGCTAACTTTCATGGCCGTTCCATCCATGTCCTTTCAATACAACCTCCTGTCCAGTCAAGAACCTACTCTCCCCACTGGTCAGGATACCAGTACATCCACTCTGGCACCTACAATTGCTTATTGTAGTTTATATTTCTTAAACATAAAACATTAAAAATAAAAAATCAATGGAGAGTGCAAATATCTGTTGAATTCTGTCTGTGTGTATACAAGCATATGACATGATGGTGAGCTGCCAGCTGTGTGCGACTCTGCTGCCATTTCATTAGCATTGTTTGTCGTCATAAGACATGCAAAAGAGGACAATATACAAGATGAAATAATAACCTCTCCCGAGGCAAAACAAAGTATAAATTAATCAGTAATTGAATTTGCACAGAATGTTTCTCAGTTTTAAGACAGAGGATTTCAAAAACTCATTGACACTTTCTAAATCGGAGTTTCTGAAATTACATTCCTGTGCAATAAAAGAAAAAAAATTCTTTTCAAATTTCAATGAGGCCAGTTTACTGGGAGTGGAGTTGTTTCATACAGACAGGTGGATGTGACAATAACAGGTGCTTCTCCATTTTATGTGAATGTCCCTAAAAGTTCATGGCAAAGAATAAAAGAGGCCTAAGGGTCATCCTGCTGAAACTTCCCATAGGTCAGCAAATTATGTGGCCAACAAGTGTGGCCTTAGGTGCATATGAATACTCGTAGCACACATGTTGAACACCATGAATTCCATTTCATTACCTCTATAAACACCACCGAGTGTGGAGCCAAATCTCAAAATTACCAGACACCAATCTGGCATCTTTGTGATCCATGCAACATAATTGGCAGCCCACTGTGTGCCAGGTACACCTAGAGATGGGCGGGTGGACAAAGTCATTCTTAGTGGACATAGGGGCTCTATGTCATGCTGTTGGAGCAGCAAAGTCACCAGTCTTTAATAGAGGTGATGATGGCTCTGGCCAAGAGATCACATAATCCAGTCATGGTGACTTGGGAAAGCTAGGTATGGATTTATTCAATGTTGGATTTTGGACCAACTCACATTAAAGGATTACTAATGTTTATTAGAGACAACACAACTGGGTGGCTAATGGTCTATAGTTCCGGACTTATGTCCACATTCCACCCAGATGGAACCAGACTAAAAATTCCAAGAAGCTAAACAAAGTTTACATGCTCAAAACAAATCAGGCTGTCTTATGCCTTTCACGTCTCATGGTGGTATGAACTCCAGGTGTCAGGGCCAGACATACACAAGTGGCTGACATGACTTGACTGGCCATGATTAGGACTCTGTCTCTGACCATATCTATTAATGAGAATTGACTAAACTTCAAAGCCAATTGCTTTATTCTTCTGAATTCATAATCAAACCAACACTCTGACTACTGACCGGTTAGAGGCCAGAGAAAAGCAAATGAACATCAGCTTGGTGCTTTCCTGGACACATTAGGTGAAGATAAGCAAACAGGCTACACTGTATGGCCAAATGTTAGTGTGCATCTGACCATCGTGCCTATATGAGGTTGTTGGGCATCCCGTTCCAAAACCATAAGCATGGATATGGAGCTGACACCCTAGTACAGCTAAAACAATCTTCCACTCTTCTGGGAAGACTTTCCATGAGATGTTGGAGTGTATCTGTGGGAATTTGTGTCCAATCAGGGAAAAGAGTATTTGTAAGGTCAGGAGCTGATGTTGGACAAGAAGACCAGGCTTGCAATATTGGTGTCCAGTAGAGTTGAGGTCAGGCTTCTGTGCAGGCCTATATATGTCTTTACGGATCTGCTTAACGCAAAGGGCCGCAGTCATGCTAGAACAGAAAAGTGCCTTCCCAAACTGTTGCCACAAAGTGGAAGAACACAATTGTCTAAAATGTCTTTGTATGCTGTAGCATTAACAGTCTTCTTCACTGTGAGTAAGGGGTCTAGCTCAAATGCTAACAAAAAATAAGAGCCCAGAACATTATCCCTCCTTCACTAAATTTCACAGCAGGCTCTATGCAGTCCAGAAGGTAGTGTTCTCTTCTCATCCATCAAGCCCAGATTCATCCATCAGACTGCCACATAGTGATGCATGATTCATCAGTCCAGAGAACCTGCTTCCACTGCTCCAGAGTCCAATGGCGGCGTTCTTAATGCCACTCCAGCTGATGTCTGGCAATTCACATAATGATCTTAGGCTTGTGAGAAGCTGTTAGGCCATGACAATTCATTTCATGAAGGTTCCAACACACAGTTGCTAAAATTGCTTCCAGGGGCAGTTTGGAACTGTATGTGTGTGAGCAATAGTGTATAGGAGACTGCTATGCCCCATGCGATTCAGGATATGGAGATCTGTTTTGAGAGTTTGTGTGGTCTACCACTTCATGGCCGAGCTGTTGTTAGACAGTTCCATTTCATAATACAGTGGGAAAACAAGTATTTTACGCTTCAACGTTTTCCTCTGTAAATATATTTCTAATGGGGCTATTGACATTAAATTTTCACCAGATGTCGGTAACAACCCAAATAATCCACACATACAAAGAAATCAAAACAATTAAGTCCATAAATTTAGGTATGTGTAATAAATGGAATGGCACAAGGAAAAAGTATTGAACACATGAAGAAAAGGAGGTGCAAAAAGGCATAGAAAACCAAAAAAGCAGCTGAAATCTGTCAGTAATTAGAAAGCAATCCTTCCCCCTATCAGTGCAAATTCATATCAGCTGGTTTAGTCCTAATTGATGGCCTATAAAATGGTTTCTCATTACCAAGATGTCACACAAGAAGCATCTCATGATGGGTAAAAGCAAAGAGCTCTCTCAAGACCTTTATTACAAAAGAATACTGATGGCATTGGTTACAGATGTATTTCTAAACTTCTGAATATTCCAGTGAGCACTGTTGAGGCCATAGTCTGAAAGTGGAAAGAACATCATATCACCATAAACTGGCCATGACCAGGTGCTGCTAGCAAGATTTTTGACAGAGAAGTCAAAAGAATAATCAGAAGAGTTGTCCAAGAGACAAGGACCACTCATGGAGAGCTTCGGAAAGACCTGAAATTAGCAGGTACTTTTGTTTCAAAGAAAACAATAAGCAATGCACTCAACCGCCATTGCCACTACGCATGCTCACTGCGCAAGACTCAAGCATATGGTACTGGCAGACTTCACATAATTGAAGGAAGGATGAATGGATAAATATACCGGAACATTCTTAATAAGAATCTGCTGCCATCTACCAGGATGCTGAAGGTGAAACGAAGGTGGACATTTCAGCAAGACAATGAACCCAAATACAGAGAATGTCCCAATCAATTATCCGACTTGAATCCAATTGAAAATCTATGGAAAGAACTGAAGATCAAAGTTCATAGAAGAGGCCCCCAGAGTCTTCAAGATTTGTAGGCAGTATGTGTGGAAGAATGGGCCAACGTTACACCTGAGCAATGCATGTGACTAGTTTCTCCATCCAGGAGGTGTCTTGAAGCTGTCATTACCAACAAAGGCTTTTCTTCTAAGAATTAAATAAATTTCAGTAAGCGCGTTCAATACTGATTCCCTGTGCCATTACACTTTATTGCACAAAACTTAATTTATGGACTTATTTGTTTTGTTTTCTTTGTATGTTTGGATTATTTGGGTTGTTACCGACATCTGGTGAAAATTTCATGTCAATAGTCCCATTAGAAGTATATTTATTGAGAAAAGCATTGACATGTTCAATACTTATTTTCCCCGCTGTAATAGCACTTACAGTTGACTGAGGCAGATCTAGCAGAGAAGAAATTTCTCATATTGACTTGTAATTAAGGTGGCATCCGATGATGGTGCCACATTTAAAGTCTTCAGTACGAGTCACTCTACTGTCAGTGTTGGTCTATGGAAACTGTCACGTGATGTGTTTGATTTTGTGCCCCTGTTAATAATGGGTGCTGCTGAAACACATGAACTTAGGAATTTGGAGAGGTGTCCACAGACATGTGGTCATACAGTGTATGCTAAGATGGATGGAACTTTCTCATGCTTATGTTAGTAATGGTCAATCAGTCCAAGTCATGGGTGTCCCCTTCTTACCTGTTCCACAGGTGACACTGCACTTTGTCCACGGGCTGTACTGCCAGGAGAAGTCCTGCAGTGGGAGGTCATTCTCACTGTCTGGTTCTCGATGGATTGTGTACTCATAACGTACGCCGGGGTTGGTCTCCTGGAAGAGGAGCTAATGTAAAGAAGACAAAGAGTGCCAAGTCAGCAGTGGGCACACTTAGCCAGAGCTGCACATCACACCACTAACAGTGTTAACATTGTCCCTCACACCACAACTCTGCTGAATACGCTTCCTCTTCTGTGTTACACTCAGCACACATCTCATGTCATTGGACAGTGGGAGAGTCCCGAGGATAGAGCTTTGGTGCCAAAAGACTGTTACAAGCAAGGGTCATCTCAGGGGTGGGGAAAACAATTAAAATAATTCTTCGCTAGCTTATACAAAGCAACAGGGAGGATGGCTTTGTGCAGTAAATGAAATTAAAACACACAAGGGTGGCGCATTTTTCACATATTTCCAGAAATTAGGCGGTGGCCTCCCTTTTGGGCATTCAAGGAAGAGTTCAAAGCTTAAGGCTCTTTCAGGGAGCCTTTATCCACAGCATGAACATTTCAGGTTTGTCTTACTGCCCAGCATCATCCATACATCCACTGTCTAAAGAGCTTAAGCCAGTTCAGGGTTCAGTGTCTGAAGTTAATCTGTGCAACCTCAGGCACACAATGGGAGTCAATCCCGGGTGGGCTGCCAGTCCACTGCAGGGCACACTCACTCACAGCCTTAGGCCAATTACAAGTCTGAAATATACTGAAAATCTTCACTTTGTGGGTTTAGTGCAATATAACCTTTGGTGTGTACATTCCATGCCCTTTCCTATTTTCAGCATCATAGATTTTTTAGCATCTTTCATGATAAATTATGTTTGTGCAGTATGGAGTCCTAAATCAGTGACACATACAGGTCTGAATCCACTTTACAAGCTCCTTGGTGTGCGTTTTCCTTTCCACTTGTGTGTAGACAGCTTTTATACTCTCTGTACTCTGGAGTTAACTCAATGTTTTAGTTCTCCAGCTCGGAAAAAACATCAATTGATTAAAATGGATGATTTTTACGTTTTGCTCAAATGCCATAAAGGAGAAGATTCTTGGATTCCAGTGCATTGAGGGTCACTGCTGGACACAATACAGGAATCTTTCAAAACAGGATTAGCGAGACTTCCCATACTCATAGTCTGTTCTCTGCTTTCACCTCCACCATCTCCACCACTCAACCACCTTAGTAACTGATAACTTTGCAACCTTTTAATAGGAAAAGGTGCCTGTCATCAGCATTCATTTCTCATCATGCCCACTAGCCAGTCTGCTCCCTGCTGAACACACCACAACATTCTCCTCTTTCTCTTTTCTTTCCAACCTCCTCTCTAGCAGCTCCACTACCCGTCCACTTGATCTCATTCCTTTCCATCTTCTCCAGGCTATTTCTCCTTCACTCATTTCTGCAGTTACACACGTCATCAACTCCTCGCTCAACACAGGTATTTTTGCTACATTGGCCAAACAGAGCCTAATAACTCCCCTTCTCAGGAAGCCCACTCTTAGCCCAAGGATTGGTGATGTGTCCTCTCCTCTTCTCTCTATACACCTCTTCAATAGGCTCTATGTTCTTGTCCTATCAGTGCTATGCCAGTGATATGTAGCTGTTCCTGTCGTTTACCTGCAGAGGGCCACATAGTATCAGCTTGAATTTTTACATGTCTCACTAATACTGGAACAATATCTCCAACCAAACCTGGCAAAGACATTCATTCTTCTTCTCTCAGCTTGTCCGTCTATTCAGCACTCAATTTCTGTTCATCTTATTATCGCTAACATCCATCAAGTCTCTACGCATACTTGGGGTGATGCCCAGCTGTCCTTCAAGGACCATAGTGCTACGGTCTCTCAGTCTTACAGATTCACTCTATGCAACATCTGCAAGTTCAGACCGTATCTAACAGAGTATGCAGCACAACTTTTAGTCCAGGTTTTAGTTGTTATTTCTGGACTACTGCAACTCCCTGCAAGTGTCACCAAGGCACAGAAGATAATTCAAAATGCAGTGGCATGTCTGGTTCATGTCTGGTGACACATGTCACTCCTCTTTCAGATAACTACATTGTCTCCCTGTTGTGGCACGCATTAAGTTCAAATCGTTGATCCTTCTCTACAGAGTAGTCAACGTGTCAGCATCTATATATATGGAGACAATTATGAAGTCCTATGCTCCTTCTCAACTATGCAGATCTGGTGTGGCATTAAATCTTAATCCAGATTCTTTTCATGTGTAGTTTCCAGCTGGTGGAACAAGCTGCCCACCACCATTGGAACTTCTGAGTCCCTCAATGTGTTTAAGAAGCATTTGAAGACTCTGTGTTTGGTGAATGTCTGTCTAATTGATATTAGTTGTTAGGTTTTTAGGAAATGAACTAGCTACAATTTTTTCTGAGCTCTTCACTTGTGACAGTAACCTTGTCCCATAACACTTGTTCACAAACAGTCCCCCAGTGTGATGTTTACTCGATTATGTTGACCTCTTTTGTAAGTCACGTTGGATAAAAGTGTCTGCTAAGCAAAAATATGTAAATGAATGAATGAATGCCAAACAAGGTGCCAGGCTATCACAGTTCAATTTAATAGACAAACTAAGCAGGGATATGAACCCCTGATTATGTCTCATTCAGGGAAAGAACAGAATGGTTTCATGTTGTAGCAAGCAAGGCTAAAGGTAGAGGGCTGAAATATAAAGAAGACTGCTGTACAATATGAATTTTCAGAAGAATAATTATAGTAATAATAATAATTTATTACATTTATACATCACTAATTCATGCTACTCAAAGCACTTTATACAGTGAGTGGGGAGCCACTTCCACCACCACTAATGTGCAGCATCTACCTGGATGATGCAATGGCAGCCATTTTTGCCTCAGTATACTCATCACACATTAGCTGTTAGGCAGTGAAGGGGTGAGTGATAGTTAACCAATCAGAGACAGGGGATGATTAGGGGGAAAGAATGACCAGGCCGAGGTGGGCAATTTAACCAGGACATCGGGATACACCCTGCTCTTTACAAAGGAGGCCCAGGGATCTTTAGTGACTACAGAGAGTCAGGACCTCTTGTTTATGTCTCATCTGAAGGACGGAGCCATTTATACACAGCAGAGTGCCCGTCACTGCACTGGGGCATTGGTATCCACATTCAAACCACGGGTTAAGTGCCCCCTGCTGGCCTTAACAACACCTCTTCCAGCAGCAACCCAAGCTTTTTGCTAGTTGGTTTTCCATCCAGGTACTGTCCGGGCCTGAACAGGCATAGATTCAGGTGGATGGCCTCTTCTGAAGTGCATGTGGTATGTCTGCTTGTATGGTACGGTGGCACTGTGGCTAGTGCTGCCACCTAACAGACCCAGTGTCCTGGTTTCAAATTCTGTGTCTGTATGTTGTCCATGTGGAGTATGCATAACTCTCTACAAATCTATGTGGGTCTTCCATTTCACACTGCCAAAGGTGTGAACATTAGGCCAATGGGTGAATCTGCATTGGACCTGTGTGAGTGGCTGCTGTGGTCCATGGCTGCTTTTTGTCATTTGTCAGAACCACCCTAATTTGGTTTAAACAATTAGGAGTATAAAATGAGATGAGCTCTTTTCCTACCACGCATACAAGGATACATCACATTATTTCTCTGTATGAACATTCAATTCAAATAGTTGCCAATTACTGTGGTGGGCTGGCGCCCTGCCCAGGGTTTGTTTCCTGCCTTGTGCCCTGTGTTGGCTGGGATTGGCTCCAGCAGACCCCCATGACCATGTAGTTAGGATACAGCGGGTTGGATAATGGATGGATGAATAGTTGCCAATTAAAATTATTTTGTGGACTCAAACCAGAGATATTCCCATTTGCTGTTCTAAGACCCTAAAGTACAATTACAACAGCTGTTAAGGTTTATTGGCACCAAGCATGGAAACAGTTGTGATACCATCAAAGCCGACATCCAGCGCCTGCACTTGAACTTGATACTTATCTTGTTCTCTGATTTACACGCAAGGATTAGCCCCAGTGATTCCCAGCACATATTGCTTATTGGTACACAGTGGGCAGGCAGAGTGGATGCCGCTAATTGTGCACAATTCTGACCATCTCCGGTGATTTGCTGCTTTCATATTTGTAGAGGCCTCTGATACTGTGTGAGCATTTGGGTGAATGTGGAGACTAACAACAGTTGACTGCAATGGGATTACGTAATTGGGGTCAGGAAATTGGAGTGAAAAGAGACAAAGCAAGGGGTCAGCACACAGAATGAAAACATTTATAAAACAAGAGGGAAGGCAAATTCAAACAGAGACACAATGTGCAGAAGGTTGACAGCATGAGAGGGAAAAGAAGTACTTGAGGATACTCAAGAAGCCGGAAGCTGCCGTGGAAGGCAAAATGATTTCATGGGTAAGTGGGCTGTTAGCATAAATATTGAGCCTAATTGCAACAGACGGCGGGAGTGTGATGAGTTAGTGAGCGGTGCAGAATGGCCTGCCTGCCAAACAGAACTGGCGGAGTGCAATAGTGCAGTTAGCTCCTATCACCAAGAACATCTGGACAGATGAGGACAAATATGTTATTATAAAACGCGGAGGCATGTGACAGGATTAGTTTCTAAGGGTTTGCCACCAGCGGAAAGGGCTCCAGGCAGAGGAGAGCCAAGGATATGCATTTCATTGGAAAAGGAGCTCACACTGGAAATTAAGAGTCGCCCTAAATGCCAGTGGGGATAAAACCCTGAGGGTTTAAATTATGCTGTGGAACTACTAGGTGAAATTAAAGTTGACTGAGAACTGACGACCGGCCAGCAAAACGCCCACAAACGTCAGCAGGACAGACGCTTACACACCCTAAGCCCATTAAAGTGGGTGGGCCACTAGGGAGCAAGCGAGAGTGCCAGGCCTTTTAAAAAGAACAGGGGGCTGAGGGAACCGGTGGGTGAACACTTGGGGCTGCTCCACAGAGCCCTAAGCAAACAGCTCTAGGACTTCCACAGGCCATGACTGATCTTGGACATTCTTTTGGAATGGCCCTAGAAGCACCCCCACAATGGAGATTTTCAGATGGGTGCGATGTTAAATACTAATCGGAGATGAACACCAGTGCCATTGAGTAGACTGCCTTAGTAACTGCGAGTAAATATTTGTAGTCCCTCCATATAAACAGCGCATTCTACCAATTCACTGATCAGAGCTCTCACAGGCATTGACTTCCTAAATCTAAACAAAAAATCTTTAATAAAATGACAATAACTGGCACAAAAGCATCTGACGTTTGAGCACAGGAAGAGTGGGAAAGTCCCTAGCCTCTGTCCTCACACTCACACACACTCACACACACACACACACGCGCGCGTGTGCACACACCCACACACACAAGTCTTTTCCTTATCTCTGCAAACAATGATAGAAAGGGCACTTAACACCTGGGTCAAGGATCAACACAGCAGGGACTGAAATATGATCCATGAAAAGGCAAATTCTCTCCAGTGTCTCCTTAGGCTTCTACAGGGGGATAAGGAAACAAGTGGTGTGTGTGGAATAACCTTCACTTTCTGTGATATTTTCCAACACTGTTTATTTTTCCACTTTTTTTCAGATTTATGTGGAACCCCCACAGTTTATTTTACGGATGGAGAATAACAGCTGAGCTGTAAAGAAATGGAGCAGGATGGCAGTGCAGTGGTTAATGCTGCTGCCTCACAGCTCCAGAGTTATGAGTTTGAATTCCAGTCGGGTCACTGTCTGTGTGGAGTTTCCATGGTCTCTCCCAATGCCTGCATAGGTTGCCTCTGGCGTCCTTGACATCCCAAAGACGTTCATGATTGATTCATTGGAAAGTCTATACAGGCCCGGTGTGTGCATGTAGACTGCTCTTGATTTGTGTTTAAAGTTGGCAGGATAGGCACTGGGTTTTTATGCCTTTGAACTGGAGACGTGGTTTAGAAAATGCAACGATGGGCATAAAGAAACAGACATGCAGTGTGGATCACCACTGTCATTTGTTCATGCAGATGTAAGATGTTTTATTCCTCCCACTGACTTCATGGTTGAACCCATACACATAAAATTCTCCAAAAAAATAGAAATAACCACACATTCTTTCAGTAAAATAGGTTTAATCCAAAACCACATATTATGATTATGGTAGTTTGATATAATGGATGAGCAGGACTAAACACTGAACAATGCTTACCGCCAGATAAACAACATCATCTCTTATATGGTTTACTCTCAACTGAGTTTCAGAATATTGCACAGCAGTGAGAATTTTAAAGATCATAAGGTTCAGACAAGAGTATTCGATTACTTTCTAGTTTTTATGGATCTGATAACAGGGCAGCAGTGGATTAGTGCTGCTGTTCCGTAGCTCCAGAATCCTAGGTTCAAATCCTGACCCCATTGCTATCTGTGTGGAGTTAACCTGTTCCTTGGGGTTCATCCCTGAATACCACAGACTTCCATCACACAATCCAGAAGAGGGGCAGGTTAGGTTAATTGGTGGCATGAAACTGGCACTGAATAGGTGACCCTGAGTGTACCCTGCCATTTTCGCCAAGTATGGCTGATGCTTTCTGCTCAGTATTTACAATCAAAGTAAAATTTAAAATAATGGAAGCCGATGTGTAGCAAAAAAAAAAATACATGTAATAAAATCACAGCATCGGTGCTGCACTTCCAACTCTATTTCATACCTGCCATGTCTTTTTTTTTACTTTCTTGTATACAAAGTATTGTAATTGTCCAAAGATTTGATGTCAAGATTTTGATGAATCTTGACATTTTAGACCTCCCTGAGTCCGAAAATACCACTTTTGGAACTACGTCTGTGTGTTTCTGTGTCTGTCTGCGTGTGTGTGTGTATGTGTGTAAACACGATAACTTGAGTACACTGTCACTTAGGTCAACCAAATTCTTCATACAAGTATTAGGTACAAAATGCAGATTTCTATCAAAGTTTAGGCTATTTCCGTTAACCGGAAGTGGTACTTTATCTTTTATTCATGCAGCTGTAGAGTCCAATTTGTTCAACATTACTTTTATAAGAATTATTCAATATATTATTGATTTGATTTGATTTGTTGTTGATGGTTCATTAATGTACATAATATAAAAATATAATCATTGTATTTCGGTTTACTCCTCGTATATCCATCCCCATATCTGAGTATATGAGAAAGTCAAGGGGAGACCACTCCCAATTTTTTTATAACATAAATGAGATGCCACTTCCCTGACTCTACGATAATTGGCCCCATTTACAAATATCAAACCAACAGACTTCAAAGCCAGGACATGTCTTGTGTAAGTTTCGTTTATACTGTAGCTGTAGAGTAGGAGGGGTATTTTAAAGTAGTAGGTGGGGTTTACAAGGAGGAGTGGTTTCACAGTGGGAGTGGTTTTGATGATTAAATGGCAGAGGCATGACTGCCAGCTAACAGTGATAAGCTATTAGCACTTCTCACATACAAAATCATGGCAACGGTGCAGGTTTTGTAAAAATCTGAACACTGTTATCATCGACAGGATTATCAAGTTTTTAAACTTGATATTTTATTATAATTACTGAAACTTTTCTAGATGTCTTTACCGGAGGCAACTTGCAAGATCATAATTCATTACAAATGTTTACATATATACATTCCTTGAAGCACAGAGCCTCCCAGTGAGTCAGAAACGGAGACTGTACCGCGTCTTTGTCACCACTCCAAACTTCCTGCTGGCCACTTATTTTTTCTCATTGCAACTAAATAACTTTGTTCCCTCACAGACTTTGCAAAAACAAATCAAAGCAGTGGATTTGAGCCATTGACCCTGCCCCTTAGCTCGGAGTACTCGACTGATGGCCCTTATCTCATCGGTCTACTTTCAGAATTAGATAGGCAAGATGGCATTCTTACTGTCACTTATCATGTGTTACTTCATTAATTTCTGCTCTGTCGTCCTCACAATGCCAAGATATTTTCACACACAGACACTTAAAGTCAAGCATATTTACAGCATATATGCTATAAATACTACACTCATGCAAAATTAAGTTACTTCTACATACACAAAACACTCAGCCAGCAGCCAAACCGTATTCACTTCAGAAGAAGTCATCCACCTGAAGCTCAACATGCTCAGGCCTGCCAGTACTTGGATGGGAAACCATCTAAGAAAAGTTTGGGTTGCTGCAGAAAGAGGTGTTGGCGAATCCAGCAGGGGGTGCTTACCCTGTGGTCCAAATGTGGATCCCAATGCCCCAGTGCAGTGATGGGGGCATTGTGCTGCAAATATGGTGCCATCCTTCGCATGAGATGTAAAATCGAGGCCCTGACTCTCTGTGGTCATTAAAGATCCCTGGTCATCTTTCGAAAAGAGTAGGGTGTATCCTGATGTCCTGGCTAAATTGCTCATCATGGCCCCCATTCTGGCCCCCTAATTATTCCTTGCCTCAGACTGGCTAAAAATCTCTCACCCTTTCACCACCTAACAGCTAATGTATGGTGAGAGTACTGGCACAATAATGGCTGCCATCACATCACCCAAGTGGGTGCTACACATTGGTGGTGGTTGAATTGGTTCCCCTCTGTCTTGAGTAGCAAGAATAGCACTATATAAGTGTAATTTATTATTTTTATTATTACTTATTCACATACAATACAAATCTCACACACGTGCACTGCTTTCATAACACGACACCCCAATTTGAGACTAAGAAGGGTGTAGAGTTCAGTGTGATTGGAAATGCGGCACTAGCCTCAATAAGAAAACAAGTCCATCATGTTCAGCAGTACCAATCAATTACAGGTTCATAGAGCAAATGAACTGGTCACTCATACTGGACAGTAAGAGGCAGCCACTCTGTGGTTTACTCTCCTCACTTGGCACATTTGTTTCACTCAGTATCCACCTGTATCTCTGGAATACTGTATATGGCACCTCCATTGGGTCACTAAATTTCATAAGAGGAAGCCAAACAGCGTAGCCAACGTAACACCAGGAACAGCTACAGAATTTTAAAGTGCCACCCATTGGTTTTAGAATTGTTTGAAAATGTGCTTCCGTAGATAAGTTAATTTCAAATTTACTCTATATTAGTACCCGGCCACTGGCCGGCGCACTGTCTAGAGCTGTTTCCTACATTTCGCCTCGTGCTGCTGGGATAGTTTCCAAAATCCATGCCATGACCCTGAACTTGACTAAGTGGGTTTGACTGTGTTATCTTATATTGCTATATATCATTATATTTCTGTTCATGTCACCACTCTGTGCAAGAGCTGGCCTTGAATCTACAGTTCATTTACTTATTTATCTGACTCCTTTATCCAAGGCGACATCACATTTGAAATACAATCGGTTTCATTTCTTTTATTTAGCACAGTGATGTGAAGTGACTAGCTCATGGTCACACATTTATAGCAGCAGGATTTGAACCCACAACCTCAGGGTTTGAAGTCCAAAACCTTAACCACTGCACCACACTGACTAAAACTTTAGTCTCAACCCCAGTCCCTTACCTGAATCCACACAGGCTCCAGTGTGGGCCCTGGGGAGGTCAGATTCTCCAGGTTTCCATTCCGCTCATAAGTGAATGTGGTCCCAGCCACTTTGTAATCTCCATTCCACTGGATAGTCCAGTCGCCATTCAGGAAGTACTTGTCAGGATTGCTGCTTCTCAGAGCCAGGAAGTTTCCAGCCTCTGCAACTTCTTCAATGCGTATCTCGCGTGCTCCTTCTGGGATTACGCCAACATCCACATAACCTAAAAGTCCAGAGGAGAAGTGTAATGTTACAAATGGAAATCTGGATGGTGTCACTCTAACTTGTCTCTGGAAGTGTTTCCAAGTAGAGCAAATGTAGTTAGCACTGCACAGTTGTCTCCACATTTTGTTTGACTAGTGGACATTTAAGATGATTTTGTTCAAGATGTGAACATAATCTGCAAACCCACTACAGATGAAAAGGGAATAAAATGAAACTGGAGTATGTAGAAGAAGAGAAGAGTCTGTAATGAAATTAAGTCATTTTAAGATGTACTCTGATTAAGAAGAGTGATGTGAGGACAAGTGTGGCATACATTGGAAGCAGTCACATAAAAAAAGAAGTAATACAAAGGGAAAGGAGTGCACTGAAGAGAAGGGTGGAGTTTGAAGTGGGAGGGGCAGTCTGAAGGGATGGGCCTGTTGTAAAGTGGGTATAGATTTTTGAAATTGGGGAGGAGCTTAAGGTGCTAGTCTCAGGAGGAGCTTGAATCTAAAAGCAGGAGGGGCATTGTCATTAAATGAGTGTGGTCTACAGAAGTGGAGTGGTTCGAAGAGGCAGAAGTGGCTTTAGTTACATTTGTGGGCATAAGGAAAAGTGATATAAAGTGAGAGGCGAGTCTGAGGAAGAGGGTGTGACTAAGGAGAAGATGAAGGACATCTGAAGGAAGTCTGAAGGAAGATGAGTGACTTTTATGGGGAATCCTGAGTTAGTGGAAGAGTAAGCCAGAAACAAATGGGAGCATGAAGGAGTGAGTTAATGTCAGACTAGATGTTTAAAGAGTATTTGGGTTAAAGTGAAAGGAGAATTTTAATAGAAGGCATGTGGCCTACAAAAGTGGATGTGGCTTAAAGGAGAGGGTGGAAGTGGCCTGGAATGTGAGGTATGGTCTGTGAATGAGGGATTTGTTTCAAATGATAGAAGGAGTTAAAAAAGTGAAAGTGGCCTAAAGTGAATGATGGACATCTTAGTAGAGTGGGAGGGTCTAAAAATAACAATGTGTCTTAAAATTGAATATGTGGCTTGAGGAGGGACTGACATATAAGGTAAGTGTCTTGTGAAGAGAATGAAGTAAAGATAAGGGGATACAGAATGTTCATAAGAGGACAGTACAGCAGCATCATGGCTGAGGGACCTGAACACCAACAAGCCACCACTAGATGGGTGTCAGTATCAGTAGTCCCAGGAGTAATGGGGAATGGAGAGAAGTGAGAAACCATAGAAGCCATATTTATCAGCAAGGTAATGAGCATCTTACCAAGTCCTTCACTCTCCTCAAAGGTCTTTGTCACTGTCTCACAGGTGGAACCATTCCCATGGCAGACTCCACAGCGATCTTCAACAGCATTTGAGTCGATTTCGTAGTCACAGCCAATATTCTGTAACATCAAGTGACACAGGGTCAAAATGCTAAAGTATGTACTCATGGATGTGTAAATTCCCACTACCCAATTTAATGAAGCCTCATTTTATATCCTTGTGTAACTGGTGTCTAAAATAGTGTGTTTAGGGTTAGGGTTAGGGTTAGGGTTATTATTATCTGGGGCTTCACCAAATCCTGATAACATGGCCTTTCTACGTGTTTTTTTTTTCTTAATAGGAGGAATTGCAGAGCTGTAACAGTTATTTCTATTTATGCTCTCTGTTTTAACCTTTTACTCTGTTCATTAAATATAAAAATCTAAAATAAAGGAATCCATTCTGGTTGCATTAGACCTTTGCGACAGTTTGTATAGAACATGCAAATCATAACGAAGAAGCTTCGAGTGTTAACTGGTATCAAGGCCGTGGCACAGCAGTACGGCTCCTGTAGTGGAGACCGGTTACACTCAGATGCATTTCATTTCACATTTGGACTTTGGACATGTGTATATTTCATTTTTTTTCACTAAATCTGTTGGCAAAGCAAAAAAAACTGAAAAATGTAATTGAAAGGTAAAGATAAAGTTTTCCATAACCAGAATTTAAAAAGAAATGAGTAGAACGTTCTTTGCTTTTATTCTCAATCACAAAAAATAAATGAACAATCGTGTTAGTATTTAAAGATGCCACAACATTCAAAAACGGTGCCCTCCAGCAATTGGGAGTCAGGACAAGACCCACAAAATGGTGTTGTGTAGCATGAAAGTATAATTAAAATGAAGCATACTTTCTTCTAGAAGTTCTAAAACCTCATGAATACATGAAAAGGTTATTTTAACCATAATAATTTTTAAAGTGTCAGACTCATAACACCTTGCCAGTAATAAAGACACTTTAAGTGTCCTTGCAAAAATAACAAACAGCAGATGAGTTTGTTTGACAAAGTTGTAGTCAGGAAAACATAACCAAGTAACCAGAATCAAAGGTCAAGACGATAACCAGAAGTTGAGAGCAAAATAAGAGTCAGCAACCAGAACTCAATCAAGAAACAGCAATTTTTTTATATACATTTATAAGCATTAACTAGACAACAATATAGTATAGACGCACTGATAAGCCATGTTCTAATTATTAGTTTAATATAATTACGCTACAAAAACCACAAACAAAGTAGGGTACAAGTGATGGGGGGGGGGGTGTTTTCTGCGCAGAGCAAGAACGCATTCGGATTAATAATGAAATTATAAATTGTAAATTAGTTGTTTATCTTCCTAGAAATTATTATCGGTGTAATGTTTATGTTTATTTTTGTCATTGCCTCATACATTTCAACTGCTGTGTCTGATGCAGAAGGACAGTCTGAACATTATTTTTCAAGCATTTGTGGTTAAAAAATCAGAGAATTTGACTTTTTTCATACATGAGTGATATTTTTCCGAACCCTGCTGCTTACACACAAACTGTACTAAGCCTTGTGGCCAATAATGCCGCCCCCAAATGTGCGCCGGGGACCGCCCCTCCTAGACCCCCAAGCTACGCCACTGTTCATTAGTTACATTTATATAGCGCTCTTCTAGACACTCAGGGTACTTTACATAGACAGTGGGGACACCACTAATGTGCAAGATCAGCCTGAATGATGTGACGATGGCCATTTCATGCCAATATGCTCACCTCACATTAGCTATTAGGTGGTTGAAGGGGTGCTAGAGAAAGTTAGCCAATCAGGGGCAGGCCATGAATAGGGGTCCAGAATGGACAAGGTCATGATGGGCAGTTTAGCTAGGACATACTCTTGTTGAAAGATGACCAGGGATCTTTTATGACCACAGAGAGTCATGACCTCAGTTGTATGCCTCATCCAAAGGATGGCACCCATTTTTCCAGCACTGTATCCCATTCACTGCACTGGGGCACTGGGGCCCACTTTCAGACCACAGTGTGAGTGAACCTTGCTGGCCTCACCAGCACTTCTCCCAGCAGCAACCCAAGCTTTTCCTAGATAGTCTCCCAATGAAGTACTGGCCAGACCCAAACATGCTTCGCTTCAGCTGGATTACCTGTTCTGAAGTGTAGGTGGAATGGTTGCTAACACAGTAAATGAGATAGCTGCCCTAAGAGAATCAAGATGGTGTATAACCACAACACTGTCACATATATACAGTACAAGGTCATTTCCATGATGTTGCAAACACAATGAACAATTTCACATAATGAATTCTGGTGGCATTGCATAATCAAAGAAAACTGAAACAATAACAAAATAAAACTTCTTCAAACTCAGTCTTAAACAAAAAATAAGTCTCAGAAATTAAATCTCTTTGTCAACATACTACACAATACACAAAAACACATACAAATGTATTTAATATGAAGTCAGGTCTTCACAACACCCAAATATTAAGGCGTATTATGATTCCCCTCCGTATTCCATGATGCTGATGCCCATCTAAACCCAAAAAGGTGGCAGGAGGATCTGACACAAGAGCTTTTTACATTGTAATAGCACAATAGTTAGCTTTGGATATTTTGACTGCCCTATCACTATACTGTCATACATTTGAACCTCCCTTCTGTAAAGCAGTCTTTTCGATTTAGGTCAGTGGGCCATGTCTACCCAAATCAATGCCGCTCAGTTCCTGCTTTCATTTTATTCAGCTATCATTTGGTCAACACTTGTGCTTCTGTCCCCCTCCCTGGTCACCCTCTTCTACCTTGCAGATGCCATTGATGCACATGTCCCGGCTGATGCTGCCCTCATAGCATCGTGTCCCGTCAACCACTGCATCCAACATTTTCTCTGAGAAGTACTCATCAACTGGCCGGCAATGGAGCTCACAGGGGTTAACTGGACATGAAAAATAAAAAACAATCAGTACAAATATACTAGAGATTGATGAACAAACAGCAATTTCAAGGGCAAATGAGTAAATTGCTCTTCTCTAGATGCACAGTAAGCCAGCTGTTTTCATTGAGTTCCTCACAGTCTCCTATACTGGTAAAATGCCTTTGTGGGCTCAGGCCTCCACAGCCTTGGCCTTGGTAAAGCTGTCAAAGGGGGAATATGCCTGGCAGGAATCAAACATGCAATGGGGGGCACACAAATCCAGGCTTTAAAGCTTCACTGGACAGAGCTGCACAGAATGTTTGGAGAGGTTTTTTTTCTCAGAAATGGTGAAATCCTTGCCCACCCACCCCTCTGATGAGGTACTCACTGCGGTTCTTCACTGGCACCCACTTGTACAGCTTCCCCTTGTAGGGCAGGTTGTTGAAATATTCACACTGGAGCTGACGGAATGAAGGCTTTTCAGAAGTGCAGGGACGGGTATTGCAAATCTTGTACCTCTTCCTCTCACCCAGACAGTACTTTCCACCATACTTTGGACTGAAATAAAAACAGCAATTAATTGGATCATAGGGCATATCTGGGCCAGCCAGATTTAAGGTTCAAGCACCTTTCTTACCCAGCTTGCCTAGTGCATTTGGGTTGAGTAACAGATTTAAAACAAATCAAGCAGTGTGTTGTAGTGGTTAAGACTTTGGACTTCAACCCCGGAGGCTGTGGATTCAAATCCTGCTTCTAAAACTCTGTGACCATGAGGAACTCACTTGACCTGCTGGTTCTCCAATTGGAAATGTAACCAATTGCATCATAAATGTTGTAAGTCACATTGGATAAAGGTTTCAGCTAAATAAGTAAATGTAAGTCACTGTAATGAAGGAGATGCGATATATCAAAGCACAAATTGACCGGAGCTGGGGACACTGAACTGGTGGAGCTGTCAGTAGTTGGAATATTGGGAACAATGGATAAGTAAAACTTTATACCCAAAACAAATGGGAGCAATCAGGACTCAAAATATGTGGAACTTTATACTGATAAGAACAAGACACACCAGAAACTGAAAAAGAAGTGGAAAAAGGTACACTAAAGAGCTGGGAATATTGGGAATCAGGAATGAGTAAGAGCTGTATATCAAAAGGGGTTAGAAGAACTGGGTACCCTGAATAAGTAGAGCTGTGTGACAAAAAGGAGTTGGGAATACTGGGAAAACAGAATGAGTGCAGCTGTATACCAAAAGGAGTTAAAAGAATGGGTACAGTAAATGATTGCAATTTTCTAACAAAAAAAGTTGTGAAAACTGGGAAAACTAAATGAGCAGAACTTAGTTTATACCAAAATAAGTTAAATGAGCTGGGTACCCTGAATGAGTAAAGCTGTATACCAAAAGGAGTTAGGAATATTGGGAAAACTACATACATGAAACTGTATATCAGAAGGAGTTGGGACCCCCAGGAGCCATGAATGATTTGTCTATAGACAGAATTTGGGTAAGTGAAACTGTATGCTATCCATAGCTGTGAGATGTGGTGTTTTAAAATGCATAGAACTAACAAGAACTAGGAGCACTGGGAACATCAAATGAGTAGAACCATCTACAAAAAGAGTTGGAAATACTGGGGAACCATGAATGAGTGGATCTTTGTAATAAAAGAAGTTAGGAGCAAAATGCAGTTGGGAATACTGGGATCTTTGAATTAGAAGAATTGTATAGCAATCAAATTTAGGAATTTGGAAGTAGAGTGGAACTGTAAACCAACAGAAGCTGCATGGCAAAAGCAACTGGAACGTCTTGAGCAATAAAAAGAACAGGAACCACTGGGAACATTTTTCCTACTGTTCTGCATGGATGAACAAGAAAATTGCGAAGAGAGGAATGAGTGTGGAAAAAAGTAAGTGAATAACAGGAATTCAGAAGGGTGTAAGGGCTCTAGAATGGCGTCCTCACACTATATTCCTCCTATGCTAAGTCACTAACTGAAGGTCTATCCCCACATCCACCACCCACCGGACCCTTTGGCCCTTTCTCCCAGTACGTTATCATTCTGTTAGCCTTACGTGGGGTTGGTACACTGCCGCTCTGCAGTGCTCACGCCTGCTCCACAGCTTCGGGTACATGGTGACCACTGGCTCCAGGACGCCCAGCCGCCATTGATTCTCTCTGGTGGGTATGACCTGGATAAGCATTCGCCATCAATGCACCACTGGAAGAAGCAAAGGCAGAGGCCAAATTAAGAGGAAGATTGCTACACCAACGCCAAGATTTCCACTCAGGTGCCTGAGTCCTGGCCACAAATTTTATATACAATGAGCAAGTCCAAATACTGTTGTGGATCCATTTGTCTCCTGACAAGGAGAGGGTTACACAAAGTCTGGCTATGAATCATCCCAGTTATTGCTACACCAGTCACAGGGCAAATATATAGGCAGAATGTGGAAATCTCCCCAATTCCTAAAGCCCATCTACCTGACGTCTAATGACTCAGAGCTCGAGGAACTTGTGGTCCACAGGATTGAAAGTCATTTTTAATGCACAGATTCCACTTGGCTAATGCTGATGGCCTTGCTCACCATTTATTTCCTCCTCAAATCTTGATATTGACCAGCTGCCCCACTGACCTTGTGTGGACCACACTTGGTGCCATCCACTGCCGCGTCCAGCTTTGAGTGGCAGGTGTTGTGCACGGTACACCACAGAGTATTGCAAACATTCTGAGGAGAAAGAGAGGGACAAACAACTTTAATAATTTGGATGTTCATGCTCCCACTGTACCAGTGAATGGTTATTGTACACCATGTAGCACTTTTCACTATGAGTACCATCATATATATATATATATATATATAACATCAATCGATTTTAAACAATGCAACACCCCATTTAAAGCCAAGGGGGATCTGATAAAATCAGTTATGTGCTCTGATGGGTTGTCTACACTATGCAAGCGTGAGTCTAAATGGCTGAGTAAAAGTAGCAGACTACACAAAAACTCTTAAAACTATGTCACATTATGCTACTTTTCCAGCGATTTTCAGTCATTGCCTTCAGTTATATAATTTTAGTGATTTGGAGGCAGCTGGTGGTTGAAGCCGATCACCTAATGTGTTATACTCACTGACTCAGGTTTGATTTTGTCTTTAGTTGTAGGGGCGGGGTCTGTATGTGTGAGAGCTGACAACCAATGAATGCTCACCTGGAAGTGCAGTGCATATATGGCAGCGATAAAGAATATGGAATGGGGAGACTTTGGACCTCACAAACAGAAGAGAAGCTCATCTATCTGATTTAATTTTTAATTCATTTTATTCTTTACATTTAAACAGCGCTTTTCTCATGAGTCAAAGCACTTTACATATTGAGTGGGGAGCCACTTCGACCACCACTAATATGCAGCAGCCACCTGGATGATGTGATGGCATCATAACCTAGCTGTTAGGTTATGAAGGGGTGAGAGATAGTTAGCCAGTTAGAGTCAGGGGATGATTATGAGGCCATAATGACCAGGCCCTGGTGGGAAATTTCAGACAAGACATCTGGATACATCTTGCTCTTTATGGAGGATGGCAATGGACCTTTAATGACCACAGAGAGTCAGGATGTCAATTTTATGTCTCATCCAAACTACAGCAATATTTTTTCAGCATGGTGTCACTGTCACTGCACTGGGGCATTGGGATACACATTCAGACCTCAGGGTAAGCGCCCCCTGCTGGCCTCACCAACACCTCTTCCAGAAGCAACCCAAGCTTTTACCATCCAAGTACTGGCCAGGCCCAAAGATGCTTAGCTTTGGGTAGATTTCCTGCTCTGAAGTTCATGTGGTATGGCTGCTAATGTCGACAGAATGGAAAAAATGGAAGAAAAGACAGAGATTGTGGCTAAACTCGCCGCAGCTGTTAACCCTTCGTACGGCACGGGCTCAGACAGGCAGCGTGCTACTGACTGTTAGAAAAGGTGGCACACATAGCTGTCCTTGAGGGTCTTCATATGATCGGTATATGTGACATGGGCAGTGATTTTCAGTCATTTTACTTGAGATGGTCTAGTGAAATTTAACATACCCCACAACTAGAAGTCACATAATGTGTCATGGGCTTTCCTTGCATGTGTGACCAACCATGGTGCACAAGAATGTATAAAAAAATAGATGGACATTGTATTTAATGGGCAGCACGGTGGTACAGTAGGTAGCGCTGCTGCCTCGCAGTTAGGAGACCTGAGTTCATTTCTGCGTGGAGTTCTCCCCGTGTCTGCATGGGTTTCCTCCGGGTAATCTGGTTTCCTCCCACAGTCCAAAGACATGCAGGTTAGGTGCATTGGCAATTCTAAATTATGCTTGGTGTGTGTCCTGCGGTGGGCTGGCGCCCTGTCCGGGGTTTGTTTTCTGGGTTGGCTGGGATTCGCTCCAGCAGACCCCTGTGACCCTGTAGTTAGGATATAGCGGGTTGGATAATGGATGGATGGTTGGATTTTATTTAATAGAAAACATAAATCAGCTTACTTCTTTGACACTCTGACTCCCACCACCACAGCCCAATCCAATTGAGACCACTTCAGTCAATTGAAGCCACACTCTCTTCCACAAACTGCATCTCACACTGATGTCATCGGGCCTACATGAATTGGGGTGTTCTATTGTTCTTAATTGATTAAGTAGGATTGGGTTAACTTCATAAAGCACAAAAAACTACGCACATTTGAGAGGCAATTATCAACTAGGAGGTCTCTCATTATTCACGATAAGCACGTTACTCAATTGTTAGTGCAAGAACCATGAAAGCACATATGTCATATGTAGATTTTGTTATTGTTAAGAGTCTAGTTGCTGTCGTGTTATTTATTGCTTTGAGGTCTTTGTTTTAATGCCTGGCTCTGAAGAAGGATTGAATTCTGAAACACATCAGCCTATAGACATGTTTCATATGAACAAATGGACATTTCTGGATAGCTTCCCATTGAGATCCTGGCTTTAATGCTTTGTATTTATAATATTTCACAATTGTTGAGCACTTGTGCTCAAGTGGAAGCTATTATAGCTCATATGCATTATATTTTATGCAGCTCTGAGAAGATTGTGTTTATTGACAGACTTAATCTGTCTTAGCGTGGAATGACTCTTCTGTCTTTAGTTATTGAATGATTGTATATAAACAGTACATTTTCTTGTAAAGAAGACTGTTTCTTGAGATTAAACCTTACCCCATCTAACAAGCACGCTTTATTGCTCCCCAGTCTGACCGGTCTGCTCTCCCACATTACAGCCCTTTTGGCAAGTGGCCACCATTTTATCAGCTCCTTCCAGTCTTGCACTCTTTCATGCGGCTCTGCAGCTGCTTGCTCGATCTATTCAGCTGCCTGGCAGGGGGTTCATGGCAGTGCCAGCTAGAGATGCTAATCCTCCCCCACTACCACCTCTCCTCTCTTTTCCCCTCCTTGATGAATGCTGTTGGTGGCAGTCTCCCTTATCTGAGTGGCACTATTGTCTTGGCAGACATATCTGAGAATGCACTTGGATGGGGGTCCAAGTGAAAGAGCAACCCAGAAACAAAGAAAGGATAGCAAGCACTGGGCTGCTCCAAGTGACCTTTGTGTTTCCAGGAGGCACTGTTTGGGAAACAATGCAGTCGATTTCCTTACAACTCCTAGGCTCACAGAAATTCAAACATGGAGGGACAAAAGTGCTGGCAGCCACCTGCAGTATGTCATCCAGGACCTTCTCTCAGTGTTCTTTTTTTCCTCCTTTTCTTTATGTTAATGAGCCCCCTGACTAAGATGGAGGTGGGGGGAGGCAATCGAAAAGCTTCAGAATAACACAAAGCATAATGGTCTTTTTCCACTGGCGGCTCCTAACTGTTTGCGATGCAAACCATAAAGCCTTAATGGTAATTAGTTTATATCGGAGTGGCTCTCAGTGACAGAGGCCAAAGGACCTCTACTTCATTCCCAGCTCCCACTTGGAATGTCTCCCGTGCAGAGCAGGTTCCAAGTGAAAAAGATTAAATCGGATTTTAATTTAATTCTTGTTTTTCCCCTCCTCCAGGGTTTGGCAGCAAAGCAAAGTCCTACAAAAATTGGAGGCATGCAGGCGTGGCAGACCGCTCCCTCTAACCCAGGGCGCCCAGCCGAAATGAAAGAGGCGTCCATCAGGGCTTCTTCTGACGCGAAGACGACTTGTTCACAAGCCAGTCAGTCAGCCACGCGAGGCCCGCAGGAACATGCTGAGTGAAGCAGATGGAGATGTGAAGGCAGCAAAGTGCATTTCCATGCCCCACTTGGGACTGCACGCTTGGCCATCTGGATTGCATTAAGGCAGAGACAACGCTGTAAAGTCTGTAAGTGGACTGCTGACCAGTGCCGCTTCAGCACTACTGGTTTGAGATTTCCATAACCAAGCCCTTTATTATTTGAGTTATATGACACCTTCTGCTGGATCCCTTTGCGTCTTGGCGGCTTCAGTGGGATGAGGGGTGCCTCTTTTTTCCAGATGCTTTTAATTCATCCTCCTTCCTTCTTTCTTTCCTTTACTGGCTCAGTTTTTTTTTTTTTAATGTGAGCCACAATCACAATGAAAAACATTCATTCTGGGCTCCAGGGCACCCGCTGCAGACACACATTATGAGGTTTGGTCAGGAGAAGCATCTTCACAGCCCATATTTACTTAATTAGCTGTGCCAGGTAGTGCCATCTGGACTGGATTTGGGAGAAGAGAACACAACCTAAACGCATCAAAATGAGGCCTCAGGGCCAAGCTGAAGACTTGTGAAGAGAGTGACAAAATGCGGTATGGAGAGCAGATGAGCAACCTACCACAGGCATTATTCAGAGTGGAAACACCAAGACTAAACATTTACAAATCATCTTTCCTGTCTTCCTTCAACACCCACGCGGTAAACTGCTCTGCTGGTGGCCATTCCCACACCACACAGGGATTGACACAGACACAGCAACACGTTGAGAAGACACAGCAACACGCTGCGCAGTCAGGCAAAGGCGCAAAGGAGACAAAGGGAGGAGATATGGCAGGAGAAGTAAACGGGGAAAAGGGTGAGAAAAAACAGACCAGAACAGCACTGTCGATAAGAGCCCTATGCCAGGCAGTAGCCATTTTAAGAAAAGCCCTCATATGTCCTAATAAGAGTTTATCTGTTAAGGCTTTGTCACATTAGGCACCGTTTCCAGCAATTTTGAGTCGTTGCACAATCTTAGCAAGTCTGTGGCAGTGAAGCCGGACCCCTAATGTGACATGCCCAGCGACTCACTACAACTAGTCTGCTACTCACCTCGACCAAGTCAAACAGATTTGATTATGAAAGGTGGGCTGTGTGTGCATGAGAGATGACAACCAATGAATGCTCATCCTGAACTACAATACATTTAAAACAGCGATGAGGAATAAAGAAAACAGGTGTTTTGGGCCTCACAAACAGAAGAGAATCTTGTCTGTCTGATGTCTTCTATTTTAAATACTATGACACCAAAAAGAAAGAAAAGAGGCTGAGCGTGTCACAGATTTTAATCTTTTGAACAGTGGTGGCTCCGTCGGCAGCACACTGTTGACTGGCAGAAAAAGGGGAGAGCACGACTGTGCTGGAATGTCAGCACTCAGTCAGTAAACAGTTGTTTAAACAGACATACAGTAGTCTGGAGACGCCTTCAGCAGCTGTGATCAGCAAATCTGACAAAGCCCACGACTAGTAGTCACGTAATGTGACATCAGCTTTAAATGCAATGTGGGGTCTCCTGCAGGAGGGCATCCATCAGGTGTTCATTTAATGGAAGATAATTAAGTTTAGCATGCAGGTTGGCATTTCTGCATCACCACTCTAGAAACTTTGAATCAGTTGCACATTGAACATGTACACTGTTTTGTACAGACACTGAAAAATGTTAACTTTAGTTCAACCAGTTAGTCTAAGTAGGCCCAGACTGAGTAAATGTGCCCTTCTATAGATTGTTAACTTAACTACAGTTTGTTGCTGCCTTATATCTCATGCTGTTAGGATAGGCTGAGGCCACCTCAAACCCTGAAGTGGAAAAAGCAGGTTCAGAAAACAGGTGGAGAATAGGCATGAAGTAAGCACTAAATCATATTTAGTGAATGTTACACCAGGTTAAAGACATGCAATTCTTTAAAAGGTGAAAAATTATGTTTGAACATAAGGATTTACTTTCTTATAGTATTTCCTTCCACCCATTTTTTGAATGCAATTAATCCTGGATATGAGTTGGGTGCGAGGCAGAATTTATATTACCTTTTTATTGATGTCATTATTTATATACTTGTGATCCCTCGCTATATCACGCGTCGACTTTCACGGCTTCACTCTATCGCGATTTTTTTCTCATACACGCTTACGTCACTACGCATGCTCTTTCTGAGAACTTTTATCTAAGCCCTACGATGGCTCCTAAACGTGCTGCTTTTTCTAAGCCTTCTGACAATAAAACTAAGCGCCGGAGGAAGATGTTTGCTATCCAGGAGAAGGTGAAACTCTTGGATATGATTAAAGATGGCAATACCCTACAAAAGCCTCCTCACGCATATGAAAAGACAGCGCCAGCAACTGCCGATCAAGATGTTCTTTAGCCACGCACCCAGACACCCACTGCCTACTCCTAGTACTCCTTCAGCCGTAGAAGACAACAACGCACCTGCTGAAGATACTGCACCACCTCTGAAGACTCTCCTACTGAGGTCGTGCCTTCATAGGTTAGTGGTTGTGTGTAAGAACTGTGTGTGTTTGTGTGCAATTAAATGTACAGTACAATAATCTACTATATAAAAGCGTTCGGGGTTGTCCTTCCGTCCCGTGAGTGCAAAGCGTAGCGGTATTCCGCTTATTACAGACTTACTACGTGTGGCTTGAGGTACGAAGCGATGCGATGTGAGCAGAGTTCTGGTTCTCTCATCGTTCCCTTGCTTTTGTGCGCAATGCGCTGGAAAAATAGACAAAATAATGTCTCTGGAAATTAATGTTGATGGAGTACAAATGCCTCACCGTGTAGTAAATATCAGGGGAGATGGTGCTTGCTTATTCTCATCTATAGCTTATTTAGTGCATGAAACTCCGTCTTTAGCGGTACAGATTCGGGCTGACATTGTACGACTTTGGACAGGCACTTGAGGGGATAAAAAACTTAGGTTTTCGGGAGATGTTATGAATGGGCACTTTGATGTTCTCATTCCCTACACTTACATGCCTGATGTACACATGGAGCGCACAAAAATTGAGGATAAAAGTCGGTCGCCTTAAAAGGCGAGTGCGCCTAGTAATATGATATTTGTAACGTCTAATATGTCTTATTTTCTCTTATTTTGTCTAATATATTGGGTAATACGAGTGTAATGGTGACTAAAGGGTGTTATTTCATGTCTAGAGGGCTCTAATAATGTTAAAAAACGTATTTAGAAGGTCGTAAACAGGTTTTCTATACACTGCGAAAATATTCGATTTATAAATAAAGAATCCTACTTCGCAAAAATTAATTTATCACGGTAGAGTCTGGAACGGATTACCCGTGATAAACGAGGGTTTACTGTGTGTATATATATATATATATATATAACTGTAAAGACTTCCTAAATATGCCAACCCATCTGTCACAATTGCCATGAACTAGGAATCTGGAGCACTAAAGTGTTCCAAAGCACCAAGTTCCAAAAACATCCAATAATGCCCATTAGAGGGGGATATCACTGCCAAACCCCAGCTAGTAATAAGGGCAAGCACTGAATCTGTTACGATTTAGGCTGAAACGTGATGTTTTGTAACCCTTTCTTTTTAGAGAAGCCACATTGTGAACTTTTGTCAGGGTCACGCCCCCTGTTTCTAGGGGCGTGGTCTCCTGGGTCGTGACTTTGACTTAATCAGCAAATGGGATTAAAGGTCAGCATTTTACTCTGAGCCTTATCGGATCTGCAGATAAAATCCTTATTTTCATTACTGACTTTTTGTGTGATTACTTTTCTTGTCTTGCCTGCTTTTCACATATTGCATGTTAGTTGACTTTGAATTTTACCTCTCATCTGGGTTTCGGTCACTTTGGTTTCTTTTTATTTTCTTTTGTTTTGACTTGCCCGCTTCTACTGGTTTACTGAAGAAACTAGTTATCTGATTTTCCTGTCAAATCATGACAGAATCTTTATAAAACAAAACATTCTTCCTCACACAAAAAAGTATTCCAATCATAATGAAGCTCCGTGGAGCACAAAGGCAATCCAAGTTGAACAAAGACTTAATACAGATATTCAAAGAATTGTGAAAAAAACAGATTGAAGGTCAAAAATCCAATGAATTAGAAATCCTATAAAACTCACAAAAGCACAAGGACTCACCACCACTCAGTGCATTCAAAATGGAACTGTGGGAGACTCTCTGGATTTAGAAGGTGTAAGGCAGTTCCTGGCAGTCAATGGCAGGTGGCTCCACCCACAAAACACATAGAACATAATACAGGGAGCTTGCACACACAAGCAAAATCAGAAACAAAGAATAGTGTACATCTCTCTATTATAAAAAAAATCTTGGAAGACTTGAAAGTAGACGACACGTGATTTTCTCAGATACATTTTAACGTCTTGCGATGAGACAAAAGGACAGCTGCTGTACAGGCTTTTAAATGATGGACGCGCAGCGCAACAAGCAGAACACGCAGCTCAGCAGCAGCAGCAAACCATCAGCTGATCTGACCGCATCTCCTTAGCGTGTGTTCATCCATCCCCACCCCTTCTTCACAACACAAGGAGCAGAGATGCAAAGTGTCATGCGTGTAGCGTGCCCCCGGGGGCGTGGGGTGTGTCTGTGGGAGAGCGAAGCAAGCAGGGGGCAAAGCCGCTTAGTATTTAAAAAAAGTAACATCAACATAAACCAAAGAATCTAAAATGAACAAAAGAGACATAAAACACAAAACTGAACCCCAGCCTGGTGAGGGACCCAGGCTAAGACATGATAGAAATGTTGCACACTAAGCCTCAGCCCCATTGGCTTTTCAGCTCCCCTTCAGCAGTCACAGTTACCTGCCACTGAGAGGCCTGTGAATATTAATGTCTAGGCAAAGTGTAAAAGGAGGGAAGCCACAATATTACAAGATGTGTTTATATTAATGCAACTGACAGCTGAAAGACAAGAGACATGTTTAGAGCGAACAAAGAGGTCTGCAAGCCAAAAGAGTGAAAAAGAGCAGAATGAAACATGTGAGCCTTTTAGCCAGAAATATGGGCAAAAGCTCAAATGCAGAAGCAGTGCCAAAAAAAGTTGGAAAAAATTACATAAAAAAACATAAGAGATCAAAAGTACTCAAAAGCATGTAAGTCAAAAACTTGAAAGACTCAATGAGTGAACAGTTAGGAATGATCATCAGCAAGTTTAAACACACCAGAAAATGAGTGAAAACATCTGCAGGTAACTATGGAGTAATTGAAGTTGCCAAGCAACTTCAGATGGAAGGAGAGACTACTATATTGCTAAGACTGAACTAGGAAGGCCCAAAGGCAGAAGTAAAGAAATGGGGGATGAAAAAGAAAAGAAAATCCAAAGCATAAAGCAGAAATCTTAGTCAAGAAAACACACAAAGTTCTTTGTACCCAAAATTATTTTTTACTAACTGTATTTCACTTGTGTTATGATTAGGACAAGGATTTGAGGCCTTCAAATTAGCCACCTGAGCAGGTCTGTCCAAAATAGCTTCACCTCAAACCTGGCAGCCGGAAACACTACCACCTGCAGGCTGCAACCTAACCAGGCCCCAAAAACAGAGAAACTGACTTTTAAAGTTCAAAATGCCATTACAGCTCCCAGATATCTTAGATGGCTCTAAAATGGAATGAAACAATAAAAATCTCATTGGCTTAAAAAGACAATCTGAACCAAAGAATCCTTATGAATAAGAACATTTATTCAAAAACAGAAAAGAATATAGAAAAATGCTCAAAAGATTGAAAAAGGAGCTTCCTAAAGGGCAATCGACAGAGAACAAGTCGTGAAACACAATTCGTAATCAGTATCCAGAAACCAGAGCAGAAAATATGTATGTCTGTGGGGGTGTGGAAGTAAACCAGAAGAACCAGAAGGAAGAACATCAGGAGAACATGCAAAGTGCACATGCAGGATCCATGAAGCAGAATCACTGACCACTGCACTACCAAGCTCTTCCTACATAATGTATATATATAAATCTATATATCCATATATATCTACTCTATATATATAAAATCCTAAGCCTAAAAGTGCAACGATTTTATGTGATGTTTTTATGTCACATTTTGTGTCACAGTTTAAATCAGGCTTATTTTAAAACCAACATATATATGTTTGGTGTCATTCTTTTCAGAATTTATCGAACTTTAATGTGATGTTGTTAGATTTTCAGATTCTTATTCCGTTTTTAAATTATAAACTAAAAAATATCAAGAACTCAAATCCTGTGAGACAACACTTTGTGCCAAGAGATTTAACCACGCCGGGCCCAGAAATTAAAGACAAAGAGTAGGAGAGCTGCTGTACAGGCTTTTAAATGTTCGAATGTTCGAAGCGCCATGCAAGATGCAGATGGCAGCAGCAGCAAGCCAGCAACTGATCAAGCAAAGAGTAGGTAAAAAAAACAACTGTTATTTGTTTCCCATTATATCACTGTTTAACAGGGGGTTTCAGAGGAGCAACCGCATCTTCTTGGGGTGCTTAAAGCCCCCCTCTTCACAACACGAGCGGCAGAGATGCAAAGTGGCTGGTGCATAGTGCAGGCCGGGGGGATTGGCAAGCGAAGCAAGCAGAGGGCGAACCCTTAGTGTGTGTATATATATATATATATATATATATATATTGTGGACTGGGACCGGACACAGGCAGACGGACATCTTATGTTCACCCAACACACTGTTTATTCTACAATATATACAAGTTTTTGTGCACTCACACACCCCAGTGCCTCCAGCATCGATTCCCCCAATGTCCAGGCCACACAGTTTCTCTGCCTTTCTCCTTGCCGCCTCTAGTCCTCCCTCCAGCTCTGTCCTCTTCCACCAGACATCCACTACTGACTGGAGGGAGACGGCCCCTTATATGGGAACCCGGATGGGCTCCAGCTGCTTCCTGGCACTCCCTCTTGGACACACCCATGTGTGGCGGAAGTGCCGGCTGTGCACCCGGAAGCCGTCCGGGTGTCTCCTGTCTTCTTCTCCCCAGCACTTCCTGGTGTGGCGGAAGTGCTGGGCTCCAGGGTTCCTCAGGCACCGGGGCGCTGCCTGGCAGTGGCCACGGGTCACTACAGGGCTGGGCTTCCAAGCCCTTTACCCGAGGCCCCCCACATAACCAGGGTGGACGCCCCCTCGTGGTCTGGAGGAGGCACAAGCCCTTCTCTGGTCCTCCTGGGAGCCCGGCCGGGGACCACACGGGATATTCCGGCATCGGGGTGCCGCCTGGCGGTGGCCACGGGTACCTACAGGGCTGGGCTTCCAAGCCCTGTACCCGAGGCCCCCAACATAACCAGGACGGACGCCCCCTCGCAGTCTGGAGGAGGCACAAGCCCTCCTCTGGTCCTCCTGGGAGCCCGGCCAGGGACCACAATATATAATATTTCCTTTACTAACAGAGCAGCGCAGTTTTCCAGTGTCCTAGGTTCAAATTCTGCCCCAATCCCTGTTTATGTGGACTTTTCATGTTCCCTTCACATTTGTGTGGTAGTCAGGATTTCATCTCTCTTTCAAAGGCTTTCATGCAGGTTAAGTTAACTTCTATAAATGATCACGTTTTGAGTGAGTATGGACAGGCAGATTGGTTACTGACTTTTGCCTTCACAGCCCTGTATTGGAATCAGAGGATTTAGGAAATGATGGCCTGATAGTCTATCATAAGATCATTTACATGGATTTAGTACTGGCAATGTAATTCTTTGATAATACCACATATCATGTCATGTTGATAAACCATCACTAAATTTGACTCTTAACAGATGAAGATTTTTACCATTCCAGGGATGGTTCCTACCTTATACCAGCTGGTCTTTCTAAAATTACAGATAAACAGAGATCAAAACTGAACATTGAGCAACTAATAAGATCTGCAGGGCAGAATTTGATCGATTACATTAATCTGTATCCTTGTCCAGATAAAACTCCTTAAGGAAGTGGCTCTAATGATCTGTGAGCTGAACCCAGACCAGGAGCAGCCCACCCAACCATCCATTGCATCCACAAGTCAATCAACAATGAAACCAAATAAACCAAGATGCAAAGCAAAAGAGCCTGTTATCTGGCATTAAAGGTGACCCTGAGTTCATCTCGCAGAATCAGCTTCCATGTTCACAGATACAAAGAGAAGGCTAATCCTGACAATAGTCAGAGTGACCCCATCCTAGCTGCAGAGGTACAGTCAAACAGAGGAAGTGGAGTGACTAGGTGTCCACCTCAATCAAGGACAAGTGGCAATCGGGCAACTCCCACCACATGCCAGCTAGAAAGGATGCCGAGGTGGGCTTCTCTAATAGCTCACTATGTGTCTTAATTTCACTGTCATTATGTGCTTATTATGTGCCTTCTTATAATGATTTTGATATAAAAAGTAATTTGCATTTTAATTACTACTATAATTACTTTGGCAATTGTACAGTAATTGCTTCTAGCAATGCCAAACATAAGCTCATGTGAATTTAGCACAAAAGAAAAGATAACGGGGAATATAAGTAGCAGAAGAAAAGGCTATACAGTACACTGTGTGGCACATTTGCAGTGATCACAGTTCTATGATAGCTATCTATGAAATGGTAAGTGGGCTTACATCCATGTCGTCACAGAAGATGGAGTCAGAGCCGTACTGAAGCCGACACTGGTGGGAGGCATCGTAGATCACTCCAGGGGGCACAAATTCCAACTCGATGGTGTCTTGAGCTGGAGGCTCATCCAGGCACAGACCCCAGCCACGGCTGTAGACAACAAGAGGGTTGTTATAGGTGGAGCACACAAGTCCTGCAACAGAATGGTAGCTGTCACAAGGGGAGACGTGGAATAGGCTGCACTTTGGGGCAAACAAGAAGCGGATACCCAGTGAGCCTGCCTGTCAGGTGTTGCATATAACTGGTGGAGGCAATACATTTTAAGGCTTGCAAACTATTCAAAGATACCCAACACAGCACATGCACTTGCAGTATCACAGTTTGAAAAGAAACAGAGGGACAGGGAGAAGACTCACTTATGGGAGCAAGAGATGTATGTGCTGCAGCCTGCATGCCATGTCTTGGCATACACTTGAAAGACAGAGTACATGCTAAGAACTGTGTGCCAGGAAGCTAAGTGCTAATAAAAAATGCGTTCCTGATAACAGCCACCATGGAACTGTCACCCTTCAGGCTCCCTGTGAAAGTCTCTGGCTGCGCGAGGGAAAGTGAAACAGCTCAGTAGAAAAAGCACTTGCTGCTGCCAGCACACATTTGGCACAAAGAGAGCTGCTTCTTCAGAAGCTGAGGGAGGCATCCATCTTCTTGAAAGGATATTGCAGTTAATAAGAAGATCGAGCAGGGCGACAGATCTAAAGCAGGAGCACATCATTCATTTACGATGCCAGTTAGAGGAAGAGCAAATTAACACAGAAGCTTCAGGCAGGGCCATGCACAGCAGGGCTGAGAACACCGCACAGCATGCCTCAAGCCAGAAGGTGACAGCGTCTCTTAAATGGTTTCTGACCCGAGAGATCATGTGGGCTCTTGAATGGCTTACTAGGTTTCCTGGAGACAGGATGATGAATTACTGCACTCAGCTGTAATACCAGTTGGCAATACACAATAGGATGCAACCCCAGTACTAAAACAACAGATTGGACACATTTCATTTATATTCCTGTAGGTCCCTAATGGCCTTCTAGACCACAAGCTCCTAACTCCCACCTCCAGCTCCCAGCCCTCAGTTACCAAAGCCCATAATTGTCTTCTATGTAAACATGAACTTTAGAAAGAGCTTTTGTACTCACTCAAAGAAGCGGGTTATGTATTCTCGACTGCAGCGGGACCAGATGGGAGGTGCGGCACCATACAGGAGCTGTGGAGACATGATGAAAGGTCTTTTCCCAATCGGCTCACAGTCATTGTTGGTTCCATCATGCTGAATCCCAAAGCTGCGACACAGTAAGAGGCAGAGGTCCCACAAAAAGGGAAAATGAGTGGGCCCTACAATAACGTGACTAGGCACAAGATCTCAGTTCTGCTCTCAGTGCATGTGGATATCTGACAGGTACTTAAACTTTAGGATGACCTAAAAATCTGAGCAATGCTAACCTTGCAAGTTAGCTGGAAAGTCTAAGTGATGCTAATACCGTAGGGTGAACTAACATTCAGAGCAAAGCAGCAAGCCTGAATATGAGAGGTCAACTGTAATTTAGGTTGAAAAGTCTAAGATAGGCCAACCCTTCTGACTGGCTATCACTTCATGCTGTCCTGTATATAGGATCTGAGCTGACATTTAAAAGGCCAAGAGGATGGAGTAGGGCTAACCCTGCTGATCGAGCTGAACACCAGAGCTGAGATGTGCTTACAGACTGATGTACATATTAAAGTGAGACAAAGTCTGCAGGTTTGACTGAGCATCAGATTTGGGATTTGTCTACTGAATGACATAAATATGACAGTCAGGCTAACCCTGCAGGTTCAACTGAAGATGCTGTTGGTAAGTGGCAATGCCAACATGCAGGTGTAGATGTTGAAGTCACCTTTTGGTAAGGTAAACTGTCTATGAGCATGTCAGTATCAAGAATGAAGCCTGGTGTACTGAACATTGATGTGAGGATAACCTTTCAGTGGCATGATTATCACAGTAAGATTAACCCCAAAGAAAGCCATGTTAATTAGAATGAAGATAATATGGCATGATGACCTTAATATCCGAAAGTAGTGATCCCTGCAGTTCTATCAAATTATAGTTATGGCTTTTAATACATCAGTTGGACTGATACAGTAGAGTTACCTGAATTTCAGAGAAGAACAAACCATTCAGCTCATTCTATATATTCATGGTAACCTGAAAATCAAAGTGCATCCATTTCTAAAAGGTCCATGGGATGATTGATATGTGGCTAGCTCTGCAAAATGAGATAAGGACTAGAAAAAGGCTTAACTTTGTGAGATTGTTTAGTGGTGATGCAGCGCAACGAAGGTGGTGGCTGACACAGAGAGAGATCATTTAACATCACCAGGAAGGAGACAGGCTCATCCGTGGCTGACTGATGGAGATCTCATTTAGCTCATGCTGCAACATGCTCACATCTTAGCCAGAGATTGTGGGCTCATGACTGGCCACCGACAATACACCACAGAACCAATCTTCGAAGTGAGAGAATTGGCGATGAGGATGTGATTTGCACTCATAGAGAAGGTGGTGGCTGACACAGAGAGAGATCAGCTGACATCACTTGGAAAAGCACCACTCTCAGTGTACAGAGATGGGCTCTGTGCCACAGCTGATGGGTAGTGCTCTCAGTTTAGCTCATACTGCAAAGTACTGGCCTCTGAGCCAGAGATTGTGGGTTTGCAATTGGCCACTGACAGTTCACCATGGCACCAGTCTTCGAAATGAGAGAACTAGCGATAAGGATGTGATTTACACTGCAGACAGATGGAGTGAAATGTAGTGGTGATGCTGCACAGGGAAGGTGGGAGCTGACACAGAGAGAGATCATCTGACAATCACCATGAAGAAGACAGGCTCATCTGTGGCTGGCTGATGGAGATCTAATTTAGCTCACACCGCAAAATGTTTAACTGGTGGATTGGACTTAGTGCTGCGCTTCAGGGTGAACTGAATATCTGACTGGAGCAAATGCTACAGAGTGCTGAATGCTGCTAAAACCACAAGCCTACTCAATCACAAGTGTGAGTGAGCAACTGTGCAGTGTCACCCTGGACTTTAAAACTGCTTGCCTGTAACTTGCCTTTAGCAATCCAGGTTTGGTGCTTCCTTTTTTAAACTGCTGTCTGCTTTGAAAGAGTGCTGATCCTCTTCATTAAGCACAATCTTTATAAGCTCCATAAAAGAATCTCAACAAACTTGAAACACACAGATCTAAACAGACATTAAATTTAGAAATGAAAACTCAGTAATTGCTGAGTGAATTTTTAATAAGGTCTGCACTTGTCATGGAGTCAGTTTTGTTTTCCAAATCATTAGAAACAAAGCTACATCATTAAACAAATGAACATCTTGCTGTATACCCAAGTTAAGCTTATGCAGGGTGCAGCTTTCACGTGTTATTTTCTCTATCCTGTACACCCATTGCTATTAATGTCAAAATGGCTTGTCTCTAACCTTTTGACCTCCTTGTAATCCATTTAAATGCTTTTACACTCCATGAGTTACAATCCAGATAGAGTTACAAAAAGGTAACATGTTTTCAAGTGTTAGTAGGTACAAAACAGGGCCTGTCACTCCCAAGTGGCTGAAGAGGCGCAATGCTAACACTGTAAGATAATATGAATGTTCAAGAGGGGGCATTCTCTGAATTTCTGCACTAATTATTCATAACAAATGTGGTCTGATCTTTGACTAAGTCACAATCTGCTAAATAATAAAACAGTATGGTCGGTGTTTGTGTGTCCAGTCCCTCAGAACAATCTGATTGGTCAGTTTAGCTTTGGTGTGATTGGCCAGTTTGTCTTTGATGATACAAATGATAGAGGAAGTGTAAGTGTGAGACACCTGAGGAGGAGTAAAGGTGTAGTAGCAACGCTGAGAGTATAAAAGCGGGCTTGAGGCGAGCAAGGCCCCTCAAAATAACAGAGTTTGAGAAGCCAGCTTTATAGGAGCGTGCTTGACAGACGAAACGCAAGAGAGATTCAGACCAGAATGACACTGAAGGTACACGTAGGGCAAGAGATAACAAATATTTTAAAAAATAGATTCTATTACCAGGTAACGTGGCTAGCAACAGATAAATACAATCTGCTGAAACTAGTACCACATAAACAACTGCATTTCTTCTCTGTGGTGTTGCTAGGATGTCATCCTGGGATGGGCATTTGAATGTGTTTATGGGTTTGCATGATCATTGTTGTCACTTGTACTGAGTGAGGGAGGCAACAAAATGCCAAAATAATATTGTTACTGATTTTTCAATGGGTGGACACAGCTCAGACATGCCTAACTGTATACACACCCCCGCTTCTTGGCAAAACTGAACACACGGCTTAAACATTCACATTCCAGGCTGCAAAAAGTACGTAAATCCTTGTCTTTACAACCTTGCAGAACCTCCCACAGCAGCAATAACTTAATTATTTCCTGGAGCTGCTAATACGACTAACACAATAAGAAGATTTTAGGCCATTCCTTCTTACAAAGCTGGTTAATTCAGCTGATATTTCTGGGATTTCTTGCTTGGACAGCTCTCTTTAGGTTATGAAAACAACATCTTAAATGCACTGAGGTCTGGAGTCTTACCTGGCCATTCAAGGACATGAAGTATGTTCGGTTTAAGCCATTCTTGCTTTGTGTTATGGGTCATTGTCATGTTGTATCACTCAGCTTCTCTCCTGACTTTCTCCTATAAAATTTCTTGATATATTTTTGAATTCATTGTTTTCTCCATGAATGCAAGCTGTCCAGGCTTTAAGTAAGTCAAGGAGCTCCAAATCATGATGCTCCCTACACCATACTTCATGGTTGGGATGGGATGGGTTTATGTTTTGATGTTGGTGTGGAGTACTTAATTCTACCAAACAGTTCAGGTTTTGTCTCATCTGCACATAGAAATTTGGCCCAGGTTTTTTTATTTTTTACAAACTCAAGAGATACTGTATTGTTTTTTTTTTTTTGTAGTGCCCATCCATAAACACCATTATCATTCAATGTTTTTCTTATGGTAGACACGTTGATTGAGACTTTGACAAGTTCAAAGAATTTCTGCTGGTCCTTTGCTGCTACCCTGGGGTTCTTTTCCACTTCATTCACCATTGCATGCTGTTCTCTGGATGTGATCTTTGTAGAATGCATCCTCTGATAGACAGCAGCAACAGTACTGAATTTTCCCCATTTATATAAAGCATGTCTTGCTGTGGACTGATGAATATCAAGACCTTTAGAAGTGCTTCTTCAGATGTATGCATCTCTACAGTTCTTCTTCAAATGTCCTCAGATATTTCATGGTTTGCGACAATGGATGTTTCTTGAGGAGATTAGACTCAGTCAGTAACCAGTTGAGTTGAGTACTTTTTATATGGACACCTTCAGTCTTATCCCAACTCCACTTAGCTTTGGGAGACATCATTAGGTTGGAGATGTCCAGAAAAAAACCTGGATTGTATAAAGGGATGTGTTCTGTATTGACGAGAAGTGTAATTGTTTATGTCTTACTACTTTGAGTAAAAAAGTGTTTTCCTAATATTGTAACATATTTGAAGATCAGACCACATTGTTATTAGTAATTAATGTAGAAATTCTGGGAAGCCTAGACGGTCACGCACTATCCGTCTCTATATACAGTATATGTTTTATATACTTTCGGATACATAAGCATGGCGAGTGCCTTACGGGGTCTTGTTTGAGTGAACACAGAGGTAAAGGTAAAAGCAATTGAAGGCCAATAATCTGCCACTAATGTCTGCTGTGAGAGTGGAGGAGGACATCTCTGAAGATGTGTGACATCACTTCCGGTCCACCTCTAAAGACCTGCCTCTTCAGGACTCTTACTATTAAAGATGCCTGTTCAGTTTGAACCAGCTGCTGAAAAGAGCAGAACTCTCTGTAGCAGAACAAAGCACTCCACTTTATAACACAGCTATAGAGCCATTCACCTTACATTATTCTTCCATTCAACATTGCCTATGGCCATTAAACAGGGTTTTCCCGGCTGGGACCCCAACCATTTGTGAGAGTTACATGTCTTTTTATTCACCATATATTGTGTATATTCATATAAAATTTACTGCTTACCTTTGTACCATTTATATTTTAACTGAAAGTCCAAAAAATTGATGCTGCAAGTATATTTGCATATTGAAGATGGGCCAGGGATGCAAAAGTTTTTTTAAGCTTCTCTTCTTTCACTATTGCCTGATTTCGACTGTTGTTCAGGTTAGATTGGGGCAAGGATGGTGGGATGACAGCAGAATGGAGTGCTGCTAATCCTAACGGGTACCCCATATATTTGAGGGAGACTCACTATGAAGGCTGGCCCTGAATAATGAGTTGGATTTGACCTGCAGAGTGACATGAAAATCAGAGTAGAACTGGCCAGAACATCTGGTTAATGCTAAAGTTATATACTGCTGAATGGTGTTACTCCCTTCCATGACATCTTAAAACTGTGCTGAAATGCAGAAATGATCTGTCTGAATATCAGAGTAGGGTAACACGAGGTTGACTTAATGCTGAAGAAGATTATAAGGACGGCCTAACTATCACTGATTAACCATCTCCTCAAACTGTCTAGATGAAGCACCAGGGTGGTCCTAACACTAAAATGAAAAGTGTGAGCAGATCTGAGTATCTAAATGAGAGCTTCATTAGCAAAAAGACATCCTTAACATTTGCAAGGGGCTGACTAAAGTTGCACTTCTATTTAATTAATTGGGGTCGAAACAGGAAATAGTTTCATTTTCAGCAGGCAAAGATCAAAGTGTTAATTTAGTTGTTGGAGCGATTTGATATTTTTTAAGTGCAGAGAACGCCATGTTTTTAGAACTTTGCTGGGTTCACTTACCAAGTCGGCTATGACATCACTGAGACTCTTGGCTAAAATATGGAATGTGCAGTAGAACAAATAGAGTCGTGTTAACCCACGGGGCACGGACATTGCTGAGTGAGAGCAGAATGAATAGCTGCTCAGTATCCACTCTATTATAGATAACAGCGGCCACCGCTGTACTACAGAAAATACAAGGCTTTGTTTCTGCTTTGCTGCATGGAAGCACCTTAGCTAAGTCCCTACTGGATGTGCAGGGGTCCCTCTGACACCTTGCAATTGATTCCAAAGTCTTGCCCCCTGACTCCCAAGTCGGGGTGAATCACAGAGACGATTTCAAATTATTATCTGTTTTTCCATGGTGCTCTGCAGGCCATTTATGGTCCCAGCAGGCCCAGTGATGGTTGGTCCATTTAACTGTGGGCCCAGCAGACTGCACTAAGAAATACAGTGGTCCCAGTTTACAGGGTTCACCCTGAAAACAAGAGATTAAATACCTCCCTGTTCTATGGAAACATCCTACGGTTACCATGTGTACAAGTGTAGTATTCACTGACAGAGCCACTGCTCATGGCTGCCTATAAGTAAAGTCACCCTGCACTAGTGGTCAAAGGTGTTGGGTAGCAAGAAAGGCCACATACCTGTGTCCAAGTTCATGTGCTATAGTGAAAGCAACAGGCAAGCCAGTGTCCTCATTGATGTTACAGCTGCGGTGAGGCTGGCACATGCCAGCAACATGAGAGAGGCCCAGGGTCTCACAGGGTCTGTTCATTGCAGCACAAATGTCCTTCCTGCCGACAGAAAAGAGCAAGTTAGAAGAAACATTTGACAGGCCCCCTCAAACCACCCAGCAGATACAGAGTGATAGGCTCATCCCACACAACCCCACAACAAATCACTGTGCTTGGGTAGTAAATGATAGGGCTGGGGTGGACTACATAATCATGGAATGTCTTCAACAAATAGCAGACATGACACCAGGAGGTCAGGAAGGGTCAACTCAGGGGTTAGACCTCTGCAGGCATGGGTTATGAGTCAAGGGCAACAGGTCAGTAAACAACACAGTAAGGAAAGTCCCTTGAGGACCACTGACCCTCTGTGACATGGAGAAACTTTGACTGACCAGTCAGCCCAGTGGAGAGTCTATAGACACTTTACAAATTGCACTTGACTTCCATATCTCATCCTTGTCTATAATTGAAGTATTTGAGAGATGAACTGTATCTCTTGCGTTGGGCTGGCGGCCTGCCTGGGGTTTGTTCCTGCCTTGAGCCCTGTGCTGGCTGGGATTGGCTTCAGCAGACCCCCGTTACCCTGTGTTAGGATATAGCGGGTTGGGAAATGACCGACTGACTGACTGACCTTCTGTATCTCTGGTTTCAGTTCAAGAAGCCCTGCTGAGTGTAACTTACAGAGCTAACCTTGACTAGTCACTAACAAATGTATGCAGCATTCTACACATCAAGTGCACCTCATTTAGCCTTTTCTCATACAAACTACTTCTTAGAAACACCCCTTGTCACCTCCCCAGTGCCTCCCCACCAAATAAAGAATACCAGACAGGACCTGGTTAGCAGTATAGCCACGTCATGGTGGATAGGATGTCTGTCTCCTTTCATGTTAATGTCTTTCTGCCATTTGCAGAAGCTGGAAAGGGTGTTGTCTGCATGGTGTGTAATTTTAAGGTCATCCTGTGAAAAAAGGTAAATCACAAAACCAGATAATAAAATATGGTCATTACACAGATAAAGATAAACATCTTTCATCAGGTCAGTAACATCTTGCAAAGTCTTGCAGAATGCATGGTGGCTGTTCATTCACTGTTGAAGCACTAATGATGTTACTCATAAACAAAGGCAATAAAAATCCTCCACAAAACTGGCAGACATAACGTGAACTCTGAATGTTGGTAATAATATGGTGCTTTAGTTTCTAGCGAAGATCTATACATGGGGCTGTGGTCAGCTGGAGGTTTTTCATTATAAACTGCTCTGGTCACCTAAACGTTTCCATTACAAACTACTCTGATTTCTAGCTGCGATCTATTAAAAGGCTTTTGAACAACCTTTGTCCAGCCCTTGGCCTGGTACTCTATAAACCCACATAGAGACAAAAACATGGCTCTCTGGACAGAAGGATTCAGTCCTCTGCATGCACTGGTCATCTGGAAGCAGTTCACTTCCTTGAGATCTAATAACCTAAATGCAATCCATTAGCTGTCACCCTGAAAACCCAAAGTAAGTGTGTTTTTGTGGCATTCTGCTTAATCTAAGCAGTTCTCTACATGCTGCTCTGGTCACTGGGATGCCTTTTGCTGTACGATGCCTGAATCATCTTATAGTAGTCCACAACTCTGTGATTTGACAAATGAAATGCAGCCTGCTACTTGGCACTTTGACAAAATGGTTGAAATCCTGAAGTCCTGATCACTGAGGGTCACTAAGATACCATCTCCTACATATTGCTCTGGTCCTACAAGCTGTTCTGCTCTTATGGAAACAGTACATTTTAGTCATAAGCCATTTTATCTGCTGTCACACATTTGCGTATTGGCAAGATCTTAATGTCTTTGGTGATATCATTTACCCACCAGACCAGGGGTTGGCACCATGTGCTAATGCCTTCTCTTTTTCTTTATCTACAGAACGGAAGACTGACAGCCACTCCATTGCTGATGTCACTTCTTATGTCTGTCTATCTGGACCCACCCCTTCCTGCCTCATAACCTCTTAACCTGCGAACCAGCCATTTTGTTCCCAAAAGTCGAGTATGAAAAGACAACTCCGCAATTATTCCATGTTTTTTGTGAATTATTTCATCCAGTTATACAGCGTTGCCAAGGTGATGTCCAAACTCTTTATTTTTGTTTATCACATACTGTATTATACACTACAAGAATGAAACCCATGATTTAGAATTGGCTCAGTTTCCTCCAGGATAAGATGGGTGAAGTCACCTTGGGTACCAGTGCATTGTGTGATGTGGTCACCAGGGAGCAGGTCCATTACATGAACATTTAATAACCAAGATGCATCACACTATCCTGCACCCTGATATTAACTGAATGAATTCTAAGTAATGGTACTCTTATTAATTACAAGAGGTAAACGACGTATTACTCTTTTCCCTAAATGAAGTCTGATGTATGCTGTTCAGGTCTTTAGGATGCAATCAAAGTTTAAGTGGCCTTTGGTGCTGGAGAAGCAGTCTATTGTAAGTTACTAGGCAACCTAAAAGCAATTCATATTTTGGCCCTCTGATAAATTGTGCAAATTTCAGTCCATACTACTCAGTTCATTAGGATGCAGTCCACTATATGCTGCTCTGGTCACTAGAATAGACTCTAATACTTGGCTACTCCATTCAGTGGGACCTATTCCAGTATAAGCCATCTATTGCAAGGAATTCTAATAACCTGCATGCACCCCATCATTTGATACACTAATCACCTTTATAAAGTCCAGTCTAAAGCACTTTGGTCAAAGGGATGTCATCCACTACAAGCTTCTCTGGTCACCAGCAGACAGGCCATTACACAGCTCTCTTATCACTTGACACAAATGAGACACCACCCTCCCAGCTGAAACAGACTGAAAAGCTCTGTCCCTTGACCTTGTTCATTTTGGTTCCTCACCTCATCCTCTTCAAGGGTGATCAGTCGAACAACAACAATGTTGATGGAGTTTCCAATACTGGCGTCGTGGAATAAGCTGGCCACCTACAAGAACAATGACAATTAAAAGCCATCGGTCACTCAGTTTGCTTTTGCTGGCTCGTGCTTGTATCACTTAATCTAACCCTTATTTTCCCCATGTGGTTTTCTGTTGTTTACACTAAAGTTAAAACTGTAAACACCAGCAGCAAACAAAGCCACTGGCCAAGCGGCAGCCTGGGCAGTATCCATGAAAAAAGTGACTCTATTATGAAGAGGAATGGCTCTGTCGACAAAATACAAAAGTGGGAGCATAAGTAGCTTGGAGACCACCAAGATAGCACAACAGGAGAGAGTATGGGGTCAGAGAGAGTCTGCATACCATTCAGGAACCATGATATGAGGACTCAGCAAAGAATATTGAGATTCCATCAAACAGAGCAAGACAAGGGACAAAGACAGACTGGGAGGACACTGATGCTAATTAGTAAGCTGGCACATTTGACTGCTGGCTATTAGAAATGATCTAAAAGGGACAAGGTGTTCCTGCCCTTCCGCCCATTTTTCTAGGAGTTCCCTCAGTGATCTGGCTGTTACTAATGCCCACACACCACACACTTGTGTTGGTAGAAGCTACTCACCATGTTCATGACCGTCAGCACATAGTTCTCCACGTTCTCACTGCCATGGTACTCCACCATCTTGCGGTCAGCCACCACTAAGGTCTCTACCCACTTTTCTTTGCTGATTGAACGCTGACGGATTCTCCGTGGCCGCTGATGCCTCTGTTGCCATTTTTCTCGCCTCCTCTCCTCCTGCGCTTGGCTTCTATGTGACTCTAAAGGGAACATCAACAGAAAATCAACAGAGCTGAAAAGACTGGTGCTGAAGGAGAGTTAAACTAACAAAACCACAACCAACAATCTCTTCCTGGCATCATATTCTTGAAAGAACAAGACTAACACAATTAAGTTATAGTTAGTACTGATGTGGGCATATCCCACAGCTGGACTACTGCACAGGCCTAGAATATGGTACAATGCCCAGGCCACAGCATACAGCCTCTCAAATGAGGTGCACCATCAACTCTGACAAGCTTCCTCACCTCTTATTCCACATGGTCCATTCACAGGGGTGGCCTTGGTGTCAGGCCGTTCCGTAACATGCCGCCTAAATATCATATGGGGTTTCCTCTCTTCACTGCTGCTTTCAGCCTCTTCCAGTGGTTCAATAAAGAAATCCTCACCAGATAGCTGAAACACACCTGTCTGGGAAAGAAGAGGGTCTAACATTACTGAAGCACTTTTAGCAACATGGTTAAGTTTCCATAACTGAAGGACACAGTGATGGCACCATTTATTTGGACCTGACAAATCCTGTTATTACGCAGATGCATTCAGTACCACATTAATCTGATGAAGATGTACCCAGGGAACTCTAACAGGAGATTAGGGGGCTTATTATAACAACCATCAGCACAATTTTAAAGAGCTGTCCGACAGGGGTGCAAGTGTAAAGTACCTGAAAAGAATGTGTCCACAGGGTCTGCCCTCCAAACTAACCTTGTTCTAAAGGGTAGGAGCAAAGGAGCTGGTAAAGGGGCAGCCCTTTACTCAATGTGGCCAAGGCCATGGACTATGGTGCATTTGGTTATTGGGGTAAACACCATTGTGTTCATTATGTAAAGAGTTAATGAGCCCTAACGTTCTCAAACCTGCTTAATCAAATTTTGGAATTCTGGGATGTGGGAGTCTAACCCAGCACTAGACAGAAGGGAGGAACCAATCCTGAATGACACACTAGTTCACTGTAGGGTCTACTCAGGTGCACAAGGTCAGTTTTGAATTGTCAATTAACCTAATCTACACATTTTTGGAAAAAGAAGTGATCAGAATAGAGGCACATGGAAACAAGGAGAACATGCAAATTCCAAGCAGATAATGACTAAGTGTAGGCGTTGAACTTAGGACACCAAGTTTCTGAGGCAGCAGTACTAGGTAATGCATGGCCATGCTGCTCATACGGCAAGCGTTGTGATTACTAATCACTTCAGATAAGTGTCATGAATGGTAAATATGAATTCCTTCATTTTGCCCTAGATAAAACATACCATAAATAGATGGATGGCCATTATGGTGTAGCTTTTAGCAGGGTGCTGAGTTCATCTTCTTTATCAGAGTGCCCTACAATGAATTGCTTGGGTACTATTTTGTACCCTCTTCCATGGGGATATATGGCAGCTTCCTAGGACTCTAATTGAATAAATAGATTCACAAAAGACAAGGCCAAATCTGTCTTACTTACACTGAGCTGATATCCCTCAACTTATGAAGCCCATAAGGTGCCCCCTTTCTTCTCCATACTCCTGATAGCAACACTTCTTGCTAGCATTGGGCTCTGCTTTCCTCAGACTCACCCAGGAATCCCCAGAATCCTGCACTCACTGGGCCCTCCAGGCCTTACAGTTGTCTAAGGGATATCCATCTTATGGAACCACATTTTTACCCACTAGTTACTCACCAGGCCCCCACAGGCACTAATAGCTGCTCTCCCTCTCTGAGATGCCTGGTTCTGAACATCTCCAATGAAGTGGCAGGAACTGCGGTCATGTTTCCAGATCTTGGCTCCAGCGAGGCCACCATGCCTTCTCTCGGATATGAAACCTGGTGCCAGCAGGTTATGATTGACAGTCAAGTTAAACAGCAGTTCCTGCCCGATGGACAACCTTGTAGTAAATGTGCTCAGAGATATGTGCTGAGGACAGGTCCCGCTTGTGAATTCCACGCACATAGCTAGGTGACCAAGACTGAGAGATGGTCTGGCCAATGTCGTCCACTTGGATGGGGTAGACAACCTCAAACTGGTCAAAATCCTTGGACCACCTATCTGAGATCAGTCCAAAAAAAAAAGAATGTTAACCACACTGCCTTCTGGGAACAAAGAAATCACACACATACACAAATCTGATGTGATATTTTCTTGTGCAGTTCCTCTTGAAGTCTGAAAGTTTCTGGTGCACAAATGTCCCCGCATTTATCTAGCAACCTGAACTCTACTTAGATCTCAAGGGGTCCACTGTAACAGTCTATAGCCCAACACTCTCCTGCTGCCACACGGACAAACAGCAGGCTGGCATGCTAGGCACAAGGGTCTCATAATACTATTAAATACTTTCATGAAGAAAAGCAAGAAGGATATGATAAGATATATGTCAACATTGCCAATGATGTGGTCATCAAATTGCATTCAGGAGTTGGAAACTCAAACATGCCAGAAGAGCAGTCTGGCCTGATCACTCCTTAAAACTGGGAGCTAGTGGATATCCTCTGACACTGGCCTCTCCACTACTCCAAACACTCACTGAGCTTTGTACCTCCTCTATGCTGGACATCATGTTGATTGATTTGCTCAAATCAAGGTGGTCCTGGACCTTTAATGGTCACTCAGGGCTGGGGCTCAAGACATTGATATGAAGGGTAGAAAATAGATTGATGGATTCTCCACTTATGCTGCAGAAGTGGTTATTTTGAATTATTGAGCTTTTTAGCTACTGTACAATTGTAGTGTGCATCTAGATATTCATCCAGCCAGCCATCTGTTCCTTTCATTACTGGATAAGGGGAACCAAGCACCTAACCCAGACACACTGAGCATATCTCAGAGACCAGTTTGAGGTTGGAAAACCAGAACATCACAGGGCACAGTTGAACATCCCTTCTGTATGCTTTCTCCTACTGAGAGAATAAACAGCGGGCAATTAATCATACATGAATGTGGTATGGAGGTGGAAAGAAGCCAGAGTAACTACATTACATGAGGAACATACATACTCCACACAGACATTGACATGGCTAGAAATTAAATTTTAACACAACAATAGTCACAACTCTTCCAATCTGACACTTAGAGATACATCTTAGTTAGATGCCATTGGCCTGTCCTGTACCATCAAGACTAAATTGAAAACTGAGACCTCCAAGCCAGGACAAAAATTCTTGTATATAAAGCCACAGTACTTACAACCCTACTTTACAATTTAGAATCCTGCACAACATACAGCAGGCACTTAAAGTGCCACATAGATTTTAACAGCTGAGAGGTGTCAACAACTGACAGGGTGGCCTGGAGAAAGCTTGTTTGTGCTTTGGTGTGGGTGCTGCACATTACAATCAAAATCTCCATAGTGCTGCAGAAATTAGGCACAGACATAGAAAGTAGACAGCTGTTGCCAAAACGACACAAACAATCACCACCATTTCTCTCTGTCCACACTGCAGAAGAGTATGTGGGTCTAGGATTGGCATCATTACCCACCCTAAGAGCCAGGGCCCAGAAGGAGAACAGTCATACTTGATTTCAGGTGACCACCAATGATAAGTCACTGTTGGCCTAGATAAACTGCCTGCCCATGGCAACTCTGGGCAGCTGGGCACTCCTTAAAATTATTAATTGAGCCATGACAGTGTTCATAACAACATACTGAAGTGGAATGGCACTTTGCCAACAGGAATCTAATTCCTGCTCAAAACTAGATGAAAAGAGCTAACAGGAGAGGATGTTCTCCTGCCTGCAGTGAATCTGTGTGTAGGCTTTTGTTTTGTTATTGGTGAAAGTCTGTAGAAAAACAACCACCAATATCACTAAACCCACTTATAATGACTCAGTATACAATATAAACAGGAATGGCAATTCAAAAGCACAATATCATGGGAATGTGAAGATCTGCCTCTCCCCCTCATTTATTTGTCAAGGATCCTGTCTTCATTTTAAAAGCAGAGTATTATGGGAAAATGAAGCTCTGGCTCTCCTCTTATTTGATGTTCAATAATCCAGTCTTCACTTTAAATGCACAGTATTATGGGAATGTGCCTTTCTTGTTTATTTTGTATGCTTCGTAAGAGATTAGTAATAACTTTATAGCAAAAAATGCATATATTTGCACATTCCAAACATATGAAAAGGGAAAAGGACATGTGGATTATGCAACACAAGCAACATGAGAATTTTCTTCTTTTTTCCACGGATGTTTTTCACATCGTTTGCCGTTGTCCAGTGTTGGTTACCATTCTGCCTCTCTGAGATGCCTGGTTCTGAACATCTCCAATGAAGTGGCAGGAGTTGCTGTCATCTTTCCAGATCTTGGCTCCAGTGAGGCCACCATGCTTTCTCTCAGATATGAAACCTGGTGCCAGCAGGTTATGATTGACAGTCAAGTTAAACAGCAGTTCCTGATGCCGATGGACAACCTTGTAGTAAATGTGTTCAGAGATATGTGCTGAGGACAGGTCCCGCTTGTGAATTCCACGGACATGGCTAGGTGACCAAGACTGAGAGATGGTCTGGCCAATTTCATCTACTTGGATTTGGTACTCATTCAGTTAGAATTTTTGTTATGTAATTTCTCCACTAAAAAATGTTACACTAAAATTATTTCATGGCCATCACTACAAACTACATGGAGTAAGTAACATATGAAAAAATCTGATTTTTGAGTGAAGTATTCCTTTAATTCAGGTGAACCACTGAGACTGAAGCCTTTGCTTAAAGCAATAAGAGTAAAGCAGGAAACATGGATGGATTACCACACCACTGCATGCTAAATACACACGGACACCCACCCTTACTCTCATACAGGGCCAGTTGAGAGTGGCCTAACGTGCACATGTTTGGGATGTGGAAGAAGAACTGGAGAAAATCCCTTTTGACCATGTCCTCTCTTTCTCAGTATCTCTGATGATCTGTAAGTATAACAAAAAACAACTTTTCTTTTTGCATAATTCTTTCATATCGTTACAGTATGAGGATGCTGTGGCTAGTGTTATTCGCTCATAGTTTGAAGAGAGTGGGTTTTGAATCTTCTCTGCTCCCAATGTCTGTGTACGTTTTTTTCTCAAGCGTTCCATCCACATGCCAAATATGCATATGCCAGAAAAAGTGACACCTTTAAGCAGGCCCAGTCAGGTGGGCCCATGAGTGTGCTCTGTGATTGACTTTTGTTCCGTCCAGTATTAGCTCCTTTATTTTGCACTTGATTCTGTTGGGAAAGACACTGAAATCCGTGAACCTGATGTGCAATAAGTGGGCCAGAAAATGAACAAATGGCCTTTGTATAGTAAAGACCAACCCATGAACCTAAGACACATCAATATTATGAATACTCACACGTACTCATACCATGAAATAACATTCTTGTGCTAATACAGGGTCACAAAGAACCTTGGTTGGGGTGAAAGCTCTAATATTAAAATAACAGCTTACTTGTGGAGCACAGACAGGCTAAATGACTGGTTTATGACCACAAAATATGGGAAAGGGTTTAAAGGTCTTAGTCACCAGACAGCAGTGCTGGTCTGTACAAATTTATGCACTACCTGTGGACTTGTTCACAGTGACTTTTGTATAACTTGGTGTTCTAAAGGTATTTTAAAAAGATTTTTTGCAATCAACACAAATGATTATGTCCTTCTAAATTAACAGTAAAGAACAATCAGAAAAGGACTGATTTGATCCTTTTGATCAGATTTGTTATCCACAAATGTCTTTAAAAGTCACATAATTAACTAAATGTAGTCCACATGCGTCCCATTAGGGCGTTTCCCATGAGTTTTTGTGGCATTTTGCCTATGCAGGGGCATTCACCCAGGATGACCCCCTCTCAGCCGCTCATCCTCCATGAGATCTACATGACCTCTGGATGACACAGCAGCCTCCTCTACCACCGTGCCAAAGGGATACTCTGTGACCTCAAATGGAGAAGCTGCTGCTTAGTGACCGAGAGGTTCCGGGTTCAAGGCCAGCATCTCCATATGAGGAGGTAAAATGAGGACCAGGGCACTGAGTGATTTCTCACTGGTGACAAATATGTAGATCTTTGTTATGTCCCACAGTTGCTAATTAGAATTCCTAGGGAGTGCAGAAAGCAAATATTGACATTTGATATTGACTAGCCCCAGTCTGGAGAAGTGGAGAAAAAAAATCTTAAATCTTAATACAATTTTCTAAAGAAATGATGAAACAATGAAGGAGTCTGGTCAAGATGTCCATCTAAAGGCCCATATTAACTCAAAAGGAATTACACTTGACTCTTAGAAATAAAAAGTGGCATCAGCTAAAATAAAGTCTAGGCTTTATTGCAGATTGATAAAAATGAAAAACCTTGGTTAAAAAAGCTTACATGATATTTTTGACTAAATGCATGTAGTAGACTCTGGCATCCAGTGGATGGAGGCTGTGTGGTCTGCTGAGACCAAAACTGACTTTATGTTAAGTGACACATCTGCTGCAACATAATGCTGTCTCAGCCACAGAGCATGGTGTTGGCACCATTAAGTTACTTCGATGGTTCTTACAGTTAACATATGGATTTATTCTGAATATAGAATTTAACATGGGGCAGCAAAGAGCACAGAAATCACAGAGTATAAACTGCTGCAGTTCACAGCACACAAGGACTTACAGCATCATTCGTCTCTGACAGGACAATGGGCCATGACATAAGCCCAAAAAGCACAGAGGAAAATGAAGTTTTTAAAAATACAAAATGTAAATTTACTTACAGTAGCCTAATCAGACCACACTCCAGTTACGAAAATGAGTTGAAAACTTGGACTATCCATCTTAAATGAGGTTCAGCAATTTTACAAAGACAGATGTGCAAAACTGGCAGAGTCCAAATGTGAAAAGCTGCTAGAGGCTTATTCTGGAAGACACATGGATGAAACCAAACACTAACTGAATCCTTACTGTATGTGAGTATGTGTGGATGGGGGAGTTATTATGGAATAGGTTTCCATCTGCTGCTTATGAATGGTTATGGGGTAATTACTGTCAAATGTACAGAGTTGCGTGAAATTTGTGCGTAAATGTGCTAATCAACCTGCAACAGGTTTCCACTCTCCAGCGCCATGACTAATGACTATAAAAACCTTACCTCGAAATTTCTGTCTTCCTAACCTCAGACTACCACTTTACTATGCTAATCTGGAAAGGACTAAGTTAATTTAAATGGATTTGTAGAATTACGTTGCCACACTGATTTCGAACTTTTTGCTGGTTGACAAATGCCTAAACAATCCTAATAAAATAAATCAATCACAAGTATAAAGTGACATAATGCAATAAAATGTGATGGAGACCAAGAGCAGCAAGTGATTGCTTGCAGTGTCATCTAGGAAGGCATTGGCCTTTCAACCCTAAAGCTGCTGAGTCATTCCCACCTCTGACCGTCTTTTACCCTGGAATAAGTTATTTAATTCAGTTCAGTTTATTTATTTTTTTTCTTAAGAGACTGCATTCCTTTAATATTGTGACATCCTTCACATATTCTTCAACTCTGTGATGCCAGAGCCATTTCCTGGGTTGTAGAGTGCTGGAAAAGTACCATCATTTCAACAGAGATCCACCAAATTAACAAGCCAGATAAAAGGACAGGCTCCATTACAGGGTTCATTCTGGACCTCCAGAGGTTGTAGTGAAGTAGAGAATGAAGACAAAAACTGAGTGCCATTATGAACAATGCTGCTCATCCTCTCTCTGACATACTTACACTGAGGTTTTTCAGCAGCAGTGTGACAAGAAACGCTATGGGGGCTCCTTTATACCAAGAGCAATACGTCTGCATAATGCTTCACTGGGACTGGGAATGCCAAGTCAGAAGGTTTCTTGTTTTTTTATTTTTCTTCTTTTTTTAGTCATTCTGGTGTGTGTTCAGACCATAGCATGTGTATATATATTTATCTATTTATTTATTTAAAGAGCTTCTGTAAAAGGCAAATTTTCCCTGGGGACAAATAAAGTTCTATCTATCTATCTATCTATCTATCTATCTATCTATCTATCTATCTATCTATCTATCTATCTATCTATCTATCTATCTATCTATCTATCTATTGTCCCATGAGGGAAAATTGGTTTGCCAGATATGCCACAAGGTAACATTAAAAAACACCAACAAAGAACACAGCCATCGAATATAAACTTAGTACAACTTACTAATATAGTAGTCAGCATAATACGTATCTATATAGACTATTTCTTCAGACCACTTAATCCTGAGTAGGCTCATGGGGAGCTGCAGCCTATCCCAGCAAGCAAAGGGTGCAGAGCAGCAGCAGTTTGTGCATGGGGTGCCAGCTCATTGCCACATATACGTAGCTATTAAACCAAATTTGACTCATGATTGATGCAAATGATAACAGTTCATCCAATGGTTTAAGCCCATAGATGTCTGTTAAAGTTGAACTTATTTAGAAGATTAACAGCAGTTAGAATGCAGGAGTATTTGAACCAGTTGCTTTTTATCTTTGGAGCCTTGAGCCTGTAACATGATGGCAAAAACTAAACTGAAGAATGTACAGGTGAGTCCTGTCAGACAGAATGCATGCTGCTTTTCCAGAATACCTGCTTATTAGACAGGTCTGTTAGATTTCACTGTTGAGACTTTGTTATTTTACTGCTCCATTTTACAATTTGATTTATTCTGTTTTTGTTGCTGACATTAAGATTTCCAAACCAGGCCAGCAGAACATAAGTTAAAATTGACTCAATATAAGTTTTATAAAAGATTGTCAGAATGGACATAAACTGAATTTGAACCAACTGCACAAAACCTCTGTAAATAATTGTAAATCCATCCATCCATTTTCAAACCTATTTCTCCTAAACAGGGTCATGGGGAGCTGGGGTTGTAAAGCATCTTAGGATGGTGATCACTAATGAACATTCCTTCCACCCACTTTATAACCTGCTTGTCCAATTTAGGGTCCTAGATAGTAACTCCATTTGGTGATTTGAGAGGGGGGTGTCAGAGAGTTGCCCTGCATACTCACACTGGCAATCTGGGATAGCCACTTTGCTTAACTCTCACAAACTGTGAATGTGAGAAAAAAAATCACTGAGGATATTGAGAGACACCCATTGAAACACAAGGAGAACATGTAAACTCCACAAGTAGTGCCCAGCTATTAATTAAAAGGTGCTTTAAACATAAAGGTTGTTTTATGGTTATGCCACTTTGGTGGTGTGCCTAGGTCATTGGAGATGAATAGACACGCTTGCTGGTTCCATCCCCACCTGTGACTCTGAGTAAGTCATTTAGCCAGTCCCTGCTCCAGTTGTACAAAATACACATAATTACACTCTACCTCTACACTTGTAAAGCATCAGCCATAAATAGAATAATTATAACATGCACTCTCTCTGGGCGCTGCCGTCTTGGTGTGATTGTGCCCACGTCCCCGGGTGTCACTGGGGGTCGGCTTCTGCTCTCTGCGCCCCGTCTAACTGCAAGACTTACCTGTTGTCCCCGTCGCTTCGCCAGATCTGCATAAGAAGAGGAAACAACCTTGAAGGAGACAAGTCAGTGATACGAGTCCGCGGGACACCAACATGCTTGGCCTCTGAAGGGAAACTCGTCGAACTTGAGACAGCACGATGTCCTCGGAGGGGGCACCGCTGCGCGTGCACTTGGACTAAAGCAGCATTATCGGGGCAAAAAAAGAAATGAAATCAAAGTAATGCAGTAATCCAATGAACGTCCCGTCTGTGCATGTCAGCCCATTTCGGTGCGCCGCATCTGTCCTCCCGCTCGACCTTTATGGTCGGTCACCCTTCATTTGCATAACCCCCCGGGCGCCCCGGTGTTCCGCTTGCGTGCCCCGCGTCTGTGTGGGCGGCAGTCCCATTAGCAAACAGCACCTCTGCAGACGCGACTGTTTCTCTCGTGAGAACGGACTGATAACAAAAGTCTCCCAACTTTCTCAAGTGGGGGACTGAGGAGGTTAAGGGTGGGGGAGGCTCCTCCTCTGGAGAGAAAACGAACGACTAGAGACGCTCAGCGGTGCGAGTCGGAACAACAGTGTGAGGGAGAACCGCGCCGATTGTCCTGCCAGGCAGTCTCAAGTGACCGTGGTGGCCACCAGTATACGTGTAGCGCATGCGCTGGGAACAACGAGTCTGTGCACTATGCGTTAAGTCTGGGTGTATTGTGCGAGGTCTTTACAGTAAGATTATGTCGCAAATATCAAGTCGGGGCTCATCAAAGTCATTTTTAACAACGACGATAACGGTACTTTCAAGTAACAATAGCGGTACTGAATTGATACAGTGCCTATCAAATATGCTAACCCCCTGGAAATTTTAATATTGTGTTATTATAGAACACAGAATCACCACGGATGTAATTTGACTTTTTGACAATGACCAACAGAAAAAGACTCTTTAATATCAAAGTGAAAACAGATCTCTGCAAAGCTGCCTAAATTAATTACACCTCAAAAAATCTGATTGTGTATAAGTATTTACCCCCCTTACTATGACACACCTAAATCACCAGTGGTGCAGCCAACTGGTTTTAAAAGTTACAGAATTATTTCAGTGGAGATCACCAGTCTGGGGTTTCAGAGGACTGTACCATAATTGCACCTTATCTAGAAAGTTCAGTTAATGGTTAATCAACATGGCTTTCTAACTTACACAGTAAAGGCAAGAAATAATCCCAAGCAGCTCTGTAAAATGGTGAAGAAAAGCACAAGTCACGGAATGAAGACAAGAAAATATTCCTTGGAATCCAGTTAAATCAACCATGACAAAATGGAGAAAGTAAGGGACTGCTGTAAATCTGCATAGAGCAGGCCTTCCACAAAAACTGAATAATCATGCAAGAAGACAACTAGTGAGGTTGTCTACCAAGAGACCCATAAGAACTCAGAAGGAGTGACAAGCTACAGTCATAAAGACGGGAAAAGGTGTGCAGACAGCAACTATTGTAGCTTTATGAGAAACAGGCAAAGAGAAAGATACTGTTAAAAAATATAGATAGATAGATAGATAGATAGATAGATAGATAGATAGATAGATAGATAGATAGATAGATAGATAGATGTATGACATCTTGGCTTGAGTTTGCCAGAAGGCACATGGGAGAGACAGAAGTCAGCTGGAAAAAGGTTCTATGGTCTGATGAGCCTAAAACCGAGCTTTTTGGTTATCAGACTAAATGCCATGTTTGGCATAAGTGTACGATAGAAAATAATAAAAAAAAAAAATAATACCCCCCACTGTGAGACATGGTGGTGGCAGCATCATAATGAGGAGATACTTCTCTACATCAGGCCCTGGAAGGCTTATGAGGGGAAAACGAATGCAGCAAAATATGAGGGGATTTCTGGAGGGAAACCTGATGTGGTGTAGTGGTTAAGGATGTGGACATCAAAACCTGAGGTGGTGGGTTCAAATCGTGCTACTGCCACTGTGTGACCCTAACCAAGTCACCTGAGCTCCCTCTGCTTCAATTGGAAAACCAAAAGAAATGTAACTAATTGTATCACAAATATTGTAAGTTGCCTTGGATAAAGAAATAAGCCAGTATAAAATGTACTGATGCTTGTGCTTTGGTATAAGATTTGTTTCCCTGTAAGACAACAATCCCAAGCATAAATTTCAAGCCAAATGAAAATTTGTGGCTGGACTTATAAAAGGCTGATCACTCGCGATCTCCATGCAAGCTGGCAGAGCTTCAACAGCTTTTAAAGGAAGATCAGAGAGCAATGGCAGTGTGGAGACGTGCAAAGCTGCCAGAGAGCTGTGTGCACTGACTGAAGGCTGCCTATCTCCTAGACCCGGACTTTAAGGGGCAGAATACTTAATGCCATCAATTCTTTTGTGCTGTATATTTGTCATTAACGTAGATCACTTTACAGAGATCTGTTTTCACTTTGATATTAAAGAGTCTTTTTCTGTTGGTCATTTTCAAAAAGTCAAATTACATCCGTAGTGATTCAGTGTTGTATGACAATAAAATGTAAAACCTTGCGCTACTTTGCACAGAGTGCCGGAGGAACTTAGAACTTTAAAATGTGTTGACAATCTTTAAAGAAATGTTGATTTTCAGGTAGCAAATACGGAAACAATTATCAAATTAAACCAATTAAAGTAACGCATTGTTCTTCAGTGTCCCTCTCGCATTTACTGTGCAGTCAAATGTTTTGCAGCAAATGACTAAATGGTGCCTCGTTTTCTAATTTACGTAGTAAATTAAAGAATAACTGAAAAGACGTCATGTAGTATGAGTAGTACATTTAAAACAATTTCAAGATAACCGTCCATCCATTTTCGAAATCCGCCTTTGCGTCACATGGATCAAAGAGCAAACGGCAGAACCCAACGCTGATGGTCGCGGGTTTGGGGTCGTCAGGGACACGTCCACTGCAGGGCACTGCAGCTAGAGACCTGAGCATCATTTGACAGCAAGGCTACATGTGCCATGCCACCAAATTCAAACTGGAAGATTTTGCGATACGTTTAAGATGTCCTCGTCACTCACTGTCATAAACAGAAGAAGGCTTCACAAACCACGGAATATACACCAGATAAATGAACGGCCAGCCTGCAGATGTAATAATGAAGACTTGTCCTTGTAAGGCACCTATAGTGATGGTGACCAGAGGACTTAAAAAATCATACTAACGGGTTCCGTGAGCATTTCACTTTAATGTTAAAAGGTACTCCCATCATCCAGTCTTCTAAAGCAGCTATGACTTAATATTAGACTTATATTGAATCATGAGATCTTTAGTAAATCCGACAACACTAATATCATTTGTAGAAGATTATTTCTTAAATATATTTACAGATGCAAATCCACGCAATAACGCATTTATTTGAGAAAAGTGTCAAAATCTCATTGAAAGAAACGGGCCAGAAAGAGGGAGATGTTAAACATGTGCAGTTAATCTCAATATCAAGCCTCACTACTACTGCTCTAACTAAATCAAAGAAATCAAGGTCACATTGCAGCCGAAGCTATATATTTAAAAAATCTACAGGAGAATTCATTGGCTGTAGGAAAGGCGTCTCAATTTTCAGTGTGTACTGTACATGGTTCCAGTAAAACCATGCACAAAATAGACTTTTACTCGCACATGTGCGAGTTCACAAAGTGTGTTTGAAGTATTTATGACCTTATCTCGCTCTTCCAACACCAAAGAAATAACTGAAAACATATAAATAGCGGAAACATCCTAAGAATAAACAGCGTAAAGACGGAGCGACTTCCATTCATCCAGGCTCAGTTTAAGAGAAATTCTATTGTTGTGTAACGGCGCCATCTGGTGGCCATTTGAATAAACTCGGAGAGGGTTTGGAGTACAGTATTACTCCCATTCTTAGCTATTCACTTGCCGTGGTGTTAACATCTGATTGGTTCATCTCGATTTGTTTGGGATGCATCTATTGAATTATATTGATTGATTCGCGTTTTGGGAACTCGATACCCAAACACTCACAGCCACAAACACTCACCCACCAGCGTACATCCTCAACGTACACACTAATATACAGGTACATAGAGACTTCGATGCTAATGGTCTAGGAACACATACACAAAAAGCGGCCAGCGTGAAAACAAGTCGCAATTCATTCATAAATGCACGTTTCACGTTGTCCTCGTAGGATTTTTTCCGGAGAAACCATTAGGCCAAATTGGGCCTCTCTGACTGGTAATTTTCTCTGCAGCAGGCTGATTCCACCCGTTCTCTGCTACACTTTTACTACACTATAAGTTAATAATAATAATAATAATAATAATAATAATAATAATAATAAGGTTAGTAAAAATAAATAATTTCCAATGGATTTGATCCGAGTACACGATGTAAGTTTGAATAACTTGTATTTCAGTTATTTTAAAGTATTGTATAAAAGTAATAGAAATATCACCTTACCACTAATTTTCTGAACCCACATGATTCAAACTGAGGGTAGGACCAGAGACTCTGTAGAAGATTGTGTTTTGCGTATGATGTCGTCTTGTGCTGCTTTCAGCCGCCTGCTCTCCGAAAAATAAAGCTGCCCTGGTGATTCTTCAAGAGCGATGACATTTTGGGTTTAATAAGGAACCCTCCACATGAACTTTCTAGAAAGAACCACTCATTCAGATTCGTAGCCGGTTCCAAAAATGTCATGAATATGATGATAGATTTATGAAATAACTGCGGATTTATGATTGTAAAAGCACTCTTGATGCATGCAATAACACAGGTTAAGTTCAGGTGTTCATGGTTTGTTACCTGCTATAACCCACTATAAATTAAAGATTTCTATTTAGCTCACTTATTAAGAGCATTTTCAAAGCTTAAGATCCAATTTGATATGCAAAGATCCCATCTTAGGACGAAATGAGTCCTTGTCAAGCAACACATCCACGACGAACGACACAGCTTGCAGTAAAGTGCCATTGAAGAGCCGTTAGTTTTAGGAGTGATAGTGCGGCACACCGAGATGTGCTGTCACGGTGTCACCATACCATGGCAAATGTTCAGATCTCATAGTCAGTCTACTTGCTTTTCTTTACGATAACTAAAAACACATTGGTCCGTCCCACCACAAAGCTCAAAGAAGCACTGACAAGCCTCTCCTTTGCTTGTAATCGTTACATTTTATAAACATACTTTCCAGTTACAAAAGAGACTGGCAAACTGTAGGACAAGAGTTGTTTGGCTATATAAATTATATATTTATATAAATAAATTATTATTATTATTATTATTATAGGGTCATCTTTTTTATATTTTATGCACATTTCTAGTTAGCACTGTTTCTGCTTTGTTATATATTCCATACGTTACTGCTGAAGCAGATTTCCCTTCATGGGTTAATTATCTATCTATCTAGTGCTCTTCAGTTCTATCTATCTATCTATCTATCTATCTATCTAGTGCTCTTTAGTTCTATCTATCTATCTATCTATCTATCTATCTATCTATCTATCTATCTATCTATCTATCTATCTATCCTGACGTCACCGCTTTGCTCATTATTGGATGGTCAACCTGGTCTCTGGGCGCACGGACACATTGAGTGATAACTTTTAAAACATTACATTCTCCTTGAGTTGTGTTTCCTTTTTTCTGCTGACATCCAGTTATTGTCATATTACAGTAACTATATGTTATTATACAGTACAACATGATGTACAGTTTTTGCACTGTTTCAAGTAGACTCTATACACTACAGTACAATTAATAAACACTTGGCAGTAGCATACAGTCAGTCATGTAGGTGTAATTCCTCTGTACGCGCACTTTCGGTATGGAGGCTGTACATTCTCGGCAGTGCAGAGTGAATTTTCTCCCAGCACTCCAGCTTTCTTCCACAGTACAGATATATTACTGTTAGGTTCACTGGAGACATTAAGTAACCTCGCCTTAAGGGTGTCTGCGCGAGTGTTTGACGCTATGGAGAAACAAACACTCCGTGGCGCCCATGCTGTCAGGGTAAGCTCCAATCCCCTTCCGTCCCAAAACTGAAAAAGGCGGAGTCAGAAAACGGAGTAATGCGTGAACGAGTGAGTTGTTTTGGCTAAGGTGCTCTCTGGAGAATTTTAAAGCTCTCACCTTTAAGTATCGTGCCACTCCATTTTCGCTTTGACTCCTCTAAAACAAGCAGCATTTCATTTCGAATGTGGATGTACACAAACGGCATTGGCTTTCTGCCCGGGAAGATTCCTGCCTTGCACCAGAAAAAGGCTTCAGCTAATCGTGAACGTCTAAAGAACAAAATGAGGCACATAATAGGAGGATGCTGGGTTTAAAATCAAGCACATTACTTACAACAATAAAATAATGAAAAATTCGCTCTCCTTACACAGTATTTTATATAAGGTATCTTATACGTACCATTTGTACATGTAAAACTCCAAGTGCAAAGTGAAAAATTGTATTTAAAAATTAATTTAAACATGTCCTCTATCATCTAGGTTCTTGTGTAAACACATTCTGCATGATGGTAGTATATGTTTATGAATACGAATACACATTTTGGATATAAATATGCCTGCAAGTATCCACTGAAATGTTACCAGCACTTCTGTATGCTTTGCATAGTCTTTCTGCTCGCTTTTGAAATTCTCTTTAAGATAAAAGTACCCTGCGGTGGGCTGGCGCCCTGCTCGGGGTTTGTTTCCTGCCTCGCGCCCTGTGTTGGCTTGGATTAGCTCCAGCAGACCCCCGTGACCCTGTAGTTGGGATGTACCGGGTTGGATAATGGATGGATGGATTTAAAAAAGTATTATAAATAGACACGCGAAAAAATAAACAAATGGTGCTGTGAGTTAAACTGATCTTTGAGCACTGTGTGTCATTTGGGAGCTCGCAAGAATTCTATCAGTTTATATAGCCTTTCGCACTCCGGGTGATTCTCCTTCTTTTCCAAAGGCTGCAATGGAGAACATACAATCAGAAGGGTAAAATGCAAGTGATCTCCGTGTGCTACGTTATTTAATGCGGTTCTGTGTGTTGACTGTGGTCCTTTCATGGTCTTTCATGCTATAACAGGTCCTTGTCAAGATTCAGCGTTTAGGTTTCCTGATTTGACACAGAACGAGTTTGCGATTGGCTATCAAGCACATTGAACAGCGGAGCTGAGGCTGTTACTAACCATCCTTTGGCCGTTAATGATCTGTCAACATTCTGGGCGTGGGACCCTGGTGCATCTTTTGGAGATTAGTTAGGTGTTGCTTTGCCTGATTATGAGATATGATAAATGCTTTCGAGTCACCTACCAGTTGCTTTATTCCAGCTGCACTTCAGACCAATGGGGGTCTTAGGGGGGCGGTCCCAGAGACACACACTAGTATTAAACTGCACCCCTCACCTCCACCTCCTCTCAAATGCCGGCTGAGAAGGTCTGTCGAGGTGTGGTGCCGTTACTGATGCTCTTGCCTACTGGGATCTCATGCGTACATTTCGCATTTTATCAGTTGGTTTGTTTCGATCGGCGAGCTGTAATCGGGGCTTTGATATGCTCACTGTGGTGACCGATGTCCCTGGGATACTGTTATTGTCCACCGGGATGACCGAGTCGCAGAACGACACCCGCCGAGTCTTGAACGCCTCGACAGGAGGGCATCACTTCAGCACCCTCGACGATATCGATGTGACCGCGGACGCCAGTCCGGTGCTGAGAATCTTCATCTCCATCGTGTACTCTGTTGTTTGCGCAGCAGGGCTGGTGGGCAACTTGCTGGTTTTCTTTCTGATGAAGACGAAGCAAGGCTGTAAAAAGTCCAATATCAATTTCTTCATCCTTAACTTAGCGGTCACTGACTTCCAATTTGTTCTAACCCTACCCTTTTGGGCAGTGGACACTGCTTTGGACTTCAGCTGGCCTTTTGGAGATGTCATGTGCAAGATCGTCCTGTCGGTGACCGTCATGAACATGTACGCCAGCGTGTTTTTTCTCACGGCTATGAGTATAGCCCGCTACTGGTTAGTCGCCTCAGCTTTGAAGAACAGGAACCGCCGCTTGCCCTGCTCAGTACGCTGGGTCTGCATGCTGCTGTGGGTCTCCGCCACCGTTGCCACCGCACCCACCACCCTGTTCTCCACGGTGCATAACGTCGCTGGAGAGAAGCTCTGCCTCCTCCGTTTTCCCGAAGGTCAGCACTGGCTAGCGCTTTACCACCTGCAAAAGATAATGATTGCCTTCGTGCTGCCTATGGCTATTCTGTCCATCTGCTACCTGCTGCTCGTCCGTTTCCTCAGACAGCAGAGCACGAACAATAACAACCCCAAACGGAGGTCGAGGGTAACTCGCTCGGTCACCGTCGTGGTGCTTTCCTTCTTTTTGTGCTGGATGCCTAACCAAGCTATCACATTCTGGGGGGTACTCGTCAAGTTCAGCGCTGTCCGCTGGGACAAAGCTTATTACCTCGTGCACACGTATGTTTTCCCGGTCACCGTGTGCCTGGCTCACGCCAATAGCTGCCTGAACCCCATCCTCTACTGCCTCATGAGACGTGAGTTCAGGAAGATCCTGCGTGGCCTTTTCTGGCGGATCTCACCTCCGGTCAACTCAAATACTTGCCCTCTCCGGCAGTTCTCGGGATCTTTCAACCCAGCCCAATATGACACGCAGGGGGTCATTCCTGTGAATGTGACGGGAATCGATCCAGGACGAGTGCCTTCGGCTCTCCACGGTGCGTGCAACACCGTACCTTCGTCTAGTACCTTCATGTAGATATAAGTGGGGTATTTTAAACGAAAGAAGGTCGGCTGTACCTCGTAGAAAAAAAGTAGATCGATTAATCCAGGCAAAGAGCAAAGGAGTGAACCCACGTTGAATCTGCGAAAACGACCTAGCACCCTAATGTCATGGGACTTGCATACAAATGCTGCTGCTCACAAGACTTACTAGTCATCCGCGCTCCGAGATGCGCAAATGTGGACACAGTGGGCGGTGGAATGAAATATTTATTTTCTATCTCACCTCTAAATGTGCTTCGTCCCGTCCACGGCGGGTTCCTGGCTGGCGCCTATTTATGCCGGTATAGGTTATTTTATTTTATTTTGGATAAAGATGCTTCAGAAATTGGACGGATGAACATTTTAAACGTGATCATAACCGCGATCAATTTTCAGCCCATTTGCAAATACCCAGGCCGTTCATGAAGAGAAGTTACCGATTTCCTCCAAACGTATGGACTATTTCATAACATGTAAAGGGGCGTTCATGCTTTCCAAGGACATTTATGTATGGTGTGCATGCGGATTTCGGATAAGAACATATGTCGATATGTTAGTGCGAAGAAATGAATGTGTACTCGATTGTGAGAACACTCGCACGTGAGAACGCACGTGGAATTAACAAGTGCGTGTACTTTATGTGTTGGTTGGAAAGAACATTGGTCTGTGTGAGCACGTCCATAAATTACCTCTTGTTAGTGCAAGAGTTACATGAATGAGCAAGTTAGCTTGTTTTGATAAAGAGAAAGGTTTGAATCGGGGTAAGTCGATTAAACAAGGATGGTGTGTCAACCGGGTGTTATTTACAGTTAACGTCAAGGCACTGGCCATGGTGCTGAGCAGTCAGTCCCGGCCTATGGCAGAATTAAGCCATCGCACATAAAATAAACCTTAGAACCGACATCAAAAATGCATACATAATTATTTTTTTATATCTGATTCGAATCTGGTAGCTCTGTCTTATCATTGCATGATTTCCTCCAACACCCACATAGCTTATTTATCATCAAAAGATAAAGATCATACGTTTTCATAGTTTAATTCCACAGATTTTACTAACCCCTAGACTAGCAATTGGTTGTAGATCAAGCCATAATTAGAATCTAATGTTAAGCGAATTGTCACGAAGAGCTATATAAATAAAAAGCAACAGGTCATACAGAGTGATCCGTTACTAACGGATATAAGGGAGAAAATAGTTAAGAAAAAGAAGGGTTAGCACTTTAAAGACAGTCTTCTTAAAATTCAAGGGGATGCACTCACACACTGGATCAGACCATTGTCCTCCTGTCTGAAACTCCTCATTGAACGATCTGGAATCTACTTTAGGATCAGGTTGCCACCAGTGCTTATGTTCTTGAGACGCTGGTGGTAATTGACAAAAAGGACAGGAAGAAGAATTGGTTATCGATGCCATGTTTTGGATAGATTGCACTTCATTTTTTATTTTATACTATAGTGAGATGAACAAAAATACATTATTCAGGTAACATTTGCTTGTTTACAAACCAAAGCCTTTTTTCATTCAAGGAAAAACATCTAAGAATTCAGCATTATGAGAAAGATAGAAGCATGATGTGACTGTGAGTGAAATGAACGGAGTGACTATATGTGTGGCAAAGGCTGATGTGTCTGCTGAATGCGCTCTGCATCCATTATAAGGTAGACAGATGTGTGTGTGTGTGTGTACGTTAAGCCGGACTCCTCGCCTCCCTTCCCAGCTGTCCGTCTATTTCTTTTCGTGCCGCTTGATAACACAGGAGGGAGAGACTGAATTATAAAGACCTTAATCTGTTCTCCATGCAGAGACACTACCCTTTCATTGAAGAATATACACATTTTAAAAGAAGAGAAATAAACAGTCTATTGGTCGACAAATCTTTTTTGTGTCTCGATTCTCAATGTGGGCATCTCCGCCTTTCAAAAGAGAAACGGCACTCAAACTCTCATTTTTATTTCCTGAAGGAGGTATTGTTTTTTGTTTGCTGGGTTCTTGTTATAAGACTTTAAAATATCGCTTGCAATTAACTATAATGTTAAAAGGTCGACTGGGCTCATTCTCATGCAACTATAGCTGTCTTTTGATTTGACTGTGAAGTTGGACATTTGAGACTGGGCTTATCATGTGGTGCGGCCGTCGGCGCTGCTGGCTTATAGTCTGAGTCTTCTCAATAGCCACGTGCAGGTGGCATGTTCTTCTCTTCTCACGTTTGCGTGGTTTTCTCCTGTTTAATTTTACACATTGTTCTGATTAGCAACTGTAAACTGTCCACTAGTTGAATAGTGACGTTCCTTCTATTCATAGTCACCATGTTTCCGAAATTGCAGCGCAGTGTCAGCACTAATGGCAAAAGACCAGCGTTGTCCCAAGCCAAACTGCGACATTAAGGGGAATTTTACAAATATGTCTGCAATGCAACAACATTCAGAGCGCTTCATGTGTCCACTAACGTTAGCAGCCTATAACAATATTTAGGTCCTGAGGTCTGCATGGAGGTAATAAATAATCCATATCCATCAGGTGGGTACAGGAACATCAGATAAAATCTCTTAAACACTCAGTATCAGAACTATTACACAAGATGTTACTCCGTTACTCCAGTAAATCGCTGGCTTTAGCGTACTCTCAACTGACGTAATGTTAACAATATAGCTTACTGGAAGTTACACAAATTAAACACACCTGCAAGTGCAGCACAAGCTGCTTCTTCATTCTTTTTTTTTTTTTCTTTTCCTTTTCTAACTTGTGTTGTCTTGAAGCCATCTTATTGTATTTTAATGGAAATTGATCAGAACAGGTGACCATCAATGACATTAATTTCACGATTCATAAAACAGCAACACCAGGAGAATCAAGCTGTGGACCTCCAGAGCTTCACTCCATTGAAGAGGATGACACTTTGCTTTATATGTTAGTGATGTTACATGACATGCCTGGTTACACTATGGTTAATATTCCTTTTGGAATTTCAGAATTCCTAGTTGGAATTTCAGAATTCCTAGTTGGAATTTCAACTTTAAGTCTGGTTTTCAACTTGGAAACTCTGGGCAGGTCTGTCAAGTCAGAGTTTATCCATCTTCATATCATGATGTCAATCCAAAATGGCGATGTAAACCACAAACTTTAGCCAAAGCTGTAGCCTGTTTATTAGCACTTTTGTCTATCTGTGTCTCAGCAAATCAGCCATGTCCAACTTCTATGTGTGCACATTGCTGCTACAGTGTCTGGAAGCACACAATCCCATGTAATATGTTGTTATGAATTGCTGTTTATTCCTGCGAAGGAAGCATAGTAAAGGTATTTCTGGACATGTCCATATTGGTTCTCCCAATGTTTTACTGGAATGTGATCATTCCCAGCTCTGACATCCAACTTCTGAGGTTAATAAAACACAATGTGAGTGGAGTATCTGACTCAAGTCAAGTAAACCAAGTAACAAAAATGTGCAATCCAATTGGCCCTTCAGTGGAGTTACTGAATCCCAGATGTCTGCAAACACCCAACAGCCCCCCATTGGTCCTCCAATCATGGGCCCCACGCTCAGTGTCTGACCTGTGTATAAGAAGAGGTGGCTCTAAGGAGTTGAGCTGCAAAAGACTGTGGGTTTTAAGAAGAAAGAGTGTGTGTTGAGGTTGGGGAATTGGGCTGTGAATGTGTGGCAAACATATATACTGTATGGAGTAGTAATACCCCAAAGCAGGGTCATCTTAAGAGCATCATAGGCCCCCAGGCAAAGTAGTACACTGGTGTCCCTGTTTTGATAGCAAAAAAGAAAAATACATAGGCATCAGAAACATTATGGGTCTCCATGCCCCTATCCCCTATGTATTTATACGTTAAGATGGTCCTGCCCCAAAGTTAAATTGGACCCCAAGAAGAGACTCAGCCAGGCCAAGATACAAGAGAGCTTTCAGCCCTGTGCAGAACTGATCCTACTTAGTATAACCAAAGAATTCAATGTCACCTTCTTTTCTTACTTAAGCAGATATTGTATGCAGGAGTTTTGGGTCCATTTTAAACTCTTAAATAAAGGTGTTCTCCAATTTAAAACTCTTAAGTGAAATGCAGGGTTAACTACACAGCCTAGTGGGCAACACAAGTCACAAGGCAGCGCCAATGCTGAATGACAAGTCAGTACAAATGCCACACAGACAGTGCCTGGGCTGTGATTTGATCCCGGATCCTTGGAGGTGTGAGGCAAAGGAGCTAACGAGCGACCCACTTATAGTATTAATAAGAATAAATCCATTAAACAACATGGACAAATTTTGAAAATTTTTTTGACGCTCACTAGGATAAAAATATATTGAACATCAGTAGAGTGATGCAAAATTTGCTATTATTGATTATCTGATTCTGTGATTAATCACTCGATCTTTATTTTAATTAAATAGCATCATGTAGAAGGCAAGTCACCATAATGCTTTTTACAAAGTAGAGGCAGGAGAATGTCTTTAGGGAGGTAGCGCTGTTGAAATTAAGTTCATGGCCTTTTAATTAATATACAGTACAGGCCAAAGGTTTGGACACACCTCCTCATTCAATGTGTTTTCTTTATTTTCATGACCATTTACATTGGTAGATTCTCACTGAAGGCATCAAAACTATGAATGAACACATGTGGAGTTATGTACTTAACAAAAAAAGGTGAAATAACTGAAAACATGTTTTATATTCTAGTTTCTTCAAAATAGCCACCCTTTGCTCTGATGACTGCTTTGCACACTCTTGGCATTCTCTCGATGAGCTTCAACAGGTAGTCACCTGAAATGGTTTTCACTTCACAGGTGTGCCTTATCAGGGGTATTTAGTGGAATTTCTTGCTTTATCAATGGGGTTTGGACCAGCAGTTGTGTTGTGCAGAAGTCAGGTTAGTTGGACGATCATTTATATTTCAACAGGACAATGACCCCAAACACACCTCCAGGCTGTGTAAGGGCTATTTGACCAAGAAGGAGAGTGATGGAGTGCTGTAAATGGTCATGAAAATAAAGAAAACACATTGAATGAGGAGGTGTGCCCAAACTTTTGGCCTGTACTATATATAGTATATTAGCCATCACCTAAGTGAACTGAATACCAGGCTGCATGCATTAATAATGTCTATACTGTATATAATATATACACTATATGGCCAAAGGTTCGTGGACACCAAACCTGTATGAGCTTTGAGGAAATCCCATTCCAAAACCATGGGCATTAATATGGAGTTGCCTAAAGCTCACTCTTCTGCAGCTGTAATAGCCTCAACTCTTCTGTGAAAGCTTTTTTGTACCCATTCAGCCAAAGGAGCATGTTTGGAGGTGAGGTACTGATGCTGGTTGAGAAGACCTGCTTCACATTTGGCATCTCAAAGGTGTTCATTAGGGTTGAAGTCAGGGTTATGGGCAGGCCACTTGAATTCCTCCACACCAAACTTGTCAAACCATATCTTTATGGACCTGGCTTTGTGCACAGAGACATAGTCACGCTGAAACAAAAAAGTGTCTTCTCGAAAGATTGCCAAAAAAGCTGGAAGCTAAGTATTGTTTAAACTGTCTTTGTATGCTGTAGTAGTAACAGCACCCCCTACTGGAACCAAGGGACCTAGCTCAAAACCTAAACAAAATGGCCCCAGATCATTATTCCTTCTCCACCAAACTTTACAGTACGCATTATGTAGTTTAGAAGGTGGTGTTCTCCTGGCATCCATCAAACCTGGAGTCATCCATCAGACTGCCAGATAGTGCACCACAAGGAACAGTCATGTGTCCATTTGTCTTCACTCTGTACACCTCAGACTATAAATATAACACCAGGTCATGCCACTTGCAGAAATTCTCTGATGATTCTGCACTTATGGGGTGTATTGATAAGCGGATGAGATGGAGTATAGGAGTCAGGTGGAAAAGTTTGTTTCGTGATGCAAAGAGAATTGTCTGCATCTTAACATCAGCAAAACCAAGCGGCTTGTTATTGACTTTCGCCGCACCAAACAGCCTCCACAACTCACTGTTCAGGTAGGTGGTCCCCTCCTACTAGCATTTAGGGCTCAATGTTAATTACAGGTTTGACTGGTCTCGGAACACAGAGGAACTGTATAAGAAATGGCAGAGCAAGCTCTTTTTCCTTAGGAGATCATGTTCCTTTAATGTGGGAAGTAACATTCTTCACATCTTCTACAAAGTGAAATACACATTCCTTTACTAAATTACACCTCACATTTATCAAAAGTAAAGCGTCAGTCGTTTTAGATCAACTTTCAATAATATTATCAATTTATTCTGCTGCTCTGGGACCCTCTCCCTGTGTTTATGAATAGGAGAACAACTCATAATCTTCACATCTATAAAGCACAAGCTTTGTTTGCACTTTTGTTTTTCTTACCACACACCTGACATTTGGCATACATTTACTTCTTGACATTTGTCATCTTTTTTGATATATTCTGAAACTTTTAGTCTTGCCCTTTTCAAAGGGAGGTAGGGGCTGATTTGTATCAGAGTAGGTGGCAAGAACACTAGGATTTGACCTACTGACTGAGAAACAGCAGCACACTGGCTCCGACGGTGCTGTGCTGCTTAGCCCACTTGCTTTTCAACCAAGAAATCAAGGGTTTCATTTCTGCCTATTATATTACATTCAACATTTTCCTTAATCAAGCATTACCCTCATTATTTTTGTCAGGGCCCCAATTTGTGTCAAATGGGGCTATATGCAAAGTTATTTTTTTACAAATTGCAGATTTTTGAACAAGAAGGAAAACCAAGAATATTAAACTGTGCATAAGGAAGCTTTCCAATAGAAACAATAGTTATCTGCTAAATATAAATTTAATAGTACATTGTGACTGGTGGCACAGAGGCAGGTAAAAAAAATGCGAAAATTTTACCACCCTGGTAACCTCGTTTACTTCAGATCTCAAAAGAGTAAACAAGAATAGAAAATGTCCTGAAAGTAAAACACCTAAGGATCAAAAGAAAAGAAATGGTAACAATTTCCAGCAAACTCAAATAACACTTGTCTGAGCTCCTGTCTCTTCTGTTGTCTTTCACTAACCACACCACCTTTTCTGCCCCAGGTAGAGGAAGGGGCAGGACTTACTGCCAGACTTGGTTGTGCTCACTGGGTGTGTTTTCTGGGCTGTGGAGAAAGGAGAGGAGACTCTCAGCGTGGCACTGCTAATCTTAGCTGAGCTTGTTGGGGAGCCCTGTGGTGCGCATGCATGACATTATATAATTTGTAATCACTTTTTAACTCTCCAGATTTCAACTTTTTTACTCAAGCAACGTTGGTTTTATAGCTATTAGTGTAATAAAATAAAGCACACAGCTATTCAGTTCAACATAAATGACATGGAAACAAACTTTAAACAGTCTGCATAAATATGAGAATCTCAAGAAAGAATACAGATATTTACTCATAAGGTGTGTGCTTTGCATTCAAATTTTGGAGGAAACCCAAGGCACACCAGAAGAACCGCATTTATTAGCTGGCCTGTGAGTATGTCAGAATTTCACAGAAAGCGTTGGAGACTTTAACTGTCCATAGGATAGTCTGGTCTTTTTTGATCAGTCTTTTTACACATTTATAGAAATTAAATGAGTTCTTATAGTCCAGAATGCAATGAGTTGCCATTGTAACTTGGAAGTGCTATTTTTAAAGGAATGCCTTTGCATTCTAAGTACATGTGCAGATGGTGCATATGTGTTGTTTGGTCCATATCCGAACAAAGGCATCATAATGTTTTTGTTACTAGAGTGTTGACATTAATTTGCTCACCTTCATGAAATTTGAAGTGGGCAGACGATGTCCTGTTGAAGAAGGCTAGTAAGTTCAATCTGACAGGAGGATTTTGGAGGGTTAATTGTTTCTTCTTATGGGATTCTAGCTTATTTCTCTATCTCTCTCTCTCTCTTTCTCTCTCTCTCTGTATCTCCAAGTTCTTTTCTCTCTGTTCGCCTTCCACTAGGTCCTATGATCTTGTGCCATGGTTTCTTTTATTAGTACCATGCTGATGAGATGCAGCTCTACCTTTCAATCCCTGCAGAGAACCACACTGTATCTGTTAGAATCTCTGCATGTCTCACTGATACTGCACCCTGGATGAAGGAAAACCATTTGCAGCTCAACCTGGCAAAGACCAAATTTCTTGTTATCCCAGTTTATGTGTCTATTTAGCTTCTCATTTCTGTTGAGCTCAGCTCGTTATCATTAACACCCACCAAATCTGCTTGCAACCTTGAGATAGTGATTGATGCCCAGCTGTTCTTCACTGATCATTTTGCAGTGGTTTTGTAGATTCACACTATACAACATCTGCAAGATTAGACCATATCTGACAGAGTATTGTGCACAGCTCCTAGTACAGACTTTGGTCTTGTCATGTCTGGACTACCTCAACTCTCTTCTGGCAGGAGTACCAGCATGTGTCACCAAGCCGTTACAGATCATTCAAAATGCAGTGGCATGTCTGGTGTGCAACCAGCCAACAACAATAACAACAACATTTACTTATATAGCACATTGTCATACAAACAATGTAGCTCAAAGTGCTTTACATAATGAAGAAAGAGAAAAAAGACAAAATAAATAAGAAAATAGAATTAGGGAACACTAATTAACATAGAATAAATGTAAGGTCCGATGGCCAGTGAGGACAGAACAAACAAAAAAACTCCGGACAGCTCGAGGAAAAAAAAAAAATCTGCAGGGGTTCCGAGGCCACAAGGCCTCCCAGCCCCCTCTAGGCATTCTACCTAACATCAATGGCCTAACAATCAGTCCTCATGGTATTCAGGGTTCACATGGAAGAACTTGATGATGACGATCATGTGGACTTCTGGCCTTTAATCCATCAATGTAGAGACATCACAGTGCTTTGATGAGGTGGTGGTGGCACAGATCGCCACCACAGAAAAACGGAAAAAGAACAGAAGACACATGTAGGCAGAAACATGTCACTCCACTTTTCAAATTACTACACTGGCTCCCTCCAGCAGTACAAATAAAGCTTAAATTTTTGATATCTTCCTACAAAGTAATCAATAGATCAGCACCTATTAATAAAGAGACACTTGTGAGGCCCTATGCTCCTCTTGAACTATCTGGTCTGCTGATGAAAGGCATCTGGTGATGCCATCTTTGTGTGGCAGCAATTCTCTATCTCAATCCGGAACCTTTTCTTGTGTTGTTTCTAGCTGGTATGAGGATCTGCCCACCTCCATCTGAAATTCTAGTTTTCTCAATATGTTAAAGAAGAGTTTGGTGAACTTCAGTTTAAATGCTGTTAGATTTTGAAGCCTAGCAAGTGTAACTCGCTTGTATTTTGTTCCAAACTCTTCACTTGTTGTGATCAGTTTTGTAACCTTAGCCTTTAACATTTGTCCCCAAACAGCCCATAGACTGAAGTTTACTTGATTATGTTGACCTATGTAAGTTGCTTTGGATAAAAGCATCTTATAAGCCAATAATTACAAATTTAAGTTATAAAGCATTCTCAAATCACTTAATATCTGGTGTCAAAACTCTTCTTATTGACTCCTTAGGGCTCTGCCTCAGTGTCATGTTGGTGTTTATTGTTCAGCTTTATTGGCTTCCATTAACTCAATCTAACATCCATATTTACATTTAATTATTTATTTGATGATCTCTATCCAAAGTAACATACAATTTGAAGCAAAACATTTCATTTAATGTATCTCTTTTTTTTGATTGTTTTATCCAAAGCAATGTCCAAATTCTAAAGGTTATACACTTTTTTCCAGCAATGCATATGCACTATCTGTATGTATACTTCTTTTATATTAATGATTCCTTCAAAATTAGCAATCTCAGTAAGTAGTGGCAGGTTATCCCAATCCTGTCTACAAGACCTACTTATATTGGACCTGTGCAAAAAATCTGAGTAGAAGAGGCCCGACGTCCTTGTACTGTTTGTTTCAGAGCTCTGAATGGTGGGGAGATCTGCTCAGAAATATCAGCAGGTGACTGGTAAAGACTGAAAACCTGCAGCTGAGGATCAAGGAGGCATTGGAAATGGCACTGGCTGCCACTTGAATAATCTGGAAGACTGTATTCATTGTTAAAGTCCAGTCAAGGAATGCATATTTTTATAACATAATATAGCATAACTCCCTTAATCCAATTTCGGGTTGCAGCAATGCTCGCACCAATTGGCTCAAGGAAGAAACCAGTCCTGCTTGGGCACCATTCTATCCCAAGGCCCTCTCACAAACCACACTGGAACTCACAAAGTGCCAATGTGGAATTACTAGTTAACTCATACTGCATAGGGGAGCAGGAAATAGAGTCATGGTATTTTGCAAGTGGGTAGGGAATTGTGCTCCTTCATATAATGTACAATACCCAAAATGCATTTCTGGCATACATTAAGAAAATGTTTCCATCTTCTGACTTTTCCCTCTCATTCATGTTAATCCAAATTGTGAATGTTTCATAGTTGAATGATTTTACTCCACTTTGAAGGAAATTGATAAAAGAATGACAGATCTGCGTCAGAGTTTTCCCTTCTCTAGAGAATTTCCCTTAGCACCTGGCATCTTTTTGTCATCTTCACCAATGAGTTATGCATTATAGTTGGAATTCTTTTATTTTTTCATTCTTTATGACGGAGTATCACAATGGCACAGTGTTTTGTGTTGATATGTCATTGTTTCAATAACAAGCTTGTTTACACCCTATATAGAATCTGTATGTTCTCCCTGTGTTCATGTAGGTTTTCTTTGGCTTTCTCCCACATTCCAAAGATATTCATCTTGGGTTTATTAGAAATTATACATTTAGCTGTTGTGTACAGAGAGTGTGTCCTACAATAAACTAACATCCCACCCAGGGCTGGTTCTTGGTCTTGCTTATAAGATTTAATTCCCTGCAACCCAACAAAGAAGAAAACAGTTCATGGATAGACAGATGAACGGGGTTACAAAATGAATGGATGGACTCCCTTCTGAATTTTCAATTTATTAAACTGGCTTTGATAATCAGAAGTTGCAAACACTTAAAAAAAGTTTCAGGAACATTTTGCAGACATTTAATCAGTTCAAATGCAAAGAAAAATGTACCACTTACATGCACAGCATGCAAAATGAAGTAGTTTGAGTCATAAAGTGGCTAAAGTGGCAACAAGGAACAGAAGGCTCTGAGGCTGACAGGTGGAATCATGCTCATGACAGCTCTAAGGCAGAGTCTGCTCTGGCTTGAGGAAGAAAATTTAACAGGAGGCCGTGAAGTCTACGTGCACAAAGCCACTGAAGCTCTGTATCAGGCCTCCTGCTGCATGTAGCGTAGTGTGAAATATGAGAAACCAATGATGCTGCTAATGTTTTGTCAGAGAAGTTTACAGCTAAAAAAATTGAGCTGCGTTTTACTTTATTATGAAAGAGGTTCTCAGTGATGGTGACCTGCTAACTCCCACACAGCAATTGACAAGGGCTAATTATCACTGGCATACAAGCTGGTCTAAATGAGAAAAACACTGAAAAATGCATTTGCATAGACTTAATCCATAATTAAAATTAAACACAAAATAGATTAAGTTATCTGTGTAGTTTGGAAATCTGCTAGGTTTACAAAAATCTTAAAAAGCCACTTTTACTCTGGCCTGGATTCATTCCTTACACTTAGTTTCCAGCAGGTGCACACAAAGCAGGGGTTGAATCAACTGGCCCAATGGTAGACAACTGGCTGTCGCTTTTTTGTCAACACACTTTTTCCTGGAAGTATTTTTTTTATAATTTTAAGCACAAAGAAAAGAAAAGACAAACAAAGCTTACACAGTACAAAGAAAAAGTATTTGCCCTCCTACTGATTTCCTTTGTTATTGCAAATGTTTGACACTGAATGTTTTCTGAGAGCATACATATGCATCTTTATTTTTTAATTTGTTATTCATTAAATGAAGAAATATATCCAATACCAACAGGCACTGTGTGAAATAATAATTGCCCCCTTCGACTTAAAACTTGGTTGCAACTGCTTTAGCTAGAATAACTGTAGACAAATGCTTCCAATAATTCAGCATCAGTCTTTTCCATTATGTGGAGAGATTTCAACCTATTATTTCTTGCAGAACTCCTTAAATTCAGAAACACTGGTATGTTTAAGAGCATGGACTACATGTGTCAAGTTCCCACTACTTCATCTCTGTTAAGTTACGGTTTGGACTCTGACTAGGCCAGTATAAAACTTTAATTTGTCTTCTGTTCAGCTATTCTGATATGAACTTGCTTCCGTGTTTTGAATCATTGCTTGAAAGGTCCAGCTACACTTGTGCCTCAGTTAAAAGGCAAACGACAGAGCAGAACCAATGGATCCTTCAATTACAACAAATTTTATGGGTCCCAAAGCAGGAAAGCATTTCCTACATCATCAAACTATCACTTTGCTTTACTGTTGCTATGATGTTCTTACTGTAGTACTAGGGTGTTGTACCGTGTTAGCCATTATGAATGTAGAGAAAAACCAAGCAAAATGACATCTTTTATTGGCTAACTAAAAAGATTACAATATGCAAGCTTTCGAGGCAACTCAGGCCCTTCTTCAGGCAAGATGTAATCATATTTTATCATCTTTCAGGATTACATCTTGCCTGAAGAAGGGGCCTGAGTTGCCTCGAAAGCTTGCATATTGTAATCTTTTTAGTTAGCCAATAAAAGGAGTCATTTTGTTTGGCCTTTCTCTATGTTCTTACTGCAGAATTCTGTGTTTGCTCTTAGCTAGACATAATGGTAACCATTTCATCCAAAAAAGCCAGTTTTGCCATGTCTGTCCATAGAACAACTCCCAAAATGTTTAGGAGCAATCTAGGTGCTTTCTGGCAAATGAGGGATGAGAATTTATGCTCCTCGGGGTTAGATGTTCTTGTTTAGGTTTTAAAATATGGTTTAACTCCACTAGATTGGTAGATAGATGACTCTTCTCTCGTAATGTACACAGTTCTTGAATGATCTTATACATACAGCTGGAAAAGACAAAACGGTGAATTGAACTCTGGGCATTTCAACTGTATGTGTGTGGTGTGGAGCTACAGAGCAGGTGTACTGCTAAACATCTCAAATGTTTGATCCTTCTGTTGACATCTTCATACCATACAGTGAGCTATGCATGTGAGAACAAGAAGGTATTTGAGCAAAAATGGTAATAACATAACAGAATTAGACCTGTAGAAGGTACAGATGTTTACATTTTTGGGGCCAGTTTTAATGAAGTAGAGAGGCTGTGAAAAAGAAATGCATGTGGTTTAAGTCTTAATGTTTAATGAAATGAAGGCATAGAACAAACAAACAATGGCAAATAAAAAAGTCAAGGAATCATTAAGTGTACAAAATTTAATTCAAATTTTTGATTCAGCAAAGTTGCTACCTTTTGCTGATCTAACAGCCAAACCGTAGTAAACTTCTTGATTCAGAATGCCAATCACTCTGTGCAAGTCACCAACTCTGCTTCCAGAAAAACAACCGCAGACCCTTCCTCCTCCATGTTTGACTGTCAGTGTTGACAGTGTTGACTTGATGGCAAACAAACACCCTGTGTGAAGAACCAAAGATTTCAAATTTTGTTTCATCAGTCCATAAGACTTTCTTCCTGTCTGCAGGAATACCACAGCTGATCTTTTAATTCTCTATTTTTTCCTTTGGTTTTCTTACTAATATTTGCCCTTTCAAACCTGCAGTACAAAATGTCCTCTTCACAGCAGACAGTGATATTTGCTTTTTCGACCTGTGTTGCTGAGCTGTGCTTGAAGCTCTTGTGCATCATGCAAGCTGGTGACCCTCAGAAACTTGTCTTCTGATTGGGTTGTGACTTTGGGTCTGCCTGATCTTTTCCTATCCAAGTATCTTCCAGTTTCTAATTGCCTTGGGATTGTGGAGGACACAACTTCACTCACTGACACTGATTTTTTTGTCAATTTCTCTAAATGAAAGCCCTGTACTTCTAAAGGTAATAATGCTCTGTCTCATTTCATTTGTTAATTACCATTTTCTTGTCATTATCAATGGAATTGACAACTTTCCACAGTGTAATATTGTCCAAGTAGCACTCCAGAGGGTGTTGTAACTCAGTCTGTTCCAACTCTGCTTTAAGACAGAGGTTTTTGTTTTATTTTAATTTTCTTTGAAGAAAATAACGTTTTGTAAGATCAAATCAAAGTTATACAATAAAGAAGATAACATTACATATAAAGAAGCCAAACTTAAGAAAACGGTATCCAACCCCTACCCGTTTATAAAATAGCTTTAACTTTGATTTCATATTACTGCTAGGTGTTACAGTTAAGGATTGTATTATTATGTTGGTACTTACAGTAGCATGGGTGAAAAAGATAAATAAGAAGGAACTTGCTCTCTTTCCAAAGCCCTCCCCAAAATTGTATCCCCAGGTGAGATTAGAGCACACTTCACAGTGTCCCAGTCAGGCCAAGAGACAGGGCGCATCCAAAACAAACCCCTAGCAGTGGTGTAGTAAGAATTAAAATTAAGATATCTTATGATAGTACAGTCCAGGTACAACAAACCTAGGGTATGATGTTAAACAGACCCTTTAGGAAAAAAAGACAGGTTTATAAGTAATCAACAGAAGTTGGGACACCAGTGCAAATTGTTGGCTTCAACTTGCAAGGTTTCATTTACTTTTATTGCTGCAGAACATCTGTAGGTTCTATTAGTTGTTCCCTGAAGAAGGCCCATTTGTAATATTCTGAAATTGTTTTAACCTAAAATATAAAATTGAAAACTTTGGCAGTTTGCTGCTTACCTTTTCACCATGTTTGGTCATTCTTTACATTTCAACGGATTAAATTTGAAGAAAAACTTTTGACTAGTAGTGTATGTGTGTGTGTTTTTGTGTGTAAAAAATAACATTTTTCTTTTTAAATCTGCATTCTTAATTTAAGCATTTTTTGTAAATTTAAAAGAAAATGCCTTGTGGTTCAAAATGGGTTGTAAGGTACGGGGCATTGGTGCAAAGGAAAGAAAAGAAGCCTTAAAACTAACTGAATACTTCCACTTTAAACAGCAAAGGTTTCAGAAAGCATGCTTTTCGCCCTTTTAAAGTATATTTATGACAACAAAAGGAATACATTTTATCACTGATTCTTTGGACTGTTTTTAATGGGTTAAGGACACATTGCTGTTCAGTTGTCTGTTCACAGACAAAGCCTTCGGTGGAGTTTTCATGTAAATAAGGAAGCAGTCACACATATGTCCTATGGGATCGTCCAGACGGCACTGGAAAGTTGACAAAATACCACCCTGAGGTGAAAGGGGACACAGTTGCTAACAGTATCTCCTGTTTTCTCGGCAGCTCCAAGCAAATGCTGCGCACAAACATTTCCATGTTCAAATCGCGATGTATAAAACCTAAACCTGGTATAAAGCCACGCACATTATCATGGTAGCTCCAACCCTGGCGTACGCAAGTTCTCTGCTCGGTTTTGCAAACTGGCGGCACCCAGCATCAAAACAGTGCCACCGTTCCTGTGTGGTTTCCCTTTCTTTTTTAGATCCACATCCCTGACGCACCTTTATAAATACACTGAAATTAACCGGATATTGTTTATTAGTTTAATGCACCTGATAGTAATTAACGTGTAACAATATAATGGTGCACAGAATGGTCAAACTATTCTAAATACCATAGCTACTTTAGCATTGTTACTCTCACTGCACCTTCTTCTTCTTCTTTCAGCTGCTCCCATTAGGGGTTGCCACAGCGGATCATCTTTTTCCATATTACTCTCACTGCGCCACTCGGAGTATTTATATCACTGTATATGAGTGTGAATCACAGCAGTAGCTGACTGGAAAGAGAATTATCGGTATACAGCATCAAGCTGACTCAGCCATGCTGTCTATTGAACTGCTCTCATACGGCAAACGCTTCAGAGCCTTTCCTGTACGGGCCTCGCGGTTCAGAAACAGTTTCATCCCAAGAACTATAAACGCACTCAATCAGTCCATCAGTTGCTGCTTGTAGAACTGTTTATACTTATAAGTACAATCACCTCACTGTAAACTTGCGATACAGTTATAATATTGCACAACCTGAGCCTCTTTCTAAAGCGCGTATTTATATATGATGACAATATAATTTTTAAGATGAAATGTAGTAAAATATGTTTATTATATTATACAGATAAAACTTTACCATCATTTAAATAATCTATATTGTTAATAATTAAACATGTGAGGACACGGTGTCGCTGCGTTAGCGAGGAGCTGGCACTCCGTTCACACATTGTTCCTGCCTCACGCTGTATTCTTGCTGGGGCTGGCTGGATGAAATAATTAAACACGTACTATGAAGATATTTCAATGTTCTTTAGAAGTTTTGAAGAATTGGCGTTCTAAGCTTACAGATGGCTTAACGTCTATTACTGATTGTGTGGCGATTGGGTATTTGGAGAAAGAAAAGTAAGGACAGGAATTGGGGGTTAGTACGTTTGAAAAAGACAGTATTTCTGTAATAAAGCATTTCATCGATGGGCACGCATGGCGCAGCAAGCATCTTGCGTGAAGCATAAACAATCACTATGCCACAGTGTTCCCATGTTTAATAACATGATTTAACTCCTATCATCATGAAAATGATATCATGTATACTTCTCAGTATTTTAATATTCAGAGAGCTGTAATATTACGAATGTAATGAATTCTGTGTCCTGTCGGAGGAAGAGAAAGCCCCTTTAAGAAGCACGTAGTGATTCACACACATTGAGCACATAGAAGATCAAATACAAAACAAAGCATTTAACGTGCTACTTTAGTTACAATGAGATTTGAGAAACTAGTAAATTAATTGATTTAAAGATGAAGTTTATGATGTTCTACTTTAATGACAAAATAATCTATGTGATTAAAGTGGAAATTTAGAGATTAAAGTTAACATTTCTTGCTTTTTTCCCACTGTGTGTATATTTTTTTTCTCTGTACCCTAATAATCTTTCATATGACACTCGGACGGTGGGCTATGACTCGCCTTTTCACGGCGACTTTAATATCTAACAACTTCTTATTTATTTCAGGTACTGTGCAACTTTGTGAACTTAAGCTTTTGAGTTTCTCCAACACTCTATGTCACTCGATCAACTTCCTTTTGTTGTTTATACCACTGTTTAAACCAACAAATAGTACGTTTTTCCTTGTTTCCACTTAGTATTCTCTGAAATTCTATTTCACCCCTTGCTTTTACCATTGCCTTTTCACAGAACGCTGAGCTTAAGGGCTATTTATATTGGGCGGCACAGCAGGCGCGTGCACGTGCATTACTTTTCACGCTGACTGGGATTTATGTAGCAGAAGAACGTGGAAGTTGGTGTTCACACAGATTTATGCATCTGGATTTTTTTGTGCCTACGTACATTTCCGCTTTTGTCTGTACACCATGTTATAGTGTGAATTCTTCGCACGGCGTTATACATGAGGCCCCAGGAGAGGAGGCATAGCCCTATCCCCAAGGGCTATGCTGGGCCCATTCTCACATATAAAGGCAGAAAAGCAAAGCCAAGAGGGCATCTTTTGACCTTAGAGAAGGCAGATGGACGGAGTTCTCATGAGCTGAAATCTATTCAGAATGAATACATTGTGTAGCCTCCACAGTGAGACCTGATTTGCGTCAACCATTGCAACTGTGTAAAGCAAGTCTATGAAAAAATAAAATAGCATCAAACCCCACAAAGGTGTTTAGTGTAGTGAAAAACAGAGTCATTTAGTATTAGCAATGGAAATGTTGATTACTAGGAAACAGAATACTGTATATTGTAGGTGAGTAGTTCTTATTTAGGAAGTCATGATAGCCATGCTTTTTCATGTATCTACTGTTCTGGGTGTGAATCCTGTGCCTGGTCATTGTTTGTGTCCAGTCTGTATATTCTTCCCAAATAAATGCATTCTGCTCACATCCCCAAATACATGTTCACCTACACTGAAGCTATATGGCTACATTGGAGAAAAGAAAAACCTTTTAAGCGATGGATTGATTCCTGGGTCAAGCATCTAAATTGTCAAGTAAAAATAATCAAACTTCTGCTAGAAAAGGAGACTATGACAATAATGATATAGTTTGGCTTTGTGAGTCCTCATTCTCAACACTGACTGCTATCAGAACAAAGTATAGGGTATATTTGCATGTGCAGGATGATTTCAGAGTCTGCCTACCATCCATCACTCCCAGAATGGAGAAACTATGCAGTCAGAGAGAAGCGCTACCATCTCACTAAATTACCAGGTAACATGATTATTGAACGTACATGCAAAAATGTGCTGTAATGCAGTTCTAAATTTAAACAATCAGAAAAAGTATTTTCATTTCAAGAGTTCTGCACCTTTTTCTGTTAATACTGATGGTGTGCTTGTTAAGTCTGCTCCATTTGGAAGAAACCTTGGGTGTATTATTTGGCCCAATACTTTATTTTGAGCTGCATATCATGTTCCTCACCGAGACTGCTTTCTTTTTTTTACTTCCATAACATTGTTCCTCTTTGCCCCGTTTCTCACTAGAAATGATGCACAAACTCTGGTTCATACTTTCCTTAGGTCTCATAGTGATTAGTGTAATTCTCTCTTCATTTGCCTTTAGAAATGCTACTGTATATTAAGAACTCTGCAACTAGAGTTCTCACCTATATGAAATGTTCTGCTCACCTCACTCCCATTCTTTTTCTTTTTCCTCCACTGCGTTCATAAAGCAACCTCGGGATTGTTAAAGGTACTAGATAAAAATAACTTACTATTTTTAGTATAATGCATTTTGTAATAATAAATGATTTGTTAGACTTTTCCTTCAGATGGGGTCCTTGGTCTGAAAAAGTTTCAGAACCTCTACAGTAAAGGATAATTTTGGTATTTTTCAAGTTGAAGTTATTTCATCGTAATCATGGTATATATTAAGTTTTCCATATGAAACTGTGTTTTAAAGTGATACAGATTTTATAATTTAAAAAAAAAATCTAGACCCATTGTTGCATTTTATAACAGCGCTAATAGATACCAGGCTCTGGTTGTAAAGAAAAGCCTTAAAAATTACAAAATGCATTGTGGCAAAAGGTGCTATATAGGCATTGACCTGACACAGACTGACAACAGAGGCACAGGCAAAAATAAACAAAAAAGATTTATTCTTTGTGTTCTTCAGCCGTGGGGCACATCTTCCCTGTGTCCCACTGGCCCTACACAGTCCCCAAAACAAACACAAAAGAAAACACCCAAAAAGCACACTTCTTCTTTCTCCACTCCTCCCAAGCCGCTTCGTCGTCCTCCTCCCGCCTCTGGTGCACTGAGTAGTGGTTTCAGGCTCCTTTTATAGCCCACCCAGTGCTCTAGATGGTAATTGGCCTAATTAGGCTGCACTTCTGGGTGTGGCTGCGTTACAGCTCCTCCTGGTGGTGGCCACAGAGCCCAACAGGGATGAGCTCTGGTGTAACACAATTGTTGCCCTGATGCAACCCAGCGGGGTTGCCAACAAGTGTTCCAGGGGACGTAGGGTGCATACCATGGCTGCTCCTCCGGATCCAGTGTCAAAGGGGTGTCCTGGCCGGGCATGTGTCCCGGCCGTGTGCCACAACATTCACTTTGAAGCAGCAAAGGTTTCATTTTAAAAAAAGTGTATTCAGCATTTTTGAGGCATGCTTGTGACAATAAAAGTAAACAGTAAATTTTATCACAGATTCTTGGCTAATGTTTTCTTGAAGTAAGAATATGTGTTTTGCTCGCTTGTCTGCTTACAGCAGCCATCGTGGGTGGAGGTATAGCAACCCCCTGCCCCTCACCCTTTACTTCGTCAAGCGACATTCTGCCAATAATACTACTTTTGCTTTTGCATTTCTGTTTCTTTAGTAGTTACTCTTCTTCCATGGCTTGTAATAAGAAACAGACTCTATATGGGCTTGTGTCATATGATTACTTTTTCCCCAACAGCACCTATTTTTCACCAATTACATTCTCTGTTGTTATTTTACAAAGCCTATGGAGCAAAATGCATGCTGAGTGGCAGTGTGGTTAATAGAGCATGTAAGAATGTCATTGTACAAATAACAATACATCTGAATTGAACCATTTACACTGCATTGAAGCCTGATATTGTGAGGCAGGAGTGACAGCTCAGCACTACCACACTGCTTATGTTTAAACACCTACACTAAGCTTACTAAACTTTAACCTGATTAAACTTATGTGAATTGGTTTTGCTAAACTTGCCCTAGTGTGTGTGTGTGTGTGTGTGTGTGTGTTTTCACCCTGAGAGGAACTGGTGCCCCATCCAGGAATTGTTCCAGGCTTGTGTCCAATGACTCCTAGGATAGGCTCCAGTTGATCCATGACCCTGCCTTGGATAAGCAGGTTAGGAACATGGATTAGTAATGTTACTATTATTGTATCTATAGTGAAGAAAAACATATCAATAGATTAATAGATCAATGATATTGAGGACAATTGTTACAATTACATTTTATTATTATTGTTAGAAAATGATTATTATCCAGATTGTGTTACTGCCTCACACTCATTGCTTGCTGGTATAGGCTCCAGCTGCCTGTGACCCTGACCTGGATAAGCAGGTTAGGAAGACAGATGGCTGGATTGATGTATGCTTAAAACATCTGTTCAGTTATTGTTACTTAATTGCTCAAAATTCCTTCTCATAGAACCACACACGTGCATTTTAAATCAAGTAAGAGTAGGTAATATCTTTGTGAAATAACAAAATAAGCCTCTGTATAGTGAAAGAATACAAGCAATCATTAAGTGTGACTTTTTTCAGTTATTATTGCCTAATTTCCTACAGCAGAGAGACAGAAATTCACACCTGGGCATCAACATTCAATGTCAATACTGGTGCTTGACAATGACTTAACGAGGTGAATCTCTGCCCCAAAGTTTAACTTTGGCTCATTATATCTCAAACATTTACAGCTGCGATTCCAGGGATTTGAACAGTGCTATTTTTAGCAACGTTTATTGTACTGCTTCCAAATAAAGTGAAACCAAGCTGATAGTAAGTTGCCATGGAGGAAGATGAGTGGTGAAGTAAAGTGCCCAGCCAGTCTTCATTTAAAATGGATGACTCTCACAGCAATGGTTTGCTTCTTTCCATCCTAAAACAACAGGGATATGCTGTTTTCAAAAATGTATACAAACATTTTTGGCTGGATAAATGTACATATTTGGTAAGTTTTAAGGCTTTTCTTCACAATGGGACCCCAGTGCCCATTAGCTAAATTATAAATCACAAGAGCAGGCAAGTTATTTTTTAACAGTTATTAAACATGCTTCACTTTAGAATGCAGTTTCATGTTGCCAAGAAACATATACTATTATTTTGTGAAGAAATAAGTTCAACTAGCAAAATACTGCATTCCCAATCATTTTTAACATTCTTTAAGTATTTTTTTATTCCTTAATTCCAGTGTCCATGTTTTTGGGCAATGGCCACTGTGGATATCCCCACTTAAAATTTACTTGATGTATGCTATACACAGGCTTACTTTCATATCCACGAGTTTTTTGCTCCTAGTCGCTTCTCCTGAACCAGCAAATACCTGTATACAAAACAATAAATAAATGAATGAATGTTCACTTAATTAAAAATAAGATATGGCAATATACAGCTTAATTCCAATGTGTTTAAATAGACTTTATATGCTTCATACATATAGTACAGGTTAACTTTGTGAATTTTCCTGTCATGCATAACAAAATTGAGTACCATGTGGAATACCAAGTAATAGCCTGAAATGACTGCAATTTTGAATAACTTTTACTGTACAATTTTTTCTTAAACAGAAATTCCTAATGCATTTCTGTGGCTGTTTATACATATGAGAAATACAGAAACGTGCAAAAGGTCTTTCTCGGAATTACTCATAATTTTCAAAAGCATCTGATATCATAAGTAAGAGCAATTATTTAGGTATTACCAGAGTATGCTTGAGAAACCTTTACTGTATCATTTTCATCCATCCATTCATCCATTATCCAACCCACTATATCCTAAGTACAGGGTCACGCTGGAGCCAATAACAGCCAACACAGGGTGCAAGGCAGGAAACAAACCCCAGGCAGGGCGCCAGCCCACCGCAGGGCGCGCACACACACACACATATGAACCTAGGTCTTCTAACTGTGAGGCAGCAGCGCTACCCACTGCGCCACCGTGCTGCCTGTATCATTTTCACTTACTACTAAATTAATTCCTAATGTATTTAAATGGCTTTATTTGCCTATAACATATTTTAAAAATGTGGGGTACTGTTTTTCACATTTTTTCATTATACCAAAAAATGTCCTATATAAGGAAGGAAGAGGAAGATAATAGCCTTAGTTATACATTTGAGATTTTTTTAATTGTACCATATTCCAGTAAAGCCAGACTAAATTTATAATCTGCTAAAGTTATCTCACATGATTTTGACAGAAAGTTTAACTTTGGCTCATTATTTCTCAAACATTTACAGCTGCAATGCTAGGGATTTGAACAGTGCTATTATTAGCAACTTTTATTGTACTGGTTCCAAATAAAGTGAAACCAAGCTGATAGCATGCTTAAGCAGATTGTGTTAAATATAAGCAAATAATCCAAGTAAATGTGTTTTGTCACCTTTATATAAACTCAGTGGTTTATTTGTTCATTTCTGGCTGAACCACAACAAAGTATGAGCTTAGTGGTCTTATCATTTATTAGAAGGCCTGCTTTGCAGTCGGCACATTTAGCACTCATGCACGCAGACTTCATTTTCTCCACTCAACACATTTCTAGCAGTAACTCAATGATTAGTATCAATGTTCGTTAACTGAACACTTTGCTGCCAAGGTTCCTCTATTTCAAAAACCACTGTAAAGTAAAACAGACTCAAATTGGCCAAGTAACTAGGGACCAAATCAACCTTTTTGAAAATGAGCCAATAATCTCAATGTAAAATGTTGCAAACTTTTTCAAATTATCCTGATTTACAGCTTTGATATTTTAATAAAACACACGCAGTAATGATTAAAAAATATATGTTGACTTATCATGCCTGCTTCATGAAAGAGCTTCTCTAATAGTGGCATTGTTCAAATTGATAATTGACATGTATAACAATATCCAGATACACAGGTTACTTTGTCAAACAGCAGAGGTATTTTTCATAGAACAGGAGAAAGTTAGTAAAATATCAACTAAATGCATATGGACCCATTATAGTTGATTAGCTTTGGATTTTTAATTTATCCAAGCACTTGGATAACAACCATGTGCAGTCATGCAGTATGGAAACATGAGAAAGTAACCATTTGTAACTGTACTGTACAATGGTTATTAAGATACTTAAACTGGTCAATTATTTAGTAATGGTTGAGCAAAAGTTCTTGAAGCTTCTAGTAGGCATAGACAAGAACTTTCTCTTCTAAAGACATTGCTGGACTTTATGGTAAAGTTCTGAGAACTATATCTCAAAAGTCTCCTATCTGTTGTAGGGGTATAAAGCCAGTGAAATGCATTAGGTGTTCAGTTTTGCATTTAAAATAAAACAGCACTATTAAATTGTCGTAAATAGTCCCAAGTAATACCCAGGCCTGTGGAGTCGGTAGATAAATTCTTTGACTCCAACTTCTTAGTTTCCAGTACTTCTGACTCCGACTCCCTTACTTCGACTCCTCTGTATTTAATACGGTAATGTATTTTCCATGTTGATTGAAGGAAGGCAACATACTGGCTAGGAAGATGACTCTCTACCATATTGGCCAGTTAAACAAACAACAAAAAAATGAAAACAATAAAGTTTTATTTATTGTTTTTAATCAAGTGGCTATAAAGTAGTAGTCTGCATAAAAATTAGTAACAGGAACTTTACCAGTTCAGTTTTAAAACAAAAACAAAGCTTACCTACATGAACAAAAAGCAGTTTATACAGTTAGGTCCATAAATATTTGGACAGAGACAAGTTTTTTTCTAATTTTAGTTCTGTACATTACCACAAAGAATTGTGATGCAGTTGAAGTGCAGACTTTCAGCTTTAATTCAGTGGGTTGAACAAAAAGATTGCATAAAAATGTGAGGCAACTAAAGCATTTTTTTTAACACAATCCCTTTATTTCAGGTGCTCAAAAGTAGTTGCCCCAAGTAGATGCTGGGTTTCCTCCTTTTCAATGCTCTGCCAGGCCTTTACTGCAGCGGCTTTCAGTTGCTGTTTGTTTGTGGGCCTTTCTGTCCGAAGTTTAGTCTTCAACAAGTGAAATGCATGCTCAAGTGGGTTAAGATCAGGTGACTGACTTGGCCATTCAAGAATTCTCCACTTCTTTGATTTAATAAACTCCTGGGTTGCTTTGGCTGTATGTTTTGGGTCATTGTCCATCTGTATCATGAAACACCACTTAATCAGTTTGACTGCGTTTAGCTGGATTTGAGCAGACAGTATGTCTCTGAACACCTCAGAATTCATTCGGCTGCCTCTGTCCTGTGTCACATCATCAATAAACACTAGTGTCCCAGTGTCACTGGCAGCCATGCATGCCCAAGCCATCACACTGCCTGCCTCCACCATGTTTTACAGATGATGTGGTATGCTTTGGATAATGAGCTGTTCCACGCCTTCTCCATACTTTATTCTTGCCATCATTCTGGTAGAGGTTGATCTTGGTTTCATCTGTCCAAATAATGTTTTTCCAGAACTGTGCTGGCTTTTTTAGATGTTCTTTAGCAAAGTCCAATCTAGCCTTTCTATTCTTGAGGCTTATGAGTGGCTTGCACCTTGCAGTGCACCCTCTGTATTTACTTTCATGCAGTCTTCTCTTTATGGTAGACTTGGATATCTTTACGCCTACCCCCTGGAGAATTTTGTTCACTTGGTTGGCTGTTGTGAAGCCAACCATGGAAATAATTCTGCGATCATCCACCACTGTTGTCTTCCGTGGACGTCCAGGTCTTTTTGCGTTGCTGAGTTCACCAGTGCTTGCTTTCTTTCTCAGGATGTACCAAACTGTAGATTTTGCCACTCATAATATTGTAGCAGTTTCTTGGATGGGTTTTTTCTGTTTTCGCAGCTTAAGGATGGCTTCTTTCACCTGCATGGAGAGGTCCTTTGACCGCATGTTGTCTGTTCACAGCAAAATCTTCAACATGCAAGCACCACACCTCAGATCCACTCCAGGCCTTTTATCTGCTTAATTGATAAGGACATAACGACGGACTTGCCCACACCTGCCCATGAAATAGCCTTTGAGTCAATTGTCCAATTACTTCTGAGCCCCTGAAATGAATGGATGTGTTAAAAAAATGCTTTAGTTGCCTCACATTTTTATGCAATCGTTTTGTTCAACCCACTGAATTAAAGCTGAAAATCTGCACTTCAACTGCATCTGAGTTGTATCATTTAAAATTCATTGTGGTAATGTACAGGATCAAAATTGGAAAAAAGTTGTCTCTGTCCAAATATTTATGGACCTAACTGTATATCCATCCATTATCCAACCCACAATATATCCTAACTACAGGGTCACAGGGGTCTGCTGGAGCCAATCCCAGCCAACACACACCCACACACCAAGCACACACTAGAGCCAATTAAGAATCGCCAATGCACCTAACCTGCATGTCTTTGGACTGTGGGAGGAAACCCAAGCAGACATGGGGAGAACTTGCAAACTCCACACAGGGAGGACCTGGGAAGTGAACACGGATCTCCTAACTGCGAGGCAGTAGCGCTACTCACTGCGCCACCATGCCGCACAGTTTATATATTAAACTTGGAATACAGTTATAGAGTAGAATAGCTGTTAAATGCAATCCAAAATTAACTCAATGCAATGTTTTAAGAAACAGAATTGCTTCTGCCAGATCTTCTTTCATAGAAGCTCTTAAATTTGACTTGATTATTGTTAGAGCTGAAAATAGTCTTTCAACACTGACTTGGGTGGGTGGCATTGCTGTTACAGTTCTAGCCACATCACTAATAATCTCTGGATCAACAAGGATGGCTTCTTCTACAGTCAGTTTCGATGAGTGATCGTACTTTTCAACTACTTTTAATTCCTTAATAAGCACCTGCTGGAATCTCTTTATTTGGACATTTACTGGTTGTTTATCTTTCATGCATAGGTGATGTCGGTTTGCTTTTCAAACTTCCATATTGTCCGAGTAGCAATCAAAGTCTAACTCTTCATTTGAAGAGGATGATCCTGAGTTACCAGTGCTTATAGCTTCATCCAGTGGTGTTTCAGGTAGTAGTAATCCATTCATGCAAACTGCTACATCATAGAGTACCTTTTTCCATTAGCATTCTGGTCACTGCTCAACAAAATTCGGCTCATTGGATCAACCTAAATAGCAGCTAACAAGATTTGATTATCCAGTAAGAGACTGTCTCTTTTCTTCATTGAAGATACGATGCCATCAGCTATTAACCCTCCACTTTGTTTAGGCAATATATCAAGCTCTTCCATTCCAAGAAAAATTTACCAGGTGTTAAATCTTCACATTGCAACCTCTTGGTGACAGTAAAGGGTAATAAAATAGACTTTCCAGTTCTTTTACTTGTGCCCACTGGCTTTCAGTTAATAAAACATTTTCATTGTCCAGTTCTTCAAGAACGTCTTTTAGTTCAAGCAAACACTTTATCATCAAATAAGTGCTTCCCCAGCGTGTTTTTTGATCCAAACTGGCTCCTTTTCCTGCACGTCTTTTCAAAATGACATCTGTTTTAGGAGCCCTGGCTGCAACAGTTACTTGCCTCAATTTGCCAATTATAGTAGATGCATAGCGATCTTTCAATCCATCTCTTATTGCAAGTTGCAGAGTATGAACAGCACAATGCATATGTTGAGTAGTAGTAAGCTTAGATGCGTCTTCAGCAGTGTTATCCAAAATGTCACTATTCTCTTCAGTTTCACTTTCTCCAATACTTGCAGAACTGTCTTCCTCTAATATCTGTTTGTCACTTTCTTCGTCTACTTTATTCACTTTCTCAGTTGTGCTTAACATATTAGAAGCTTTATCTGGCACAATACATAGAATCTGTTCCTTTTTAATTTCAAAATCTTCTAGAACAGGTGGTGTGCAAAGTTATGCTCAAGTTCAGCCGTGGGTGGGAGCATATGTGGAGAGTGCAGACAGAACCCCTGAACACACATCAGGCCATAGCACACACCTACACCTACATCATTACACTTGTAATGATCAAATAAACTTTTTAAACACATTATATCTGAAATAAAATGAAAACACTTTTTGTAATGTACCATAATCCAGATTACAATATGTGAATGTCTGGTTGTAAAATAGCTCGGCTGAACTTCACACTAGTAGTAACACAACTATGCACTGGGCTTTGTTCTTACATCAGAGAAGTACTTAATTATGACTATTGTTTGTTAAATGGGACATTTGAACTTGCTTTATTTTTTTTTTTCATTACAATTTAAATTTATTAGGAGTCGGAACATTTTTGCCGACTCCGACTCCACTGTAATACCCAAGCACATGCTCTTCCTTGTGCTTTAGGACATTTTGGTGCATTATGGGCACAATCTGACTAAGCTCTTCTCTAAGTTAGCCTGTCTGTCACAAAGAAATCAAGCCATTTAAACACTTTATGAATTGTGTTCAAAAGTCTAGTACTTATGCCCAAGAATCTTATCTTTTATATAGTACCAGCCATTTTGGCCATTATGAGAAAACCAGTAACGGCACACTGCATAATAACGTGCCGTGAATACACTTGACTTTCTTTCTCTGTACGTTTAGCACTCATTTGCTCAGAGGTTGATGTGCTTGCTGCTTTCTGAGCAGCTCTTCTTTTCTCCATCCTAGCGGCCCACTTATTCTCTTTCTTTCCTCTGCATCTTTTCGCATTAAAACTGATTAAGTCAGAATTTGGGTTTCAATTACTTAGTACGTTTTCTTTAATTTTTCACTTAAGCTGGCACTTAAGTCTTCAATCTGCCTCAGGAATGATTAAAGATATGAAGAGGTAGGGGAAGTGATGGCGAAGGTGGTAGGAATGAGAACGGCACCCGTACGCATGTGCCGCACAGCCGCCCTGCTGGCTGCTGCCGAGAGTTGATTCTACAATAAAATAAAATAAAAATAAAAAGAGGAATAACCTTGGAGGTCAATCATCACCCTGAAAACTGATAGTAGACGTCACATAGTATATGTGTACCAAATTTCAGGTCAATAGGTCAAACGGTTTGCGAGCTACAGGTGATTTAAAATCCTGGACATACAAATGAACAGCCACGGTAGCATATTATATATATTCATTTTCAGAAACAATTCCCTAAAGTGAGCCAATGTGTCACAGGCATATAAAGCTATTGGAAAGGCATTAGAAATTTAAGAGAAAATGGTACAGTAAAAGTTCTTTAAAATTGGACTAATTGCACACAATGATTTGATCTTCCACCTGACAGTTGACGCTACTACATATACTGGAAAAAATCTATGAAAGAGTGCTCCAAATTTAGAACTTGTGTACAAAACATATCGTTATCACACTGACAATATGAATCAGCCTGGGGACGAGCCAGTATGGTATGAGCATAAACAGCTTAAGAGCCAGCTGCAGGGAAGCCAATAAAGAAAGCAAGCCTGCCAAACCCCTGTATTAATTCAGTTATGTAATGCCATTCATTATGTTTAATGGAATTAGCCTATTTATGTATGTGTTTGTTTATGTGCTAGCTTACAAAAAGTGGTTGACAATAACAAAAAAGAAAAAAATTACATGTTAAAGCAAACCTTTGAAATCATATTTTGGGTACAGCAAATACACACAACTAGACTTTAAGCGCAGATGACTTCACCGGGAGTCGCCAAAGCTCAGTCAGTACTCTTTCAATGGTCCAATCAAATCTGAATGAGCCAAATCAGGACTTCGGGGTGGGTTAAACAGCATTCTCTACTTCATTTTCAATACCTAAAAATATGGTGCGAGGGTGATATGGCGGATAAAACAAACTAATTCCGACGGTGTTCTCCCTTTTTTTTTTAAAGCTAATTACAGACTTCTACTTTTAAGAAAGGTTAAGTCGCATTGATGATTTGACGACAGGCAAGGAAGGATATCTGGGTAAATTACACCCATTACATTCCAGGGAACACAACGTGTTCTCTTTCGTGGTGAAAGAGATAGAAAAGAACTCTTTTGCTTTTCCTTGAGATGAAGAATCGGTCTGATTCCACTAGATCGCTCTTGTCGGACTCAAAGGTGAAGTACTGCTCTCGTCACAGGTACTCAATGTGTTTTCTTGTGGTTAGAAGTCGTGGGGCCCACCTTGCGCTCACTTGGCTGAATTTTCAAGTCTTTTTGCACAGTTCACGCAACGTTCTAACCCTGCACTAATTCCGGTCACTTACATTGCACGAACGGTTATCAAGGGATCGTTTAGCACAAGTTCTTCAACTTTACAAACAATGGAAGTGACATACGTTTACGTCTCGGAGCGCGAATTTCATTTTTAACGGGATCTCGTTGCTCTTTGAACGATTTGACCGAACTGCACGCCGTTTCTTGAGACAAACATTCTTCCACAAACTTCGCTTGAAGTGTGATAAATATTTTCGAAGGAATCGCACCTCAATTTGTAAGACATGTAATGATTATGCGCAGCACAACTCTGCTAGGTATGTACAGCTCTTACATTTCCTTAACAACTGACTAGGAAGCCTGCAGGCGAGCCACCATTGCTGATTGCAAGTTATATTGATTGCATAATATAAATATTAATATAAATTACTTTCTTACGTATAAATGCAAGACTCCTACAAGTGATGCATAAATTAAAAATAACGAATAGTTAAGAAAATAGTTTATTCAATTTACATATGTGAGCTTAGTTCCAAATTCACAATGGTTCCGCCTTTTTGAGCAGCAGGAAAGATCACGGTTGAGCACCTAAACCGTGATGCATGATGGTAGATGAGGTTCAATTAACGCGCGATTTTGCTCGGACGTGTTTTCTTTGGATTGACGACACTCTGTAGCTTCCTGTGTAAGCTTGTGTCGATGATCTAACGAGGACTGCTGATGATCGACTGAATGGGCGAAATAGGACCCCCCAGCCCTTACTCGTGCTGCTTTTAATCAAGTTCTGCATTACGGCGAGTGAACACTGAGGGCGGAGTTGCAGAATAGGAGGCTGAAAGCGGGGTGACGCGGCGCGCGCGGGGCTCGTGCGTCCTTCAGTGACGCAGCGGCGGCGCCTTCATTGTCTCGCGCTGAATTTGGAGCCGGCGATGCTGAAAAACTGAACTTTTTCGGCTATTTAAACAGTTTAATCTGTGAATGGCGCCAAAACAGGACCCTAAACCTAAATTTCAAGAAGGTAAGAAGTCGTTGGGAAAGTAAATGGGAACCGCAGCTCCTGGGATCCAAGCGAGCGAGAGAGGGCGTGCGGTGTTTTCAGTCCGTACATGGAGATCGTCGGGATTTTTTTTTCCCTGTGGTCACAATCCCGTTGGATGGTAATGTTCGAAAGTCTTACGAGTGGATGGTTTAGCTGAAGAGCTTGTTTGACTTGATTGTTACGAGCACACACACCCATTAACTCTTCCTGTACGGCTGCCATCTTTCATGTGCATTGTGTGTTACATACTGGTTTAGACAGATGCTTTTACTTGCCTTTTTCGCGCCCTGCTTGGCACACGTAGACCTTGTGGTTTGCAAAAGTCCTTTCCATTCGCTACATCTAACTGCTGCACCTAATGGAGCGCACAGGCTTGTGGAAGTCAAAACTCCTTGGATCAGCTTCCTTACTTGCTTTTCTTTTTTTTTAAGTTTTAACGCACAGTAGGTTCACCTAAAACTGTACGTATATTGTTATTAATGGTAAATGTTGGTACCTCTTGTCCAAATAAGCTGCCTTTGTATGTACTTAAATAATAGCAAGGTGGCACTGTAGTAGATTTTAATGCATGCCCAGCAATCACTCTGTGAAGTTCAGCAAAGCTTTTTCCATCATGATTCAATAGTTTAAAAAAAAAAAAAAAAGCAATGCAGTTTTCTTGCAATCAACTATACAAATTCACTGAATGATTCAGATTTAAGTTGCTGTTTGAGAAATCGCAAGTTAAGCTTAGTATTTTGCTTTTGTGTATTTTATTTTTAAATAATTGAAAATTGGCTTCTTCCAAGATTCCTTTAGATGGCCTTCAATAAATGCTAGTTTAAATGTTTGGGATTATAATAAATTAATCCATTAACGGAAAGGGGTGTTCAAAGTATGAAGGGCATGGTATTAAACATCCATCCATCCATTTTCTAACCCGCTGAATCCGAATACAGGGTCACGGGGGTCTGCTGGAGCCAATCCCAGCCAACACAGGGCACAAGGCAGGAACCAATCCAGGGCAGGGTGCCAACCCACCGCAGGACACACACAAACACACCCACACACCAAGCACACACTAGGGCCAATTTAGAATCGCCAATCCACCTAAAACATTTTATTTAAATTTAACACTGTAACCCAAACCTGGATTACATGGGTTTGATAAAAGATAAATGGATACAGGGACCTGGGATGTCGGTGATTAACCGTAAAAATTTTAACATCAACCAAATAGTATTACTGATTTTATGATTACGTTTTATTGTGAAATAATGCCTGATACATGCTTTCTGTGAGAGATGTTGCATAACAATTTTCTCAAACTAAATTTATTAATTGGGGGTCATGGAAAGCTGGAGCCAGCAGCATCTGGCATAAGACAGGAAACCTTATTGAATGAGACCTCAATATCTCACAGTATCCATGCACACATACCGAGGCCTACCAAACATAATGTCTTGGGGTACTGTTCTTTCTCATACACACATGAGAGCTGCATTGAAGCTACATGTCAGTTCATTTTACATCTGGGAACAGTGAAAATTAAGCTTGCTAAACATAACTCCATTTCGGGTTTGGTTGTATGATGTACTTTTTTAGTACCCAAATTTTAAAATGGTATGATACAGTATTAGTATTTTAGAATTTTCTGTACCTGAAGTAAATGTCAGCTTTCCTCTTGATCCCCTAGCACCCGTTATTGCTGTTTTGGAAAAATGTCTGTTTCATTGGCTTCACAAAATGAAACTACTCACTTTGATGTAGTCAGAACTTCAGAGCTATCGAGAGGAAAGTCGAATGTAGTGTGGCACACAAAGGAGGCTACAGTAAGATGGTGGTGTTTTGGAGTGATATGTTACTTCAAAGCAGTTTTGTACTGATACTGAGGTCCAAGAGCTGGTATCAATATTGAAGTCAAAATTGTAATACCAATCCAACACTAGTTAGGGGGCAATTCAGGCGGAAGTTTGCTGTAGACTGTAATATTGTGCTGAAATCTATAAGCAACACGTCAACATTGTGTTCCCACACTCAAAATAGGCATGGTGCTTGTGAGGTTGGACCATAGCTGTGGTTCCAAACTCGATCCTGGTGACCCCCTGTGGCAGCAGGGTTTTGTTCCAACCAGATTCACAATAAGTGATAATAATTGATCTAATTTAGGTAGCTGGTCTCTCCTGGTTTTTTTTTCCTCTCTCCTTATTCTATATTCAGAAAGCACAGCAATATGATTTTTACATTATGAGACATTTAGAAATATTTCTGTTTTTTGCTATACCTTTAAATGCTTAACTTTTTTTGTTGATTTCCTATTATTTTTCTTTTTTTTGTGTAGTCTGCTCCCTTCATTGTATCCTGTTAGTGACAATTAAAAACAGGCAAAGCAGACACCCAGGTGAACAACATTAAATGATGAAAGGCTGCAACTGCTTCAGCATCAGACCCACTTAATTAGTCAATAATGGTAAGGCAGAATTGAAATCAGGGTAAGCATAAATAAAAAGTAAAAACAAAAAAGCATTATCAGCAGATAACTGCTTAATTTATATTAAATGTATTAACACACTTACTTTTGTAATTTTTTCATTGAATCCAAAATATAGAAACTGGGAAATAACAACTCACTCAGTTAGGCTAGGAGTTCAGCTAAAAACTGAAGTTGGTTGGAAGAAAAACCTGCAGCCCCAGGAGTTTTGAGGGCTGAGTTTAGGAATAACTGGATTACAGTAATCTACCATATTGTTACCCCTAGCAAGAAAAAGAAAATCACACAGATTGTGTGCAGAGATAGAATGCTGTGTTTTAGTAAATATTAGTGTACTTGGAACTAAAATTGGAGAGCTAAAAGAAATAACTAATATCTTCAAGGAACAGTATGAGTCTTAGATGATAACTTCGGGCTGCATACAAATTTGATACAGTCTGCACTGTGGAGTTTAAGAAATCCTTATGAATCGGGCTCCAGTGGAATGTTTTGTTCATACTAGAGGTGGCACAATTCCATGTTTTTGTTTCAGAGTTTAAAATATTAAGTATCTGTTGATACCAATAGTTTTCTCTCTTTAACAATTAACAAAGCTTTAAATGAGCCGTTTTCTTAACTTTATTTAAGATGACAACCGAAAAGTAACGTGCTGAAGTTGCTGTGCTACTCTACAGGAAGAAACACAACAACTTAAACAAAACTGGAGCATAATAAGTTTGCATTGAAGCATAGTTAGAAATTTGGCACAGGAGTATGCGTACCCTGCATAAAATTAGTAATTTCTGCAAATTCATATTGTTAATGTGCAGATTTTCTGTACATAATTTTAGTAAGTACTCTTTCTTGCTTGCTGCAAGTATAAAAGTATAAAATCACTATTTTAAAAATATTCAAAATTTGTTACCCAAGAATTGATTTTTTTTTTCTTCAACTGTTTACGTAAAGCCATGCATAGGATGTCCCTTTCCTGCTGGCATTACTCTTGACCAGAATGTGCAGCTGTGGAATGTGATGGTCGGGTATTCACTGGACTTGCACAAGTGTGCAGCAGGAGTTGAGGATACAGGACTTGTGGTGCTCTTTGTTTAATCTGTGCTTTATAGGAAAGTCAACTAAACCTTTAAATTGAAGACTAAAAACCGGCTGAAGAATATTTTTAATGCCAGTAATGCATACATTCAGGGATCTGACTTAGATTGTTTAGTGAATTTGTATTCAGGTTTGTCCATTTATAATTGCTGTACTGATAGAGTATTTGTTTGGTAAGTCTGTGCTTTTAACCAAAACATAAATAAAAATCTGCATGCATAACTAAGGAATTATTTAAAGTTAAAATCGCAAAAGAAAGTTTTAAGTGACTAGCTGATAAGTTTATCTGCTCAACTTCACTTACAAGTAGCTGAAGTACCTGGTGTTGTCTGGGATATTTGTAGAATGGGTAAAAGAAAGTAGAGGTTTTTGTAGTTTTTATAGGTGACCCTGTTTTTATTGCTAGTTGCCCCATCTGTCATCCACACTGAGCTTCTGTCAATTCCTCTGCTCTCGTAAATTGAGAATTTATTCTTTTTGGGTCAGGTTTTATTCTAGAATTGCAGTAACTGTTTGCTGAGTTGTAACCATGAATACTGCTGTGTCTGACTATGCAGAAGTTAAACAGCGACTCCTTGATTCTTCTTTGTGTTGTGTTGCACTTCCACTCACAATCAAGCCTCACCCAACACCCTCCTGCAAAAGTGCTTGGTAATCCTTTTTTTATTTTAGTAGATGGAAGCAGAACTGGGCATTGCCTGGGTGAGTAATGTTAACCTGGGAAACCCAGGGTCAACATTTTGTGTTCCAAATTAGTCTGTCTTTTTTGTGTGGTTCATATAGTGAAAATCTGGTCCAGATTGGCCAAAGAGTGTAGAATTGTAAGGGAACATGCGGAAATATGCTCTATTATTTATAGATATACATGTGCATCTCAATAAATTTATGAAAATGTGCTATATAAATAAATGTTGTTGTTGTTGTAAATTAGAACATTATCGAAAAGTTAATTTCAGTAATTCAAAAAGTGAAGCCCATATATTCTATAGATTCATTACACATAGAGTGATATATTTCATGAGTTTTTCTTTTCATTTTGCTGATTATGGCTTACAGGAAATGAAAACTCAGAGTTCAGTATCTCAGAAATTTAGAATATTACATGAGCAATAAAAATAATTTTAATATAGAAATGCTGGCCTACTGAAAAGTATGCCCATGTATTCACTGTATACTTGGTCTGGGTTCCCTTTGCATATATTACTGCATCAATGCCGCATGGCATGGAGGCGATCAGCCCATGGCACTGCTGAGGTGTTATGGAAGCCCAGGATGCTTTGATAGCAGCCTTCAGCTCGTCTGTATTGTTGGGTCTGGTGTTTCATCTTCTTGACAATACCCCATAGATTCTCTATGGGGTTTAGGTCAGGCGAGTTTACTGGCCAATCCAGCACAGTGACACCATGGTCATTAAACCAGGTATTGGTACTTTTGGCAGTGTGGGCAGGTGTCAAGTCCTGCTGAAAAATGAATTCCGCATCTCCATAAAGCTTGTCAGCAGAGGGGAGGCGTGAAGTGGTCTAAAATATCCTGGTAGACAGCTGTACTGACTTTGGACTAGATAAAACACAGTGGACCAACACCAACAGATGGCATGGCTCCCCAAATCATCACTGACTGTGGAAACTTCACACTGGACCTCAAGCAACTTAGATTCTGTGCCTCTCCGCTCTTCCTCCAGACTCTGGGACCTTGATTTCCAAATGAAAATTAAAATTTACTTTCATCTGAAAAGAGGACTTTGGACCACTGAGCATCTGTCCAGTCCATTTTGTTCTTAGCCCAGGTAAGACGCTTCTGACATTGTCTCTGGTTCATGAGTGGCTTGACACAAGGAATGTGACAGTTGTAGCCCATGTCCCGGATACATCTATGTGTGGTGGCTCTCGAAACACTGACTCCAGCCGCAGTCCACTCCTTGTGAATATCCCACAAATTCTTGAATGGGCTGTGCTTCACAATCCTTTCAAAGCTACAGTTATTTCTGTTGCTTTTGCACCTTTTTCTGCCACATTTTTTCCTTCCCCTCAACTTTCCATTAATCTGCTTTGATACAGCAGCACTCTGTGAACAGCCAGCTTCTTTAGCAGTGACCTTTTGTGGCTTACCCTCCTCATGTGGCCTACTGAACTAGACTGAGAGACCATTTAAAAGCTCAGGACACATTTGCAGGTGTTTTAAGTTAGTTAGCTGAGGTGGAGTGTGACACCATGGGTCTACAATATTGAATAATAATACTGAATTTTAGATTTTCATTAGCTATAAGCCATAACCCAGCCACAGGGGATGCACAAACTAGTGTGTTTCTTCGTGTCAGTCCAAAGCCTGGATAAATGGGGAGGGTTACGTCAGGAAGGGCATCCGGTGTAAAATTTTGCCAAATCAATATGCAGACAAGATGATCCGCTGTGGCAACCCCTAATGGGAGCAGCCAAAAGAAGAAGCAGATGACATAATCTGCAAAATGAAAGGAAATAAACACTTGAAATATATCACTCTGTTTAATGAATTTATATAATATACGAGTTTCACTTTTTGAATCAACTTAACTTTTGAAATTAACTTTTCGATGATATTCTAATTTATTGAAATCCAACTGTAGATTTATAGATAGATAATCTAGATTAGATGACTTTGTAAACTGCTGTAAACATCAAAAAATAAGTTGTGACATTAGGAAAAAAATGCCTGAAATGTCAAAATTGAAGGGGTTCTTGAACCAACAAGTCTAAAGTTTAACTTTGTGTTAAATTTATGGGGGAGATTTTCTCCCTTTTTTAAAAAAATCTCATGTCTTGCATGCACTTTTTGATTTATTAGTAGTTTTACTTTTTTGTTTCCTTTGTGCCTTTGTAAAACAAAGTGCTTGAGACTAATACTGTGTTGCTTAAAAGGAGATAAAGCAACTCTTGACCAAAAAAAAAAACAAAAAAAAACAGGATTCTGTGTGTACAAAATGATGTCACCAGCTCCAAATTCTTTTTGATGACATTTTGCACGGCCTGTAATGTACATAGGAAATCCAAACACCGCTTTTCCCATTTCCTATCCTACTATTTTGGTCCTAGAGTCAGAACACGTGGGGTGCTGCCTCCCCATCTCTCTTTATGTTATTATAAAGTCATTTTTACATATGTTGTTGTGGTGAAAAATATTTTTTATCTGGTATAAATACTTAAATTAATGTATGCAGAAAAATTATTTTTTTTTTGTTTCATTTGTGAAGTATGTATAGTATTCACAGTCTTTATACTAGAGAGAGATGAGCAGTCACACTACATTTTTCTGACCTCTAGGGGCAGACAGAAGTAAAGCTGGAGTGAAAATATTTTGTCTAGAATTGTAATGTGCAGGCAGGGCAAAAGTGTTTTAAACCTCACTTTCTTCTTGATCGCATTAGTTTGTGCACATAGAGAATCCTGTTTTTCTGAATGGCTGTGTTTTTAAGGTGTCACATTTGTTTGTTTTTGCTTGTGTCTTTTAAGTGATGAGTCATAAGCACTTCATGCTTAACAGAAGACCCACGAGTAATTAAAAAAAAAACTTAAAAGTAATAATACTATGAATGTTAAAAAAGGACCAAGTACTTATGTATACTATGTATAATAGCAATTTCCCCCATTTGAACATGTATTTAATTATGAATTATCGACCCTCAGTTCCTGACTAATTTGAAAGTTCCTTTGTAGTGTTTGTTTCAATCATAAACAGAAAGAAAAGTGTCTTTTTATGTTGGATTTAACAGAGTTGTAACCAGGGACAATGGCTCAGTATACATGTTGCTAAACTGTTTGTTCCTAGCAGTAAGGAGGGTGCTCTTCATTGTCTTAATTCACTTTTCTACCCTGTTTTCTCATGTGAGAAAATGTTTAAGTATACTAACCATGGGGATAATGTCTGCTTAAGATGAGGCTGAAGAACCCTCCTTCTTTGTAAGCTAAGGGGCAAAAACTGCAAATGTTTCCTCTAGTGGTTCATATTGGTTTGCATTCAGAGTGGCTGAACAAGTTACACTGCTGAATATTCAGACAAGGCTCATTTCTGTCCAAGGAGGTTCTCGATCCTATATCATATACTATACCACCTTATTTTCACATTTTTCTGCAGATGTTTAGGTTACATATTCAATTATACCTTAATGTCTTCTAGGTTAAGGTAGGTATGAGTATTTTGAGCCACAACACACCTGCAGATAGTAAGGACATCACTAATTATGGATTGTGCTCTCTCTACTTCATACACAGCAAGTCACAATAAATACATTTAACATATACCTTAACTGTGGTGAACTGATTCCTGAACATACTTGGAACATCTATGCCAGCAGTGTGGCGGTGTTTCTGACTGGCAGCCTAACACTTACTAGGTGGTGCTGGAGGCTACCTGCTGAGCATGTCAGTATGTGTCTTATTCCTAAATAGTAATACAGAAAATTCTTTTGAGTAGCCTTTTCACTTTTACTTGATATTAAAGGAATCTATAACATGCCTAAATTAACCTCATTTTGTGAGAACTTTATCTTTTATTATTTTCTACTATTTGACTATGAACTACCTTGTGTCTGATTAATAACTGTTAGTTAGGAAAATAAATTGATTATAAAATTTGATCAAAATTCGCATCCTTAGTTGAATGGGTTGATGAACTATATTTTGAAATTTGTATTTTGAATCATTTACATGGTAGGATTTAAGAGTTAAGTACTTAATTGCACACACTTAATGTAAATTAATATTTTTAAAATTGAACGCTATACACACTAGAAGCATGTAGTGAATTTCAAGAAATTTGAAAGATTATTGTTTTTCCCCTCCCCAGATGATTTTATTTTTTCATTTACATGTTTTTAATTTGTATTCTTTAACTGTCCCCACAGGTGAACGTGTTCTGTGTTTTCATGGGCCATTGCTCTATGAAGCTAAGGTAAGGTTTCATGATCAACATTTAAATTTGTTATGGTTTGCCGTGCTTAGTACTCTGCAAAATTGCTTAAATAATCAAACAGTTAGTGTTGCTTGACAAATCTTTTGATTCATTTTCAAAAATAAAGTGTTGAGTTGGGATTGAAGTGCAAACAGTTCTTGGAGCTGCTTCATCTATCTAGATAGATTTCTAAGAAAGAATCTTTATTTTTTTTCCTTTAGCTTAGTAATTTATAGATTGTTTCATATCAACACTAAGTTTTGAAATTTAACAAACAACTCATATACTAGGCTGTATTTTGTGTTTTACACATCTTGGGTGATTTGTATTTCATTATTTGAACAGTAGGCAATTTGCAGTCCTGCTACTTTTCAGTGTATGTTGTTTGTTTTTAAAATTACAGTATTCCTTGTTGCCATGCCAATGCTTTATTCATGAAAGTATCAGTTGTGAATTTTGGTAGCGCTATCCTTAGCAGCACAGTAAACCAGTGCAGCAACAATACTTAGTCGGTTACTGTGCATTATGGGTGTAGGCAAGCAGCTGCAACATTAATTCAGGTTAAGTGAGGTCCCCTATCTACTCCTCTCTTCTTTTATTATTTTTAATTTGCTTTTTCTTCGTCTCCAAATTCTCCCTATGTCTCACTCTTTAATGTCTTCTCATGTCTGTTTTCATTAATTGGTACTGTTGTAATATTTATATCTATGTATTTTTCACTAGTACTGTTTTTTAGAAACCATTTCTCAGCACAGACAGGATTATCCTTGTCTATAGTAGATTATTGTTTTGGAATTGATAATAGTTTTCAGCACTGGTTATTGTCTTCACTTGGGTTGAAATGGACTATAAATCGATATTTTTGCCTGCTTACAGCTGTAAGTAAAAATTTTAGTAATTTGCATTTAGAAATATTGTCTTTTGTCCTGGTGAATGTTTTTTGGGTTGGGGTTGAATGCTGACTATTCTGATTAAATACTACCTTTGTAAAAGGGGGACCGGAGGGTGTGTTCCAACTATAGAGGGATCACACTCCTCAGCCTCCCTGGAAAAGTCTATTCGGGGGTTCTGGAGAGGAGGGTCCGTCGGATAGTCGAACCTCAGATTCAGGAGGAACAGTGTGGTTTCCGTCCTGGTCACGGAACAGTGGACCAGCTCTTCACCCTTAGCAGAGTCCTGGAGGGTGCATGGGAGTTTGCCCGACCGGTCTACATGTGTTTTGTGGACTTGGAAAAGGCATTCGACCGTGTCCCTCGGGGAATCCTGTGGGCGGTGCTCCGGGAGTATGGGGTACCGGACCCCCTGATAAGTGCTCTTGAGTTCCTGTACAACTGGTGTCAGAGCTTGGTCCGCATTGCCGGCAGTAAGTCGAGCCCGTTTCCAGTGAGAGTTGGACTCCGCCAGGGCTGCCCTTTGTCACCGATTCTGTTCATAACTTTTATGGACAGAATTTCTAGCGCAGCCAGGGTGTTGAAGGGGTCCGGTTTGGTGGACTCAGGATTGGGTCACTGCTTTTTGCAGATGATGTTGTCCTGTTTGCTTCATCAGGCCGTGATCTTCTGCTCTCTCTGGATCGGTTCGCAGCTGAGTGTGAAGCGGCTGGGGTGAGAATCAGCACCTCCAAATCCGAGAGCATGGTCCTCAGCCGGAAAAGGGTGGATTGCCCTCTCAGGGTTGGGGGAGAGATCCTGCCCCAAGTGGAGGAGTTAAAGTATCTCGGGGTCTTGTTCACGAGTGAGGGAAGAATGGAGCGTGAGATCGACAGGCGGATCGGTGCGGCGTCCGCAGTGATGCGGGCTCTGCATCGGTCTGTCGTGGTGAAAAAGGAGCTGAGCCGTAAGGCAAAGCTCTCAATTTACCAGTTGATCTACGCTCCTACCCTCACCTATGGTCATGAGCTATGGGTAGTGACCGAAAGAACGAGATCGCGAATACAAGCGGCTGAAATGAGTTTCCTCCGCAGGGTGTCTGGGCTTTCCCTTAAAGATAGGGTGAGAAGCTCAGTCATCCGGGAGGGGCTCAGAGTAGAGCCGCTGCTCCTCCGCATCGAGAGGAGTCAGATGAGGTGGCTCGGGCATCTGATCAGGATGCCTCCTGGACGCCTCCCTGGTGAGGTGTTCCGGGCACGTCCAACCGGGAGGAGGCCCCGGGGAAGACCCAGGACACGCTGGAGGGACTATGTCTCCCGGCTGGCCTGGGAACGCCTTGGGATTCTCCTAGACGAGCTGGAAGAAGTGGCCGGGGAGAGGGAAGTCTGGGCCTCTGCTTAAGCTGCTGCCCGCGACCCGACCTCGGATAAGCGGAAGAGGATGGATGGATGGATGGATACTACCTTTGTGTCATTTAAAAAATGTTGATTTTGATCTTGCTGCCAGTCGGTGTTTTGAAGTTCACTTTCAGTTCTCCACATTCCATTCTACTGCAGAATGTTCATTCAAAGTTAAATTATCTGTGTGCTGACTAGATATCTTTGTCAAATAAATTTAGGAACTAGTGCTGAACTTGTCAATAATCTGTACATGGTTTGAACAGGTGGGTGCAGGCTGACACTTTGCCAATATATTATCTTGCATGCAATCTATTCTTATAGATCACCCTTTGATTTACAAGCCCTTCAATGCTTTTGATACATTGTAGTTAAATTTAATTATAATATTCTTAAAATGCAAAAAAAGTATATACTCAGAAATGTACATATTTACTGGGTATAGGATTTGTGGATGTGACGAGGATGGATAGGATTAGGAACAAGTTTGTTAGAGGGTCAGCTTAGTTGAACGGTTTGGAGACAAAGTCAGAGAGGTGAGATTACGTTAGTTTGGACATGTGCAAAGGAGAGATGCTGGGTATATTGGGAGAAGGATGCTAAAGAAAGAGCTGCCGGAAAAGAGGAAGGTCTAAGAGGAGGTTTATGGATGTGGTGAAAGAGGACATGCAGGTGATGAGTGTAACAGAGCAAGAGGCAGAGGACAGAAAAATCTGGAACAAAATGATCCTCTGTGACAACTCCTAATGGGAATAGCCAAAAGAAGACGAAGATAGGATTTATTAATATTTCTTAAAGCCTTGAGCAAATTTAATGCAACTTTCACAGCAGTATATCACTACACAGACAGACTACATTTTCACCATCTTGTTTATTTTGCTTGCTGCCAGTTCCTTTGTCTGTAGGTGTAAAAGGCTGTAGCCTAGGGATGGTCCAATCAGGTTTTTTTAGGGTTGATACTGATTATGGATTTAATGTCTCGATTTAGTGACTCGATACTAATAGTCTTTATAATTAAACTGTAGACCACAGGTGTTAACTGGTCATTTTGTATTAACAATTTTAAATCTATCTGTTTCCATAAATTCTGAAATAATTAAAATCCCATTAAACCTGCTGCTTTACACTAATGAAACATATACAAGCAGTATTTATCTATAATACACATGCCATAAAAGAATATAAAAATTCTTGTCATGATTACAAGTCACAATTCTAATAAAATGTTCATATTTATCAATAAAGTACAACACTAATGCATACTTAACAAGTTTATATGCAAAATTAACAGATTTGCTCTTAAGTTAAGAAGTCTGTTGTTTACTAAGCAACGAGGGCAAATTCGTTCTTTTTCAAATTAAAATGTGAGCTGTTGTGCTAAACACAAGTTTGCTCACTGACAACCTTCAAATAAGGAGTGTTGGTTTTAAATATGGGCCAAAATGAAAAGGTCTCACAATAGCAGAGTGTTTAAAACAAAAAAAGAGCATTCTCTTAATTTCTACTGAAGATGAATTTCTTTCCCCTCAGATTCACTTTACCTGTTTAATTCCCCACTTTCTTTAATGTAAAAGCCAAAATCTCTATCCTTGCTTTCTCCTCAAGCCTGACTCTCAGCTCTCTGTTAACATGAAGTTGTGGTAGAAAAAGATACACATAGTGAACCTTTATGAGAAGTATTTCAGATTACAACTATATTATTATACAGCTTAGAAAAGTAGAATCTGAAAAAATTTTTTTTTACTTCGGCCAATTTACTGATCGAGCCAGTTGGGTTGAAGATCAGAGTATCACTCATACACATCGACAACTATTCAACCAAGCACACCCCTCCCTCCAAACTGAGATGTGCATTTGGGGAATATTCCTCTGAGAAACGAAGAACTGTGAATCAGAATTCCAGTTTGATCATATTGCAGATCTGAGCAGCCACTGATTTTTCTTGACGCACCATCAAATGGAAATGTGCATCTCTCAAATGATATCAATAGGGCTGGGTATTAACACTGATGTCCCGATAAGATTTCAGTTCACAATGTCCCGATTAGATAACAATTTTATATTTATTAAATTAGAGTGCACTGATACATTTGAAGCACTGTCTTCTTTTTTTTTTCTTTTTTTATATATATATATATATATATATAAAAGAGGTTACTTTAACATTAATCGAGGACAATGAGTATAATTTGACAAATTTCAGTAACACTTTTGAAAGGTGTCTACATAGTAACTTCATTACGTGTAAGAGTAGAATGACATTTAAGAAGCAATGGAGTCTGTATTGCATCATTTAAATGAAAAATGTTTAATTGGAAAATTTTTATTTTTTACCCAGGCCTAGATGTCAACCAGTCGTTTGTACCTAGTCCTGCTGAGGTAGTTTGTGTGGCAATTACCATTTTTGACCATTTAATTCAGCATTCCATTAATTTGCCTTTCATGATTCAGGGAGACCTGACACGAAAATTGTGAAAGTGGCCGTCGACATTTTCAAATAAGCTTTCTTACCTTTTTTTGTACATGTGTATTGGTAAGTATAAAACGTGGAGTAGTTAAACAGCCACAACCCAGCTCTTGCAGTGGATAAAAATGCAACAAAACACTATTGTCAACCAATTAATAAGAGGAAAAACAAAGTACTTGATTAAACCGCTCAAAACAAGAGAGTATGTGCTAACTTAAGAGTCTTTGAGCAGAACCACAATGGGAAAACTATTCTCTTTCTCTTCTGCTACTAAAAACTGCAGTGTCAAAGCCATCTGCCAGAACCTTTTTCTAACACAATCATTTCATTGCACCTGTTTATTACTTTACTTTATCACCCAGGCACACATCACTAGAATTCAGAATCAATCTTCCATCAGTTTTTAAACTTCATAGATGAATATATATGTGTAATACAGTATTCCAAGATATACTGAATGAATTTACAGGTATGGTGGCAGAATGTAGTTGAAGCGCATTCACTGATCCCCTGAATCCTAACACAGTTTTTTGTCTAGTGTCTATATTTGTTGAACTTTTTAGCCCATTCATAGTTTTAATGAGGTGCTTGCCTTGAAAAAACAAGGAAAAACTATGGTGTGGTGTCAGTCTTAAAAAGAATGTTGACCATTCATTAATGTGTCGCCTATGGTATATTATGATAATCATTTGCATGCTTTCTGGTGTCCAATCCTGGACATAGCCTCCATTATGACATGTTAAGAGTCTTTGTTTGGCAGCACCAGGCAAATCAGAACTGTTGGGAAAATTTTTAAAGCTTGAATTTAGAACATCCTCCCACAGATTGTGGCCATTGCTACTTTGTAAAGTCCCATTATCAACAGTTGGGACATTTGCCATAATGATGAGGTAGTACCTGCACAGTTGGCTAGGTGTATCACAGAATTTAAGTAGAACTGCTTTGTACAGGCAGAACAACACATTAAAGTTCACAATTAAGAACATGACTAAAGGTCGTGTGTAGTAGAAAGTCCCTGCTGTCCAGAGTTCACACTATGTTTGTGACCGAGCGTATAGGTCTGACATCAACACATAACTGAATTTAGTGCTCCACCGAGCATTAACGTGGGTAGTTGTGTTGTGTACAGATACTGTTCTATTCAAGTTTCGTAGCATTTCTCAAAGTTTTCTTTGAGATGAACAAAAAAGTGAGAAATGGTGCTAGAACAATCCTGGAAATAGTTGATTCTGGAATTAAGAAAAATGACCTTGCGAAAGCATTTTGGAATTGTCCATTCATCTTCATCTAACATCTAATCTATTAAAAAAAAAAAAAATACACCAAATGTCTCATTTTCAAATAAAATATTTTTTGCTGTATAAAATGTGCTGTTTTTTTAATACAATTATTGTCAAGGTTGGGTCACAGAGTTGCACGAGAGATAGAAAGATGAATCCAGGTTTTCAAAGAAAATACAGGTACTTTTTTACCATACAGAGAAGGCAGCTACAGTCTCAAGACTTCATTCAGAATAGGAGCTGATAGGAGCCACGGCTAGGGGGATTGTCCTGCTTTCGCTCCCATCTTCAGATTTGAACAATACTAGCCACTTTGAATCACTGCTGTGGCAGACTCAGTCTGGAGAATATGGATCAGGAGAGTGTGAGGAAGAGCAGATTAAAGCCCTTTGTTAAATGTTAAACATTGTGTGTGACAAGCACAGTATGTGGTAGCCCTGATCCTGCAGAGGACAACCTATTGCGTTTTCCTTTGGTTTACGGTTTGCCAAACATAGCCGAGAAGCTATGGAGTTGTCCTTGTGCCACTGCCGTTAGACATGGTGAATCGGCAGTGGCCCTGGTCACAAAACTTTACATATTTTTCTCATATTTGTTATAACTAAATTTCTGTTATAATGAAATACAGTACTTTTATGGTCCTGTGAGTTTTGTTATAATAGGATTCCATCTGTATCTAAGAAATAAAACAAATAATAGGATGCTTTGATATATCAGGAAGCCACACTCCAACCCACATATAATGAATCAAAAGAGCTTTCTGGTTTTTAAATCAAAATCTCTACCAGAGTATTGTAGACTCAACAACAAATTTATGTATCGGCAAGTGTTTTAAAAAAATACGTAAAGTTCCAATGCTGTAGAAGTTATGGTGAGTTGAAGATTTGAAAGGAAGAGACCAGTGTGATCTTCAGATGAACAAGAAACTGGAAGAAAGATCTTGTAATCCCGCCTTCTTTATAGCAGGCTGGATTGCATTAAATAGAAGGTGTCAAATAGTTGGCTGAATAGATGCAGTGTACCTATAGGATTTCCAATTTTCACTGGCAGAGTTGGGGAGCTATTTTAGAAGATGTCTATTGAGAAACCCTATGGTATTATCTCACTTCGAGCCTTCCAGTTAAGGGACTGATCTTAAATTGTCCAATCTTGAGAAATCTTCAATCTCCAGTGTTTAGCTTCTTGGGGCTGCTAATGTGCCTTTACCACATATTGCCTTTGCATGATTATGTAAAACCTAGAGAGAGAGAAAAGACTCTATTTTGTATTTTAACTTGTTCCAGTTTTGTAATCGCTGCCTTTGTGAAACTCTGTGGTAAAGGTCTGCATGGTATTTAGCTGTAGTATTCGATTATGCAAGGTACACTTAGTGTCAACATCAAGCGCAGCATTCAATGTACTACAGTATATCACTGTGTGTTTTTTTGAGGGAGAGGGTTGGTAGGTATTCAGCAGCAGTAGTGTAAGAAGAATTTGCCATCGCTATATTTGGTTCTTTGTTGAAATCTAAATTGTCTTAAGTTGGTTTGATTAGACTAGATGAAAAGCAAGGAAGAGCACCTGCACTACGCAGCAATTTCTGCCAAGATGTCACATGATTTGCTAACAACTCATGTTTTATGTGAATTATTTAGTAAAAAAGTAATTTTGGAAATATATTTAATGTTCACGATCTGTAGAATTGCCTGTATTCATGTGTTTCTCTTCTAGAGATAAGTAGAAACCAATTTGGGAAGGGTGTTGCAGCCAATAAAAGAAATCTACATAATTGATATAAAATACAATAATACAATGCAAGTTATGTTTGTTTAACACTACTTACTGAGTGCAAGCGCAGAGTGCTGTGAACAAGTTATCAGGGATAATAAAAGTATAGTTTATACTATATAATAAATACAAAATTAGTACAGTATATATCAAGATACAGATTTGTTTAAACACACAGAACATAAAGCAGAAAATAACATTAATGGAAAACAACAATATTTATCCAGTAATGAATTGAAATATGGCCAGCTGACAGTGGTACCGATGAATATTGCACGAGGGAAAGACAAAGTCCATCACAGTCCTGGAGATTGGGTCAGCTGGCCGCCTACTGGGCCTGGGTATTCTATGATGGAGTCTGTGCTGAGCTGTCCAATCTGATGAGAGAATATTTTCATGTGATGTTTTCAGTGCTGCCTTATTTTAGATGACTTTTTCATACACAGGAGAACAACGTGGCAGTAATGCAGTGGCACCAAGTGCCACATCATGATACTGAGAAGAGAAACAGAATAGTAAAGGGTTAGTTATGGTTTATAAATATTGTTTTACTTATTGCTGTGCAAAAGACTAGAAAACAGAGATGCAGTATGTACAACCAAACAGCAGCTCTAGTCAGGGTATGCTAGACTAAGGTAGTAAGTCTTCACCCTGGATTTAAAAGTTGAAACTGAAGGGGCATATCTTCAATTAACAGGCAGATCATTCCACAGCTGCAAGGGCCCTGTAACTAGAAGCTCAACATCCTACAGTTATATTCATTAGTCCTTGGAATCGTAAGTAGTTCGGTATTTTAAGATCTCAATTTGTGCTCTGGTTTGTAAGTAAGTTCAAATAAATAACTAGGCCATGGTCATTTAATTTTTTTTTTTCTTAAGTGGAGGATTTCAGGAGGAAATTAATCCTAAACTAAACTGGGAGCCAATGCAAAGACTTGAAGTGGAGTTCTGTGTTAGTTTTTTCTGGTTTGTGTAATAATTCTTGCAGTAGCATCTTGAATTAACTGATAGCTGTATAAAGAATGAAATGGATACGGTCTAGCTTAGCTTATTATGTTTTAGTCTAGACAAGAATTATCTTAAAACAATGACCAGCTAATAACAATTCCTGAACCTAATAAATTCTTCAACCTTTCAAACATTGAGCAACACTTAATGCCCATGGAGGATCCTTAAATTAAACTAACTGATGCCTGCAAAGTAGGGAATGGATATAAAAAGCAGGGCTGGAAAAGTTAACGCGTTCATTTTTGCAATTAATGTGGGCTGTTCAACATGTTGAATAAAATATTGTTGCATCCTGTGCTGGCAACGAGACAAATGCCTCATCCAGTTAGAGTAGCATTTTCATGTATTTTTTTTTTTTTTTTAACATTACGAAACAATAATGCAAATAAGTTAAGTGTTTTATCTAAAGAATTATATTCACTTGTATTGAATTTATATGTCACCTTTAAAAATGTTCTGAAATAAATTTTTCATTTAAAGGTTTACATTTTATATTACACGGTGCACAATGATACACCACATGTCAATACATAGCAGTGTTTTCATTTTTTTTTTTTCATTTTTAAATTAGTTTTCTTTGAGTGGCATTAAAACCAAAATAAGTCTCTAGTACCTCTGTATTTAACTTGCCTGTCTGCCAGGTAGCTTGCAGTGCTGACTATCCTAATATAATGATAAAATTCTACAAAACAGAAGTGTAATGATTATCCCTACCCTAAGTTTGCACTGCCTTTGGTAATTTATGCACAGAACGCAACATATCTATCCAAGTAATGCACAGTGTTTGTTTTAAAGTGAGATAGCAGCCACAGAGAACTATTTTTTTGGACCCCCAACATGTCTCCTTGCTGCTAAAGGTCTCTCTAAGTGCTGTGTCTGCAAAACGGCGATCACAGACCTGCCTTTATGTTGGCTTCTCCAGGTAGTCCTGCCGTCCTCAGACAAGTTCTCAACCACCTGAAGAGTGTTTCTCTCTCAGGTCTGGACTTTTTACTGTGCAACATTACTTACATGGACGATGCCTTGTGATAGAAGAAAACCTTACCTGCGATCCCATTACAAAGAGTGTCTTAAGTAGGCGTGTGCGATATACATCGTTTACGATTATATCTTAATTGCTGTTTTAACGGTGTGCGAGATTAAATTGAGTATGTAACTCGCTTTGCAAAAAAAAAAAAGAAACACAGAGTTCATTCACTATGCAACAGTATAGACCACTGCGTATGCACAAAGCGAGTTGCGTAGGCGTGCACGTCCAGCAAGCCACAAAATGAGTGAACAAACAGTGCCAGATAATAAAACCAGCCTCTCCATCTACGTCGTCAGAGTTAATTGCCAGATGTGGTTCATTGTCACTCACATGGCAGTGGTTTGGTTTTGAAAAGACTGATGTTGTTTAAAAGATGCCAATCTGCAAACTTTGTGGTAAATCGGTTGCCATTAAAGACAGCTCGACAACTAACTTGTTTCACCTTTTGCAAACTAACTACCGCACAGAATACGAAGAATATGAAAAGCTTAAGGAGTCAACTGTCCAGCACAAGTCTAAAGTAACCAAGGTACAAGCACAAAAACACACTCTGCAAACTTTAGTGGACTCATTCTGCAAAAAAGTGCCTTACGACAAGAAAAGCAACAGATGGCATGACATAACAAACGCCGTCACCAATTACATCGCAAAAGATATGGTGCCAATTCAAGTGGTTGAGAGAAATGGTTTTAAACAACTTTTGAATACTTTAGACCCAAGGTACACACTGCCTGGCTGAAAATATTTCAGTCAAACAGCTCTGCATAAGTTGAATGATTCGTGTTGCCAAACTCTGACGCATAATCTGCAAAAGGTTTCACATTTTGCCACAAAAAAACAGATTTATGGTCAAGCCGAACATCCAAGCCATACCTCTCCCTAATGGTGCATTTCATTGATGAAAACTGGCAACTGCAAAGCTTCTGTTTGCAAACATCCTACTTCCCACAAGATCACACTGGCGATGACATTGCGCAAGGTCTGAAAGATGCGCTGGCATCATGGTCACTGCGAGAAGACTGCATAGTTTGCATGACAACAGACAGCGGGGCTAATGTTGTCTGTGCACTACGGATTAATAACTGGAAGAGGCTACCTTGTTTTGGGCATAGGCTTCATATTGCGATTGGTGAGTAATTTGGGGTTCCTCTATAAAATGCAGTTTAGTTTAAATTGATCTTATTTATTATGATGTTTAAAAATACAAAAAGACCTGGTAAGTAAAGCTATAGATGACAAAAATATAATTCAATATAATTTCAAATAATATATTACATTATCTTGGATTTATCGTTATCGTCAAAGTCCCAGAAAATATCGAGAGATTTTTTTTTTTCCCCAATATCGCACACCCCTAATCTTTATGCAAAAATAGCATCTGCATAATACAAGGGCATTTTGAAACCAAGTACTGACTCTTGGGGCAAGTCACAAAAGGGTAAGTCAAGGGTGCTATTTTATTACAGTTTAGGGTTTTGTGGCAGGTAGTGGCACAGGAAGCCTTTAGCACATACAGGAAAGAGTAGATTACAGTAAGTATCAGTCTTTAAAAAAAAAAAAAAAATGCTGGACGGTGTGTTGGGGAACGAAGAATGAACAAAGTATGTGCTGATCATGAAATGCAAGGTGAAGGTTTTGGAATGACCTTCACAGCCCCCACACCTGGACATTATTGAAAATCTGTGAGTAGACCTTACATTTGCTGTGCACGCAAAACAACTCAAGAATATAAATCTTTCACCAAGATGAGCACAAGGTGCTGCTTACTTTAAGCAGCCTAGCTAGACAAGACGTATTGCAAATGGTTTTTTAAGTTGGGCTGAGTCAGCAGCGTCCGTGTATGCATGTATGTGTAATATCTCAAAAGTCACCCTTAAGTTATCGTAAAATATCGCTAGTACAGAATTGTTATCTTTATATTGACTTGTGAAAAGTGCTAAAGATTATGTAAAAGCATATTTATCACATATTGCTTTATGAATTGTATAGTTTTCTGATCTGAATATTTTACTTGGTGCAGAAAATATTAGACCAATTTAATTTTTAATTGCCTTTTCTTTGTTGATGTAATTGTATTAATTTCTTTTACTTTCAGTGTGTAAAGGTTAATATAAAGGACAAGCAAGTGAAATACTTCATACATTATAGCGGATGGAATAAGAAGTGAGTTCACTTTTATCGTATTACTTATTAAACAGAAAAGCTTTACTTGGTTCCTTAAAATTGACAATGCTGTACAATAAGAATTCTTGATGTCTGTCTTTTATTCCTTTTTCTTTTCTTTTTTTTCTTTTTTTTTTTTTTGGTTTGTTTTGTAATTTCTTTGTCTTAGCTGGGATGAATGGGTTCCTGAGAGCAGAGTGCTTAAATATGTTGACAGCAACTTGCAGAAACAAAAGGAGCTTCAGAAAGCTAATCAGTAAGTGAACCAGTTTGTAATAGTTCCCCTGTGTTCATTTAGATTTTAGTTATGTTTTGAATATTTGGCTTTAATTAGCTGTAATGAAAACTGGGTCATATTTTACAGATGTTGATTATCTCTTTTGATTAATAGTTTCTATTGCACCCAAGTAGATGATTCTGAGAATTGCTTAAATGTTGCTAAATACCTACTTTTTCCTCCTCTAAGGGATCAATATGCAGAAGGAAAGATGAGGGGGGCAGCACCAGGCAAAAAGATTGCTGCTATGCAGCAAAAAAATGTTGAGTTGTAAGTACCAGTTTTGTCTTACCCTTTAGTGACATGCTATTTATTTTTACTATTAATTGTCTATGGCAGTGAGTTTAGATCTGTAAATATATTTACTAAAAGGCCCTTTTCAATGTATAAAACATGACATTATACTTTTAACTAGTATCTTTTGTCTTCCAGTTTATATACAGTCTGGGAACTAATAAGCATTCTTTAGTTTTTATACCATATCCCCTATGTGATTAAATCATTCTAGTCATTCTTTGACATTGTACAAATGTGTTATGATGCATTTATTTGTGACCTGCTTTATAAAAATCTGACATTGTGTCAGTTTATCAAAACTTATTTTACAAGTAAACTTATTCGATTTAATTTCATTGATCCTGTTCTTGTGTATACACTAACATATGGGTGTTCAGTGACATTTGAATTTCAAAGATTCAGTAGTTTAAGTACAGATTGTCATTATTGATGAATTATATTTATTTTGTACATGCTGTGATGGACTTCTTAGGAATCTGAGAGTTAAACCATGGAACAAGTTTGTGTGCAACTTTGATCATACAATTTACCAAAACACATAATTGATTACAATATAAACAAATAGGTGACTTCCTTATCTTTAACCTTGTAACATTGATTGTTGCCTTGTGCCTGTGTTAGAGTTAGATACCTGCCCCATGAATTGAAGTAAGCCGGTTTAAAATTAATAAAGGGGTTTTATTAGTGTGTGGTTTATTTTGATTTTACTCATGTAATGTTGTATTTTGGTTTACATTGTACAACATTTGTCAGAAACTTGCAATTGTCAGCGAATGTGGAAATAAATATAATCTAATCACTTTACCCAGCCCAGTAATCATTTGGAGATGCCCAGTGTACACTGTGCCTAGTTGGGATAAGTATAGATCATTAAAGTATGTGATGAATTAATGCAGAGCTCTGTAGATGTGATGTTTATAAAAATGTGGCACAGATTACTAATTCCTTCTTACAGTTTCCTGTGTCGCCTTCCACCATGACCTTTTTTCCAAGCTTACATAAGAGATCCTTAAATTGTACATCTAGAGAAATAGTAGGAAAACCTGAGTGCTTATTAATTTCATGGACTTACAGTATGAAGTTGTGGGTTGCCAATTGCTGCTTTTCAAAGAACTGAAATCATTCTATGCTTCATTCATTTGCTACTCGTTCAAATTGCCGAGTTTTACAATAAAAAATAGCAGGAGTTTGTGCTGAAATAGCAGTGACTCACTTGGTTCCTCCAGTGCAGCTTGGTTCAATTTTGTGAGTTGTGCAAAGTGTTTCTCCTTATTGCAAACCACTGATTGTCCTGTAAAATGGCATGTTATGCTGTACTTTTTCTTATCTAAATATTTTTAGGATTCACCTTTTGACATTTCCTTGTCCTCTGTGGGTTCCATGTGCTATATTGCTATTGAGAAAGAAGACTAGTTATTAATTCACTGACAAACTGAGTGAAATCTGCATTAACATAGAAGTTATTGGATTAGCTATAATTTTTCTCAGTTTGTTATTCACCTCAACCATATCAGAAATAGCTAGCTTCTGGTCTCTCTTTTGTGTTTGTGTATACTAACCCATTGACCACTGTTTAGAAGGAAATGTAACACATAAAGACATAGTCTTAATATAATGAAATCAATTTACTATTTTGCTGATTTTTGTTTGTCTAGAAACAGTTTTGACCCATTGATGCAATAAGCAAATTAGGTGGTTTCTTGTTTTACAATAAATACATATTGTTTGGGCAATAAAATAATATACTAATGTTTAACCATGGAAAAACTCTGTCTTGGCTTTCTCAAGAATAAAACTTCGATAGAATCTTTAAATCCTGACCCACATTGCCCACATAGAGATTATTGTGGGGACCACTCAGTAATATTATCTGCCCACTTATCCACAGGTACTGACTCCAGATGGGGAGCAAAGACATTGCAGCATCCAGTCTTGAATAAGCTGGAATTAGTTAATTAAATCAGTGTGAATTTTTGAATGGGGCATACTGCAACCGAGTTGACAGAAATCTATATAAGTTTATCTTGTCTTGGTTTGCTGTTTCAGTCTAGCACACTTGTTAAAATTCACTGTCACCATTTTATGAAATGTTCTTACTTGAGCACTCTTAACTTTTCCATAGTAGTCTGTCTGTTTGGGGTTGTTATTTTTTTAAACATTGTAGTATGGACGTCCTCTAAAAGGTTGTCACTTCATTATTTACAGTTACCATGGGTGGGGAAACCCCTACTTCCATATTTTATCTTACTTTCATTTTATTCCATATATAATGTTCAGAGAGTAAAATAACTTGTACATGTCGGGGAGAGCTTTGTTCATAAATCCACAGTATGTCACAATGTCCACCATTACTTTCTCTGTAAATTTAGGCAGGTTGGAGGAGGAGTATCCCCGTGACCCTGTAGTTAGGATCTAGCGGGTCAGATGATGGAAGGAGGAGTATATCACAGTTTAATGCAGAATATGCTCACTTTCATAAACACAGTGAGTTTTCCTTATAACCTGAGGTTATAGAAGATGTATACAAAAACAAGTGACACAAAGCAAATAGGATATTAATCTAAGATGACTTATCTCCTTAGCCTTACCCTGTTAGGAGGGGTACAGTCTTATGAATTATTTTCCTTTATTAAATGTTCACCAAAGAAGCACTTAGCAAATATTTATTCTAATGTTACAACATTTCTGATCTAGTAACTGGTAAAATGTAAATTATGTCTCCAAACCCCCTCCACCAACCCCCCCAACCACCGCCAACACCATGTATATGCTTTTTAAAATGCATCTTATGCCTCTAAGCTTGTGTGTTGTCACAGATAGCCTAAAGTAGTAATGCTTTGCTGGAGCCAGCATTTGCACATTTTAAGAGAAGGAACCTTGATTTAGGAATTAGTTTCCCTATTAAATTTGATAAATAAAAACTTAGAAAATCTAAAGATTTGTCTGACATTCATCTGTGACTACTGTCAGCTAAAGTAACTCCAATAACCAGAAATGCACTAGAACATGCACTTTTTCTTCTTTGGCCAAATACACAAACGTCATTAAACTGCACAATAAAAATGAATTAAACATTATCATCACTCACTGTAAATCTGAATACAAGCATGAAGCCTGAAATGATTTTCCTGTATTTTATAAATACTTTAGTCTTTCACGTGCTGTTAAGTAAATAACATTCATCTCCTTTTTACATCCTCTGCCTGAACCCCATTGATTTGCGGTATTAACATTAGCTACTGCTTCACTTGATCACACTGTTTCAACTTATCTGTAGCATATACCTGGATAACCAGTAAAATGACACTCCATTTAATACATTTCTGTTACAGTATTGCATGCAGTACATTCTTTTCTGCCTGGCTGTGTCACTGAACCCTGCAAAGGACCTGGTACATATGCTTCTTGCCTTACACCAAGTGCCTCTGGAATATTAATCACTCAAGTATTATTGATACAGTAAAATAAGGGTTACATTAAGTTACTTGTTACTTTAAAAAATAATCTGACTATATAACGCATGTAACTTTTAATGTGGTGCCTCGAACATTGCTCTCAAGATCGTACTGTTGAGCTTAGTATTGTACATTCTGCATTTAAACATAAATGTAACCACTTCTGAAATATTGAGATAGATTATTTCAACAAATAAAAAGTATAATATGATTGCTCAATCATTTGCCTCAGGAAATTTATTCTGTGGACATTGCCACCTGTGGCTGTCAAAAGCGAGTGCAGAACCAACACGTGCGCAGTGGAACGACATGCACAAATTACAAAATCCTTTACCCAGTTAAGGATTTACATTGTCGCATAACCAGGTTACTTGCAGAGAAATGTATATGTGAGGGTCAACTCAAGTTGGATGGTTGGGAGACAAAGTCAGAGAGGCGAGATTGCGTTGGTGTGGACATGTGCAGAGGAGAGATGCTGGGTATATTGGGAGAAGGATATTAAGGATAGAGCTGCCAGGCAAGAGGAAAAGAGGAAGGCCTAAGAGAAGGTTTATAGATGTGGAGAGAGAGGACATGCAGGTGATGGGTGTAACAGAACAAGATGCGAAAGATATGGAAGAAGATGATCTGCTGTGGCAACCCCTAACAGGAGCAGCCAAAAGCAGAAGAAGTTAACCTGGTTTCTCAGAGACCAATAGCATGGTTTCTCTTACTGGAAGAAGGGTTCATTTTGCATTTTAGAAACCAGGTTTCTTTAAATAACTGGATTATTAATGTGCATGTATGCACACTCATTAAAAGATTGGCCAGATATCTGTGCAAGTATGCTCCAAAAAGTATTGATGCTCCTTGTTTCCTGGTTTGTGGCCATTGATACTGGGATTAACTGTGGCCCTCCATTAATTGTTACGCAGGTTAGAAAAATGACTGAATAGTAGTATGCATATTTTTACACTTGCACTTGCTTAACTCCACCATTGAACAGCCACAAGCAAATTAACTACTTGAACTAAAGATCAACTTCTGTTACCTGGGTAAATGCTGTTTTTGTCTGTAGATGCTGTGCCAGTACCACGGAGTGAAAGGTTCACACATTGAACACTTCAAAAAAAAAAAAAAAATAAATATATATATATATATATATATATAATATATATATATATATATAAAATATAAATAAAATTAAGGCCAAAAAGTTCTGTCTTGGTCTCATCAGACCAGAGAATCTTATTTCTCACCATCTCGGAGTCCTTCAGGTGTCTTTTAGCAAACTACAAGATAGAACTTTTTGGCCTTAATTCTAAGCGGTATGTGTGGAGACAACCAGGCACTGCTCATCACTTGTCCAATACAGTCCCCACAGTGAAGCGTGGGGGTGTTTTTTAGCTGCAGGGACAGGACGACTGGTTGCAATCAAGGGAAAGATGAATGAGGCCAAGTACAGGGATATTCTGGACAAAAACCTTCTCCAGAGTGCCAAGGACCTCAGACTGGGCCGAAGGTTTACCTTCCAACAAGACAATGACCCTAAGCACACAGCTAAAATAATGAAGGAGTGGCTTCACAACAACTCTCTGACTGTTCTTGAATGGCCCAACCAGAGCCCTGACTTAAACCCAATTAAGCATCTCTGGAGAGACCTAAAAATGGCTGTCCACCAACGTTTACCATCCAACCTGACAGAACTGGAGAGGATCTGCAAGGAGGAATGGCAGAGGATCCCCAGATCCAGGTGTGAAAAACTTGTTGCATCTTTCCCAAGAAGATTCATGGCTGTATTGGCTCAAAAGGGTGCTTCTACTAAATACTGAGCAAAGGGTCTGAATACTTAGGACCATGTGATATTTCAGTTTTTCTTTTTTAATAAATCTGCAACAATTTCAAAAATTCTTTTTTTTTTGTCTGTCAATATGGGGTGCTTTGTGTACATTAATGAGGAAAAAAATTAATTGAAATGATTTTAGCAAATGGCAGCAATATAACAAAGAGTGAAAAATTGAAGGGGGTCTGAATACTTGTATAATACAATGCATCCGGAAAGTATTCACAGCGCATCACTATTTCCACATTTTATGTTACAGCCGTATTCCAAAATGGATTAAATTCATTTTTTTTCATCAGAATTCTACACACAACACCCCATAATGACAACATGAAAAAAGTTTACTTGAATTGCAAATGTATTAAAAATAAAAAAACTGAGAAATCACATGTACATAAGTATTCACAGCCTTTGCTCAGTACTTTGTCGATGCACCTTTGGCAGCAGTTACAGCCTCAAGTCTTTTGGAATATGATGCCACAAGCTTGGCACACCTATCCTTGGCCAGTTTCGCCCATTCCTCTTTGCAGCACCTCTCAAGCTCCATCAGGTTGGATGGGAAGTGTTGGTGCACAGCCATTTTAAGATCTCTCCAGAGATGTTCAATCGGATTCAAGTCTGGGCTCTGGCTGGGCCACTCAAGGACTTTCACAGAGTTGTCCTAAAGCCACTCCTTTGATATCTTGGCTGTGTGCTTAGGGTCGTTGTCTTGCTGAAAGATGAACCGTTGCCCCAGTCTGAGGTCTAGAGCGCTCTGGAGCAGGTTTTCATCCAGGATGTCTCTGTACATTGCTGCAGTCATCTTTCCCTTTATCCTGACTAGTCTCCCAGTTCCTGTCGCTGAAAAACATCCCCACAGCATGATGCTGCCACCGCCATGCTTCACTGTTGTAGGGATGGCATTGGCCTGGTGATGAGTGGTGCCTGGTTTCCTCCAAACGTGAAGCCTGGCATTCACACCAAAGAGTTCAATCTTTGTCTCATCAGACCAGAGAATTTTGTTTCTCATGGTCTGAGAGTCCTTCAGGTGCCTTTTGGCAAACTCCAGGAGGGCTGCCATATGCCTTTTACTAAGGAGTGGCTTCCGTCTGGCCACTCTACCATACAGGCCTGATTGGTGGATTGCCGCAGAGATGGTTTGTCCTTCTGGAAGGTTCTCCTCTCTCCACAGAGGACCTCTGGAGCTCTGACAGAGTGACCATCGGGTTCTTGGTCACCTCCCTGACTAAGGCCCTGTTCCCCCCGATCGCTTAGTTTAGATGGCCGGCCAGCTCTAGGAAGGGTCCTGGTGGTTTCGAACTTCTTCCACTTACGGAAGATGGAGGCCACTGTGCTCATTGGGACCTTCAAAGCAGCAGAAATTTTTCTGTAACCTTCCCCAGATTTGTGCCTCGAGACAATCCTGTCTCCGGGGTCTACAGACAATTCCTTTGACTTCATGCTTGGTTTGTGCTCCGACATGAACTGTCAACTGTGGGACCTTATATAGACAGGTGTGTGCCTTTCCAAATCATGTCCAATCAACTGAATTTACCACAGGTGGACTCCAATGAAGCTGCAGAAACGTCTCAAGGATGATCAGGGGAAACAGGATGCACCCAAGCTCAATTTTGAGCATCATGGCAAAGGCTGTGAATACTTATGTACATGTGCTTTCTCAATTTTTTTATTTTTAATAAATTTGCAAAAACCTCAAGTAAACTTTTTTCACGTTGTCATTATGGGGTGTTGTGTTTAGAATTCTGAGGAAAAAAATGAATTTAATCCATTTTGGAATAAGGCTGTAACATAACAAAATGTGGAAAAAGTGATGCACTGTGAATACTTTTCGGATGCACTGTATATATACCTTTTGCTCTCACTGAAATGTAATTTATGATAAATTTATTATACCATACAAAAATCAATATAGGCATGTGTGTTTCATGTGCTGGGTTTTTGAATATTCTGTATTCCCAGGTGTTGTGTGTGGTGTTTTTTTTTTTTTCCTTTGCTTTGCATTGGTGCCATGCAATTTCTGATTTGCAGATTTGCCAAGTAACAGTGCCATTACCCAAGTATCCCAGACATATGTCCTTTGGCAATTGCTATACCAACCAACAGTTGCATGAATTAAATGAGAGTGATTTAAATTGTGTGTAAACAATAAAAGGAATAGCATATTGGTCTTGTATAGTAAACAGGATTTTTTTTTCATTTATAAGTTTTGGTTGAAAAACTAGTATTTCTAGACTATCTATGACTTTGGGATGCAGTATATCAGGGTACCATGTTGCCAGCTATGCTGAAAACACAATCTGACTGGGACGTTGGCAGAGATGCACAGGAACTTTATGGCCAGTAGACTCACTCAAGTAAAAGATGATTTGTGGAGGCTACACTGGGGTGGACGATTAGGTATTCTTCAGAAGGATGAGTCTTTCAATTAAAATTTGGAATGATCCATCCAGGAATTTATTTTATTATTTTTTTTTTTTTGCTTAAGCAAACAAATGAAAATAAATTTATATCCTTTTCATCCTTAGCTGTCCTTTATATCCTTTCATCCTTTTCATCCTTAATGTTTCCTTTAAATAACCTGACATAGTGGTGAAATACAGGTATATAATTCCATTATTCAGAAATATTAAAATATATAGAGAGATACATATAAATAATTACATTTATTTTTAAATGTTATGCTGCCAGCTCTTGCTGTATGTACATGTGAACTGAAGTTGAGGCCTGTCTTCTCACAGAAGTTGACTTAATTCTTTATAACCTGGGGTATAGTGGTTTAAAATAATTCAAGAATCTTTTGTCTTACTTGATGAAATAATAATAATTCATTACATTTATATAGCGCTTTTCTCAGTACTCGAAGCGCTATCCACACAGGGAGGAACCGGGAAGTGAACCCACAATATTCCACAGTCTCCTTACTGCAAAGCAGCAGCAGCACTACTACTGCACCACCTGTGAGGATATAAACCTTAAATGTTGTTTTTAAACTACAGCTTGCAATTTTGGGTGGACTCCGTGTCACACCTCATTCAATGAGAATGAAGACCGCAGCAAAAATGTGAAGCTGTATGTAGATTAGAGAGAAGTGTACATTGCCAAAGGAAGTGAAAAATAAGTTCCCATAAAGTTGAAGAAGCTGTCAAAATTACAAATGCTCTTCTGAAGGATCCAAGTCTGTTCCTGCCGTGTTTGGGTTGTTCCACTTCTGTTTAATGCTATTGTTTAATTTTAGTAAATAACAATTAATCTGTTTACGTAGTTCCATATTTATGTATTTATTTTCTACTTAAATAGTTTTTGTTGTGAATATTATAAACTTTAATCAGAACTTTGGTAATTTAAATTCAGAGTACCATTACTTGGTTTCTTTTTTAAAATAATTCTATCAAAACTCTATTGGTCTTTTTCATTACCATCTTAGTATCATAACTCTAGCAGAACCAGGTGGTAACTAAATCTGGCTGAATTGATGATGGGAATTTTTATTTTAGATTTATTTTAATTAAGGTTTATTTTGAGCAATTTTATGATACATGTTCAGTATTTCCAAAGCAAGAATTTATTTGTATTTCACCGATCAGCCACCACATTTAAACCATTGAAAGGTGAAGTGAATAATATTGATTATCTCGTTATAATGAAACCTGTCAAGGAGTAGGATATATTAGGCAGCAAGTGAACAGTCAGCTCTTAAAAGTCATGTGTTTGAAGCCGGAAAAAACGGACAAGCATAAGGATCTGAGCGACTTTAAAATCGGTCAAATTGTGATGGCTAGATGACTTAGTCAGAGTATCTCCAAAACTGCAAATATTGTGTGATGTTTCCCTTAAGCAGGTGCTAGTACCTACCAAAAGTGGCCTAAGGAAGGGCAACCAGTGAACCGGCAACAGGGTCATGGGCACCCAAGGCTTCGTAATGTATATGGAGAGCAAAGGCAGCACAAATTCCTGAAAAATGTAATGCTGGCCATGAGAGAGGTTTTAGAACACAGTGTGTCACAGCTTTCTGCAGACAGGTCAGAGTGCCAATGCTGACTCCTGTCGATCATCAACTATACCTGCAGTGAGCACTGTGGCTTGGTCTAATGAATTGCATTTTCTCTTTGATCATGAGGACAGTAGGGTGTGAGTGTCATTTACTTGGGGAATAGATTACAGCAGGATGTACAATGGGAAGAAGACAAGCTGGCAGAGGCATTGTGATGCTTTGGGCAAGTGTTCTTCTGGTAAACCTTGAGTTGTCCTGGAAATCACGTGGATGTTACTTTGACATGTACCACCTACCTAAAGATTGCTGCAGACCACATGCACCCTGTCATGGCAACAGTATTCCCTGATCGCAGTCTCTTTCAGTCAGATAATGTGCCCTACCACACTGGATACATTGTGTAGGAAAGTTTTGAGGAACATGACAGAGTTCAAGGTGTCAGTTTAATCCTCAAATTCAATAGGTCTTAATCCAGTAAAGCATCCATGGGATGTACTGGTAAAACAAGTCTAATTCATGGAGGCCCCACCTTGTAACTTACAGGACTTAAAGGATCTGCTGCTAAGTCTTGGTGCCACATACCACAGGATGTCTTCGAAGTTCTTTTGTAGTCCATGCCTCAGCGGGTTAGAGCTATTTTTGCAGAACAAGGGTGACCAGTTCCTGATTGGTGTGTGTGTTTGTATGATATATAAACTGTACTCAATTGTAATACCTACATTTGTTAATAAATATTAAGCTATTAGTGTAATACTGTCTTTACCATGGCAACCTCAATTCTAATTTTTGTTTTAACTTCACACCATGGTGTGCACTGTGATTTTTCATTCTTTGTATCTATTATTCTAGAGGTAGCTAGGAATCCTGTTAAGCGTTTTGCTTTTTGACATTGTAGAACTATGAATGTTTTTTTTTTTTTTTGACTAAACAAATTTAAAATACCACATACTGTAGAGTGGTATAGTATATAACAATGAAATATAAAACATGATGGTGATGGGATATGTTTATGGATGATGGGTTTAGGCTTATTCAAAATGTATAACACAACATTCTCAGGCCTGCTTTATCCAGTTTAGGGTCATAGGGGGACAGGGCCAATCCCAGCTGCATTAGGTGCAAGGTAAGAACCAAAGCTAGACAGGTTGCAGGCTCATTTCATGGCCTGCTCTTGCATTTTCTGTCTTTGACATGGCTTATCTAGCAATTTTAAATTGGCTCAAATATAAATATTTGTGGCATGTTCAAAGAAAAACAGAAGAAAAATCTATTCAAATACTTGCAACATTCAGGCTCCACCAGGATGACAACACAGCATGGGATTTTAGCCCATGATGCTGAAACTGTGACAAGACCGCACTAACCACTTCAGTGTTTTAATAAAGTATTGAATTATATTGTGGATGATTTTGTCTAAGTTTACTTTAATGTTGGGTGTGAATATTAGTCAAACAAAGTTTAATTTTATGCTTGTTTACATTTAACTTGTTATTGCTTGCTTCAGAACTAATTAATAAAGTGTAAACTCTAATTTTGAAAATTAATATTTTTTTCTACTTTAGGAAAACAAAAAAGAACAAGCAGAAAAGTAAGTTTTGTTTTGTTGTTATATTCTATATAATATGAAGTGACAGCCTTGTGCTTACCTAGTGATCTGTGAGGAAAATTGTAATGGGTTTATTATCACCTGGGGAAATTGATCTAGATTAGTTTAATTTTTCCAAAATGGTATTGTTGTGTTTTTTTTTTTTGTTTTTTTTTTTTTTGTTAGTTTTGTTATACTATTCCAGTTTTGGTCATTTCTCTTTTTATAGCAAGTGAAAATCCACATGTGCAGAAATATGTAATGCAATGTTTAAGTTTGTAGCTTACAGTGGTTGTCTTAACTTCTAGGGCAGAGACTCATTGAAACAAGCAATCTGACCAGGGTTACCCAGACTTCCATGTAACCGTATTGTCTTACTAGTAATAAATATAGATTGTATATTTTATTTTTGTAAAATTATAGTGATATATGAGGAAAACGGTTGACTAGCTTCTGAAGTTCAAGTGCACAATCCATTTTGATGCAGTATGTTTTTAGGTTAATTTTGTACTTCACTAAAGTGTTCTGGCATTTCTTACTTTCTATGAAGCTCCAGGAGCAGGTGAGGGGACTAGCAACAGTGAGATGCCTCAACCTCCGAGGAAGAAGAGAGCACGAGTTGACCCCACTGTAGAAAGTGTAGGTTTTCTGTTTGCCCTATTCTATATTTTGTAAGGTGCAGTATGATCAAAATCCTTAAAACATGAAATTTCATTAACTACAGAACAAATTGTATGTATATGTCTGCATATGGTTCTTTGTAATATTTTCCCAAGTTAGAGTGCTCTCTTGTGCCTATTGCTTTGAGTTATGACCGACAAAGTTTTCTACTGCTGTTGCAATGAGCAGCAAATTTTTCTATTTCATTTTTTTTCTTTATAGGAGGAAACGTTTATGAACAGAGTGGAAGTTAAAGTAAAGATTCCAGAAGAATTAAAGCCTTGGCTTGTTGATGACTGGGACTTGATTACCAGGCAGAAACAGGTAGGAGTTAGTATGGTGACATAAAACAGAATTAATTTTAAAATTGAAACCATAAACATTAATGTGTGATGTAAACTTGCACATTGTCAGATTTAGATGATGGGCATGTGTTTCTCCACATGAACAGTTACAATAAAAGCATAGTTTAAAAATATATTTACAATGGAACTGATTTGTTGGTTTTATATATTGGCTGTATTAACCATTGTACATCATGGACTTAATGTGTCACTTTTTAATGCTCACAGTAAATATTTGTTTGATTAAATCATCAAACCAGTCAGCAAATAAAGTGTGAACAATAACATAAACTGTATTCACACCAGTACTCTTTCTGAACTGTATGTTGCAATTTTGACCTTTAATTAGTTTTGAGTTTGAGGTGTAAAAGTGAATATTGCTGTGTAAAAGTGCACTCTGAAAGGAGCAGAATAAACTAGATTTCTTTATTATTGGTACGAGTAACTTTAAATCTTCATTAATGGTACATCATGGAACTTGGTCATCTTTGTACTGGCTACAGTATGGATAATTGTGCACACTTCTGTTTTTCCACCTTATGTCTCTTCAGGTTTTTTTTTTTGGTGTATTAAGGATGTACAGTAATTACATGGCTTAATGAATCCCCTCACTACAATGTTTTGATATAACAATAAAACATAACTATTGCTAAACTCATGCAGCATAGGTCAAATGTACTGTACACGTAGTGTGTTTTGTGCATAAAACAGCACAATGAACTGCACCCTTATAGTTCATTGTATGTGTTGAAATATTTATTTTTTGACAATATTTCACAGAACATAATAAAGTTGATCAGGTTAGTTTCATATTTATCTTAAGTAATGACTATTAATTAGTTAGATAATTAGTAATTATTCTGAGAGGCTAGCATGCCCTCTTTATAACTTGATGGAGTTTATTCATATGATATATTCCTACTCCTAATATATGCCTTGAGCATGGGAAAGGCGCCATATAAATAAAATGTAGTAGTATTATTACTCTCATTTCACTATATAAATACATTACCAAAATGTTTAATTGATTTGATTGAGATCAGTAATCCCTCTTTTTTCCATGTTTTCAGTATTTTTTTTTTTCTAGTTACAAATTCTCTTAAATTAAGTTTTAGTTTGTTGTCTCAGTTATACAGCTTTTTGGTACAGGATTATCAACCGCATCGCTAATGTATGAGATATGCCAACTCTTAAAATAAAAATTGCAAAGCAATTTATTACTACATGTATTACAAAAATACATTCCAATAGATGGTGTATTAACATGAATGTGGAATAGTCTCAGCTGAGTGTTACTGTTAAATGGATAGAAATAAACTTGTATAGATGTTCTAATGCTTCCACTTGAGCAACATTTAAGACCATTTCAGGAAAAATAAAATAAAGGTGATTTCCAGATTTCAACAAGCTAATCTAGAGAAATGCCAGTAGTACCTAAATATAGCCAACTTGGCATTCCAGATGAAAGGGAAATGCTAAAATAAAGCCAAGTTGAGTAATTTGCAAATAGCGATGTCTACTACAAAGGATAAATGGATAGTGAGGAGTGACTTCTGGTAGCCGCATAGTTTATATATTGGTCTCCCAGGGTTTCCTGGGTGGAGAGGAAGTCCTTCATCTTCCAACTGAAGTCCCTCTGACCTGCAGACACAAAATAAAACTGTGTTAGAAACAGGGTGGAATTGCAAACGGAAACTGTGTTAAATAGTGTGGAATTGCATACTTTATCAGAGCAATAAGATGTCCCCTAAGTCAGGGCCGTCTTAACGCACGGGCATGCTGGGCAGTTGCCCGGGGGCCCCATGCTAATCTATGTATGTTGTGACTTGCTGAGTGGTGGTGTAGGTAGTGGCCCCTGCCCTAACTGTGTATACTTGTCAAATATATAGATCTGTTCAGATGTAGCATTGCACAACTCCCTTAGAATTATAAGCACTAAAGGACGAAGCACCACATTATGATAGACTTGGCATAGTTACACATTCTTCTTTTCTAATACAAGATTACTCCTGTTTTGTCAAGAAAGTGTAATAAAAGTTGTCAATGTTAAATTGTATTCCAAGCCACCCTTAATTTCTTCCTTTCTCTGGCAACATGGTCTTTCGCTATTACTTATAATGCTAAATCATTTACTTGAATTTCATTTGTTATTTCAGTTGTTTCATCTTCCTGCCAAAAAAAATGTTGATACCATCTTGGAAGATTATGGAAACTATAAGAAGTCTAGAGGAAATTCTGATAATAAGTGAGTGTGTTTATGGAGGAAAAAAATTACATTGTACAGTAACTTTTATACAAATGAAATGTCTCCCTGTTTTGCAGTTAAGTAGAAAAGGCTGACTTAACACTTCTGTTTCTCTAAATACTTAACTCTCTCTTGTTTTCTTGCCATGGCATGAAGGTTACAGCTCCAATTGCCCTTTTATGTAAGCTAGTTAAAACTTATTTGTTGAATGTTTAATATGGGACAAGTTTATATTAAATTTTTGAATTATTTACAGTTTTAATTGTTTTTTTTTTATTATACCTTTAATTGGATTAGGCAGGTCTTGCAGTAAGTGGTTAGAATTTTAAATTTAACACGTGATCCTAACAGTTTCCTTTTGGCTTCATTCATTAACCTTTTCATATAGGTAGAAATTAACATTTAAGCTCTTTATGTCCCAGAAAGCATAAGGAACTGTCTGAAAGAACTTCTTAAGCCAAATTAAATGTCCTGCAATTAGTTTGTTTCTTTCTTTTAAAACAGGGAGTATGCTGTTAATGAAGTTGTAGCTGGAATTCGTGAGTACTTCAATGTAATGCTGGGAACACAATTATTATATAAATTTGAGAGGCCACAATATGCAGAGATTTTGGCAGATCACCCAGATGCACCAATGTCACAGATTTATGGTGCACCACACCTCCTACGATTATTTGGTAAGAAATGTACTAAAGTCAGTATTACTAAAGTGTAGTTAAGTTCTCAACTGCATTACAGCCTTGTATTTTAGTGTGACTGGATTGCTTGATTGCACTCTGTTTCTTAGTGTGCCACTGCTCATTAGTAGTACTTCTTTTACCCACTAAATATTAGACCAAGAATTGTTGATATACTCTTCTTTTACAAATGAGCCATTAGGTTATTTTTACCAAACAAAGAAAAACTATCCATTATATTTCTTTTCTATTCATTAACTTCCTAGAGGTTATTCCAGTGGTATCCCTGCAAGTGGTATACTTGCTGTCATGTTTGAAAGTCATTGAACTCTTTAGGATCTTTATTCTAGATGGCAATTAATAAACTTTGCATACAAAGGTATTTGAACTTGAAGAATATTAGACTGTTATATTTTAACAAAACAATGATAATTTTGTTGGCAAAATTTAAACCTTTTCAGTCAATAACATGGGTGTAACTTCATGTTACCTTCTGTAGCCAACTATTCTGTCTTAGATTTATTTTAATTTTTTTTTAAACTAAACTTTTCAAGCTCTGTGAGGTCTGACGGACTACTTACTTGAGGAGCTGTCCAGGTCTTGCCAATGCATTTCAGTAGGATTCAGGTTAGGACTTTGGGTTAATCATACCAGAACATAGAACTTTTTCTTCCCATGGTTTTCTTTAGTGAATTTGAATGTTTAGGATCATTGTCTCGTTGAAATCTTTACTCTGTCCAGGGTTAGTCTTGAGACTTGTGGCCTGATAAACCTCTCTGGAATCCTCAAGTATGTTTTAAGAATTCATGATTTCTTCAACAATGTTGGGTTGTCCAGTGCCAGAGTAAGAGTAGACAGCAGCCCTATACAAGGGCACTCCCACCACCATATCTGACAATAGGGATACATTTCTGTTGGTGATAGGTTGTTTTGTCTCATTGCCAAACATGGGCACCCTTGTTTTGTTCAAACAGTTGTTCTTTTGGTCTCTGTTGAAAGAGAAAGGACTTCAGAGCTCACCTGGTTTTTCCAGTTGGTCATGGTCAGCTTTGTTCTTTTTTTGACAAAAGGGGCATTGCCCTTGGGGAACTCTCTTGGTGCCTATGAATGTCTAGGCAGGTGGTTCAGATTATTGGGTGGTCAGCCCACTAAATCCAAATACAGGGGAAGCCCTGCCATGTGTGTTTTTCTGCATGGATGTTTTCTTTTAATATGTTTAAATTGGTGAATTATACTTTAATTCAATTAGGAAGAGACAAGTTCTGATTAAATGTATTTTGTCAAAGTAGGTAAAATCTTGAAAGCTACTCATAGTTTGTGTATTTTACAACATAAAAAACCTGATTTCAGTACTTTACAGTTTTAGATTACAAATGCATCACAGAAAACCTTAAAACACCCCCCTTTTAGCAACGAAAGGATAATCCATCTGGCTGCTAGCTGTGTACATGGCAGTATTTTTTGAAAACGGACTGTTTTGTTTTTTGTGACTTTGTGATGAAAATCTCTACTGGTAAGCATTGAGTTTTAGCTGGTTCAGAAATTCTGGGAAATGTGCTGTACTGAGGGCAGTAGCAAAAGATTTTTTTATGTTAACATGGGCCAGTTTTAATACTGTTACTGTATTTATTTGTTTTGCAGATGTAAAACATTATAATTAATATATTTTTTTACTGCATGGTACAAGCATTTATACTTGAATGGTGGTTTGCAGATTTGTGAAATAATGCATTTTGTACTTGTTTTTAGTTCGAATTGGGGCCATGCTGGCATATACCCCACTGGATGAGAAGAGTCTAGCACTTTTATTGAATTACCTCCAGGATTTTTTAAAGTAAGAGTTTTATTCTTTAATTTGCATGTGTCTACAGTTTTCTTGCCTCATGGAGTGCTTTGGGTGTAGTGGTAGTTGTAGCAATAGTGTTGTGCTTCTTCCGATCATTAACTTGGCACAAAGCAGCTCCATACATTATGACTTGGTGTTTATGCTACAATCGCCAACTTATTGGGTCCCTTTTAGAGGTGCATTTGCATTACATTTTGGTAAGATTTGGCACACTTACACTGCCAGTCAAAAGTTTTTAGAACACCTCAGTTTTTTCAATTTTTATGGAAATGTGCACAGTTTAATGGCTTAATGTTTCATGAAAATAAGCTACAGAACAAATAAGCAATGGCAAATTTAAAAAGTCAGTGAATCATTAAGTGTACAAAGTTGCATTCATATTTTCTATTCATCGAAGTAGCCAATTTTGCTGATGTAACAGCCAAACTGTGGTAACCCTTTTGATTCAAAATGTCAGTCACTCTGTGTAAATCACCAACTCTGCCTCCAGCAAAAGAACCCCAGACCATTACACTTCCTCCTTCATGTTTGACAGTTGGTGTCACACAGTGAGAAACCGTCCTTTCACCAACTGGACGGTGTACAAACCCCCTGCATGATGAACTGAAGGTTTCAAGTTTTGATTCATTGGTCCAGAAGACTTTCTTCTAGTATACAGTAGTCCACAGCTGGTATTTCATGGGTCAGGCAAGGCTTATTTTGTCCTTTAATGGATTGGCTTTCTTACTGCCACTTGGCCTGTCAAACCTGCAGCACAAAGTCTCAAAGTGTTTGCTGTACCACATTTATACAGTATACCTTTTTAATTAATGATTTCTCCGTAAAACATCTGAAATTCTCACAGTGTCACATATGGTGCCATATAGCCAGCAGGAATTCCTGTAGTCAACATAGTTCTGTTTTATTCTGCAGAAGCTGAATGGTGATACATTTCCTTAGGTTTGTTTTTGTTTTATGTATCTTTGGCTAATGTTTTCATTATTTTTGCTGACGCTGTCACGGCAATTCCAAAAGATAATGTTTCAGTTGTACGTGTCTCTGAGCAGAAATCAGTTTTTGCAATATGAGACTAATAATCTTCTACTACTTTCGTATCAAAGCCTTTTATTTTACTTGGAATAAATCATTAGTCGAGGCCTAACATGGATTACAGCGGATCAGATATTTTTGAAGAAAGTGTTTGTGGCAAATGTTATGCGTGGTGTTTAAATATTGTTACATGAATATATATGTGCAAACTGAATTATCTGATTTAAAGCATGTGTGTTAAACTTTTATTAAAGGTTAAAAATAATGCTTTATAATACCTAGCTCAGACTGCAATATATTAACAAACAACTACTGCTACATTTTCTAAATGATGGACACGGGCAGACACTGGTGGCACATTCTAAAGACAGGTGTAAATGTAATCCATCCAAGTTATACATGGATACAATTTGCATCTGAAATGAACGTTAAGGGGGGGTTCCTTGAGAAAACTGATCATTGCAGACCATATGCTCTGAGTATTGACGAACTGGCCACTTCAAAAAGGTCCAAGGGCTGGATCTGGCCTGTGGGCCTTGAGTTTGACACCCCAATTTAAAATAATTTTGAATAATCTTCTTAGTATGGAATTTAACAGTATCTGATAATCTCTCATACATCATATACAAGCAGTTGTCAGTTAACTGGGTTTAAAGGGAATGCCCCGCAGATGACTCATAACCCATCAACATGATTAAAATAAAAGTAGCTATGTGGTACTAAATATCTATAGTACTATGCAGTAGTTTTAGTCTATCCAAGAAAAATATATTTAAGCGTAGTCATGTGGACAGTAAAAATTTATTTGCTGAAGGAAACCCATCCTCTATCTTTCTCTCTCTCTCTCTCTCTCTCTACTCAGTCACAAGCACAATTTCATATTTAGTTAAAAAGCTCAAATTTGGTAGGGTGCTACCGTCTAGGGTAGTAGGTATCTGCCAAGAAAGGACATTTTGATATATCAGTATAAGGGGTAAAAAAGAAAAAAAAACAAAATACCTTAATCTCAAAAAACCACAAAAATGCCTTTGACAGATTTGATTAACATTCAGTGATACTGTAGACAAAAGTAAATTTCACTAGCACACATTTATTTGTTAGTGTTTATCATTAACCTCTCTCTAGTGCAAGGGTGTTGAACTCCAGTCCTGGAGGGCCACAGTGGCTGCAGGTTTTCATTCTTACTGTCTTCTTAATTAGTGACCAGTTTGTGATGCTAATTAACTTCTTTAGCCTTAGCTTTAATTAGCTTGACTCAGGCCCTTAGTTGTTTGTTCCTTAATTAGCAGCCGGGCAGTAATGAAACATAAAACAAGGGATGACCAGCTCACCTGTACCCATCAAACAAAATCTGAAAATAAAGATGAAGGTCTCAGTAAGGTTGGTCACTCAGGTTACCAAAACATTTTAGGAGTTTTTAGATAAAAACAGAATATCAACAGTTTTGGAAATGTCTGCTGTGGCAAAAAGAGAGCAGCAACAAGCCATGGAATTGAATAACGGGTTTAATTAACAGCAGGAATCAGCTTCTCATTAAGGAACTGGTTGGAGTTTGAAGCCCCAATTTAGCTGGTCATCTGCTGGCTTGTTTCAAGTCTCATTTCTGTTTGGCTGTCATCTAATGAAGAAAAGAATCAATTCAGAAGACTTAATCCTTAAAAGCAGGGCTATTAAAATATAGGGAAAAGAAGCTAATTAGCAGTGAAAACTGGACACTGATTAGGAAAAGAGTTAGAAAGAAAACCTGCAGCCACTGCGGCCCTCCAGGCCTGGAGTTTGACACCCGTGCTCTAGTGAGTGGCGCATTATAATGTACCGAGGACAGTCTGCATAAGTTAAGTGAAAGGAGCAAAGATCATTGAAGCTAAAAGACGCATTTAACAATTGCTTGCCAGGCTCTGTGGCTATGAGTGTAGTCAATTTTGCTCAACTGTTGCTGTGAAAAAAAAGTTATCTAATATATATTAAACCCCCATCTTTTTGGCCACCTTGTGTGAATACTGATGTATGGACTACATTTCCTATCAACCAGTGTGATTCTCCACACATTAGCATTGCACAGAGTTCAAATAAGAGAATCAACAAACATAGCATGTCGTCAAAGGAAGCAACTGCTGCTTTTTGCGTTTTTTTTTTTTTTAAATAACACCTTAGTAACTTTGGAGTAAAAATTTAATTATCTCAGTATTTATTTAAGTAATGTTTCTCAACATTTATTGCCTTGGCACCCAGTTTTACCTTTTAAAGTTCTTTGACAGCATTTGAAGTGTGTAAAAGTTCCCCCTTCATGAATAAAGCACAATTAAAAGAGCGGGGATAGGGGTGGGTATCCATGGTGAAATGAGTGCTGTTAGAGATGAAGGCCTGTGCGCTGGAACTGGGGAGTCCTATACAGCGCATCTTCAACCTGAGTCCCGAGGCTTTGGAAAACATCTTGTATCACCCCAGTCCCAAAGGTATCACGTCCTAGTGAGCTGAATGACTTCTGGCCTGTCGCTCTGACGTCACATGTGATGAAGACCATGGAGCAGCTGCTGCTTCACCACCTGAGGCCACAGGTCCGCCACGCCCTCTACCCTCTGCAGTTCACATACCAGGAGAAGGTGGGAGCGGAGGATGCCATCATCTATATGCTACACCGATCCCTCTCCCACTTGGACAAAGGCAGTGGTGCTGTAAGAATTATGCTTTTGGACTTCTCTAGCACCTTCAACACCATCCAACCTCTGCTCCTTAGAGACAAGCTGACACCATCCAACCTCTGCTCCTTAGAGACAAGCTGACACAGATGGGAGTAGATTCACACCTGGTGGCATGGATTGTGGACCATCTTACAGACAGAACTCAGTATGTATGTCTCGTGAACTGCAGGTCTGACATTGTGGTCAGCAACACAGGAGCGCTTCAGGGGAATGTACTTTCTCCGGTCCTGTTCAGCCTATATACATCAGACTTCCAATATGATTCAGAATCCTGGCACGTGCAAAAGTTCGCTGATGACACTGCTATTGTGGGCTGCATCAGGAGTGGGCAGGAGGAAGAGTATAGGAAGCTAATCAAAGACTTTGTTAAATGGTGCGACTCAAACCACTTACACCTGAACACCAGCAAGACCAAGGAACTGGTGGTAGATTTTGGGAGGCCCAGGCCCCTCATGGACCCTGTGATCATCAGAGGTGACTGTGTGCAGAGAGTGCAGACCTTTAAATATCTGGGAGTGCAGCTGGATGACAAATTGGACTGGACTGCCAATACTGATGCTCTGTGTAAGAAAGGTCAGAGCCGACTATACTTCCTTAGAAGATTGGCATCCTTCAACATCTGCAATAAGGTGCTGCAGATGTTCTACCAGATGGTTGTGGCGAGTGTCCTCTTCTACGTGGTGATGTGCTGAGGAGGCAGCATAAAGAAGGACGCCTCACATCTGGACAAACTTGTGAGGAAGACAGGCTGTATTGTAGGAATGAAGCTGGACAATTTAACATCTGTGGCAGAGCAACGGGTGCTGAGCAAGCTCCTGTCAATCATGGAGAATCCACTGCATCCACTGAACAGTGTCCTCTCCAGGCAGAGGAGCAGCTTCAGCAACAGACTGCTGTCACCGTCCTGCTCCACTGACAGACTGAGGAGAATGTTCCTCCGCCACACTATGTGACTCTTCAATTCCACCCGGGAGGGTAAACGCTAACATTATTCAAAGTTATTGTCTGTTTTTACCTGCATTTTTATTACTCTTTAATATTGTTTTTTATATCAGTATGCTGCTGCTGGATTATGTGAAATTCCCCTTGGGATTAATAAAGTATTTATCTATCTATCTAGAAATGGGGAAAAATATTATATGGCGCTATAGATCACTTCAGTTGACTTGGGGGTATGACACTTTAGAAGATTATACCACTTTTTTTTTTTTATCTATCAGTGTATATAGCCTTGTACTTTTGAAAACGCCAACACTGTTGTCCATCTGTATATCGTCATTCAGTTTGCAATACTAATCAATGTTCAACGTTAATTGCTTTTTAAAGTTTAAAAAAAGAAATAAGATAACAAAAGGAAAAAAAAAAAAACGGCACTTAGCAAATTAAATGATGCGCCAAACAACAATTGAACAGAATGAAGCGTGATTCCCTCTCTCCAGACCCCCCCCTCCCTTTACTGATGTGATGCTGTTTCTCAGAATGTGATGAGAAAAGAACAGGATTGTGCTATTCAGTGAGTAAAAATAATTATTAGGTTTTTTTGTTTATTAGTAGATATTTATTCAAATCCACTGTATACTGAGTCAGTACTAATTTTAGGCTTTGATGCTAATAGAGAGTAGAGATTTATAGCTCTGAATGAATCATCTTTAAATAACCCATATAACATTACTAATACCGCGTTAAGGCAGAGTTCTACTGCAATCTCTTTCATACCAACTCCACCAAGGACTGTATATAACAGGATCAACAGAAAGCTCAAGTCAAATAATACTATTAGACCCTGGTAAAAGAAAACAAAATACTAACATACTATATAGAAAAGTACTTGGGTAGTTACGTAGTACTTCTGATACATCTGATTAACCAGTTGCAGGATAACTGTGTCCCAGGCGAAGCTGAGTAGCACAGCTAGTGTAGATATATAGAACTATATTTGTCCCCTGGAGGATGTTTGACTTTAAAGAAACTCATTAAATATTATGACAGACAGACACGATTCTTCACTTAGGTTCATTATGAAAACAAATTGCATAAAGCAATAAAGTAGGCATTTCTTATAATTGTCCACCTGTCTTCAATATTGACATTGACTCAGAACATTTTTCCTACTCCTCCATGCGTAGTTCATTTAGCTGTGTGATGTTTGAGGGGTATTTTGCATTCATAACCTGTTTCCAATCCCCCCAAAGCACCTTGATAGGATTCAGATCTGGCCTTTGACTTAGAAATTCCAGAACCCTCAATTTCTTTGTATAGGGTCATTGTCATGTTGCAAGGACCAGTTTTGGCTGAGCTTCAGTCTTCTGACAGTCTCATATCACCCTCAACCGTCCTTTGGAGCAATGGCGATTTCATATTGAAGTCTATGAAGGTTAGCTGCCCAAGTCCTGTTATAGCAAAATCAGTCCCAAATTATAACATTTCCATCACCATGATGTATAGTGAGTATAAGGTGAATTAATCTTTGCTTGTCTGTCTAGAGCTCATTGTAGTATAAACCCAACCTTTGCCTAGGTGTCTGTGGGTAAACTTAGTCTTTTCCTGATGCTCTTCTTTCTGGGCAGGTTTCCTCCTTGCACATCTCCCATGTAGATCTAATTTCTTCAGCTTTTTTCTAATAGTAGCTTATGTGCTTTGACATCACCAGTGGCAAGCGCTAACCTGTAGATCTCGCAGTGAAATTTTGTAGTTCTTAGAGACTTTTTTTTCAGTCTATTACATTCTGCTCTTAGGTCGAACTTCTGGGGTGGCCTTGCCTAGATGAACTGGCATTTGTTTGAAATCTTCTCCACTTGTAGATGATCTTTTCTGCAATTAAAATGGTTGACTTCCAGTTGATTGGAGATCTTTCTAAATCCTCTCCCATACTGATTGGCCTCTGAGAGCTTTTTTTGATTTAGGCATGGTGATAACACACACAACAACAACTAAGAGCAAACTAAATGTCTGAGTATTAAATAAGATCGGTTCCTCCAAGATCCTCTCTAATGATATAATCATTGTCACCAGATCTGGTGCATGTGATATTAATTTTAGGTATTTGAGGTAGTAATAAATATAGGGGTCAACTTACTTTTCCATCCATCCATTATCCAACTTGCTGTATCCTAACACAGGGTCACGGGGGATCTGCTGAAGCCAATCTCAGCCAACACAGCGCAAGGCTGCAACAAACCCTGGGCAGGGTGCCAGCCCACCGCAGGGAGCACACACTAGGGACAATTTAGAATCGCCAGTACATCTAACCTGCATTTCTTTGGACTGTGGGAGGAAACCCACACAGATACGGGGAGAACATGCAAACTCCACGCACGAAGGGGCCATGAAGCAAACACAGGCCTCCTTACTGCGAGGCAGCAGCGCTACTACTGCACCACCATGCCACCCCAACTTACTTTTACCACATGCAAAATTTACAGTTACGTTTATTAAAATGATACAATGTGCTACAAAATAAAATTGGCACCATGTTTATTATATTACCATTATCTATAGGTATTGTTTAGCTGAAGATCAAATTGGCAGTTTTTAAGAACAAAAATGTTGTGGTATTCTCTGAAGTAAGAACTCACAGTTTAGGCACTTGTTGTATAATGCAGCTTAATGAATTTCACCTAGGGATGAGATCATTGGTAAGTCACAAGTGGGTTCAGAGGTAATAGGATGGGTTGGGGACAAGGGGATAGTGATGGGCATGTATGATGATATTTGTGTTAAAAAAAAATAAGTTACAGACTATTTTATCTGTGGCACCTCTATATGATAACCACCTTTTACCACCCTCTCGAACTTGCACAGATTTAATATTTGGAAAATGGGTGGGATTAAATTATTTAGAGATTTGTATATAAATAATGTCTTTGCATCTTATTTACAATTATACTCCAAATTCAATCTCCCATCAACACAATGTTTCCACTATCTCCAAATTAGAAACTTTGCTAAACGAAATCTGCCCAGTGTTCCTCACCTCCCACCTACTTCTATTCCAGAAGAGAGATTGATCAGTCTTGGGGACTCGGATAGCATTTCTATAATATATACAAACATTTTAAAGTCCCTTTCTTTTAAAGATCTCCGAGTACAGTATGAAGAGGATCTCTTACTCAACATTTCAGAAACGGAGTGGATGGCAGCCACACACAGAATTCACTCTTGCTCCATATGTGCAAAACATTGAATTATTCAACTTTATAATCTTTTATCGAACACATCTGAAATTCTCCAAGATGTTTCCAGGGAATGTTCCAACCTATGAACGTTGTGCTCAAGCTTCAGCTTCACTAGGCCACATGTTTTGGGTGTGTACCAAATTAGCATTGTTCTGGATGCAAACTTGTAAATGCCTATCAGACAGCTTTGGTGTCACAATCCCTCCTAATCCATTAACAGCTGTGTTTGGTGTTCTTCCAGATGGGCTTAAAGTGGAGTAAAACAAACAAACTACAGTAATTGCCTTTACTTCACTACTAGCACGTAGACTTGACTTGCTCAACTGGAAGAATCCTAACCCACCTCTAGGTCGGTGGATAGCTGCTGTTATATACTATTGGAAATGGGAAAAAATAAAATTCTCACTTAGAGGATCTGTTCAAAACTTTTTTAAAACCTGGCAGGACCTAATCAATAACATTTTAGAATAAGTATTTATATTGGGGGGGAGACTCGACTCCTTTCCCTCTTTACTGCTCTTAAGAGCTCTCTGGTTGTTGGCCTTCCTCTCTTTCTCATGGATGGGGGTTGATTTGATTTTAGTTTTAAGTTTGACTTGATTGTATGGAATGTTATTTGCTTTTAATAAATTCAATAAAAAAGCATTGTCAATTTTAGAAGTATTTTATAATTTATAGCTCTCTTTTTGTGCTTTTTCAGGTATCTAGTGAAAAATGCTTCTACTCTCTTTAGTGCCAGCGACTATGAAGTGGCTCCTCCAGAGTATCATCGGAAAGCAGTGTGAAGGAATATTCAAAATGTCACGGATGGATTTTTCCCCCTCCTACTTTCACAGTTCAAGTTCAGTGGTTTCAGATTTGGGTGGATAAGAGAGGAGCTTATCATTCAAAAAATTGTCCAAGTTAGATCTATTTTACAGTTTGCAATTGAAACTCCTTGGTATGCCCACCCCCCAAAGAGAACTGTGGTTATGTGGATGACATTATGGATCTATTTATTGATCACCTCCTCCTTCCAGTATTCAAATGTGAAAAACACATACGGTCCTGCCTGTCGTTGCTAAGTGTAATTAGACATTTAGCAAATTGGAAGAGACTTGAAACGTTAAGTAGGTGACAGGCACATTTTGGTTGCCATGTTTTGTACATTATACAAATTTGAGAAATGAGAACCCCATGAAGAGAAAGGTCTCACTCAGTTTTGGAATACTTTAATATTTATGAAGCCAGAGTTCATTTGTCCAGTTTTTCTGTTGCCCTTCTCTCCCCAGCTTTAAATTTTTTTTTTTTGTCAGATGGACTAGTGTGAGCAATATATGCTTAAGAGCCATCTCTTATGTTACACAAAAAAATATTAGAATCCATTTTTACCCAAATATACACTGTAAAGTGTGTCCCACTATTTTACTTTTTTCTTTTGGTGGTGGTATATTCTCACTTGAACATGTATTTGACCCAATTTCCCTCCTGACTGGCTGCAAATGGCAGTATTACCTTTATCTCTTGGCCAAATGAAGAGGTTTTTATATTTCTCATTTGTCAGTGTCTTGTATATACAGTTGTAAATAAAAATGTTTAATTCTGGGTTTGTCCTGTGCCTGTGTTTTTTGCCTGCTGTTGTCAGTTGAGGATTAAACCTTTTATCCAATTGTTCAAAAAGCATTGAGTGCTATAAAATGTACTATATATTTAACCGTGCAAGTAAATATACTTTTATACAGACTATATTTTTTTCCTTTGAATCGGAATGGTGTTTGCCGTTTTAATAGTGTAATGTTTCTGTTGAAAATGTTGTTAGAATGTTACATACATGGGGTTTTAAAATAACAATGCCTTAACATTATTTTTGAAAATCCAGATATTAAGTAAGCGTGGAGGCAGTGGTTTATTACATTTAGTAAACTGCTGCTGATTTTTTGAGTTGACCAATGTGCAAGCCATTACTAATGGATAACGGGGTCTTTTGCTAAAAAGAACCCGTTTATCCATTTTTTTTTTAAAATCTTATGCCATACCGTGTTTTAGTTGCACTTCCTTGTAAAACTGAATGGTACAAGGATTTCCAGCTACTGAGAAACACTGTCCAGCAGGTGAGTACATTTGTGTTTATTAAAATATATACTGTTTCTCTTGTATATTATTTAATGTGCTTAAGCTTTTATTCAAAGCATCCTATAATTAAATTGTAGATACAAATGGAAAGAATCAACAATGTAATTAACTTGCTTCCGTCCATACTGTGAGCTTTTGCTGGCAATTTAACTAGAAACTTGCGGTTCATAGGACTAATGGCTTAAGCCCTATTAGGACATTATTTTTTTACATCCATAGGTGGTGTAAAGCCAGTGATTTTACTCGCTGTGCTTAACCTTGTACTGGCATTTCCCCATTCCCTTTAGTTAATGTATGTATGCCATCAGTTCAGACCACATTAGGAACCCTTATTTATAAGAAAAATCTGTGTCAGTTCGCTTCTCCAAGGTGGATGGTACCTGCACCTACTTACTTTTCTATATAAATTTTGTGTATTGATACAAATGACAATGAACACCCCCAGTTATTCAACATACACAACAAGAAGTACACCAACACTTTTTTCCCCACTTCAGGGACTGGTTTATAAAGTAATTATCACATTTTGCTGACATGTCAATCTGCACTGGACTAGCTTAACCTAGGGTTATTTTTACAGAGTCTTTACAGAAGGAAAGAAATCCCTTAATGCACAGTCCATGAAAAGTTAATGACTTGAGCTATTTGGATAGGACTAAAATTACAGAGGTCCTCTGGCAAAAATTACTGTAACCCACCTCCTGCTGTAAAGCTAATTCCATCCAAATAGGGCTTTAGTCACTGGAACACATCGCCTGCATTTACTGAGACATGTAGTTGCACTCAGCCAGGTATGTGTTGATTTGTCTTTTTGGGGGGAAAAAACAGAAGAAAACATCTCCAGATAGATTACTGTAGATGGATTTAATTTTACTTTCATTTTTACATTCTACTTCATGCTTTGAACAAGTAAACTGAAAAGTAATACTGAAGTAGTTTAAGCTGTGGTATCCTAAGTCAGGAAAGTGATCATCTCCAGAAGGTGCTATACTCATGTATGTTCTTTATATTTTGGAGTGTGGTGTCTTCTGCCACATCCCTGCATTGCAGTATGTGTTCTTGTTTTCACTTGTATGGTAAGCCTACATTGCCCCTGCATTGAGTAACTGTGGATGAATGGTCTTTGATGGCTTATTTTCTTATCCATGGTTGGCTCACATCTTGCACCCAGTGCTAGTTTCCGACTGTCCACACCACTCTGGAACGCACACTTGCCAGCCAGTAATTAAATTTTACTTGATTGCAAGCAGACAGTATTTGTCAAAAATCAATGATGAAACTACACACTAAAATCGGGTGGTGTGTGGGCTGAGCATCTACTCAATATTAAGTTGCCATAATTTTTTGCAGTACTTAAGACTTTGTGTGGTGGCATTGTTTAAGTTTAGATGTTCACTCACTTCTGTAGACTGAGCAGATTTGTCTTATTCATGGCTAAAGCAGTCAGCTGAGGTCAGCATGGCCTCAAACAGAACCGCTCGTCAGCTGGCTGTCATTGTAGACACTTTGATGTTTTGATAGACCAGTTGTTTAAGTTCAGGTTTTATTTTGTCCCAGAACAGTGTCACTTGTTTGGTTCCTGTCTCTGCCCATTTCTCATACTTATCTTGTGGTCTTCTATTTACAATCAGATTGCCTGTTCATTTATTGATTTTTTTTTTGGATGGTGATTAAATAAAAGTCATGTCAAATTATAGTCATTATTGAAATTATAACTTCATTTGAGGAAACCCATCGGTGGTAATCTGCTATCCACATGGCTTTAACATTGCATTTTCCGTGTAAGGCTGTGTGTTCTTGTATTGAGAGTAAACATGAACTGTGTTTCAGTAATTGTAGGTGTGAGCTCCGTGTCACACTTTTTATTGAATGGGGTGTTTTCGGCTGCTGGGGTGAAGGGATCAAATATATGAGGAGCTGCTAATTAGGTTCTGGCCACTTTTGTCCCTATAATGAGACCCCTTAAGACTTTTTCTAGCTTTTCTTTAAAGGGCTGGAAAGGTGAATCTATTCTTCTGTGACAATTACGTTTAGCTCAGTCAGCTGACCGCCTGAGTGTTTGCAGCTGCTTTTACCTTTTTTTTTTTACAACATTAGACCTAATTGAAATGTTCTGTTTTTACCAAAATAACATCTCTGCCTCTTTGCTCTTTGTTTTTGGTTGTTCATTATCAGATGTAAACTGCAGAGTCCTTCCATTCTTCTCTTTTATGCCCCTGCTTGTCCTTGTCAGGGCTGTAGGGGCCTGAAGGCTGTTCAGTGGGGAGCCAGAAGTGAACAGGACACCAGCTACACTAGGATTGAGCCAGATTAAAAAATACCAGTCAACTTAACAACATGTCTTTAGATTTGAGAGAGAAGCTCCACCAGGACCGCATACCCCCTACTCACAAGGTACCAAAAAAAAAGTGAATGAATGAAACTTAACCCAAGTTATGTGAGGGAACAGTGCTACGCATCTACGCGAGGTGTTCTCATTTAGCAGTAGCCCTGATTAATTATAAGAATAACCAGTGTGATTGAATAGTTTATGGTAGTTTCTGCAAAAGGTCCAGATAGAGAAATAGATCTGAATCAACTTCAGGTCCCAACTGAAGTGCTGCTCTGAAGGTGCCTGATAGTGTAGTGTGGGCTTAACTGCATTTTGGTTATCCATTGGATGTGCTGTTAAAAGCCAAATATTCAGCCCTGAAATGAACTAAATGTGTCAGAAAATGAGTAAATGAATGGTTTGAAACAACTCAACAGTGGTGGATACTTGTAAAGTCAGCGGTGCACCTACATACCATAATTATTTTAATCCTCTGCAAAAATATGCCACCTTTTATGCTACTCGGTTATCTGTCATTTGATTACTCCTGAAACGATGGAGTGCATTTCTTCAGAGATGGTCCTTGGTAGGCAGCATGGATTCTCCTTTCGCCTTCTCCAGTCCCATAGAAATTTCAACAAGGAGAACAGCTCAGAAATGCAGAATGAACTTTCTTAAACCTGCTTATTAATCCAACTCAGGGTTGTTTTGGGGCTGCATGCAGCCTATGGCCAGATGGATGTCAAATCCATCTCGGAGCCCATTCATGCACAGCCTCCCACTGAGTCATTTTTAGACCTCCTATGAAGCCAATGTTTGGGCTATTGGAGTAAAACAAAATACAGATGGAAACTGAACATAGCATTTGAAAAGCTCCACAAGACTGCAGAAGTTGTACAGAAAGCAAAAATATTGGAGTTTGGTACAATTAAATTCTTACTTGCCTGTCTCCTCAGAATAGCTGACAAAAATGCAACAAATATATAAAGTATGCATAGCAGGTGTGTAAATATGCATGTGTGTTTACATATACTGTACATTAGTGCTTTTGGAAAGTATTCAGACCCCTTCACTCTTTTGCAATTTGCTATTTTGTAGCTGCCTTCTACAGTCATTTAAATTCATTTTCCGTACATCAAGCAACACTCTGTTCCTCGGAATGACAAAGCAAAAATATTATCAGTGTTAGTTTTTTTTTTTTTTTTTAATTTAAATTTGCTATATGTCATTGATACACGTATTCAGACCTTTCACTCAGAACTTTGTTGAAGGTCCTTTGGCAGTGAATTCAGCAAGGAGTCTCCTGTGGTGTGACTCAACAAGCTTCATGCACCTGGATTTGGGGATTTTCTGTAATTCTTCTCTGCAGCTCCCCTCAAAATCTGTCAGGTTAGATGGAGACAATCAGTTGACATCTATTTTCAGGTCTCTTGAAAGATGTTTGATTGGATTCAGGTCTGCGCTCTGGTTGGGCATCTCAAGGATATTCCCAAAGTTGTCGCTAAGCCACTCTTGTGTTGTCTTTGCTTAGTCCTCTTAGAAGGTGAAGCTTTTTTCATGAAAGGTATCTCTGTACTTTGCTGTGCTTAGCCTTTTCTCAGCTCTGTTTAGTCTCCAGTCTGCACTGAAAAAACAAAATCGTGTTAGGAGGAGAGGAGAGACTTCTTTCTGGCTGCTTTGTTATAATGCCCACATACAGTGGGTACGGAAAGTATTCAGACCCCCTTCAATTTCACTCTTTGTTATATTGCAGCCATTTGCTGAAATCATTTAAATTATTTTTTTTCCTCATTAATGTACACACAGCACCCCATATTGACAGACAAAAAAAAGAATTTTTGAAATTGTTGCAGATTTATTAAAAAAGAAAAACTGAAATATCACATGGTCCCAAGTATTCAGACCTTTTGCTGTGACACTCATATATTTAACGCAGGTGCTTTCCATTTCTTCTGCTCATCCTTGAGATCACCTTCATTTGAGTCCAGCTGTGTTTGATTATACTGATTGGACTTGATTAGGAAAGCCACACACCTGTCTATATAAGACCTTACAGCTCACAATGCATGTCAGAGCAAATGAGAATCATGAGGTCAAAGGAACTGCCTGAATAGCTCAGGGACAGAATTGTGGCAAGGCACAGATTGGCCAAGGTTACAAAAACATTTCTGCTGCACTTAAGGTTCCCAAGAGCACAGTGGCCTCCATAATCCTTAAATGGAAGACGTTTGGGACGACCAGAACCCTTCCTAGAGCTAGAGAAGTCCAGGCTCCACCAGTCAGGGCTTTATGGCAGAGTGGCTTGTCAGAAGCCTCTCCTCAGTGCAAGACGCATGACAGCCCGCATGGAGTTTGCTAAAAGACACCTGAAGGACTCTGAGATGGTGAGAAATAGGATTCTCTGGTCTGATGAGACCAAGATAGAACTTTTTGGCCTTAATTCTAAGCGATATTTGTGGAGACAACCAGGCACTGCTCATCACTTGTCCAGTACAGTCCCCACAGTGAAGCATGGCGGTGGCAGCATCATGCTGTGGGGGTGTTTTTCAGCTGCAGGGACAGGACGACTTGTTGCAATCGAGGGAAAGATGAATGCGGCCAATTACAGGGATATCCTGGACAAAAACCTTCTCCAGAGTGCTAAGGACCTCAGACTGGGCCGAAGGTTTACCTTCCAACAAGACAATGACCCTAAGCACACAGCTAAAATAACGAAGAGTGGCTTCACAACAAGTCTGTGACTGTTCTTGAATGGCCCAGCCAGAGCCCTGACTTAAACCCAATTGAGCATCTCTGGAGAGACCTAAAATGGCTGTCCACCAACGTTTACCATCCAACCTGACAGAACTGGAGAGGATCTGCAAGGAGGAATGGCAGAGGATCCCCAAATCCAGGTGTGAAAAACTTGTTGCATCTTTCCCAAGAAGATTCATGGCTGTATTGGCTCAAAAGGGTGCTTCTACTAAATACTGAGCAAAGGGTCTGAATACTTAGGACCATGTGATATTTCAGTTTTTCTTTTTTAATAAATCTGCAACAATTTCAAAAATTGGGGTGCTGTGTGTACATTAATGAGGAAAAAAAATAATTTTAATGTTTTAGCAAATGGCTGCAATATAACAGAGTGAAAAAGTGAAGGGGGTCTGAATACTTTCCGTACCCACTGTAAGTGGAATTTTGCAGTAATAGTTGTCTTCCTGGAAGTTTCTCTCATCTCCACACAGGTTTTTCTGGAGGCATAGTGGCCATTGGGTTCTTGACCTCCACTCTTGCCAAGATCCTCCTCCCTCGATTGCTCACCATGATTGGATGGCTTGCTCTGAGAAGAGTCATGGTACCATACTTCTCACATTTAACAAATTATGAAAACCGCTGTGAGGTTTGGAATCTGCAGTGGTGTAGCCGTCCCCAGATCCGTGTCTTGAGGTTTTCTTTGACCTTTATTTCTTTCTTTCTTCTTGCTCAAATGCGGGACCTTCTGTAGACAGCAGTGTGCTCCTAACCAAGTCCAATAAATTGAATTGACCAGAGGTGGTCTCCAGACACCTTGATGATCAATAGAATGGGATACACCTGAGCCAAGTGTCACACCAAAGCATAACTGTGTCAATGTGATATTTCAGTGTTTTATTCCTAATAAATTTGCAAATCTTGTAGTAATTTTGCTTTGTTGTTGTGGAGCATGGAGTGTTGATTGATAAAAGGACAAAATAAATGTAAAAGTTGTTTTTAGCATGAGGCTGCAATCATGTGAGGAGGCCTGAATACTTCTGAGGCACTGTACATTCTCTAAGCTGTGTTTGCCAATTTTTCTCAAGGAAGGCTCTTAACGTTTCTGGCAGCACATCTTCAATTCTGTAGCCTTGTTCATATTACCCATTACTAAGTTTATTTTTCTTTGCTTCTTTTCTTATCAAGTGAATGCAGCAGCTGTTGTTTGTTACATGGATGCGTCCTCAAGCAACTGTCTGCTTGTCTCTCTTCTAGGTTAAAGCAACTCTTTTCATTCAGTTTACTCCCAACTATGCAGCACTGTGTCCTCAGAAAGCCTAAAAGCCGTTTTAGAATCCTGTCTACTGCAGAACTTCATGAGGGACCTGACCTTCCAGAACAGATGAATGCAGGTTTTTACTTTAGTAATCTTTTCATCCTCCCTTATTGTGCCCAAAATAGAGCAGGTGGGAGGTGTCCATTGTGATTCCTACATTGCCAAAATTTGCACACTGGGTCTGAGTCTTGCCCTGGGGATTGTCTGTGTAGGGCTGTACACATTCTCTTCATGCTTGAGTTGTGCTCTCTTATCCTAACGACATGCCATCTTGTTTAATGTTATTAAACTAACTATGTAGGTGGAATACTGCCATGGTCATGGGCAGAATGTGCAGACTCCACGCCTGCAGTGCCTCCGCCCCAATTCTTTGTATAATTCAGCCAAACACAATTGAAGTAGGTGTGTTAGGTGACCAAAGCGGTGTCTGGGATTTACTGTTCCCAGTCGGGTGCCCAACAAGAATGACATTTCAACTGATTCTTGAGTTAGAGGCAGCCTTGATGGAAGTAGTTCAACTGACTGTTGTGGGACACCCAATGTACTTTATTTTTTTAAAACTCCTTTTAAATGAACAAGCTCACACACAACTGAGTTGATTTAAACATTGTCCCAGGTAGTTCAATACAGTGATCTGTCTTCATGCTGCTGAGCAGGAGGCGGCTTTTTTGAGGCTTTACAATGTGTTTTATTCAGTGAGGATCAAGCTGCAACATAATGAGCCATTAGGAAATCGGTTTCGGTTTCCCCTGTGTGTGGTCACTAAATATTCTGCAGGATAATCCACCTTGCATCAGGTTTCAAGAGCAGGAGTTGGTCGGCCCCTTAGTGAAACAATCAAATCTCTTTGACCTCTAGAGTTGCAATCTGAGCTTCAGAAACCCGCTGTCGCTGTCCACCCCCCGCTGACGTTGGCAGTGTGTGTCAAATCTGTAGCGGCTGCTGATTGGCTGATGTTTCACCAATCCAGGATTATTTTTGATTGTTGCTGCTTCTTGCTTGTTGAGTAAGGAGTTGGATAAGCAAGTGAAGACATATGTCTGTCTTGGCATTTTGCTTACTTGGCATGAGGCATTTAATGGCACCATAAATGAATATTTCTGGAAAAGGAATGCCAAGCTGTAAACTGTATGTGAAGTGCCTTCAAATTTTCGTCAGGAAAGATCCATCTTGCCCTGCGGTGGGCTGGCGCTTTATTATACTTCTATAATCTTTGTGTTTATCAATAAATTGTATTACTCTGTTCCTTAAAATGGCTGGGCCTCAGTTACCTTGATATAAGTCTAGAGGCTGGAGACCTGCCTGCTACATCAGAGACAAAGGCAGAAGTGATAACTGACCAAGTTAAGAAACTTTTTCAAATCGCACATAATTATTGTATCCTCCTGGATGGGCATCTTATTGATTATTAATCATTAAAATTCCTACAGAGTGACCTGTATGTTTAAGTTCCAAGATGAGCAGAGTTTAGTTTGTTGCACTTGAGGAACTTTGGGCAAGGTGTCATCTGGAGTTGAAGTTAGATGCTTTCCCACCACAGGAAGTTTTTTTTCTTTTTTCTTTTAATAAGGAATCTGGGAACATTTATAGGACTTTTGCAGTATTCCCACCGCAGGAACTCCGGCCATGTGTAGTTCCTGGTAGGTAGTTCCAGGCACTTTGTTTAGCTCCTGCTCTAAGGTATGTACTTTTCATTCAATCAAGGACTACCGTGGGTGGGGCTCAGGTGATGAATTGTACTGATTGGTTGAGCACAAGCACTGACACCATCTCACAAATCTGTTAGTAGTTTGGACTTTAAAGAGTTACTGGTGAAAATGAAGTGCTGCATCACTCTTCATAGCTGCCTCCCTAGTGTACCACATCATTGAAGCACTAATCTCCCCTGTGAACTTCTGAAACACATCACTTTTCTTTGCACGTAACATAATTTGCAATAAGGTCACCGTGCCTACTGTGCAGTGGGAATGCAACATTCTGAAAAGGCCCATGGCCTACATCATACAGGAATTCACTGGTTTCTGAAAACAAAGGTCCTGCAGTGCAAATATGCCTTATGTGCAGTTTTGCCAATAAAATGGATGACAGATTGTGAAACTGGTGAGGCAAAGGTTGTGGAACATTGTGGCATGGGGAATGGGAAACCATGCATGGCTGAGGAATTGGTAGGACTGAAGAAAATACGCTGTTGGAATCATAGAGATCTGCGAATGATACTCTGAAACAGGTGGGATTAGTCTGCGCTTGTGGGATTGTGCAATCATGGAACCGAGAGGAGTGTGCTGTACATGCTGAAGCGTATTTAGTCTAATGGGAAAATGTGGTGCATTAAAACTGGTGGGACTGGAGAAGATGATCTGGGTGTGTAACAGAGATGACCCTGAAAGCATTGACTGCAGTGGGACATGAAGAACTGAAGGAAGCTCATGTGGACCTGACAGTAGTAGCAGTAAGTCCATCCATCCATTATGCAACCCGCTATATCCTAACTACAGGGTCACGGGGGTCTGCTGGAGCCAATCCCAGCCAACACAGGGCGCAAGACAGGAAACGAACCCCAGGCAGGGCGCTTGCACACACACCCCAAGTCATTTATTTTATTTTTCATGCTCATCTGTATGTCTTCTGCTTCCCACATTCTGCTGTTTAAGAGTCAAACATCACCAGCATTTACATCTCCCTCAACACACATACATTTTTAATAAGCAGTTAAAAATTGGGAATTTGATAATGGCAGCAGATGTGGTTTTTATTTTTGGTACCCTAGAACGCTTTTTTCCTTGGTAACAGATTTTTTTTACAGGCTAGTCTGTCTGAATGCTGCCTTCCTCCTAGTTTATGGACTTCAGTGATTTTCCCTAATCCTTACTACTTAGCGCAGCAGTGGTCCTCAGCTTGTATGAGGCAGACTGCCACTTTGTCCTTTAGTGTCCACGACTACCTGTAATTACTTCATGATGTTGTGCCCTCCAAGAATGTAACAAGTGGAGGTGTGTCTGTCTCATGATGCCTCACCACCTTTTGTGGAAGTGCTCACACTAGCATGGCGCTTCACTACAAAATTAATTCTCAGCATGGCATTATTTGTAGTCCTCTAAAAACCTGATGTACTGTGTGTTGTAAAACATTTGCACTTGACATTCTAAAATTTCAGCTTTGTTTGATCACCTTGTTCTGAGAAGAGATTCAATCAAGGCAGGCTATAGCTCAAAAAATGAAACCCTTTAATATGTTTAGGGTGGAGTGGTGGCTCTGAGGCTAGGGATTTGCACTGGTAATCGGAAGGTTGCCAGTTTGAATCCCATAAACGCCAAAGTGACTGTACTTTGTTGGGCCCTTGAGCAAGGCCTTTAACCTGCCATTGCTCCGTCCTGTGTATGACATTAATCTGCATCCAGCCCTGCATGTAGGTAGGACCTCCATCCTGCAGGGTAAAACCTTGCGGTTGGTGTCAGAATTGGCACTCTGGTCACCATAAAAAAAACCTCACACTGGTTCCATTCCATCAGACCTAGTGTGGCTACACTCGGGTCCCAATCTGGAATCCTGAGTTGGTTCGTCTTGTGGTGGGGGCGGCAATGCTTTGTATCAGCGTGTGCTCCTATCCTTTAATATGTTAGGACTGCAGCTTCACCTCTCTACAGTCTGGCACACCATGTAGCCAAGAGGCTGAACACTGAAACACAATCTCAAAGTGCTAATCCCCTATTTGACCTGACCCTGTGCACAGTCTCTAAAAGTAGTAAATAAAATGGAAACCATTGTATTAGAAAATATTCATTTTACAAGGGCACTCTGTTTCACCTCCCTTGTTTGATGGCTTCAGGATTCTACTGTAATCTGTAAATACGCTTTGGCACACTAGTAAACTGAGTTGCCACACAGAATCAACAGTCTTAAGGTGTTTGAATCCTGTTCCTAGTTGCTGTCCGTATGGAGTTATCCTGTTCTACCATGTCTGCATGGGAAAGTGCATGGAACGTTGCTTTCTAGTTTTATTCATCTGGACTTTTTTTATGCGTACGCCCATTTCCTATTTAGTCTGTACGCCATATTTTAGTGCGACTTGTAGGCACGGCCTTGTACACGAAACCCCCATGCAGTCTCCGAGTCTGTCTGGGAAGGCCACTCTTTGTTAGAATTGTTGCTGCTTTAATTTACTGTGCCACGTTTTCTTTTCTTTCTACTGATACTTTGCTCAGTGCGATGTTCCCTATTTTTGATATTGGGTTGTTTCCTAGATCTTCTTATTTGCTGCCAGTTTTGTTCCTACTCATTTTATTTTCCTGAGAAGTTTGGTACTGCACCAGAGTTTGCTCTGCTCATCAGTGTGTACCTGTTTAAAGGCACTATGTAAATTAAACCTGTTTTAAGACTTCTGAGCCTGCAGAGGAATTCAACTTTTATAATGAAACATGAAAATGATTGTGATGAGAAAATGCTATTCAGCCCAGCATTATCATCCATCCTGTTCACCTCAATTGTCCAAAATATCTTCATGTCAAGATTTGAAGGCCCCTAATGTCCTACTGTCTACCTCGCTGCTTGATCACTTATCCTATGTGGCAATAGTTCTTTGTGAGAAAAAAAAACAAAAAACTAAACTTTAACATCGTTGTGGAAATTGCTCTTGGTAAGTTCCCAATGTGTTCTTGTTGAAGAATTTGTTTTAAAGTTACAGCTGGGACCTGCTGTTGTGATTTCTTTTATAATTTTAAACACTTTAGCCATCTCACCTCTTAATGTTTGTCAGTCAGTCATTATCCAACCTGCTATATCCTAACACAGGGTCACGGGGGTCCGCTGGAGTCAATCCCAGCCAGCACAGGGCGCAAGGCCACCGCAGGGCACACACACACCAAGCACACACTAGGGAGGATCGCCAATGCACCTAACATGCATGTCTTTGGTCTGTGGGAGGAAACCCACACTGACACGGGGAGAACCCAGGAAGTGAACCCAGGTCTCCTTACTGCGAGGCAGCAGCACTACCACTGCACCACCGTGCCACCCTAATCTCCGTTTGCCTAAACTGAAAAGGCTCAGCTCCTTGCGAGGGTGAGTGTGCCCTGTGATAAACTGCTGTCCCATCCAGGGTTGGTTGCTTTACTGGGATAGCTGACCATGGCCCTAAATATCTTCAAGTTTGATAATGGAAATCTAAAATGTACTGTAGGTAGGGATTTCCTTCTGACCTTTATAACTGTTATACTGAATTTTGCTGAGACATTTCAGGGAATTGGGACCTTTGTGCATCCTCGGAAATTGAGTAGATATAATAAGAATATTGTATTGAACATCAGAACATTATTATTTTGTCAGTGGTAAGAACTGAAATTGGTGGATACTTGGGCGAGTGTCCAGTTATATTGCTTGCCACGTGATACGTACACAACCTGAGTAGACAACACAAAATCTTTGCAGCTGTCTGAAGGACTTGTTGCACTTTGTATTGAATTGCACAGACAGGTTTTTGGAGTGTTACGGATTCTGACACGTGTAACAGCTGCTGCACACGTAGGCTTAATCCAAATATTGGAGTGTGAGCTTGCCTACTACAGGTGGCCATGCATTTTCTGCAGATTAATAGATGTGGTATTCAGTGACACTAGTTGGCCTTTCTCTACCATCTTTTAGGACAGATTGTGAGATCACTGAACATTGACCAGGTCAGATCTCCAAGGCCTACCTGCAGGCCTTCTGTCTCCTGTCTCTCTGTCTAATTCACCGTGGCCACAGCACTTCAGGTTAATTGTTTCAAATGTCTCACACCCACTGACTTAATACTGATGTCAAATATCCTTCTTGAGGAGCCAATCGCGTCCCTGGCTCATCTCGCCTCGTTTTTCTACCTGTGGAGTGTGACTTTGGAACGACTCTGATTAGGAGGGCTGAATTTCATTCATGGTGGCATTTATTTGATACTTTTGATTAAAAAATATTAGGAGCTTGTAAAGGCAGGGGCTTTAGTTGAAACTAATATCAGCACCTCCTTCTGTACCCATAAACTGTGTATGAGTGCTGTTCCAGTGAAACGTGATTCATGTGTTTATTTTGCCATAATTATCAGGCTTGTTCTGAGCTCTTCCACAAGATGCATATTACTAATTTCCTGGAAAAATAAAAACATATATATAAAAAAAATAAATAAAGGCTGGCATTACCGCACGCTTCTCTGCTGCCATGATCCTCACACATGTTGCCCCTGACCTTTCAGAGCATTAATATCAGCCCACGGTCTTGGTGTTGGTCAGTACATTTTTCTAACGCAGGAGCAGCAGAAGAGATCGGGAAAGTGCCAGTTTCATTCCAGGGGTAGAGCATATGGTATCTAAGCAGCCATGGCAACTCGGTACTGTGTGTTACCATGGCAACCCGAGCAGCCAGCTATTTTTTTTAACCGATTCCAAGGAGTGGTGGATTTCTGCAGCATTTAAACTAGATTTCACCTTTTGTCTCTTGGTCCCCAAGTTCTGGCTTCAAATACTCAAAATATACAGGATTGTCACAAACATTTTTATTTTTTCAATGTATCATGAAAAATTAGCTATAAAATAGTGTTTATTGATTATTTCTACAAATTTAGCTTATCACACATTCTTGTTTATTTTGTTTGCTCTTTGAAGAGTTGTGTGTTTTTGAGCACATGCTATCCCTGCAGTGCTACTTACAGCCTCCAGAGGGAGTTCTCACACTGGCTATTGTATACCATATTCCAGTGGGTGTGGCTTAACAACCCAAAATTAATTTCTAATAATTATATCCCAGTAGCAAGAGCTGGATCAGTGAAGTATGAAGTAGTGAATGTGTTTCTGACAAAGCATGAGTACAGCTCCCAGAGAAAGGGACAAAAAAAAATTACTATATAAGGATGAGACCGCATAACGGTAAAGCACTGGTCCATCATGGAGGCAACAAGTCTGACTCCACATTGTAAAGCTACAGCCATTTGAAGCATAGCACAGTGAGGTTTTACTGTCTGCAGGTGTATATAATCTAACAGAATGAGATTCAAAGATGGAAGCAGACATCTAACAGGATCACACTGCAAACAGGAAGCCCGTAGGCTTTTTAAACTTATTAGAACTGAAAGAAGCTCCAAAACTCTACTTGACAGAATCAGATTCCAAATGAATAAACAAGCAGGTATTTGAAATCGAATAAAATGAGGCTGCCTGACAGTAAGCATATGGGCACTATGACCAAGAATGTCATCACAATGTGTTTTTTGCATATAATTTGATAGATATTTATTATATTAAACTCCAAACACTCAAATGTATTCTTAAATATTATTTTGAATCCAAAAGAAACCAAAAGATGTAATTTCGTTTAATATACAGCACAAAATAATTTAGAAAATTAGAATAATTTGACAAGAATGGGCTATTTAATATAACAACCTCACCAATCCTATTAATCTAATTATCATAGAGTTGAAATTTAAATTTGAGTATAAATATTAGAAGTGAATACAAATCTAGATTTGTAGCAATTGCTAGAGTATCCAACAGTAACAAGATTTTAAAGCAACAACTTTAATATGGAGGAATATTTTGGATGAAATAAATATGCAACTAAATTCACTGTGAAATATGACAACAAATAAATAATAAAATGAAGTGTTTCACAAAATATATTATTCCTCATTTCTATTGTATACTTATTTAACTATTTATTCTAATGATCTTGGATGGAACATGAAATACACATTGAAATGAAAACTGTTATATTCAAAGGGCTTAGTGTCGGGTTCACTAATTCTGAGAGACTCGCCTCTAGTGGTGTAGTTGGCGGCTGCTCAGAGCTGTGACTGCACGTGTCCTTGGCACATAGAAGTGCAAGTAAAGTTGGGCAGAATTACTGTGTAAGGTGACAACTACAGTATAATTCAAGAAGTGCTGAATACATTCTCTTCTTGGGCAAGACACATATACTCACACATTAGGAGCATCGTGTCAATAATCAATCACAGACCGGGACTGAATCAGAACTAAAATCCAAGACTTTATATTGGGTCAACTTCGCCCTCTTTGTTTGATCAGCGCAACATCACACAGGTGAGAAATCAACTTTCTCCTGATATCACAGTTAATAAACATTTGAAAAGGCTGGTGCCACATTGTGGCAAAAAGAAGATATGTAGTTGAATATTTTGGGGTCATAAAGACCAGAAAAGGGGCCCTTCATTCAGGTTTGATGTGTCTCATGTGAGGCACTGGCTTAGTTGTTTACCACATTGTAGTTCACGTCTACGCTGATGATATGGGACTCTGCAGAATTAAGCTTTGTATTGCTGCTAAAGCTGCTAGAAGCGGTGAGCCTTTTCCTGACTAAATGTAAGGTCACTTTCATAAGTTTCCGTTGCAGTATTTGCAGCTTGTTCATATCATTATTTTGGTTTATTTTTGGGAGACGTCAAGTGTAGCTTGCTTTCGTTTGTCTCATTTTTTAGTTTTTGTTTTTGCTGCACCACTAGGTTCCCATTTTGAATGAGGTGGTGTTTTATTTTTACGGCACAGTAACGTGTAAATGTATGATCTTGTTGGAGTAACTTTCAGACACATGCTATGATCATGCTCTATCCAAACCAGACAATCAGGAATCCAATTTTTCTTTTACAAGCTTTTTATCCAGGTCTGATTTACATAGTTTTATATTCATGATGTTCAAAGTGAACGAGATCTGTGTGTTGAATAGCAGATTGTTGAGAGTGGCTGCCTATGAACATCCATCCATCCATTATCCACCACTTATCTGAGGTCGGGTCGCAGGGGCAGCAGCCTAAGCAGGGAAGCCCAGACCTCCCTCTCCCTGTTCCAAGGCCAGCCAGGAGATATAATCCCTCCAGCGTGTCCTGGGTCTGCCCCGTGGCCTTCTCCCAGTGGGACATTCCCGGAAAACCCCCACCAGGGAGGCGTCCAGGGGGCATCCTGATCAGATGCCCGAACCACCTCAACTGACTCCTCTCAATGCGGAGGAGCAGCAACTCTACTCCGAGTCTCTCCCGGATAACTGAACTCCTCACCCTATCCCTAAGGGAAAGTCCAGCCACCCTGCAGAGAAAACTCATTTCGGCCGCTTGTATCTGCAATCTTGCTCTTTCGGTCACTACCCAAGGTCGTGGCCATAGGTGAGGGTAGGAACGTAGATTGACTGGTCAATCAACAGCCCCGCCTTTTGCCTGAGCTCTTTCTTCACCACGATGGACTGTTGCAGAGCCCGCATTACTGCGGATGCCGCACCGATCTGTATGTCAACCTCCCTCTCCATTCTTCCCTCACTCGTGAACAAGACTCTGAGATACTTGAACTCCTCCACTTAATGCAGTAATGTGTTCCTAACCCGGAGAGAGCTTTCCTCCCTTTTCCGGCTGAGAACCATGACCTCGGATTTAGAGGTGCTGACTGTCATTCCCGCCACTTCACACTCGGCTGCGAAGCGCTCCAGTGAGAGCTGGAGGTCACTGTCCTATGAAGCCAACAGAACCACGTCAACCGCAATTAGCAGAGACGAGATTCTGAGGTCACCGAACAAGACCCCCTCCCCTCCTTGGCTGTGCCTAGAAATTCTGTCCAAAAAAAAACAAAATCGGGGACAAAGGGCAGGCAGCCCTGGCGGAGTCCAACCTCAACAGGAAACGAATCCGACTTATTACTGGCAATTCGGACCAAGCTCCTGCTCCTCCTGTACAGGGACTGAATGGCTCGTAACAACAAGCCTTGTACCCCGTACACTTGGAGCACACACCACAGGATGCTTCGAAGGACACTGTCGAATGCTTTCTCCAAATCCACAAAACACATGTGGACTGGTTGGGCAAACTCCCATGCCCCCTCCAGGATCCTGGCTAGGGTGTAGAGCTGGTCCAGTGTTCCACAGCCAGGACAGGATCCGCATTGTTCCTCTTGAATCCGAGATTTGACCATCGACCAAACTCTCTTCTCTTCTCTGTCTATGAACATTTCAAACATTTAAAAAATTTTTTTCTCCTGCATATATAATGTTTTTTCCAGAGTAGGGTCCCTGGGTGTGCACCCATCCAGCCATACTCTTAGAAGTTTGGATCTAGATGGAATAGTTGATAGTCCAAGATTTACATCTACTCTTCCAACAACTGGCCGATCAAAATGCAGTACTTGCTAGGCCTGCCCTCAGCTTTTTCTAGTGGAAATGAAAGTTTTCTTTTTTAGGTTGTGTGTGGTGGCAGAGATGCAAAGGCACGGCTTGTCTCGGAGGCTCACTCCATGAAATGAGGTTTGTGGATTTTCCACTGGGGTGGGCAATTATGGCCAAAATATTTCTTGTAAGGAAAAAAGTTATTTCACACAATAACTATAATTATTACAGCATATTGTGCAGTAAATATTACAATAGAAAGATGAGTTTTCAGTACAGGAGAATTAACAAAGATCAGAAGGATCCATTGAGGCATGTACCATATTTTGTAAAGCAAATAAAAGAAAATATTATTACATGTGTGATCAAACAGAAGTGTATACATAGGTGATGTGATGTTAGTATGCTTAAATATTTATTATTAGCAGTATTTAACCTAATATTTGTAGTAAACAGCTTGAAGGCAGTGCTGTGAAACTCAGGTGTTAGGTTTTGCTTCACCTCTCATTTTCAGGCTGGCTTATTATGTACAAATGGCAGAATTTGAATTTGCTTGCCTGCGAGTGACCTTATAGGCTACAGCACTTAACCTTTACTTGTGCTCTGTTGCTCATCAGTTAGTCAACATAACCTCAGAGGAGGTTAGGCCATCATTTGTTGGCTGTGTGTGTGTGTGTGTGTTTGAACAAAGTTGAGATGACTACTTGTGCATTTGATGAAGTGCCTTTTCATAGGCACTGACTTTATTCTTTGCAGCATGGGGCTTAAGAGGTATGAGGAGTGAAATGCTGGATTGAAATAACCTGAACACTTAACCTTTTTTTTCCTCTTTGCCCACTGAATGCATAACTATTTGTTTTAAAGTTACAGATCACTATTCTAGGAGGTCTAAGTCATGAGAATGGAGACCGCAGGATGTGCTGCCAGCTGAAATCGAATTAATGAGAAGTTGCATGTTGGCAAAAAAGTGTAGCTAACACTGAAAACAACCTCAAAAATGCTCTTTTAATTGCATTAAAATGTCAATCAGTCAGTCATTTCCCAACCCACTATATCCTAACATAGGGTCATGGGGGTCTGCTGGAGCCAATCCCAGCCAGCACAGGGTGCAAGGCAGGAAACAAACCCCGGGCAGGGTGCCAGCCCTTGCACACACACACTAGGGACAATTTTGGATTGCCAATGCACCTAACATGCATGTCTTTGGACTGTGGAAGGAAACCCACGCAGACACGGGGAGAACATGCAAACTCCGTGCAGGGTGGACCTGGGAAACGAACCACTGCCACTGTGCCGGCCCACATTAAAATGTAAAATCAGTCATGTGGCACTTATTTTCAGTGCTCGCTTAAAAGAGAAGAAACCAGCTGCCGTTTAGTTGCTGTCATATCTATTCACATTTTAACATGCAGTTAGCTCAGCCTACTCACTCATGTGCTGCTGTCAAAGAACAAATGAAGATACTTTTATAATAAACACAAAATGACAGATGATGTGACAGGTTAGACTAAAATAAAAGTATGTGTTTTATTTGTCAGGATATATGATAACTGTTTTTGACAAAGCATTTAGGCAGCACTTGATTGACATTTAGAGGCACATATTCAGGCAGAAATCCAGCAAGTCTTGCAGGACCCAATGGAATACTTCACGGAGGGAGACGTCATTTTGATGCTGTGGATGGGATTGAAGTGCTGGGGATGAAACCTTTGCAATGCATTTGGAAGTAGCTTTAAAAAAGTAAATCTAATTTAGCCTTCTAGACTGCAAAGACTTTCCTGAAAAAGTGACCTACTCCACAATTATTATTATCAAGGATTTTTAAAATATTCAGTAATTATCTATGTCATTGTCACCCTGCCATAATGTGAAGCGTAAAGGTGGGGATAACTCTAAATGTTTCAAATTCTTGTAGGGTCACCTTCACAAATTAAACACATGCTGTGACAATTGTGCATCCATCTCAGATATAATTCAATCAAAATCCTAATGATAAACTTACAGCATTTATGAAACATAACAACAAGAGACCTGTCCAGGGTTTGTTCCTGCCTTGCACCTTATGCTAGGTGGGATAGGCTGCAGCCCCTCCTGTGACCCAGGTCTGGATTTAAGTGGGTTAGAAAATGATATGACAGTAGGAGGCTGCAAGGTCTAATGGGGCCACAATATTAGAATTTTGTATTTGATACCAGCACCAGTGAAATTTCAAGATACTTGATGCCAATTTGATACCACAGCAAAAACAGAAATCCTATTTAACTTATATATATATATATATATATATATATATATATATATATATATATATATATTATTAAAAGTACTTCCATTATTCAAGTGAACAATATTGTGCCCCCACAGTCTAAAGACATGTAGGTTAGGTGCATTGGTGATTCTAAATTGTCCCTAGTGTGTGCTTGGTGTGTGCTTGGTGTGTGAGTGTGTGTGCCCTGCCCGGGGTTTGTTTCCTGCCCTGTGTTGGTTGAGATTGGCTCCAGCAGACCCCTGTGACCCTGTAGTTAGGATATAGCGGGTTGGATGATGGATGGGTGGAATATTGTGCCCTGTTTTGGAATAGAATATAACATATATAAATACTCAGAGTAACAACAGCTGTAAAATGCCTGTATATCCATTAAGTAGTTACCCAACTATCATTTAAGTAAACTACTGTATTATTGACATTAATAAATATTAAAACTCAATGCACTTTGAATTTAATGTATGGCAGATATGAGGATCCCCTTAGTCAGGTGTTACAGTCTTGAGGGGGATTTCAGTGTACGGGTTATAAAGGATGATATCGTGCATGGCCTGAGTTATCTTACCATGTGCACATTCTAAATTTATTCTTTGACATTTTCTCTCCAGTAAATGAAAAGGACTGTTTAAAATCAGTATACTTAGTAAAAATTCAAATATTTTTATACATGTAGAATTCAGGATATTTTCATTTAAATACTCTTTAACTCTTTAAAGTTGTTTTTTGCATCCTTAGCTGGTTAAAAAAACTTACTAAAGAATGATATTTAATGGATGAGCCAAACTAATTGAAATTATAAATGTCACAAACTCCTGCTGCTTTAATTGTCCAAATCTGTGTGAATCCAGTCTTGTCAGTTTTACATGAATGCATTGTTTCCGAACTCTCGTAAAAATGGCCTTTGTTGTGCTGGTTTCAGATTACCTTACATGACATGAGCGATCAGACTTCATTTTTGCTTAGCCTGGGTACAAATCCAGAATTAGAAAATCAACTGGATTCATGTTACCTGTAGTCAGTTAATCTTAACAATTCAAATATTGTGCTTTTACTATGTTTGTCACATTTTACAGGTTATACTCATGAACATAAGTTTGCCTTCAAATACCAAATAATTAACACAAGTTTAGCATTTGCATATTTGTATTAGCAATGAATTGTGTGATTTTGCCCGTCCTGCTGACTGAATGTCTCAGTGATTATGCATTTCTGTTAACAAACTACATGTCTTATTAATAGGGAGATGTTGTGTGTGCTTTGACGCATTGAGACTCTAAATTATTTTATTTTGGCATAACCAAGTGGAGCAGCCCATGTCATGGCTGGTGTAGCCACTTGACTACAGCACTTGTTAGCACTGCCAGTCCTCCCACATCTCATAGTCCTATATGTGTAATTCTGGGTGTGAGCAACGATCCCCTGTGACACTGAATTGTATACGCCAGTTAGAAAATGAATGGATGCTTGGATGGACAGCTGTAGACATGCTCATTACAGTCAGAGGATGGAGGAAGGAAAGCCATGCCTTCTTTATTGCGATAGTGTAGGAAACAATTTTTAAAAAGCAGTTAATCTCTCTATCATCTCACCGCACTCTTTTTTTTTTTTTGGTCCTGTCCGGCTGTGAAGCAAACAGAATTGATGTCTGAATACTGTAGACAAGCCTTACAAATTTACTCTCAGGTGGAACGTTAAAGCTTCTGCTTTAATGTCACGCCTGATATTAAAACTTTATTGTGAATGTTTTTTGTATGCTTTTTTAATTCCGACCGGACACGGAGACAGAGGTGAAAAAAAAAGAAAGAGAGAAAAGGAAAGGGGGATTTACAAAAACTGTTAATGATGGACAACAATCTGCTTCTAGACCTGTAAAAAGAGAAAAACAAAACAAAGAAAAAAGGGACACACAACAATACAACTAGAGTAAAATATCAATGTGTCAAAAAATAAAATCAATATTGTTTTGCTAAGCAATCACACAATAATAAATCTCAGTGAATTTAGTACCAACCACAGCCTTAAGACACATGTTGAGAATGCCCAAGTCAATACTTATGAGAGCACTATGTGAGCACCTGTGTGCATACACGCGCTTGTATAAATAAGGTTTCTCTATAATAGTGACTTTGAGGGGCCGCAGATCTGCCCCCAAAGACGCGCGGTAGATGGAGGGAGCTCCAAGCCCCAGAGATCCAGGAGCTGCCCCAGAGTGCAGGGACCCCAGGGAGACTGTCACCGAAGAAGCCCCAACCCCGCCCGAGAGGTGCAGAGGATCGCCCCGAGGGGCCACAACCAGCAGCCGGCAGAGTCCCGGGAGATAAAAACGGCCAGGCCCGCCCGCAGCCCCCCACCCCTAAGCCGGCTGAGCCCGGGACCCAGCACCCAGGGGCAATCAACCCCGCTGGGGACCCAACAGAGCCCAGGGACGCAGATCCCATCAGGCAGCCACCGGGAGCAAGCAGACAGATACCAAAAATCTTAAGCCCCCCGACATGGGGAGCCGCTAACACGCAGGCAGACCAAGGCTCCACACTTAGCAGCAAATGTGGCAGGGGATGGGAGGCGAAGATGTGTATCAGCACAAGAAGACCCAAGAGAGGGGAGGGGTCCAAAACCCCACCTGACATACACAGTCATACACAAACACAGTCACACACTCCCTCCCTCATGCTCACACATACACATACAACCGGAGACTTACAAAAATGAACGCTAGACACCCACTCACGCTCCCCATACACACCCTATATTTAGCCCCGTTCCGTTGGGGTAATGATGAGCAGGTACCCCCACCCAACGCCGAGCAAAGCAACCTGCCCCACTGCCCCAGACTCCAACCAGACGGCCAGCTCCCGCTCCTAGCCTCCAGCCCTGGGAAGCCAAGCGAGAGCAGAGTTGTGTTAAAACCCCTAGTCTCCCTCCGCCCGCTCAAATACAGTGTTGATGAGGTGTATTCCGTGGCCTGGACGGGCAGTGCAGACGTCATCTGGCCTACACCAGCTGATGCCACATACAGCACCCCCCACAACCCTCTGTGTCTTAAGTGCAGTTTAAAATTGGAAGTGGGCACCGGCACTCAGGGTGAGGCTAAATGATCCCCCTACCGAATGCCATTGAGTGTGCCCACTCCCAAGGCCCTAAGTGTGTCTTTGCGTGGAATGTCGGTGTAAGTGTTTAATGTGCAAGTAAAATTAGGGGGCAGGCTGCCACAGGACTGCGGAAATGGGATCCATACCCGCACCCCCTGACTTCCCCACCCCTCAAGGCCCAATGTGCATGTTTGTGTGATGATGTGAGGGAGCAGGAGGAGGAGAATGTCTGGGGATGGGGAGGAATGGCTGGGGGGGGCCTAAGCTCTCCAGGGAGCCAGTTCCTCCACTGGCCCCAATAGGCACCTCTGCTCCCAAAATACCACCCGGGACATGGAGACCCCAGCCCATCTCGCCAGGGCCCAAAACAGCAGCACTACAGAGCCCCACGAAGTCCAAGGTCACCAACCCAGCCCCACCCCAGCAGAACATCTACTCCCATCCCTGCATTTGTCCAACTTCCAGAATATTTAAGACATAAGACATCCAGGTAAGGCTGGGTCCTCCCTCTTCTGAACATCACCCTCCCCCGTGATGGAACAGAATTGTTACCATTATTTCAGAGGAGCCAAGGTCCACCTGAGGCCCCATCTCACCTCACTCTTACAAAATTGTGACGTTAAATGTTAAATGAGTACAGCCCACATCTGATCAGTCACCTTACTGAAAGCACACACAGATCTATTTCTGAAGTAACTCCATAATGAAGGAAAATTGACAATAAGGAAAGTTCAAGCGTATTTTTATTGTGGCTTTTTTTTTTAAATAATGGCCACAATTCCCACAATCGTGCCCTGAATTCCTCCTGCCTCGATCACAAAGCATTTCCACAAATGATTTTCTCTGTTTCTCTGACATGTGTTGATGCAGTGATGCATCATTGTCATTATGAACAATTTTTATATCCAGTTTTTATTCCTGTTATTTACATACAGTGTATTACTGAGCCTTACAAAGTAATTTGTTTGCTTGCAGTCATGCATGAATGCTGTACTGACTTTCACTTGGTACTACTGATAAAGCTAGCACCCTTTGCTTTTCCTTTAACTTTGGTATCAACTTGGTGTCGAAGTACCCGTTGTTGTGACATCTCTGCACCAAATGGTCAACTGTGTAGCGGGTGCCACAGGTACCATTGTCCTTTTGTTAGTTTGCCTCTCCTTTATGTGGACCTGAGAAAATGGGCTGCTGTGGGTTTGCCCCATAATGGAGATCTACGTCTTCAAGGAGGAGACACAGCGCAGACAAGACTGTTGGCTAAAGGGGATTTAACCCGGAAAGGGGGGAGGAGGAGAGAGGGAGACATCGGGCATTGAAGCAAGGAGCAACAGTATGTTAGCACAGAAACTCTGCAATGGGAGCCACCTGCAGGAAGATGGATATTTTTCTTCAGGGATACAAGCGAGATGCGTTTCAGAAGATTAACTTTTTTGTATTTGTTCTGGAGCAACCAACTTACTGACTGGTAGGACAGAATGTTGCTATTATTGGCATCGGCTGGCTGTGTGTTCTGTTTTGCTTCTGGCTTTTCATAATCATCTTGCAGCTCTCCCTTTCTGGGTTAAATCCCCTTTAGGCCAACAGTCCTATCCCCTCTGTGTCTCCTCCTTAAAGGTGCAGAGATCCACAATAATGGGACAAACCCACCGCAACCCATTTTCTCTGCTATACACTATAATAAGGAGAGGCAAACTAACAAAAGGGCAATGGCACATATGGCACTCGCTACAAGTGTATCCAAGAATGCGTTCTTTGAAAACCACAGGCTTAGTCAAACAACTTAGTCCTGTTCCAACAACTGAGATGTTAAGACAGAAATGTAAAGCAGTAGAGGAGGGGAGCTGTTAGCTTTCTTTCAATGCTGACTTACAGTACATTTTCTAATAAAGACCGATGTCAGAATCCCATAGAGCAGCACAATGTCAAAGTGGAGTTTCTAACATTTGTCTGCATATTCGTTAGGGAGAGCAGGAGGCATTTTTTCTGGATAAGGCTAAAAAATGAATAGTTCTTATCTTCAAGTTGTCCAGTATGTACACACTATTTTCATATAATCTCTTTCTGCCCCCTCCATCCTCTCACTCGCACACAGCAGAAGGGGGTAAAAACTTCATTTTGCATTATTGAACCTCAGCATTTTCTGAAAAATCACTGCTTCCTTCTTTTCAATTTCATTATGCCTTTTATCATTTAGAGTGTTCAGTACTAACATATAATATACAAGTTGTGTTGCTATAATTCATAAACCTTAACTATTTTAATACTAGGGGGTTCTGCCCCCTGCTCATTTTGCTCGCCAACCTCTAGGCAGGCGCTAGCCACTTTGCAACACTGCCGCTCGCGTAGGGGGAACCAGATGTACAATTTAAAAAGATTGTTATTTTCATGGAAATTGTTACATAATTGTTTTACAGCACAGTGAGTAAATAACCACAGTAAAAAATAGTAAAACATAATAAATTGAAAGAAAATTATATTTCATGTTGCGTTAGAGGTATTCATTGCGTTATATGTTTTTCGTTCTGTTTGGCTTTGAAATTAACATGCAAATACTTTTTGAACTTACACTTTTATTGTAAAACTTCAGTAAAAACAATATTTGGAATTAACTACTCGTCAATATCGCATCGAATTTTGATTCCGTGTTTGGAGTTACTTCGTGATAACGCAACATATAACTGCCCATGAGTGAATATCATTTCTTTCTCTCTAAAAAATAAACCGACTTTTTTGAATGTTTGTCCCTGTGATTTGTTAATAGTGATAGCTGTAGGAAACTGTAAATGTTTTAATATGGATGGTATAGCAAGATCTCCTTTTGTGTCTGTTATCTGTGGAAGATGTACTATATTACCTTTCTTGTTGCCTGCTAAAATTTTACATGTCAGAATTGTTCAACCAATTTTCAATACAACTAATCTTGTCCTATTGCATAGCCCATCACTCATACATAAATTATGCAATAAAAGTATGATACATCCTTCTTTCAACAGTAATTCGGCCAGTGGAAGGCCGGACAGTGTTAACGGTTGTAGATATTCTACAGGATATTTTAAGTTGATGTTTTCATCTTACGCAACATCACCACCAAGTGTTTCAGCATAGTCTATTGATACGCATTTAACCAATTTGCAGTGTAACCGATGGACAATTTTTGTGTTAATTCATCTGACTTCATCATTTCTCGGTGCATTCATTTCTTCTGTCGATAACCCTTAGTGATGAAATTCCTCAATAAGATTTTAACATAAGTCTTCTTTTATTGGGAAATTAAAGTGAGGAAAACGTTATTTATAAGAGCCGAGAGCGAAGGAACTGTGTCTGACAAAAGCATTCACACCAATGAGAGGCGAGAGGACTGTGGGCTGTTAACCGTTAATGGTTGAGAGGAGGGCGGGACTTGGAAAAATATTTCTTGTCTTGGCAATAGTCTTGTCTCGTCTCAAGATTTTCTTTTATAATAGAGAGATAAAACATAGGTTTCATTTTATAACCAACTAAATCGTCAAAATCAAGACAAACTTCTAGGGGACAACATAAACTTCTAGGGGACAACATATTGTGTAAAAAGTCAAAAGGAGTGTAAGAGTGAATGTTTCCAGACAACAGGTTTAACTTTTAACATGTAAACTAATGCTGGGCTCACAATAAGTTATTTTAAAGTTAAAGACATCTTTTTGTGATTCTCAACAAAATCCTCAGCTCAGAACCAAACTCCCACAGGTGCCTGTTACTAACACTAAGTGTGAAGAGTTCGGGAATGATCCTGAGCAAGTCTTTGAGCTGTCCCAGAAGCCCTGACTTATTCGAGCATGTTTGAAATTATCAACACAAGATACTGTTGAGAAGTACCTGATGAGATCACGATAGGAAACAGGGCAGTCAAACACTACGTACTGATGTTAAGAAAATCCTCTCCGGCATATGTCTAGATCCAAAACCTGGAGGAGATGCTGATAGAACTCTGACAAGGTGTTGCTTGCATCTCCGTAGCCACTCTCTCCTACATAATTCCTATTTGTCGTCTTCATTATGAACATTTGAGAGTGCAGATAATTTTGTACTGCAAGCTGCTCTTCTGGTTCCATTTGGCAAAGTCATGTGAAAACAAGCAGTCAAATCTCCTATGTATTTTTGTGAGACAATGGAGTTTTGGATCTTTGTTTGCCAGGTGAAAAATCTTGTAATTTGTGAACCTTATCTCCATTTCATTGTGCAGTGTGTACAACACTACAATAACAAGATAGCTAATCACTAAGGAAAATGTCATACAGTGTTAGTAGTCCAGCGATTTTTAGATGGTGTGTGGGTGGGTGGACATGGGGAGAACATTCAAACTCCACACATGGTGGCAACAGTGCTACCAACTGCACCATGCTACTCAATGCTAATTCAGTTCAGTATTAACATTTTGGAATATGTGCATGCAGTTTAGGTGATGATTCTAGTACAAAGGACTGTAAACAAAATAAAAGAGAGAGTAAAGTCAAAGATATGTTGGAATCCTGCCCCCTCACTAAAGTATGGAAGACAATTTTAAGCAGATATCTGCTCTCCCAGCCTGCAGTATCTACTGTGTTCCTTTGTGAGCTGAGAGAAGAAAACAAAGAATTTAAAGACCTCCCTATAAATTGCATTTTCTGTGGGCTTTTTGCTGCTGGTCTTACTGGAAAGTAGCAAACCAGAAAAACCTAAAAACACAAAACAAAAAAAGGACTACACTTGGCATGTGTTCTTTTAATGTTGATTGCCTGTTTTTAATGGTCACCTGTCATAATAGGTACTGGATTTATTATTACCTTCTGCATTTGTGCATGCATGTCTGTGTTTAATAAATATATAGCTATAATGTATATGTATGCAAGTCAAACACTTGTGTATAAATTGATTAGGCTCACCTACCACATTGTTGGCTACAGTATAGCTGAAACAAAAGGGTTAAACCCCGACATGAAATATCTACTCGGATTCAAAACCTAGTATTCCAAGACACTAAATATATATGCTTGGATCTAACAAGTTGGGAGGACCAAGAGATATTTATTTAATAACTGTAATCCTAAAGTACTGTACATTTTTCTCCTACTGTACTTAAACAGATTAGACTACAAATTTATACAACCATTGATCTCCAAAATGGGGAAAGGTATGGAGAGCTCACTTCTAAGAAGTTGGGATGTAAAATATAAAGTTGCTGCTTAATAAGGTTTACAGGAGTCCTCCCCCTCTAAATGTCCAGTCTCTATGGTGTATTGTGTAATTCATCTTATTTAGGTCTTGAGTTTAGCTCATAAACCCCTCCCATACCTGCACTCCTTCCGCATGGGTGACCTTATTCCATACTGTAAAATTCATCCAAAAATCCAAGTTATCAGCAAACTTGTTCCTTTCCAGACTTTCCCCTACTCCACATAATCACTTTCTGATGGGTCTTGAAACCTAATTCTCTTTGTCACTTTAGTCCAAATGGTCTTGTTGTGTCCCTTTTGGTTTTTTCTTTGCCCTGTCGCTCCAGGTCTTCTTTCCTGCCTGTTCATTTCTGACTAAAATGAATCATTTTAAACCTGTCCTCCCTACCTTGCACCTGTCATCAGTGGACCTTTATCTGATGGCTGGTAAACTCCTTCTCGCTTCATGTTGAGAGGACTGTCACAAATAATTATGGGGTGTCTTCATTTTACAATTTATTACATATGGAGTTATTTGCATCTGGAATTAACATGGCATCCATGAACTCCACTGACAAATGGTCTCTCACTGTTCAGTCATTTAAGTCCTTCATGTCTGCTGCTTGTTCTATTAGTTGAATGCTCCCTGACTTGGCATGGGTTTTGTTATAAATGTTCTGTACATCTGCTCTTAATTTCTTATTTTGGAAATATTCAATAAACAATAGATCATAAAATAAAAAATATATACAGAAGGAGACTTGATGGAATGAAGCCCAAATGCTTAGTAGTTGCAGGATGTTATATGCTTATATGATGTTGTGTTTAAATTCCCACTACCTTGTAAAGACTGTTTTATCTATAGTTAGAAAAAGCCGGCCTTGTATTTGCTTTGATGGGATTTTTTAAAGCATGTAAAAGCAGAGCTGGTGGTCTTTGGGGATCAAAGACACCGTTGGACTACAAAAAAGATGTAATACTGCAGAGTGCTGGGAATTGGAGCAAATAAGGTCAAAGAGCCCCACAGGTCAGCATTAAAAGTGGAGATTTGTTGAGCTCTACACATCCGGCCCCAATGCACGTCAGTGGTGACAACAGAGAAGCAATAAGACACTAACAACAGTTTGAAATTGTTAACATCGGGGAGGATAATAAAATTCTCAATTAGATGAGACTGATGGAATCTTAGAGTGCTAAAGTGAGCATTTCACTGCCCAGAGGCTTTCAGAAGTTGTGCACCATGAGAACTCCGAGTGCTTCATGAAGTGCACTCCAGTTTTATACTCGCTCACGTCTGAAGCAGGTGGAAATGGCTTTGAAATGCGGCCATTCTTAATTGTCGTTATTTAGCTGCTTTTATTATATTGGTAGGAAGCTGGGACGTATAGCATGGTGATCACTAAGTAGCTGGTACCAAACGCACTAAAATTGTCAGTCATCAAAGCATTCATTAAAAAGTCAAACCTCGACCCACATATACATAATAATTATAGACACGTATCAAATTTACCTTTCTCTCTAAAATACTTCAAAAAGTAGTCACCAGTCAGCTTCAGTCACACCTTCCGCATCACAATTTATTTGAGAAATTCCAGTCTGGCTTCCACACTGGTCATAGTACAGAAACGGCACTGATTCTTGTTGTAATTGACATTCTGATGTCCTCTGATGAATGAAACTCCACTATAATTATGTTGTTAGACATTAGCGCAGTGTTTGACGCCACTGGCCATTCTGTTTTACTGCACTGGCTGGAAACTAGCATTGGGCGTACAGGTTTAGTTGCTTATTTATCAAATCAATTCCAGTATGTACAGAAATGTGCTGACAGTACTCCCATCATTATACACAGAAGTGAGTGATGGTGTCCCGCAAAGGTCAGTACTGGGACCTTTACTGTTTTCACTTTACGTACCTCCACCGGGATCTGTCATTAGAAAACATCATGTTAATTTTCAGTCTTACACCGATGACACCCAGTTATACCTTTCTTTTAGACCAAATAAAGTTTCTTCGATATTGTCTTTAATTGGATGTGTTAGTGAATTAAAGGAATGGATGGATGAGAACTACTTGTCTTTAAATACTGATAAAACAGAAATGTTAATTATTAGAAGGAATGATGCTGATTGAAACAATATTTTGTCATTATTTAATTCAGTTCGAAACACCATTAGTTTTACTAAATCAGCCTGCAACCTAGGTGTTATCTTTGACTCTAGCCAGTTGTTTAAAGCACACATTATAAAAAAAACATATTTCTTTCATCTTAAAAATGTTGGGAAATAAAGGCATTTTCTAAATATGTGGGATACAGAGAAATTAATTCATGTATTTCTAGTATAACTGACTATTACAATGCGGTGTGCACTGGATGTTCAAATTGTTCTTTATATAGTTTCCACTTAATCCAAAATGCTTCTGCAAGAATTATTACAAGAACAAGAAAATTCAAACATATAACTCCAGTTAAAAGCTTTATACTGGCTCCCAGTTAAGTTTAGGGCAGAGTTCAAAATCCTTATTTTTAAAAATTAAAGCCTTAAATGGCCAAGGTCTGGCTTACTTATCTGAACTTATTACTTACAAGCCAGAACGCACATTAAGATCTCAAGATGCTGGTCTGCTTATGATTCCAAGGTATTACTGTAATATTTTAACAGTGGCTGGTCAAGCTTTTAGTTACAGGGCCCCAAAGCTGTGTTTGCCTGGTACTATAAGAGATGCCCCTTTGGTCTCAGCTTTCAAATCCCAGCTGAAGACTCACTCCTTCAGTTTAGCATACCCTGACTAGAGCTATTGATTAACACTAGAATCCCTAAAGCCTACGAAAAAACACGTAATCCCAGGCCACCTTAAATTCCTTTGCAATTCTCCATCAGCGTCTTTTTTTTTTTGCAAATATGTCAAGGAGCACAAGCAGCAGGCAGCCTGCTATCCCATCCCTCACCGATGCAGCTTTTGTCATAAAACAAGTTCTCCCCGCTCAAGTCTGTTTATCTGGGTGTGAGGTGCTTGGAGTTGTACAGGGTAAAAAATATATTGTTATTTGGAAGACGTACATTTCATGTGTGTTCCGTGTCTACAATGATCTGTGTAAATGTAGGATGACAGGAGATGCGAGGCAAGAAATGATGAACATATAACTAAAACAGAAACTTTTTTCACGTTATAGTACTAATGATAACATTTTGACATGAAGTGTATAATGTGTGAAGACTGAAGTCAAAATATGAAATAAACACTTTCACAAAAGACACAGACGTAACCAAACAAGTGTGCTTTTTTTCAAGAATTTAACCAAATAAAAGAAATTGGGATAGGGTACGACGCACACCCACATATACGTCTACTTGCCTGGTGTAGAGGTAAGAACTGCTGTCTCCAAGTTGACAGGTGGCAGGTTTGATTCTGGGTATTTCATGCATTGAACTGTTTTTAGTAATGAGAGGCTATTATTATTACTATTATAAAATAAAAACATACATTTGATTTATTTGAGTCTGTAACAGCCAGTGTAAATGTATGGTACTTGTAAAAGTTTAAAAGCATTTTGTTTCATTATTCACTTTTATTCTTTTGGTCACATTCGTGCTCCCCCTGATCTGACATGACACTGCTACTTCTCAAATAAAGACGTGTTATAGCAGAGGTGAACTCAGATGTGGATGAGCATTCTACATCGGAGAAAGAGAACAGAAGCCCTCCCCACAAGAAATTTCCACTCACATATAAGAACAACGCAGCTGCACCAGGCGTAAAGGCGAAAGATGGCACCGTTTGGATGCAGCAAGAGGTTGGGCATCATCCTTACAGTGAATCTGCCACATGCATGTCCTTCAACGAAACAGCAGGGCTTATAGAGCTCGCTAAGGTATCATGCAAAGTCTTGTTTGTGATTATGTTTTGTGATGGTCTTTATATAAAAAAAAAATTATGTATTACTTATATAAAAGTCAGATTAAATGTTATTTACTTATTACCCTACAGTGTAATGTCACAAGTAGACTGCAGAGCTTCCTGTGTTTGATCGACATGGGCATGCTCACATACTGTATCTTTTATATAAAGACCATCACAAAACAAAATCACAAACATTGTGTGATTTTTGGGCTATACAAAAATAAATTGTATTGTACTTGGAAGCTTTTGCTAGACACTGCTGCAACAGAGCTTTGCTGCGTTTACAGTAATATTTACTAATGTGGGTTAGCTAGCAATCGTTTATTAGAAAGTTGCTACTGTTGATAATAAGGCTTCTGCTGTTTCATAGATTATCGTATTTCATGCAGACATGCTGAATGATTTACAGTGGTGGTTTCATAATATCATAAGAAGGAACAAGGAATTCCTGAAATACACATCCACAAACACTGAGATGCATGAACCTCAAATGTGCAAGAGCACAGTGTCATGTGGAGTCCGGCTTGTCTGACCAGGTGTACAAAATTGAGGAACATGTAGTGATCACAACTTGCTGCTGTTAGGGAAGATGGATGGCATACCTGTCAGTATAGTTGATGCTCACAGAGATTACATGTATTTCTGTGATATTTTTAAAGGCTAGCTTATAACAGTACCAGGGTTTAATTTTTCTATAGAAAGTGGCTCTGGCACCTCCAGCGCAGTGCTGGCTGGCTCTCTGGTGGCCATAAAAAGCTGACCCGTGACTCCCTGCAGGGCTTCAGTTGTTTTTGAAGACCAAAAGAAAGTAGAAGCTTTCCAGCCATACGTAACACAGCATTAGTGCCACCTGCTGGACAAGGCTTGGGAAAACAGGACTCCAAAGCAAGCAAGAAAATGTAAGCACGGTGTAACATTCAAGTGCATTTGGAAACCTGGTTAGCTGGTTTGAAAGTTGAAGCATTGTTACGCTTTATTTACTTCATCAAAGAGTTTATTACCCATTGTTGTAATTGAATCATAAATGTGAGAATGTAATTGTATGTGCTAGTAGTATACATAGCATGTTTTCAATTCAATTTTCCAATATCATGTAGCTGAAATTGCGTTCATAGACAGCAGATTCCAACTCAGGTTATGATACAATTCCTGTGCTTCCTGTCCTGTTAGCTGTTGCTGGATATGGAGGGTCAGTGGTTAAATGTAATTTAAATTTCTTAAGCATATATATATTTTTTTTTTAGAAGTACCCAGTGGAGAGTTAAAATCTGTGCTGAAGTCTCAGGCTAAAATTGTGGGCTGCATTCAAACAGTGGATCCTGTCTTCAGATGGTGCAGCTGTGAGGTTGTGTTTAGTGTAATAGTGGCTATAGCATAAAAGTGCCATTGAGCCATCTTTCATACATTTTTATGTACATTAAGTTTCTTTATTTTTTTACATTTACAAAAACTGAAAATCATGTCACTTACTTGCATCAGTTTCAAGGACCAAGAGAAGTGAGCTGCTGTGACAGAAGCTTGTGCACAATGGTGTGCAGCCGCCGAGACTAGGTTGGGATGGCCAGAGGCAGAAACAGACTGTTAATACATAACGAGACCTACCACTGCATTCTGGAACAGTAAAAGTCAGCACTTGTGTGATAATAAATAAATAAGCAGCATGTTGTTCTTCTTTTGGCTGCTCCTGTTAGGTGTTACTACAGCATATCATATCATCTTTTTCCATATCTTCCTGTCCTCTACAGCTTATTCTGTTATACCCATCACCTGCATGTCTTCTCTCACCACATCCATAAAACTTCTCTTAGGCCTTCCTCTTTTCCTCTTTCCTGGCAACTCTATCCTTAATATCCTTGTCCCAATATACCCAGCATCTCTTCTCTGCACATGTCCAAACCAACGCAATCTCACCTCTCTGACTTTGTCCCCAAATCATGCATCCTGAGCTGACCCTCTAATATATTTCTTCCTAATCCTGTTCGTCCTCAACACTCCTAGTGCAAACCTTAGCATCTTTAACTCTTCCACCTCTAGCTCTTTCTCCTGTTTTTTGGTCAGTGCCACCATTTCCAACCCATATAACAAAGTTGGTCTCAAATAAGCAGCATCGTTATTACATCATTATTAGCAAATGAAGTAAATAAATACACATCTCATGTCATACCTTTTTATATTGTAACACTCGAAAATCAAACCAGCCTACCTCTAACCCATCCCATCCTATGTCCTCTTCAGTGTGCACGACTATAGGTTTTCCACTGTTTTACCATAAGAAGTGGCTGTAGAATGATTAAATTATATATATATATATATATATATATATATATATATATATATATATATATTAATAATGAAAGAAGTTGAAGTATCTACTACCAAGGTAAACTTGAAACAGTAACCTAATTTGTAGTTGAGGTCACAAAGAATGTTTTTCTGTTTCAAGATAGACGACTTCACAAATTTGCCAATGCTTTTCAGTAGGAGTGTTTGAAATTTCAAAAATGTGTGCAGTGCTCAGTGTTTGACATATCTCAATAAATATTGAACCATTTCAACAAAATCGGTCCACTAGGAGCATGCTGAAACAGACAGACATGTCTAGCGCGGTAGGTGTTTTTCTCATATGCAAATTCACATAAAAATCAGATAAATCCTTAAGCCGTTTAGCAGTTTGCTCAGGTGGCACTCATGCTATGGGAGCGGTTCACTTGTGGAGGCATTCACTAATTCCTGTCAGTGCCCTGCAGGACTGATAAGCAGGCTCTGCTGGTCCTGGTTCTCAGTAGACCCTGACTGATCTATGACTCCACATTTGCAGATGTCCAATGACAGTAGGAGGCATGGCCCCAGCTGATGGCCAGGCACCTCTATAGTGATACTTAACTCACCTCCCTTCTGTGTTTAGAAAAACCTGCTCCACCTGTGGAGGTTGTCTATTTTTCTTGCCTCTCCACTTCTGTCAGTGCTGGTGTACAGGTGGTAATCTGGCAGAAGGACCTTTCTCACCTGTAGAATTATTCATTTCCTGTTCATCCCTCTCCTGGGGACACAGAGGGGTCATTTCTTCCTCCATAGTGTTCAGTGCCTCCTTTTATCCTGTAAAATCACCAGTATGTACACTTAACGAATTTACAGTGTAAGAACCTGTTTTACCAGTGAAGGCATGTCTGCCGCGGCACTCTCATGCCACCTGTCCAGACTCTTAACACCACCTGTGGTCTGTAGTCTCCTTCAATGTCATACCCATCCCCAGTTTAAAATGTTAATAATTGTGTAGTGCATTGTTGGTTATCTCACAGCCCTTGACGCCCACCGGGTGTGTAGCATTTGCATGTGCTCTCTTTGACTGCCAGTAGTTATGCTGATGGCTGACACTAAATTGCCATTTTGTTTATGTATTCTTTTCTCAAATGCATGTAAGTTTCCTTGAAGCTTTATCATTTCTTTCTTTCTCTCTCTCTCTGTGGGGAAAGAGCTCTACAGACTCTGTGTGCTTGTGCATCACCGGGAACCGTCGAGACACCCTGGAGGAGCAGACTTGGGGATGGCCGGCTTGATTTATATAGATCACCAATGAACAAAAGAACTGACGATTTGCAATGGTGTGTGCTGCATGGCATCATCGCTGTTAATTCCTATGTCTCACTGCTTGATCCTTCAATCCTTCAGTCACAGACAAATGCCCTTTCTGTGGGGGGAGAGAGAGAGAGACCGTTTTTTCCACTGTTTTCTTTTCTATTCTAGACTCCAGCCTCTTTTAAATGTTATTAACTTTGTTTTTAATGTTCTTACACAGTCATTAAAAGGCAAGTTATTTATTTATGGTATTAATGGAAATAAGTATAATCAAGTTGAATGTATGATTGGTAATTTCCTCATTAGACAGGCCAAGCTGGCCATTTATAAGTCCCAAAAGGAGAAAGTGAAGTCAAACAATGTGACATGATCAAAACATTTCATGGACTGGTAAAAAGCCAAGGTGTTTTTAGAATATAAATTCTACAGAATGACTGAAAATGTGAATTTCTTTAAGGAAAAAATAGTGTGTTTATGAGACAGTTTGTAAACTTGATGATAATGATTTTTTTTTTTTGTTTTTTATTTTGTTTAACATATGAATTAAGTGTTGTTTTTTGGGATGATTTGGGGTTTTCTTTGTTTGCTTTACTTTTGTTAGATAGATAGATAGATAGATAGATAGATAGATAGATAGATAGATGGATACTTTATTAATCCCCAAGGGGAAATTCACATACTCTAACAGCAGTATACTGATAAAAACAATATTAATTAAAGAGCAATAAAAGCGCAGTGCAAGTTAAAAAATGCAAGGTGGAGAGTGCAAGGCAGGTATAACAGTCTATAATCTTGTGTAATGTTAACAACGTTCACTCCCCCCGGTGGAATTGAAGAGTCACATAGTGGGGGAGGAACGATCTCCTCAGTCTGTCAGTGGAGCAGGACGGTAACAGCAGTCTGTCGTTGAAGCTGCTCCTCTGTCTGGAGATGATCCTGTTCAGTGGATGCAGTGGATTTTTCATGATTGACAGGAGCCTGCTCAGTGCCCGTCGCTCTGCCACAGATGTCAAGCTGTCCAGCTCTGTGCCTGCAATAGAGCCCGTCTTCCTCACCAGTTTGTCCAGGCATGAGGTGTCCCTCTTCTTTATGTTGCCTCCCTAGCACACCACCGCATATTAGAGGGTGCTCACCACAACCGTCTGATAGAACATCTGCAGCATCTTATTGTAAATGAGTTGTTGAGTATGGATTAATAAAGTTAAATTCAAAATTAAAAAAAAAAAACGTCCCTTCCTTTCTTTCATTTCAGGCATTCTAGATTATAACCAATGTGTTCTGAGATTTCCTGGGTGACGAAGACTGAAGTTTTGACGTGAGGCAATTCTGCTCACTAATAATGGTGTTGATTAGAACATGCAAGTAAATAAGAATTTCATTGTACTCAATGTAAGTGGCAATAATGATCCTATAAACCTGTTGAAGGTTTTTTGTGGTTAATTTTCAATTGTATTCCTGTGTGCCTTATGAAGCACCTTGAGATAGAGTACTCTGGTAAATGGACAAGTGGCTTGGGCCTTTTAATGGGACCAGTGTGTCCTGTCCACAGCCATTTTTTTTCTGGTGCTTGATGCTACTAGGCTGACATCTCCCTTAGTTCTTCATTCCAATAAGTGGGTCCAAATGAATGAAAGAACAGATCTTGCTGAGTGTATGAGAAAGTCCTACCATTATAGGTATTGCTGCCTCTCTGAAACAACCCCTTTAATCCTTTAATGACATAAGTGGGCCTAAATGAATGAAAGAACAAACCTTGAGGTGCATCTGTCTGTGTGAGTGAGAGAGAGAGAAAAATAGTCTTCCATTTTAGGAGTTGCCGCCTTTCCAAGGCTGCATCTTGCCTGCAGAGCCAATGCACAAGAAAATACAAGCAAGAAGGTGAATGGGTGGTGTAAGATTCTTCTATAATTGCAGGCATGGAGGCCTGAGGGCTGCATTGTACGTTTGTATCAAACACAAGACTGCCAGTTCAGTGCCCTCAAATGAATTCCAGGGTGAGGCAGAGCAGGTTAGATAACTTGCAAGTTCTCTAAATGCATATTAATATTTATAAATAACGATAGCATAGTAGCCTTGAGTAAAGGTGTCACTCTAATACAGGGTGATTCAAAAAGAATTGAAAATTTTCAAAAAATTATTACTCAGTAATTAGCAAATAAAAATGGAAACCAATGTGTAAAAGATTTCTCACATTTTTTCTAATTCTTTCAAATGCTTAATATGAGCTCCTCATGTCGCATGACCCACATCAGTCCTGCAGTGTAATGCCAGACTCTTTCTCTCATATCAATGTCAATCTTTAACGCGGAGGCCACATTACATTTCTTCAAGTGTGAAAATCTGAAAAAAATGTAAGAGAAATTGTAGAATTTGGTGCATATTACATGTTCATATGATACTTAGCTAATGGGTAATACATTTGGAAAAGTGTTCAGTTCTTTTTGAATCTTATTATATAATAATAAACTACAAAATACATAAAGTTGTATTTATAATGGCAAGAATTATAGGCAAAATAACCTTTATGATCTCAGTACACTGCCTTGTCTGTCTTTAATAGCTAAACTCTGAATCTGATTTTGCTCTATTTATTTAAGTTGCCCACAATGTGGTATTTGGTGCAGTCGTGTCATTTTTCTAACCCTCTCAATCCAGACCAGGGTCACAGTGGGGTGCTGGAGCTTATCTCTGCTAGCATGGCGCACAAAGCAGGAACAAACTCTGTACAGGGAGCAAGGCCATCACAAGGTGAACATGCACACACCAAACACACACTAGGGCCAAGTTAGCATCAGCAATTCATTCATTCTGTATGACTTTGGACAGTGGGAGGAAATTTACACAGACACAGGCAGGACATGCAAACTCCACACAGGGGACGTGAACCCTAGTCTCCTTACTGCGAAGCATACTTGGTGCTGTTCTCAATGTAAAAGCAGGTCTACTGCTATCAGAGTTGGCACGTGATCTGCCACTTTACCTCCTGCAGCCTCTTTGAAGACCTCTCTTGATGGGTAAATGATGTCCACATGCGGCCATGAAGAACAACACCCCAGCAGTGGTGCACATTCACTGTTGTGTTTTGAACCGGGCATTGCCAAATGATTAGTCTGAAAATTAAATTCATTAAAATGTGCATAAACTATAGCTGAGAAAAAATTCTTCTGTTTAGCACTATTGCTGCTTGTTGTGCAGTCCTGTCACTTTTTGGGCATCTGTCCCTGCCTCTTGGGTCAGCCTCAGAACGCGGTTTAGTTTTGCACGGCAGAAGCATAGAGATAATTAAAATTGTGTAGCGAGAGAGATATAAAATTGCACTGTCAGAGGGTTGTGCTGAGGTGAGCCACAGCTTCCCAAACTGCAGATGGTGTGGTCTAAAAGTAGTGTCAGTGGGGATTTTAAGAATGAAACAAAGCCTGATGGCATGTCACGTGCAATTTTCTGTCCAGGAATGCACATCTGATCACAGATTGACTTGTTCTCAGCACAGTCCTCTGCATGTTAAACCAAAAATGTCAAACAGTTTTCACTTATAACACTTCACACTTGGGTAATTCATCTCCAAACAACACAGAGAATCATTCAAAGGACTGAATCCTCAATAGCATAAGAAAAGTGAATGGAGTCGATTGCTGATATGGTGCTCTGCAATTTATGATGGATGACGGAGGGTCTTTGTAAAGAGTAATGAATAGTTGCAAAAAAGAAAATTTCATGCCTGGGTTGCAAAGACCTGAATGAAGCTGAACAGTGTGAAACAATCATTTATACCAAGACAGAAGTCACCTTGGTAGCACATCAGTGCATCATGCCTTCTTAAAACAAGGCCAGGCTCCCAAGTAATAAATGATATTATTTTTAATTTTAACTTGATTTGAGAAAGAACGGGAAAATGAGTGGGGTAATTTCTCACACTCTAATGCTTCCATTTGTCTTTTTCATGCATCTCATAGCCCTTCTGGGAAAGTGCTGTGGCCGTTTTGTTCCTTATTAGAGGCCAAAGTCCACCTTTAACTACTGTCATTCCATAATTAGACTTAAGGGCTTATTCTGTTGGGTTCCTGTTCTGTTCTGCCTCCCTTTGCCTCTAATGAGTGATATTTTGGAGGCCATTGTCACTGCAGTGTTCTGAAGGACACCTTATTGTCTGAAATTAGATGACTTCAAGTTCAAATTGCTTCTTGATATTCCTGTTTTACGGCCTCAAGAGACTCTCAGACCAGCCCCCTGCTTTCTGGTCGCAGTGATTAACCCACCTCCATTTTCATGCTATACAACAACAACAGACACAAGTCATCAATCCAGTTTCACAATATCAACATTTATTTATACAGCATACATTTTCATACCAAAACTAAGCATCTATCTAGGGTATTCCCTTTCAAACTATACTGTTATACTGTTGCATTGTCTATTTCTTGCATTTATTGTATTGTCTCTGTCACAACTTGTACTTTGTTGTATGTTGCTATATGTTACACGTGACTCATGGAGATACGTTGTCTTATCTCATTATGCATGTGTACACAGTTGCTGATGACAGTAAAGTGACCTTGCCCTTGAAAACATGTAGCTCAAAGTGCTTTACAACAAGAAAAAATGTAATTACTTAGAAAAATAAATAACACACATATAATTGAAAATTAAGAACAAACTTTAAGTAACAGAAATGGAAAACGTATTTAAGTCTCAAGGTATTACAGTATATAAATAAGTCTGATGTTATGGTCAGATAACTAGGGAGTCGAGGAAAATAAAAACGCCAAACAGTGAGAAACTGGAGAAAATAAACCTGCAGGGGTCCCAAGGACAAAAGACCAGCCAGCCCCCATTGGGGATTGTACAGAACATCAAGATTATAACTGTTGTAATGCACTGTCCTAGAAGAATACAGGCAGTGGGTCTTATCAAAAGTTGTAGTGCCAACATTCTTCTAATGTCAAATGTAGCTGCAGAGGGGCACAAGAAAAGAAAAGGCAGAATAGTGAAGGGTGCAGATCTGTTAAGTAGAAGAAATTTACCAGTAGCGGAGCATTGCACAATAACGTGCCGTGAATACACTTGACTTGAACATTCCTAGTTTTCATCCTCTCTCTGTAAGTTTAGCATTAATTTGCTCAGAGGTTGATGCTCTTGCTGCATCCTGAGCAGCTCTTCTTTTCTCCATCCTAGCGGCCCGCTTCTTTTCTTCTTTCATCGGCATCTTTTTGTGTTAAAACTGATTAAGTCAGTGTTTGTGTCACAATTACTTAGTACGTTTTCCTTACTTTTTCACTTAAGCTGGCACTTAAGTCTTCAATCTGCCTCAAGAATGATTCAAAATATGAGGAGGTAGGGGAAGTGATGGCAAAGGTGGTAGGAAATGAGAACGGCGCCCATACGCTTGTGCCGCACGACTGCCCTGCTGGCCGCTGTTGAGAGTTGATTCTACAATAAAATAAAAATAAAAAGAGGAATAACTTTGGAGGTCAATCATCACCCCGAAAGCGGATAGTAGACGTCACGTAGTATATGTGTACCAAACTTCAGGTCAATATGTCAAATGGTTTGTGAGCTACAGGCGATTTAAAATCCTGGACAGACAAATGGACTGCCACGGTAGCGTATTATATATAAAGACTAGAACCTACACAAAAAAGAAATTGTGAATAAGCCAAACTAAAAAAGTGAGTTTTTACAAACTGTTCGATCACATTAACCCAGGATATTGGTAACACATTCCACATTTTTGGTGTATAGCAGCAAAAGGCCACTCACCACTTCCTTTATTTGGGAGAACGGCGGTATACAATGAACAGCCAACTATTTGGAGTACAACATCAATTAGCACGCCAGAAACCTCATATTAAAAAAAAAAACGCCTATTGCACTCGGTCAAGGACACATATGGATGGTTTTAGCGGAGGGATTATTCTCAGACATTCAGGACTTCATTTCACTTTAATGTGCACATTGAAGTTCAACGCGTTTAGTAAATCTAATTTTGTTCATCACCTAAATGCTGCAAAAGACTCACTTGAATCTGCTGAAGTTTTCAGGATCCATTCCATCAACAGAGTTGGGTTTTATAGTTGAAAATAAAATTATCCCTTATTTTCATTATAATTTTGGAAAAACTGGATGTTTCAGCAGCTCCGACTGTGGTGTGGTATTTAATTATATATATAAGCCTTCAGTATTTCATGATGGACTGGTTAAGTTATTTTTCTAAGATTTTTGCTTTCCAACTATCTCTTAAGTTTTTTGCAGTACTTGAGTTTTCCATGGCATTTTAATAGTAGAACATTATTTCTTAACACTTTCTTTTTCAGGAACATTCGGCTGCAGCCCTCAGGTTAGTATTCAGGTTTTCCACATTGCTAAGTGTATTTGGCTAAGCATTAAAATTCAAAGTGATTATTCAGAATATTAGCAGTGTGGCTTAAATAGCTTTACAAGATGTGAAAAGATGAACTAAAAGTGGTATTTTTGCGGTTAAAATGCCTCTTCAGACGTGACGGCCTGTTTTCCAGTAGATTTGTTGGCAGTGTCCTCTCCTAAAAGGTCTCAAAGATAATATGTCGTTCATGACTGCCTACTTTCATGCATAATGTTTCCTTAGAACTCACATTAAAATGAAAAAAGACATTTGCAGTGAGTTAATCCAAGGAGGTACACTAGATTGGCTTTCCAACTTTGTATTAATAGCTTTACTCAATATTAGAGCTTTAACTATTCAGACATTTTATATTCATGATCTTGATTGACTGTGAGAGGAAATTACACTTTCTAGTTACGATGCTGCCATGTTAATTAAAAAAGCCCTTCTCATTTAGAATTGTATTCAATCTATTCATCAAGTAAAGAGAACTCCTGCCTCTCCAAGAAAATGTCCCAGTTGTCCTTGAAGTTGATGTCTTGTCTCTCACAGAAGGCTCTCGTGCAGAAAGCCGAGAGTAGAATTTTACATCCATCTTCTCACTATGGGCAGCGGTCTGAAAATAAACATTTTTGCGGCTGGGGTCCTTATTTTCAATAAGCAATAAGAAGTCCACCTTCAGAAATTATGTCTTGGAACAGCAAATGTTGTTTACATTGGTATGCAGTGCTCTTGTTCCTAAAGTTCTGCTCTCCTGCTTCCTGATGAGGCTTTTCCTTTAATAATTAAGAACTCCTGCACTAGCGTTTGTGGCTTGATGGCAGATAGGCTCCAAAAATGAGAATCTTGCCAGGATCTGTTGGCACAATGTGAGGGGAGTGAGAATACTGTTGTTAATGGTGAAGTCTGCCTAAAAAAAAGAGATGGTAACATGGGTTTGGGCTTCGGCTTCCACTGGCATTGCTGAAACTCTTAGATTGTGTCATTGTTTACAGGACTGGGTAAAGTGTTCTAAAACACATGGCGCAGAGGTGATGTTGCAGAGTTGACACTGACTCCAGAGGAAGCTTCTCGTCTAGCTAGTGGGTGAGCATCCTGTTCCCCCGAGATGAGATTGTCTTGTGAGAATCTGCTGAATCTGTCTCCCCAGGGTCCTTACTTTGTTGTCAACATGCTGCGTTTCAAAACCAGCTATGCTCTTGTTGCATTGTACTAAAAGTAGCCTGGAAGCCCAGAATATATTTTTAAAACATTTGTTTTGTAATGCATATTCATTTTGCTGAATGGAATTTTTAACAGAACTTGGTAAATTAGTGTCTTACATTTGAATGGTACAAAGTATAGGAACTTTTTGAAACCGCTGGAAATGCCATTTGTGATCATCAGGGAGTTTCACGTCGTCCCCAGGTCAGACGGATTAGTGAGATCCATCTTGTAAAACACTAGGATAGGAAGTCGAGGGCTTAGCTTAGCCTTTGTTTCAACCAAGTCCTTCTGCCAAGGTGCTTTTCACGCACGTCTATATTTTCAGAAGTTGCTTTGTTTCTTTTCTGCTTTTGTGATTAATTTCTGTTAAGTCCTATACAAACTACAGGTAGGGATGGAGTTCTGTTGGTCAGGACAAAGCAGAACTCTGCGAACAGAGGCCATAAATTTACTCTAAATGTGCACACAATCACTGCACCCCCAATTCTGGCACTTAATGAAGGGAAACATTGTGACAGCAAAAAAATGTCCCTGTGTTCTTGGCAGCCTTATGCTATCAGAGTCACATTTTTGTTTAAAAATACACATTTTGAAAATATAACCAGACAGAATTGCAAGCTAATAAAAAATGTCTACTGGGAAAATGTTCATAAAATTGTTTAACCTTCTGCGAGACAAAATGAATTATTTTGCTGATTTTTCAGTGCCGGCAGAGCTGCGAATTCCATAGTCAATGGCATCTGACCACTGAGCCCTCATTCTTTTGTCCTTACAGTCCTCTGTGGCAGGTTTGCCCAGGCAGACTCAGCATGATTACCCTGCACAATTCTTTCCTTGCGCTGATTTCATTGTGTTTGTCCTGGACAGCTAAGTGTCATCGCCACATCGCATTTCTTTACAATTTAAGCTGAAAGGGTTGATAACATTCAGTGTCTGAAATTGCTTAACTGTCTGTTTGCATGAAATCCAGCTTGGGAGATCAGGATGACTAAGTCTGCAAAATGTTAGATTTGCATTTTTGTTACACTCATGATGCTTACTGTAGCACCAGACATCGGTATAAAAGGAAGATAATCAAAAGGCCCTGGGTGAAGCTCATTAGGAAGCAATTGTGGGGCCCAGGGAATTGTGGTACAGGTAATCTCGGCACCTAGTGGAAAAGATTCCACTACCTACAGAATGTAGTGGCCCACTCTCATGGGTTGCCATTTAAAGTCTCAGAACAGAGGTGGCACTCATGGTGTTGTAAGGGAAACTTTCTATTCTTTATCTCATCTATGAAGTAACGTTTTTGCAAGATGGCAACAGTAAGATAATGTGATCACTTGGTTTTATTAAACTCTTAAATATATCATGCTACAAACAAGGCATATAGTGTGAGAAGAACTATATAGTCTGTCTTGATTGGTGTAAAATAATGTAAGGTAAGTTATCTTCTTCTTCCTCTTCATTTCTTCCTACTTCTATGTGGGGTCAGGGTATTTGATCAACCCTTTCCATAGAGCTTGGTCCTGGCACCTCCTCCACAATCAGATCCTTATACAGTATGCTATGCAAATTATCTCAGTCTTTATAAAGCTCAGCCCTCTCCAGTCTGTCAGAATTTCTCATTGTGAGCACAGAATGTTCATACGTATGTACTCCCTAAGACCTGTTAAATAAAGGATGTCCATTGAAACGACTGAAGAGGTGACCTTAGCCAGGTCCCCAACAGTGTCCACTATGACACAAGCCATTGATATCTCATCACAACTGACTGGGTCTGGACTGGCACTGTTTACGAGCATCCAGACTGCTGTAGCACCTAGTCAAAGCTTGAACAGCGAGATGGGACACCATCATGTTGGATAGCTGCCTATTAGGGACACTTTGATGAGATCTTGTGTGTCTGGCTAAGTGCTAACTCCACATGTGGCTCAGTGCCATTGGTGAGAATCACATTGTGGAAAGTTTATTCCACTTAAAGAGTTGCCTCAAAGCCACAATGTTTACCATAACGACAATACAAATCAATCATGACATATAATATATGGCATATAATATGATAAGTTTGTATTTGTCTTGTACAAAAGAATATGTCCAGCATGCAAATCCACAATCTGGCTCTGTGAGGGGACCCAAACTAAAGGTCAACAGAACTTAACAGTAGTTAGTGGAGGTGCTCTCAGTGCTCTAGCTGTTGTCTTTACCAGAAACATTTGAAAGATGGAAAGTTATAGAGAATCATAATTCAAAAGTCCCAGGGTTAAACAGAACAAGCTGTGTGTCTCAGGTCCAAAGGCAGTGGATTATCAATATGCCTGGGTGTGGTAACACTTCTAGAAACGTTAAACTTGCATTGCTACACGATAAACCAGTCAGTCTCTGTCTAGAAGGTTTTTCCCCTCCTATGTACAAGTCTGCAAAACAGAAAGACTTTTTTGGCCTTCTCCCGGGAGAATGTCACTGCTGCCTACATTTTGTCAACCACTGTACAGCCTTGCAAGGCTGGTCTGCGTGGTGCCATTTCCATATAGCACAATTCCCATCCCAGTAATCCATCCATCCATCATCACCCCTACTTCGATTCCTCTGTATTTAATATGGTAATGTATTTTCCATATTGATTGAAGGAAGGCAACATATACTTAATTTAACCACATACAGTAACTATTGGCTAGGAAGATGACTCTCTACCATATTTGCCAGTTAAACAAAAAACAAAAAAATGAAAACAATAAGGTTTTATTTATTGTTTTTAATCAAGTGGCTATAAAGTAGTAGTCTGCATAAAAATTAGTAACAGGAACTTTACCAGTTCAGTTTTAAAATAAAGCTTAACTACATGAACAAAAAACAGTTTATATATCCATCATCCAACCCGCTATATCCTAACTACAGGGTCACGGGGGTCTTGCTGGAGCCAATCCCAGCCAACACAGGGTGCAAGGCAGGAAACAAACCCCGGGCAGGGCACCACCATCCCAGTAATGCTTATGTGAAATCAACATAGTTCAGCATAGTCCCATAAAGAATTCAGTAGTAACAGTAATGTATTACTGCCTATCTACAGGGACAGTTGCACATTGGCAGCCATAGCCACAGAACATCATCTGGCAACTGTTTGGCTCCATGCTATGCAATGGAGCCACTTGTACCACCAATCATGGGGGTTCTGCACAATGCTAATGAGCATCATGTAAAGCCTTTTTTAACATTAGAATTATTACTTAGCCCTTAGTATAAATCTAATCGTTTGCATACTTGGCCATCCTGATCTCCCAGGCTGCATTTCATGCAAATTGGACAGTTAAGCACTCAGGTTTCATGTGTTCTTTCTGCGTGCCAATTTTCATGCAAACTCGACCACTGATTTTTGGCACATTTTTTTTTCTATTACAGACTGTGTTTTACTTTTTTATGTTTAGAAATTTAGACGTAATAACAAACTCTGCAGCCAACCGCAGAGTTTTATGAGATCATATTTGAACCTATTTCATCAGCATCATTTTAAGGCAGGAAGCAACTATGAATGGGACTCCAGTCTTTCACTGAGCACATTTTTACACATAACAAAACATTCCTAATACATTAAAGACACCAATTAGTTCAGCTTGAAAGGATTTGGGGTATAAGAGGAAATTAGAACACCTGAGGGAAAAAAAACAATGAGGCTTTACTAGGCCACAGTGAAAAGTAAAACCAGGCCTTGGTGCTAACTCAGGCCAACCACACTGTTCCCTACTATATTAATTCGAAATATAAATTTAACTGTTTAAAACATTAAATGCAGTGAAATAAAAATGACGTGTTAAATTAATGGGAGAGTCACATTACAGATAGGAACTGACAGAATTAAATTTCATTGAAATTAAACCATTCTTTGAATCTTGGAACTACTCCCCTGGGGCACCTTACCCTGGTCAGGTGGATTCCTTCTCATTTCTCTCCCTTAGGCTGAATTTTATTGTCCCATAGCAGACAATGCTAGGATAACTTGTGTTGGGACTGCTGCTCTCTTTTTTGGTATTTAGGTGTCACCCATGGGTCTACAGTACACGCTTTTGGATGGATGGATGAAAGAAAGAAATCACTTTATTAAACACATATGTTTATACGTACAAGGAATTTGACTTAGTGTGTCATTATTTAAAAACAAAATTTGATAAGAAAACACAATCTAATAAAAATGAAAATAACAGAGCAAACACAATAATATTTTGAAGAACCAACCTTGAAACTCAGCACTCAACTCCCACCTGATTGAGAGACCTATACAAATAGACAGAACTATCTAGAGTGCATCTTTATCTTCTTATATAATATGCAACCATGGCAGTCTGTTTGTCTGTCCAGAATTTTAAATCACCTGTAGCTTGCAAACCATTTGACATATTGACCTGAAATTTGGTACACATATACTACGCGACGTCTACTATCCGCTTTCAGGGTGATGATTGACCTCCAAGGTTATTCCTCTTTTTATTTTTATTTTATTTTATTGTAGAATCAACTCTCGGCAACGGCCATGCGGTGCATGCGTATGGGCGCTGTTCCTATCCCTTCATCTACCGCTTCATATCTTAAATCATTCTTGAGGCAGATTGAAGACTTAAGCGCCAGCGTAACTGAAAAATTAAAGAAAACTTACTAAGTAATTACAACACAAACACTGACTTAATCAGTTTTAACGCTAAAAGATGCTGACGAAAGCAGAGAAGTAGCGGGCCGCTAGGGTGGAGAAAAGAAGAGCTGCTCAGGAAGCAGCAAGCACATCAACCTCTGAGCAAAAGCATGCTAAACGTACAGAGAAAGAGTATGAAAACTATGATTGCTCAAGTCAAGTGTATTCACTGCATTTTATCGGTATGTAATAAAACAGTTACGAAAATAAACGGGTTCAATACAGACCCCATTGTGATTACTGTACAATTACATCCTCTAAAAGACAATTTGTTTTTTTTTGCCAATCTGAGATAGTACAGAACATCAGTTCTGGATCTTTGTGACAAATCAGGGGTTGATTAGTTCATTTGTTTCATTTGTCCAGTTAGTGCAGCTGCATTTCACACAGCAAACTTCAATAATTTGATAAAAAAACCCCGCAGACATGTCATGGACTTTGCTAGGGCTGAAACAATCTTTCTGAAGGAAAAAAAAACATCATGGACGTTGAAGAGCCACTCCATTTGTGCACAACCGTATTTGCAATAATTATGTGGTTTGTTTCGCAAACAAAACCCTGTGAGCAAAATATCTATCATTCAGATTACTACAAGAGTACATGAAATTAATGCGGTGCTTCACCTGCTACAGAAAGGGCACTTTCATCTAGACAGCTCTGGCAAGCTCCGCTGAGCACATACAATGATGTGCTTCATTTTCTTGTAGACGGTAGTCTTATAAGGGAACTTTCATTTCACTGTATGATGTTGTGTATTTACTCTCCAGCAGCCCACTGTATGAACATACCCTCTGTTTTGTTTACCAAAACGATTGACTACATGTCTATGGTCCTTAGGCCTATAAATTGTTGATAATGTTCATTTTGGAATTTTTAATTAACACATTTATTACATAGTAAAAAAAGCAAATATTTGTGCACAAAGTGTGACCACATTATGAGAACACATGTGCTTATTACTCTTGCCATGTAATATTCGGGGTTTTGACTGTCAGTCGCACAGGGTGCCACTCTTTGTTTCTTGCCATCTCTCTAAGCAGTCTGATCAACCCAATCACAGGTGAGCTTTTTAACAGGGTTGGTTGCCAAAAATCGCAAAGTATCTAGCACACATCCCTACAGTGCTTCAGTTCAGCGAGATAATGTATCTGGCATATGCTTACCCAATCTTACTTGCTGCCTCCTGTCTATGAGGAAGTTGTTAATCCATATGTAGATAACGTCAGGCACAGCCAGCTGAGAAAGCTTGCCCTGTAAAAGCTCAGGATTAATGTTGCTGTAAAAGCAGAGAATAAATTAAAATATTTTTGACAGCCATCTACCATGAGTCTCTGGCTGCCACCAACTACAACCATCCAAAATTTACAACACAAATAAAAAAAAAAAAAAAACACAAATCCACTGAAGGCCAGTGTGGGACTCACAGATATGCATCATGCAGAAGACAGCCTCAAAGTGAAAGGAGGACAGGGTGGTTATAGCATCACCTTAGGATCAGCAGGCCTTGACACAAGTCGAAGCTTGTAGAACCTTTATGATATTCATGCTGGAGGCAGTAGTTCCAATAGACTATATCAGTGACAATTAAAATTAGACATAATTACACAAAAACAATTCCCAGGAAGTGCACAGCTTAAGCATGATGGAAAAAGGATTTATCCTGACGTGTTCTGAAATCTCTCAAACTATGTGTTACGAGTCTTGTAGCCCTAGAAGATGAACGAAAGACAGAGTTAAGTAGATGGTAGAAACAAAAAGATATGATCACCACCTTTTCAGAATATGAAACAGAATGGCAAAAGAATTAACCTGTGCTTAGAGCACAACCATTGACATTCAGTAGAGTTTGCTGCTAAATAAAAGCCTGACATTAAAGTTTTGCTATTGTGTGACAGATGTCAAGGATCCTTCATTATTTGGGGTGTTACACAAAATGTTAAAAAGACAGGATATTATGTTATTAAAACGTGTGACCTATATATTCATATTATTCTTTGCTAGGGGCTTGGGTGCATTACGGAAGATTGACTGACTGGGGTCCATTGCATCAGAGTAAATTTCACGCAAATCAGTGAGGATGAGTTTGTCGAAAATCTTGAAATAGGCTGTGAACAGGAAACAGGAGCTGGGCAAAAAGGCTGAAACGCATTGGTAATGGGGAAAGGCAATGAACATTGAAAGCCAGCGTTCATACTCAGAATTAATGTTTCAATTAACATTACAGCATGGTCTAAGATATTTATAAACATACTAAGGTGGCCTTGTTGCCTGTAATTATGTACAATTAATGGGCATGAAACCTAAATTATCCACAAGACATTGCTTTCCCAGTTTCCAGATGTGATTACAAGTCTTCCTTCCGCAGAACTTGTTTTTTAAAACTGCTCTGGAAGAACATATGTCTAGGATTTTGTAACTCAAAATGAAGTTACAATTACTAATAAGCTGACCATACATTTATAAAGACAGTCAACAAAGCCTCGTCCATGCAGATTTTAAATACTTGATTGTGTCAGCACCAGACTGTACTCATTTTTCACCTATGATTTTGTAGGGTGTATGTGCTAGTAATTACGTTATTGAGCGGATAACTCCTCAGTCATTTGGCTTATCATCAGCAATAACTACGTTACAAAGAGGAATGAAGAAGGTTATCTGGCAAAAGATTACAGCAAATATAACCTCTTTGGACATTGTGAAAACAAAAAGAACTAATTCAGGACATCACATCGCAGTGTGCCTCAGTGCAGAAAGTGGATGCTGTCATCTGCTTTAGATTCCTGACTTAACAGATAAAGGATGACATGGTTTACAAAAAAAAAAAATCATAGACTCCTTTAATTTCTGATGTGCCCAAATACAGTGAATTCTGAAAATATTAAGACCCCTTCACTTTGTTTCAATTTTTGCTGTTGCAGCCTTGTGCTAAAATCATTTAAATTATTTTTTTCCCACATCAAGCAACACTCAATACCCCAGAATGAAAAAGCAAAAACAAGAGTTTCAAATTTCTTTTTTTCAAATTTATTAAAAATAAAAAAACTGAAATATCACATTGGCACACTTACGTAAAGCACCTTTGGCACCGTTCACAGCATGGGGACTTCTTGGGTATGATGTGACAAGCTTTGCACACCTGGATTTGGGGATTTTTCTGCCATCTGGGCTCAGGTCCATATTTTGGCTAGGCCACTCAGGTTTTCATCAAGAATATCTGAATTTTGCTCAACCCGGACTAGCCTCCCAGTCCTTGCCACTGAAAAACAACCCCACAGCATGATGCTGCCACCACCAAGCTTCACAGCTGGACTGGTACTACACATTTAATAAGCAATGACTGGTTTCCTCCAGACATGATGTAAACCTTAGTTTCATCAGACCAGAGAATCTTGTTTCTGAGAATCTGAGAGTACTTTTTGCAAACTCCTAGCTGGCTTTCAAGCTTTTTTTTTTACTGAAGAGACACTTCTGTCTGGCCACTCTGTCATAAAGCCCAGATCAGTGTAGTTTTGCAGTTATACTTGTGGAAGTTTCTCTCATCTCCACACAGGTTCTCTCTTCCTTCTTCCATGATTGCTCTGTCTGGCCAAGTGGAAAGCTTCTTCTTGTACAGTCACTCAGTTTTTGTAGATGGCCAGCTCAAGGAAAATTTCCAATTGTCCCATACACTTTCCATTTCATAATGAGTTAAAATATTAGACTCTAAGGCAAATTCAGTGACTCAGATATTTCCTGTCTTCAGCTCCAGCCTTGTGCTTTTCCATCAGCTTTTCACAGAGTTGCATAGAGTGTTGCTTTGCCTTTATTGTGTAGATTAGGCCATCATTCAGGACCTTTTAGAGAAGGTGCAGTTTAGACTGTAATCAATTCAAACTCCAAACAGGTAATCTCCATTTAACTAGTTGTGCGATTTCTAAACTCAAATGGCTAAACCAGTGATATTTTAAGTGTATTAAAGGAGGGAAATACTTACGTAATCAAATATTTTGTGTTTTATATTTGTGGTTAATTTAGGCCACCTTGCAGAGATCTTTTTACCACTTTGACATGAAAGAGTTTTTTTTCTGTTGATCAGTGTCAAAAAGCCAAATTCGGTCCATTCTGATTATTGTATAACATTAAATTGTGAAAACTTCCAATAGTGTGAACACATTTTATAGGCAGTGTATATCTTACAGGATATTACCTAATCAGTTCCAGAGATCTGTTACAACTGCTGCCAAGATAAAGTTGACTACCCCAGGTACATACTGTACATTTGTACCCTGTAAAACCAGGCTGATGGTACAATCACAGCAAAACCCAGACCAGAAGGCTCAAAAAGCTTTAATTTCTGAACACATTGTGAACAGAAAGGACACACTGATTTTTGGATTGAAGGGGGCATTTACAATCCATCCTCTAATCAAGGCCAGGGGTACACAAAGAGGTGTTTATTTAACAAGGAAGGAGTAAATACAGCAGGCAATATGACAAAGTACAAACAAAGGGGAAATAAAAGAAACCCAAGAGACCCAGGACCTACCTAAATAGTAGCAGTAGCCTTGATTACCACATGGAGTGCTTGGTCCACTTACCCACTACAAAAAATATTGCACTCCTGCTTACATTCTGTAATGCCAAACTCCTTTGCTAATCTGGCATTATTTCCACCTATCATTTGTCTATGGCTACCCCAAAAGGCAAACTTACCGGCCTGAGAACCACAAAGGTCTTTTACGCCCTGGACCATATCAGAGTAACCTGTTGTAACTGCCTCTGAGGTCCCTGGCGATATCATATGACTAGGGCCATATGTTTATCATAAACCCTTTAAATACTTTATATTTTATTTATTGACCTATTGGTCATATTGTGGTTTTGATATCAAATTCATCAGATTACAAATTTCAATGTACCGATCACATTTGTCAAATACAAGTTGTACCTAAACTAATGGAGCAGCATTTATCAGGGATCCCTGAATAAAATGTGTTAATCTTAAGTAAATATAACTGATTGATTTTACTCTTGGAATAATTTTACTGGAGCACCATTTGCACTTTCCAGTTGACTATGAATAGCTTTATGTGGCAGACAGAAAGTATATGGAGTCATTTTATGACTTCCACTGGCACAGATGGAGCAGGCTCTTCTGAAAAGACAGATATGTGCAATATGGTGTAAAAACAGCTTACAACAGCTTAGTCTTTATAATCTAGCCGAGCAATTTACTAAAAGAATTCTGAGTCTTTAAGATAAGTGCAGAGTGTTATAGGTTGGGGGTGGTCTGGGGTTGTCAAAATAATCAGCAAACCCACCACAGTGGAGCTCCATACGAAAAGGTGAAAGGTAAACTAATGGTACTGTCTGCTCTATCAAGGTCTTCTATTTGAGAGAGAATTGCACATTATGTTTATAAAGTATAAGAAAATGCAGCAAAGCCTCATCCAGTAAAAAGTGTTAATAGTGTAGCAGCCATAATGTAATATTGTAGCAAGTTAATACCACCCATCTCTATCATGGACTTTATTGCCTCTGTTATTTGCATTTAAGAACTGAACCTATCACAGCTGTTATGTAGTCTTCTTCATCTTGTGAAAGAGTGGGCTTAAAACCATAATACTTTCAGTTCAGAACTTCACTTTAGTATTTTGTTTTCATTGCCTCCAGACCCTGTCAGACCAGTTTGTCTGTTTATTGTCTTTTTTTTGGTTTAGAAACATGTCAGCCCATTTTTCAGATACCTAGAATGTTTTAAAACACCCAAAGATTGAAAGTATAACATGTTTTGTGAATATGAGCAGAGTAAGGAAATACCAGTAAATTTACATTGTTACCTGTATTAGTGCCATACAATGGTAAAGCATCCTGACTTTTAATATAAATGCCATTCAAATTAATTAGGGAGCCATTAAAATGTCCAATCAAGGCAGATAATTAAGACTCAGCGTTTTAAGTGGAAGGCTCACGTCTTCCTACAGTTTGACAAGTTTCTTTTTATCTTTACTTTATAATAATTGTTAAGGGCATTTTGGCACAGCTTGGATGATTATATGCAATTACCTGCCTGCGAAATAATTCATGTATTGTATGAAATATACAACTTCTATCAGTTCAGTGCAAGATATTAATTATATCTAGAAGCTTCCAATGTGATTAATCTAATGAGGCAAAAATTCTCCTAAGAAATACATCAAAACCACAAACACTGTTAGATATAAACTGCTTATGAGTAAAACCAACTACACAGAGAGATGGGCTCAGATGTTTCCTGATTTTGTAAAAATATCCAAGAAAGATTATTATTTTCAAACGGTGAGTAGCATTTGGCATTTTATTTATGCACTATAAGTAAAACTAAAAATAGAAGAAATCTTAATAGTACAGAATACTGTGTTTGCAATCCAAAAATTGGTTTAACAATGTCCTTTACTAGCCATTTCTAGTGCTCGTCTGTGAGAGACTAGAGCCTCCTCTGACGGTAGTAATAGTAGTAGTGATGGTGGTATTAGTCATATTGCCATGTGTACAAAGTACAATGAGATTCTTACTTGCATCTCCAAAAACAAGCAACAAGTTGCCACTATCTAGCACCATGAAAAACAAGAATGCATTAAACACATAACCCCATACCACTCTCAAACCATCCTAATCTGGCAGAAGCAAGTTAGGACATTAATTCATCACCGAGTACACTCATCAGGTCAGCCAGGATTCTGATGTTGCCAATTTTGCTACTGTTGCACTGTGTCTTCGTTTGGGAAAGATGGTGGAAATTGCTTTACAAAAAAGGCAGGAAGTACTGCACTGGGGTGCAAATGTTGGCAGGCAGCAAGGCAAAAAGCAGCACCAGTATTAAATGTCACAATATTAGAACGTTAAATACAGGTGTAAATACAGGTATAGGTGTGAAAAACTATTTGTCCCCTTCCTGATTTCTTATTCTTTTGCATGTTTGTCACACAAAATGTTTCTGATCATCAAACACATTTAACCATTAGTCAAATATAACACAAGTAAACACAAAATGCAGTTTTTAAATGATGGTTATTATTATTTAGGGAGAAAAAAAATCCAAACCTACATGGCCCTGTGTGAAAAAGTAATTGCCCCCTGAACCTAATAACTGGTTAGGCCACCCTTAGCAGCAATAACTGCAATCAAGCGTTTGCGATAACTTGCAATGAGTCTTTTACAGCGCTCTGGAGGAATTTTGGCCCACTCATCTTTGCAGAATTGTTGTAATTCAGCTTTATTTGAGGGTTTTCTAGCATGAACCGCCTTTTTAAGGTCATGCCATAGCATCTCAATTTGATTCAGGTCAGGACTTTGACTAGGCCACTCCAAAGTCTTCATTTTGTTTTTCTTCAGCCATTCAGAGGTGGATTTGCTGGTGTGTTTTGGGTCATTGTCCTGTTGCAGCACCCAAGATCGCTTCAGCTTGAGTTGACGAACAGATGGCTGGACATTCTCCTTCAGGATTTTTTGGTAGACAGTAGAATTCATGGTTCCATCTATCACAGCAAGCCTTCCAGGTCCTGAAGCAGCAAAACAACCCCAGACCATCACACTACCACCACCATATTTTACTGTTGGTATGATGTTCTTTTCTGAAATGCTGTGTTCCTTTTACGCCAGATGTAACGGGACATTTGCCTTCCCAAAAGTTCAACTTTTGTCTCATCAGTCCACAAGGTATTTTCCCAAAAGTCTTGGCAATCATTGAGATGTTTCTTAGCAAAATTGAGACGAGCCCTAATGTTCTTTTGCTTAACAGTGGTTTGCGTCTTGGAAATCTGCCACGCAGGCCGTTTTTGCCCAGTCTCTTTCATATGGTGGAGTTGTGAACACGGACCTTAATTGAGGCAAGTGAGGCCTGCAGTTCTTTAGACGTTGTCCTGGGGTCTTTTGTGACCTCTCAGATGAGTCGTCTCTGCGCTCTTGGGGTAATTTTGGTCGGCCGGCCACTCCTGGGAAGGTTCACCACTGTTCCATGTTTTTGCCATTTGTGGATAATGGCTCTCACTGTGGTTCGCTGGAATCCCAAAGCTTTAGAAATGGCTTTATAACATTTACCAGACTGATAGATCTCAATTACTTCTGTTCTCATTTGTTCCTGAATTTCTTTGGATCTTGGCATGATGTCTAGCTTTTGAGGTGCTTTTGGTCTACTTCTCTGTGTCAGGCAGCTCCTATTTAAGTGATTTCTTGATTGAAACAGGTGTGGCAGTAATCAGGCCTGGGGGTGGCTACGGAAATTGAACTCAGGTGTGATACACCACAGTTAGGTTATTTTTTAACAGGGGGACAATTACTTTTTCACACAGGGCCATGTAGGTTTGGATTTTTTTCTCCCTAAATAATAAAAACCATCATTTAAAAACTGCATTTTGTGTTTACTTGTGTTATATTTGACTAATGGTTAAATGTGTTTGATGATCAGAAACATTTTGTGTGACAAACATGCAAAAGAATAAGAAATCAGGAAGGGGGCAAATAGTTTTGCACACCACTGTATGTGTCAGAATATGGAATTACAGGATGTTGCATTGCTTTATATGCTTCTAAGTATATCGGGATCTATTCTGTGCCTGTTTAACATTTAACATGCATGACTGATTCCTGGAAAAACACAGCTGTATGCATCCAACATTGTACATCGCATCATACCTTTCAAACATCCATTTTACATAACATTCCTAAACTTGCTTAATCCAATTCAGGGTCTGAGCCACCAGGCACATGGCAAGAAATAGTACTAAACAGGGTGCTAGTTCACTGCAGGGCCATCTCACACAGGTGCCAAGTTGGAACTGCCAGTTACCTAGCCAGTATGTCTTTGGGAATGTAGGAGGGAAATCCATGCAGATACAGCTGTTTTAAGCCTCACTTTAGGTACACTGAGCAAAGGCAAAAGTTAAAAGAAAAATTACAAAAAGGTAAAACTCAATGGGTGATGTCCAGTCATAGACTTCTGTAGTTATTTTCTTTAATGGGTGCTTTTAGTCATGCAAAATATCTTATTTGGCAGGACAGTGGCACATGTTCAGTGCTTTCCAGCAGAAATTACACCATCCAGATAGAATAACAGCATGACGTATACTGTATATATGTTACATGCTATTGATATTATTTATTTTCTGTTGAAATTTGTCATCTGTCCTGAAAAAGATATGAAGGTAAGAATTTCATTGTACTATGTACTTATTAGAATACATTTGACTAGACAGCTCTTCCTGGTTCTTCAGAGTCAGATACTACAATAGTTTCAACATACAGTATCAATATAGTGGTCAGACTATACTAAACAAAAATCTAGGCTACATTACTTATTCATAGATTACAGTTAAGCATTTTAACGAAATCTGATTCAAACTGATCACTGAGATCATGGACCTGGGTCTTAGTAATAGGATTTTAGATTTTGTTTTGCCTGCTAGGCTTTATTCTGTGGAAATCTGCAACAATATCTCCCACATACTGGCCCTGATCACTAGAGTCCATTCTGAGGTGTGACTGGACACATCCCTGTTTACAAGGTTACTTTATTAACGATACTATCATCATAAGCCCATCCCCCAGGAATGATAAAGTCCATGGGAGAAAGAATTTGGTATCTTGATTATAACTAAAACACATTATATATATATTATATACACACACACACATACAGTATAACAATAGAAGCCAGTTGAGATGGTTCAAGTATCTAATGGGGACGCATCCTGGACACATCCCTGAGGAAGTATTTCAGCATGTCAAACTGGGAGAAAACCTCAGGGCAGACCCAAAACACGCTGGGGAGATAATCTCACTCAACTGGCCTGGGAATGCCTCAGAATCCTCTACGGAGGAGTTGGAAGAGGTGGCAGAAAAACGGGTGTCTAGGCATCATTGCTTAGACTGCTGCTCTCACAACCCAGATAGTTAGTTCTTTATATTTATATAGCGCTTTTCTCACTACTCAAAGCGCTCTCCAAGCAGGGTTGATCTGGGAAGTGAACCCACAACCACCTTACTGCAAAACAGCTCTGGATATGCAGCAGAAAATGAATGGATGGATGGATGTATGCTTAATGACTCTGGGAAGCAGGTAGCAAAACAAACTCCCATATACGTCAGGTGAAGTTGCTGATTAAATATCTGGCAGCATCCAGTTTCTGCTAACGCTTATTAATGATGGTCTAACTTGATTACGGGATATAAATAAAGTCAATAACAAGGTGCAACAAAACCTCTCCTTCTCTGGCAACTAAGAGAATCTGCTACGTCTTTACAAGAACTTGCTAATTTTTACAAGATGTACTATAGAAAGTGTACTTACTCTGCTTACGCTCTGAGCATAACGCATTAATGAGCAGTTTGTATTCAACAGTGAGGACACTACTGAAGTAGAACTCATAACAATACAGAATGTTGTGTCACCATCTTGCCTTAGTAAGACTGACAAAATAATGAGGGCCTCATTGCGCCATACTGTACATTTTTTGGTATCTTCCCTTCTGACTAACAGTTTAACAGTTTAAGGTTTAAAGACTAAAAGCTCCCCCCCCCAGACATTGCATACTTGAAGAGCAGCTTTTGATAGCCCCTCCTAAGCTGCACTATACTTGGTCTTGTATATTATTATTTTTGTAGGTGTGCCATAGAATTTAACTATTAGTGTTATTAGGTTTATTTATCTTTCTGTGTAAAATGAGGTAGGAAGCAAGCAAGCATTTAATTTTGGTACTTTGAATATGATAAAACTATACTAATAGGTGATTGTATAGAAGGAGTATTGTTGCTTTGTGCAAATGCACTTAACAAGCACGGTCACCAAAGTAGAATGGGTCAGATTAAAAAAAACAATAATGAAGCTTCCATGAGGCACTAAATTAAAAAAAGAGAATCAACAAAAATTAATCCATTATCTTTTTCATTTACCCTGTCAATTAGGAATCAGTCAGCCCTGAATATATTTTTGGTGATGGAAAAACAGAAAGCTGATAAAGGTGTGACTTTTGAGACTTCAGCTCCTTATTTTCCAACTGTTTACACTACAGACCAAATTTCTGAAACTAAACAAAAATACACATGGAAGGGATATTTTAGGTCTCATTGTAGACAGGGGTATACAGTAGAAAAAGTTATTTTCTATCAATTTAGCATACTTGATATCTAATTCATAGGCTAAAAGGAGACTTAATAAATGTACACTATTTCAATATTATTGAAAATCACTCTTTTCTTTTAAACAATAACACACTTTGCAGTGAAAAGGCATTTTTTGCAACATCATAAAAATTACAAAAGTAAGGTGACAAGATGTAATGCAAAACATCTCATTAGAATGGCAAAAGGAAAGCAAATCAGTGTGGAAACATGAGCTACTCTCTATACTGGTTTGACTGAAAAAGATACTGCCAAGAAACTTGGAATAGCCAACAAAAGCATTCATTACACAACTCAGGAAAGCAATGACTGGGAACAATACAGACAGAAGGCATAGGAGAAAGAAGTAACATTGAAAGGATGCCAACATTTTGTACTATACTGTGGAGCAAAAGAAAGAGAAGATTTAGCACAGAAGAAATTCACAAATGAATAGGCTGAAAACAAAAGCTCTCCCTCTCCTCTCTCTCCCCCTAGCTTTAAATCAATTAGAACTTCTACTTGGGGCGGGAAATATTCTGCAACTAAAAGAAAAAGGTTACATCGTAAAACATACTGCACTTTATAGACACCGGAATGTTATATGATACCATGTTTCAGTCAAAAACAGTCAAAAGCTTGCGGTTTACTGACAGTTTTCACAATTGAATAAAAGAACATTTTCCTTCCCATTAAAGATTAAGGCCATACTTTTTATTTAGTGGAAATATTACATCATCCAATCTTATTAAGTATGTTATGTACACATAGAATTATACAAAGATGTTTAAAAATTTGCATAACTTACTACACAATTGTAAGTGTATGAATTAATTGGGTCATTGTTACAAATAACCTATAGTTATGATTTATTAATCTATGCTTCTATCTATCTGTCTATTTTACATATCTACCTGTCCTTGCATTAGATGCAAGGCAGAAACTAAACCTGGCTTGGATGTCAGTCCATTGCTGGGCACATTTGCAGACAGACAGTTTAAAGGTGCCAACTAACCTATGTCATCTCGTACCTTTGGATGTAGAATAAAAATAAATATATGAATCTAAAAAAAGTACACAGAGAACATGTAAGATTTATACAGAAGGTCATCACAGCAGGTATCAGATTTGAATTTGAGCACTCTGTGGCATCCAAGGCACTTAACGTGCCAAAGGTTTGACATTAACGTGCATCCATAACCTTTATCATGCCCTGTTTGTTATAGCAGTCCACTTACACTTAGTTGAAAGTTATAATTCGACGCCAGTTTTCCACATATTCAAATACAAGGTAACTGTAGGCTGGACTTCATTCCAGCAGTATCTGGTGTAACATTGGAAATATCCGTGCATTGGGTCAGTTTGGGATATCCAAGCAGAAACCTGTGCATCTCTTCAGGATTTGAAGCGAAACTAGAGTAGCCACTGGGAAAGACTTCAAACGTTACGGAACATGAATCAAATTCTGAGTTAACGTATAGTTCACAAAACAATGCCGTCTGCTTAAACGATTGCCTCTAACCTGTATAAGATTCGCAGCTAAAAACAAAAAATAATTGATCTTTAAAATCAAAGCAACGTCCTCTAGGTGTGGTGGTCTAGCGTCGCTGAGCTCCCACAGAAAGTCTGGCGACCCTAAAAGTAAACTGGGCAAGTGGGTGGCTTAATTTGTGTGAATATTTTATTTTATTAGGCCTTAATTTAACCTGAATGGCAATAATGAGTGTTTTTGATATTAAAATTTTAACCTACGTCTGTAACTACAACCATGACGTCTCTTACTGAACTATGAACAACTAAACACAAAGTATATCAATACTTTTTATTGAGCTGTTTACACGGATTGAACCATATCTTTAATTCAATAAATTGATGTTTATACATGGTTGAATATTTAACTACTGTTATTTGTATTATCCTTAGTTATTTGAGCATTCCTCACCGTTTGTAAGTAAACGACAGACGTCTTTTGCTCAAATGCCTATCCACATTCTTCAAAAGTTTGTTTCCAAGATTTCTCGCGCCGATTTGTGACTCAGGTAAGTTTCGTTGCCTTGCGCTACACCAGGTGACGCTTACGTCTAACCCTATCCAGGCACCTCTTCACACCCCTGCAAAGGAAGTCCCACCCATATTCTGTGATGATTGGCCCACTCCCTTTTAAGCAGCATGCAATTGGTTTTGAGAAGTGTCGGGATGACGAGGGGATGAAGGGGTGTCAGGTAAAGGGGAGTGTTGGGTGGTTTCAGATTGGGAGCGGAGTCTGAGGGAGTATAACGACTGTGACTGGAATTTGGATTAACGTTGTTGTTGCTGTTGCTTCCCTCCCTCCGAACGGAATAAATCCATATAGAGTCGCTCTGGTCTGTGTCAGTGAAGTAAGTCAAGGTGCCGAAAGAAACATGAAAAGTTTGAAGTCTCGACTGAAGAAGAATGAAGTTACAATCACAGTAAGTGCAAAGAAGTTTCTGTGCTCGAAGTAAACTCGTGTTTACAATAGATTCAACGCAATTTATGTCAGGTCGCCGAAATTTAAATGGGATCTTCAGTTCGGCACTTGTAGGAATTATAAGATGGGAAGGAAGAGAGCGAGCGCAAACTAGTTAAGTATTTAGTTAGTGTTCGGGTGACTTCTGGCTCGTGTCGCGTTACTTGTTCTTATTCGGCGGAATTGATGTGATGTTCAACACATCTCTAAGCACGTAGTGACTTCTTTTCAGCTTTAAATCTGTGGTGAATTCCGTTCACTTGACAAGGGCAGTGACTCCGTACTTTTCTGGGGGTGATTTTAGAAGGAGATTCTGCCCCGACTTTTGATGTTGAACTTGAAGTGAGAACTGTCATCAAATGTGACGTGATGTGCAGTTTAACTATTCTTTCAACAGGGTAATTGCATCTTAATTTTACTTTTAAGCAGCTTTTCAAAGTACCTTTAATAAAGGCCGTCGAAGCAACACTTGAGTACTTTCTGAAAACATTTGAGCGTAATTTCAGTGTTTTTGCTATAACAGTTCTAATAATTGATAGGTAATCCCTTTACTATGTGGATAATGAACCCAGCATTAATAATTCTAATAAAGAAGAAGTTAAAAAACGGAAAATGAAACATCTCCAGACTCTGTGAGTGTTGCAGGATTGCAATCTAGATGTTACTAGGAGTACATCCAGTCTATGTTATGAGATGCTGCAGAACATCAATTCCTAATATATTTTTGGAAGATCCATTAAAGGCTCAAGGATAAAGAATGGGTCTTTCTCCAGTGAGAACCAATGGACATTTTTTCCTTTGCCCTAAGGAAAGGTTTTCTGCTGGAGAGGGAAGAAAGGTCAAATAGGAGGAAGAAGAAATATTTGTTTTCTAAATTGATGAAAGAGAGTAGGTGCCATGAGACCAGTTTTGTGAGATCGAATGGAGGCTCCTGAACATGTGGACAAATGCAGTAGGGGCTACTGACATGCAGAACCTGCGGAAAGGTTCAGAAGAAAGGCCCTTAGCAAAAACAGTTGTGGGAGGTAATGTACTGTACATTTTGAAATTGAGTGGGTTGATATTTTCAATTCCAGTGAAGATATAAAATTTTTAAAGTGCTGTTCCAAGGCAAGGGAGAAAGGGCTTTCTGCCATACTGAATTTATGAGAGTGAGTATATCTATCATGTATCTCTGAATAAAGAAAACACTTTTTTTTTTTAAATAAATGGGGCAAAGGAATCAAATTCATTTCATATACCTTGAAAATAGACCTAAGTTAAACCTAAAAATAAAATGAGTAAGAATAGCCAGATTTTAAATATTGTAATGTCTGATTGCCCATGATATCAAAACTACTACGGGTTACCACTTCTTTTATCAGCCCAAGTATGCCCCCGAACCAGATCCTGAATCACAAAGCTAATGTTTCCCCTTATTTTAATATTTGTCCAAAAGCAAACCTACAACAGAACATCTACTTCAAAATTTTAAAAATTCTTAAATGTTGGTATGGTGGCTTCTCAGTGCTTGACCCCAGTTCTTTGAGAGTAAAATTGCATGTTTTGGGAGTTTACTTTTCTCCTGTAGTTTAAAGACATATGTCATTAGGATTGGCTGCACTGACCCAGCATGTGTAAGTATTTGCTGAGATGGACTGTCGTATTGTCTAGGTGTGTTCCTGCTAGAATATGTCATCCTTCCCATTGACAATATACAAGAAACACTGTTTTATAAGGTAAACGGATTGAAGCAGGGGTTTGACTACATGTTGTATTTATATTTAATAAACCTTTAATTTCCCATTTTTTAGATTGCTACATAGCATAAAAATCTTATTTCTAAATTTTTTTTTTTAAATTTTATTACATATACAGTACTCTCAAATTGGCTAAACTGTTTTAGTAGAGGTTCAGGTAGATTGAGTTTGAATGTTTTTGATATCATTCAACAGCTGACTTAAAATGTATCTATAAACTTATTCCTTTATAACAGGGATCCCCAACGCAGTGGCTACAGGTTTTCATTTTAACCCTTTTCTTAATTAGTGACCTGTTTTTGTTGCTAATTAACTTCTTTTGAATTAATTTGAATTGACTTGCTCTTGAAGACTCAGACCCAATAATTGTTTCTTTTTCCTTACTTAGCCGCCAAACAGTAATGAGATACAAAATACAAAACATAACCAGCAAACTGTGTCCGTCATACAATATCTGAAAATAAAGAAAGGTGAAGGTCTCAGGAATATTGATCTGCGCATGTCTCCAGAACATTTTAACATTGCGCTTAGAAAAGAGAGAAATCAATCATTTCAGAAATGTATGCTGTTGCACAATGAGAGCAGCAACAAACCATGGAATTAAAGAACGGGTTAAATTAACAACAAGACTCGGCGCCTAATTAAGCAACTGGTTGGAGTTTGAGGTCCTGACTTGGTTGGTCTTCTGTTGGCTCACTCACTTCACATTTCATTTCTGTTTGGGTGCCATTTAAGGAAGGAAATTAGTCAATTTAGAGGAATAATGAAGAAATTCAGGAAAACAAATCTTAATTTTAATTGACTTGTTTTTTAATTTAAAAGAAGTTAATTTGAGTTGGGAACCCCTGCCTTATAAGGTCTAAATGCTTTCTTACTGTTTTCAAAATTTACTGGAGGGTAAGTTAAACTTGCATGTTTTGTTACAATCTGTGTTTTTATTGCAAACTCTCATTATTATAAAGAAGAATTTGAAAACCAGAAATAGTCATTTGTTATACAAAAAACAGTGAAATATGCATAATTATTTAGACTTTTGTGCAGTAGGTGGGTACATAATTAACTGCTTTGGAATGGTTCAGGACATGCCTTACAGGCAGAAGCTTTTCAGGCAGCCTGGGCAATCACTCCTCATTCTCAGCCCCTATCATCTGTAGGGTCCCTCAAGGATCTTTTCAGGGGCTTATTTTTTCACTGTACATGTTTCCTTTGGGATCCATTTTTAAAAACGCAGTATTTCTTCCCATTGCTATGCACATGATAAACAGATACCTCCTCCACTGAAACAGAGTAAAACACATTCTTTAGAACCTTTTAGACTGAGTGAAAGACATTAAAATATGGATGTCACTAAGTGTTCTTAGTTTAACTAATAAAAATACAGAGATTGTGTTTTGGACCTTCTGAGTTTATTTGTGCTCCTGCAATTAATCTTGGCCCATTGACAGCCTACTTTAAACCCTTCGAATAAAAATCTTGGTGTGAATTATTTATTTGATAATGCCCTCAAATTTGATAAATGGACTCCATTTAAATCCCATTTCTATCAGCACAGGGTGTTAGCTAAGATCAAGCCCTTTCTTTCTGTACATGACTTTGAAACGCTAATTCATGTGTTTGTCTCTTCTCGGCTTCAGTATTACAACTCATTTAGTTAGTCACTCCTTGCTAATCTTCAGCTAGTCCAGAACGATGCTGCTACATGTTACTCCCATCCCTACACAGGTTTCCTGGAGCTCAGCTAGTAGCCATCAGGTTGTCGTTTACCTCCTTTGCATGGACCTTCTCCCATGATTGCTCAGTATAGCTGGGCATCCAGCCCTAGGAAAGAGTCTTAATTGCTCCAGAGTTCTGTCTGGAGTTGCATTAATTTTTTACCAGGTAGTCAGATGACCTCATTTTTTGGGCACATAACATTGCTAAACCTAGACCTAACCAACTGAAGCAACCCCAGATCATAACAGTGCCCCCACAGGCTTCTACTGTTGGCACTAGACATGATGGGTACATCAGTTCATCTGTCTCTCTTCTTATACTGATGCGCCTGTCACTCTGGAATAGGGTAAATCTAGACTTATTGAACCACATAACCTTTTTACATTGCTCCAGAGTCCAATCTTAATGCTCCGCGGCAAATTGAAGCCTTTTTAGTTTGTGCCTTCCCCCACCATAACCTGTCGTCTATGGGGGAGGAACGAAAGCTTTAGATTTGTCAAAAATTTCGATCTCTGGTTTTCAATGGATCTTGCCATTTTAGGGTCACCTTATATCAAAAACATTGATGTCTCGATGATGGGTGTGCGTCAGTATGTGTATGGGGGTCTGTGTGTCATAGTTTGTTGAGGATGGTCTAGAGCAGCGGTTCTCAAACTCCCCAATTTCTACCTGGAATAATTCTGCGCCCCCCTGCATAATATAAGATAGATGAGAATAACCCATGATACAACTAACAAAGGTATGATACTCATGCGGTGTCACGGTATCCTATCATTTTTACTTCCATAACATTTGCATGTGTTCGGCTAACTTCGATGAAATATTTGCAATTAATATTTTTTTTTTTTTTAAGTGCTTTAATAACTGTTAAAATTCCTTGTGTGCTTGCACAAAAGTTTTTTGGTAGTAATTCAAATCCCAAAAACAAAGAATACATTTTATTATACTTATTTATTTTTTTATGCAAAGAAACGATTAAATATGTTTTAATTTTTAAAAACTTGTAAACGAGGACACCGATGAAGTCAATTTGCGTGAGACGAATGTATTTTTGTCCGACAAATATTATACTGCTGTTAGTTGTATTATGAAAATAACCCAGTACGCAGTAAATTATTAAACTCAATTTGGCAATGTTGGCTACACTGCCAATGTGGTGCAGTCACGCCGCATTATCACCTGATCAACTGTTACCCGAATGTTCGCAACAGGTACTGATACATCTCAAACTTTCTGGATTGAAAATGCGTGACTATAAAAGCAGCAGCAGCAACGCTGCTCGTCAGTTAGTCATTAGATCTATGCCTTAGAAATGTTTTATTTTGATTTTAGTTATAATGCATTTGTTGTGATTATATGCTTGCAAATTTAAAATTTGAAATAAAAAAAAAATAATTTTGATGTCTTGTTCATTTATTCAATGCCCCACAGTTTGAGAACCGCTTGTCTAGAGCTAAAACGGCTGGATGAAAAAATACCAAACTCGAAATTTAAGCCTGTGAGATGAGGTGACAAATGTGCTGATTAGTTTTTGAGCCAAATCGTGCAAGAGAAAGAGGCATCCTAGAGGAACCCTCAAATACCATAATTTTATAATTTAATTATGAATTCTTCTTGTCAATTGCTATCATAATGACCTATTTTATAATCCGCATCAGAGTGGTAAATAATTACTGATATGTTGTAGAATAGTTCGGGTAACTTGGTTCTTGGGGCACAAAGCCTACTGATGCTTACGTCTGAATTTTATCTTATTAGACTCACTGATGAGTGGTTTACTTATGGCTACACAGCTGTTTAGTCCCAATACCTTGAGTTCTCTGTGTGCCTGTGGAAGTGCTCTTACTATTGCTATTAAACATGGCCTTCAGTTGTACTGTTGATTTTTTGATTTGATTTCACCAAACGTTTAAGTGATCTATGATCACGATCATTCAAGATTTTTTTTCTGACCATATTTCTTTGTTGAAGATGATGGTTCACTGTTATCCTTCCAAGTTTTAATAATGCGGTGGACTCATCTTAACCCAATTTTAGTAGTTTTGGCAAACTTCTCAGTTGCTTTCTTTTCTTGATGCAAGCAAATAATTTGACCCTGCTGAAACAATGTAACATTTTTTCCACAACCACATGGTTAGTCATTTAGTTTAAGAAAGTACAATGTTAACTGCTTTTCCCCTATTCATTTAGTTTCCTTCCACAAGGCTTATTCCAACTCTCTAGTCTCATTAGAGACAGGCATTGGAGTATGGCAATGAGTTTATTTTTAGACATTGCCCTTAAAACATAAATTACATGATATTTTGAAATAATCATACTTTACAACATATGTAATATGTCTGTACTGTAAACATGACAGTACAACTACTATGTCTTTTACTGCATGTGAAGGGCCATGCCTTAGGAAGTGTACAGTTGCCTTAACTGGCCTCTGCTCCAGTATTACATGCTTACCTGCCCCAAATGACTTAAGGCTCTTACAGTGGCACAAAGCGGCTCACCAAAATGTTAAAGTCTGCAATCTCGAAACTTCTAGAAGAAGCATGTTTCAGGGTTTTAGTTGCCCAGGTTATCTGATGACTAATAATTGCTTTGGCCTTTTTGTGAATGTGAATTCTTTGAGGGGAAAAAAAAAAAGGGTAACGTGATACGCTAGTATGATTTGTTATTTAGCTGCATGTGAAATCCTTTAAAGAATCTCCATAATTCTGCAAAATAGAGTATTTTAAAATGTGTTTAATATCTGGTTTGTTCATGAGAATAAATATTAATTTGAATTTTATAAAATATTATTGTAGCAGTCTTTTAGTGAAATGTTGGGATTTGACCTTGTGAGGAGATCTAGGAAACAAGGAAGGCACTGTTTGAAACAAGAATTCTGACGGTATTTTTCTTGGAGTGCCTTTGTGATCAGTTTAGAGGGTTACTTATTTTTTTTATTTATTTTTTTTAACAGATTGATTTCTATTACTCATTCATACTGTTTTATTTTTTTATGAGGTGGTAAAGACTAAGTGTTTTTTTGTAAATGTTTTGATGATTTCCACCCCTTGTGGAAAATGTATTGTATACTGTATTCTGTATGGTAGCTTTCACTTTAATGTGATTTAACCAGTTCATTTTGAATTAAAATTAGACATTTTTTTTATCCTTTTGGATGATATGGTGTAGATAACAATAAAAAGTAAAAGTGAACTTTTACAATCATTAGTTGCCAATTTTACAGTAGTATTCGAGCTATCTTAAGGATTCTTAATTATTTTTAAGTTTCTTTGCTATGATTCTGCTTATAAGTTATTTTCTTATTTAATGTACAAATTAAAAAAGGGCATGCTTAAGATTTATACATCATTGATTAGTAATTGCTTATACAGTGTTATATATATATATATATATATATATATATATATATATATATATATATATATATATATATATATATATATATATATATATATATATATATATATATATATATACTGCTCAAAAAAATTAGAGGAACACTTTGAAAACAAATCAGATCTCAGTGGGAAAAAGAAATGCTCCTGGATATCTATACTGATATAGACTGGGTAATGTGTTAGGAACGAAAGGATGCCACATCGTTTGATGGAAATGAAAATGATCAACCTACAGAGCCCTGAATTCAAAGACGCCCCAAAAATCAGAGTGAAAAAATTATGTGACAGGCTAGTCCATTTTGCCAAAATTTAATTGCAGCAACTCAAAATTGTACGCAGCACTTTATATGGCCCCTGTGTTCTTGTATACATGCCTGACAACATCGGTGCATGCTTCTAATGAGATGACAGATGGTGTTGTGGGGGATCTCCTCCCAGATCTGGACCAGGGCATCACTGAGCTCCTGGACAGTCTGAGGTGCAACCTGGTGGCATTGGATGGACCAAAACATAATGTCCCAGAGGTGTTCTATTGGATTTAGTTCAGGAAAGTGTGGTGGCCAGTCAATGGTATCAATTCCTTCATCCTCCAGGAACTGCCTGCATACTCTCACCACATGAGGCCAGGAATTGTCGTGCACCAGGAGCCACTGTACCAGCATAGGGTCTGACAATGGGCCCAAGGATTTTATCCTGATACCTAATGGCAGCCAAGGTGCCGTTGTCAAGCCTGTAGCGGTCTGTGTGACCCTCCATGGATATGCCTCCCCAGACAATCATTAACCCACCACCAAACTGCTCATGCTGAATGATGTTACAGGCAGCATAATGTTCTCCATGGCTTCTCCAGACCCTTTCACTTCTGTCACGTGCTCAGGGTGAACCTGCTGTCATCTGTAAAAAGCACAGGGCACCAGTGGTGCATCTGCCAATTCTGGTATTCTATGGCGAATGCCAATCGAGCTGCATGCTGCTGGGCAGTGAGCTCAGGGCCCATTAGAGGACATGGGGCCCTTGGGTCACCCTCATGAAGTCTTTCTGGTTGTTTGGTCAGAGACATTCACACCAGTGGCCTGCTGGAGGTCATTTTGTAGGGCTCTGGCAGTGCTCATCCTGTTCCTCCTTGCCCAAAGGAGCAGATACTGGTCCTGCTGATGGGTTATGGACCTTCTATGGCCCTCTCCAGCTCTCCTAGAGTAACTGCTTGTCTCCTAGAATCTCCTCCATGCCCTTGAGACTGTGCAGGGAGACACAGCAAACCTTCTGGCAATGACACATATTGATGTGCTATCCTGGAGAAGTTGGACTACCTGTGCAACCTCTGTAGGGTCCAGGTATCACCTCATGCTACCAGTAGTGACACTGACTGTAGCCAAATGCAAAACTAGTGAAGAAACAGTCAGAAAAGATGAGGAGGGAAAAATGTCAGTGGCCTCCACCTGTTAAACCATTCCTGTTTTGGGTGTCCTCTCATTGTTGCCCCTCTAGTGCATCTGTTGTTAATTTCATTAACACCACAGCAGCTGAAACTGATTAACAACCCCCTCTGCTACTTAAATGACCAGATTAATATCCCATAAGTTTCATTGACTTTATGCTATACTCTGATTAAAAAGTGTTCCTTTAATTCTTTTGAGCAGTGTGTGTATATATATATATATATATATATATATATATACACACACACACACAAACACTCTACTAGGAGGCTTACTCCCTGTTCGCTTCACTTGCCAACCCCCTTTGCCTCCGCTATGCACCAGCCACTTGCTCCTCCGAAACCCCCTCTTAAACAGTGATACAATGGGAGACAAATACATCATTGTTCGATCAGCTACTGGCTTGCTGCTGTGCCGTGCGATCTGCATCTCACATGGCGTTTCGAACATTTAAAAGCCTGTACAGTAGCTGCCTTTTTCATCTACTATTTGTCTTTTATTTCTGGCCCTGGGCATGGTTAAATCTGTTAGCACAAAGTCTTGTCTCGCGGGACGTGAGTTCTTGATATTCTAGTTTATAATTTAAAAACGGAATAAGAATCAGAAAATCTATACCAAACATATATGTGTAGGTTTTAAAATAAGCCCAATTTAAAATGTGACATAAAAGCAGCACATAAAATCGTTGCACATTTAGGCTTAGGATTTAATATACAGGTGCTGGTCATAAAATTCGAATATCATGACAAAGTTGATTTATTTCAGTAATTCCATTCAAAAAGTGAAATTTGTATATTAGATTCATTCATTACACACAGACTGATGTATTTCAAATGTTTATTTCTTTTAATTTTGATGATTATATCTGACAACTAATGAAAGCCCCAAATTCAGTATCTCGGAAAATTAGAATATCAATTAAGACCAATGCAAAAAAAGGATTTTTAGAAATGTTGGCCAACTGAAAGGTATGGACATGAAAAGTATGAGCATGTACAGCACTCAATATTTAGTTGTGGCTCCTTTGGCCTGGATTACTGCAGCAATGCGGCGTGGCATGGAGTCGATCAGTCTGTGGCACTGCTCAGGTGTTATGAGAGCCCATGTTGCTTTGTTAGTGGCCTTCAGCTCTTCTGAATTGTTGGATCTGGCGTATTGCATCTTCCTTTTCACAATACTCCATAGATTTTCTATGGGGTTAAGGTCAGACGAGTTTGCTGGCCAATCAAGAACAGGGATACCATGGTCCTTAAACCAGGTACTGGTAGCTTTGGCACTGTGTGCAGGTGCCAGGTCCTGTTGGAAAATGAAATCTGCATCTCCATAAAGTTCGTCAGCAGCAGGAAGCATGAAGTGCTCTAAAACATCCTGGTAGATGACTGCGTTGACCTTGGACCTCAGAAAACACAATGGACCAACACCAGCAGATGACATGGCACCCCAGACCATCACTGACTGTGGAAACTTTACACTGGACCTCAAGCAACGTGGATTCTGTGCCTCTCCTCTCTTCCTCCTGACTCTGGGACCTTGATTTCCAAAGGAAATGCAAGATTTACTTTCATCAGAGAACATAACCCGGCAGCAGTCCAGTCCTTTTTGTCTTTAGCCCAGGCGAGACGCTTCTGACGCTGTCTCTTGTTCAAAAGTGGCTTGACACAAGTAATGCGACAGCTGAAACCCATTTCTTGCATACGTCTGTGCGTGGTGGTTCTTGAAGCACTGACTCCAGCTGCAGTCCACTCTTTGAATCTCCTCCACAGTTTTGAATGGGTTTTGTTTCACAATCCTCTCCAGGGTGCGGTTATCCCTATTGCTTGTACACTTTTCTTTCTACCACATCTTGTCCTTCCCTTCGCCTCTATTAATGTGCTTGGACACAGAGCTCTGTGAACAGCCAGCCTCTTTAGCAATGACCTTTTGTGTCTTGCCCTCCTTGTGTAAGGTGTCAATGGTTGTCTTTTGGACAACTGTCAAGTCGGCAGTCTTCCCCATCATTGTGTAGCCTGCAGAACTAGACTTAGAGACCATTTAAAGGCTTTTGCAGGTGTTTTGAGTTAATTAGCTGATTAGAGTGTGTCACCAGGTGTCTTCAATATTGAACCTTTTCACAATATTCTAATTTTCCGAGATATTGAATTTGGGACTTTTATTAGTTGTCAGTTATAATCATCAAAATTAAAAAGAAATAAACAGTTCAGTTTCACTTTTTGAATTGAATTACTGAAATAAATCAACTTTGTCATGATATTCTTTTATGACCAGCACCTGTATTGTATATATGTTTTTAGAATATATAGCTGGCCTCCTCCAGTGTCTGAATGTACTTTATGTGATTAAGTCTTTGGCTTTGGCTGAGGGGTTTATTGAGGCTATTATCCAGTGGCAGCACAGAAAAACATGATCTTTTCAGATTATTCCATTTCTAAGCCTTGGAAATAATTCCTTTACTGTATCATGTATTTTTCTAATGGAATTACTTTGTACATGTGAAATTTCTCAGAACTGAGAAAACAATCATTGCCTGTTGCTTACATGTGAGGGTTATACTGGAGAGGTGAAATAATCTTTTCTGTAGCCAGAATAGTCCATGTGTAGATATTTGGTATGATTTAATTAAGCAAATCAAAGTTTTTAGAATTCATTGCTATATACACTATATGTTTTCCCCAAATCAGATATTTTTAAGGTATGTATTCTTAAAGTAACATTGTTTTAAATGATTTTTTTCATTTTAAAATGCAAAAAACTTTCTTATCTAATTAAGAAGCAATAGCTCATTTTACACTAGCACAGAATCCATTGTAATAACTTGCTGTTTTTTCTACCCAGGTAACTAGCAGTGGACATTATCTTTTTTTTTTTTTTTCTCTCACATATCTTAATATGGTAATTGAAGGTTAATCAAATCATTGCTTAAAATGTAAGTGCTTAACTTGCGTTGGCTGATTTTAAAATGATTAGAGCCTCAAGTCTGCTTTTTAAATTTGAAAATGGGCTACTGAGGTGCTGAAACTCTAGGTGAACCTTTCCAGTAGAGGTATTCATAAGGCTGATTTAAACTTGTGCTCTAGAATGTTATACCCATTGCTCATTCCACTGTTGCCTCAATGAAAAGAGAGAGGGTTTTAACTGCAGCCAGAAATAAGAGCTTCTCTTGTCCAGTAGAAGTAAGGCACATGAATGCCACTTGTATGACTTGCCAGTTATTTTGTTGCAGTAGCACATGATCATGCAGTGTGTGTATATAGACAGTTCCTCAAGTTTTGAAGTAGTCACACAGTAGGCATATATATCAGAAAGCAGCCAGCCAAGGTTTTGAGGAGTGGATGCCCATGGTTATCTATGCATTAACTCAAATTCGATTCTTCTGTTTTTGATACATTTATCATATTGCTTTTAACATTTTGTTTAGTCCTTCAAAATATTTTTTTTTAATGATTGCTAAGTTGATCACTAATAGACTCTATTAGAATAGATCTGTAAAGTCATCTGCAGATGCCTCCTCTGAGTATAGCTGTTTCTGTATTGATTGATCTTCACAGTCTATTTGTTCTTCTGTGGTAACAATCCCATTGGAGCTAGCTAATCAGGTTGATCCTCGCTTTCATTAGAAATGAATTTGTAAAGCCCACCTTTTATTCTGACAATAACAGTTAATACGATGTAACAATCACTTTAATTTTTTTCCTCCTAACACTTTTAATAACAATACGAATAGATGCAAAGAGTATTATAGATAAACAAAACTAGGAGAGCTTATACTCGCCAGTATATATAATTCTGTATGTTATATATATAGGGGATGTCTCAGTGCCCCAAAACCTCCCAACACAACCAAACATGTATTAGTTTTGGGTTCAGATGAATTATTTTTATTAAACACAATATCTTCTTTCAGGGTTAGTCAACAAAATTTCTTTCACAGTACTTCCTTAGTAATTGAATCCCCTTCCTCCACTTCAGGTGAGTTTTACCCCACTTGACTCCTGGCTCTCTCAAAAATTGAATGAGGTGAAAGGCCTCTTTTTAACCAGAACTCAGAAGTACTTCTGGCACACTAGTACTAAAACCAAAAATTACTAACGGGGCCTGCAGAACTTCCCCTTACAGAGGAGCCTGTCCCTAGCAACTTCTACTACATGCAGTCCTGCAGGTGTCAAAACAGGAGCCATATTACATCAGTGTTGCCACCTAGCGTGTTGGGGAGAACACATTTACTCAGGAGGCAGTCTCCCTTTGTCTTTCTGTTATAACTGACTGCTGGAAAGGAAAGGTACCACCAACCAGATGGGTAGGGTGCTTGTCTGTCCACAGTCTTCCTTAAAATATATATAACTACATAGTCTTAACATTTTACAGGCTATATGACAGAGATGCTGAGTGAGGATGTGAGTAATACATGTTTAGAAACTAAACAACAGTTTAACTTTTTTAATTATTATTTTGAATAATATAAATGAATCCATTTATTGTCTGTCACCCAGCATTTGTTTGGTTTTTCCTTTTAGGAGTTAAAATGAACCTTTAAAAAAAAACGGGTGTATCCCACACACATTTGACTCCTTCAAGTTTACTGCTAGAGTGTTTCTAATATACTTGTATAACTTACTTAAGCAGTGCTGTTAATTTGATGGGTAACTAAAGCAGAAGTTTTGAAAGGTGAGCATAACAGCAAATGGGGATGGGGTTGGTTTATTGGCTTGTGGGGATTTGGGATAGAGTTTGTAGCGAATGCTGTAGTCATCATGGATTACCTGATTTATTTGACTATATGCACTTACAGAATTTATCCACTGACATTTTCCGTTCCATCAATAGAAAAACTGTTAAAACAGTGCCACATGAATTGAGTCAGTATCACATTTGACAGGTTTTGTAGTAATTTTTAGTTGTAGCTTTCATTTAAATAATCTTAAGACTGATGCAGTCAGTGGCACTATCCTGTTAAGACCAGCCACATAGTCTGACATACTCAGCAACTCACTCCAACTAGTCATCGACTCGCTCCGACAAAATCATCAAATGTAGGGGCTAATCTTATGTACGTGAGAACTGACAACTGATGAATGCTCATCCAGAAGTGCAATGCACATAATGCAGTGATGAGGAATAAGAAACACAGTTATTTTGGACTTTGCTAAAAGAGAAGGAGCTTGTCCGTCTGATGTCTCATATTTTATGTACCATGAGAGAATGGATAAAAGGAAAACATAAAAGGGGAGCGATGGCCGCTAAATTCATCATACCTGTTAACACTTCTTACAGCACCGGCAGTCAGGCACTATGCTATTGTCTGTCAGAAAAAGAAAAAAGTATATCTGTGATGGAAAGTAGTCCTAATTTGAAATCCCCAGTGGATTTTTTTTTTTCTTCATTCATGTAAGTTGACATTGTCCATCAATGAAATTCGCATCCACAGTCTGACATCCCCTACACCTAGAAGTCACATAATGGGACATCAGCTTAAGTGAATGCCAAGATTATTCAGGATATTTTTAGATATACATACTCTTAAAAGCTGCTTTTTTTTTTTCTTTTTTTTCTTTTTTTTTTTTTTTTTTTTTTTTACAACAAACTTTAAAAATCAGTTTTGTCAGCAAATCATTTTGTTTTATTTGTGACATTTGCTGTTGTGAGATTAACTCTATGAAGAAGATATTGCTGGTTAGTGACTCTTACTAAAAAGTGAGATTTGAAGGATGCTTAAGTAGGTTCGTGAATGCATATATAAATGTTTTACACATTTATAGAAATGCATTGTGCCATGTGGAAATTTCTAAGGACTAGGAAATGGCTGATACAGCATTATATAAAAAGGGTGATCTGGCTTAATGCACATCTGGCTTAATGCACATCATGGGTAAATTAATGGAAAGAATTTTTATGGAAAACATAGAGCATCACATGGCAAAAATAAGAGTTGGTGAATACTCAAAATGATTTCAGACTGGGGAGGTTGTGTTTCACTACTATGCTGGAATCTTTGAGGAAGCAATTCAACATATGTTCAAAGAGGTGTATATGATATTATTTATCTTTTATTTTCAGAAGGCAATTGATAAGATTCCTGATGAGAGACAGGAAATCAAGTTTAAAGAATGTGGGCATTCCTGGTGCAGTGTGCAGGATGGGTACTAAATAGAAAGCAAAGGGTTATGGCATAAGGGACATTATCAGAATTAGGTGGCGTTAAAAGTATACATGCTCTAGATAAGAATATAAATAACAAGTGGTTTAAGTTTGCAGACAATATCAAATTGGGTTGAATGACAGATAATGTAGAATCAGCTAAATAGTTACTGAGCTGAGACCATTTGTACTGAAGATAAATGTTACCATTTTTTTTTTTTTTAAACTGACGAGCGGGTGTGAATAATAGATGAGCTGGTACTTTCCTTTTGTGACTGATTTGTGAAAAATTTCTACACTACACAACCATTTCTATGTGAAGTATGGATCAATCTCTGCAAACTGACAATACGTGAATGATGAGTTCTCGGCATGAATTATCGATCAATTGCCAAGAAGCAAAAACACAATAATGGCAAGCATTTGTCCCCCGTGGAGTTTTTGGGAGCATGGCCATCGTGGTACTTTAAAACTGCTGTGTTGGAGGAGGAATGAGTGGCATGGTAACAGCTGCACAGCAAAAGGGCTGTGTGGCATGCTGAAAAAAGTCGCATAGCTTTGAATGAACATAGCTTATGATCGAGGGCCATAGGAAAACAATAGGGTAATAATGTTGTAGAAATTGTAAAAACAACCTGCTACAAGCCACAATAGACCATATGCTTTTTGTTTTTCACGTATTTGTGGCGCACTGCCAAGCAAAGAATGATGCACTCTGCATAGATGCAATGAGAGAAGTGTGGGGTGGAGCTGCAGAGGCAACAGGCTCTCGGCTGTCTTTCTTCTTATGCAACCAACAAATGTCCACAAACTAGCTATATGTAAGAAAAAAAATATCATTGTGCTCACAGAATTAAAATCATTGGGGATTGGATATGCCATGGAGCATTTTTAATGAAGTTGCTCATCGCGCAAATAGCACTTCATTTGTTTTTGATCCTGGAGGGCCCTTTAAGGTTTGTTTATATTGGCTTTGCTCCACATGGTAAAATTCTTATGCATTTGGCCCACACCGCCTTTCTTAATGTGGATCCAGCATGTGGTTACCAAGACTTGAACATAGGTTTGTGCAATTCTGTACTAGCAGTTAAAGTATGCGTATGGTGTGTCCACTTTGTGACAGACATATGGCCAAATGGCAGTTTCTCAATGGAGCTGTATGTCCACGTGCGACTATCGTGTGATAGAGAGTAGTACCTGATGTTACAAAGGGTGTTCAGTAACAAGTATCATGCTTTTTTGCTACAGATCTTATCTTGTCTCTGGAGCTCACAACATGTTTTGGCATGCCATATGCAGTTTGAGGCCATTTAAAAAAAACAGTAAGAGAGGGACATTAGCCAACATATCTACCTGGGAGTCTACAAAGAAATTGGAAGATTGTAAAGAATTTAATGATAGAATCATGCTCCCAAAGTGGAAAAAAGAAGCACATTTTAAATTGATTTAGAGTTTGAATTTGTGTATGGTGATGGTGCACTTTCAAATTATAATAAGTTTTGAGATAATGAATTTAAATTAAATCCTGAGTTTATAAAAAATGACTCCCATACAGGAGATCCTTTGGGGACATTTTCACAGGAAATGTGCCACAAAGTGGAGGCCATGATTATGGAAAATATTTGTGTTAAGGTTAATGTTATAGCCCTTAAAATATGCATTTCAGCTGGCATAGTTTCTTTAATTATCCATACTTACTTGACAATATCCAAGGTTGGTTCCTGATGTGTTCTCCAAATGCTGACACCAGAACATGGACCTTCTTAGAGAAAACACTGAATTTATTTTTGGAATGAACCTTTAGATTAGGCTTGGCTGCTTAGACGGCCACATACTTCCTCATGCCCATTGCTGCTGGGATGGCCAACTGCTACCCACAATTCTAGGCTGGTTAGTACTGTAAACAAATAATTTGTTGGATGGACAACTGTAGCCATGTCCATTACGTTTGGAGGGTTAATGTGATTTTAATTTCAGTATCATTTCTAACCCCCTCATTGAAGTGCATGACTCGGCAAGTTAAATGATTGCAAATCACATGTGATTGGTCAAATCCTCATCAGGCAGTATTTGTTTAACTAATTGTAGAGTACAGTGAGTTAATTACAATAATTATCTGACATGAAAAATAACTATTAGGCCCAACTGTTGGTTGATCATTTGTCTTATTTTTGCAAGAAATTATACCTTCAAAAAACTGACTCTAGCAGGGGAATCTCATGTCATGGAAACCACAGTTCTGAACATGCTGCAGATTTTATGGACTTTGATTGGCCACAAGTGTAGCAGGAAAGATGGGTAACCAAGCACACTGGGGGGGAAAATAATCATGTTATCTTGTGTAATAAATTGCAGAACTGTTTTCCATGCTAAAATAGCCAGCCAATGCAGTAGTCTACTGTATAGCTGGTAGCCAGCTCTTATATAAGTCACTCTGTGTGTGTGTGTGTGTATAATTTTTGCCAATACTGTGCTTTTATAGCTGTACAATTCAAAAGTCAATGATGGGTGCATTTTACTACAAATTTTGTGCATATGTGCACACCATCCATTTTTGTTCTGTTCAGTTTTTATCCTGTTTATGTGCAGATATTTCTATGTAATGATTAAATAAAAATCATACTTAATTAAAAATTACACATCATATAATCCTGGGATGCTTTCCTTCTGAAACACCAGATAAATCTCTCTGTCGCCAATGGTGACACTTAAACAACATCTGTTAATTTCCAGTTTAGTGCTGTTATAGATGTGCTTTACTGATGAAAGTAATGTGTTTGGAAAGTGCAAAATAAAAAAAAGACTAAGCTCCCTGTCCTGAAAGTTGTGTGTGTATAGCAGAGAGTAGAACCTTGCAAACGTCATGTCTAAGGTGGGGCGGATTAGGGTGCACTTGTTGATTTTAACAAAAAGATATCTCTGTAAAGCTGTATATAGCTGCAGATGATCGCTCAGATGATGAAAAATATAATTTGTCAAGTACCTTCTGTTTCATATGAAATTTAGTGTGGCATGATATTCTAGCAGTCCTGTAGCACAATGGAGATGCATTCACTTGCAGTCAGAGCCATCAGAATCACATTTTTAGTTGCACCTTAAACATGAAACTATATGTTTTAAAGTAAATTGTCTTTCTCAACTACAGTGCATTTATTCACTTGCAGCTGATGCATATTACTAACACACAATTCTTCATTTGCAGCTTGGCCTCTACATTGTATCAACTGGCACATTTACAATAGCCACCATATATCTAGATATAAATAATATACACATACAAACTTCTCATAGAATTAAAGGAACACTTTTTAATCCGAGTATAGCATCAAGTCAGTGAAACTTCTGGGCTGTTGATCTGGTCAATTAAGTAGCAGGGGGGTTGTTAATTAGTTTCTGCTGCTTTGGTGTTAATGAAATTAACAACAGGTGCACTAGAGGAGCAACAATGAAATGACCCCCAAAGCAGGAATGTTTTAACAGGTGGAGGCCACTAACATTTTTCCCTTCTTTATCTTTTCTGACTGTTTTTTCACTAGTTTTGCATTTGGCTCTGGTCAGAGTCACTACTGGTAGCATGAGGAGATACCTGGAACCTACAGAGGTTGCACATCAGTACGTGCCATTGTCAGAAGGTTTTCTGTGTCTCCCAGCACAGTCTCCAGGGCATGGAGGAGATTCTAGGAGACAGGCAGTTACTCTAGGAGAGCTGTACAGGGCCGTAGAAGTTCTTAACCCATCAGCAGGACCGGTATCTGCTTCTTTGGGGAAGGAGGAACAGGATGAGCACCGCCAGTGCCCTACAAAATGACCTCCAGCAGGCCACTGGTGTGAATATATCTGACCAAACAATCAGAAACGGACTTCATGAGGGTGGCCTGAGGTCCTGATGTCCTCTAGTGGGCCCTGTGCTCCCTGCCCGGCACAGTAGAGCTCGATTGGCATTTGCCATAGAATGCCAGAATTGGCAGGTCCACCAGTGGCACCCTGTGCTTTTCACAGATGAGAGCAGGTTTACCCTGAGCACATGTGACAGATGTGAAAGGGTCTGGAGAAGCCGTGGAGAACGTTATGCTGCCTGTAACATCATTCAGCATGACCGGTTTGGTGGAGGGCCAGTGATGGTCTGGGGAGGCATATCCATGGAGGGGCACACAGACCTCTACAGGCTAGACAATGGCACCTTGACTGCCATTAGGTATTGAGATCAAATCCTTGGACCCATTGTCAGACCCTATGCTGGTGCAGTGGATCCTGGGTTCCTCCTGGTGCACGACAATGTCTGGTCTCATGTTGCGAGAGTATCCAGGCAGTTCCTGTAGGATGAAGGAATTCATACTATTGACTGTCCCCCACGCTCGCCTGATCTAAATCCAATAGAACACCTCTGTTGACATTATGTTTCGGTCAGTCTGATGCCGCCATGGTGCACCTCGGACTGTATAGGAGTTCAGTGATGCCCTGGTCCAGATCTGGGAGGAGGTCCCCCAGAATACCATCAATCATCTCTTTAGTGGCATGACACCCCCCACCCACACTTGTTGTCAGGCATGTATACAAGCACGTGGTGGGCCATACAAACTACTGAGTACGATTTTGAGTTGCTGCAATGAAATTTCAACAAAATGGAATATCCTGCCTGCTGCATCATTTTATCACTTTAAATTTTTGGAGTGTCTTTGAATTCAGCCCCCTGTAGGTTGATAATTTTCATTTCCATCAAACGATGTGGTATCCTTTTGTTCCTAACGCTTTACCCAGTCCCAGTCCATATATATATATATATATATATATATATATATATATATATATATAGTATATATATATATATATATATATATATATATATATATATATATATATATATATATATATATATAGATAGAAGAGAACTGTTTTCATCCCCATGGGAAATTTGCCTTTTTACAGAGGCCCATTAAATAAATACATTTATAATTAGGTAGGTAAGTAAATAAATAAATAAATACACACATACATGCACACTTTAGTCTGAAAACACAGAATTACCTTAAAGCATAAAATTCAAAAGAAAGAAAACTTCTGGCTTGGCTATAGCTGTTCCAGTGAGACATTATGCAGTTGTATTGCTGTTGGTGTAAAGGAGCCCCCATAGCATTTCTTGACACACTTCTGCTGAATAATTTGGTGGCTGAAAGTCCAGTGTCAGTGTGTCAGAGAGAGGATGTGTAGCATTGTTCATAATGACACTCAGTTTTAATTCTCTCCTTTGCTACAACCTCCAGTTTTTCCAGAGTGTGTCCTATAACTGAGCCTGTTCTATTAATTATCTTGTTAATTTATTGGGCCTCTCTTGAAGTGATGTTACCAGCCCAGTACATCACAGTGTAGAAAATTGTACTGGCCTTCACAGAGCTATAGAAGTTGTGAAGGATGTTACTTCCCATATTAAAGGAGCACAACCTCCTTAGAAAAAAGAGCCTGCTCTGCCCTTCCTTATATAGTTCCTTGGTGTTCAGAGAACAGTCCAACTTGTCATTAGTATGGACCCCCAAGTACTTGTAGGAGTGGTTTACCTCTGCATCCCTTACTTGAATAGAAACCGGGTGTAGAGGCTCTTTGGTGTGGCAAAAGTCAATAACCAGTTAAATTCTCTTTGCACCAAGAAACAAAACTTTCCACCTGACAGTCTGTCTCCTCCCCTTAATAAAATGGATGCTATTCCCCCTTTCCCAATCAGACAGAGGTGCTTCCTCTAAGTGCAGAATGTACTCTGATGCTTAGGTGGCTAGTCTTTGTAGACAATCCTTATTTTAATAGTTCAAACATGACTGGCTGTGATTTCACTTATTTGCATTGTTTTAATATGCCAAAGGCTATGCACCATGGATACCTATTGCAGATGTAGGTAGAAACATGCATTTCTCATTTTGCAGCTATGGATTTAATGGGATACATGTTAAGGGAACATTGCAATTTTGTATATTTCATTGTAATCGATAAATTCAAAGGATTTATTCAAGATGAAAGCCAGGGAAGTTTCTAACAGAGCATTGAGCACTGTGTCTATTGAGATGAAGTGGATGCCCTACCAACTTACAAATTTGTATTTTTTTTTTTTTTTGAGAGATTGAGAAAGCTAAACTTTTAGCTGACCAGACAAGGATGATGACCTACATGGTTGCCTCCTTTTGCAAACACTTCTTGTATTATTGTTACCATAATAACATCTATTATAAATTGTAGGAGGACAATGTGAATCCCACCCAGATCGAAGGATGTTTAATTAAAAGGGAATGAATTTGTACCCGGCTAGTATGATTTAATAGACGGGCTAAGAAAAGCAGAGGATCAGAAGTCATTCCATTCCCCCTACCCTATGCTACCCAGTCGGGACACCTGCAGGGGTGCATGGAACTCCAGAAATGCAGCCCTGGTGGGTTCCCTGGGTATTGTTAGAGGCCACTACTGGGGGAGGACTTCCTTACTTTTTCTATGGCCCAGAAGTGCTTCCTCAAGGATAAATCGTAGCACCAGAATTATTCCTGGGTCAGGTGTGAAAAGGAGTCCGCAGCCTCAAATCATGAGTTAGAGTCGAGAGGCAGTTGGCAGCACTCAATGGAGGATGGAAGAAGGAAGAATTGCATATTATTATGATCGTTTACTTGTTGTTATGGCTGATTGCTAGAGAGAGAATTGTGAGAAGTGCTTTGTGAGAATAAAAATACTTATTTTATTCTAAAAATGTTTGGTGTATTGCTGTATCTTGGGTTTGGGGTTCAGTAGTACCTCCTTTTGGTCACATCATTTATTTATGTAGCACATTTACATACAAAAATTAGATCAGAATGCTTTACAAGAAGAAAGTAAAAGAGTAAAGAGCATTTTTAATGTTATTTAAAACAGGAAAATACTTTACTTTAAATGTCCAGCCTAGCAAAGATGGTCAGAGAAGAGAGGAAAACACAAAATCCAGCTGATGGGAACACAGGAGCAAATTAATCTCTGGTGATTCTAAGGGTAAAAGACTTCCCAGTACTCATCAGGACATCCTGACAGACATAAATATGTTGGTGATTATTGGATACATTCAACTAGCCTTGTGGAGGCTTCTTCATTCATTCTACCCATCACCACTGGTCAATACAACATACATAAGGTAGCAGTAGCGCAGAGTGCCACTACTGAATGCCAGTAGCAAATGAACAAACTAGTTATTAGTTGCTTGTCTATAGAAAAATTGGTTTGTGATAACTGAAATCCCCCTGGTTTGGTATATTAAAACAAATGGCTGCTTCACCAGTTCTTAAATGTCTCATTCTTGGAACAGTAAACAAGCAAGTGTTAAGGGATCTGAGACCCTAATTGATAATACAGGAGTACAGACATTCAAATATTCTATACAATTAGGACTGTGGTGGGCTGGCGCCCTGCCCAGAGTTTGTTTCCTGCCTTGCGCCCAGTGTTGGCTGGAATTGGCTCTAGCAGACCCCCCGTGACCCTGTAGTTAGGATATAGCGGGTTGCATAATGGATGGATATACAATTAGGAGTATTTTAAAATCAATTCTGAAGGACACTGCCAGTCTATGTAAAGATATAAGGACTGGTGTCATGTGTTTTAGATTTTCTTTTTAGTTAAATTTATTCCTGCTACATTCTGAAGAGACTGCAGCTGAGTTTTATCCTTCTTTCTTTTTTTTTTTTCTTTCTTTAGGTAATCCTATTAATACAGGAAAAAGCATGTGATATCTTTTCTGTGTCATACACTGGTATGATAAATCTAATTCTTGCAGTATTTTCTTAAACACTACTGTCTTTGTAATATGTTTAATACTACATTTTAAAATTTGGCATTGAATCCATGATACCTAGATTCTTGACTTCTAGCCATATTAGTAAAAACAGATAATCATACATGCTTCTAAGTTTTTCACTTTTTGTTTTTCAGCCAATTGAAAATTTGTGTTTCCTTGTTTAGTTTAATAAAATTATTCTTTGTTCAGTATTCTATTGAGATTATTTCTTTATACGTTTATTCTTGTTAGCACTAAACTGTTTCTGGCATGGAATAGCAAATTGATAAATGTCATGGCAATAAGGCTACTTTGAATCAGGAATCACTGGATCTGAGGAGTTAGTGTCTCAGAGTCTTCTAATGCTATTGACCAATAAATCTGGGTGTCGTATGCCTAGCTATTGGAATTCACCTTATATTTTGATATTGTGGAAACAAGATGGGTAAAGAAGGATTAGAGAACCAGGTTGGTAAACCAGATTTATTGGAAGTCATTTAACCCAAAACCAATGGACTGGAAAATAAAAACGGACAATAGGACTGTCTGTTCAAGGCAGAAAGCCTGACATGAGCCTGAGCTTTTTTGTGAAGCAATTAGTCAATTAAAACTGCTCTATCCAGGAGCAGAAAACTCTACAGCTGAGCTCATCACTAGGACTCCACTGCTCTATGTGATATCTTGTCAGGCAGTGCTTGGTCAAGTCTAACAGGATATTTAGGGTCTCCAGTCTTCCCTTTAATAAACTGTTTAAGCTGCTTAAGTCAGGAAGATGACTCTGAAGCCGAGAAACTACTTGAACTGAAATGAGCCCCTTGCCATATACCATCAGATTGTTAAACAAACAACAAAAATATTATTTATATAGCAAATTTTCCTACAAGTAATGTAGCTCAATGTGCTTTACAGGATGAAGAAAGAGACAAAAGACAAAATATAAAAATAACATTAGGCAATACTAATTAACATAAATTTAAAGTAAGGTCTGATGGCCAGAGAGGACAGAACAAACAAACTACAGATGGCTGGAGGAAAAAAAAACAAAATCTGCAGGGGTTCAAGGCCATGAGACCGCCCAGCCCCTTCTAGGCATTCTACCTAACCTCCGTGATCTCAATCGGTCCTCATGGTTTTCAGGCTTCACATGGAAGAATTTGATAATGATGGTCTTGTGGACCTCTGGCCTTCAATCCATCAACGTAGGGACAGCTTGGTGCCTTTATCGGGTGGTGGTGGCACAGATCACCACCACAGAAAACCGAATAAAGGACCGCACTATTAGGTTTTGTACTGCTGCTGTCATATTAGATTTTTCTACTATTCGTATGAAGTGTTTAGCTTTTTTTTTTTTTTTTTGTCAATTTTATGTTTTAGGCCTGGTCTGCATCTTATACTACTGTATGGCTTTGCAGATAACAAATAAAAACCTTATACCAATCAGCTCATGCTGGAATTTTCCGTTTAGTCAGTCATTTTCCGACCCGCTATATCCTAACACAGGGTCACGGGGGTTCACTAGAGCCAATCCCAGGCAGTACAGGGCGCAAGGCAGGAACAAATCCCCGGCAGAGCACACACACATCAAGTACACACTAGGGACAATTTAGGACTGCCAGTGCACCTAACCTGCATGTCTTTGGACTGTGGGAGGAAACCGGAGCACCAGGAGGAAACCCACACAGACACGGGGAGGACCCGGGAAGCGAATCCAGGTCTCCTTAGCAGCGGTACCACTGTGCCACCATGCCGCCCATTTTCCATTTAGGAAGCCCAAAATGCAATTGTAGAGGATATCAAAAATCTTGGGTCTTTTTAGCTTGATTTTCAGCTTTAATAGTACAATAATGTTTAAATGATGATTTACAGTCTTTAAATAGTGCATTGACATAGCAGTTTTTATTATCTAGATGTGCCATAATTGTATGAAGTGCCAGGGACATGGCACCTTCAGTGGATGGTTCTGATAATATGCATATTGAAGGTAGTTCAAGCTGTCTGCAGTATTCCATTTAATGTGCCCCAGCACCAGTGTTTCAATGCATATAATCACTGGTCAATAAATGGTGAGATGTTCCACTTTTGTTGTGTTTGTCATGGGTGTAACTGTTTTTCACTGAGAGGCATCTGCATACTACCAAAAGATAATGTTAAAAATGACTGAAAAACGCTTGTTTGCTATGGGCATGTGACGGGCATGATTACCAATAATGATGAGGTTGCTTATAGAGAAGCAATTTGCCTACTGACACAGTGGTTCCATGGCAACAGTCTCTCCCTTAATTTCAGTGAAATGAAAGAGTGATTGTAGACTTTAATATGCAGGAATCAAATCATATTTTCATCTGTGCTGGTGTAGATAATATGGATAAGATCAAGAGCTTTAAATTTCTTCTAGTCCCCATCACAGATGACCAGAGGTGGGCACAACAAGCAATATATATTGTGTAGGAGGTTCACCAAGACATTTACTTACTGGGGCATCAGTGAAATGCCCAGATGCCTCTGTGCTGATCATTTTCCACTTGTACATTGTAAATCCCTTAAAAATGGCTACATTATGTCCTGGAATGAAACCACAGTTTAGTTTTACCACCTGATGTTATGATGTATTATACGTAGATGAATGTTTATGTGGTAAACTGCACTAATTTCCATTTGACTCTCATTCTGTTTAGAATTGTTCTGTAGCTTTCTGCAGAATTGTTCTTTATAATCACATCTCTGAATTGGTCAGATCAGTTTTCGATTTTGTGGGCCCTTTATGAGTGTGTGTGTGTGTGTGTGGTGTGAGTGTGAGAGAGAGAATTAAATAAAAGTTAATTTTTAAAATCTCAGTTTAAGAAATTGTGTAGCTTGAAAAAAATTACTCTTGCATTTTTTTAAGAGAATGAATAGGGCATGAATTAAATTTTTGATAAAGTTTCCTCTTATTTAATACAAATGTAAGGTATTTTTGTAGGCTTGAAGGAAATTTCACTATGAGTTTTATAAAGAACTAGCAAAATACCCGCGCTTTGCAGCGGAGAAGTACTGCATTAAAATTTTTATTAAAAAGAAAATTAAACCTTTTTAAACTGAGGGAAAATATACCAATAATTATTTGTTAAGGATCTCTTTGTATGTTACGTTGTCAGTTTGGCCCTCCGGTTGTAATATGACCAAGCTGTGCGCTGAGCTTACTCTTGAGCATGTAACGTACAGTTGGCCATGTGAACAGTAATCTTGTTTCAAATCTCACAGCTTGGATTGCTGCTGTCATAATCGGTTTGAGTTTCATGGTTTGTTTCAATTACGACAGTATTTGTAGGACTTGTGTTGAAGTGACATTCGGCATCTGTCAAGCGTTGTAAGTATACAACCGGTTTCATCGATAACTTAACATCCAGCTTTTGAGAGTTTAAACATTCCTAAACATCAAAGTGTCCACTACTGAAATCGTCACCTGTCAATCTAAGATGTTTAAGAGGCATTGGCGGTTGTCGAAAGGTGTCAAATATTTGACTATTTCGGTACACATGAAAGCGGCAACCGAACAATTCAGCGGCAGAATTTATAAAGAATTTAGAATTTAAAACTATTACCTGTTTGTAATCACAGTGATCTGTGCTCTTCATTTTTGGCTGGGACTACTTTTAGAGGTAGATTTCTTATCCAAAAAAAAAACCACATTTCTTTGTAAGTATAGCTTTAGCATATATTTTTTCCAGGCTCATATATCACATGAGTAAGCAGTGTGTCTTGACCGCATATTATTTTTTGGTTTGTTTATGCAATATGTCCTCTATAGAAAATACTGTTTTTTCAGGTGTTTGGTTTGGGTTTTGTTATCTTGCAATTTTAGGAATATTGTAAGATTTCAAAAAAATATATAAAGGCCAAGATTGAAATAATAAGCTGTTGCTTACACTCCTCTATTCTAGTACAGATTAGTCATTTATCCAGAAGTGAGGTAACCTTATCCTGGTGAACTGGTCAGATTTTCGCCCATGGAAAAGAGAATAAAAATAGCACAAATTAAAAAAAAAAGTCCATGAACTGTTTAACACCCCAAAAGCATGGTCATGATATGTCTGAAAAATGACTAAAAGTTAATAACTGAAAGAAGATAATTTCAGACTAATAAATGTTAATGTATTTTTTAAATAAGTTTATCTCATTGTGAAGGAGTTTTAATTTGTTCTGCTTCCCTTTTATTTTCAAAAATATGCATGTGTTTCTGTTTTTCATTAGTGAGCTGGAAGAGTTGTGTTGGCTAATTAACTTTGTCAGCAGCATTGACATTTTGTAAACTAATACATATATTTTTGGTTGAATTATAGAGTCTGTGTGTGTTAGTGACTGAGGGAGTGAATGCATATGCAAGTGAGTGCACTGTGTGATGAACCTAATGCTCCATCTAGCCCTGGTTCTTGCCTTTTGTTCTGTGCTGCTGGGAGCTGGCCCTGCCACCCTGAATTGCATTGGTTGCCTGTGTGCAGGTCTGTTTGTTCAAGATTCAAAAAGTGACAATTCTTAATCTTTTGTATAAGAAAAATCCTAGACCTCACAAATGTCCTTTAATTTTCTAGACAGTTTATATGATAGATGTTTCTGTCTTCAAGCACAGTGACCAGATATGAACAGTAGAGTTCCAGAGGATTTTAAGAGCTATTTTTATGTTTCTGAGAAAGGTACATGATACTACCTTGGAATGCATTCATGTTCTTTAATTCATTCCTTTCGCCGGGGCAACATTCTAAGTAGCAAGTCCCATATGTCCCTTTCCCCAGCCACACTTACCAAGCCTTCCCAGGCCATCTTGACATGTAACCCTCCCAACAAGGTCCCTGGGTCTTCCCTAGTTTCTCCTTTCACCCAGTCGTGCCCATAACACCTTAGCAGGAAGGAATCCTTGGCAGATGCCTGACCCTCTTCAGTTGGCTTCTCTCCAAACCTCATGCCTGTGTTTCTCAACCAATCTCTTAAGAGTCCAGCTACCCTGTAGAGAAAGCTCATTTTAGGCAATCATATCTGCAATCTCATACTTACAGTCATTACCACAGCTCATGTCAATTGGGGAGGGTAAGAACATAGATCAACTCGGAAATCAAGAGCTTTCTCTTTCTTCACCACTACAGGTCAATTTAGTGACTGCATAACTGCTCCTGCCACCATGACCACCCTGTCAATATCACCATCCTTATTTCCCCTCACTCATGAACAATACCCCAAAATACAGTGTCAAGTTGGAGGTGTTTAAGTATCTCTCCTAGTACTTGGAAAGGACAGTCCCCCTTTTTTTCTATTAAGGACCATAGCCTCAGGTTTGGAGGTACTGTTACTCCTCCCTGCCACTTCACACTCAGTTGCAAACTGTCCCAGGGCGTGCTGGAGTTTAGAGCCAGATGAAACCGACAGGACCACGTCATCAGCAAAAAGCAGAGACACACTTTTAAGGCGTAAGCTTTCCCTGGGATGCTGAGCAGTATGTTCACCTGATAGTTGGGGCACACCCTTTTTAAAAATGGGGAAAACCAGTTTGCGACTTGAGGGGCACTGCTCCAGATGTCCATGCTCTATATATATATATATATATAATTTTTTTTAAATTTTTTTTTTTTAACACAATCCCTTTATTTCAGGGGCTCAAAAGTAATTGGACAGTTGACTCAAAGGCTATTTCATGGGCAGGTGTGGGCAAGTCCGTCGTTATGTCATTATCAATTAAGCAGATAAAAGGCCTGGAGTTGATTTGACGTGTGGTGCTTGCATGTGGAAGAATTTACTGAGAATGCGGTCAACGGAGCTCTCCATGCAGGTGAAAGAAGCCATCCTTAAGCTGCGAAAAACAGAAAACACACATCCGAGAAATTGCAACAATATTACAAGTGGCAAAATCTACAGTTTGGTACATCCTGAGAAAGAAAGCAAGCACTGGTGAAGTCAGCAACGCAAAAAGACCTGGACGTCCACAGAAGACAACAGTTGTGGATGATCGCAGAATCATTTCCATGGTGAAGAGAAACCCCTTCACAACAGCCAACCAAGTGAACAACACTCTTCCGGGGGTAGGCGTATCGATGTCCAAGTCTACCATAAAGAGAAGTCTGCATGAAATTAAATACAGAGGGTGCACTGCAAGGTGCAAACCACTCCTAAGCCTCAACAATAAAAATGCTAGATTGGACTTTGCTGAAGAACATCTAAAAAAGCCAGCACAGTTCTGGAAAAACATTCTTTTGACAGATGAAACCAAGATCAACCTCTACCAGAATGATGGCAAGAAAAAAGTATGGAGAAGGCGTGGAACAGCTCATTATCCAAAGCATACCACATCATCTGTAAAACACAGTGGGGGCAGTGTGATGGCTTGGGTGTGCACTGGGACGCTAGTGTTTATTGATGATGTGAGACAGGACAGAAGCAGCCGAATGAATTCTGAGGTGTTAAGAGATATACTGTCTGCTGAAATCCAGCTAAATGCAGTCAAATTGATTGGGCGGCGTTTCATGATACAGATAGACAATGACCCAAAACATACCTCTAAAAGCACCCAGAAATGGCTGAAGACAAAATGCTGGAGAGTTCTGAAGTGGCCAGCAATGAGTCCGGATCTAAATTCGATTGAACACTTATGGAGAGATCTCAAAGTTGCTGTTGGGAGAAGGCACCCTTCAAATCTGAGAGACCTTGAGCAGTTTGCAAAAGAAGAATGGTCGGAAATTCCAGTTGAGAGGTGGAACAAGCTTGTTGATGGTTATAGAAAGTGCTTGATTTCAGTTATTTTTTCCAAAGGGTGTGCAACCAAATATTAAGTTGAGGGTGCCAATAATTTTGTCCAGCCCGGTTTTTGAGTTTTATGTGAAATGTCAGATTTGGCTTTTTTCTTTGTTTTTTTGTGTTGTTCCAATGCACAAAAAGAAAATAAACATATGTATACCAAAAAATTTGTAATTGCAACAATTTTCTAGGAGAAATGGTGCATTTTCTGGGAAAATTCCAGGGGTGCTGATAATTTATATATAATATAAATTTCTGATGTTTCAGTCTTAACCTTCATTTCAGATCTAGAAAAATGTATGTTTATCATTTGTTGTGCTGCCTTCAGCTCCTTTACATACTGTAAAATACTATACTACTTTTATACTTTCCAAACCTGTATATACATAAAACAGAATTGTGTTTTTGTAGAATTGTTAATTTTAATTTTTTTTAATAAAGTTTTTTTCCTCAAACGCTTCATTTCTGAAGCCAGTCTTGCTTTGACTGTTTGCCAAGTGTTTTTCCTTTAAAATGGGCTTCTTTCAGAAATTCCTTTGTTCAGTATTCACATATTTTTGTCTGTGAATGTTGCTTGAGTTTTTTTCTGATGGAAAATGTAAAGATTTTGTTTAATTAAATTTCATTATGAATAACATTTAGTCTCCTATGACTCAAGGTCTTGTAAAGTAAAAACCTCGAAGTTGTTTGCTTACATAAAAATCAGAAAGAGGAACCTGACATGAATTTTGATTTGTTAGTTTGTCTACTTGCAACATTTCATATTATGTTGAAATATGATGACAGATCACTGTTTTAATTACTTTATTAGATTCATAAGGAATGTTACGTATTTTTAAGTACTCTGCTCTTTGTTACATTGGATTAAGTGTAGAAATTGTCAGTAAAGGCTAGTAGATGTTCATTTGCTGATGCCTTTCTGAAAGCAGCTTCTTGACTGGAACAGATAAATCAGTTAAACTGTAAATGGGACCCTCTTTCTGTTAAGGCCTGTAATGGGTTCATCATGACTGATGCATATTGTACTCTTGGTTTGTTTGGAGAATACTGTTTGGCCTCTGCTTCCCTACTTGAACGTTTGGGTAGTTAAAATGTTTTCTGATGCTGACCAGCCATCAAGTGACTGGTTTCTTTTTACACATTTCATTTTTTGTTTGTTTCAAACTTGATTGGTTTTGACTCCTCACATAATTGTGGAAGGGGCATTAAAGCTTTCTTAATCATAAATAGCATTTTTATGACCTCTCCTACATTATCAGAATGCATAATGTAAAACTATGCCAGCTATGATGTGCCTTCCATACAGTCTGTGTAGTTATGTACCCAAACTGGACAATGTTTCACATGCTAATTTCTATAGCACATTTACAGTTTTTACAACACCAATTTAGACTGAACTTTTAAGATTTTATTTGGTGTATTATAGAAACCAAACATGAATCAGTGCCTGCATTTTTCTATTCTGAAAAAATGCAAAGACTGCCTTTGTAGAGTACATACATTTTATCCGATTCTAATTTGTTCCTGAATAAAACGGGTTAAAAAATGACAATTTGTTTCTCAAAGATCATTTCTCGATATTTGAAATGTTAAAGACTGTGTCCCCAGGCCATCAGAAAACCTCTTACCAGTTTCCCCCAAAAAATCACTGAAACACACTTAGACACCTACAGTATGTAGTCATCAGCCCTTGATTTCTCTATCATGTTAAAACAGTTCTTGCCAGTTACCTAATTAAAAACTGTTGTGGGGTCATTTAATGGGAATGTTTCTCACACACTAGCTTACATTTGGGATATGAGAGAGAAACTGTGTCTTTAGCGTTTACATGTGGAGGGGAAGCTTGCCTTCCAGGCAGACCACCATGGTGAACTCTTCTCACAGCAAAATTTAGATATGATGTTGATGTGATTAAAGCAACTTCACTAACTCAGTTCAGTTGTTCTAATGTTTTTGCACTTTGGTTATAAAAACAATAAAAAAAAAAAATGTAAGGCTTACAGAGATAAATGTCGCCACTAAACAGATCTGTTGTGGCGAAGAGAGCAATGGCATAAAGTTAGCAAGAGGCAGCTCACAACACAGTGTCTACTGTATTATAAAAACCATGAGCTTAAATAAAATGGGATGACTGTATTATCACTTTGGCCAAACCAATTCTCCTAGCCATGAAATTGGACATCATAATAGTTGCAGCACAGTACAGTATTTTATTTTATTACGGTTTTGAACCCCATTAAGTGGTATATGATACATTGCTATAAGAGGTATATAAAGGACAGGACTGCCTAAGTAGCCCAGCTCTGACAACCATAAGTTTGTATTACCTAGGTCTCCTGTTAAATGGACTTTTTTGTTTTCCTCCTTAGCAAAATGGCTGCATGATTTTATTTACATTTTGCAAAAGTGTATGAATCCCAGTATTGATCTTTGACAAGATGCAGTCACAAAGTTGTTTTTTTTTTTTTCCCCCTCTTCTTTTCTAACAAATGCCAAGATGGTGATCTTCAATCAAGTAGTATGCCATGTCATTGAAAAGAAGGAGGAATGAAAATCTAACTGCAATAATTTATTCAAAGAGAAATGAACAGATGTGCCATTTCTGTCTGTGGAAAGATGAAGTACACCTATGGCTCTAATAACTGACATTCCCCGCATTTTGGCAGAAATAACCTTATATAGGCAACTGTCTGTCAGTATCTGATATTGACTGGAAGAAAAAGTTTTTCCCACTCCTCCACACGTAATTCTTTGGGCTGTCTGAGGGGTTTCTTGTGTGCACACCGTTTCAGTACCCCGCAGATATTAGATATGAGCGTTTTCATTCCAGGGCCCTCCATTTCTCTCTCTTTTTTTTTTTTTCCTCCCTGCCATTCCTTGGTGGATTTACCAGTATGTTTAGGGTCATTATCATGTTTCAAACTCCAGTTTCATCTTAGCTTCAGTCTTCTGCCAGATGGTCACACATTTCCCCAAACCCACTCTAGTACAATGGAGAGTTCATATAGGATTCTGTGATGCTAAGGTGCCCAGGCAAAGCACCCACAAGCCATAACATTTATACCCCCATACTTAGCATTTGGCCAAAAGAACCTGATACAAACTGTTGTCTTTGGTATTCTGCATTGTGGCCAAAGAACAATTTTTGCATCGCCTGTCTAGAGCACATTGTTCCAGAAGTCCTGGTCTTTGACTAGGTGTTCCTGGACAAACTTTTGTCTTGCTCAGATAATCTCTCAGGACAGCAAAGGTTTCCTCCTGGCACATCTAATTTGTACAGCCTACTTCTATTGGTGGACTCATGCTTTGACATCCGTAGCGGCAAGGGCAACATTTAGTTAATGGGAGGACATTTTGGGGTTCTTAGTGACTTCTTTTCATTATATTGCATTCCACTCTCAGGCTGAACTTGCTGTGACAGCCTGGCCTAGACAATGTGGCAGTTGTTTGGAATCTTCCCCAGCTGCTGTTGATCTTCCAGACAGTGGAGTACTTAATTTCTGATTGTTTGAAGATCTCTCTTCTTCATGAAGGACTTGGAGAGCTTTTTGGATCTAGGCATGGTCGACAACAAAGAGTAAACAAAACTAAATGTCTGAGGTTTAAATAACATAAGGTACTCCAAGATACTTTCTAGTGATTTTAATAATTTGCACCTGGTTCTAATTTTTAAGAATTTAAGGTAGTGATAAATGTAGGGGTGCACTTACTTTTTCCACATATGAAATTTGCAGTTATGTTTATTAAAATTATACAATATGCTTCAAAATATAAATGTGGCATGGTGTTTATCATGTTGTTTATATACAGATAACTGTTCAAATGAAAATGAAATTTTATGTCCATGTTTTTTAAAAAAAAAAAAAAACATTCAGTTCCATGGGGTGTATTGTACATGTTAGTAATGTGTGCTTTTGTATACAAGTGTTGAAAGACTATGTACAGCGCATCCGGAAAATATTCACAACGCATCACTTTTTCCACGTTTTGTTATGTTACAGCCTTATTCCAACATGGATTAAATTCATTTTTTTCCTCAGAATTCTACACACAACACCCTATAATGACAACATGAAAAACGTTTACTTGAGGTTTTTGCAAATTTATTAAAAATAAAAAAAATTGAGAAAGCACATGTACATAAGTATTTACAGCTTTTGCCATGAAGCTCCAAATTGAGCTCAGATGCATCCTGTTTCCCCTGATCATCCTTGAGATGTTTCTGCAGCTCAATTAGAGTCCACCTGTGGTAAATTCAGTTGATTGAACATGATTTGGAAAGGCACACACCTGTCTATATAAGGTCCCATAGTTGACCGTTCATGTCAGAGCACAAACCAAGCATGAAGTCAAAGGAACTGTCTGTAGGCCTCCAAGACAGGATTGTCTCGAGGCACAAATCTGGGGAAGGTTACAGAAAAATTTCTACTGCTTTGAAGGTCCCAATGAGCACAGTGGCCTCCATCATCCATAAGTGGAAGAAGTTCGAAACCACCAGGACTCTTCTTAGAGCTGGCCGGCCATCTAATTTTGAGTGATCGGGGGAGAAGGGCCTTAGTTAGGGAGGTGACCAAGAACCCGATGGTCACTCTGTCTGAGCTGCAGAGGTCCTCTGTGGAGAGAGGAGAACCTTCCAGAAGGACAACCATCTCTGCAGCAATCCACCAATCGGGCCTGTATGGTAGAGTGGCCAGACGGAAGCCACTCCTTAGTAAAAGGCACATGGCAGCCCACCTGGAGTTTGCCAAAAAGCACCTGAAGGACTCTGACCATAAGAAACAAAATTCTCTGGTCTGATGAGACAAAGATTGAACTCTTTGGTGTGAATGCCAGGCGTCACATTTAGAGGAAACCAGGCACCATCCCTACAGTGAAGCATGTTGGTTGCAGCATCATGCTGTGGGGATGTTTTTCAGCTGGAACTGGAAGACTAGTCAGGATAAAGGGAAAGATGACTGACTGCAGCAATGTACAGAGACATCCTGGATGAAAACCTGCTCCAGAGCGCTCTAGACCTCAGACTGGGGTGACAGTTCATCTTTCAGCGGGACAACGACCCTAAGCACACAGCCAAGATATCAAAAGAGTGGCTTCAGGACAACTCTGTGAATGTCCTTGAGTGGCCCAGCCAGAGCCCACACTTGAATCTGATTTGAACATCTCTGGAGAGATCTTAAAATGGCTGTGCACCGACGCATCCAATCCAACCTGATGGAGCTTGAGAAGTGTTGCAAAGAGGAATGGGCGAAACTGGCCAAGGATAGGTGTGCCAAGCTTGTGGCAGGCATCATATTCAAAAAGACTTGAGGCTGTAATTGCTGCCAAAGGTTGATCGACAAAGTATTGAGCAAAGGCTGTGAATACTTAGGTACATGTGATTTCTCAGTTTTTTTATTTTTAATAAATTTGCAAAAATCTCAAACATTTCCTCATTTTGTCATTATGGGGTGTTGTGTGTAGAATTTTGAGGAAAAAAATGAATTTAATCCATGTTGGAATAAGGCTGTAACATAACAAAATGTGGAAAAAGTGATGCGCTGTGAATACTTTCCGGATGCACTGTACCTCTTTGTGGCTGTATGTTTCTAAATCTGTTTAAGCACTCTGTTTTCTGCAAATAGCACTACTGTATACTGTATAAAACGGTAAGAATAAATTGAGCTGAACTGACATTTCCTACATTTTATTTACTAGTTAGTTATTTCTCAAGTTAAACATATTTATGCTAAAAATGATACAGTTCATTGGAAGAAAAACACATTTTGTAACTAAAAGTTGTTATTGAGGCAGTTGAAGATGCCCAATAACTATAAAATCATGTGTAAACAACACAGGATAGAAGAAATATGTCATTTTTAGATCTCATACTTACAGTAGCAGGCCATATGCACACACAACTAATCCAGTCTAATGCTTATTTTTATGTTTATTTCAACTTGATGATAAAAAGACTTTGGGTTTGTGAAAGGAACTCTATAAATGCAACTTAATATAATATTTGCTTCATGTTGCTTTCAATGTAAACACTGTGTTTCGGTAATATAGAGTTCAAAATAAAACAGAAGTGTTATGAAAAAGATCAGTTTGCTATAAACCGGTAGAAAGCTCAGTTTTAACCTTTTATTGATTTTTGTCATATGTTATACTGACTGTGGTACACACATTAGAAGAAAAATGGTAACACATTTTTACATGAGGAAAATAAGTGTCCTAGAAATTTCTAATGGTCTGTATGTGGTAACTTACACTTTCTGCTGCCATCTAGTGACAAAGTAAAGTAATATGTTTTGGCAAATCACCTTTTTTAGATGTAGAGAGAGAGTGAGATAGATAGCTGTAGAAAGAGAGAGAGATGCCAAGTAACATCCAAAACAGCTTATGAATTGCATTTAGAGAGTTCAAGATTTTTAACCTTTAAGTGAATTTTAGTTGATGGTCAAATTTCTTTGTTCAAGTTCCAGTGTGTTTTATTTGTGTATAGTACAGTGAAATACTAACTTGCATTGTCTCCTTAGGATAATGATATCAGTGCAGTACCAACAGAGACACACAAAAACATATATACACAAAAAATTATACAACATTTGTTTATATACAGTGTGTGTAATATATTTAAAAGGATCGACATTAACAGTGGCCAGATTACCATTGGCCACCATTTTAATGTAAATGGTAAGCAATATTTGGCCAGTGGTCACCAAGAATATCAAACAATTTAGTGATGCGCCTTTTTTCAGCAGTGAATCAAAATTAGCAGTTTTTGCTTATTATGTGTAATCAGCAGATTGTAATATAATTTACCAATCCCTACTCAGTTTTATGATGAAAGTAAAATGTACAGTAAGCTGCACTCGTACTTTCTGCTCCTGTTCTACCTTTATGTGGATAGAGCAAGTTGGAAGGTATAACAACAGGTTTTTGTGTGAGAGGGTGTGAACTACTTGTGCATAAAACAGGAATATTAAGTCGACTTTAGCTTTGAGAAACAATTTGAAAGGACTAAAAAAATCCCTTGGGACTCATGACTGCCACAATATCTCTGCCATGTGGAAGTCTGTGCAAGTGTGTGAAGATGAAATATATACTAACTGGAACATGTACTAAGTAAAAGTGAGCCATGATGGAATTTAAATAAAGGTGTTTAGCAGTACAAATGTTGAAAAAACATTTAGGATTACATTATACAGCTAATTACACTGACTCTCAACAACTTTATTTATATGAAAGGTAAAACATCTTTCTTTTGACTTTTTTTTTTTATACTACTTTTTGATTGCTTCTCCAAAGTGTTTAAGTTTTCATAAAACTTAATTAAAAGCAATATATTTCACTATATTTATTATTTAGTTTTGTTAGAATACAAAATGCAAGTATAGTTATTTTAGAAACCCGATACTGGAGTAAGTAAGAGAAGTGTTAGATTTTTTTTTTTTTTTTTAAATATATATACAGTAATCCCTCTTCGATTGCGGGGGTTGCGTTCCAGACCCTCTACTGCGATAGGTGAAAATCCGCGAAGTAGAAACCATATGTTTATATATTTTAAGCCCTTATAAACTCTCCCACACTGTTTATAAATATTCCCTGCAGAGTTATACAGCATAATCCCTTTGTATTCTCTTAGATATTAGGTAAGATTCTTTGAAATTATGTATATAAACACACTGTTTATATACAGTATAACATAAATATTATTTTAAATATATCGAGTGTCTCCGATATCACATATGTTACAGCCATTACGATAGACAGGCCACCAGCAATAAATACGTACAATGCAAGAAACATTGTATACAGTAAATGTGTGTACAGTGACACTAAACGTACGTACATGTACTAAGTACTGTAAGTAGAAAATTAATTATGGTTACTCACCAATAATGACACGATGACTTGTCCGATAACAATGAGTTTAATTTTACTGCACAACAAAGGAGAGCGTTACAGTTCTTCCAAAGGAGCCTCTTCAGGTGATTGTGTAGCACTGCCATTGTTCTTCTTCTGGCAGTCTGCAATCAAAATCCCTAAAGCAGATTCCATCCAGACTACTGCCTTATTACATCCACTTTCAACTCGTTTTGCACCCTGGTTAAAAGGACACTGCAGCCGTAGATCTTCTATTCCTGTCCTACTTTTTAAATAAAAAGAATCGTAGCCTCATTAATGCTGTGATGGCATCCTACAGCGGTGTAGCTTTTCCCTTCCTTCAACAAATGCAAAACATTTACCTTTTCGGCAATCGTTAACATCTTCCGTTGGCGCTTGGGCACGGCCCCTGAAGCAGTAGCAGTAGCAGGAGCAGATCGTTTTGGAGCCATAATGAAGGGCTTGACAAAGATAAACACAAAAGAGAACAAAAGTTAACTCTTTACACAGCGAAAAAACCTGGTTAACACTACATTCAGCACACAGGAACTTAACTGTGTGCTCTGATTGGTTAGCTTCTCAGTCATCCGCCAATAGTGTCCCTTGTATGAAATCAACTGGGCAAACCAATTGAGGAAGCATGTACAGGAAGTAAAAAGACACATTGTCCGCAGAACCCTTGAAGCAGTGAAAAATCTGCGTTATATATTTAGTTATGCTTACATATAAAATCCGCGATAGAGTGAAGCCGCGAAAGTCGAAGCGCGATATAGCGAAGGATTACTGTATACTGTACATACAGTAATCCCTCCTCGATCGCGGGGGTTGCGTTCCAGAAACCATAGTAGAAACACGAAGTAGAAACCATATGTTTGTATTGTTATTTTTATATATTTTAAGCCCTTATAAACTCTCCCACACTGTTAACATTATTACCCTCTAGACATGAAATAACACCCTTTAGTCAAAAGTTTAAACTGTGCTCCATGACAAGACTGAGATGGCAGTTCTTTCTCACAATTAAAAGAATGCAAACATATCTTCTCTTCAAAGGAGCGCCTTCAGGAGCAGAGAATGTCGGAGAGAGCGCTCGCTAAGAAAAGCAAACAATCAAAAAATCAATACATGCTTTTAAGTATGCAGAAGCACCGCGATAAAGCGGCATTTTGTAGAGAAGCGTCCGTTTCTTCTAGGCAAACGGCCTCTGTGCAAACAGCCCCTCGGCTCACACCACCTCCGTCAGGCAGAGAGAGTGAGAGAGAAGCAAACAATCAAGCACCGGCGCGAAAAGCATATCTTGTATCATTTAGGAGGTTTAGTTAATATATAATGCGTGCTCTGATTGGGTAGTTTCTAAGCCATCCGCCAATAGCGCCCCTTGTATGAAATCAACTGGGCAAACAAACTGAGGAAGCATGTACCATAAATTAAAAGACCTATTGTCCACAGAAAGCCGCGAACCAGCCAAAAATCTGTGATATATATTTAGATGTGCTTACATTTAAAATCCGCGATAGAGTGAAGCGCGATATAGCGAGGGATTACTGTATATTTAAAAAAAAAAAAAGTTGAGCAGACAAACACAACACACACACTCATCTGCTGTTATTTTACATCACAACAGGCAGAGGATTGTTACATATTGCAATTTATATGAAAATATAAATATGACTTTCTATGACTATGTTTACTATAAAAAAATGTGTATATTGTTAAAATAAATAATGCTGAATTTCAATCCATTTCCAAACCCACTCATCCCAAGCAGGGTCATGGTGAAGCTTGTAGCTTTTCCCAGCAATTATCGTGCTGAAGACGGGAACAATCCCTGGAAAGGGTACCAGTTCATCACAGGAGGATCACACAAACACATTCATACGGACCAATTTAACAATGCCAATATCACCTAAACTGCATGTCTTTGCAGTTAATGGATGGTTTACTGGTAGTGTTATTTATTTATTTAGTGTTGTCTTCTGTTAGCAGGTTGACAGACCTAATTCTCCAGGATCTGCAGTCCTCCACTAACCTAACTATGATTTGGCCATTATTCCTTAATCGTGACTGCTTTATGATGTCTTCCATCCAGGTTGTTCTTGGCCTTCTCCTATTTCCTCTACTTCCATCTATTCTTCCCTCTAGAATCGTCATTGTTGGTTTTCTTCTTGAACCACACACATGAGGTGTACATCATCTTTCCTAATGCTATGTGCTTCAGGAGAATGCTTTACTGTATGCATTCTCTTTAAGACTTCTTCAGTAGTTACTTTCTGTGCCCAGCTTATTTTCAGTATCTGTTGATAGCATCATTACTCAAAAGCATTTATCCTGCTTGTTGCTTTGCTGCCATAGCACAGAACCAAGAAAATGCAGCATTTCTATATTTTTAGGCACAAATTTAGGTCTCCTGTCTTCAAGTACTTTTGTTTCCAGAAAGCACCCTTTCCTTTGCCAGTACTTACCTTTTATCTTTTGACTTCTTCGCCCCCCAATGCCTATCCAACTCCCTAAATAGTTATATTTATCAACTTGCTGCAACTTTTCTCTGTAAATTATGATGTTCCCCTTATTAGACTCCTTTCTTGAAACTATCATTACTTTTTCTTTAGGTTTAGCTCCATACTATACCACTTTCTTGTATTTACAGTTTTTCTCGATTGGTTTGGCTCATTTCTTGAAACAGAAATTACATTCTTAAAACTATAAGATCATTTGGCCAAACAGTCTTACAGTTCTGCAACATTACAGCTCACTAGCAAAAGGTCATATCTTTCCCAAAACTGTTCATACATGCTTCAAAATAGATTCCTTTCCCATATAAAGAGTCAGTACCATCAAAATGTCAAAGATCTTTCTCAATTGCGTTGGCTCATTTGCATTCACTTAGTGCGTTTTCCAAAATAACCTGGATGGTTTAGCACAACACCATGGATCACCTGCAAAAGCTCGTATCTCTCCCAAAATAGTTTACCCATGTGTCAAAACTAAATTCCTTTCCCATTTAAATAGTTAGTGCCCCAAAATGCATCGTCCCTTTGGGCATCGTGTAAGCACTGCAAGTCAAAATGCCTAGATGTTTTGTCACTATGGCAGAGGTCTAGCCAACAGAATACAATTATGTATAAAACTGAAAAAAGGATTTTACAGTAAGAGCAGCCTCCAAAGTTTGACATCAGACACACTGCACTCCTACTTCCAAGGAAATTGTAATCATTTTATTGACACACATAAAGTAACTTCCATACATTAGAGTACATAAAATGTATACAGTATTCTGTACATGTACGAAATATAAACACAAACAAAAAACAAGAAAAATTATATCTAGCCTACAGTAGGGCTTACAGTAAATAAAGTTTCACAACTAAGGTAACTTTCACTGGTTGTTGTCGCCACCGTCCCTCTCCTGGCCACCATCCTCATCCTCCTGGCCATCCACGCTGCTCTCTGTTTGGCCATAGATTCTCATCCACATCGCAGCGGATATTTTCCCTTGCGATGCAGCGAGGAAGAAACGGCGCAATGTCTCAACCATCCCCTACACTGATCCCCTGTAATGTCCTCACATGCAGCATCCATTGCATGGAGCAGGGATCTCTGGTCTTGAGCCTGATGTTCATAGACTTTCCACCTCCAAGCGGAAAAAAATTCCTCAATGGGATTAAGGAAAGGAGAGTATGGTGGTAGTAGCTCCATGAGCATCCTTGGATGGGTGGTGAACCAGGCCCTGATGAGCGCCCACGGTGGAAATTTACATTGTCCCACACGATCACATAGTGTGGTAGGTGAGGCCCTTCGAGACCTCTCTCATTTTCTGGGACCAGATGTGTATAAAGACGGGCCAAGAAAATGAGGAGCTTTGAGTGTTATATGGGCCTAACTGGGGATGTGTGTGGCCACACCATTCTCAGATATGGCAGCACACATTGTTAAATTGCCCCTCGCTGGCCTGGGACATCCACCGTGGCCCGCTGACCAATGATGTTACGCCACGTCTGCGGCCCTTGGCCAGGTTGAAACCAGCCTCATCGACAAATACAAGGATGTGAGATGTTTCATTCCCTTCCAATGCCATTATTCTCTACAATAGAGTAAAAAATCAAATCAGTCATATAGAGGAGTCATACACAACAGAAATAGAAAATTACATGGGATTGTTCTATGTTCTCCTCCACAAGTTCAATATAGCCTGCTACTGGCCACTACTCCAGTGGTTCCAAACCTGGGGTACAGGCCTATGCAGAGGCACTGCAGGGAGTATTTGACACAAAGAGGGAGAAACACTGTTGCAGTTTTAGGCAAAATGCTGTAGTCAGATAAAGCTGGATTCTAAAGGTAAAGAGGATACTGAAAACCAAACAAATTGGGAACCACTGCTTACTGTAATGTTACTATAATAGACAACCAATAACTGACTTACATGCACATACTGGTACGCAGCTCTTTCACTCTGTCAGAATTCCTCTCAAATGGTACCCTGTAAATCTGCTTCATGGTCATCTGATGCTTCTTCAATACCCGGTCTATTGTGGAGATGCTGATAGAGTTGACATTTTGGAATATGGCATTGTCTTGAAGGATTGCATCACGGATCTGTCTCAAAGTGAGAGCATTATTTGCAATCACCATGTTACAGATCTCTTGTTCTTGTTGTTCATTGAGAAGTTTTCTTCTGCCACCCATGTGAGGTTGTCGTCCAATCCTAGACGTAGAAGTCAAAGGACAACACTGTATGACAATTGTAATGTATGCCGTATTTGTTACAGAATGAGTTACTGTACTGTAACATCATATTGCAACATCACATTGAGGTAATATATTACAGTACTGTAGGCCTACACACACACACACGGAATGAAGAGTTTATACATGTCTTGCTTTACAGTATGCACAGTACTGTATACTGTAATGACTCCATCATTGACTGAGTACATACCTGTTTTCCCTCGAAAGGTTTGGATGATGGAGGAGACAGTAGAGCGAGGCACATTAGGCTGCACTCGGCCCAGCCTCTGCCATTGTCAGGCGATGGTTAACCACATGGTCTACAATTGTGGCCCGAATCTCATCCGGGACAGCATGGTGTCTTCGTGCTCCTCGGCCTCTTCCCCCTATTCCACCACCACGCATCCTCACTCCTTCCTCCTCCTCCTCTTCTTCTCTTCCTCTTCCTCTCCTCCTCCTCCTCCTCCTCCTCCTCCTCTTCTTCTTCCTCGAGCAGGAGGTTGCCCTTCTTGATTTACTTGGTGAGGTACCTCCATGTTCAAATGGTACTGGCCCTAGCCAAGCTCTATATATACACGTTTGGCAGCATTCACAACAATAGACAGCACCTGTCAGGTAACTAAACAAACTGTTTGGTTGGTCATCTGAGATGTGGGAAACTCCTCCTTCGTTGGTCAAGTTCTAATTTCACCTGATTGTCAATTACTGTCATGAATTTATCAAATGTTCCAAGAAATTCATATATGGTGTTCATGGTATTATGTTCTTGACTAATTTTGACAATTGAACAGACTATTGTGCATATGATGACTTACACGATGAAATCATGCTGACATGTTTTGGAGAGAACAACCATTAGACTGAGAATCAACTAATCAGTTTAGATCAGCAAGATCTATTTATTTGGAAAATGTGCTAAATGTGGGCTTATTGTGCTAACTGCAGGCTACTTGTACTTAACCATTTGCAAAGATGCACTGAGACACTTGAGACATGTACTAAGGCATTTGCAATTTGATGAAATCAATGAGAAATGCCATTCTGTTGTGAACATTTGCAAGGTGGTTTGGAGATCTGTCCATGTTATTTTGAGAATGTCATCTCGGTTTCAAGAAATGAGCCAAACCAATCGAGAAAAACTGTAATACAGCCTGCAACAGTTGCTCTAGATTTTCTTCAGCTTTCTGCCAAAAATGTGGCGTCCTCTGCATAGTTTAAATCCTTAATCTTGACTCCATCCTAGCCTTCAAGTGCTTACATCATAGGATATTCACTATACAGATTGAAATGTACTGGCGACATGGTGTATCCTTGGGAAACTACTCTCCTTATGCTGAAGTCCTGTGAGGTTCTTTCTTTAGTTCTTACACATGCCCTTAATCTCCAGTAGTTGTTCTTTATTAGCCTTCTTTCTGTCTCTGGTATTCCTTGGTAGTAACTCTATTAACTTGTGATACTCTGTTGAAAGCCTTCTTGAAGTAAATTTAGCACATATGTATACTGTTTGTCTTTGTTCAGCTCCATTGTTCTTTCACAAATAGTTTGCATTGCAAGGATGACATCTCTGATACTTTTTCCCCCCGTTTTTTTTTATATCCTCTGTATGATCGGTTCAATTCCATTTTTGATAAATTAAGTATGAATTTTAGAAATATGGAATATCACACTAATCCTTAGATGGTAAACGTTCGGTAATGAGATGAATAGGCATTTGATTAAATCTTCCAACACCTTGCTGTAGAGTATATCATATTTCCACATTTTTTCATGACCTGTATTTCTTTTTTTCCACATTGCTATAATAACTCCCCAGGGATTCCATTAATCCCTTCTGCCTTTTTTTCTCTCCATCTGCTTTTTTGGTAGATAGCTTTTGCTACTTCTGCTTATATCTACACTTCTAAATGTGTGAAATGCATATATGAGAATAGTATATATGTCATTTTTAAAAGTATATTTTGAGCACCATTTTGGGTAGTATACCTGAATCTCATTGTATGTGTTATGCAATGACAATAAAGAAATCTTATGTATTCCTTCATTCTGCACTTGCTGTGTGTCTGTCTGTTTCTTCCATTTTTTCCCTCTACAGGAATGGTTTACTCTTATTCATTTTCTTTAACATGATTCATAGATTTGTGACCACAGGTTTTGGTCTAGGCTATAATCCATTCCTGGCCTTGTATTGCTTTTCGTTATGCAATTCTTTTATCTGCAGTTAACTGCTATGAATCAGCCTTATTTTTCATGAATTGGTCCAGTGATGTCCATGTATGTTGTGATTGCTCCTTCTGTTGAAACCAGATGTTTGTCAAAGCCAGTATGTGTAGTCTGCAGAAATCAATAAGCCTTTCTCAGTTTCTGTTTTCTTTCTTCTAGCAATTAGGTCCAACAATTGTTCCTTTCCGTTGCTTACCCACTTTTGTGTTTTAAATCCTTCATAATAATTAGGCATTAGTTGTACAATGTTTGGGTTTTCACAATGGTGTTAAGTTCATTGTAAAATAACTCTTTGAACACCTCATCCTCCTACTCTGTAAGCATAGATCTGGACAAGCATAACTGGCGTTGGCCTTGTCCTACTTTTGATCTTAATTGTAATATGCATAATTCTTTCAGATAATATTTGTATGATATCAGCATTTTTTGTACCCTTTCTCCCATAATTATTGCTACGCCTCTTTCTTTCTTTCAGTCTGAGAAGATCTCTTTATTTGGTGTTTCCATTAGATAGTCTGGTTGCTAAATCTTTAATCTTAACAGGTTTTTGGCAATTCCAGCACATCTAGTTGTCCATCATTCATCTCTTGAGTCGCATTTGCAAGCTTTTGTGCTGAACCCAACAGTCACAGGATAATGGTATCAACACAGTCCTTCTACTAAACCAAGTCAGGTCCCCTTTTTGAGGTGGGCTCTCTTTTGCCAAGAGTGATTTTGTTTCCATCCTGAGTCATGATATTTAGTATGGGGACAAATACATGACTTGATGCCCCAGAACCATTGCATGGAGCTGTATAGACCTTTTTCTCATATATATTGGGTCCTGATCCTCTTCCATCCATCATCAGCAGCAGTTGATACTTGGTGATGTATGATTGAGTGCTTCCTGGCAATGTATTCCTCCACTTGCTTAGATGAAATAGACTGCTTTAGCAGGCAATCTGCCACCTTAGTCATTGCCACCTTGCCACCATGATGAGGTGGAGGGTGAATTTTTAGAAAGGGTGGTAGTTTTAGACTTATTTAAGCAGTTTGTTTTCATGTATTTGTGCATTGTATACATTTATGCAGGACTATTAAACGGATTGTACTGTGTTTAGCGCACAAATTGTATTTGGTGCACTTTAAGTAAATGAAGGATGAAATCTTTAAGTCTTTTGAGAAAAACAGTCTTGCACTTTAAACTTTAATTGCTAAATACATTTATAGACAATTGCTCAATAAAGTGGATTATACAGCCCCAATCCTCATAGGCTACCTTTCACCAAACCATGTGAGATAAGAAATGGGTGTGTACAGAGCTGGAATTCTGACATGTTAAGTGATAACACACATATATATATCTCACACACACACAGTGGAACCTTAGTATACGTCCTTAATTCGTTCCAGACCCTTGGACTTATACCAAACAGGCCGTATACCAAACCAATTTTTCCCATAAGAAATAATGGGAAAATGATTAATCTGTTCCCATGGGAAAAAAAAAATTCTATTGCTATTGGCATATTATACATTAATGGGGTTGTATAAAATAATTTAAACACTGCTTAATACTAAAATACATAAATACAAAAGCAATTAGATGAAATAAATGAAAATTTTACCTCACTTTACTTTTTAATAACATCTTTGTTTTTCATAATCGTAGGATACCGTCGTTCTCGGCAAACGGTATGCAACAGCCATGTCCCGGATACGCATGCCACCTTCATACTTTTCAACAATCAATTTAAATTTACATGAAAAAAACACAAAATCACGTTGTGACGATGCAGGTTTGCTGTATGCTACCATCTGCTGCTGGGGAGCCCTTGAACCCTACACCATCGGTAATGTGCCTCACTGCTAACCTCATCGGTAAAGCAAGGGGATGGTGAAAAAGTGCAAAGTGCTTTTATTAAAGCAATTAACAAAACAAGGTGTTCAAATTAAAGTGCAGTCTCCAAAGTTCCAATAAATAATCCATAAAATCAGAAGTGAAACGTGGAGGTTAAAAACAATAGAAAAAGTCTTCTTAAAAACAACGAAGTTAAAATAGAGCAGGAAGCATTCTTTAAAAATAAAAAAAAACAAGAAGCCGCCCGGTGCCTTGTTACCTGGCAGCCCCCCTGCTTCCTTTCTTTTTACTCCCCTTCAAGCCAACTCGCGCTTCTGTTTATCAAGATAAACAGCCCTCTCTCTCTCACTCAACCTCCCGTACGTTTCTTTTTACTCCCCTTCAAGCCGACTCGTGCTTCTGTTTATCAAGATAAGCAGCCCCAGGAACAATCATGAATGCGGATGGTCCCTCACAAGTGCACTTTGGTGAGAAACGCCCACATTGCTAATCGCCCTGACAACCTTCAGCCACATAACCACCACGCCCCCTCACCAAGCTGCGAGCGTGGTGATTATTTATTTTAAAGCTGGACTTTGACAGGAGCTGTGGACCCGCTATATCACACACGTGAAAGTTCACAGAGAGTTATAGCGCGGGTTGTTCACTGAATGCTAGCAACTGGCGCACTAACGCCCGTCAGAAGTCGTGGCTTTGTCTTGAGAGAGGTAAACAAGGTTAGCACGCGAGTCGTATTCCAGGACGTATACCAAGTTGGACTTATTCCAAAGCAGACGTATACCAAGGTACCACTGTGTGTGTGTGTGTATATATATATATATATATATATATATATATATATATATATATATATATATATATATATATATATATATATATATATATATATATATATATATATATATATATATATATATATGGAAGAGAAGGTCTGTGATACGGTTTGCATATTAGCAGTTGGAGATCCACAAAGGGAGAAAATGAATCACATATCATAAAGTAGTTTTTATTCCTGAGCTTTCAACCCCTACCAGGGGTCTTCATCAGAGGATAATGCTTAGACTTACAAGAATCAAAGGCAATATATAGCAATACCTTACGGGTTGAGGTTGTTGGGAGTAAAGTCTTGTTTATTAAGAATAAGTTCTTCATAAGTTTGTATATGCTGGATTTATGTCCAAGTGTCTGTTGATGGCGTTCTCATTTGATAACCAGGATTCAGCCAGCTCTCTAGCACTTTTATTATTGGCTTTAAATTTTACTTGTACATCGTCCCAATTAAATGTATGTCCTGTTGATTTAGTATGCTTATAGATCAATGACAGTGCGTCCTTTCTTCTGATGGCGTTGCGGTGTTCCTGTATACGTGTTGCGATTCTTTTTGAAGTTTGTCCTATGTATACCGCTGAGCACAAACTGCATGGAATGTTGTATACTGCGTTTAGTGTTTCTGCTGTCGATTTCTTGTTTTTGGCATTAAAGAGGACCGTGCGCAGATTGTTCATGGGTTTGTGTGCTATTCTGACACATGTCTGGAACAGAAAGCACCTGGTTACTAGTAATATCCTGTGTAGCATTCACTCACAGAGTGCTTTATGCTCTTAAACTAAGCTAATGCCATATCGGGAGGTTATACAGCCAGTGGAAGGTGGACTCTGCCATGAACATGTAGAAGATGGAACAAATGGAGTCATCTGAGGAAGTAAAGGTAATGGTGAGCCTTTTTGAGCCAGTTTATAAGTAATGGTCACTCCACAAAATTTAAAGCTTCTGACACAATTATCTGCATCCCCTTTGATGTAGATGGGAGAGCTTTCTGCTTTCTTACATCGATGGCCAGCTCCTTAGCTTTGCTGACATTAAGGATGAGATTGTTGTCCTTGCACCACTTAAATCTCTTATGTGTAAGCTTTGTTGACGATCAGGCATATGACAGATTTGTCACCAGCATATTTAATAATGGACTTAGAGCTGTATTTGGTCAAGTAGTCGGAGGTGTGCAAGTAGTACAGAAGGGGACTAAGCACACTACCCTGTGGAGTTCCTGTGATGGTGGTCAGTATAGAGGATATGATGCTGTCAATCGACACATTTTGCTCCACTGTGACTGTTGAGATTGATGTGATTCATTTCATCAGTGATTGCAATGAAAAAGTAGGAAGAGAGACATGGTTTGAATCCACTAAAAGTGGGGGGATCAAATAAAAGTTGTAAACATCAAAACTGTTTGTACAGTTAGTCATTTAAAATATTCTTGTATTTTGTTGGCAAAAAATGTGCTGATGAAATGTTTATAGATAATCGAGTCTCCCAAAATGATGACAGTGATACCTTCCAAATGTGCAGATTCTTCTTTACTAATATCCCTAGGCAGCAATTTCAGTGCAATTTTAGCATGAGCATATGGAAATTATGAATAGCAGCAATTCAATTTACTTTGAGTTCTCTGGTAGGAGAGCTGGCAATTTATCATTAAAAGGTTCAAGTCTGGTAAGCAGCATTGTTGTAATTACTGTGTTTGCACACCATGAAATTTTGGCAAAAATACCCCTTTGCTCCTGCTATGCAAAGTACTCCAATTTGAAAAGAGTTAAAGAAGTGATATAGTGCAATGGAATTTGGTGGGGTTTTTTTTTTGTTTTTTTTTTCTTCCATACATTTTCCTAAAGGTTAAATGTACTGCAGTCAATTACCTCTCTATTGTATTGATACTGTCTGTCTATGTTTTTCCATCTTATGAAACAGTGATTTCACATTAGCAGTGGTCTGTTAGGTCTGTGTTCTATCTTCATTTTTAGCTCTGCCCACAACATCATATTTTTCGCTCTAGTTGTACTGGATACACATGCTGGTACATGTATCTTGAATGTTTCACAGGATGGGAAACCAAAGGAAAGTTGAAGTTATTTCTTGATGATGACATGATTGCAAGAATGGTTGTTGAGATGAACAGTGCAGGGTAAATGACATAACACCAAAGCAGTTTTCCCATTCACTCAAAAGACATATTTTAACAGTATATATGGTATTAGAATCATCATTATCATTATATTATTCACCATCATTATTATTGTTTATATCATTATTTACATTTTTGACTTTGTGCTTTTAGTGTTTTGCACGTTTTACAGTAGTAGGATGAGATTTAATAATGTCATTTTTCAAGCCAAAAAATGCAATGCTTTGTTCATGTTTTTCTGAGAAAAAAATGAACACTAAGGAGAGGTATAACTGGTTATGATTAACACTAAGGCTGACACGATGTGGATCACATATCAGGTGTGTATTGTTAAAGGAAACATTAAACTCCCAAGATGCTTTAACATTATACAGATGAAACAGTTGTGTTGACATTTGGCTTGATTCATGTCTTCATGTCTTCCACCAGCAATTTCTCCACTTTTTGCCAGGATAACACAGCACATTTTGTCTGCATAAATAGAATTCAGGCTGTTGGTATCTGGCAGATCATTAATACAGATCAGAGACGAGACCAGTCCTTGTGAAAGTCCATTTGCTTCTTGTCTTCAGGAACTCGCATGATGTAACGTGACTTCTAAATCTCTGATTTCGTAGAGTATCTCAGCCCCGTGAGCAAATCAGTGTTGCAAACCCTTTTGATAACTTAAACAACAGTCCTGTGTGCCATGTCTGAAACCTGCCTGATTGATACTCATAATTTAATCAATGATGAGAGAAATATGTTGTAATACAGCATGTGTGAGCATTTTGTGACATATGTTTAAAAGTTGAATAGGCCTGTAATTTGCTGCATCCTTTGACTGCCTCTATAATTTCAGCATCAAGTTTTCTTAAACTTTGTTTTGTGTGTGTGTGTGTGTGTGTGCGCATTGAAAGAAATTCACCATGTATCAATGTTATGTAAGGACAGTGGATGGATACAGTTAAAGCCAGGAATTTTACTTTCTTTCACATAATTTATGTCTTGCATTATTTTAGCTGCCATAAATGTGGTAGATACACACTTTTTTTCCCATCTGTAATTTTTTGCAATGTAAGTGGTGAGCAACTGCAATGGTCACTAATGCAAGACTGTATTTTGGTTGTCCTGATGCAGAACCTAGTCGGGGAATCCAGGACCAACTTTTACAACTAGAGTGACCAAAGTTCAACCTAGCTGTTGATTCTTCCCATTTCATCCATTTTGTGTTATCAAGTGACTAAGAAGTCTCCAGGTTTTTCAAACTAGTCTAGCAATATAGCCAATTCCTTATCTAAACATAGAAAGTAGACTTGTAACAGTGCACTTTGGAACCTTGTATATTGTGTGTTCATGGAATATTACTATTTTGTTTTAAAAGTGCAATGCTCTTCTCTGTTTACTCCATAACGACACTTTAGTTTGTTTTGTGAAAAATTGATTGCTATTGTCGAACTGTTTGTAGATGGAATAGTTAAACCAATGTGTCTAACAGAATGTCTTTGTTAAGAAAATCATTTGTCATATTGTAGTGTACTGGTTGGTGATGAGTGTTCATAAATAATAGCCAGCACAGGTCTGGTAAACTCTTTTTGACACCTTGTTAACTTAATTGTGCCATATTGCTTTGGATCAAGTATAAGAGCAAGGCCATTGCATGATTCTCAGTTTTGTAGGCATTTGCCTGCAGTGTTGCTGTATCCCAAGTCTGCACGATGCCTGTTAAGTCACCAACATAGACAGTGGTGTGCTTAAGTGATGGAAGTGGTTTAATGTAATTCCAGCGGGCAGTTTTGCCACAAAAAAAAAAAAACAATTATAATGTCACAATGAAGTTTGATCTTGTGTATATTACTTTTCAGTGTTTTTCTTGAAGATTATAATGAAGTTGAAAACTCTGCTCTTAAAAATGAGTAGCCTTGTCATCATCCATATTGGTCTTCTGTAAGCAAATGACATCCACAACCAGTAATTCTGCAGTTGAGCTGATGGCAGGTCTTTAAAGTCACTGGAACAGAAAATCTCATTATATGCAGATGACATGGTACTGTATATATCGGACCCAGAAAATTCTGTGCCTGCAGTCTTAGCAGCACTCACAGAATTTCAAAAGATCTCTGGTCTCAGAATTAATCTGAATAAAAGTGTACTCTTTCCGGTGAATTCGCAAGCATATAATATTAGATTGGATACCCTTCCTTTTATCATTGCAGAACAGTTTAAATACCTCGGGGTAAACATCACAAGTAAACATAAAGCTCTTTATCAACAAAATTTCGTCGTCTGTATGGAAAAAATTAAACAAGACTTGCATAGATGGTCAACCCTTCATCTCACACTAGCTGGAAGAATTAACACTGTTAAGATGAATATTCTTCCTAAGCTCCTTTTTTTATTTCAAAACATACCAATATACATTAATAAATCGTTCTTTAAGCAATTAGATTCAACAATAACCTCATTTATTTGGAATTCTAAACATCCACGCATCAAAAGAGCGACCCTACAAAGACAAAAGGCAGAAGGTGGCATGGCTCTACCTAACTTCCAGTTTTATTACTGGGCGGCAAATATACAGTCGATAAGAACCTGGACACAAATAGAAGAACATACACAGGCATGGACCGCAATAGAAGTAAAATCCTGCAGTACTTCTTTGTATTCCTTGCTTTGTGCTCCAATAAACACACGCTATCGGCAATACACTAATAACCCAATTGTGCTCCACTCACTTAGAATCTGGAACCAATGTAGAAAGCATTTTAAGACGGAGAAGCTTCTTTCTGTGGCACCCCTGCAAAAGAACCACCTCTTTCAACCCTCACAAACATATGCAGTTTTAATATCTGGAAAAATTTGGAATTAACTTGCTTAGAGATCTTTATATAGACAACGCCTTTGCATCCTATGAACAATTACATTCCAAATTTAACATTCCAGCTACAAATTTCTTTCACTATCTTCAAATCAGGAACTTTGTTAAACAGAACCTTCCAGATTTTCCTCATCTTGCACCCTCATCCACGCTGGAAAAATTATTGCTCAATTTCAAGGAGTTAGACTCCATCTCTACAATATATAAAATCCTTTTACAATCCCTTCCTTTCAAAGATCCAAGAGGACACTGGGAAAATGACCTCTCAATTAATATATCAGAAAAGGAGTGGAAAGTAGCAATGCAGAGAATTCACTCAAGCTCCATATGCGCAAAGCATACAATTATACAACTCAAAATTATATATCGAGCACATCTGTCTCGACTAAAACTCTCCAAAATGTTTCCAGGGCATGATCCAACCTGCGAACGCTGCAACCAAGCCCCAGCCTCACTAGGTCACATGTTCTGGGCCTGCACCAAATTAACATTATTCTGGACAAAAATTTTAATTACCTCTCAGACAGTCTTGGACTCACAATCCCTCCTAACCCATTAACAGCTGTGTTTGGGGTTCTTCCAGAGGGTCTTAAAGTGGAGAAAGACAAACAAATTGTGATTGCATTCACTACACTGTTGGCACGCAGACTTATTCTGATAAACTGGAAGAACCCAAACTCTCCTCTTTAAGTCAGTGGGAAACTGATGTGTTATATTATTTAAAATTGGAAAAAATCAAATACTCAGTTAGAGGATCTGTGCAGACTTTTTTCAAAACATGGCAGGATCTAATCAGTAATATTTTGAAATGATTTTATAAAGCACAGAGAATTTGTTGATTTAGGTATTTTTAAAAGCCTTAAATTTTACACGCTTGGCTTGCTCTCTCTCTCAAGGGTGGGGATCGATCTGTTCTTAGCATAATTCTTTTTTTTTTGTAAAAACTTGATTGCTATGTATTGATTGTAATAAAATTAATAAATAAATAAAAAAAAAAAAAAAAGTCACTCTTTGTTCATTTGGACAATATATGGAGTCAGACCAATGGCTTGAAAATCATCATCCAAATTTTGAATTGATTTTGCTGATGCGACAATGTGACCAGGATTTATATTGATTAGATCAGCTAGTATCAGTTTGTTTCCCTAGGCAAGCAGGTAGTTGTGGTGAAGGTGATAAGGACACCAATTATACCTAATATTTTACTTAAACCAAGTTTATAAATAACTAGCTATGTGCGCCCAACTACGTTGCGCGTGTTAAAGTTGTCTGTGAAGGGCTCCCTGTTTAAACGCGGCTGCCAGTCGTAAACTGGGCCCTTCGTCACACAGTATTATGATTTTTTATAAGGGAAACAAAATTACAAAGGAAAACCCTTGGACATTGATTCGATAGGAACGGCCTACTCAGAATCACTGTCCGAACAGTAATTATGTGGTGGTGTAGGAAAATTTCTGCTTCTGTCCATTTACAGTCTGTCTCATTTTTATGACGCTATTGTTTCCTCTCACGATGTCTCCTCCAACCTTTCTCCAATCTCGCAGGTTGCTTTGTGGCAATCCAAAGAGTAAGGCAATATACACGGAACAATGATTATAAAAGGGGGACACATAGGTATCCAAGCTCTTTAAAGCATAAATAGGGATCACTTCACTGACATGTGAGCAAGCCATGGTACAACTGTGAGACGCAGCACTCGCCGGCTACAACATAATAATAATAATTTCCGGAACATGCTGTTACGTTGTCATTCATTTTACCCACTGTCTTTCTTTCATTCATATGTTATGTAGGCACATACCTTTTATCTTCAGCAATCTCATTCTCTAACCAGGCCTCAGGAGCTAAACAGCGTAACACTGTCCACAACCCCTTTCATTATTTCAGCACATTGTTGACATCTGTGAGTAACAACAACATACTAAACTGGAAGGTGGTCTACACATGCGTGGAATTCACAGACAAACACAGATCAAGATCTACAGTGGTGTGAAAAACTATTTGCCCCCTTCCTGATTTCTTATTCTTTTGCATGTTTGTCACACAAAATGTTTCTGATCATCAAACACATTTAACCATTAGTCAAATATAACACAAGTAAACACAAAATGCAGTTTTTAAATGATGGTTTTTATTATTTAGGGAGAAAAAATCCAAACCTACATGGCCCTGTGTGCAAAAGTAATTGTCCCCTTGTTAAAAAATAACCTAACTGTGGTGTATCACACCCGAGTTCAATTTCCGTAGCCACCCCCAGGCCTGATTACTGCCACACCTGTTTCAATCAAGAAATCCCTTAAATAGGAGTTGCCTGACACCGAGAAGTAGACCAAAAGCACCTCAAAAGCTAAACCTCATGCCAAGATCCAAAGAAATTCAGGAACAAATGAGAACAGAAGTAATTGAGATCTATCAGTCTGGTAAAGGTTATAAAGCCATTTCTAAAGCTTTGGGACTCCAGCGAACCACAGTGAGAGCCATTATCCACAAATGGCAAAAACATGGAACAGTGGTGAACCTTCCCAGGAGTGGCCGGCCGACCAAAATTACCCCAAGAGCACAGAGACGACTCATCTGAGAGGTCACAAAAGACCCCAGGACAACGTCTAAAGAACTGCAGGCCTCACTTGCCTCAATTAAGGTCAGTGTTCACAACTCCACCATAAGAAAGAGACTGGGCAAAAACGGCCTGCGTGGCAGATTTCCAAGACGCGAACCACTGTTAAGCAAAAAGAACATTAGGGCTCGTCTCAATTTTGCTAAGAAACATCTCAATGATTTCCAAGTCTTTTGGGAAAATACCTTGCGGACTGATGAGACAAAAGTTGAACTTTTTGGAAGGCAAATGTCCCGTTACATCTGGCGTAAAAGGAACACAGCATTTCAGAAAAAGAACATCATACCAACAGTAAAATATGGTGGTGGTAGTGTGATGGTCTGGGGTTGTTTTGCTGCTTCAGGACCTGGAAGGCTTGCTGTGATAGATGGAACCCTGAATTCTACTGTCTACCAAAAAATCCTGAAGGAGAATGTCCGGCCATCTGTTCGTCAACTCAAGCTGAAGCGATCTTGGGTTCTGCAACAGGACAATGACCCAAAACACACCAGCAAATCCACCTCTGAATGGCTGAAGAAAAACAAAATGAAGACTTTGGAGTGGCTTAGTCAAAGTCCTGACCTGAATCCAATTGAGATGCTATGGCATGACCTTAAAAAGGCGGTTCATGCTAGAAAACCCTCAAATAAAGCTGAATTACAACAATTCTGCAAAGATGAGTGGGCCAAAATTCCTCCAGAGCGCTGTAAAAGACTCATTGCAAGTTATCGCAAACGCTTGATTGCAGTTATTGCTGCTAAGGGTGGCCTAACCAGTTATTAGGTTCAGGGGGCAATTACTTTTTCACACAGGGCCATGTAGGTTTGGATTTTTTTTCTCCCTAAATAATAAAACCATCATTTAAAAACTGCATTTTGTGTTTACTTGTGTTATATTTGACTAATGGTTAAATGTGTTTGATGATCAGAAACATTTTGTGTGACAAACATGCAAAAGAATAAGAAATCAGGAAGGGGGCAAATAGTTTTTACACCACTGTAAATGAAGATTGTATATAAAGATTAGTTAATTTAAAGCACAACAATTTGTTTAATTTGAATGTCTGTGTTTTGAGGTGTGACTGGAGTACTACAGTCTTCAGTAGTATAAGCCTGGAGGAGATTCTTAATGCAATGCCTATGTTTTAGCTGTCTCTCTACTGCCATCTAGTGTTTCTTCTTTTAATTCATTCGCGGACAAACAAAGATCAAGATCCAAATGAAGATTATATACAGTGATTTACAACAATTTATCTCTGAAAATACTCATTCTGTTCATATTTTTTGTCTGTTTCCAAAGACTAACCGATTTATTTTATTCCTTGCCCACATTTAACATGGTACTGCTTTGTGAGGAGCAACCTCAATACCAGGGTGCAACAGCTGTTTGCTGTCATGTTAGTTATATTCTTATGGCCTCTTCACCAAAGAGAGCAGACGTCTATCCTTGGCATATTTGGCACATGGTTCTGTCATCACTTTTAATAAGAGGCGTTCTTCACATATTTGTTTGTAGAAGCTTCTCTTGCCAAAAACATTTTCATTATCTTCAGTTTTTCAGTGAGTTTGCATGTTGATCAGTTCCTAAGCAAGTATCTGCAGTGTAATTCAGATCGGCTTTGGGTTATGCAGCTTTTTAAGAAAGTGGAGTTTGTTTACATTTTATTCTGATGTATTGTTTTGCAACTGTATCGGCTAGCACCATACATTTATTTATATTATAGTTCTGTCCAAGTTTGGAAATTGCTATGCCATAAAGTCTGCCTCTGTCTTACTTTAGGTGGTACTGCATATGCTTTTTTCTTTGGTGTGCTAATGGAATAATTTCAGTAACTACTTTATGTATTAGCCTTAGATTGGCATGTAAAAATAAGATCATTTGAGTAGATTAAATTGGTGCTAGGGCCAAAAAATAAGTTTACACATTAATGCAAACTATGCTGATTCAGTTAAACCTAAGTTGGACTGTTATGTGCACATTTTTTAATCGCATGCTTCCTCAGTCTTTATCCAGACAGGAGGATAGTGAAGAAGAGGGTGTGTGCATTTTTTTTCCACAATACTGGAAATGCCAAATAGTATTCCAGTTAACTGCTACTGCTTTTTTGGATTGAGGTGATGGTGTAGTTTCTTATTCGTGTAAATCGACAGCACAGAACCATACAGAGTTGACTGCCTCTGGATACTATTCCCTGATAGTACATGGGGAAAATAGTAAGGCAAGCGCTACTGTAGCTTGGATTGGGACTTGATGCTGTATGTAACTTTAGGTGTGACAGAGATGGATTACAACCATCTCTGAAAGGCTTCAGCTGCTAAACATTGTAATTATACTTGGGCTTAAGTGACCATCTTTTGGCAATATATCTTGATCGTATAAGAGGCATTTTTAGCAGTGGGATAATGCGGCCAGAGCTGTAGAGTCAAGCATATGATTAGGATGAAGTTAAGTATTCTGTGCTCTAACGAATTCAGGCTTTTTGTTTATCATGTGCTGTTTTTTGTAAACTAGTTTTGTATAAGGATGTATTGCGCATGTTGGTTTAGAACAGACACCCTTCCTTTCTTTTTTTTCTTTTTTGGGAGTAGGCCAGATAAAATGGATCGACTGAAATTGTATTAGTTTTAGCCAGCCATCCCCACAGAAATGGTTTCAAAACAAAAACATGGCCACCAGTGAATGATGGCATTGGTATTGTGTTGACATACTGAATAGTGCTGCCTGTCTTGTTTTCATTTAGATGATAATATTTGCCGTGCATGGGCTTGCCAAGTTGATTAGCAGTATTGTTCTTCCTAAGGAATCAGTGTGGCTTAAATGCCTAGTTGTTACTACATGATCTTTGATTTCATGCGTCAGTCAGGAAGCGTTGGGAAAAAAAAGATTTTTTTTATTTATTTTTTTCCACTAGTCTGTCAAAAATAGCCTTTTTCTTTGGAAAATGACAATTACTTTCACTTGGGAAAGCAGTTGTTCATTAATACTTCTTTCAATTAACTTTGTGTAAATTGTAGTGACTGCCTTGACTCCGGATATGTTTAACTGAAAGACTTCAGACACATTCTGGACTTTAATATTGTGTTCACTGAATGACTGCTTAGTAACAAAATACATAGCTTGTGTAGAATTAATGAAAGTTGTACACTTAAAGAAAAGTGTATTATTCAACTGTTGAGTTAGTTTGGGTAATGATGAAAGTTTCCTGTTGAATACCTGACAAATCATTGTTATACAGTAGGTGGTTTGTCACTTAAAACATAAACTACAAGTAAGTGAAGACCATTCATTCCATCAGGCTTGCTAGTTTTTCAGATGAAAAGAGAAGCTGGCTAAGTATCTCACCCCTGTTTTTAAAGGTTGTTAAGGTTTCTGCTTGTTTTATTTAAGTACTAAACAGAAAGAATAGATTCTATGCTACTGAAACTTCTGAAAATGAAAGAAAATGTATGATGTTTTAACAACTGTATACATTTAGTATACATTTTTATTCTTATTGATGTTTACACATAGTCTTTAGAATTATTATTATTATTATTTTTTTTTTTCAGCTGTTGATGGTACAGTTGGTGTGTAGCTGCAAACAGATAACTAGTGCAGTTTACATTTTAGGACATACGCTGGCAAAACTCCATCCTGTTGCTAGGTCAGAGAAAATGCCTCCCACCCTCTGACAATTCCATTGATTACTGACTTTATCAGTTATTGGCATAATGTTTCTGCTTCCTTCTAAACCTATTGACTGTCTCAAATTGAACTCTCACTTTTAAATTTGTTATGCAGATTTATATCTACTTTTTTGCAGATTTAGTATCAAAGTATCAGAAAAGAATTAAGCATTTAAAGCTATGGCAAAAATTGTTTTGCATTTTTTCTGTAAAGGTAATTCTGACATTACTGTGCTTTTTCTGAATGCAGAAAAGGAAGAAAAATATGATAAATTTAAAGGTAAAATTGCTTGCTGGTCGTGAGAGTGGTTGACACAAAAACATGCAGCCGGTAGCGCCCCTAGGACTGAACTTGAGAACCACTGATTTATATTAATGACTGTCATTCAGTAGTAGATCTCTGTGAAGCTTTGACATAGCAAAGGTTCGATTAGTGGTGAAACATTTCTGAAAAAACTGAATGGTTCTAAATATTTCAGCAAGAGAGGCAGATTTAAGCTTTATTAAGATTTTTGGATATATCCTCACTATCTGTGGATTCACTTCTCTGCTATGATAGATAGATAGATACTTTATTAATCCCAAGGGGAAATTCGCATAATCCAGCAGCAGTATACTGATACAAAGAAACAATATTAAATTAAATAGTAATAAAAATGAAAAGAATTAAAATAAAATTAATGTTCACACCTGCAGTCTAATTGCGTCTCTTCACAGAGAAGTTCCTTGCTTGGCAGGCCACAGGATGGTCAGGGGCAGAAATCATGCAATGGTATTCACGGCCATGTGCGGCAGAAAAAATATTCAGAGAAACCTATCGCTCAACAGTGAAATGTGAGATTGTGCAATAACAAGTCTGTGATGCCCTTATATTACCAGGGCTGCATGCAAGCCACACTGAATGGATCAATGTGTGTCTACCTGATGCTGAGAGGCATGGGTAAGTTGATGAACCCCATTTATGATTGGGACAGGGGCTTGCAATTTTTCCACGTGAAACAAGTATTTCCCATTAAGAGTGGGTCATAAGGTTGCAGTGATTAAAGGATAAGTTGGGTATTTTTCAAGTCGGTTATTGCCAAAATGGTATACAGGCATTCACTTTATGAAATTGTATTCCAAAGTGATTTCTAAAAGTTTTGAAAAGTATCTTGCCTCCACTGGTGTGTTACATCGAAGTTGACGGGGCACAGGTATAGCTGAAACACCACCTTGAAAAATGGTGCCAGAAATATGCAATAAAATGATTATTTGTACAGTCGACCCTCAATATACGACCGGCCTGATATGCGAACAACTTGGTTTACAACCAAAGTTTTTGTTTTGAATTACGACCAACATCTTGAGCTATGACTCAAATGCGGTCACATGTATCCGCTTGTGCGATTGTAAACAAACAGCCGAGAGCGTTCCTAAGCATCAGATATGTGTGTTTGTGGATGTAATTTTAGTCAGTGCAGTGATTTATATAATTTATTTCAATAATTGCTATCAAAATGGCCCCAAAAAAGTTAGAAAAGAAGCTAATGAAGGAAGCGAAGGTAACAAAGGTAAAGAAAGCAATCCCAATTGAAACAAAGAAGGAAATTGTGCGGAAATATGAGAGTGGTGTTCGTGTGACTGATCTCGCTAATATGTACAGCATGTCGATATCCACCATCTCCTGATGTTCTTATGGAAGGGGGCTCTCCTTCCAAACAATAATTTCATTTCATTCTCCTCCTCCTCCTCCTCCTCCTCCTCCTCCCTTCCTGCAAGCCAAAGATGTCAACTTAAATGGTGAGTACAGTATGAAATTGTTATTTCTGGTATGCTAGGCACCTTTTATAACTTTTTGGTTAGTACAGTACATTAGAAAAAGTATTGGTGTTTTTGGTAAATTATGCACATTATACAACCCTTTTTTATTATGAAAAGGTTAAGTAAGTGTTGCTGTGGGAGATTCGGAACACATTATGGGTATTTCCATTATTTCTTATGGGAAAAATAGTCTTGACTTACAACCAACTTGAGTTGCAACCAGCCCTCGCAATTTGAACATTGAAACTCGGAGGACATAAACTGCCAGTGTATATTTTTTTTTTTTTTTTTTTTAATATTATAAATTCATAGAACTCACTGGTCTTTGGAGCACAATTTTATGTGGCAAATGTATTTATATAATTTTTGCAAAGAACTAACTTTGACTTGAAAAATTTTGAACTTATACTTTAAGTCCCTGCCCATTCTACTTACCACCTGTCACTACTACTGGATTGGATGGTTTAGTGAGGTTCTTGAAACTCTCCCTATAAAGTCGTTTCTGGATTCTGGCAGAGCACAGCTTCAAATTAAATGAAATTGCAGAATCATTATTACCGAGCCTTGAAAAAAGTGATTTTCTCTGTAGGATCAATGCTGCAGTTTCTTTATCTGTGGGGGTTTTCATTAATATAACTCCTGAAAATAACAAGAATTGTCTGTACCTACCATGTCAGTAGGTAAAGGTATGCTGGTTGGATTTAAAAAAAAACTGGGTCTATTAAATCTTGCCAGAGAAGGTACCGTGCTTTAAACTGTTACAGAAGGTAAAATGGAATTACATTTTTATCATTTTATTGAACAACAATGTTCTTCAAGAAGTGGGAAGGACCAATTGCTTAATGCACAACTAAAACCAAGTTTCTTGATGAGAAAATTCAAATAAATTTTTGCAGCCTTTTGATAGTGTTAATGCATGATACTGATAAGTGTACCTCTCTTTTAACTTTGTGTAGACAGATATTTTATTAATCCCAAGGGGAAACTCACATAATCCAGCAGCAGTATACTAATACAAAAAACAATATTAAATTAAAGAGTAATAAAAATGCAGGTAAAAACAGACAATAACTTTGAATAATGTTAGCATTTACCCCCCTGGGTGGAATTGAAGAGTCACATGGTATGGGGGAGGAATGATCTCCTCAGTCTGTCCGTGGAGCAGGATAGTGACAGCAGTCTGTCACTGAAGCTGCTCCTCTGCCTGGAGTTGACACTGTTCAGTGGATGCAGTGGATTCTCCATGATTGACAGCTTGCTTAGCGCCCGTCGCTCTGCCACAGATTTTAAACTGTCCACTTCATTCCTACAATAGAGTCTGCCTTCTTAACAAGTTTGTCCAGGCGTGAGGCATTCTTCTTCTTTATGCTGCCTCCCCAGCACACCACCGTGTAGAAGAGGACACTTGCCACATTCATCTGGTAGAACATCTGCAGCATCTTATTGCAGATGTTGAAGGACACCAACCTTCTAAGGAAGTATAGTTGGCTCTGACCTTTCTTACACAGAGCATCAGTATTGGGAGTCCAGTCCAATTTATCATCCAGCTGCACTCCCAGGTATTTATAGGTCTGTACCATCTGCACACAGTCACCTCTGATGATCACCTCCTAAAATCCACTACCAGTTCCTTGGTCTTGCTGGTGTTCAGGTGCAAGTGGTTTGATTCGCACCATTTAACAAAGTCTTTGATTAGTTTCCTATATTCCTCCTCCTGCCCACTCCTGATGCAGTCCACGATAGCAGTGTCGTCAGCGAACTTTTACACGTGGCAGGACTCCGAATCGTATTGGAAGTCTGATGTATATATGCTGAACAGGACCGGAGAAAGTACAGTCCCCTGCAGTGCTCCTGTGTTGCTGACCACAATGTCAGACCTGCAGTTCCCGAGACACACATACTGAGGTCTGTTTGTAAGATAGTCCACGATCCATGCCACCAGGTGTGAATCTACTCCCATCTCTGTCAGCTTGTCCCTAAGGAGCAGAGGTTGGATGATGTTGAAGGTGCTAGAGAAGTCCAAAAACATAATTCTTACAGCACCACTGCCTCTGTCCAAGTGGGAGAGGGATCGGTGTAGTATATAGATGATGGCATCCTCCGCTCCCACCTTCTCCTGGTATACGAACTGCAGAGGGTCGTGGACATGGCAGACCTGTGGCCTCAGGTTGTGAAGCAGCAGCCGCTCCATGGTCTTCATCACATGTGACATCAGAGCAACAGGCTGGAAGTCATTCAGCTCACTAGGACGTGATACCTTTGAAACTGGGGTGATACAAGATGTTTTCCAAAGCCTCGGGACTCCCCCCTGTTCCAGGCTCAGGTTGAAGATGCACTGTAGAGGATTCCCCAGTTCCAGCGCACAGGCTTTCAGCAGTCATGGTGATACACCATCTGGACCCGCTGCTTTGCTGGCACAAAGTCTCCTCAGCTCTCTGCTCACCTGCGCTACTGTAGTTGTGGGTGGGGATGTCTCTCCTATGCTGGTATCAGCAGAAGGATGGTTGGAGGATGCAGTACTCCGAGGTGAGAGTGGGTTAGGGTGGTCAAACCTGTTAAAGAAGCTGTTCATTTGGTTTGCTCTCTCCACGTCTCTCTAAATGGTGGCACCCCGCTTCGAGCTGAAGCCAGTGATGATCTTCATCCCATCCCACACCACACACACCCATCCCACATCTTCATTCCATCCCATTGCTCCTTTACAGATTTTACTTTAATCTTTTTTAGCTTCCCATTTTTACCGTTATCCATTGCTTTTAAAGAGCATACACCCTGTTGAAAGTTTTCACATTTTTGTTATATAACATTGAATCACAGTGCATTTAATTTTGCCTTTTTGACACCAATCAACAGAAGAACAAGCTCTATCCAAGTGAAAACAAATCTTTGCAAAGTGGCCTAAAATAATTAAAAATAAAAAATCAAAATAATTGACTGCATAAATATTTTCCCCCATTTAATATGAAACCCCTAAATCAGTAATTATTCATTGTATTTAATAATTAAATCATTGTTCACAGTGAGTGTTACATCTCACTGGTACAGCCAGGTGGTTTTAGAAGTCATATAATTAGTTCAGTGAAGATCATCTATCTCTGTTCAAGGGGTCCAACTGACTGTTGTGTAAACGCACTTTATGTGGAAGGTCCATATTGTGGGAAGTATCAGTATCATTGCCCTCCCTACACAATTAATACAAAAGAACACTACAAGCAACTTTTAAAAAATATGATGAAAAAAAACGCTAGTCAGGGGATGGAGACAAGAAAATATCAAGTTGCTGAATATCCCTTGGAGTCCAGATTAATCAATCATTAAGAAATAGAAAGAGTATGGCACAGATGTAAATATGCCTTCAGCAGGACATTCGCAAAATCTGAATGGTGAAGAAGACAATTGAGAGAGGCCACCAAGAGACCTATTATAACTTTGAAGGAGCTACAGTACAAATTACAGTGGCACACCTTGGATAGACTGTGATACAACAGCTGATGCCAGGGTGCTTCACCAGTCCTAGCTTTATGAGAGAGTGGCATAGAGAAAAAACACACATGACATCTCAGCTGGAGTTTGCCAGAAGGCACACAGGAAACTCTGTAATTGACTAGAAGAAGGTGCTAATGTGTATATATGTGTGTGTGTATTTTTTTTCTCACCTCCGTTCAGATAACCCCTTGTTGATCACTGTACATTATCAAAAACACATCATCCTCACTTTGAAGCATGGTGGTGGTGGCAGCATCATGCTGTGGGGATTCTTCTCTGCAGCGGGTCCTGGAAGATTTCAGGTCTGCTTGGGGAACATGCGCTAGTACAGTGCATTGCCGCATCCACCACACGATGAAACAGCACCTGGTTGGATCTTAGTTGGCAACCACCCAGGCATACATGCGGTCCAGGCCCTCCCTCTGGAAATGACCATCTCTCTGCTGCAGTCAGGCTGGTCATCCCCTTGGCCTGGTGCAGCCACTCGGGCCTTCAACAATGAGGATCCTACTCACTGGATTACCCTCAGGGAATCGCACTATGAGGCCATAGTGCCGAACTGACACTCCGTCACAATGCAGGTAATGCTCCTCATTCAGGAGTCCGTGAGAGCCGCTCATTCAACACAAAGTCAAACCGGTGGTACCCAAGAATTCTCCAAGGAGACACAGAACCGAAGGAGTCCAGTATTCATCTCAGTTCACTGGATAGTGTCCATGTCTTGCAGCTGTATAGCAACATAGGAAGCACCAGGACTCTAAAGACTTGGACTTTCATCCTTTTGCTTAGATATCGGGAGCACCTTCACCCCTTTCCAGCAACTTCATGACCCCCTATGTTCTCCCAATCCATCTACTGACTTCATAGGATAAGTCACCAGAGACATGAATGGCGCTGCAGATAAAAGTAAACCTCTCGACAAGGTCGACACTCTCTCTGCATTCAGACACACTGCTAATGACTGTGCCCAAGAGGTCATTAAAGGCCTGGATCGATATTGGATTTTATCCAGGACAGTCGCAAGCCCAAACACTCTTAACTCCTAGCTCAGTCTCTCAAGCGCCCCGATCAGAGCCTCCGTTGACTCCGCAAAGATCACATCATCGTTAGCAAAGTCAAGATCATTGAATCTTTCTTCACCAACAGATGTCCCACAGCCACTGGACCCCATGACCTTGCCCAAAACCCAGTCCATACAAACAGTGAACAGAGTAGAAGCAAGAACACCTGCTAACAAACCTCAGAATCAATTGGGGAAAAACACAGAGGTTCTGCCTCCACTCTGCACAGCACTCATAATACCAGTGTACAGGCCAGCCATGATATCCAGTAACTTTGAGGGAATCCCACAAAGGCATAATGCCAGACTGCTCCAGTCACTGGTAGGTGAGCAAGTGATTTCGGATCCTATTGAGGATGACCCTAGCAAGGACTTTATCTGTCACCAAGAGCAGTGTTATCCCCCTGGAGTTGCCGCATGTCCCGTTTTCCAGTCAGTTGGGATCACTCCCATCTCCCAAATGGAAGCAAAGATTGCTTGCAATGCCAAGAAGACCGCCTTACCACCAACCTGGGGAAGTTCACCCTGGATACCACAGATCCTTGCATCCTTCCTTACCCTCAGCTGATTTACCAACAGTGCAATCACAGTGATACTGGGTGGTTTACAAGTAATTGGAAGGTAAGCCTCAAGAACGGTGGACCCAGAGATATCCAACCTCCTACCCAAAGGATCAACTTTAAAAAGTTGCTCAAAGTAACCAACTAAGTGGATCACAACTGCAGTGTCATCCAAAAGGACTGTTCCATCAGCCACCCTGACTGCAACTCTCTGAGGAACAGATTCGGATGTGCGTAATGCTTCAATTCCTTAGTAAGAAGTACATGGCTCACTAGAACATAGATGGTGTGTCACTTGCTAACAGATTCCTGTAACAAATGCCTCCTTATCTGCCCTCGGAGCACTCACAGGTGGAAGGCTTGTTGAGAGTAAAATCAGTGCAGCAATATACAGGGAAATTCTGGAGGAAAACGTGTACCTTGAGAGAAGACTGATTGTGCAGCAAGAGGAGAACCCCGAGCATAAAGACAAATCCTCAAAGGAATGGATTAAAAACATCTCTTAGAGAAGCATAGTCTGAGTCCTTATCTTAATCCAATTGAGGATTAGTATCTGGCCTTGAAAAATTACTGTTTTACTCACAATCCCCATATAGCCTGACAGAGCTTGAGCTGCTTTCCATAGAAAAAGGGGAGGGGGGTTCTGTGGAGTTGGAGGCTGTTATAGTTGCCCAAGTTGGATCTCCTAAACATTGACCTGAAGGGGGTGAATACTTGTGTCACCAATTAATTTGTTTTATATGTGTAATTAATTTAGACCATTTGCAAAGATCTCTGTTGGATGAGCTGGAACTGCCCCACACTTTGATCATACTAGGATAAAAATGTTTGAATATTTGCTTACATGTCAGATGACATTTATGTCTCTACAACTAATCTGTTTACAGCAATATGTAGAGTATTACCAAATGGCATAATATGCCGTAGTTAAAAATGATTTCTTAAACTGCATAACTTCTGCATCATCATGTTTTATTCAGTTGTAAAAAAAAAAATCTTAATCCACCCACCATAATATAGTGGGACAGCAATGTTTTGTTCTGTTAAAAATTAGGCAAAAAAAAATTTAGCTCAGGGAACTTTCTTTAGAACTAGGCACAAATTTATTTTTAATTTTTAAATAAGCATGTTAAGCCTCCTTAGTTACAGTTAAATTATTGTAATTTGCTAAATTAACGATATTGTGTGCATCTCGCTGCCCTGCTGACTTTTATTAATGAAGATCTGTCTTGCTACTTTTTCTACTATATCATGTTTCTTTATGCTGATGGTATATCAATTTTTAGAGTTCAGTTGTGATTATTCAAGCTCAATGAAAGCATTCTTCATATTGTATTAATTAGCACAGAATCTTGTCCAAAACTTGAAGTAAATTAATAACAATTCAATTCTTGAGGCTAAATTAATGCATAGGTGACAGTGTGTTTAATCTGTGTTTTTTTTTTTAAACACACAAATCTAGTTGGTGGCTTCCTTGAAATAGATTGTTTATTAATGCAGTCAGAGCTACTCTTTTTTTAGTTTTTTGGTCTGGAGTTTGCAAATTAAAACTGGCCCATGTGAAAGTGATAGCTTGAGTTACCAATTGTAAATCATTACGTGCATGGTTCTGCATGTTTTTACAGGATTGCTAACAGACTACTAGTCAGGCTGGCAACAGTTGTAAAATAAAACTCCACTGACACAGGCGGCAGGATTCTAAGTTTTTTTTGTCTCTAAATAAAACCTGACATCTTCCAATTTGAAATAGAAGCTTTGCAGTATGTTTACTGCTTAGGGTCTATGTGCTTCTGCCTGTAGACAGCTGATTGTAAAACACTGAAATTCTATCTGGGTGCTGTGCTCTGGGATTGCCATACACATTAATAGCTAGTAGTTTAAACATGGGCTGCCAGTGAAGCCAGAGATGTCAGCTAGTGGCTGCTCACATCGGACACCCTAATCCCTGTAGGTGAATATTTCTAGATGCTCCATACATTCCAGGGCCAGCAAGGTTCCTCCTTGGTCTCCAGCGCTGTGTGCTTGCTCATCAATAAGGCATGCCTAGAATGTATTATTAGACCTGCCTATCAATCAGTCATCAGTGGGAGGGTTGAAAGGTGGAAAAATAAAAAAAAGAACAAGAAAACAGAATGTCTGCATGATGTTTACTGGGATATTTTAGTTCAGACAGAGTCATAACTAAGAGTGTATTTAGCAGTTTTTGCCACTTTGTCTGATACTGGAGAAGATCAGAATGGATACTCTGTTAATTTAGCAGTGCTTCTGAAACAGGACGGCTTGAAGCAATGCTGTTACATTAGGAGGTGGAGTCCTCCTACCTGACCTCAGACCGTCCCACGAAGAGCTTACACTGTTCTGACTCTGAAAGAGAGCTGTTATTCTTTGAGGAGTGATGAAGCCTTTAAATTATTTTGGTTGGCAGAGTATACAAATGTCTGCCAGTCAGTTTAATAGGTGGGTGACATGGGAAATCACTGAAGTTGGACTGAAGTTTTAAGTTAACATTGTATGTTCCAGTTAAGAGCCTCCCGCTCTTTTATGTTAACTGCTTTGGCCAGTAAAACACATCAAAAGAAAGGAAGACGTCAGCTGGAGAAGACATCAGGATGAGTCGATGGCTTACTTGTGCCTCTATATATTTTGTAGGTATTTATATACAATGTTTTGAAATTTAGTTAGCTATTTATTATTTTTTTTTTGTTTCTGCCATTTAAATGCTGCACATGTTCATGTACTGTTACGCATTTGTCTTTTGAGATGTTTGGTTTTGTTTCACTTGGCAATCACATGCTCACTTTCTTGTGGACAAGATTTGTCCCACTTAAGCAGCATCTTTGTTTTTGTTTTTGTGTTTAAATATACTTTTGCTTTTTCTCCATAAAGAATGTAATATTAAGAGAAATTAATAAGATAATAATAATAGCAGGAATTTCTTTAATGAATTGTTGCCAAATGTTTCTGTATATGATTTCACATTAATTTATATACATTCAATAGGGAGAACAATTTTTTTAATACTGTATTTGTTTTGCAATCAGTTGGTACTAGCTGAAACAATTATATAATTAGTCACTTTCGTGTAAATTCTAGTAATCAATTGATTATTGATTTTGTAGTGCACTTTATGATCCCTGTTGAAAGAATAGAACCATTTTAACTAAACCTTCAGGTTTTTCTGTGTGCATGAATCTTAGTTTACTTAACCATAAAAATGCACCTATAATTTTGTGCTGCAGAGGTTTAGAGTGCTAACAGTTAAAGACAAAACAGTGTTTGAAATTAAACATTTTGCTAGGTCATTATATAGCTTTTTTTCTTTCCTTTTTACTTTTGCTCCTTTGTAGAATACCGACTGGAACAAGTATGATGACCGGCTGATGAAGGCAGTGGAGAGAGGGGAGGTGGACAAGGTTGCTGCTACACTTTCCAAGAAGGGAGTTATACCAACCAAGCTTGATGTTGAAGGACGATCTGCGTAAGTACCTCAGCTTGTTTGAAAGTAATAAACCTTTGTTCAGGTTTTTCACTGTTCAGTCAGCCTGTCCTACATTTCAGTTTTGTTTAAATTAAGCTATTCAATATTAGAACACAAGTAATAAGCACACTCCATTTATTCATTTTACTGCATTTAAATTATTTTTTTTAATTTTTAGATTTTGTTCAGATAAACTCGTTTTAAATTTGTGTGTATTCTGTTTCTTTTATTAGCTTGTAGTTTAGCTTGTAAATTGCTTCAAGATTTTCCTTTGTTTTCTACTAACAACTATATAGTAGAATAAGAAGTGACGCACGGACTGGTTTTTTGTGCTACCTCAGATCAGTGACTTTGGCTTTGCAAGAAGCATTCTGCAAACAAACTGGTCAGATGTGAAGCTACATGACAATAGTTTTGATATTTGTTTTAAGTAATACTATAGTTCATTCTTTTGGCCTTTGCAAAGAACTGCATCTTTCTGGTTGCTGCCTGGTTTAATTTTGTTCACAGATTTTTTTTTGGGGGGGGGCTGTACCGTATATGTTGTTCTGATCTTTCTATCTGTCTTTGCTGATTTTAATGCTTTGTAAATATAAATATATATTTGGCTAGGTAATTACTGTTTCTTTTTTAAAGTACAAAACAGCCATCAAAACAAAAACATTAAATCACTGCCAACTCTGTGTTTTGGAGAGTATATTTGTTTGACTGTTTGGCATCAACAATGTACGGCCTTTGTTTTAGGCCTGTAGTGGAATCAATAATTTAAATGCAATAACAAATTATAGTTTGAGCAGTGGTAATTCCAGAATCAGTGAATTGTAATTAAGCAGAGCTATCTTTAGTAGAAGTTATAAGTGAATGGTCTCAAAGGAACAGTCATATCTCCTTTTACATTTGGCAAAAATAGAATACGGTTGAGCAAACAAAAGATAAACCTACAGCTAGCTTCCTTTGTTATTCAAATGTTCTGAATGTTATTAAATATATATTAGCTGTTACTGTGAAACCAAGCACATTTAGTAAACCTTGTTATAATGGAATCTTTATCTGCAAATTATAGCATTGTATTTTTAATTATTAATGTAAATTTAGCTTTTCTGGTGTCTACATAGAAAGCATCATAGCCACAGAAGTTGTCCTGTAGTTACAGTAGGTGTACATTTATACGTCATTCATATATAGTCTAAATCACTGTGTTGACAGTATTTGCATTGAAATAAGCTTTATTTATTCATCCCCACATGCCTTAAAGAAAAATAAAAAAAAAACAACTAGCAGGTGTTGCTTGTGAAACTTTACTGACATGGTAAATGTATATTGGAAACCTGAATAACCTCTTTTATTTTTGTTTTTCTAAAACTCAGTTATCATTTATTCCTCTTTTGACAACGATATATGCATCAGGGACCTTCAGCTGTAAATGTATTTGCTTTATAAACACAGCTTAAGTCTTGCTTGAGTTTATTTTTTGAAAAATTTTACAATAAATACCATATACCACAGCCTGTATACAGTTGTGCTGGACATGGTGTATAATATTTAAATCGGCAATTGTTGGATTTTGTGATGTGGTATTTCTGCCATTCTTGTTGGTGTACCCAAATTAGAGCAGCAGAAAGGATTTACAGCTGAGTAAATAACCTTCTTGAATTTCCGGAAGCTGAGTGAGCTTTTTGCAGGTTGCCAAAAGACAGGGCCTATTACAGTCAATACGAATGTGCAGTTGTAATTCATGCATGTGAGAAAGAACATAGAATATTCTGCAAGGCATTGTGATTGCAATTTATAGATTCAAATTCTGTTTATTTTTATTTACTGTAATATGTGATTTATCGTTAGTTTCTTTTATCCATTTTTCAGTGAAACATGCTAGTAGTTAACCATTATTTTATTACTGTATGTGTGTATTTATTATTTATTTGATGTGGGCAGGCAACCTGTAAACAGACAAACTGACAAATCTAAAATGTTAGTTTTAATTTGTTTCTAAGGTATATAACACCTTATCTTGTCTTCACCCATTTTTTAATTAGACATTCTAAAAAGGGTATGTTCTATGCACAATTAATTCTGCATTTTATATCTTCAGCCATTTTAGGTGCTATAGAAAGGCCTTGTAGGTTTTACATTATATTTCAAAACAAAAGTATGTGCCCAATCGTCTATCTTGTTTTTTTCATTAAGAGTAGATCTCTTATGAAGTAACCATTTAATAAGATTCAGTTTTAATTTATTTTTGCTCAGGTACTGTTGTAATTTGTTCTGTTTCCTTGACTTCATTTTTCAGTATCCAATATTGTAGAATGCGTGTATCATGATGATGATGATAAAGTATCACCTGCCAAATTGTCTTACTACTTACTTCCATTAATTTGCTGATGTAATTGAGACCATGCACTTATAACTTCTACTAAAAGATAGCTCTACCTAAAGCCATGTAAGTTGGATTAAAGTAGCCCCTTTTTAACACTGTAAATGTTTTAGGAGGATATGTTTGAGGGCAGATTTTCATGTTTTAATTTACTGTGTGATGACATCATTATTTTAGTCATAAGATGATATGTGTGCCCTTTTGGTTTTAGCTGTTTTTTCATGTCTATTTTGGTGAATCTTTTCTAAGTCCACCTCACCCCGAAAATTCAGGTTTACACTCAACTGCAAATATAAGTGATATCTAAAAGAGAAACTAATTGAGTGGAATGGTGGCATGATGGCTCTGTGGCAAAGAATCAGTGCTGGTATCTGGAAGGTTGCCAGTTCAAATTACTACCAGGCCTTTAACCTGAAAATTGCTCCATGGGCACTGCACAATGGCTGACCCTGCACTCTGACCCCCCCAAGTGTCATGCAGAAAGACAATTTCCCCTCAGGGATTAATAAAGTACATCATCATAAACGTGCTTTTAAATCCCAACCTTTTTAGTACACATTTATTTTGTTTAATGTTCATTTTTCCCTGTTCATAAAATAATTTTCATATACACTGAAACAAATATATATTCTTTAAGAAGCAATGGCTTATTTAGAGAGGATCCACAGCCTAAATGTTGATAGACAGTAAACAAACATGAAGGTTAGATCTTCTTGCTGTCTAAGATTATGCTCATAGTGCTAGAAGAAACTTCTAAAATACTAATAATGATGCATGTTCTAATATCCAGAGCCTTTCTTTTGTCAAGCATGGGAAATGCTTAGGAAATGTGTTATATAAACAGTGTAGGCAGTGGTTCTTTGAATTCAGCAGGAATGTTGTTTACCTATTTGGCATGATAAAAATTTGTGGCAGAAAGGCCAAAAAAAGAGGAGCCCATAGCATTGTCTGAAGTATGGTAAGTCATCTGTGTTTTTTTGTCTTTTTTTCTGTATGCAGCAACATGGCTTCTTTTATAGGTATTGCTAACAGAAACTAAAATTTTATAATAGGATTATGATGCATTGCCTGTGAGTTTTTGAACCCTGGCTGTAATCCTTCTTCTTTGCCCGAGTGTGTATGTACATGAAATTATTAGTCATCTCCTTGAGTAAACCATTGCTTAAGCTGTAGAATTCTCCAGCTGTGCTGTACTGTATACAGATTTCTTTTATTAAACTGCCTGTACCTTTCCATTTTGTAAAACCTTTGGGGTCTGGAGCATTTTGCTTTTATGATATTCAGCTGCAAAGATATTTTTTTGTCATTGCAGGTTCCACTTAGCAGCCGGTCGTGGAAATCTGGATTGCTTAAATGTCCTACTGAATCATCAAGTGGATATTACAGCAGCCGATGCCACTGGTATGTGACAGTGGTTGTGTACTATATTGAGAATGATAAGTTGAGCAGCAGTAGAAACATCAACGCTAGTTATTTTTTGATCGATGCCTTTTAAGATTAGCCTTCTTAATTACTGTAATGTTCTTTGTTTACCTCATCCTTGCCTTAAAGTGAAACACCAATGATATTTATGGGCCACTTGTTTTATAGATAAAAGCAATAGTTGACTTAGAGTGGCAGACTTTGCCAGACGTTTCTTTGTTTATCTCTGTCTGTTTCACTAAAGCACAAAAGAATACTTTATCTTTTTTGGCTAAATGTAAATTTCTTACAATATGACAGGTCTGGAGATCTTTTTCATTTTTGCAGTATATATATTTATTTATTTATATATATTATTTATTTACTTATTTATATGTGTATGTATATAATGAAATCGGATCGTCTTAACTTTGAGTTGAGGTTTACATTCCTTTTAAATCATAGCTTTCTGACCGGCCTTGACTTCACTCAGTGTGGGTTGTTTTGTTTGACATGAACATGGGGTTTCATTGTTTATTTGTTTACCACGATTTTAGTAGCTGTATTTGGAAATGGCAGTTAAATGAATAGTATCTCTGAAGCATTGGTTCCCTTAGGGTCATTGTGGTTTTTTTATTATATAACAAAATATTTAAAAAATAATAATTTTAGCAGATGTAGTCCTGCTACGGTAAAGGGATTTTTTGCATAAACAACAACAAATAGATGTTCTTTGTCAATACTGATTCTTTTAAAAAATATTTTTAAATCTTTTCTAGGAAAAAATGCTCTTCATTTGGCCGCAAGAAATGGACAGTCTCTTTGTGTGCAAAAACTACTTCAGGTAAGGACATGATTATAACATAGGACCAGTTTTCCTTGTAATGACCAGGTTGGCATGGGCAAAAATTTTTCAGTTACATTTTCCAGTGAGCAATACTTATGCAATTTAAGTACTTTAAAATGGAATGACGAGAAATGTCAAAAAGAATTTAATAGGTATAAAGCAGGATTTTTCTACTAAAAATAAAAGATGTTGCTTTATATCAGTAATACATAAAACAGGTCTAAGGAAATATCTGTTTCACAAAAATGTATTGGCTTCAGAATCTTAAAGCATAGTTAACCGCATCATCATATTCTGGACTGGCAGAAATGATTACCAGACAGAAATTAATTTTCTGCTTTTGTAAATAAGGTTTTACATCTATTTATTCATTCATTGTTGAATCCATAAAATCCCTCAGAGCCTAAGCTAAATATGTCAGGCACAAGTTAGAAATCAGGATGAGCTATAAAAATGTTATTTCTTAGAACAGCATTAATGCAATACAAAAAAAAGCATTTAGCCACCTTTGAAAAATCTAGCATTAGAGAGAAGGGATTAAAAAAAAAAAAAAAAAGTTCAGGCATTAGCATATTTTATCACCAGTAAAACAGACAGGCTCCTGCTTCTTAAACCCGAGATCTCCAATCAAATGAGGCTTTTTGTAAGAACTTTAAGCATACAACAGCGTTAGGAAAAGCTAGAATTCTTTGTCATTAAACAAATGAAACATAGCTGCCATATTTATGGTTTTCCATTTGCTATTATATTTGCTTTAAAATCACCATTTTATAGACACCTTTTAATTTTTAAATGTGCATTTTAGTTACCTTGAGCTCTGCCAACAAGTAGTTTTGAACACAATCTTCGTCTTGCATGGCTACTGATTTGTCAAATAATGGCTAAAATGATAGAGCTAAATGAAAAATATATGTTAAGGTTTCCTTTATTACATTTTTGCTTTTAGTTTATAGGGAGGGAAACAGAAAATGAATTTATTCATTGGCTGTCTGTTTCTGCCCACAGCACTTAAATGGTATCCAGCATTCTCTGTTGTAGAGAATTGTCTTGTCAGTGTGCACAGTTCATGCTAATTTTGAAGCTGTTTTTCATGGCTGAATTTGGTGTTTACTATCCTTGCAAGGAAATGCTTATCCAGTCATTCATACTAAGCTGAAGACAAGACAACTGTGTAGATGCTTCTTTGTTAGAGAGTGCACTTTCATGGTCGTTTGATGGTTGTCATATTTATATAATGTTTGCCCAAGTACTGTTTTAATTTTTTTTCCCCTCCTTTTTCCTGCTCTGATAGACATACTTTTGTTCTGGCTGTTCTCAAATGGCTTTTGTTAACTTTTTCCTTTCAATTCCAGAGAAGCTCCTAATTTTATTTGTAATTAGAATGGGTAGAGTATTGTTTTAAGGATAAATATGAAACATTATTCAATTCAGTTAAGTTTTTGCTGGACCTTAAAGCCACAAAGAAATGACCAACTGATGCAGAAAACCTAAGCAAAGCAATAAAAGTGAATGTATATAGGTAACAGTATTATTAACAATAAGTATGGTGTAAACGTGAAGCTTGGATCACAAAATTATAAATAACAATAAAATTATATGAATAACTGTGCTACAGACAGTAACATTGAACCAAATTGCATGAAATGTGAATTGGATTTAGGATTAGGTTTTCTTGTATTTTCACGGCTATTTATTTCATTCTCATATCCTGCAGCATAACTGTCCTGTGGGTAATATGGACCTGCAAGGAAGAACAGCATTACACGATGCGGGTAACAATGAGTTTTTTTTCTGGACCCAGTATCCTAGAGTTAAAATAAGACCAAAACAACCTTTTTCTTTTTTTCTTTAGTATCTCCTTTTTTCTGTATTTAATTTGTAATTGTATATTAGAAAAGAGAAAATCAACAGGCATTAAAGCTTTGCAAAATTTAGTGGCAAGTATTTGTAAAGAGTGTAAGTTAGAAATTTTGTTTGAAATTTTTTTTTTTATTATTTCCTAATGGGCAATTGGATTATTAATGTTGTAGGTTATGCTTTTGATGAAGTAATTCTTGGCATCTGTTCAGTTATTGCAGATTGTTGCTCAAGTGTGAAGCTTCTGTGTGATGCTGGAGCATCTGTAAATGTCAAGGATTGGGTAAGTGTATTTTCTACCACTCCCTCCCCCAATGTTAATCTTGTGCCAGATTAAGCAATTCTTTTGTAAACTGTATGCATATTTTAATCTCTGAGATATTTTTAATATATATCCATCCATTTTCTAACCCGCTGAATCCAAATACAGGGTCACGGGGGTCTGCTGGAGCCAATCCCAGCCAGCACAGGGCACAAGGCAGGAACCAATCCTGGGCAGGGTGCCAACCCACCGCAGGACACACACAAACACACACTAGGGCCAATTTAGAATCGCCAATTCACCTAACCTGCATGTCTTTGGATTGTGGGAGGAAACCGGAGCGCCCGGAGGAAACCCACGCAGACACGGGGAGAATATGCAAACTCCACGCAGGGAGGACCCGGGAAGCGAACCTGGGTCTCCTAACTGCGAGGCAGCAGCGCTACCACTGCGCCACCGTGCCGCCCCATTTTTAATAAATATATATATTTATTTAACTAAATTCTGATATTTTTTCAAGATTTGTGGATCAGAATCTCTACTAGCTTTCATGTTAATTTGTGGTATGTCCCTATTGTGCAGGATGGAAGAACTCCGCTGATGCTAGCTACGCAAATGTGCCACCCAAGGATCTGTGAACTGTTGCTTGAGCGGGGGGCTGAGGTGAATGCCAAAGATAAGCAAAACAAGTAGGTCAAAACTTCATGTTATATATTACTAATGAATGGTTTCCTTATATAATTGGTAGCACACATGTTCAGGAAAAGATGTTTTCTTTGTGTAAAATTTCTATTCTGTGTGAATTATGTTTATGTGCAAAGTGCCTTATGTGAAGTGCTCACTTCTTCTCCATCTATCTTTATAAACAAACTAAAATAACTGTGATCATATGTTAGGTAACAGATCACTGGCCATCCTGAGGTGTGTTCATTAACCCCCTCTCCCAAATGTTGCTCACATTGCTTTTTAACACTAGAATCCCTGAAGCCCAAGAAAAAAAGTTGTAATGCTGGACCACCTTTAATTCTCTAGTACCTTTTCATCAGTGTCTTTGTTTTGCAAATGTGTCAATCAGCACAAGCAGTAAGCAGCCTGCTATCCCATCCCCCACTGAGGCAGCTGAAGTCAAGTCAGGTGCAAAATTCTCAGAGCTGAAGTCTCTATTTGGGAGATAGGTGTCTGGAGTTGTATAGGGTAATATATCGCTATATGGAATACCCACATTTCATGTGTATTCCATGTTGACAGCAACCTTTGTAAATGTAGAAGGACAGGAAATGTGAGGCAAGAAATGTGGAACACATAACTAAAGCAAACTTTTTAAATGTTATAGTAATGTATTGTAATGTATATAGTAATACAGTAATGTATTGTAATGTATATGTTATAATATATAATACTATATATTCTAATATATAGTAATGTTATAGTAATGTCTACTATAATATAATAAAACCCAGCCACAGGGGATGCAAAAACCAGCGTGTTTCTTTGCGCCGGTCCTAAGTCCGGATAAATGGGGAGGGTTACACCAGTAGTGGTAACTGCTGCCTCATAATAAAGATGGTTGCGGGTTCAAAAAATTGACAACAGGTGTTACAGACTAAAATCAAATGTATGTTTTTATTGTATAATCTATACTAATAAAAGGCAAAGCCCTCACTGACTGACTGACTCACTGACTCACTCATCACTAATTCTCCAACTTCCCGTGTAGGTAGAAGGCTGAAATTTGGCAGGCTCATTCCTTACAGCTTACTTAAAAAAGTTAATGGTCATAACTGGAAGCTATTTTTCTACATATACTGTAATGGAGTTGAGCTTGAAAGCCGTGGGGGGCGGAGTTTCATGTGACATCATCACGCCTCCCACGTAATCACGTGAACTGACTGTCAACGCAGTACATAGAAAACCAGGAAGAGCTCCAAAAAGCGCTGAAGAAAACATGCATTATATAATTCAGAAGGCAGCGAAACAATAAGAAGCGAGCGAGTGACATATACAACCATATTCATTAGTGCTGCTACTTCGGAAACAAAGCACGGTGTAAACCTAAAGTTTAAATTAAGTTCATAGACAGGCTGCCGCTGGCGTTTGTCATGCCCACGGGTAATCACGGGATACAAGTTTAATGAGAAGACGTAGGATATAAACAAGAGTTTTGATCACTTTGTAACTAAGTTAAAACTGCAGATGAGGGGCTGTGCTTATGCAAATTCAGAGACTGTGTTTGTGGGGGATTGACAGTTAAGGCGGGTGGGGGAGTCACGTCATCATCTCCCCTCCCATTCACCTCATTTCGCTCTGAGCTGCGCTCTGCAGCTAACGCAGTGTTACGACTTTGTGACGCTGCCACCAAATACTCACAGAAAAATCCACAAGTTAATACACACGCTGTGTCTAGAGTTTCTCCACACTGAATCTTCCAGGCACTACTTACAAAAGGTTACATTGTCAATTGTGTTATTTTTAAAATGTTTCCTTTTCTTAGCACAAGCACAGCTGAGAAGCTTCGATGCATGTGCTCCATAACATGTTAAAAAATCACGCATTTAATCACAAGCAAAGGGGAACTTCTGTCAATGCATGATTTCCTGGTACACCGATTACATTGATCAGCGCTTCCCGATTCATTTTACCCTCGCACCCCCTTGGTTTGAGAAGAAGTATGAAAAAATATGAGGTTAACACAGAAAAACAGATCACCAATTGAAGCTTTATGAATAATCAATTCGCCATCAATAATTGTTTTGGTAAAGCCATACTCCGTGTAATCCTCCTTCCATTTTATAATTTTTCCGCCACTAGCCATGATTAAATGAGCGGTAAAAAGTAAGAGCGAGCGAGGTGATTTATTCAGGCAGGCAGGCGACAGCTCAATAGCTCGAATCTGGATATAAGTAGCTTCTATTTAGTCGCCAGAAATATCTTTGTTAGGAATGGAAGTTGAATTTAGTCTTTAAATTTCTATGGTAAAGAAAAAGTTATGCAATGATGACCAAATTTAACTATATAAAGTCAAAACCTGTATATATAAAGTCACTGTCGGAATAAATAAAGTCAAAACTTGAATATATAAAGTCAGCGTCGGTATATATAAAGTCAAAACTTAAATATATAAATATATATATAAACTTTATATATTCCAGCGATGACTTTATATATTCTGACTTCAAATTTATATATTTATCAATTTATTTGCCTGTTTGGCACCCCATAGTGTGTGTGTGTGTGTGTGTGTATATATATATATTGTTTTGTCACTGTTGTGAGTGATGAGTGTTGTTGTCATATATATATATATATATATATATATATATATATATATATATATATATATATATATATATATATATATACACATATACATATCTATACATATACACATATATACATACATATATATATCTACATATATATATATATATACTGTACATACACACACACATATATAAACATATATACATATACATACATATCTACATATATACACACAGCTATTTCGTATCAGTGCAATACGCTGCTTTTAAAACGGATAACTCCGCTCTTACGTGCAAGTCTGCATGGATATTATGAACTATCAGTATTTGTTCAAGTTCTATTTAAATTTTAAATAGAACAAATTTTTATTTAGTCGACAGAAATATCTTTGGTAGGAATGGTAAAAACAGACAGGAATATTATTCCTGAATAAATCAACTCAAACCTTAAATAACTTATAATATTTTGCTCTCCATAAAAATATATCCTGTCTAAATTATACAAGTTAGAAATAAAGTAAACATTAAAAGAACAAACATTCAAATTTCTTTACTCTTATGTAATTTTATATAAAAATAAACTTAGATTTTAAATATCCCAAAAGATTTTGCTCTCCATAAAAATATATCCTGTCAAAATTATACAAATTCAAATATGAACATGCTGCATAACAAAACCTGGAAATATAAATAAAATGTGTTCCTTTCAGCAATAACAAATCAAATCATTCAGTTGTCTTTGCTCATATGTCATTTTAGAGCTGGACGCCTGGCATCTTTTTGGCAACAAATTCGTTTATGTTTGGTGTGAGGTTCTGTGTTGTGGAGATTCTCAGGATGGATTGCAGGTGCTCATCAGTGAGGCGACTCCTGTGTGCTGTTTTGTTAGTCTTTATCACTGAGAAGAGCTTCTCACACAGATATGTGCTACCAAACATGCACAAGGTTCGAGCCGCATGTAGACGGACTTTTTTTTGTTCTTCAAAGTCACCAAAGCGCCGTGCAAACTCAGTGCGCTCCGTTTATCAGCAAAGTGCGTATTTGGGAACACCGTAGTGACGACTTGGTTCAAGATTACTTGGCAACAGGGAAAGTAGGGCAAGTTGCACTGGTGCATTTGTGTCTCCCATAAAAGTAGCTTCACTTGAAATCACTTCACAGCTGAAGCGCTGCATTATGGGATCTGTAGTTTATTGTGGTACCAGCGCTTCATATACCGGGCCATTAATAACAATAATACAGTATATAAAATGATCTCGCGGGCGGATATAATTACACGCTGGGTCGGATGTGGCCCGTGGCCCTTGAGTTTGACAAATATGGACTAAATAGAACTTGAAAAGATATATTTTTTGAAATGTGATCGCGCAATTCAGATAGAGTTGACGCACTACAGCCTGCATCTTCCCCTCGCTCTTACTTTTTTACCGTTCATCTAATGAATACACTGAGTATGGCTTTATTCGCCATCAATGATTGTTTTGGTAAAGTATCCATTATTCGAATATGTAGATCGGGATATATATATACATATATATATATACCCGCGTATCGCAGCGGAGAAGTAGTGTGTTAAAAAGCTAGAAAAAGAAAAGGGAACATTTTAAAAATAACGTAACATGACTGTCAATATACAGTATTTGTTTTGTGAGTGTTACTGAGTGTTGCTGTCATCAAGGATTTGATTATCATTATTTCTTTCAATCAGGCTCGTATTTGTAGGATGTGCTGTGTTCAAGTTACATTCCGTGTTTGTCAATCGTTGTAAAGATGACAGGTTTCTTTCATCGATTCGTTTCTTACTGCATCAATAAACAGCTCGTCTTTTTCTTTATCTGAGACCTGACACACTGCATGCACGGGTTTTTTTTACACTGTCTTCCTTTAGCGGGACATTGACTTTTCCACCGTGTGCTTTGTTTCCGCAGTAGCTGGATTTATGAATATGCTTATCAGGCGCTTCATATTTTTGCTGCCTTTTCAATTGTGTAATTCGGTTTTGTTCAGCTCTTTAGAACTGTTGCCTTTTATCTGTGCACTGCGTCAGTTCACGTGAGCCGCTTCGGTGTACATGCATCGAAGGTTCCCAGCTGTGCTGGTGCCATCTCGTGCTATGTCCGTGGCTGTATTTAATGTTACCTTAGTCCTGGCACTTAAAACTTTCTCTCGCAGTTTCGCTGAGTTTGTGTCAAACACCACCCTGACCATCTCATCTTCCTCTCCATAAACACAGTCCTTCACCCGTGAATATTTACCCGTGGCAGTTTGCTATTGGATTGCCGCTGACAGACGGCCTTATATGGGCAGGCACTAAATTACAAACGCCAGCGGCAGCCTGTCTATGAACTTAATTTAAAGTGTAGGATTACATCGTGCTTTGTTTCAGTAGCAGAACTCATGAATATGGTTGTATATGTCACTCGCTCGCTTCTTATTGTTTCGTTGCCTTCTCAATTATATAATGCATGTTTTCTTCAGCGCTTTTTTGTGGTCTTCCTGGTTTTCTATGTACTGCGTGATTACGTGGGAGGCGTGATGATGTCACACGAAACTCCGCCCCAAGGCGTTGAAGCTCATCTCCATTACAGTAAATGGAGAAAACTGCTTCCAGTTATGACCATTACGCGTAGAATTTCGATATAAAACCTGCCCAACTTTTGTAAGGAAGCTGTAAGGAATGAACCTGCCAAATTTCAGCCTTCCACCCACACGGGAAGTTGGAGAATTAGTGATGAGTGAGTGAGTGAGTGAGTGAGTGAGTGAGGGCTTTGCCTTTTATTAGTATAGATATATATATATATATAGATGTTGTCATATCTATATCTATATATCTATAACACACATATCAAAGACAAAACAATTACATTAACAATCATGTTATGTTATTTTTAAAATTTTTCCTTTTCTTTTTCATAACTTCTTAACACACTACTTCTCCGCTGCGAAGCGCGGGTATTCTGCTACTCTATACTAATAAAAGGCAAAGCCCTCACTGACTGACCCACTCACTGACTCATCACTAATTCTCCAACTTCCCGTGTAGGTGGAAGGCTGAAATTTGGCAGGCTCATTCCTTACAGCTTACTTAAAAAAGTTAAGCAGGTTTCATTTCGAAATTCTACGCGTAACGGTCATAACTGGAACCTACTTTCGTCCATATATACAGTTCTAGCCTGCAGCTCGGTCGCCATGTGAGGCGGAGTTGCTTCCTCCATCATCACGCCTCCCATGTAATTGAGTGCCTGCCCATATAAGGTAAATATTCGCGGGTGAAGGACTGTGCTTAGCATATTCATAAGTGCAGCTACTGTGGAAACCCTCTGACGCTGAACAAGCCTTTGTACACATATCAATAGGAAAGCAAAGTGTAAAGCTTAAGTTTAAATTACGTTCATAGCCACGCTGCCACTAAATATTCGCAGGCAAATACACAACTTAATACCGGGAATGCCTGTTAAACATCTTAGATTCACGAGTACTAATTTGGGTAGTGATCACTTCGATGAATGAAACCTGTTCAAAAAGCGCATTACACAATTGAGAAGGCAGCAAAAGAATATGAAGCGAGTGACGCATACAAGCATATTCATAAGTGCAGCTACTTCGGAAACAAAGTACGGTGTAAACCTAAAGTTTAAATTAATTTCATTGACGGGCTGTCGCTGGCGTTTGTCATGCCTGCGACGAATACGATATTCGCGAGATACAAGTTTGATGAGAAGGCGCAGGGTATAAACGAGACTTTTGATCACTTTGTAACAGAGTTAAAATTGCTGGTGAAGTACTGTGCTTATGCAAACGAATAGGAAGGCAGGGTGTAAAGCTTAACTTTAAATTAGGTTTATAGACCAGTTGCTGCTGGCGTTTGTCATGCCCAAGGCGAATACGATATTCACGAGATACAACTTTTAAGTGCCGGGTCTGAGCTAACATTAAATAAAGCCGTGGACATCGCAAGATCGCACGAGATAGCACAAGCACAGCTGAGAAGCTTCGATGCATGAACTCTGAGCGGCTCACGTGAACTGACTTTGCAGGAGTTCATAGACACGCTACCGCTAAATATTCGCAGGCAAATCCACAACTTAATACCGGGAATGCCTGTTAAACATCTTAGATTCACTGTTTTGTTACGGGAAAATGGTTCAAGGGATTAGAACATAAGTAGGCAAAGAATCAGAGAGAAGAGGTCCAATACTTCTATTTTGTTTACTTAATCAATTATAACATTTAAATACATATGAATGGGTTATAGAAATAAAGAGACAAACTTATACTTACAATAACATACATACATACAGTAACATACATCAAAAGACCCAGAGCCATCATCCCAGACCAGTAGACTGAGGGGGCCCGCTTGTCAGTCTTGTCAAAGGACCAACCCTTTTAGCCTTTCATTTACCGGGCGGTGCGCGCTGTCCCCACGGTTGAGCCTCCAAAGAAACTGAGGGCGGAACCCTCCCTTATATACTAATTGAGCGTCCTTGCCCAAAGCGGCTTACGTGTAAGCAGTGTATACAGAAGTGATTAGTTTCAGCACACACACCTTTCCACGGACGCGTGTTGTTTTGCACTTGGTCCTGATGATGACGACACCTGGTACCAGGAGGCACACAAAAATAAGAATTGCGCAGTGAAGCCCCTTGAAGTGAAAAACAAGTCAGCATGACCCTCTGGCAATATTCCCAGTACTTTTCCTTCTTGAAGCTGGTTTTTGCGCTGAGCGACCAACACCCATCTGCTCTCTTGATCCCCCCCCCCTCTCTTTAGAAAAATCCTTCCATTACATTCGGCCCCTCGCTCAGCGCAAACCCAGCGCTCTTGCCCTTCTTGTTCTGATTGCAATTTTTCGTAAAGCACAAAATACATAACAGTTAAATATAGTCATTAAAGCAATAATAATAACACAATTGTCCATAATAAATGCTTTTTCTTCGCTTGGCGAAATATTTTTCCAGTGAAATTACAATTTTTCTTCAACCCAGGTACTTTGCACCCAGAGGGTCACCTCCCTGGGGAGCGGTTACTAGCACTTCACCCAAGGAGTTTCTTCTGATTTGGTATTTCATCATCCACATTGTCATTAAGAAAAGAATAAGAATCTTTAACTGAAGGTGTCCATGGTTCAAGAAATTGGGTGCACACCTGTTTGACAGCAACTCTAGTAATAACTAATTAGGAAACTAGTAACAAGCAACAACGTACTATTAAGAGAGTAATTTCTGCTTCACTAACATGAACCCCCATGATACCCAGGTTCAAATAAAGCTAATACTAATTAATATTATTGGTGATGATACAGATGGCATAAATATTTATCTTAACTCAAAAGTTCTCAGTTTTAGGTTGCCACCGCTGTGTACAATGATAGTCGGAGATAAAGTCCTTACACACCTCACCATGCTCACATCTTAATACACTCATTCATAAAATTGCCCAAATATACACCCAGCTGTGGTCTCAACCTTGAGCCACCTTTATCACATTAATTCAGCCATCTTGTGGACAGTAGGTGTCAATCCTCCCTTCGGAAGATGTCAGCACTACTTCCAAAATGCAAATCACTGGGTCATTTTTGAGGTCACATTCATTTCAATTTCAAGGGTTATACCCAAGCTTATTCATATCTTCAGAGATCTTCAAACTTCATTTGGGCTTTTTAATTCACGGACCTCACACTCACCACTGTATGTATAGGACACTCCATCTCCTATGGGCCAAATTATTACTTCATTTCACTGATTTCCATAACATATACTCATCAAGCCATGATGTTAATCATTTGACCTGTATCACCAACATGCTAGCCTAAACTGTTTTATCCTCTTCTAAAAGCTATAGATGTCCTGACCTATAGTATGTGTCCCTTATCCCCAAAATACTAGTCATGTGTGTCATCCCATATGCTTACTATTATTCTTTTCAATTAATTAAATGTACCTAAATGTAAAGCTCTACATTATTTACTATAACACTTACAATCAATAACCTAAAATATCTAAACTGGACTGACCCTGACTAGTAATAGTGCATTGTCCCTTCAATGAAAATCACTTAACAATCTCTAATAGATCCCTTATGTTAGATTAAAATTCAATTCTGATTAGCTTTACAAATAACCAAATCATTGGTCCTTAAAGGTGACTTATTATCTCATAAAAATAACCACTATGAATTAATACAAACATTCATTAAATACATGTTATTTAGGAATCCCTATATTCTGCTTTGTTTACAAATAATTAGCTTTCCCTTCTATATCTTTCACAGTTCAAATACTTTTAACCCAAAAGATGTTGCCATTTGTCAAACAAGTGGACAGTCAAAGTAGGCTCCAGCAAGAACATTGAGCCCTGCAGAGTAAAAGTGTGACAGATTTTCTTCTCTAATAAGGACCAAAGCAGGTGTTGGGGTCCAACATCCCAAGCAAAAAGGACCCAAGTAGGCAGATGTCATCTATGATTCGGAATCCACGATGATCTTTTGGGCTCAAACATCACCAGCATAGTTGAGCTCTTGGCAGCAGGTATCCATGATGTCTGGAACTGGAATCGAAGTGCGTTGTCCAGTAGTCAGCTGATCGATGGCCTGATTCATGACTTGATTCCCTCTTTGGTATGGCTGGGTTCTCCTTGGAGTCAGATAATTAGTTTATCTGCAGACCTTTATCACAGCCCAATCTCTGGTTCAACTTCAAATGCTGTTGTATACAATGCACTAGGAAAAAAAACAGCTTTCACCTGCAGACGTAAAGACTTAAAAACGCTCATTTAAATAGTCAGCATATTAATTCTTCATCGGTAGCTACTTATGGATCCAAAAAACAATATGTCATAAGATGTCAGATCTGTTTCGTTGGGGGTACCCCTATTAAAAATATTGCTAGCAGTGAAACAAATGGTCAGTTCAATCCAGTCTGTGCTTGTCTGAGTCAATTTGTCTTTAAACAATCAGAGTAAAAATTTAGATTGATAAGCACAAAGTTCAAGTCCTCCTTTATAGCTGTTTCCAGTTTGGCTGCGGTTGCAATTTCCACTCAATTAAAAAAAAAACATGTCCCAAGTCATTATTAAAATAAAGTCAATCAATGTATTACAAAAGGAAAAGTACTCAATAATAAATCATTACAAAAATTGGTCCCAATAATATTGACATAATATTCAAATTATCTGCATTTGTTCCAAGATTTAAACTGGTTTCAAAATGTAAAATTTAAACAAAATTAAACATAACATATCAAGCAGAGTCAAGAAAGAAATCCACAATCTAGACGGGTAAATTCTCAATCTTTTCCTTGGTGACATTGAATAACAAAAAGGTTAGGCTCCACACTTCTTCCCCCATGTATCTAATCACAAACCATTGTTCAGTTATGCAAAGTCCTAAAAACATTTTTCTTTTTACACAAGGTGTTCATTTTTAAAGTTTCTATACATGTATAAAAGTGAGCCTTCCATTAGTTTTGTTGTGATCCCAGTATTCCACTGTATTTCACACAAACATGTCAATATTACACACAAAGGAAATGAGGAAAGAAATCAATATATCAAAATGCCCTATAATGCAAAATGTGTCTTTATTTACTATAAAGCCCTCTAAGAAATTTGCACATTTCTACCCATATTTAGAATGAAGAACCCACTTGTTTATCAGGTAAACTAAGAAAATACTTCAAATCTACTTCAATTATATACACTAATTTTCTTTTCCCCATAACCTTCTGTCAAAGACAGTTGATCTTGCACATTCTTTCATTGTTATCTTCCAGATGTTTTATTACACGTTTTCAGAATGTTGACTCCAAAGAGTACAGTCTGTTTTCCTCTTAGTTAACCCTCCTTATTCCCTTTCTTTCACTTACAGTTTGGCATTGGCTGTTTTTATACTGCCACATGCCCTTCTTCATACCATTGTCGCATTTGACCATCACCAAACAAATGCACACCATATTGTCACTTACACTTACCTTCATTACCACATACAAGTAACCCTCACATTATAGCAGCTTTCCTTGTGCTCTGCCTCTCCAATATACAGTAAATTTTGCTTTCTAAGCAGCACTAATCAACATAGGCTTTGAAAGGAGTATTACCAATAACCTGCTTCATTTTGGTAAAAGAATGTCTCCTTCAATCGAAATTTACTCATTTTAATTAAAATCCTCCCTTTTATCAGAGTCTGGCCAGTACTCAAATAAAAGGGGTGCTCATATAATATGCTTAATCTGGAGACCTTTTTACACCACCTGTTCAAATCTTTTTTTAATTTAGAATTAAGAGCTCTTTTAATCTCAACATTTACATTCACAATAATACCAATTATTTAATTCTTGCAAACAACACATATTTTTACATATTCTTTTAAGCACACTGAAACCTATTTAACATACACACACACATAGGGATCCCTCTAATACACTATATAACATACACAAAATCACCCAAAACCATTGTTTTAACACATTCAACTTTACCTCAGTTTTGTTACTTATTATCACTTATTACTAAAAGTGATTGCATTCTTCATTTTATCAAATGTTACTCATACTCACATTTATTTTAACCCATATTTACTCAGAGCTCTGGACGTTTATATGCACACGGCAGCTTCAGCAAATCATAGTTGAACTACATTACCCAGAAGTCTCCATGTTTTTGCTTTCTTACTCCCAAACACACGTACGCACCCACAGAACAAACAGGCACGCTCACACATTTTTAGCACAAACATATTTACACACACACAGAGAACAATTAATGCTCAGGCATACACATTGAATAAGTTCAGCACAGACATATTCATATACACAGACATTAGCGAGCGCCAGGTACCTTTGATGTTAAATACAGTGCACTTTTTCTTTTTCGCGCATTATATTCTTCTCAACGCTTGTTATTCTTTTTGGTGCTATCCTCCTACATTTTTCTGAAGGCTGCTTTACTTATCAGACTATAATATAAAACAGCCTCTCATGACGTTAACGGATGTTAACTCTAACACGATTCTACTCAGCTCGAAACGGCGCTGGTTTCTAGATCAAGGAGACTCCATTGGCGAAATGACTCGGCGACAACGAGGAATTGCTTCCGTGGCGATCCATTCCTGCGAATTAGGGCAAATCCAACTATCAAGAAATCACGCGGTTCGATACTACAGCAAGACGGCACTCGTCAAAAGACTAAACTGTCATTGAGAATATTAACTCAAAACAAACAACATGTAAGCTTCAACATAAATCACAAATAAACTCGAATCATGGCATAAGTGCTAACCACTGCGCCACCACACACTTTAACACTGAGCGATCGTTGCTTAATCTATATGGCATTCTCTTTATACATTGCTACGTGTACTGCTAGCTGCTCGCAAATTTTTAGCCAGGTATTTATCTTGGCTATGCATAAGGCTGCCTCATCCGCCAACTCCTCGGCTCTCTGTACCCGCGGCAATAATACAGCTACCTTTGATTCGGCCATTGAGGCTCGCCCTAACACATCCGTCAAGTCCATTTGCATTTTCTTAATCTCCCTTTTTCGTCTACCAAGCTGTCCAGACATCTAACTGCCGTTATTAAAACCCACCCCCGCGTCTGCAAGCCCGTTATGGGTTCTTTTGCAGACACTTGACATTTCTTAAGCGCAGCTCGTACATTCACTGGTGTTGGGGGGCCTAAACTTTGCCAATATTGTGCTAATCCCCCCCCATGTCTCAATTCTCTAGCGCAGTATTCCCATACCGTTTCCTCCCAGCCGGGAAGAGGTAAAGGAACCGTGCCAGGGTTTTTATCCTTTTCTTAGACATCTCTGATTTCTTTTTGCCTCACTCAATAGTTCAATATTTTACCAGATTCCCCAAAATCCTGCAAGTGACGCCAAAATGTTTTGTTATCTGAAAATGGTTCAAGGGATTAGAACATAAGTAGGCAAAGAATCAGAGAGAAGAGGTCCAATACTTCTATTTTGTTTACTTAATCAATTATAACATTTAAATACATATGAATGGGTTATAGAAATAAAGAGACAAACTTATACTTACAATAACATACATACATACAGTAACATACATCAAAAGACCCAGAGCCATCATCCCAGACCAGTAGACTGAGGGGGCCCGCTTGTCAGTCTTGACATATGAATGGGTTATAGACAAAGAGACAAACTTATACTTACAATAACATACATACATACAGTAACATACATCAAAAGACCCAGAGCCATCATCCCAGACCAGTAGACTGAGGGGGCCCGCTTGTCAGTCTTGTCAAAGGACCAACCCTTTTAGCCTTTCATTTACCGGGCGGTGCGCGCTGTCCCCACGGTTGAGCCTCCAAAGAAACTGAGGGCGGAACCTTCCCTTATATACTAATTGAGCGTCCTTGCCCAAAGCGGCTTACGTGTAAGCAGTGTATACAGAAGTGATTAGTTTCAGCACACACACCTTTCCACGGGACGCGGTGTTGTTTTGCACTTGGTCCTGATGATGACGACACCTGGTACCAGGAGGCACACAAAAATAAGAATTGCGTAGTGAAGCCCCTTGAAGTGAAAAACAAGTCAGCATGACCCTCTGGCCATATTCCCAGTACTTTTCCTTCTTGAAGCTGGTTTTTGCACTGAGCGACCAACGCCTATCTGCTCTCTTGATCCCCCCCCCTCTCTTTAGAAAAATCCTTCCATTACATTCACGAGTACCGATTTGGGTAGTGAACACTTCGATGAATGAAACCTGTTATGCAAATCTGATTGAAAGAAATAATGATAATCAAATCCTTGATGACAGCAACCCTCATTACAGTCACAAAACAACTACATTGACAATCATGTTACATTATTTTTAAAATGTTTCCTTTTCTTTTTCATAACTTCTTTAACACACTACTTCTCCACTGTGAAGCGCGGGTATTTTGCTAGTAGTAATAATAATAGCAGGACCCGCGATTGAACCTGCAACCTCTTGATTATGAGGCAGCCGTTCTTGCCTCTACACCAACCAAGCAGACCTATTTAGGTTGTGTTGATTTGATATTTGGGTTTCGGATTTAACATATTGCCAGCAACATGTAAATTGAATGATTCTTTTTGTTCGGTTATATTCTTGATTAAAGGCACAATTGTTTTGTTATACCTTTTATGAAGGTGTTTATTTGATATTTGGACTTCAGTCTTCACACATTATATGCTTCATGTCAACAATTTTTGAATTATTACTATAACATGAAAAAAGTTTCTGTTTTAGGTGTTTTCAACATTTCTTGCCTTGCATTTCTTGTCATCCTACATTTGCACAAATTGTTGTAGACACGGCACACACATGAAATGAATGCATTCCAAATAACGTTATATTACTTACTCTATACAATTCCAGACACCACACTCCGAGGCAGAGACTACAGCTCTGAGAATTTTGCTTCTGACTTGACTTCAGCTTCCTCGGTGGGGGATGAGTCAGCAGGCTGCTTGCTGCCAGTGTTGATTGGCATATTATCTACTACCATTGCATTTAACTTAACACAACTTCCTTTATGTTAGGATTATTGCTGCCCTGGCAGGTAGTTTGCTTTGAACTTTTTTTAGCTACTGTTTGTCAATGACAAGATAAATATTTTTAGCAGCAGTGAAGTGTGATTAATTTCCAGGATTTGAAGACAGAGTAGATTTGATCTGCCTCACTCATCAACAGATTTCCTTCACCTATTCTGCAGTAGGGAAACACAGTGTGACTTACTGTTATAGTGAATTTTCCCATTCTGACTTCAGTTGGCTGTCAGCTCTTGTAGCGCACATGCATACCATCATGTTATTTGTGCAGAGATGTGATCATTCAGTTGATTTTTTTTTTTTTTATCATTGTCTGTGCATAATGCACATGGCTGGTACAGTCATCATCTAAAACATTTCTTTTAAAGTGAACTGAAAATGAATGGTGATCACCAGAGCTGTGTATCATCTAGATGCAAGTTAGTACAATAGTTATTAAAATTTAAAGAAAATTGGACTTTGTTTTCTTGTACAAAACGTGGTAATTGCTTACCTTGACTAAAATCTTCATCAATATGTTCTGACCATTTCTGGCTCCGCTCCACTCTTTGGCCACCGTAGCTTCACCCATTAGTAATAAAGTAGTCAGTCATACATATTCTAGTTGGCTTTGTTCACACATTAATTAGTTTTGAAGTTGCCCTATTCTTCAATTCCAGATGGAAGTTGTGGTCTGATGATTAGGGATTTGGAAATAAAAGGTATGAAAACCCTGCTCTGGTTCCCATTATCTCACCTTTCTGTTTAGATAGATATGTTGCACTGTTGTTTGCCTACACTGTGTCACATCTATGTCTAATGATAGTGAGTTTGTTATATATTCCTTATTTTTTCGGTTGAAAATATTTTCCACTACGTAGTCTTTCTGTTATTTTAAATGTCAAGCAATCATTGATTCCTAACATGCCAGAATATAGATGAGTTATTTTTCTTAATATGTACTTAATCTTCCCTTTTCTCTTTTAAACTTGTGGGACGCTCTCATTGTGTTCTGTTTTGGAGTTCTGCTTTGATGCCTTTGGAACAATGAGTTGTTTTGTTATAATTGCAATACATTTAATTTATATAAAAAGTATACTGTTTTTTATCTTACCAATGTAACATGCTTGCCTTATAAAATAAGGGTATAGAATTGATATTACAAATTGAATGGTGGCTGATGAAGTGAATCATAAGCATTTTATTTTAGACAAAGCATTACGTACCACAGATTTATATGCCTTACAGTTGTATACATTCTTTTGTCCATCTTTTCATTCATTGTAACGGTACAATATGAAATAGTTTCATTATGTTCGCTCCTTCACTCTCCATCCGCAGGACTGCCCTTATCATTGGTTGTGAGTTTGGCTGCAAAGATGCCGTGGAGATACTTTTAAGGAATGGATCAGATGTAACTTTGTTGGACTTTCTTGGTCATGATCCCTACTATTATGCCAGAAACTGTAAAAACCAGGAGCTGCTGTCTATGGTGAAAGTAGCACATGAAAATGCAATTAAAGGTAACACATTTGGTCGGGTTCTGAATTTTTTTATCCTAAAGTTTTTTTGTTGGCATTTTGGGTTAAACATGAGATCACTGATGATCTGTCAGTGATTCCTCCGCACCTTACACCCTTCTCTAAAAGGGAATACAGTAATCCCTCCTCAATCGCGGGGGTTGCGTTCCAGACCCCCCGCGATAGGTGAAAATCCGCAAAGTAGAAACCATATGTTTGTATGGTTATTTTTATATATTTTAAGCCCTTATAAACTCTCCCACACTGTTTATAAATATTCCCCGCAGAGTTATACAGCATAATCCCTTTGTATTCTCTTAGATATTAGGTAAGATTCATTGAAATTATGTATATAAACACACTGTTTATATACAGTAAAACCTAAATATTATTTTAAAGATATGGAGTGTCTCCGATATCGCATATGTTACAGCCATTACGATAGACAGGCCACCAGGAATAAATCCGTACCATGCAAGAAAAATAGTATACAGTAAATGTGTGTACAGTGACACTAAACGTACTGTAAGTAGAAAATTAATTATGGTTACTCACCAACAATGACTTGTCCGATAACAATGAGTTTAATTCTACTGCACAACAAAGGAGAGCGTTACAGCTCTTCCAAAGGAGCCACTTCAGGCAATTGTGTAGCACTGCCGTTGTTCTTCTTCTGGCAGTCTTCAATCCAAATCCCTAAAGCAGATTCCATCCAGACTACTGCCTTATTACATCCACTTACAACTAGTTTTGCACCCTGGTTAAAAGGACACTGCGGCCGTAGATCTTATATTGCTTTCCTACTTTTTAAATAAAAAGAATCGTAGCCTTCAACAAACCCAAAACGTTTACCTTTTCGGCAATCGTTAACATCTTCCATTTGCGCTTGGGCGCACGGCCCCTGAAGCAGCAGCAGATCATTTTGGAGCCATAATGAAGGGCTTGACTATGCACAAAGATAAACACAAAAGAGCACAACTCTTTACACAGCGAAACACGTTGATACTGAATGAGCGAGACGAGACTTCCTGGTTAACACTGCATTCAGCACGCAGGAGCTTAACTGCGTGCTCTGATTGGTTAGCTTCTCAGTCAGGAGAACTTAACTGCGTGCCCTGATTGGTTAGCTTCTCCGTCATCCGCCAATAGCGTCCCTTGTATGAAATCAACTGAGGAAGCATGTACAGGAAGTAAAAAGACACATTGTCCGCAGAACCCGCGAAGCAGCGAGAAATCATTGTTATATTTAGTTATGCTTTCATATAAAATCCGCGATAGAGTGAAGCCGCGAAAGTCGAAGAGCGATATAGCGAGGGATTACTGTAGTACTCTTTACCAATGAATGAGGTGGAGTGGCGGATCTTCAATTCAAAAACATAGTCCCTTGGAAAGCGAGATTCCTATGTATGTGTGCTACCTCTTTAAAATATTTTTAAAAAATACATGTTTTGAGCAAATGACTGTATAAACAATATGTAGCGGGAGTAATGGGAGATTCGTCTCAGGACATTTTTCATATTGTTTGTTGCTGTACAGCATTGGTTAACCTTGGCTTGTATTATATCAAACTTTTTATTTCTCCATTAAATCATTCGATTAATTTTTTCAGTCTTCACTGCAAAACATAGGATAAGCAACATGTAAAAAATGTCTCTCTGGTTATACAAAACAATAATGGAATTATGAAAGGAAGGTTTCTGCTGTGCCTCTCGGTGTTTAAATTCTAAACAAGAACATCCTTACCTTGAGTTTCCACAACTTTCCTACTGATGTTAAAGATGTAAACATACTGTAAAGATGAAAACAGATCTAAGCCAAGAAAAGAAACAACTTTTGTTACATGCCTTAGTAGCTTGTGTGTTTGTAGCAGTTAAGAGCCAAGCCTTTTTTAGTTTGAGCAACTTTGGTATCTTATGATGTGAGAATCAGCTTTTGAAAGGATTAAGTCACATCTTGATCTTAATGTGAGAGAGTCAGTACTAATGAAAAACTGCATATCAAATTCCTTCTCAGTGGAACACAACTATGAAATGGTATCTGCTCCCACTTATTACATATACACAAGTTATTTACAATGTTATAAAATTATTTCTTTCCAGACTATAAAATTAAATTTCCAAGCTTAAAGCCTCCTGGAACTCTGTTTGCCAATTTCATGGCAGAAACTTCAAGCTTACAGCAATTATGTTTACAAGCAGCAGCCTGAAATTAATTAGCCATTTATAGCAAAAAATTACAAAAGTTGACAGTTAAATTATTGAAGTATATGTGTCTCCACATTTTTCCTCAATCTCCCTTGACCACCTTTGAATTAACTATATTAATTACTGAATTACATGTACAACAAACATGAATAACTTTTTAAAACAATAAAAATGATTTTTGTTAGAAAATATATTGATCATATATGATCAATTTATAAGATTGCAAGTTATCTAGTTTATTCTCTATTACAGTATACTGACATCTATTTAAATCTAGTGAGGGAACATTAAATAAAACAAAAAATCAGTTACCTTAAGCTAGTAGCATACTGGCAGAAGGAAGTTGTCAAACCTATGTTGAGATTTATAAAAGTTCTCCTTCATGAAAACATATAGCCTTTGTCCATTTTTGATACTTTCATTGTGGAGTATTTACAAGAATACTTTTTACATCTCCAAAATAGAAAGTTCAAATAAATGTGATTTGTAGCTGGCTAACAGAAAATAGGTTTGCTCTTCAATGTATCAATTCTGAATTTTGCAAAAAGGTTAATTTGCTGTATTGTGTCATTGTTGAATATCAAAAAGCCACCAACCATACTGTGTTGGCAATGCTGCCTCCTGTTTAAAGCATTTAATGGCACCAAAAGGATTAGTGTCCCCCTCTCCTGATCCCAAGATGATGCCAGAGAAAAACTGAAAACTTTATACCACTTCAGTTTATATCTAGGATCATTGATTTATGGTCTGCTGGAAAGGTACTGACTGGTCCTTTGATATAAGCACTTTTCCTAGTGAGATGTTTATCTGTACTTGTATCCAGTAGCTGAATGTAATGATAGATTTTCATTAATTTGTGCAACAAACTGGTTGTATGTGCCCTTCAGATAATGGATTACATATTATATACATTTTGTCCTGATAATGTCTCAGGATGACCCTATTCCCCCTTTTATACACTTTATTTTGTAGACCAAAGCAAAATAACTCAAATTTCATACTCATACCACATTGTGAGGGTTGTCTGCTACTGTAGTCCAATACTTCCCCTTTTTTACATTTGTATCCCAGGCAATTAGAGTAGCAGAAGAGGCAGGAGAAAAAGTTTTGTGTTTATTCATGCATTTTATACTGTATATCCGAAGTATAAAAATTAGAGTCTGCTTAGGACAGCTGAAAAAGAGAGAGCAATAAGACTTTGTAGGCCTCATTTATCAATCCTAGTTGTGAATAAATTAACAGATATAAGCTACTAGAAAATCGTAAAGAAATAAAACAGTTTCCTTTGCAAAATATTAATATGCCTTTAAAATACTACACCCCTGAGTGTGTGTTCTACAATTCCTTTCAATATTGCTATATTGTTAAGGTATATGAACACCCTAAATTGCCACAATATGAGTAATTGTGGTTATGCGCATGAATGCAGCAAGTAAAGCAGCATGCCTTGTTCAGAGTTGGCTGCTACCTTTTGCTCAGTGTTACTGGGATGAGCTCTGTAACCTTAAATTGCATTATATGGGTCTAAATTCATGGATTTGAAGAAAAATTATCATGTCCAAATGTTGCTTATTTGCACATGCAGGATTTTTCTTTATCTCTCTGCTCCATCATGTGGATGTAAAAAACATTGCAACTCAAACTAGCCTGGTATAATTGTTCAAATTTAGCAGGAAAAAGTGGGGTTACTTCCTAATTCTAGTTATGATCCAAGCAGAACCATTTTTAATTAACTGAAGAATACAAATAGATTGATTTAAGCAACTTGTGAATTACCCATTACACTAGTTATTTCTATTAGATATGAATGCTTAAAATATCTTCTTTGTATCTTTTACATATGAAGAAAATATCCTTAGGTCCCATATTTTTGTAGATGCAAAAAGCATGTTTGTAGAATATGCTATAAAAAAGGCTGGTATCAAAGGTAACACTGATGGTGTGTGATGATTCAGTAAAAATTAATTTTAGACCTCCTAAGTTAAACAGTAACAGGACCTTGTCAGTATATTTGTAATTTCCATCATTTACTAGCTTCCTGCTTTCAACTGCATACCTGATTGCCTGTGTGGCCTCTGGATATTCTTCTCATTTCTACACATGTTTTCTACCCACATCTCTAAAGATGTGCTTTTTAAGTTAATTGTTGATTCTAAATTGGATCAGCGTAGGTTCTGTGATGGATTGGCACACAGTCCAAGACTGATTCCTGCATTGCTCCCCACATGCAGCTAGGTCTTTCTTTGCATTCAGTGCTTCTGGGATGTCCTCTGACCAGCCATTTTTAACTCCGTGATACAATTAAGAACATATTAGGGAAAGTCATTTGGTCTGAATAAAACATGTGTAAGTATCATGTCCTTATGAGTGAAAGTATGTATTTTGTTTCAGACTACAGTGTTGACATGTATTATACATTATAGTAGTGGCCTTAATAAGTCCAGGAGACACTTTAACTTCAGAAGATAATGAAGTATTGCTATAACATTTCTGTAGATAGTGAAACCAGTTTGATAATTATTGTAAGTAAACCACTCAAGACCCCTGTCACACACCCCGCTATTAACAGAACTGTATATTGTTCTGAGGGGAAAGGTTCATTATTCATTGAAATGATTTCAGTTTTAACTGCTATGCTGAGATCCCTAGGTTTTTGTGTTTAAAGTAACCATTGAAAGTTCTATTTTGATGAACCATCAGTGGTATTTGCTGTTTGCACCTTTCCAGCCCATTCACAAATTTGATGGCTTGTCCTTATTTCCATTCTGATTACACATTACTCCAGCAAGGATATTTTGCTATTATTAACCGTGTCCTCCATTAGCACACTCTAGCACAGCGGTAGTGGTCATTTTTGTATTTAGTTGTACAAAATAAAGTATATTAAGCTATGTCTAGTCTTGGAATTTAATTTTACTTGTATTTTCTTTAACTACAAAATGCATTTTTAATTTTATTTTATGGCCTTGTGAACATTCATCTCAGGTTAGTAAAGCACTTGAATTATCTTTGCTGGCTAAAACTAGATATATTCAAATATGGTTCATTTGCATACATTTGTTCTACATCTGTAATTTATACTGAAAAACATGATTTTTTTCCTAATATGTTTGAATTGATTTCAACATTATCATTTCTCTGACACAGTTAACTGGGATCTCCTAGTACATGGCAGTAAATGATATTGAGAGGCACATCCTGTCCCTAAAATGGTGGGAAAATGTCATGAACATAAATTATTTTTTTTAGTCTATTTACTGATATGCTTTGAAGTTTATATGTAGTTTTTGTTTATATTCTAGTTCTGTTTCTTTCTCAAATTGTAGTATTTTATGTTAAGTGCAAAAAACCAAATGCATTACCAGAAAAAGCAGGTTAATGCAATAGAACTTGATATTGACAATTTATATTATATGGTCATGCTGCTAAGAATTTTTTTTTTCCAAGCTGCATTGATCCAGTGAAGATTACTGCTGTTTCCTAGGTTTCATATATTGTTTGTTTCTCTACAATTTAACTTTGTGTTTATTTACAAATTTTAATGATTTATATGCTTCAAAACTATATAGTCTCATACATCTGTTTGAAGATTTCTAGTTAGAAATATATTTACTGCTGCCATGTGTTTAAAAATAGTCCAATGGGACTGGTGAACTGTCTCATATTTTGAAGAGTAGAATTTTTAATCATTTATTCTTTCTTTTCAAGCAAGGGAAGCAGTGAAAAAAGGACATCAGCCATATCAGGTAATTTATGTTCTTGACACAAACTTTGCATATAATCAAGCAAATTCTGCATATTGTGTTAACATCAGGCTTATGTTGGTTGCAGCACAGTGTAAGATGTGGATTCCTTATTTTCACTCCCACATATACTGTATAATAATTGTAATATTAACTCTGGAAAAATTCCTGCTATTGGCACTCTTTACCTGCTTTGAATCACTCGGTGATCTTTTGAAAAAATTTTAAAATGCCAATCTCAATGAGTTTTTGTCTTCATTTATTGTTGAAAGAGGCATAGCTGAGTGTTTGCTTGAGCTGATCAACTTTGTTTAATTCCTGGATATTGTTAAGTAAATTAAGTAAAATGATGCTTTTCTTATGTTGTCACAGAAGCTTTTTGCTCCTTTTGTTACAACATAAACATGTAGCCAAAAAGCCATTTACTAATAAGAAACTGGAATTATTTGCTGTTCTTATATAGCGAATTTCTCTGAAGGCAATGTAATAATAATAAATAACAGATCCTCCTAAGCACTTGAGGGAAAATTATTAACTTTCTGTAATCAATATCAAATTTATCATCAGTTATGAAGTATTTTTTGCACATCTACAATACACCTTACACATGGTAAACGTATGTGCTTGAGCTTTTATATGTCTATATTTTACTTGAATAGTGCCTCTTGCTTATTGATTGCTGTGATCCAGAAAGACTAGTGGGCAACGTCTGTCTGCCTTTTTTGTTTGCCTTGTCTTGGCATTGATCATGCTTTCAATGCATTGTTTCATATAAATATCTAAACAAAATATTTTGTGTTTATTGTTACGTCTAATGCATTTCAGTAAAGTGTATAGAGTAAAGATATACTCTCAGATATAGATGTGACAAAAGAGTGAACGAAAGTGTTTTTATTTATTTATTTTCTTCAATATAACTTTCAGGTGCTGGAGCTCCCCGTTGTACCACCAATGAATATTGAAGCTGGTATAGATCATAAAGACCAGAGAATAAAGGTGAGAGGTGCTATTGTCAATTTTTTGTTTACTGCTTAATTTTCCCTGAACTGGCAGTAAAATGCTAATTGGATAGCCTTTCATGTTTAGGACCTTGAGTTAGAGAATGAAGATTTAAAAGGCAGACTAAGGAAATTCCATCAGGAGCAGCGAATTTTGCTTGATAAAGTTAATGGATTTCAACAACAGCTCAATCAGGTATTTCAGAACCTTTGTATAGATGTGGTGTTTTTTTTTTTAATGAAAGGGACTTTAAGTGACTGTTGGAAATTAGTGGTTTTTAATTATTGGCTTAATTTTTATCACAGGAAAGAAAAACTGTTGAAGATCTTCAGAGAGAGGTTTGTAGATTAACATTTTTATATTGCATTTTGTAAAATAGAATGTATTAAGTACTCTAGTTAATGTAGTTCAGAAAACTCTTACTACTATGTTGTTGTTTATTAAGATGTCATGCAGTATGTATGTATGACAGTAAAAGTATGACTGCCAGTGGCGACTTATCAAATGCAAACCATATTACTCCAAGTAAATATGGGTAAAAATTGATTGGATGAAGCGGCCAGTCTTTTTGGTTTTAAGTTTAACATGATACAAAATTACAAATGCACTTTGTTGTTAAAAGTCTGTATTCCACCTTGAAATCAAGATAAATGTTATAGGTTCGGTTTTCTGATAGAATGTTTCCGTTTAACATTGCAGGCAACATGCTTGTTGATTGGATCATCAACAAAAAATAAACATCTTCCATTTCCTGTCACACTTTGCCAACCTATATCATGGTATAGCTGCATTTAAGTTTCACAACAGTTGACTTTAAACGATATAAGCAAAGTGTATTAACACTGACGCATGTAAAAATAATATTTCCAAATACCCTTGTAATAAATGCTAATTATGCAAAATAGTGCCCACATTCAAAACTTTTGTGTATCTTTTTTTTTTTTTTTTTTTTAAGCGAGATCATTTAAAGGTTCTCCTTTTGACAAAAGAGAAGGAAAATCTGAATGAAAATCAAAACAATATGGGGAGTGTAAAGGAATCCTCAAAACGACATGAGGTGTGTGGTTTTTTTTTGGTTTTTTTTTTTACTACATGATATAATAAAAAATTTATTTTATTTATTGATCTCATTTACTTTGTCTGTGCAGTCTTGAAGTTTGAACTGATTAACATTTTATATTGTATCTGGCCTGTCTTAATATAATGTGACCCTTTATTTGTCATTAGTTAATTCTCAAAAAGCACTTAACGTAAGCACTGTAAGCCTAATCTATTTTAAATAACACGATAACTACTGCTAATGCTGAACAATGTTTGTCCTTGAGTAGAAGCTTTAGTTGAAAAAGTAAATAGGTAAAAAAAAAATTATTTTTATAGGACATCTTCAAGTTTTGCTTGATACTGTCAAAACAGTCTTATGTATTTTCAATAAACATTGACACACATTTTTGCGTATTTATTCTCCAGGTTATTTTTCTGTTTAATAAATACGCAGTTAGACGTTTTCCCACTTAAGAGAATAAGTACATAGGAAATAGTTACAAAAGGTAATAATTTAAAAAAATAAATAAATAAATAAATATTATTTAAATATAGTGATTTGCAGTCAGGGTCTCCAATAGGGTATTTTTATCATGATTGCAATAAGTACTCATCTGCAGCTATTTCTACTTTAGATTTATTTAAGCAGTATTTCATGCAAAAATTAAGTTACATGTCTGTATCTTTTCGAGGGCTTGATTTTTGTTTATTAGACAGTTGGTGGATTAAAAGTAGTGCTTGGTGTTACATTTATCTATCAATTATGAAATTATTTTGTTTAGTGAAATGGTGCCGGCTAAGGTCCTTGCTATGGTCATCCTCAATAGGATCTCACAAATAGGATTTGCTCACCTACCAGCAATTGGAGCAGTCTGGTTTTATGATTAAGAAGTCTAGCATTGACCTCATTCTGGCACTGAGAGTTCTTATCGAGTGCAAATATGAATATCGGCAGGAATTTCTTTGCAGCCTTTGTTGATTTTCGTAAAGTGCTCATTACAGTTGATCAAGCTTCCCTTTGGGACATCCTGAGATTTTGTTCGATTTTTCTCCAAAGTTGCTGGATGTCATGGCCGGACTGCATGCTGGTACTGTGAATGCTGTGCTGAGTGTAGGCAAAACCTCTGCATTTTTATCAGTTGATTCTGGGGTTTGTCAGGAGTATGTTCTTACTTCTAACCTGTTCAGTGCTTGCATGGACTGGTTGTTGGGCAGGGTTGGGGGATCCAGCAACCCTGGGGCATCTGTTGATGAAGAAAGATTCACAGATCTTGTCTTTGCTAATGATACTGTGATATTTACGGATTCAATGGAAGCTCCAATCAGAGCTCTCGTGTGACTGAGTGAGCAGTCTGGACTTATGAGCATCTTGGATAAAAAACAAGATCCAGGCCTTTAATTACCCCTTGGGCACAGCCTTCAGCAGTGTGTCTGTTTGCAGAGAAAGTGTTGACCTTGTTTAGAGGTTTACTTACCTTGGCAGTGACATTCATGTCTCTGGTGACTCTTCCTATGAAGTCAGCAGACAGATTGAGAGAGGATGGGGGGATCATGAGGTCGTTGGAAAAGGGGTGTGTGGTGCGCCCAATATCTTTGCATAAGGATGAAGTTCCAAGTCTTCAGAGTCCCGGTGCTTCTTTTTTTGCTATATGGTTGCAAGATATGGAGGCTATCCAGTGACCGGAGATGTCTTTGTATCAAACAAGCAGTTGCTCACGGACTTCCAAATGAGGCACATTGCCTGCATTGTGAAGGTGCATCACTTAATGTCACTACACCATGTGGGTTGCCAACCATGATCCCGAGCTGTTTCGTTGTGTGGTGGGTGTGGCAGTGTGCTGTACCAGTGCATGGTACCCAGCCTGACTTTTAAAATGGAAATTTCTGGATATTGGTTTACAGAATTAAGTCTGGGTGTTCACATTGTGACAGTACTTTACAACTGGTGTTTTACATACATTTGTCATAACCACATTAAAATAAGGCACATTCAAGTTTTATGTAACTTTACGGTTTAAGTTTTTCTCTCCATATATTTTGGTGTACATTGTGTTCCTTTTGGAGACTCAACAGTAAGTTTAAGATAATGATGAAAATGCAAAAGTGAAACTCAATACAAACTTTTCCTAAAACTTTATTACATATTTTCAGTGCTTTGGCAGGATTAGTGGCAGTTGCTTTACACTACAATTAAATATAAATAGTAGTAGTGTCATTTTTAGATATACTGTAAAACGAAAACGTTTATGTATTAATACAGCTGTTTTTTTTTTGTTTGTTTTTTTTAAGGACGATCTAAGTGTTCAATCAGGTGTCAGAGGTTAGTATTTTAATTTTTCTTGTGCTCTTTTTACCTGACAAATGGTGGATTGTTTTAACTATAAACTGCTAAACTTACAGCTAAATACAAAACATAAATTTACATAAATAGATTATTATGCATTATATGCATTATGCATCCCTAAATAATAAAAACCATCATTTAAAAACTGCATTTTGTGTTTACTTGTGTTATATTTGACTAATGGTTAAATGTGTTTGATGATCAGAAACATTTTGTGTGACAAACATGCAAAAGAATAAGAAATCAGGAAGGGGGCAAATAGTTTTTTACACCACTGTACATAAGGTTACTAAATCAAGAACCGAATGTGTTAGCAACTGTTTTTATTATCAGTTTTTTTGAGGACATGACTAGTTGTTGCAGCCTTACTCTCCATACCTTGACAGATACAAGTCTGCATTAAATGTAAGATGTAGTTCATGAAGAGCAGCACATATTTTATTCAATGGCATTTTGTAATGGCATACATTCATTAATCGCACAAGTGTGTGGAAAAACGTATTTTTGATTATCATGTTATTTTTTTAATTTATCAGCATAGCTGCAGATTTGGAAGTCGTTACATTCCCTACAAAAGTTGATTTATATTACTGTGTGATTACTGAAGAATTTAGAATCTTTTAGCACAAATTCTGTTTTATTTCAATTTCTAGGAAAGGATCTACTCAAGAAGCAATCCAAAAGTTTTGATGCTATGCAGGTAAAACTACTGCTCCTTCTACAGCTCTGTACATTTTATTTTTCAGTTCGTGCTCCAACAACCTTTGCATGCTGTGACTTTATTTTATTTGTTAAAGATGTTAAGAAGCTCTAGTGGTGGTACAGATTTATTACTATTTACTTTTGGAGTGTAAAATATTTAAATGACTTTTTATTTATATAAACATATAGTATAATTATACACAATGTTGATAATTAGAGTAATAAACAGACTAAATTAACCTCTAACACTGATTAAAGCAATATGCTGTGCATTTACTTATTGGTTGCCAAACCCCTATAGAAAAATACTAGATTGACTTTTATTACTCTGTAATAATATATAGCATATTATTTTAACTATTATAATGAGATTTATCTTAGACTCAATTTAGGGTTCTTGGGCACACCTAATATATTAAAAAAAGATATCCCAACCCACTAGTATGCTGGATATGTACACCCCCACTTCTCCCAGACATGGATGCAGTATGAAAGTATAGTTGGGGATGTTGCTGTTCATGTATTAAACTCTCTCTCTAATTCTTAAGTTGCTAAGAGTTTTTTTATGTACTCTCTTTTTTATATATATATTCTCAAGATTCCTTTATAATTAAAGTGATGTAGACATTAGAAAACAAACAGGTTTTTGTGAGGTTAAAAAAGGATAAAAGCAAATTGAACTTTCTTTGAAATCTGAGTAATATCTTCTTTGTACAGACTAGTGCAGACAGAAGAAAATTTACTTTGATATAATAGACTAGCCATTTCCTAGTTTTTCTGCTGTAAACCACATTAGCCTATAAAAGTTTATAGACACTCAGAAATATCATGTTTTTTATAGAATTTTTTAAATAAGTTACCATTAAATTGAGGTTAAAATATAAGCAAGATATTACTAATGTTGCAAGGGCCTATTACTGCGGGATCATATACCGATATATAATTTGTCTGCAAAGCCCCTTTTTTTTGTAGCCATTATTCTACTCCATTGTCCTAATTTTCAAGTAGTAGGTACCAGTTTCTATTAATACATTTTCTGAGATTTTTTTCCAAACTTGAATGCTAGTGTACATCCTCATTTTGCTTTGAGCTCGCCAGTTATAGTCTATTTCTTATTTGTAAAAAATAAAATTGGAAACTTTTATGTCATTCTTTCAAGTCATCTGAAGTTAACTTTGATTTCAACACTTATTTCATTATGTTTTAAGTTCACAAATTTTATTTCTTCATTTCAGCTGTCACCTTCCCGCTCAATGTCTAGACCTCTGGAGCTGTCTATGCCATTTCAGGCAATTCAAAGTGAAAATGAAACTATTAGAAAGGATATGGAGTTGTTGAGAAAACGGTGTGAAGCTATGAATGATGAAATGATAAGACTGAAGAATGAGCTACTCCACAAGACACAGGAATGTAAAAGTCTTTCAGACCAATGTGAGTTGACGAAACGAGATTCTGACAAACAAGTGAAGGAAATGGAAGATGCCCTAAATGATGTGCAAAAAAGGATGATGGATTCTGAGTTGAAAGTGAAGCAGCTGCAAGCCCATGTTGTTGTGGTGAAAGAGCATCTGAACAGTCAAGCGGTAGAAGATCTTAAAGCACAGCTGCAGGAGGTTAAGATGAAATATGAAGGTGCTTCAGCAGAGGTGGGTAGATTGAGGAATCATCTGAAAACAAGTGAGAAGGCATTGGAAGAGTACAGGAAAAGTGAAGGAAAGTTAGTGGAAGATATGGATAGAATGCAGAAAGAATTAAATCAGGCGAAAAAGGAAAAGGATGAAGCAAGTGTTAAAGTTATGGATATGGAAAGTCAACTTAAAATTAGTGAAGCACGGCTAGCAGGATCAGTACCACTAGAAAAGTTTGACAACATGAAAAATCTACTTACAAATGCAGTGGTTGAAAAAGAAAGACAGTTTGTAGAGCTAAAGGAAGATTATGATAGAATGCAAGATGAATTTGCTGAACTGCAAAGGGAGTGCAACAAGCAACGTTTGAAAGCTTCTGAATATGTGAAGGTGGAAGAGTATGATCGGTTGAAGGCCACAATGGAGGAGCAAAGCGGAGAACTAAAAAGAAAGTTGTCGGAGGTCACTGCCAAAAGTCAGTTGCTAATAAAAGAAGTAGAGCAGAACCAACAGGAAAGTGAAAGTCTAAAACAAAAGCTACATAACTGGACCAACAAGGTTCAAGTCCAATATGTGCCTTTAAAGATCCACGAGGAGCTAAAGAGTTCATTAAGCTCCACAATCAATGATCTTGGTCAGAGGCTTGCTGAAGCAGAACAGAATCGGGTAAAGGAAAAAAATGAATTAGAAAAGCTCATGTCAGAAAAAGTCATGTTACAGGAGAATGTGTCCAACTTGCAAGCACAGTACATTCACCCTCAAAAGTTTAAATTAGAAGTCACCTCGCTTTCATCCCAGAATGAGGCTCTCAAGAAGCAACTTGGGGAACAACAACAGAGATGCAGTGACAAAGACAAGGAATTAGATGTAATTAGGAGTGAAAACTCGGAGCTGAAACAAAGTATTAAAGAGGAGTATGTTACTATTAAAGAGCATAATGAAAGTAAGAATTTGCTCATTAGTTCTTTGGATGGAGCTAAAAGAGAGTATTCCTGCTTGGAGAAGAAGCATAATGACATAAAGAAGTTGCTTGGAGAGTTAAAAGATGAAAATGTATCATTAAGAAAAAAGACAGAGAATTTGAATATAGAATTAGTGCAGAGTCACGTTAACTTTAAAGATCTAGAAAAGGAAAATGCAGATCTCAAGGAAAAGATGTCAAGCATGTACTCCAGAGTCACAGAGACTGAGACGAACTACAAGAACTCTCAGGATGAAGTATTGAGGCTTCACAAAGAGATTGAGGCACAGAAAAAAGAGCTTGACACAATTCAAGTTGCCATTCAGTCTAAATTTGTTCCATTGAGTATGCTGAAAGAAAAAGAGACATCCTTTGATACTTCTCTGAAAGTTTTAAGTGATCAGTTATCGGTATCAATGGAGCAAAGCAAGACCATAGCAGAAAAATGTAAAGTGTTAGAAGATGAAAATGACAGGCTAAAAGCCGAGTTACAAGTTGCACAAGAAAGGATAGAAACTGAATATATCTCAAAAAAAGAGTATCAAGAGGTTCAACACCTTCACCATGAAAGTAGAGAGGAACTCGTCAAGAAGCTCAACACTGTGACTGAGCAGTGGAAGGAACTATCTCTTCAGAAGGAGGAACTAAAGAAGGAAAAAGACAGATTCAGATTAGAGGTTAACTCCTTGCAGCAGGAGATGCAAAATAAACATATGTTATTAGAGAAGTCTGATGCGATACAGCTGTCTTATGAGGACACCATCAAGACGCTGGAAGGAAAAGTAAAGGAGAGGGAAAATGCTTACTCACAGGAGGTACAAAAAGTGGCAGTACTACAGAAGGAACTGGAGTGCCAGCGTTCTTCTTCTGTTATGCTGGCAGAGAATATGCAAGTCAAAGAAAAGCTAGAAGGGGAGGTAGAAAATCTGATTGGGGCTTTAGAAAAGGAGAAGCAAAAAAAAGCTGAAATGATGGAAGAGATTAACTCTTTGCAGACCAAACTTCTAAATCTTAGCAAGGCATCTCAGAATAAGGACAGCAGAAATGATAGCCAAATTTCAGACTTAAGAACTACACAGAGTGTGTTGGAGGCACAAGTTATAAAACTCAGTGAGCAGTTGTCTCATCTCACTAAGCAACATCAAGAATTGTCTCTGGAGGCCTTGCATGCAAGAAGTGAGGAACAGAATGCAAAGTCTGAGAATACAATTTTAATAGCAAAAAAACTTTCCATTGAGCAAGAGATCAAAGACTTGAAGGAAAAGTATGACAAGGCTTTGGAAACAATTGGAAACCTGCAGGTGCAAATTCAGAATTCTGCAGAGCAGACAGAAGCCAAGAATCAAAAGGTATGAGACATTTTTAGGAACTGTAATAAGATGCTACATTCATGTGCCAAATAGTAATTCTTTCACCCCAACAGGCTTGTGTGCAGTAGTGTTTGGGGTTGATTCCTGTTTTGTGCCTCATCTTGCCAGGATAGGCTTTGGCTACCTGTTACCCTAAAATTGATATTGCACATGTTCGGTTAATAAATTAAAGAGACTGAGAAACAAGATTTTCTGTTCTGATGAAACCAAGCCTGAATTGTTTTGCCTAAGTTGTTAGCGTCATATGTGTAGGAAACCAGGCACTGCTCATCTCCTCCACAGTACAATTCTATGGGTGAAGCATGGTGGTGGCTGCATTATGCTGTGGGATTGTTCTTCAGTAGATGTGACAGGGAAGACTTGTCACAGTCGAGGGAAAGCTATACGGAGGAAAAATACATGTCCTTGTACACCCAGTGTCCCACCAGATACACCTTCGTTTATATTCACCCCAGAGACAAACAGAAAGGGCCCTCAGAGTTGAGAGAAGTTCAGACAGATATTCTTTAAAGGGCACTACAAAAATAACCACCACAACAACCACCAAATAGCAGCTATCCCAAAGCTTGACATACAACTTTCAAGAAAGCTAAAAAAAACAAACTACTACCCTTAGTGCTACATTAAGCCTAGGTGTTTATCAGCCCTGTGTGTCCAGTTTGCTTCAGCAGGCCTTTCTTTGATGCTTCTAGCCAGGAGCAAGACAGTCAACTCTTTAACTCTTTCAGGGCTGATGTCGACTTTTGTCAAAAGGAGGAGTTGACGATGGTAATCAATCGTAAACTGTGACAAAACCAACTGTTATGTTTTAGCTGGACTCTTGTTGCTAGAAGGAAAGTTAGCTTCATTGGTTTGACTGAGATTTCCTGTGCTTGTGTAAGTAGCAAGGCGCAAATAACAGCAAAAATGGGACTGACATCTAGCGAGAGATCAAAGTGAATGCATAAAGCAAACTACTGCATGGATGACATTTTGCCTATTATCGCTGAACTGGACTATGACTTGTCGGACTCCAATTTTGATACAAGTGATCAAAAACGAATGTGAGGTTCCAGCTTCAGTTGACTGGTCCTCAACTAATCATAGTGTTGAACGGGTTCATGTAGCTGATACGCCTCCGGCAATGTTTGCCAGGGAGGAGGGCCACTTAACAATGATAAGAGGTAGAAACTACATTGCAATTCCTCAGCCACATGAAGACAGCTTGGCACCAAGCCTACCACACATTCTCGTCAAACTGGCTGCCACAGCATGCAGCAACAGATGTTTTATGTTGATTTCTGTGTGAAACCATTGCTTTTCAGAAACTCTTTTTTGGAAAAAATATTCAGCCCTTAAAGAGTTAAGCTTATAAACAGTTCTAAGTTCATACACTAAGTCTCTGAATATTTACCCTTATAATACTTCATGTGCCAGGCTGCCAGTGGTGGGGAGACTCCACAAAAAACCCAGATATTGAGGATAATTTGTGGATACTTTGTGAACTGAAGAAAATTCTTGGGTCTTCAATGGATGTCTTCTGATGACTAGGTTATCCTTCCACAGATGGTTATAGTTAATAATTTTGTACATTTATTGTCATTTTAAAGATTGAAAATGTATTATGCTATTTTGTCTCTCTATTTTATCTTGGTTTGCCTTCCTTTGCAGAGGCAAAGAGGGGTCAGCAAGGACATTCCAGGGAGACCACTACACTTTTAATTCTTAATTCAAATCTTATGGTCACTCTTAGCTTAAATATTACAGGGGTTTCACACAGTTGATATACGTTTTCACACATTATAAGCATTGCTTATTTTCCCTTGTTTTGATCACGTCTTATTGATCATTAATTTTAATTACTGTTTACTCCCACATTAAAAAGTTGCATGTTGACAATAATATTGTTTTATAGTGGTTGGACATATAAAGCACATCACTCTGGCAGAATGTGTAAAGGTGTTTAAAGAGAAGAGTGGCAGGGATGTGGTAGGACTGTAAATAAAAAAATATGAAGAAATAGAAATGTCCAGATAATTCATAGACTTTAAAATAAATGGGATCGAATGTTTACTACAGAAATATCAAGTTTGATTTCAAATGCATCAGTGATAATCCACTAAATTTTACTGCCATCGCATTAACTTTCTTTTTGTAATATATGCAATATACTGAACTAGAATTAAATCCAGTGATCTTTCATTCATTTTAGACGAAGAAGCTAAAGATTTGTTATATAACAGCATATTGGGCAAGAATGCAAAGTTCCCATTTTGATGGTGCAGTGGTTTTGGTAAAATATACTGTACCCCTGTCTTTCTGAGTTTTAAGAGTAAGTTGTTTTCTTTTAAAACAGGATAAATTTGAGTAATGGAGTTATGTGTGATACAGCATAATCTGAGAACATTCTATTTGACTGGCATAATATTAGAAAGTGGTACATAAGGTTTAGTCTCAGAAATCTGAATATTATGATTTTTTTTTTGTTTAGATCACGGAGCTCCTCACTGATGTGGAAAGGCTGAAGCAAGCTCTAAATGGCCTTTCTCAGCTCACGTACACAGGTGGCACTCCATCCAAGCGACAATTCCAACAGGTAGACATTCTCCAAGCCCAGATTAAGAGCCTACAGCAGCAACTGGATGTAAGTACAATGATCATAAAATACTGGAACATCTGACAAAGAGAATTTAAATCCAAATGTCACTGTAAACCGGAAGCAGATCCAATGAAATGTTTCGTGTTATTGGTGTCATTATTAGTTTAGCATGTTGTCTTATTTTGCAGTGACAAAACTACCCACAAACAGTTGGTCTTTTGAAAACAAGTACAGTTAGATATTGTTATCAGCTCTTCTGTAACTTTTAATTGTTTGTTGTATGGTCTTGTAAGAGTTCTAGAATTGTTAGGAAAATTAGACTCGTGAGACTTAGAGTTTCATGATTTTCTAGCTAATTTCAGTACTACTTCATAATGTGAGCATTGTATCCCACAAAATGCTAACACCGCTTCCATTGCAGAGAACACAGTAAAATGAAAACGTATAAAATTTTAAAATATACTTTCTCAGGGTCATTGTCAGCAGTAGCTGCATTAGACCATCTTCTTGGAAAGTACAGTGTATCCAGAAAGTATTCACAGCGCATCACGTTTTCCACATTTTATGTTACAGCCTTATTCCAAAATGGATTAAATTCATTTTTTTCCTCAGAATTCTACACACAACACCCCATAATGACAACGTGAAAAAAGTTTACTTGTGGTTTTTGCAAATTTATTAAAAATAAAAAAATTGAGAAAGCACATGTACATAAGTATTCACAGCCTTTGCCATGAAGCTCAAAATCGAGCTCAGGTGCATCCTGTTTCCCCTGATCAGCCTTGAGATGTTTCTACAGCTTAACTGGAGTCCACCTGTGGTAAATTCAGTTGATTGGACATGATTTGGAAAGGCACGCACCTGTCTATATAAGGTCCCATAGTTGACATGTCAGAGCACAAACCAAACATGAAGTCAAAGGAATTGTCTGTAGACCTCCGAGACAGGATTGTCTCGAGGCACAAATCTGGGGAAGGTTACAGAAAAATTTCTGCTGCTTTGAAGGTCCCAATGAGCACAGTGGCCTCCATCATCCGTAAGTGGAAGAAGTTCAAACCACCAGGACTCTTCCCACAGCTGGCCGGCCATCTAAATTGAGCAATCGGGGGAGAAGGGCCTTAGTCCGGGAGGTGACCAAGAACCTGATGGTCATTCTGTCAGAGCTCCAGAGGTCCTCTGTGGAGAGAGGAGAACCTTCCAGAAGGACAACCATCTCTACAGCAATCCACCAATCAGGCCTGTATGGTAGAGTGGCCAGACGGAAGCCACTCCTTAGTAAAAGGCACATGGCAGCCCGCCTGGAGTTTGCCAAAAGGTGCCTGAAGAACTCTCAGACCATGAGAAACAAAATTCTCTGGTCTGATGAGACAAAGATTGAACTCTTTGGTGTGAATGCCAGGCGTCACGTTTGTAGGAGACTAGGCACCGCTCATCACCAGGCCAATACCATCCCTACAGTGAAGCATGGTAGTGGCAGCATCATGCTGTGGGGATGTTTTTCAGCGGCAGGAACTGGGAGACTAGTCAGGATAAAGGGAAAGATGACTGCAGCAATGTACAGACACATCCTGGATGAAAACCTGCTCCAGAGCGCTCTTGACCTCAGACTGGGGCAACGGTTCATCTTTCAGCAGGACAACGACCCTAAGCACACAGCTAAGAGATCAAAGTAAGAGTGGCTTCAGGACAACTCTGTGAATGTCCAGCCAGAGCCCAGACTTGAATCCGATTGAACCTTATATATATATATATATATATATATATATATATACATATACATATATACATACACTGGTCCTTCCCTTCTCCAGGTGTCCCGGTGGGGCAAGGCACCTGGTCGTCTGCCACAATGTATACTGTCATCTTGGTGTAAGATGTGCTTTTACAACTGTCATCCATTGTGTAACCGCACTATGTGTTCCCATTGAAACCTTCTTGTACCCCAGATGAAGTTAGGCATACAACATGGGAGTCCAATACACCTTTAAAAATGTTTGGTTAGTTCAGAAATGGAAACGCTGTGTACCAGGCAAAACAAGGTTAATTCACAGAAACAGTAGGGAGTACGAGATCCAGAAAACATGAATGGAAAGAATTCACTAGTTATACAAAGTGTGGCCAGAATGTGTGGGCAGTTGGAGTGTATGTTTAGGAGCTGAACAAGGACATTTTTTTTTCTGGCATTTTTATTGAAATGGTTAGGCACCTATCATTTATAAGTTTGCTATTTTAGACATATTTTTAGAGGTGTTTTCACTTCAATTTCATAATTCCAAATATTAGATATTGTGTGCAGTATTTTGCAAACTTAATTCAGTTCTCCCATCAATTTGCTGAAATCTACAGGTGTCCTAGGCTGGTGTTTTGTAGCTAAATAAAATGGGTGTTTTTTTAGACATCATGCAAAAGAGGAATTTTGTTTTTCTATTTCATTTGCTTTGTAATTTTAAATGGCCATCAGTACATGATGAAGAAAGTACATTTACATTTTTAAATGGAGTGCGGGCAGAGTGACATGAAAAGTCAGAGTGTCGGCCCACTTATATCAAAGGACTCTTTCCTGAAGTATTTCAATTCATACCATTGGTCACACTTTCAGTATGGAAGACTTTTTGTGCTTTCATTTTTTTTCTTTTTTTATAGCCAGTCACCAGTGAATCTTGTGCAATTTTTATGTATTCCTTGTTTTTTAATGCCAGGAATATAATCACTCTTATTATTCACCATAGCTAACCTAGGCTTTGTTAGAATATTAAGCCTGTAAATATACTGAATCTTTGTTTAAATGAAACAGACACAGACTGTCCACTTGAGGGCAGTGTTGCATAGAGTCTAAAAAGCTAAACATTTCAACTTTCGCATCTTTCTCGGCATACAAACCTATATGCATCCCCTCACTTCACCTGTGATAATTCATCTGTAGTTTACTTTTCCCTGTTTTTCCACTGAGATTAGTTGATCACAGGTTGTTAACTTACAATAGCAAAACTATTCCATATTTGGACACCGCGGTTTCCAAGTGTAACATCCTAAATGTAATATAAGAAATTTGCATTTCAAGCTTTAGAATTTGTAAATCATTCCCTATGTTTGTTTTAAATAAAAATACATTTTAAGCATTTCATTGGCAGTATTTTACCTTTTCCTAATGTCACCACAGTTTAAGTGAAACTAACTTGAAAATAAAATTAGACATGATGATAACTGAATTTATAAAGTTTGGCATGTTGTTGTAGACCAATAATTCCTGAGGTGATACATCAGCGTCATATTCTGGCTATACAGCTGCTGGTGTAAAAGAGGTTTTTCTATGTGATTTTGATGTTGAAAACATGAAACTCATTTAGCCCTGAAACACTGAATGGTCCAATAAATATTTAATTTTTTTTCGGGCCATGTTATTCTAATGTCTATTCTTTTTCTCTTTAGGATGCAGAGAGGAGACACACAGAGGTGGTTTCAATTTATCGTACACACCTGCTCAGTGCAGCACAGGTACTTTTTAATGCTAGAATTAAAATTATAATGGCCATTTCTTTGTTTTATTGTAAACTTTTAGCCATGATGGTGTCTCACATTTAGGGATACTTCTCGCAGATTACTAGATATGTTCAGTGAAGCACTAAGATCCACCACTACATTTCAAACATTACAGATCTATAACAGGAGTACTGTGATTTAGTTTGAAATAGCCCATGTGATTTCAGATTTTCCCTTTTTTGGGAGTCTTATCAAATTATAATACAAGTGCTTTCTGACCTAATTTGAAGAAAGGAGGAGGAAAAAGACAGAAAAACGACAGAAGTATAAATAGAAATGTATTTCAGTGGCTAAACTACTTTCCTGTCAATTACATTTCATTTTTCTTTCACAGGGCCACATGGATGAAGATGTGCAAAATGCTTTGCTGCAGATTATACGAATGAGACAAAATTTTGTTTGCTAGTCTGAATGAGAGAGCTGATGTTATTCCACTGCAACTCACTTCTACCCTGTTCCTTCTAAAAAATATTTGGAATGTGGGAGAGAGTAACCTTTTGAAAATTTGAAAGTATCAAAGACAGTTTGACAAAATTAAATATCTCAAGTTGTGAAAAACCATATACACTCACCAATGAATTAGAGGGATAGGGTTGAGCTGGAAAGCAAGCTGGTTGGCTGCCTGCTGGAAACAAGGGAGCCACCATACCATCAAAGGCTGGGCCTTCGTAGTCACCCTCTCTCACAAGACAACAGTTTGGCTGGCCAAGCTGACTCTTAATGAAACTAGTATCAGTTAGGGTCTTTACTTTGTAGTTGTGAGCAAGTGAGTTATCTATGATTTAGTTTTATTTGTATTTTTTTTTCAGTACTACATGTTATACATTTGATTTAAACACAATGGCAATGCTGTTCAGCAGGACTGGAACAGATTAATAAAACTATGTTTATTGTTAACATCCATGTAAAGAGGTTACTGGCTGCCATAAGAACTTCAGAGTTGTGTGTGTGCATATGTGTGTGTGTTCAAGTGTGAGAGTATGATACCATGCATTAGTACATGCTACTTATTATGCAGGTAGAAAATTAGATTGTTTTTAAAAGCAGCTATTCAGTAACTTATTTTGTAACTTACTAATATTAAGTCTGTTTATAAACTTGGTAACACTATAAATCCAAATGCATATAAATACATGCTTTTATATTTTATACAATTGTTCCTAAGAGCTGGTTTTAGTTTGCATGCACCATCTATTAGCAACAACTATGTCAGGTTTATCATATTGTTATCAATAGTTTTCTCAAATTAGGCTACATCTGTTCTCTTTAAAATTGAAGTCCCCTGTTTCAGATTAATTGAGCCCACTGTAATAAACGAGGCTTGTATCTTCCATGTTGTCTCTTTTTCAGCTATCCGCCGGTTTAATGTTTTGTATGATAGACAGCTCTAAACTCACTGTATCCAAATGTTCATCAAATAAAGTGACACAATTGTTGTACTTCAGCCCAGTGTTATAATAACCTCTTCAGCTTGATTGGTTTGGATTTACTGCCTGTGCTTATAAAGCAGATTTTTCTTTAATATTTTTAGTGGGTTTTTAACTTGATGCTTGGCATGACTAGATGAGTTATTCACTGTGAAAGATTATATGTAGTCTGCAGCATTAGGATTGAATGTTTCATAATAATTCTTAGTTACACTCCTCTTTAAAGGTGCCTGCCTAATAAGACAAGATTTCCGGAGCAAACAAAAAAGTAATCTAACTTGGTGTTGTAAGAGTAATAGAAAATCATGTAATTTATTTACAAAACCTTGGTATAAAAAGTAATTCCAATTTTATCTCTGTTATGAAAGTTTCATATTTCACCTGTTATTTTAGCCATTATACATAACCTACAGTATACTTCATGAAGGTTATTCACTTTAGAGGCTTTGGTTTTTAACAATTATTATACATTACCTTTTCTGTTGCATGCCTGGGATGAACTAGACATCGGATCTGAAAAGTGAAAAAATTATTTGAAAAGTAAGAAGGGTCCATAAGTATTTGGACAGTGATGCAATTTTCATAATTTTGGCTTTGTACACCACAACAATGGATTTGAAGCAAACCTATCAAGATTTTATAGACTTTCAGCTTTAATTCAATGCATCTAACAAAAATATTGTATGCACTGTTCATTAAAGACCACCATTTTTATACATGGTCCCCCTATTTTCAGTGGCTCAAAAGTATTTGGACAAACTAATATAACTGTAAATATAATGATTATTTCAACATTTGGTTGAAAATCCTTTGCAATCAGTAACTGCCTGAAGTCTGGAACCCATGGCCATCTCCAAGTGCTGTGTTTCCACACTCCTGATGCTTTGCCAGGTCTTTACTGCAGTTGGGCTTTCTGCCTTCAGTTTTGTCCTCAGCAAGTGAAATGCACATCTAATTGGGTTGAGATCAGTTGATTGACTTGGTCATTTAAGAATATTCCAACTCTTTGCCTTGAAAAGCACTTGGTTTGCTTTTGCGGTATGTTTTGGCTCATTATCCATCTGTACTGTGAAACGTCGTCCTTTCAGTTTTGCAGCATTTGGTTGAATATGAGCAGATAGTATAGCCCTATACTCTTCAGAATTCACCCTGCTACTTCTGCCAGCAGTCATATCATCAATTAATACAAGGGACAGACTTCCATTCGCAGCCATGCATGATCATGCCATAAAACCGCCTCCACCATGTTTCACAAATGATGTGGTCTTCAACAGATCATGAGCTGTTTCTTCTCTTTTCCATATGCTTCTCTTTCCAATGTTATAATATATATTTATCTTTGTTTCCTTTGTCCAAAGTAAGCAGGAGGACCCGCTTGCAGGGATGGATGCAGATCAACGTCATACCCAGGATGAAGCAATTGCAGGTTAAGGGCCTTGCTTGAGAGCCCAACAGAGTAGAGTCACTTCTAAAACCTCACACTGTTCCAGTGTGGCGCTGAGGGTGTCGCTGTTGGACTCTGGTCCCAATCCAGGTGGTTTCGTTGTGTGGAGGGTGGGGCAACACGCTACAGCACATGCTCCTAACTTCCTCCTCCCCCTCCTCCTTTGTCCAAAGAAAATTGTTCCAGAACTAGGCTTCTAAAAATGTTTTCTGGCAAAATCTAATCTGTCCTTCCTATTCTTGAGGTTTACCAATGGTTTGCACCTTGTCATAAAATCTGTCTTTATTTTCATGACGTCTTCTCTTGATTGTAGTCTTTGGTAATGATAGGTCTACGTCCAGGAGAGTGTACTTGGTTTGGCTAAATGTTGTGTAGGGGTTCTTCTTCACCACAGACACAATTCTACAATCATCCAGCAGAGTTGTCTTCTGTGTTTCCCAGACCAGTGTGTGTTCCTTCTTTTAAAGAACGTACCAGGTGGTTCATTTGACTACTCCTTTTGTTTCTGCTGTCTCTCTAAAGGGTTTGTTTTGTTTTCTTTGCCTAATTATGGCCTGCTTTTATTTGAATGGACAGCTCCTTGGACCTCAAATGCAAATTTCACACTTGGAATCAACTCCAGGCCTTTTACCTGCTTCATATTTAATGAAATAATGAGGGACCTGCTCCCACCTGGCAATGGAACAGCTTTTCAGTCAAATGTCCATATATATTTCAGCCCCTAGAAATATGGGGTGCTATGCAGAAAATGGCTGTCATTCCTAAACAGCTCATATATTTTTGGTAAACCCCTTGCATTAAAGCCAAAACTCTACACTTCAGTCGCATAATGATTGCTTTATTTTAAATCCATTGTGGTGGCATACAGAGCCAAAATTATGAAATTTGTGTCATTGGCCAAATACTTATGGACCTGACTGTATATTTGGACTACAAAAATTATTTGGTTGTCTTCTGATGTATTTGATCTATGTATTAAGACGTAAAGGAATAAAGTTTTCTTTTTTGATCAGGTACACTATTATAGTGCATCCGGAAAGTATTCACAGCGCATCACTTTTTCCACATTTTGTTGTGTTACAGCCTTATTCCAAAATGGATTAAATTCATTTTTTTCCTCAGAATTCTACACACAACACCCCATAATGACAACATGAAAAACGTTTACTTGAGGTTTTTGCAAATTTATTAAAAATAAAAAAACTGAGAAATCACATGTACATAAGTATTCACAGCCTTTGCCATGAAGCTCAAAATTGAGCTCAGGTGCATCCTGTTTCCCCTGATCATCCTTGAGATGTTTCTGCAGCTTAATTGGAGTCCACCTGTGGTAAATTCAGTTGATTGGACATGATTTGGAAAGGCACACATCTGTCTATATAAGGTCACACAGTTGACAGTTCATGTCGGAGCACAAACCAAGCATGAAGTGAAAGGAATTGTCTGCAGACCTCTGAGACAGGATTGTCTCGAGGCACAAATCTGGGGAAGGTTACAGAAAAATTTCTGCTGCTTTGAAGGTCCCAATGAGCACAGTGGCCTCCATCATCCATAAGTGGAAGAAGTTCGAAACCACCAGGACTCTTCCTAGAGCTGGCCAGCCATCTAAACTGAGCGATCGGGGGAGAAGGCCCTTGGAACCTGATGGTCACTCTGTCAGAGCTCCAGAGGTCCTCTGTGGAGAGAGGAGAACCTTCCAGAAGGACAACCATCTCTCCAGCAATCCACCAATCAGGCCTGTATGGTAGAGTGGCCAGACGGAAGCCATTCCTTAGTAAAAGGCACATGGCTACCCGCCTGGAATTTGCAAAAAGGCACCTGAAGGACTCTGACCATGAGAAACAAAATTCTCTGGTCTGATGAGACAAAGATTGAACTCTTTGGTGTGAATGCTAGGTGTCACATCTGGAGGAAATCAGGCACCACTCATCACCAGGCCAATACCATCCCTACAGTGAAGCATGGTGGTGGCAGCATCATGCTGTGGGGATGTTTTTCAGGGGCAGGAACTGGGAGACTAGTCAGGATAAAGGAAAAGATGACTGCAGCAATATACAGAGGCAGTCTGAATGAAAACCTACTCCAGAGCGCTCTTGACCTCAGACTGAGGCGATGGTTCATCTTTCAGCGGGACAACGACCCTAAGCACACAGCCAAGATATCAAAAGAGTGGCTTCAGGACAACTCTGTGAATATCCTTGAGTGGCCCAGCCAGACCCCAGACTTGAATACGATTGAACATCTCTGGAGAGATCTTAAAATGGCTGTGTACCGACGCTATATATATATATATATATATATATATATATAACAGACACTTGGACATAAATCCAGCATATACAAACTTAAGAAGAACTTATTCTTAATAAACAAGACTTTACTCCCAACAACCTCACCCCCACACGGACCTACCCCCTCCTCCCCTGTAAGGTATTGCTATATATTGCCTTTGATTCTTGTAAGTCTAAGCATTATCCTCTGATGAAGACCCCTGGTAGGGGTTGAAAGCTCAGGAATAAAAACTACTTTATGATACATGATTCATTTTCTCCCTTTGTGGATCTCCAACTGCTAATATGCAAACCGTATCACAGACCTTCTCTTCCATATCTATATATATATCTATATCTCTCTATATATATATATATATATATATATATATATATATATATATATATATATATATATATATATGATGCTGTCTCTCTGCATTAGTTTGAGTAACCAAACAGAACTTCACCAGGAATGCTTGAAATACAACCCACACTGGACAGAAATGCATAAGTTTATTTTTCTGTCAGTATATTGCCTTTTAACTCCAATTACTCCATTATATTCTTTATAGTTTGGAATGGCTGTATGTCCTCTATTAAATTTTTGATCCTCTCTTGTTTCCAAATTAGAGAAGTCCATGTCTATGTGCTTTGTTATATAAAATCTTGTGTTTCAGACTCCGATTTCTTTCTCTGACTCTTTGATGCAATAGCCGCTCGTGGTAGCTACAGAATATTTTAGGTCATTGGTGCCAACATGCAACGTGAGAACCTCCTCAGTCCAGTGGGGTTGTGTTACTTTGCTAAGCACTCACATGTACTACCCTTGAAGATTATTTCTAGGGTTCATTTTGGAAGGACTTAGTATTTTAAGATGGATTTGTTAGCTATCCAGCACTTAATGTAATGTTATGAGTGAAATGTAACCCTGAATTGAATAAGGGGGTTAAAAATGGATGGATGAGTCAAATATTAGTTAGCAGTGCTTGGAAAATATGTAGTGCATTGCATTATGCCTAAAGTAAATGTATATATTTAAAGTACTAAAGCAAATTTGCATATGTCAGGCATTTGTCAGGCATTTACTGTAGTGTTCAGTTAAAATTCAGCAATGGTATTTAGAATGTGGAATAACTGGGCATTAATCAATTAATCTAGGTTCTGGTAGCAAATAAGGGTTTCTAATTTTGATAAAGAAAGCTTATCTGTCTGATAAAAATGATGGAGAAAAGTTTCCCAGGATATCCTAGACTTGTATGGTATTTGAGTATGCATTAATTCTGCAAGAGGATTTTGCTCCAGCTAAATAAGAAACAACTCATTGAATCTTTGGGAACTGTTTCCAGTTTTATGGTGGTTTTTCTAGGATTTATTTTTTCCCATGAATACTGTTTTATAACAATATAAATCTTTTGGTTTGTCTGTGCATGCCACATTTCTGGAATGAGTCTTTTTTTTTTTTTTTTTTTGTATAAGCCATTCACAACTATGTTATCACTGGGTACTTTAAAAAAATAAACAGTTCAAAAAAAACAACCAAGCCCAGAGTAATTAAAACACATGCGTAAATTACAGTTTCCTCCCACAGTTCAAAGACATGCAGAATAGGTAGGTTGCAGATGCTAAATTGTGTGTATGTGTTTTTACCCCGTGATGGACTGGAACAGATCCAGGGATTGCTCCTGCATCGCACCCTATGCTTGCTGGGATAGGCTTCAGTTCTGCGGCGACCCTGCTAAGGAAGATGTGAGTTTAGGAAATGGGTAAATTACACTAGAAAGAAACCTCAAAAGATAACATTCATTTAAAGCACATTATAGATTTGTATGGCATGCAGAAAAATCGGCAAATTTCACTGATCTTTTTGTATTACAGAAAACGTGTAGAATTCCGTGTGCATTTGTTTTTATAATGTTGTGTTTTTTTGGGAGGATTGAGCGTGCACTCTACTGTGCATTACTTCACTCTTTCCATGAACACTGGTGACCTTTAGCAGAGAAAGGCTTACTAATGGCTCTGATGTAGATAAATATTGTTTGTGAACTATTTTTTGATTTCTGGCTACTTTCCCCAAATAGTTGGTTAATTGTTTTATCTACTCAAGTATATTTCATATCAAGTTAACAAAACATCTTAAAATGACGCTTAGTATGTAAACATCAGTTCTTACATAATTTGGAGGCGCATCTCCTGGAATGAGGCATTCAAAAGGTTGGATTGCAATCTTTAAAATGCTGCTTTATTATGATCGTCTGGCACTACCACAGCCTGCACATCTCTTGTTGATCTGTAGCCTGCTAATTTGCTGTTGTCTCACTTCAAAATAGCTGTCTGTGGCTGTACTGCTCTAAGTTACTTTAAAGTACACCTTGCAAGAAAGGTGTTTAAATTAAGAGTTCTTGGGTTCGCCAAATCTCACATTTTCAGTCTTGTATGGCTCCCACATTATTTAAGAGCTTGCAGACTTGTTGCATTGTAAATGAAAATGTTACTGTTCATCTACCGTCTGAATTCTGTTCTTTCTCTATTTCTCTCACTCTCTCTGTTGGATGACATTACTGCAGTGTTTGTTCTCATCATTCGAGATCTAAACCAAGTTGCAGAGTAAGAAGTAACATTTTTTTAGAAGCGTCCTGAGTCAGCTCTACCTCCTGTTAGGCCTCTGGGTCATATGACTGAATCACAGGCCAAAATCCAGCTATCTACAGTGGTTATCTTTTTATTACTGTGTTATTTGTGGTTTGCCCTGTATAAGCTGTTCTCAGCCTCTGCCCTGCCATTCGTTTGAAGCACTTCCTTTAATCTGGTTTCCAGTGTTTTAACTGGGAACAGATGCGTCTTGGTTTTTCACAAACATTAATCATCGACTTTAAAACAGGACTGCCACAGTGTCATTTTACAAGCCACTCTGCAGAAATGCGTGTAATCCTGCCTTTCCTGTGGTTTGTTACCTCAGTCAGTAGCGCAGCATGCTGCCTTTGATAGTGCTCTGGCTGCACTTGACTCCACGCAATGCGTCCACTGAGTCTACAACATGCCAAGCAAACTGTTTGCTGTGTTTTGGCTGTGTGGTTTGCAGTCGTTTATTTACTCACTCATTTTGTCTTCCTTTGGTTTCACTTGTTAGTTCAGCTTCAGGACGCAGACCCGCTTTTCCCCCCACCCCCTTTCTTTCCTGTTCTCAAATGTAGCAGATGTCTCGACTCCACCAGCTTCCTTATAATCCCCGAGGGGCAAATTTCCATGGCCTCTTAAATGCTTTCAGAGCAACAGTGCTTTTGCTTCATTATAGAACAACACTAGGGGCCACATGTTGCTCATTTGAGCTGGATGGTCTCCTTTTGTTTTTCTTTTGTGTTTGTCCTTTTGTCCCAACCGGATCTAAGCAAAGATTAGATGCAGCAGGGCCCCACATGGGTAGGGAGACAAATTTGAGACAGACTTGTTTTGGGGAGCAGCGAGATGACCTGCTTTTAATTTAGGATGGCTTGGCAGAAAACTAAAACTGTCTTGAAGCACAGCACTGGTTGCAGATTGAGGTCGGAAAAACACACAGAGACAATTCATCGAGTGGTCTTTGGTCTGTGGCTTTGGCTGCCAAATCAAAGTAAGGAGCTCAGCCAGAATTGCATGTTAGGTTAAGTGCAAAGTGTAACGTTCCTGGGAAAGCCACAGGCTGCCACACGCACAGCACACATTCCATTCCAGCTTTTTTTTTTTTCCCCCCCTTGTAGATATGAAAACTTGACAGGAGGTGGCAGAGTTAGACAAGGCAGTAGATTGGTGCTTTGAAACCTTTTTTTTTTGTACACTAACATTTAATACAGTCTTTCCACACTGTTGTGTTCTGGCCTGAAATAAATTTCTCACTCCTACAGATGTTCCAACAGATTCCTGCTTCTCTGGATCCTACTGCCGAGCTTTAATTAGGATTCACATATCATATATTTGCAGGAGTGTCTCCCACCTGGGTCTGAATATCACTAATGCTCAAGATGTATAAATAAATAACATTTACCAAGCCTATTGTTTATTTGGAGATACTCTTCATTGTTTCCTATGGAAAATTGCATTCTGCATGTTAAGAGTGTGTCTCCATGGCAGAGTTTACTGGGGTAATTTACAGTGTAGAGCGTCCATCTCTGTACCAAAACCAAGGGAACACAAACGCCACATGTTAAGGTCTGACAATAAGGTCTCTTTATGTCTGCACATTTTCTGTTAATTATCAAACCGGTTTTAAAAGGTATGAGGAAACGGAGAACAAAATTAGTCCTCATCAGACATACTAGTGTGATTTGTATTGGGAATACCCACCATGCTTTGGTTGTCATATGTGACAATGTCCTTTAGTATGTCATTTAAGAGATGACATGGTTTGTTAAACATGTTGCATGGGTGACAGTCGAGTAGTAGCAGAGTACAATGACGAGGTCTGGAAGAGGAAAATCTGAACACCCAATTTAGCAAGCCTAGGCTGATGATCCAACCAGGCGGTGGTTCTCTCAAAGAAAATTTGGAATGGTGTGTTGCGTTGCCCTGAAATAAGTTAAGCAAACACTGAAAACTGGAGAATTGAGAAGAATGTCTCCTGGTTTTTTTGAATACAGATTTTTGCTAATTGGAGGACTGTCAATACACTTGTTCCAGTAATGTCCTCGGTGGTATTATACAAAGCACTTCCCTTTTCATGTTCAGAGTCCTGTGTTCGTTTTCAAGTGCACAAACGTTAAAGCAGAAACTAACAATAGTTGACATATAAGCACCACATGATATGCATTTTCTCAGTCTGCGTCTTACAATAGAAATGTAGACTTCATTAATAAACAAGGAGTCATTCTTACCACTGTAAACAATATAGACAGGCAGCAGTGTAATGGTTTTAGGGTGTTCACTTATTGTTCCTTGGGACCTGTGAAATGGTAAATGCAATGCTGGAATGCCGCTGATTATCCAACCATTTTTGCTGGTCTGGTGACTCCCTTCAGGACAGTGGAGTAAGTATAATTGATTGTGTCTGTCCATATACCTATTGTATAGTGCCTCTATCTGTATTGGTATGAAAACTGTTAGGTGTGCATCAGGTAAGCTGAATTGTTTTCTTTTACATAAAATGATGCCTTCTGTATTTTGGCACCTTGGTAAATGGGATTGTATGAAAGAGGTAACGTGTTGCATGTGGTTAAAATGAGAATTTCACTGTATGCTGCGCAATGACTGAACTAGTACTAGTACTGCTATCTGTCTGTCCATTACAGCTAATGAAGTGGCCTCCTGATGTACATGAGGAACTTCATCCGGAATGGTGTCCAACTTATTCTGTGTACTATCTGTAGTGCCTCATTCCCCGGCCTGACCTGAAACTGAGCAGTGCTCCATCGTCTAGTTTCTAGAAACATTTGCTAAATCCAAAGTCTACTAATCAGTTGTGCTAGAAGTAGTGTTGTGTGCACAGAGTACGGTGAGATTCTTACTTGCATGTCTGACCAACGAGAAACACGTCACCACTTTCCAGCACCTTGATAAACAAGAATGTATTAAAACACATAATGTCACTCATTTTAATAGAGTCGTGTGTATTGTTCTCCCAGCTTTATGGAGAATACAAGTTCAGAATAAATGAGCTAATGACACTTCCTTTAGGTCAAGGTGTACCTGCCAGTTTTATGTGCTGTGTCATTTTTCTTTTCAGACCTCTAAGCCAGCCTTAGGAATCACCGAAAAGAAAATGTGTTTCGGATGCCTGCTCTCATTTCGATTATAGTAGCCAGCAAACCTCGTCTTGGCAGAAGGTACTTTTGGTTGACTCCTGTCACACGGTGTTTTTCTCTTCACTTGCAGCTCGCTAAAGCAACAGGATATATTTCAACAATGGTTAGTCTGACACCTGTGGGTTAAGGTTTCAAAATGGTGGGAAAAATTTGCGTAATAGGATTTGGGGATGAAAGAAAGGATCAACGTGCCAAGACAGGAAGAACTTGCAGGATACCGCTTATAAGTAAAAATTAATTGTTGATCTTGTTTTGGCTCCACTTTTATATAATGTCTATGCTGCTTGCATCAGCCAGCTGCCAGTTTGACTCCAAGCTGAAAAAGTTTTTAGATCCAGCTGGAGTGGCCACATTTGGTAATCTTTAAATGAAGTTTCTTCTCAGTGTCTGACACCATTTTGTAAATGTCTTTGGGCCATCTGTTTCTAATTTGAGATACAACTGAGTAATTGTAAAATTGTTTACATTTCTTATTCTTTCATCAGGTTTAAATCTGTCAGCCATTTGAGTCCTGACATCTATGTCTAAGTGTGTTGGTGCCCACAGTCCTGACGAGATAAGCGATTTAATGAGAAAGTGCAAATATGGAAATTTAAGACTTCACGGTAATAAATGAACTGGTAGGGCATTGTGAGACTGCTTGGGTACTGAGGCTTTAGGAATGTGGTAAGTTGAAGAACCGCAGCGGAATACCTTTATCATTTTTAATCCAGTTCTACAAGCACAGCTTTATCGCTGAAATAAGGCCCTTACACTTTGAGTTCAGGGTCATGGGAAATGAGAGCCTAACTTCGCCACGTCAGAGACAGGAACTAAGAATGACCGAGGGGCTAGTCCATCACAGGCCTCACCTACACTCACTCATACTGATCCAAATTAGAGCCACCAGTAAACCTAACATACTCTTCTTTAGAGTGTTGGTGTGCCATTGTTTTAGAGCACTCGGTTCAGAAGGCATACACCAACTTATTAATGTAAAACTATAAACATAACATACTGCAACGCACCCATTTTTATATACATCAACATGCATAGTAGTTGTCATTCGTTAGTGTATTAGTCACTATTTATTTTGTAGTTTTGCACATTTCCACAATTTAAAATTAAGGAAAATTAAGTTAGTGTGATGGTTTTCATTAGTTTGGCAAACAAAATGGCAACAAGAACTATAGATAAGTAAATGTGAAAGAAACTAAACATTATAACAACAATTTATTTCTTGTATACCCCAAAAATCACACATGGAATGCCTCAATGGGCTTTAACAGGTCTGAGTTTTTGATAGCCCCCCAGCCTTGAGTCTCTCAGAAGACGAGCTACAGCTGGGTAGAATGTCCAAAGTGAAATTTTGGCTCATGCGTGTCATTTGACCAACCATCCCCTCCTCCTCCTCCTCCTCCTCCTTGTGTTCATTCAATGGATTTAGGCTCTGTCCATTACTAATGTTGTCTACTGTTTCACAGTCACCTTGCCTCACCGTAGACATAGAGGCTTAGTAACAACTGATCATAATAAATACAACTTTTTGTTGAAGTAAATAACTAATAGAAAATCCTACATTTTGAAAAGCAGCACAAATAAATATTCTGTCAATATTCTGTCTTAGTTTAAATGTTGAGGTTGATGGTCCATCTCCTATGCTTCTAGACAGATTTTGGGCCTTGTAGTTGCATTTGTCCTTGGGGTGGTAGGAAGGCCTGTGTTTTGTCATACAGTGTTGGCACCGGAGTATAAGGAAGAAAATGTTCTATGACTACATCCGCACTAGTATGCTTTCATTTAAAAAGTACATTTTAAAATGATAATCTCTGTCCAAAGTAGTCTTTTCATATCCTTTATGAAAGTATTTCCATGCATACTTAAAAACACTGAAAATGGATATGGCATACCTACAATGGGCATGTATACAGCATAGGCGTCTTTAACTGGGCATATGCTGTGTGATTTTTGATAAAGATTTTAAGCCTAATTTGCAGTCATCAACTGAATTTTTATGAGTCGGCCTGAATTTCCGCTTCATCAGCTGTTGTTTCATGTGCAGTAAGACTGGCTACAATATCCAATTGCCTCTCATGATTGGCCTGTAGCACGATCTGAAGCATTTCTGTCATGTCAGAAATTTCAGTTGGCTGTCTTGTAGTGTGAGCAGTCTTTACTAACCAATTGTCTTCTGTCGCCATCAACTTTGCCAGAATTCATTAGGCAGCTACTACAGTGAACGTGCAATATACATGGCAGGCCATTTGTGCTGTTTGAGTGCATATATGACTGCCAAATCTATCATACCAAGTTTTAGAAACTTGTGACCTCTGTTTCTAAAAATCACACAAAATGCAATTTAGATACACACAGATAAACAACACAACAAGCACCATGGAAGCAACTGTTCTGTGACCGCTATGTTAGAATGATTTTCTTCCAAGAAGGTGACTAATCATATAATAAGATGTTGTAAAGAGCCAGTCATGCTACGAACCAGCTAGAGTGCGATGAAGTCCTCGTTTTCAGCAATCTTTAGTTTCGCCTGTCCACTTTGAAATTCGGTGGTGGTGTTTTTAAAGGTCTCTCACTCTGGAGAGTGTTTTTCAGAATTTATTCATTTTCATTGAAAACGTAGAGTTAGCAAGGGTGAAAGGCAAAAAGGAGGCAAATGTCTGTGGTTTTTAAACGAAAATCTACTAATGTTGATGGGGCCTATAAATTAATGTGTAGACTTGGCCAAGCTGGTTATGGCAGTATAGGTAATAATGAAGGAGCACATTTTAGTAGTCTGTCACGTGTAGAGAGTAGTGAAATTCTTTCTTGTGTGTTCAACCAAATTATACCACACTAGCCATGTGCACCCAACTACGTTGCACGTGTTAAAGTTGTCTGTGAAGGGCTCCCTGTTTAAACGCGGCTGCCAGTCGTGAACTGGGTCCTTCGTCACACAGCATTATGATTTTTTGTAAGGGAAACAATATTACAACAGAAAACCCTTTGACATTGATTCGATAGGACGGCCTACTTGGAATCACTGTCCGAATAGTAATTATGTGGTGGTGTAGGAGAATTTCTGCTTCTGTCCGTTCACAGTACATCTCGTTTTCACGACGCTATCGTTTCCTCTCACGATGTCTTCTCAACCTTTCTCCAATCTCGCAGGTTGCTTTGTGGCAATCCAAAGAGTAAGGCAATATACACGGAGCAGTGGTTATAAAAGGGGGACGCATAGGTATCCAGGCTCTTTAAAGCATAAATGGGGATCACTTCACTGACATGTGAGCAAGCCACGGTACAACTGTGAGACGCGCAGCACTCGCTGACTACAACGTAACAATAATAATTTCCGGAACATGCTGTTACGTTGTCCTTCATTTTACCCACTGTTTTTCTTTCATTCATATGTTACGTAGGCACGTACCTTTTATCTTCGGTAATCTCATTCTCTAACCAGGCCTCAGGAGCTAACCAGCATAACACCCCTTCCGTTATTCCGGCACATTGTTGACATCCATGAGTAACAACAACGTACTGAACTGGAAGGTGGTCTACACATCCGTGGAATTCGCAGACAAACAAAGATCAAGATCTAAATGAAGATCTCTTTAGTTAATTTAAAGCACAACAATTTGTTTAGTTTGAATGTCTGTGTTTTGAGGTGTGACTGGCGTACTACAGTCTTCAGTAGTATAAGCCTGGAGGAGATTCTTAATGCAATGCCTATGTTTTAGCTGTCTCTCTACTGCCATCTAGTGCTTCTTTGTTTGTCCGCGAATGACTTAGAAGAAGATCAAGATCCAAATGAAGATTATATATAGAGATTGTCCCCTTGGCTTGTGAGCTGCAAGTGGTGATCCCTGCAGGTGACATTGTCAATGAGCCCCAAATCTACATGTCCTTTATATGGCAGAGTGTAATCCACAGATGACCCTTCAGCCTGAGGAGCAGAGGTGATTGGTCACCTTTGTGTTGTTTCACAAAGTTCTATTACTATTTTCTTGTCACTCAATTAAGCAACAACTATTAAAGTGACAGGCAAAAACCAAAATAAAAGGTTGATTTTTTTTTTATTATTATTATTATTATTTTAAACCCAACGTCTGCCTCTCCACTTTTCATGGAAAGTATTTTTTTTTTTCTATAATTTGCTTCAACATTACGGTTGATTTTGCGACTTCTCTCATCGCACTAAGTATCAGTTCGCTGGCGGTACCGATTTATTTGCGTGAATCCAAGAGAGACGCAGTGGGCTGAGGAAAGGGGGACGGGGGCCTCCTCACTCACTCACCAGCCTTGGGGTGTATCTTACATCCACTAGTGAACAAGAGAACTACTTAACGGATTTAGATCGGGTTTTTTTTTCTGGAATTTGCTTGAACATTCCAGTTTCTTTTGCGACATCTATCACTGCGCTAAGAATCATAGTTCACTTGGCAGGAGCAATATATTTGCGCTAATCTGAGACAGAGGCTGCAGGCCAAGGGGAGGGGAAAGCGTGATGTTAGGAGTGGGGAGTCAGTTTACCTCTGCATTTTGGAGTGTAACTTGCCTCCGCTTTGCTAGCGAGTCCTTTTTGTTTATTGATTTTTTTAAAGTTTGTCCTGTTTCACTACTACGCAGGTGAAGCCGCAGGGGACAGCTAGTATATAATATATAAAGCCATCATCCTGATTTTCATTGGCAGTGCCATTGTGTGGTCTTCCAGGTTACCCTTGGTTCCTGTTAAAGTTTGTTTTCAGAAGGTTTACAAAAATGGTGCAGTGAAACAACGCAAGGAATGACTTCTCTGATTTTCTGCTGTCACAAATCAGCTGGTACCATAGGGTATTCCTTTTCATGTCTTTGTTTCATTTGTTCTCCTTAGATATCTTGATGAACGTCCTTTCAGTTTTTGGTCTTCAGTGACAGAAGTAAGACAATCAGGTAGCGAACAAACATAATTATACAGACATAAATAAACTGATATGGGAAGTTTTGGCTGATGCCATTATTGAACGTGACTTAAGTTATCACTGCTTGTATTGCTTTTTTATATAATTAGAATGCAGGCAGGTGAAGTGAGTTACCCCATGAGTTGGTCAACCATTACATCACACCTCTTACCTGAGGCAGCTATGGTCCCCCACCCTCTGCAATGTACCCCAGAGTCCCAGGGAGTACCATACCTTTCACAGCCTTGCTCCCTGTCATCTGCCCAGTTGAAGAAGGTGCATGAAATAATCAAAAAGGTTTAATTGCATCTTTAGAGACAATCTAAAAATATTGAGCTGTAGGACCGATGTGGAGGCTTTGATCTGCAGACTGAGGTACAAAGGGGTCTTCACAAGTTTTAATGAAGTAGCCCCTTGTTTCGCTTCATTAATCACTTTGGTGTGGCATCACCTTTTAATTTAAGAAAGCATGTTTAATCTCCACTCTTTCATCACCCTCTTTCCCTTCATTTTGCATAGCTTTGATCCTCATCTTAATTCTTCCTTTGATTGCACCTTTCACGCTTTTTATTTGTTTGATTTAAAATGCAAATTTCTTGATTAGCAACCTTGTACTCCACCCTTTTCTCTGCTGATGCTGGACTCTGTGCTAAATACTTGTGGTCATAATTTCACCAGTGTCAAGATGAGAGATACTTCCCTAGTAACTCGCTGTTGGTACAGAATAACCAGGCCTAAACACACAGAAAGAAGATTGAAGCACAGCCACTGCCCACTGCCTGGACATTTAAATGCCCATTCACTAGAGGTTTTTTGTCTGATGACAATTACCGTAACACAGATTCATCATTTAAAGTGTGTAGCCATTGCTTTTGTTAATCTTTGGTGTTCTTTCAAGAGCCCTCTAAACCAGCATCTGCATGCAGAGAGATGGAAGAATTTGATAGCAGCAACAAACAAGGTGTTGACAAGCAAAGAGACAAGGAAACCCAGCAGAATTGCCTCTTACATACCTTCTGGAGCCCTCAACTAGACTACCTCTAGGAGCTCCCATCAGCGAGGACAGCAGAGGAGTGCTTCGAAAGGACTGTGGGGACTGTATTAGACAAGTAATGAGCAGTGCCTGGTTGTCTCCACACACTGAGGAGAGGCAAGACACATGACAGCCCGTATGGAGTTTGCTAAAAGACACCTGAAGGACTCTGAGATGGTGAGAAATAAGATTCTCTGGTCTGATGAGACCAAGATAGAACTTTTTGGCCTTAATTCTAAGCGGTATGTGTGGAGACAACCAGGCACTGCTCATCACTTGTCCAGTACAGTCCCCACAGTGAAGCATGGCGGTGGCAGCATCATTCTGTGGGGGTGTTTTTCAGCTGCAGGGACAGGACGACTGGTTGCAATCGAGGGAAAGTTGAATGCAGCCAAGTACAGGGATATCCTGGACAAAAACCTTCTCCAGAGTGCTAAGGACCCCAGACTGGGCCGAAGTTTTACCATCCAACAAGATAATGACCCTAAGCACACAGCTAAAATAACGAAGGAGTAGCTTAACAACAACTCTGTGACTGTTCTTGAATGGCCCAGCCAGAGCCCTGACTTAAACCCAATTGAGCATCTCTGGAGAGACCTAAAAATGGCTGTCCACCAATGTTTACCATCCAAACTGACAGAGCTGGAGAGGATCTGCAAGGAGGAATGGCAGAGGATCCCCAAATCCAGGTGTGGAAAACTTGTTGCATCTTTCCCAAGAAGACTCAGGGCTGTATTATCTCAAAAGGGTGCTTCTACTAAATACTGAGCAAAGGGTCTGAATACTTAGGACCATGTGATATTTCAGTTTTTCTTTTTTAATAAATCTGCAACACTTTCAAAAATTATTTTTTTTGTCTGTCAATATGGGGTGCTGTGTGTACATTAATGAGGAAAAAAATTAATTTAAATGATTTTAGCAAATGGCTGCAATATAACAGAGTGAAAAATTTGAAAGGGGTCTGAATACTTTCCATACCCACTGTGTGTGTTATATATATATTTAATATATATATAAAGAGAGAGATATTTATTAATAAATGCTATTTTATGTAACCAAGTGCTATGCCAGTGAATGATGGAGTTTCACCTCTCTCTGACCTTTTTATTATTTCTACTTTATTTTCAGTGCTGATGGTTTTAATCATCTTTATTGTATGACCAGCACTTGCATCAGATTTGTGTTTAGGGTGAAGACAAAAGGTTAAGATGAGCTCTTCACAGCACTGTACACGCTATCACAGCAGGAAGGCACCCGTCGTCAATACGTCTGAAGTACTGACAAGAGACAAATTCCTGCTATGTGCGTAACAGTACAAGCAGGCTTACTATTGAGAATGAATGGGGGCAGTGAGGAGCGGTTCACTACCCGCCCACCACACCGTCACCTCCACTACAGTATGCTGCCTGCAGCATCTGCCCACCGAGAATGAACACGGTGTGGTCAAAGGCAAGTTGTGATTCGCCCACCACCTCCCCCATTCAACAGGCAGCCACACTACAATGCTACCCCCCACAACCCCGTTCATGCTCAATAGCCTCCATTCAGCCACAACCGGGTCACCGCTTGCAGCATTACCAGCCAATCACCGAGAACAAACAGGGCAGCTATGTGTGGTGGGCGGGCAGTGAAACTGCTTGCTGCCAGGAGCTGCCTGGGGGACACTACACTACTATGAAATCGCCCCCCTCCAACCTCTGTCCAGCCACCACTTTAAGCATCCCCAGGCCGAAGATGACGGAGCAGCAGTTACTGAGGTGCATGCGTTGCACCTGCAGCCCTGTTTGTAAGTCATGGGTTGGATGCCCATAACCTGGGGACCAGAGAGAGAGAGATATATAGATATACTGTAGATATAGATATAGATAACAGGAAAAAAAAACTCCCCTTTTGTAAGAGGACGCCCTTGGGCTCTCCCTACACACATTTATGAGTTTTTTTTTTTTTTCTGTTATCTTGCTTTGACTGACATCTGCGGTCATCATTCTGACACCAGTTCTATACTGACATGTGTTTGGGTAGGTGGGCAGCTCCTTGCACCATGTCTTTTGTAATTGGTCTTATTAAATATTAGGGTTTTTTTTGGGTATTTGTTTACCACTTTTCTCATTAGCTTTGCTTTAGAAGCTGACTTGAGAGGCAGGCTAATTGAGCTTTTTGCCACACACAGTCCCACTAGACAAGTGACTGCGTTTCTGTCATCCGGCGACCATTGTGTGGACTTTTTGAGCCCTGCTGTGTTGCCTGGTGTTGTGGTTGGTGCTGTTGCTTTACTTAAGTCTTTTCAAATTTGCCCTGGCAGGGTTTTGGATGGCCCTGCCTTTCTAAGTGCCTGACCTCCTGCCAGTAAGCTGACAGGAAGTGGTTTGAACAGAATGATGACAGCGCTGAGTCTGATCTCACATGTGGCTGACGCTTGAGGTTTCTACACTGGAAGTCTGACTAATTTCTACCATCTTCAGGCCACAAAAAATCCCAGTGAAAACGAATGCACTAACCTTTTGACACTGGGGTGCCTGGAGCATCTCTGTTGTGGAGGTATTGACAGCGTGGGCTCAGAGAAGCTCGGCTGCGGCTCTTTGCATGCACCGTGCCTCAGAAGAGCAGACAGGAAAGCTTAATTGAGTCAAACCAGCCTGTATTGTGTTTTTTTTTTTTTTTTGACTTTAATGAAAGGTTCCAGTTTTACTCCACAATATTAGTCTTCTGCAAGAATGTCTTTGGTTGCACTTGCTTGCACATTTCACCACAGCTTTGTCATGTTTAGAAATGAAGTTGATAAAGTGCAAAATAAACCCTGGAGGGTTTACGTCGGGTCACTGGGCACGGGTGCATGTGTGGATGTTCTCGTGCTTTGGTCCTTTTTGTGGAGATGTATTCTGTGGGATAAGTGCCAGACACTTCACATGTGATGGACAGGCCAGGTTTAGTCTCTGCTTTGTTTTCAGACCTGTTTGAATAAGCCCCAGTGACCGTGAACTGGATCAAGTTGTTTCAGTAATGAGTAGTTAGATGAAGCTGTGTTACTCATCGCTACCTAGAAGCCAGTGCTGTGCTTACAACATCCTTAAGTCGGGCCCAAGCATTGAGGACTCTTTATCATGCCTGAGCGAGCTCTCACTTTGAGTATTGGAAGTGTTAGTTGATGGTGTGGAAGGCTTTACAGGAAGGCGAGAGAGCCCTCTGTATAGTGCTTTAGGCCAGGCCCGCCCACTTGATGACCATGGTGGGTGTGTAGGTGCTGCTTACACCCTTTAACACCGAGTGAAGTCAGAGATAAGTAAGGAGCTGCGGCTTCATGTTATCACTGACTTTAGTGGCTGATGGAAAGGGAGAGCTGATTAGTAATGTGTCGAGAGCAGCAGGATGTTCAGCAGACAGACATTTTTTTGTGTTATTCAGGCTACTGAGACGGAAACAAAGCCACAAAATCTGAACCCAGGCGAGCAGGACGGCTGACGGAGCAAGCCTGCCTCCTAGTGCCAAGGTCATAGCTGGCTCATAAACAACTCCTTGCACCGCCTCCTGCAACACCATTATTGAGTCTTTAGAGACAAATGTGTCAGATTCTGAAAAATCGCTAACAGAGCGAGAGCGAAACCCACACACCAGAATCATGTGGATTGATGTTGTTAGCTGAAGCGGCAACTTCCTTTATAGCAATTGAAGACATAAGCCCAGCATGGCGTTGCCTAGCTTGTGCATGGCCTTTTGATTTGCTGAGTTGCCCGAGGGCTGAGCTCGTCTCTGCCCAGAGGGTGCTGCCTTTTCTCTCTGTCTGCCTTTTACAAAGGTACTGCAAAAAGAGAATCTCTAGTATTAGAGTGGCTGAGCCACTGCCAGTCAAGGTGCTGGGAGGACATGTTGATTAACAAGCAGTCTTCTTGTTAACATGTCGCGGGATGAGTGATGATGCAAGACAGGCCACACAAGCACTGATTAGTGGCAGTTGTATTTAGAAGTAGTCGTCATGTGAGTATGAGTACAGTGAACTTCTTTCTTGTATGTCCCATTTTCCAGCTCCTTCGTGAACAAGGATGCATTAAAACATACGGATAGACTGTCTTTGGGCCTGTCACTCCACCTCTGTTGCAGCAAAATTGTAGATGATGCCATCAGACGGCCATGAGTGCCTGGCAGGTTGTCTTTGGCAAATATCGGGGGGGTGAAAGGTCAGTGCCTGATGCCAAAGACAGATTCATTAGGATTAAGGCCACCCTTAATCCTGACCCGAAAGTGTAGGTGCCCACCTTGTGTAGGAATCTCTTGCTCTCCGAGAGGCCATATCACCAAGTAGAGAGTGGGTAGAGGATGTGGTTCTCGCATGCCTCTCTCTGCGGCTGCAATCACGCGGTTCCCATAAGTGGCTTTAAACCAGAAGTGGGAAGTTTGACTTGAGTCAACTGTTTACAGCTTAGCACTTCTGCCCCCCCAAAACCTTTCTAGTCTCTGTTTCTCTTCCTCTTTGTCAGTTAAGTAAGACTAGAGGGTGGGGATGCAGTAGGTTGGGATACTAGGCTAAAGATGACTTTGACACCAACACCTTGTGCTTCTGCTCATGGCTGCTCCCCCGGGACTTCATTAACAACTGCAGATGCCGCCTAAATGAGTGTTTCAGTCAGGTTTTTGCTGACTGTCATCCATTTCCTCTACAGGTCTGGCAACCTTCTACATGTGGCAGTATTTGTGTGTGGTTGACAGGAGTGGAGGGATGGATGGAGCTTCCTTGGTTGGCTAGACCTTCACCTTCCGCCCTGTAGGTGGTAGTACCTGACCGTCAAATCTCTCCTTCCTCATCTGATTTCTTGTGTTTCATCTTTTTTGTTTATTGCTATTAATGCATGTGGTGGCAAAATTACATATGTAGCACCCAGGCATCTATGACTGGTCATCATTAGTGATGAGTGAGCACCAAAGTGTTTGGATGTTCGGTCCGAACACATCGCGATGTTCGTGTGCTCTACTGAGCACCCAAGTATAATGTAAGTCAATGGGAGACAACCAGGCACCCCCTGCTCTGAAGAGGGGAAGGTGCCTGGTCCATTGGAAAAGGTCAGAAAGTGACAGAAACACCACCCAAATGGACCGGGTACAGCATGAGGACGATGTCTGGATGCATCTTGGACTCCCAAGTCGCTGCTGGGAATCAGTTTGTCCGAGTTGTAGGCCACTTTTACAGACTGACAAAAACACGCCCAAAACCCCCCAAAAAATCAATTTCACGGGAAAAATGAGACACTAAAACATTATATGACAGTGCCTGCATATATAGCACCCGATGACGTGTTCTGGCCAGCCAATCACTGTAATGCCAGTACCTTACATGGCTACTGGCATTACAGTGAGGGCAGTACTTACCTGCCCCTTGATTGGCTGTCTCCAACCCATGAAACGTGCGGGGCGGAGACTCGAGCATGTAGCATGAGCACATGTGGTGCTTATTCGAGTAGCACCATGCTCCGAGCAGATCGATGCTCGAGCCAAACACATGTTCGGCCAAGCATGCTCGCTCATCACTAGTCATCATCAGTTTGAAATTTGTTTACTTGCCTCTTGTCGGTGTGGTTTTCCTACTGGATCTCCAAAGACTTTTGGGTAGTTAATTGGCTATTCCAAAATGAGTGGGCCTTGTCCTACACTGGTGTTCCATTCATGGTTGGTTGCTCTCTTAAACAGTTGCCCTGCAGCCTGGAATTGAATTGAATGAGTCTTATCTGGTCCTAGCTTTGCATTCTTTGTTATGCTTGATTGTTTCATGGAAATAGTTAGTTTGTTTATTGCATTCAAACATCTTTTTCTGTTGCACAGTAGACCACACACTTTTGAAATCAGTTGTCTTTAACCCTCATCTGCTCCTTACTTCTGAGGTCAGAAGCAGGGCTATAAAGCCCCTGAGACTCTGCATCCTCTGGTGGCCTCTGCAGCTCTGAAATATATTTCACGTCTTCCTTGGGGGAGTAGGGGTTGCCTAACGTCTTGTCCCATGGGGGGGGCCTGCCTGAACTCTCAGTGGTTTCACCCAAGGATTCCCTTCCATCCACAGTTTACTACACGGTGGTTCCCGTCTGCACAAATTCATGTGAAGGACATCTCTTAAGTTTCTGATTCTCTTTGCTCTTAGATCCTAGAGCTTTGCCAACTTTCTACTCTCATCAAGAAAATCAATATTAAAAAATCTGAAATAGAGCATCTAGTAGTGACCCTGGCTGAACTAACTTGCCTTAAATTATTATTATTTGGCGGACTCCTTTGTCCAAGGCAACCTACAACATTTAAGAGATACAACTGGTCACATTGCTTTTGTGTTTTTTTCCAGTTGGACCTCAGGCAGATAAAAGTGAGTTCCTCATGGCTACACAGTGGCAGTAGCAGGATTTGATTCCTCAACCACAGGGCTTAAAGTTCAAAGTCTTAACCACTACACCACACTGCTTAAACATCTGCTTAATCTAATCTAGGCCTAGGAGGACTGGGCAGGAGGAAGGAACCAGTCCTTGACAGGCTCACACCCACATACTCATACACCCACCCAGATGCCCAGTTTGGAGACCCCTCACCTTTGGATAAAACTGTACGCATTTACTGGGAGAACATGCAAATTCCAGATAGGGACTTGGGCAGCATCTGAACTCCAACGTCTGGAACCAAGAGGCAGCAACATCTCTACCACCCTGTTGGCCACTTTTTATATATATATATATATATATATATATATATATATATATATATACACACGAGGATATCCAGAAAAAAAGGTTACAACAGCTGTTAAAAATCGAAAAATGAATATATTTCAACCAAATTTACAGGGTATGTTCCAAAATATGTGTTTATTTCTCAACATAATTGCCATCAACTTCGATGCACTTCTTCAGTCTGGTCACCAGCTTTTTTATACCCTCGTTGAATACGCTTCGCTCCACCTCCGAAAGCCACTTCTCCACTGTCTCCTTCACCTCCTCATCGTTAGAAAAATGTTTCCCACCCAAGAATTCTTTCCATAAGTTTCCACAAGCTGACGATGGATCTCGGCCGCGGATTCGCAATGCAAAGTGAGGAACTTGATGACCGAACGAATCTCGCATTGGCGGTATGTGGAGCAAATGGCCTCAGCAGAGGTTGACGAACTTGCTTGCTGTGATGACATTTCACAACTGACTGACGCGGTCCCAGGCATATTTTGACCGTTAGGACCCCCCTACACGCAGGTATGCCAACCTTCGAAAAAAAAAATTCCCTGCATCCTCCAGGGCACTTGTAACCTTTTTTTCTGGATATCCCTCGTATATAGACAGAGAGAGAGAAATATATAGATATGTATGTATAGATAGTGTGGCACGCGGCTGGGGGGGTACCCAGCCGGGATGCCCAGGAGGACCAGAGGAGGGCTTGGGCCTCCTCCAGACCATGAAGGGGTGACCGCCCTGGTTGCACTGGGGACCACGGGTGCAGAGCTTGGAAACTCAACCCTGTAGGGGCCCGTGGTCACCGCCAGGGGGCGCCCCGGTGCCTGAAGAGCCCTGAACCTCAGCACTTCCGCCACACCAGGAAGTGCTGGGAGGAAGAAGACTGGGGACACCCGGAGGGTGTGGCGGATGATGTGCTGAGGTCCCCAGTGCAACCAGGGCGGTCGCCCCCTTGTGGTCTGGAGGAGGCGCAAGCCCTCCTCCGGTCCTCCTGGGCGTCCCAGCTGGGTACCCCTCCCCCCAGCTGCATACCACAATAGCTTTATAAAGATTTGTTAATTGTTCCATCTGTTGTAATATCATCTTTTGGTTTACACTGTGTTTATTTTTCCCCACATCTTAGTCATTAACACTGACAAACTGACCTAACCTGTAGGACCGTTCTTGTCATATTGGACATCTTCAGAAGTTTTTTTTTGCTAATTCCACAAAAACACGTGTGGCAATTGATAGCTGTGGTCAGTGAGGATGGTTAGCATGCAGGACATTCGATCGATGTAAGAGGAGTGAAGCAGCCATTCAGAGGGTGCTTTGGGGATAAGCAGGAGCAGCGGACTCGTCGTTTACAGGAATGTAAATTGATTTTTGCTCTCTGGACAAATAAGGCAGATTCTGCAGAATCAGTATGGTAATTAAATTGATGCAGTGCCTCCTCCGTGTGCTGCTTATTTCTTTTTTCATTATGCAGATAATTGCCTGCCAGTCACCCAGTGCTCGTAGTGCGGCAGTTTGTCACATTATTACATCACATACATCGGCTGAGGATCCCCCTCTGTCTGCACTTCTGTAAGGACAATTAGGGATCAATAAAGTTCAGCTTAATGTCCGGTTATGACTGTCCACACACACCTACGCTTCTAATACAGCATAGTTGTCCCCAACCAGCCTGGAGATGGCAAACCATAACTGGAGTTAAAACCGTCCATCAAGTCTCAGCCACCACCCCAATTAGCATTGCTCTTTCATTGGTCCGTGACAGCAGGTCAAAGGTCCACCCCATCCCCTTGATTCCTGTAGGTCTGAGAAATCTCATTATCCTGTTAGATGTGCAGTACCTGACAAGACGGTGTTCGCTGTGTGACCTGGCTATCATTAAAGATTAATAGAAATCATAAAAATCTCGCCCTTACCCATGCTTTCTGACTAATGTCTGCAATACACCTGACAGAATTATTAATCGGCAACGACTTCCAATCTTGGCTCACCGTTTTAAGTCTTTAGTTATCTCTATAGCATAGCAACCAAAGGTCAGAGGGCTCCCACTAATTGGCTCTACAGGGCTTTGAATAATAAGGAGCCGAGGCCAATTAGGCAATCACTGAGAGACCGAGGCGATAGCAACACTAGATCGGGGACTTGGGCGAGTGCGCCGCTCCGTTTCGGGAGCCCAGTTGCTTTCCCTCCGTGTGCGGCTATTAATAAAAAGGTATAAATCAATGGCAGTTTTCATCTGCGAAACAGGAGGCAAATACAACCCCTTTCCTCTGACGCGTGAGGAGACAGCAGCCTGCGTCGTTTTAACTTGCTTTATTTTACTGCCGCTGCCAAAAACAAGATGAGTGGCTTCCAAGCTTCTCACTTTGCAGGGTATGAGAGAGCAGGCTGGCTGACAGATGGGTGGTCAGCCGGGATAAGGGGTGGCATGAAGATCCCAGAAAGCAATTTTTTTTTTTTGATATACGTGAATGGGGAGACTGTCCTCTGTTTGTATGTGAGCTTGGTGTGGAGGAGAATCTGCCTGCTGACCAGTGTCTTGGGTGGCTGCTCAGTAAGCTTCATCTTCTGTAAACTTAGTGAAGGCCATTAACTATCCCGAGATTGATCCCATTCAGGGTTGATTCCTACCTTGTACCTGTTGCCGCTATGACAATGACGATGGTTCAATAATGGACTAATGCATGGATGGGGCTTTGATGCCTGATGCTCAAGTTCAAACTGCCTGGCACCTCTGAGACCTTTCCCTGCTTGGCACTTCGTCACTTTTTCCTAAGCGGCTGTTCATGGCAGATCTCAAATGAGGCAGTTGCACTTGACAGGGGCGACGGGGGCAGCGGGGCGATAAGGCGAGTGAAGGCTCATTTAGCTGCCGGAGCTGTGCCAGGCCTAAATGCCATCATTTAAAACACAAAGAAGGAAGCGGGTGCCGCAAGCCCAAGTCATTATGCATGCTAAACTCCTGAACATGTGTAGCACAGCAGAACCGCAGCTGCAAGATCGTAAACGTTTGTCATTATTCCGCATTTGTTTTGTCTCCCTAATTACCTCATTAATTCTGTTGTTTTGATTGTTGTGTTTACTGTTTGCAGCGTTGATGTTTAATCCCGCGCCATTTGTCTGTTTGAAGAAGGAGACGTCTCTCTCTGAATTATTCATGGAGCCTCGCAGTAATGTTTAGAAGAGCATGCCTCGGCGAAGGCTTTGTCGGCCCTACCGGACGCGGGGTGCTCCGCTGCCCCTTCTTCCCACTCGGAGACCTCCCGCTGCACTCCAGCAGCCCTCCAGGAGTCCTGATCAAATATGTGAATGGTGGCAGGGGGTCTCCTGGATGCAGAAGCTGAAGTGAATTGGTGACCTTAATCTGACAAGAGGAAAAGGGCCAGACTGCATCTTGGTGTCTGTGCAGCATATGGTGAGAAAAGGGCCTCATGAGCCAACGTTCAGCGTAATATAAACTGTGACTCAGACATGGGGGATTGGGGGATCAAAGAAATTCTGGAAATGGAATAATAAACAGTGAGACACTGATGTGGGGTCAATGGCGGTTCAGTCCTTGACTGGAAGGGTAGTAGGCCTGGCTGCTTTTAGTTCAAGCCATTGACCTTGTGGGATAGCAATTAACAGTTTCATAGCTTAAATCCTTTATAACTGAGGTATCATTGTTGGTTTTCCATTAACATAAACAATAGGAATACTTGTTCCTGATTCTGATACCTCACCGATATAAACTGAAAAGTGAATGGTGCAGCCTGACAGTTTTGGGAATGTGGGCTCAGCTCTCTGCCAGGTCACCTTCCCTCTGTGTCTGTCTGGGGACTCTGAATCTGAAGTGTGCGCCACAGTAACTGGCCTGGACTGGGAGAGTCTAAATGTGGTTTACATGTCCTGCTGACAGTATGCTTGGTCTACCTTGGATGACGTAGCAGAAAATGTGGGCTCAAAAAGTAAAGGGATGGATGGTAGTCAAAGAATGAATGGCATGGATATGGCGGTCAAAGGGGAAAAAGTGGACTGGGCTTGAGCATGATGCAGGACATTTTAAGGGGCAGCCCCTCTTCTGCACACAACAGTACTGGAGGTTGCATTTGTCAGAGCAGGCTCACATTTTCTTAGTTAGTCGATTAAACCGCATGCTCAAAATGTGCGAACCACGTGCATTTTTTGATAAAATAATTCTTCCTGAACATCTTGGGATCCACAAGTCCACATGGGATTGCATTTTTAAATTGAAGACAGGACGCTTGACTAATGAATGAGAGGATAACTGACATGTGAATTATGCAACTAGGGTTAGATTGTTTGTTTTTTTTCTTTTTTCCATGGCCACTTTTCATATTGCTTTACAGCGCTGGTTGCCATTGTCCTGTACTATATCATAAACTTTTTTTCTTGCCTCCATTTTACACGAAAACATGACCTTAATAATCTTTCTTGGCCATCACTAAGAACTACGTGGGATAAGTGACATTTAAAGATTTTTGTCATTTTTGAGGGGATTTTTAATGTTAAAGCATGAGAGCACAGCTCGAAAATGACAGGCTTGAGTCTTGGACGGGTCACATTCTGAGCAGAGTCTGCATATTATTCTCTTTGTGCGTGTGAGTTTGATTAACTGGTGACTGAATTGAACTGCTGGCCTTCTCAGTCATGGCTTCTGCCTTATACCCAAAATTGCCAAGATAGATTCTAACACCCCACTGGACTAAGTAGCTTCCAAAATGAAGAGGTGAGTTCCAAAACCTGCTAAGTATATTTTATGGCGAACTTTAGGTGAAGCATAATTGTGACTCATCAAAGGGGCGGCTATGTGCTTGGTATTGAAGTGGGCTTCAAAACCTGCTAAGTACCAAAATATAGTGCTATAAATTTTGATGTGACTTCCAAAACTTGTTAAATACGTAACCAGCTTATTTCCCAACGCTGCTAAGTACACCAGCCAATCATCTCAATATGCCACACTCAGAGTTTTAGGAAGAGACTGGCAAGTGCTTAACTACAAGTCTGCAACTGCAAAAGTCTGCAAAGAAAAACTCCCATTTCACTTGACAAAAGTTCGAGTGGCGGAAATAACAAGAAGCAACATAAACATAAAGACCACGTATTTGGGCGACTTTTGCAGTCACACTATTGTGAAATGTGGCAGCAAAATAAAAAACTTGTCAGCTGACCCACTTCCACTGAATTTTTGTGTTAATCCAGCAAAAGCAAAGGATGTCGAAATGTTGCTTAGCAAAATGGGAGTCAATATGGACAATCCGCAATCAGAAAAAGTTAGAGAGTTCTACCTCCCAATCATTGGAACGGCCAACAAAAACACTAAACCAATGGCAGACAGTGATACCGAAGTATATGATGAAGACGATGTAGAATATTGGCTTATAAGTTGTTTAATTTACTACTTAAACAATGCTTAACAGGAATTCATGACTTTTAGCATTACTCTTTAGCTAAATAGTTTAGAGACAAAAGCTCTGTGTTTCTTTTGTTATATAATAAAAACATTTCAAGATCCAGAGCACTTTTGATGAAAGTTTCTGCTTATAGGTTTATGGAATAGCATTGGTTTAGCATCAAAACCTGCTAAGTACGTTTTTTTCCTATTTTTTACAAAAATGTAAAATGTTCAGATTTCTGAGATGTCCAGCAATTGACCTTCAGTAATGTAACAACCAACATTCTGCAAAAAGAATTTAAAAAAAAATTTTTTCTCCTTTTCACAAAATGTTGTCTCCTGCACTTATCTGATTTTTCCAACTCGGCTCTTCAAATGGATCTTTCGCAGAAAGACCACAAAGCACACTAAATTACGGTGCATGGAAAGAAGCCCCATTAGGAAGAGGAGGACAAAATGTCTGCCACTTACAGAAGCACTGAACGGTGGTCAGCAGCCTCTGGCACACTTCTGTTACTTTTACAATAACAGGCCGTTTAAGTTTAGGACGCACTGCTAGTCAGTAATCGGCACGAGGACAGGACAAAAGCTTCAGCAGCAGGCCAAGTCTCAGTATTGACAAGTGGGTGCTGATTTGAGCAGATCAGGATATTAGTTTTGTTTTTTTTTTTTTACCAGTAGGGGGCAATGTGAGGTGCCTGTACACACTGGTTGCTTCACAAGCCGTGTGTCTCTGCTTGCTTGCATGTGGTCAGTGAGATCTCCCAGGTTACTTACCACAAGCCAACCACATCCTTACAGCAAGTCTGAGTGACGGGTAACCTAATTAGCAAACACTAAACAGACATTCTCAGCCTCGGCAGAAATTAGCAGTTCCTCCCATCGACAGTGTCTTCAGTTACGAACGTGCGTCCTGTGGAGATTGAAACATCACAAGATGCGTTGTAAACTCTTGCATTGTTTACATGATGGATGCACAGGCCCTGTGGGGTAGCATCTCACATTCAAGCAGGTTTGACTGCCTTTTTTTGGGGTACTAATTGAAGGTCTGCAGCCTCATATGCTTTTGAGCCTCATCTAAATGTTTTTCTTCACTTTAGCTTCAAAGCCTGTAAGGTAACCATCTGTTTTTTAGAGACTGATCCTGGGGGATGTTTTGTGCCTTCTGCTTTTCACCCCATGGAGACGAGTTCTTACACCCTGCAGCTTCTCCCTCTTTTCCCCTCCCACCATGTTTGTATTATCCTGTTCATTAGCAGTAGCTTCTGCTCTCTCCTCTTTCCAGTCTGAACTTGTCAGATCTCTTCATACTACAGTTTCATCTCCTTCTAGCCTGACTCTGTGTAACCATGAAATGCTACCACTCACCCTTTTGACACCTCCGCATCATCTTAAGCCCCACTGCTTTGCCTACTTAGAGCCTGATTCTGTTGCATGTCTGCCTCCTACAGTTTCTTTTCCAGAGTTCTTCAATATACAGGCATGGATAAATTTATTTGTACCCTTATAGTTTATTGAAAACGTGCTGTATGCCTCCTGAAAGGTGATGAATTGAAAGGCAATAGTCCCCTGTAGACATGCATGCCTTTGATCTGTCATCGAGGAAAGCAAAGCAAGTGTGACAAGAGAGCAATTGTTGCTTACTCTACAAATATATTCTAAGATGGCCTGGACAGATTTGTTGGTACCCCTAGAAAAGATCCAAAATAATTGGAATTGAGTGATATTTTTCAAACTGCCTGTTTTCCTGAATTTGTATCACACAAAAAGTCGTCACTCTGCTTTTAGCTGTCATTGTGTGTCCCTCACTAAACATGGACCAGAAAATGCAAAGGAGAGAGTACTCTAAAGAGATCAGAAAGAAAATGATAGACAAGCATGTTAAAGGCAAAGACTAGAAGACCATCTCCAGGCAGCTTGATATTCCTGTGACAACAGTTGCAAATGTTATTAAGATGTTTAAAGTCCATGGAACTGTAGCCATCTTGAACCTGAATGTGGCCTCGTGAAAAAAGAAATGACCCCAGAATGTACGGAAGGATAGTGAGAATGGTGGACAAAATGTCTAGGACAAAAGAGATACAAGCAAGCAAACTCCAAGGTCAAGGTCCTTCAGTGTCTGATTGCACCATCTGTCACTTTTTGAATGGTGGGCTCAATGGAAGAAGACCACAGCTGAAAGAAAAACCTAAAAAGCCAGACAGGTTGGTAAAATGCCTATTGATAAATCACAATGCCGAGAGAATGTCCCATGGACAGAGGGGCTTTTTGACCAGTCACTTCAACTCTATGTCCACAGACAAAAAAAAACATAAAGCTTTCAAAGAAAAGAAGACCATGCCTACTGTGAAACATGGACGAGGCTCTATTGTGTTTTGCGGCTGCTTTGCTGTTTCTGGCACGTGGTGGCTTGAGTCTGTGCAGGGAACGTTAAAATGTAGAAAGACAGACAGACAGACAGATACTTTATTAATCCCAAGGGGAAATTCACATAATCCAGCAGCAGCAGCATACTGATAAAAAACAATATTAAATTAAAGAGTGATAACAATGAAGGTATAACAGACAGACAATAACTTTGTATAATGTTAACGTTTACCCCTCCGGGTTGAATGTAAGACTCGCATAGTTTAGGGGAGGAACGATCTCCTCAGTCTGTCAGTGGAGCAGGACGGTGGCAGCAGTCTGTCGCTGAAGCTGCTCCTCTGCCTGGAGATGATCCTGTTCAGTGGACGCAGTGGATTCTCCATGACTGACAGGAGCCTGCTATCAAGAAATTATGAATCAAAACGTACTGCCCAGTGTCAAGAAGCTCTGTTTCAGTCATAGGCCATGAATCCTTTGTTTCCTTAAGAGGCATTAGCTCTCCGGAAATGTGTTCTTTTGAAATTGCGGCACATTAACTAAACAATATAGTAATATGACAGAAAAAGCGATATCCCTCCCATCGCGATTACGGCTGTATAAGAATCACATGAGAAAAATATACTTTAGCTTACATTTACTGACAGTTGATGTGGTTACAGACGGGAAGCATATGACAGACTTTTATCCAGGTGGGAATCTGGATCTACACAGTCTGCCATTTTTTCGTCACCACGCTGAGAGGGTTTTCGGATGAAGGTCCGACACAGCTTCGAAGGGTTTGGCTGTTGTTCAAGCCTTTTAATACTGTCTGCTTCAATTGCTGGTCTTCACTGTCTCAAGGGCAGGTAGGGACTGAACTCCTCCTCCACAAAATACAGAAATAACATAATGCCTACATGCCGGTTCTCATTCTCCCAACAAGGAAAGAAGATTTTGTACTGACAGAGGACAGAAATACTGTACTGTGTTTAAGCTCACTATACAATCCTCCAGTTGTCTTTGGCTATCTAGTCTATGCTTGGCTAACAATTCTAAATGTCAAGCCCCTGTGTGCCAAACTTAGCATGCAAATGTGAATGAAGCTCATAACAGTATTGTCCAGATATAGTGACATAAATATTAAAGAAAAATGTATTATAACATCCTTTAACAGGATAAAGAGCCAAAACACATAACTAATGGGAACGAAAAATGGCTAAGAACAGACCACTGGACTATTCTGAAGTGGCCTGCTATGAGCCGTGATTTAAATCCTACCAAACATCTGTGGAAAGAACTGAAACGTGCAGTCCAGAGAAGACCCTTCAAGCCTGACCCAGCTGGAGGAGTCTGTTCAGGAAGAGTGGGCCATACTACCTGTTGACAGGTGCGGAAGTCTCATTGAGGGCTCCAGGAATCGCTTCTTTGCAGTGATTGCCTCTAACGGTTTGTTGAGGTTAATGGTCCCATCATTTTTCTCCATGCCATTTTCATTTGTGTTATTATTTAAAATATTCTGTGGAATCAAAACTCTAAAACAAAGTCTGAACTTTTTTAAATATGGAACAAACAATGATGGGTACAAATTACTTTTATCAGTTTCAAGTTATTTCACGGACAATTGTGGATTCTTCTTTTTTCGTGGAGAGGTACCAGCTAATTTGTCCGCATCTGTCCAATGTGGTAGTGTTACACTATACAGCCGAACTCATGTGGACACCCTTTCAGGTGTTTCAGCTGCCCTCACTGCTTGCAGGTGCATAATGTCAACATGTAGCCATGCAGTCTCCATGGACAAACACTGGCAGTAGACTGGGTCATCCAGAAGAGCTCAGTGACTTTAAACGTGTCACTCTTATAGGATGGCACATTCGGCACAAGTCAGTAATTTAAATTTCTGCTCTTCTAGATCTGCCTGGTCAACTGTTAGTGCTGTTATTGTGAAGTCGAAGAGTCAAGGAGCAACAACAGCTCAGCCACAAAGTGGTAGACCATGCAAACTCATGGAGTGGGGCTGTGGAGGACACAGTGTTTAAAAATGACCTGTCTATCCTTCAGCGCAACACCCACCCAAAGATTCTCTGGAAGCAACATCTGCACAAGAGCTGTGTGTCAAGACTTTAATGAAACAGGTGTCCATTTCCGAGCAGCTACTTGAAAGTCTAAGGTCACTATGCACTGTCCCAAGCATCGGCTGGAGTGTTGTAAAGCACAACGCCATTGGACTCTGGACCAGTTCTCTGGAGTGATGAATCACACATCACTGCCTGACAGTCTGATGGAGGAGACTGGGTTTGGCAGATGCCAGCTTCTGAGAGATAACAATCTGCCAAATTTTTTCTGGGTTTGAGCTAGGCTCCTTGGTTCCAGTGAAGGGTACTTAGATATTTTAGACCATTCTGCACTTCTGACATTGTGTCAACAGTTTGGGGCAGGCATGGCTGCGGCCCTCTGCACAAAGCCAGGCCCATGAAAACATGGAGGAACTCAAGTGGGCTGTACAGAGTCCTGACCTCAACCCTACTGAACACCTTGGGGTGAACTGAAATTCCGATTGTGAGCCAGGTCATCTCATCCAACATCAGTGCCTGATGTCACAATCACTGTTTTGGCAGAGTGGCCACAAATTTCCATGGGCACACTCAGAAACCTTGTGGAAATCCTTCCCAGAATAGTGAAGGCTGTTACAGCTGCAAAGTGAGGGTTTGCAACTCCATTTTAGTATTAATGGTTTTGAAATGTTCAATAAGCTAATATAGTTGTGATGGTCAATTGTCTACAAATGTATGGCATGCAGCGTATCTCATTTTGACCTCATCTTGTCTGACTATGAAATCCTGCCATTTGCCTTTCTAATGCCTGATAAATTCATATCTGGAAACTGAGCTTTGCCCCATTTTGAGACCGAAGCTCTCCTTTGGTTTCTCGTCTCAGGTTCTTTAGTACTATTGCATCCTGTAGTTTTAGCTCATTGTCTGTCCGTGAATCCTGCCAATCATCCTACTGACTCAAGATCGGGTCACTTCTCCAAGCTCTGCACAGCCTCTCTAGTGCTGCTAGATCTTTGTCTTCTACCGTTCACTTACGTTCTTCAATATCAGATCATCCTGCAGGTACATTTTCTTGTGGCTTGATCCCATCCTTCACCCTTCTGATCCCCCAATCAGGTTGCATTTCTGAGACTTCTGCCTTAGCCTCTTTGGTTGGGTAATGCTGTTTAACCCTTATGATACCTGATCCTGTCTGCACTGGTCATGTTTGCATTGTTACTCTGATTTAATATCCTGGCCACATTTGAGGCGAGCAGTAGTGTAATATATGTTAGGTGGTGAATCAGGGAGGTTGGTCATCATTTGCAATCCGAACTGTGTCGGACTGTGTGCTGGTGTTGAATTCTATTGAAGGTGGAAGTAAACAAATTTGCAATTTGAACAGGTGGTATTATAAGACATTAAATAATGTTGGTAAGACTTAAAGCAGGCCTACCTGTGCACCATTGTTGGAGGCGGTGGGTGCTTCACTAGACGGATGGAGCAGTCCTGTTCATTGCACGGTCTGGAACACTGGAGCTTTTAAGGTGGTCAGGAGGGGCTCAACTACAACAAACACAAGCAGAACAGATGTACAACTTTGCTTCCTTGCACCAGCTGCACCCCGATGTGCCTCTTGTGTGGAGTTTCCATATTCTCCTTGCATTCCTGTGGCTTTCCTAAATGGATATGCGCTTCTTCTTTCCACGCTGAGACTGGTGAATGCGAATCAGTCCATTATGGGTAAACGTGCCGTCCCATGTTCTGACATCCTATCCATGACTGATTTCTGCCTCATTGCTGTATAATCCTGACTAGCAGAATAAATAGCACAGAAAATGGGAGGCTGGGGGTTGTGGATAGGGGAACGGGAACTTTCCTGGGTGAGTGGGTGTCGACTTATACGCCGATGCTCATTCTCGCAGGAAATAGAGGTGAAGCTGAAAAGGGGCCAGTTGAAGACAGAAAATCGATGATGTTTCTTCACACTCTGGCCGGGGTGATAAATGAATGCAATGTGCTGCTAGGGCTTGTCGTACAACTGGCAGCTCCTGACAGCTTTTAAAAACACTAAACGTGTGCTTGATGTTTATCCAGCCACAGGGGTGATCTGTTAGTCATGGACTCATAGAAAGTGTATTTTCCTAACACCTTTAGCAGAGCCCAGGTTGTTGGCTCTCATACTCCATATGTTGTGCTTGAATTCGATGTTGGCTTGCAATATTGTCTGCTCTTTTTTTGCTTTGTTTTGCTGAATTTAGATGCAAGTAGATAGCGCTTTGCATAGACCGTGTCGAGCCACTTCAACAGCCTCCAATGTGGGGCATCCACCTGGATGATGTGATGGCGGCCATTCTTGTGCCAGTATGCTCACCACACAATGGCTGTTTGGCAGTGAAGGAGTGAGAGTGAGAGAGAGAGTAAGTTATCCAATCAGAGACAGGGGATGATTAGGCAGCCAGAATGGATAAGACCATCCATCCATCCATTATCCAACCCACTATATCCTAACTACAGGGTCATGGGGGTCTGCTAGAGCCAATCCCAGCCAACACAGGGCGCAAGGCAGGAAACAAACCCCAGGCAGGGTGCCAGCCCACCACGGGGATGACCATGATGGGCTATTTAGCCGGGACACTGGGGTACACCCTACTCCCGGGTGCTATATTTGATTTCTTTGTTCATCTTATTATTGCTGGTCATTTGGTTTCTATGCATCCTTCTTTTATGTTCCATACCTGCCCCTTACTACGAGGGACTGCCCCCTTCTCTATAAAGGCTGAGGAATCCCACAGTCCCTTGCGGTTCATTCTGAATGCACTCGTGGTGTGGTGGGTTTTCTCTTGAGTTTATTTTGAATGACTGGATTTTTAATCTAATGTGCTGTTTTTTGAGTTCATACTCTGGGTTTGTGATTGGGGCTGTTTGCTTTTAGGATTGACTATTTTAAAGGCATTGCCTTCTGCGCCTTTTGCCTTGTGCCCCTCAGAGCTTTTTTTATGCCACATAGTATATTTGTATACTGTAAATAAATCGTTTTATTTATTAAGTTGCCCTTTGTGTTACTAACCAGGGTTTGATGGCATTTCCCCCTCTAGTGGGCAATTTTGAATGGTTTAGGACTTTCCTGCTGGGAACTCTTTGGGTCATAACACCAAAGTTCTTTTTACTGGCCACTGTGAGCTATGACCTTGGTCTCTGAAGGAATGGCCTCCAACACTGATTAGATGTTTCAGCCCAAATGCCAAAGTGGAGCTTCACCCACCTGAGTGCTTTCAAAGTCACATCTTTTGTCCAGTGGGCAGGGCCAATCACAACAATGGCTTGTCCATTACCTAAATCTCATATAGGCCTAAATGTTAGCTTCACTAAAATTATCAAAGAGAAACATTCATGTCAAATACACATGCTTTAGCATGCTATCCAAGTTTATATGAGGATAATTAGGTATTTGTAAAAGCAACTTCATTTGCTCTTTGTCACTGTCACCCTGTTGCCTACAGGCCCAGGTGCCCTGGAGCTACTGGGCCACACTTGATCAAAAGCAATGGCGGCAAGAGACACACTGTGATTTGTTGACGGTGTTATCTTTTCTACTTACTATTTGATCTTTCCTAAATGATTGTGTGTTGCTCAGAGCTCGCTTCAGGCAGAGTGTGCATAGACACAGGCCCTGGGGTGGGGGGGTCTGTTTGGGTAGAAAATCACCTCATGGCGCTATACTCACTGCTGTACTACCTCAGCAATCCTAACATCTCAATTGCACTTTGAAGCGGAGATGCAGAATAAAAGCCACTGTGCAGGCATTAATGACAGCTTCATTTGTTTTTAATGTTTTCATTAACAGTTTCAGGGTGCATTGGTACTTGGAGCAACACTGAATATGAGATATGCTAATTAGTACGTAATTAGAAAAGGAGGTTGGATTAGTTTTTAAGAAAAAATCCTGCCTGTAAGACACAAGTGTCCCATGGGGGGCTTAATATGAGTGACGGTAGATGCAGTATGCGCCTTTTAGAACTCGAAAATAAGGTGAATAATCCTACTTAATTAGCATATTCTAGGGACGCCACACATCAGGCTAATGCGTCTCAGGTGCCGCCTTTTCTGTATCACCAAGCGCTGCATGACAACTCCACCGCACAAGGATAGTGTGGACAGTCCCGCAGGGTCAGTTTTAAATTTATCCCTAAAGGACTTTAAGCTGTCTCTGCTCAAAATCTGACTTGGTTTTAAGTTAAGTCAAGTCGAGTGGGCTTTAATGTCATACCATCTCTACACATACCTTGGTAGACTCTGCAGTGGCAGGGAATTACGTTTCCCAGAGCCACAGTGTAATATTTAGACACTAAATATGACAAAATAACAATACAGCGGGTTGGATAATTTTACATAAGGGAATGTATAGCAAGGAACAACATCTGTACAAATCGACATCATATTGACAAAACTGCAATCGCTGATGGTGAGAGATGTACGCTGCATAGGGAATGCAGAAGAATAATTAGATATGAGTGTATGATAAGGGGGCACACGCAGGGACAGGGGGTACCATTGTGTCCTGGAGCCTGACTGCCTGCTGTTCAGTCTCTGATATTACCTGGAGGATGGAAGCAGAGAAAGACAGGACCCCCACAATGTTGGAGGCCTTATGGACGCAGTGCTTTGTGATCATGTGCATGATGGCACAAAGAGAGATCCAGATGATGGTCTCTGTTGTATGGATGTGCAGCAGCCTGCCCACTGGTCCCCTTCCATTCTGTACTTTGTCTCGTCACTGTTGTTATATTAAATACCTGTTCTGCAATGACAGGATTTGACCAGAATCTTTCAGAGTTTAAGGGACCTTTATGGCGCTTTTCCACTGCATAGTACGGCACAGCACGGTTCAGTACAGCTCACCTTGGTTCGGCTCGGTTGGTTTGCGTTTCGACTGCAGTTTTAACCACTTTAGAGTGGGCGGGATTATTCACGTGTCATTATAGTTCGCGACTCCTGAAAACTTTTCATTCCGCGTTGCCCCATCCAGCTCTCGCTGGATCCGCTCCTCGGCTACCAACGAGGAACGTCTGTACTTCCTCAATAGACCACGAAACAGCCATTTTTGGTTAAAACAAAATGGTGCGTCCGAACCTTCGCTGGCTGTGCTAAAAATCTAGCGGGTCTGTTGTGTCTCGTGTCACAAGTTCAGTGATGCAGTAATGACGATTTTCTCCGGCCAATCAGTGACCAGCAGAGTTTGCACGTCACGTTTGGTAACGGTTCGGCGCTTGGAACCTCGGCTGAGGTGGTACTAAAAAAAGGACCAGGTACTGTTCCCAGTGGAAACCCCCCCAAAAGTGAGCTGAACTGAAAAGTGTCGTGCCATACTAAGCAGTGGAAAAGCGCCATTAGCTTCCTCAATTGGTTCTAAGGAGCTCCCACATTTTTGTTTGGTTTTGTATTAGAGTCTGACCCCAGTATCTTTAATAGAACTGCAGCTTTATCTCATTGACAGTGATGCCGTCAGTTTTAATAGGCCTGCAACTGTACCTCGCTGGACTGTGGTTTGTCAGCTTTAATAAATCTGCACCATTTATCTCATTGGAGTCTGAACTTGTTAGTTTTAAAAGGTGTGCAGATTTATTTCATGGCAATCCGATTTTGACAGATTTATAGAACTGCATTGTTTATCTAATTGGAGTCTGACACCATTGGCTTTAATAGGCCTGCATTATCAAAGTGTGATTTATCATCTGTAAGTCGGCAGTTTTAACCTTAATGGCATCAGTTCCTGCCATCCTTTAATAGACCCTTGGTTGTACCTCATTGCAGCCTAACACTGTCAACTTTAACAGGCCTGCAACTTCAGCTTCCTGAGCTCTGATCCTGTCACTTTTAGAGGGTCTGCAGGATTACCTCTTTGGATTCAGATACTCTTACTTCCAGCTGGACTCCTGTTGTAGCTCATTGTAGTCTGTGAGATTTAAAAGGTGCACAGCTGTACCTCACTGACGTTTGATCTTGTCAGCTTTAAAGGTTCTACAACTTTACCCTACTGTGTTGTGATTTGTTTTTTCTGTTTGTTATTTTTGTACACATAATGACCATTTCTTTTATTTTCTTAACTTCAATTTATTGATTAGCAATTTAGCTTTGGCTTTGTCAATAGATAGGACTGCTTTCTTGGTTTGGACTTTATTGCTTGCCTTGTGTTTCCACTCCTGGTCATCCCTTGAAAGTCGGTAGCCTTCCTTATGAGGCCAAACACACTGGAGGATGACCTTGTCAGCTTTAATACAACAGCAGGGCGACTTTAACAAGCCTGTAAGGATACTTCATTATTCCAGGCTGATCATGTCAGCTTTAATATGTCACCCATCATGTGTATCTGATCCCGTTAGCTTTATTGGAACTGTGGTCTTAAGTTACTGGAGTTTCATATTTGTCACATTCTGACAGTTTTGATAAACAGACAGTTTGGCCACTTCCGTCAGTTACCAAATCTTAAATCTTAGTTTTAGAAATCAAATTGAATTGGGGAAGTCCAACCTTAGCTTTGTTTATTTAACCTTAAGCATTATCTAATCCTTCATAATGTGAGTCTTACCTGTTGGCTGCTGGCCCTTGTTGGTAACAACTGCAGTCAGCTCTTTGACTTTGCTTTTTTTTGTGCTGAAGAGTCCATGATGGTTAAATTGACTATGTAATAGTAATAATAATAATAATACATTTTATTTGTATTGCACTTTATATTTTAGCAATCTCAAAGTGCTACAGAGTCAAAAATAAGAGTCTATAAAAATACTTTAACAAAAAGTCTTTCTAAAGAGATGAGTTTTTAGGTTTCGTTTACCAACATCAGTCGACTGTGGAGCTCTCAGGTAATCAGGGAGGGCATTCGAAAGCTTCGGCGCCCATGCTGCTGAGCTTAGTTCTGGGGACTTGGAGGGTGTTTATGTGTACAGAGCGGAGGGCACGTGAGGAAGTATAAGGAGTGAGAAGTTCCTGTAGGTAAAGAGGGGCATGTCCATAAATACACTGATGGGTGAGAAGGGAGACCTTGTTCTCTATTCTGAGCTAGACAGGGAGCCAATGAAGAGTTTTCAGGATGGGGGTGATGTGATCGTGGTTTTGCACCCTCATCAGGATTCTGGCAGTGCTGTTCTGAATATACTGAAGTCTCTGGATGTTCTTACCGGGAATCCCGATGAGGAGCGCATTACAGTAATCCAGCCTGGAAGAGACAAAGGCATGGACGAGCTTCTCTGCATCTACCAGGGTGAGTGTTGGGCGTAGTATGGCGATGTTCTTGAGGTGGTAAAATGATGACTTACAGAGGTGTTGTCAAAGGTGAGTTGTGAGTCCATTATAACACCCAAATTGGTAACAGATGTGGAAAGAGGGATATTTTGACCAGAGAAAGTGATACTGGTGATAGTAGAAGAACGGAGATGGTGCGGTGTACCAACTAAGATGGCTTCTGTTTTTGAACTGTTCAGTTGAAGGAAGTTGAGCCTCATCCAAGACTCTATCTCCTCCAGACAGGTAGTCAGTGTAGATATTGGCGGAGAAGCAATAGAGGAGGTTGGGGTAGTCCTGAGGTAAAGCTGAGTGTCATCGGCATAGCAATGGAAAGATAAACCTGTCTGCTAATGACAATTCCAAGGGGGAGCGTGTATGTGGCGATGAGATCTCAAAATGAGGTGTTCTTTTCAGATAGAAGGAAACCTTCACAGTTTCTTTGAAGATCAGCTTTCAAATCCATGACTCCACCTCACACTCATCATTCAGGCTTCAGTAAGGTGTTAGCAGCTTTCAGGATTGGAAAGTAACATACTACAATTACTTTGTTACTTCACATAAGTTTATGTTTCACATATCTGTACTTTACTTAAGCTGTGGATACTTCTGACTTTTACTCCACTACATCTTCCAGAAAATATCTCTCTGTGAAGTGCCTTGAGCATGGGAAAGGCACTATATAAATAAAATATATTATTTGTATTATTATAACCTTCGACTGTTCTACGTTTCTGCATGGCCTTGCGCTACATTTTACAGTCTTATTGCTGCTTTGTTTTTTAATTAGAATGATGATAAAATAGTGATGGGTGATTCACGAACAATTGCTTCTTTTTGAACAACTCTTTCAGTGAAGCCTGAATCAACATGAGAGCTAAACCCCATGTGTGGTGCCATGAGCTGCTTTCATTTAGGTGTTTAAAGTGCCCACTAAAGCACCGTCTGTCTGATTCTAGTTACCAATTAATTATTATTGGTGAATGAGAACTTTCTCATGGAGCGCTGTCTTGTATATCATACTGATACACTACAGTAACAACACAGTTATATTAGAGTGAATTATTGGTTTGATTTGTACATAATATTAAACTAATACGTTTATCTAGTAGCATAGTCTGCATCTTTCTTGGTTACAATGGCTCAGCCCGTACTGTTTTTGTGTTTAACACAATATACATCCAGTAGGCACACCTAACACCATATTACGCTGCTGCATCAGGGAATACATTCATTTCTTTCACTTTACTAACTTTACATATTTTTACAAGCAATAACTTTTACTTAAGTAGAAAGGTCAATGGGGTACTTCAGTTTTTACTAGAGTACTTTTTGCTTGTTTATTTATCCTTTTACTTAAGTAAATTGTTTGAGTACTTCCTCCCCCACCGTCAGTCCTGGACAGATTTACAAAGCAGTTTCACTAGCTACGCTACCTGTCAGAGACGGGTAATAAAATACATTTTCAAATATTTGATGTCTCTTACCATATGAGCGTCCTCGGCGTTGATCCTAAGCCTTTCCTTGTTACTCTTGTGTGTCTCAGCCTGGCTTTGCTGGTCCTTCCCCTCTCAATCGTGTGGCTATAATTCCTATTTTTCTTGTTTCAAGGTGGGTTGCTCTGCTCTCCTCTTGTCTGCTTTTTGATTACCACTGCTATGTGTTGTGGAAACACCGTTTCTATTCTTGCGAATACTTCCTGTCTTTGAAGGTGACTTTCTGTGTTCATTCCTCACTTTTACTCTGTCTCCACATGTGTCTCAACCTGTCTGGGCTGGTGCTTTCTCCATTGAACATGTTCCCATAAGGCTTACTTCTCAGACCCTATTGTTTTCAGCTGCATTGCTTTGCTCACCTCCTGTCCATTTTTTGACTACCAAAATTGGTATATGGACTCCCTTTGCCCTCTGTGAATATTTCACTTCTTTGAAATTGACTCTCCGTGTTCATCCTTCACCTTTCCTCAGTATCCTCGTGTTTCTCAACCTGTCTTGGCTGGTGCTTTCTCTCTTAATCACATTCTCATAAAGCCTGAGGGTGTCTTACTTGCCTCCTATCCACTTTTCACCTGCTACCAATGGTAGATTGGCCCCTACTACCCACTGTGAAAACATCATTCATATTCTTGCAAATACTTCCCATCTTTGAAAGCAGCTCTTCAAGCTTCTCCTACACCTTTCCCTTAGTCTCTTAGTGTATCTCGAATTCTCTTCACTTCCACTCTTGATTGTGTTCTTTTAAATCCTGCTTCTCAGACTCTGTCATTTTAGGCCTCTTGCTTGCCACTTATCCACTTTTTGACTACAACCAATTGTAGATGGGCCCCCATTACCCGCTGTGGAAACATCATTCGTATCCTTGAGAATACTTCCTGTCTTTGAAGGTGACTCTCCATGTTCATTATACGCCTTTCCTTGGTCTCCTCGTGTGTCTTGCCCTCTCTTGGCTGGTGCTTCCTCTCTTGATTGCCTTCTCGCAAATGCTGGAAGCCTCTTTCTCACCTCCTATCTGCTTTTTGACTACCCCCAATCATGGATAGCCCCCATTACCCACTGTGAAGGCATCATTCGTATTCTTGCAAATACTTCCTGTCCTTGAAAGCGACTTGGGATACGCCTCTTTAATACTTAGCGACCCAGCATTGCTCAATATGTTATTCACATTGTTGTCATTGAAATACTCCATTTTAACTCCATTTATTTGTAAAAATGAAACAATGAGAGTCACAATCAGTAACCGGATTTTGCACCGTTAATGTATTGTGCCATCATCCATAACCACTGAGTCACTAAAGCCAATCTATTGCTTGGAGCGCCAGGACTCACACAGACAGAGTAGGAATTTATTATATAGTACAGGGGTCCTCAATCCCAGTCCTGGAGAGCCGCAGTGGCTGCAGGTTTTTGTTCTGACCTGGTTGCTTAATTAGAAAGCAATTCTTGCCAATAAAGGACTAACAAGCTATGAAATGAAATTAACTCTGCTATGTCAGGTCATTCTCATATCCTAGATTTTCTTTCCCTTTCTATCATGCAAATGATTTGAAGGCTAAAATGGACGAGTAATTCTCAGTCCTTCACTTTTTTCTCTTCATTTTTCAACCAAGTATTTAATTAAACCCAATAGTGCAGATCAATACACACAGGTGTAAATGTAAATAAGCTAAATGGAGAAATGCTGCTCTCTCTTGTCATTTGCATGGTATTGATAATAAGGAGCAATTAAAATAGCTGTTTAAGACAAAATTAAGCAATAAGGGCTCAAAATCACTAAAGTGAAGCAGAAGTGTTACTTTAGCAATAAGTGCTTTTTATTAAGCAACTGGGTTGGAGCAAAAACCTGCAGCCACTGCGGCTCTCCAGGACCGTGATTGAGGACCCCTGATATAGTATATATAATCTATATCTATATATAGATTTCACTGGAGTTTACCCCATCAGCTGTAACACTCCTGCAGAATTACTTGTTATCAGAACATTAGAACATAAGACAAATTATGACAAGAATAGGCCATTCAGCTCAGCTAAATTCTCTAAAATAACATCAGATCAAGTTTTGAAGGTTGCCGAAGTCCTATTCTCCTAAACTCTACTTGGAAATGTGTTCAGTTATATCTACAGTATGGTTCTGTCTGTGAAGAAAAGCTTTCTAATGTTTGTGTGAAATTTACCCTTAACAAGTTTCCAACTGTGTTCCCATATCCTTGTTAAACTCATTTTAAAGTAACAGCTGGTATCCACTGTACCAACTCTGCATAAATCTTAAAAACTTCAATCCTGTCCTCTCTTAATCTGTATGCTTAAACTGAAAAGGTTAAACTCCTTTAATCAACCCCACGACTCACCTCCTGCAGTCCTGCACCCCACTTAGTTGCTCTCCTCTGGACTTTCTCCAGTGCTGCTATGTCTTTTTTATAATATGGAGACAAAAAACTGTCCATAGTACTCAAGATGAAGTCTCACTAGTGTGTTATAAAGGTTAAGTATAACCTTTGCTTTGTACAAACTGTACATTTTAGTTTCTGTCCCATCTAAGGAACCTGCAGCATTTTATCACCAGAACCTATCACTGGGGACTTTAACTCAGTGCTTCTCAAGTTCATGTGACCTCAGCTTGTGTTTTTATTTGGACTCCTGCCTTGATTAAGCAAGCTTTTATTTCACAGTTTCAATGTTTGGATTTCTAAATGTTTATTGGAATATAACAAGTATTTCATAGGAATAATATAGTGGTTTTTATCTTAGATTTTAAGATGTCTATTTTCATGAGGATTTTCATTCCTCTCGTCCAGATGTTCTGGTTAGTTAAGCCGTTATTTAGTAATGAGTATGCTAGCGTCTGTGACATTGGAGTAGCTTTAGCCTGTCAGCACACGGTGTCATTTGCCTTGGTGTCTTCTCTACTTAGTTGTCAGCATTAGGATACCACTGAAGAAGCAAACACCACAGAAAAAGAGGAATTCATTAGAAAAGCACAGTAGTATTAAGAAGTAATTAGAGCAAGGTTAATAATACAGATATTTCTAAATTTATTTGTTATTAATGTTAATCTCACACTACTGTGTTTGAGTGCTGAATAAGGCTACATCCACACTACCACAGTACATTTTCACTTTAAAATGGCATTTTTAAATGAGAATGATCTCCATCCAGAGGAGTGTTTTCACATCATTTACTAAAGTATCTCCAGCCACACTAAAACAGCTAAAAATGCATCTCGGCTAGACATTCACCTACACTGGGTATGCACTAATCGGTTGAAAAACTCCTAAAGGAAAGGTAAAGCCACCAGCTAGGGGGTTTATTGTAAAACTGTAGTGTCCAGTAAATGACTTGCCTTATAGATAGATGATAGTCTTCTTTTGAGCATGTATGCAACATTTAAACTGTACAAGACACAATTTGGCTGCATACAAGTTAGCAACACAACAGGTGCCATAGAAGGCAACTCTTCTGTGTCTGCCCTCTACGAATACGATTTCCTTTCATGAAGGGTGACCAGTCAGAAAAAGAGATGTTGTAATAAGCAGGATCCAATCAAAGAAGGAAAATGTAGTAAGCACGAACGAGTCTGCACGTTTGAAAGTCCACGTTTTCACCTGTCCAACACTGCACAGCGAAGCCAGCATATTCAGAAGTACACACCTCAAGAGAGCATTTTCAAAAGTCTCCATTTTCAGGGGTTTAAAATGCCAGGGTAGTCTATGTGACAGCTGAAAGCAGAGCATCTGCATTTTTAAACAAAAACGCAGGAATGTGGATGTAGCCTAAGACAAGCGAAAAAGCCTAGCTAACTAAACAAACAGCTCAATTACCTGTGACGGACTGGCACCCTCTCCGTGGATTGTTCCTACCTTGTGTGCAATACTTGCTGGGATAAGCTCCAGCTTCTCAGTGGTCCTGCTCAGAATAAGCGAGTTTGGAAAATGGACGGATGGATGGATGACTTGCTGGTTTGAACAAAAACTTGTAACAGTGGACTCCAGGACTTGACAACAGTGTTTGGGAATCCCTGAAGTAAGGGGACAACGGCAAGTGGATCGAAACCCCAACAATATAAACCCTGACATGTGGTGATCTGGGGTACCAAAAACACTTTCATAAGTTGCCCACTAGTGGGGGAGAAAACCCGCCTAGAAACCCAAAGGGCCGAGACAAATTGTAATAAAATAAAAGGTTTGTTTTCAAAGGCTCTGAAACGCACAAAGCTGTTGAATAGGCAGGGAGATTCACAGCCAAAAATGGTGCGGAGGTTCCAAAATAACAACCCATAACCATCCCAATGCAAGATTCAGAGACAAAGCTGTAAACGGAAAAACGGATCAGAAAATCACAAAGCAAATCACAAAAGTACGGAAATACCAGAAAACTCGCCACTCCCAAGTGTGTCAGTGAACCGCCAGGAACTATGGGTGGGGGGCCTTCCCTTAAAATAAGGTGGAGGGCCATTCCTGGCAGTGATGGGCAGGTGGCCCCACTTGTTCTAAGTGAGCTGAAATCCTTTCTTGTAGAACATTCTTCTTCTTGGGTCCTTAAGCTCAACATTTTGACCAAAAAAAAAAACCAAACAAACAAGCAAACATAATCTGAGGTCTACAATTCTTGCAACTTTTTTGTTTGTTCAAAGAGGAGTAGCCTGATCGTGTATTTCTGAGAATCTCCCTTGCATCCTGAACATGATATTGTTGGCAATTTGGATACCTGTGAGCATTGCGCCTTTTCCCACCCTTTAGTTTGCCCCTTGTGATGCTGATATTTCAGTATATCTCTGGATAAATCGATTGTGGTCTTACACTTCCTCTGACTGGATTCCATGATATCTTAACTCTCACAGATATTCTCTAGTATGGTCTTTCAAACAGTTTCAAAATTGCGGTTAGCCTGTCAAAGCACCATAAAGGTCACATTTTAGAGTGGTCTAAAACTCTGGCTGGTATTGTTATTAGTTGGCTCTGGGCTGACACTCTGAGCAGGCAACCTTCATAAACAAAGGGGCCACCATTAAGGCATCATTTCTTCTAAGCTTCCCAGAGTGACTTCTTTTTTCTGGTGGGCTCTATGAGGGAGGTGATTCGAAATGACCTGCCTGTGGTCGTTTCTGAGTTTGCATTTCTATGCCAGTGCACAGTGTAATTTGGTCAGGCCTCAGTTTTCAGAATGGAGCAGCTGTGCCCCCGTCAGACACTGTGCGGTTACTCTGCTGCCTGGAGCCGGAGGCGAGAATTAATATTTCACAGCGTGTTCAGTGTTTCCGTCGTCGTCTTGATGGAGCGATGTATTGCATTCTGCCATTTCTCTCGAGTTCGCCCGCTCCAGTCATTATCAGACTCGGTCACACGTGCCATGTTTTATGAATTAATAAAAATGATCGCAGATTGTCCGGCGGGACGCGCAGTCGAATTTTAATGAGCACCAGGGGGAATTTCATAGGCGCGTTGCTCCATTTCCCAAACCATCTGAAGACCCCCCTTTTTTTCCAGCGTCCCTCTACTCCAGCCCGCCGCCCTCCCCGGTCTGGAAGTCCTCACGCCGCGGCGCTTTTCATCACTGTCACGCAAACGAGGTGCTTCCCGTCATGCCCCGCGCACGAGAGAGCGGGCGGTGGGCGAGCTGCAGGCCGGCCGGCGGCCACTGTGGCACATTACGCCACGCCTGCCACACAGTCACACCTGCTCTCCTGTCCTAATTGAACAGATGATCTGCCAATTTGTCATGTTTATCTTCACGGCGCTGCAGCCCGAGAACACGGTGCACATGTACGCTGAGCTTTTATGACAGAGCTTGTCGTTGCTGCTGAATAATTCATCACGGCGCTAATGTCTTCAGATAGCATCTCCCGCTCGCTCGACTCAGGCTCTCTCGTCAAGCCACTTGGGGAAACTTTATTATGCTTTGCTCTGACGGCAGAGTACACAGATAAAAGATAATTGCTTGGCTTGACTCCTCCATTGATATGAAAATAGGATTTAAATTATTCACTTCAGTTTAAAGGTTACTTGAAGGTTATTTACCGGGGGATAAAAAAAGAAATCACAGCGCGCGCAAAGTGGGGCTCAAGGCCTCGTGTGAAGGGAGGCCTCTCATGGGACCTCCGGCTCAGGTCAGTCAATTATTTAGAAGAAAATGGTCAGCGGCTGTTCAGTATCCCAAGCGTGTTGCCAAAGCTATCCGCCGCAATAGTCTTGGCACATTTGCCTGTTGCCTTTTGAACCTTCGTCCCAAACGTTTTCACATCACCGTCTTAATACGCTTTTGACACGAGCCTCCTAGGAGTTTCGGGACGAGGCGTTACTGCAGCATTTCCTCACTTTGGCCTGAAGTGCCGCCTTTGGTACCGTTGAATTATCTCTATGCCACCCTTGAAGCCTTTTTCTCTGAAGTTTAAACTGCCTCCGCGTGTATTTGAAATGTACGAGTGTTGCCGTCAATAAATCTACCGTGTTATCTTTATACTGTGCACCTCCCTCTGCGGCTTGAATCGCCTCCACACCTTCCACCGATGTTTCTTTCCACCATCATGTGAAGTATCTTTGCACCTTCCTGTGAAGCATTTAGACATTTACCCAAAACAGAAGCTGGTAAGCCTCCATGTAACCTACACTCTGGTTCTGTAATGGCACTTTACTGTTGAATTATTGCTTGACAAAGAACCATTTCATTCTGGGATGGGTTCTTTGGATAGAGAAAAAAAGATTCTTTGGGCTTTAAAAAAGTGCCTAATATGGGTACTAAACTGAAATCTTTAATGTATGGTAGGCAACCTAACAGATCAAGAATCCAGAACCTAGCCTGTGTTATTGTATTCAGGGAGTATCCTTTTTAAGATCAGGAATCCAATAGTATTTCACAAATCTGTTGTCATCTGTTTATAGCTATTTGTGGAAACTGTTACTGACTTAAATAAGTAAACATTCTTTCTGGAACTTTCCTGTGGATGGCTCTTTTGAGAACCAAAAGTCGTTTCCCTGTGGCACTGCTCGGAAGAACCACTCCTGAATCTTTAAGAATGTACCTGACCTAAAATGTCCCCCTCCTGCCATCTCTTTACTCCATCTTTGTGTAAGTCAGGTCACTCTTTCAGTTTCCTGCTTGTTTTGAATTATTTTCTGCACTTTTCCTCAATTATTTATGGGGCTGTTGAGTGAATGCATTTGTTTTTATTTAAAATTCCAGATGCTAATCTCCAGAGCCCACCTATGATGCTTGCTATTGATCACCTCCAGCTAATCATTGCACGCAGAGCCCTTGGAGAGCCGGCAAGGACTCCTTTTGCCTTTTTCTTTTCTTAATTAGTGATACAAGCCCATGGGCTCTAATCTATGAGTTCTCCTCTGATGTACCGAGCTTTGATTTCTCTGACCCGACAAGGAGTGCTAGGATTTGACAGGAGCGACTGAGGAATGTTAATGGGGCAGTGAATAGACGAATGAGTAAGTGCAGGGATGGTGAGCACTTCTGCAAGGGGGTGCCCACACCCACACTGGCTGGCAAGGTGCCACCAGTGAGAGCATCCCAGCAGTGTACAGGGGCACAGGGGCATTTGGTGGCTTCTGCCAGGTCTGGTCAACTCACACTTTTTGTCGTTGCTGTTTTGCACCCATGTATCTTGTGTGGGCCTTCCTTGAACCCAGTTTATTAATTTGTTCAGACTGAAACAGATAAGCAGCTGTTGGAGGTTCAATTTGGTTAGTCCATTATTAAAGCTGCTGGAGACTGTGCTTCAGGAATCAACCCTGGATAAAGCAACAGCCCATGACTTGGCAAGTTCACTCCATGTGGAGGCAATGAAGAGACTAAATCTGCATGCCTTTAGGATGTGGAAGGAAACCCACACAAACACTGGGAGAACATGCACACATCAAGAAGTCTGTGCTGAGGCCAGGATTTTATCTTAGTTCTTTGCTGTTGTGAGGCTCTAGCAGTAACAAATATGCCATCCATAATGGTATTCTATATTATTACGGTGCTTAAGGAGAAAAACACATCAACATGGATAACATCCAGACTGCATCCAGAGAGGTCAAAATAAGACATTTGACAAACAAGAGGAGACTGTTCAGTCCATCAAAGTCAATGTTTTAGCTAATAACCAAGCTGTCCCAATATCTCATCTAGAAGCGACTTAAAGGTTGTCAGTGTTTCTCCATCAACTCCATATCTCATTAGTTTATTTCAGACACCTACAACTCTTTGCAAGAAGAAGTGCTTCCTGACTTTGGTCCTAAATGCACTTCTCCTTAACTTCCATTGGTGTCCTCGAGTATGTAATTCACCATTAAGTTGAAAGAGCAGCACCAACATGTGTGCTCCTGTAAGGCCAGGCATACAGTGTGCAAGTTGTTGTTGTTTTTTTTTTTTAGAAATTGTGGTCAAGGCACTACTCACACTACACGACAGAGTCATCAGTCTTATAAGTGCTCAAACTACATGAGCTCCTTTGGTCTGATTGACAGGCAATGACTTGGGTGTTAAGACTGTACGTGCACATGGCCCCGATGGACGGTTTTACCCGTTGACATTTTGCAGTAAAGCTTTAACCCTTCAAAAATATTATATGACCACAGGCTTCTCAAAAGTTCAACAAAGAAAATGTCTGCATTGTTGATTCCAGTTGCATTGAGCTCTGAAACTGAAAAAAAGAAAAAGAAATAACAGGACATGTGCAGATGGTTGAGAAGGTGCAGCCAAAATATATATATATATCTATATCTATATATATATATATATATATATATAGATATATATATATATATAGATATATATATAGATATATAATCAATGTAATTTACCTTGTAGGTGGTTTTTTTTTGAGTTCTTCCAGTAAATGTTTCCTGAGATACTTTTTGTCATTAGTTGTACGTGTGTTTCTATATGATAGATTTTTGAAATCAAAAAGATGAAATGAGCATGACACGGCAATATCCGTTGTGCAATGTCCAGCTATTACACTAGAGGTTTTTTTCCTCCACAATACTGAAATACAATACCAATCATTTCTCACTGCTTTTACAATTATTCTTTAAAAATTCAAGCTCAATATGTCATCTGGCCAACCTGTTGAACTGTCATTTTCAGTCGTGGTATTCATTTCTTTTCATGTTGTAATATTAAAGGATGACTTTCCTGAAGCTCGTTGGATTGATTCTTTCATTAAGATTTTGGATGAGGTTTTCCAGCTGGATGCTCTTTCTGACATTAACCCTCTCTGTTTATCTGGGCTTGGGACCAGTACCATGTTGGGCTAGTTTGCCCCCTTGGTCTTGAGTGAGCATGACAGGATCAAGAATAGATGGAAGAGGTACGTTGAAAAGCTGTTGAATGAAGAAAATCCAAGGGTAGTATTTGGGGATGGAGTTTCAAATGAAGGGCCAAGAAAAAGGAGAAAGGAAGTAAAAGAGGCACTAAAAAGAATGAAGAATGGAAAGGTAACAGGACCAGATAAAATACCGTTAAAGTGTGGAAGGGTTTAGGGGAAGAGAGTGTAGATGTGTTGTGGGAACTCATGCAGAAGATATATGAAAAGGAGAAAATAAGAGAGAAATGGAGGAATAGTGTGATTGCAGCTCTCTATAAGGAGAAGGGAGACATTCAAGATTGTGGAAGCTATAGTGGAATAAAGCTGATGTCACCAGCAATGAAAATTTAGAAAAGCATTTTATAAAGAAGGCACAGGGAAGAGACCACAATAGGGGAAGAGCAGTTGGTTTTACGCCAGGGAAAGGAACAACTGAAGAATTCATTGTATTGAGACAGCTCATAGAGAAGAATCAAGAAAAACAGAAAGGTTTGCATACAGTGTTTACTGATTTGGAGAAAATATGTGGTAGAATATCACAGTAAGAGTTCTGGTGATACATGGAAGAGAAAGGAGTACCAGAGAAATATGTATGGATTGTTCAGAATATGTTTGAGTGAGGCAGGACTCGGGTTAAAAGCAGTGTTAGAGTAACAGACCAAATCCCAGTTAGAGTCGGTCTGCTCTAGGGATCTTCTTTAAGTGTTTATCTCTTTGATCTGATTATGGATGTGTTGTGACTGATGGGATAAAAGACCATCCACCATGCTGCATGCTGTTTGCTGAGGACATTGTGTCGTGTAGCACCAGAAAAGAGGGAGTGAAGAAGGAAGTTGGAAAAGGGAGAAGGGCTTTGGAAGACAGAGGATTGAAGCTAAATAGGGAGAAGACAGAAAATGTGAGGTTTAATGAAGATGAGGATTTATAAGTTAGCCTGCAGGGAGAGCTACTGAAAAGAGTGGATAACTAAATATCTAGGATCAGTGGTAGCTCAGAGTGGAGAGATGGATACAGAGATAACCCACAGAGTGCATGTGTGGATGGAACAATTGGGAGAAGGTATCAGAAGTATTGTGTGATCGAAGAATTAAGATGAGGATTAAAGGTAAGGTTTTTAAGACTGTGGTAAGACCTGCAATGGTGTGTGGAGCTGAGACATGGGCAGTAAAGGGAGTACACCAGGAGAAGAAGTTGGATGTGGCAGAAATGAGGATGTTGAGATGGATGTGTGGCGTTACAAAAAAGGACAGAGTAAGAAGACAATTGGAGGTATGACAAAAGGCAGAGAGAGATCTAAGACAGTACAGGAAAGTAGGTTGAAGTGGTATAGACATGTGATGAGGAGAGACAATGCATATGTAGGCAAAAGAGTGATGGGAATAGAAGTAGAGTGGGCACGACAGTAAGGGATTCTAAAGTGGAGGTAGATGAATAATGTAAAAGAAGATTTTCAGGAAAAGGTTGGGGGCTTGGCAGAACTGAGCTGTATGGAAAGGTTTGATCAAACACATCAAGCCCACGCAGAAGAGAGAAAAGTTGAAGAGGAGGAGGAAGAAGAATATAAAAGGATGATATGAAAGGGTTTCCTGACCATCTGTGCATGTCATTTAAGGACTTTAACTACCTTCTGCACAATGAATTTCAGGAAATTTGATAACGACATCACAAAATTGGCTAGTGAGACTGCTTACACCACAAGACAGCCAACTGAACTTTCTAACATACGGAAATTCTTCCATTTATACCACAGCCCAGTTGTAAGATGGAAACGGGCATCACAACACTTCTCATACTCCACGCGAAAAGACTGCCAATGAAGCTGATATGCCAGGCTTAATGTGACAAGAAATCATATTCATTTTATTTGTATCAAATGGTCGTTGCTGTAGATGATTTTTAGACTGTTCTGTTTTTTTGCTTGTGTATTTATTTATTTCCCCTTTCTTTTGAAATGGTACATTTCAGCTGGGAATTCTTTTTTTAATGTGAGAGAGATGGACTTATTCAACAATTTAAAATTAAACAATTGGAAAATTCCACAAAGGCAGGCACGTCACCTCATTGTAGGGTCATGCTGTGTTATTACAGATGTAAAGGGCTCTGCAGTAACATCCAGCACCTGCGCCACCCCCAACTGGCTGAGAATAGGACATGCAGGGGTCCGTCTGCAAAGAAAAAGGGTGATTCCAGCAGTGACACTGATGTTGGAGCTCTTTGAGTTTCGTTTCCTGGGAGCACTGGTGTGGAGTGTACACTGGATCACTCACCCAGACGTGTACTTGGAGCCAGGCCAGGCCCACAGCTTTGTCTCTTATCAGTCACTCACCCAGCTCACATTTCCTGCCATGCCTCTCTCCATGTCGGCCTCGTTTCTCTGGCTGCTTTCATTCTGGTTTTTTGTTGCAGCCTCTTCCTCTTTCAGTTCATTGCAGTCCAAGCAGATTTATCAACATGATGTCAGAACCGGAATGAACCACGTTTGTGGGATTAGAAATACAAAATGGATGAAGTCATCAAGAATTTGACCATGAAATGATGAAAAGAAGCATTAGCAGTAATTTGAGTGAATCTTGGATTTTTTTGGAAGGTCAGATACCCATGTGGCCTACCTCAGCTGTTTCTGTCCAGGGACCCAAGGGTACATCTCACTGTTTTTAGTTGTTAATACATCAACATCAAGGTGTTTTACTTAATGGGATGAAACATGCATTATGATTGAAGAAGACCCTTTTTGTGACCCTCTGTACTCTGAATAACACCAAGAGGCCAAAGTTTTTACAAACTAATAATAATTATTAATTGTTTATATAACACTTCTTTTAATCAACTCAAAATACTTCACATAGACAACAGAGAACCACTTCAACCACTACCACCACCGTGTAGCATCCATCTGGATAATATGACAGCAGCCATTCTTGCATCAGAGTGCTCACCACACATTAGCCATTAGGTGGCGAAGGAGTGAGAGAGATAGGTAGCCAGCACCGGACAGGGCATGATGGGCTGTTTAGTCAGGAAATCGGGAAACATTCTATTCTTTTCAAAAGATGCCCTGGGATCTTTTAAACCATCACAGTGCCCCCATCAATTTGCTGAACCATTGGGTCCGCTTGCAGTGCACAGTAATCGCCACCTGATGGCCTCATTAACACCTCTTACCAGCAGCATCCTATGCTTTCTTGGTTGGCCTCCCAACCAAGTAGTGGCCAAGTACAAACATGTTTTGCTTCAGGAGGATTAACCTGTTATAAAGTGCAGGTAGTATGTCTGCTGCAAACCAAAAACTACTCTGTAACCTCCTTGGCCTACCTACACAGATCTTCAGTTTCAGCTCTTTAGGCATACCTACATGGCTCTTGGTACAGTTGCTTGGGAGGCCTTGTCTCTTGTACTCCATTTCCCTCATCCCATCTTTCCCTCCGCTCTCTCTTCTTCCTCCCACCAGTTGAGTCTTTGCCCCAACTTGTAATGATCTAGCAAAGATCAAGGTAAAATTAAAGGAGATTGTGACCAGGAAGTTAAACTACATAGGACATGACAGAAATGAAGACTTGTTGGAATTAAATCTGAGAATCAAGGGAAGCCAGAATATAAAACACCTAGCTGAACTATTCAGGCAGTGCGGTCCTAACACTACATCTACAGTAAGTAGTGCAATAGGAAATTGCAATTTAATGTAGAATAGTGCTAAAGGCAGTCATCAGGAATGTCAATTTTAAATACCAGATGGGAGACACTGTCCTACAGGAAGCAACCTCTGAACAGGATTTAGCGGCTTATGTTGACACAACATTTTCATCGTCTAAGCCATATGCAGAATTGATTGAAATACAATGTTAAGTTATATTGTAAAAACTGTTAAATGTAAATCAGACTATACAAAGTAGTAGTGAGACTACATCTGGAGTACTGTGTGCAGTTCTGGTCAACACACTACAAGTAAGACATAGCAGCACTGGAAGCAGTGTAGTGGAGAGCAACCAAGTGCATCCCAGGACCTGAGGACCTGTCCTACTGTGACAGACTCAGAAAATTAAACCTGTTTAGCCCTGAGCAGAAGAGACTGTGTGGGGACCTGATCCAGAGTTTTAGAAATCTGGAACAAACTACCATGTCATGGAGTTGAAGGAGAAACCTTGACAACCTTTAAGTAGAATCCGGACAAGATATTGGGGCAGCTTAGCTATTAGCTAAACAAACAAGCTTGATGGACTGAATGATCTCGTCTCGTTTGTAAAATTTCTAATGTTGTTATCATTGGTAAGTAAAAGGGTCTGAGATCTCAAATATATCAGTCATCAAAGTCCAAAACACAGTGGAAAAACACCAAGTCAAAAAAGAGCAAACAAGAAAGGTCCTTTAATTATTCCAAATTGTTTGCCTGTCACTGAACTATAAAAGGTTTGTTTGATTTTGTTAGTGAATCTAAGACACAGAGGCAGTCTACACTGAGCCACCATCTTTAATAGGTGAAACATGTTAATGTAATGTGTCATGTGACTTCCACATCACATGACTAGCAATGTGCATAGCAGCTGAAAATAATATGAATGTGGCTACGAAAGACAAACACAAAATGGAGGCAACCCATGACAAACAAAGGACCTGGAATGCTTTTTACTGACATCTTTGTCATAACAAGAAAACATTTTAAGATGCTCAAATACAATCTGTACAAATACTAAAGGTGCAGAAATGAGAAGAGGACAAAATAAAACCCAGACAACAACACAACGTGTCTCTAGAACCAAAGAGCTGTCTGCGTCATTCTAGTCTTGGGTTCTAGCCCTCATGGTTGAGTGCTAGTGGCACTGCCACTTCTTTTTAGTGTACAGTTACCTTTGGGCCCGGCCTCATTCACCCATTATCAAACCCACTTAATCTAATTCTGGGTCACATGGGACAAAAAGCAGGAAGCAAACTGGGGTGGCATTCCATCAAAGGGTACAGGTCAGGCCCATGCCCACCCATACTGTGCTTCATTCTTTATATTATGCAGCCCAGGCTCAATTTGTCAGCTGGTAAGTGCCCTTCAGATTCTTTTCTTGTTCTTTCCTCTCTGGCGTCTTCTTTTCATTTCAAATTGTTTTATTTGTGCTGCAAATGCTCTAGAAAAACAGGGCCCTCCACTAAAGAGGTAATAAAAGTAATGTGATGTGACATTGTTGCCAATGTTTTTGCTGTGTCTAATGAAATGAAACCCTGCCTGTGCATTTCAAAGTATGCTGTACTTCTTCTTTGTTCATAGGGTCCTGGCCAGGGTGCCCAGTCCTGCCAGTTGGCACTCCTCAGTCAGACTCAGCGTATGCAGTAATGGAGTATTACTATTATATTATAATGGAGTATTAATGGAGTATTAGTGCTGGTTAACTCTGATACCTCCCATTGTAGGAATCTTAGGTTCAACCCCAGCTGTGTGCTGCTGTGGGAGTTGGCACAATCTTCCTATGCCCAAGTAGGTTTGCCCCCGGGGATTCTGGTTTACCTTCATGTCCTGTACTCTAAGTCAATAATTGTGGCTCTATACTGGCCCTGTGTGTGGTAGTGACTCCAGTCCAGGGCTGAACACGGACTGTGCCCACTTTTCCCTGATCTTAATCAGTATGCCAAGAGTGGATGGATTTGGAGAAAGGAAAACACTGCATTCCAGCATAAGAACCTTATCCCATCTGTGAAACATGGTGGTGGCAGTATCACGGTTTGGGCCTGTTTTGCTGTATCTGGGCCAGGACAGCCTGCCTTCATTGGTGGAACAATGAATTCTGAATTATATCAGAGAATTCTAAAGGAAAATGTCAGGACATCTGTCCATGAACTGAATCTCAAGAGAAGGTGGGTCATGCAGCAAGACAACAGCTCTAAGCACACAAGTCGTTCTACCAAACAATGGTTAAAGAAGAGTAAAGTTAATGTTTTGGAATGACCAAGTCAAAGTCCTGACCTTAATCCAATCGAAATGTTGTGGAAGGACCTGAAGCGAGCAGCTAATGTGAGGAAACCCACCAACATCCCAGAGTTGAAGCTGTTCTGTATGGAGGAATGGGCTAAAATTCCTCCAAGCCGGTGTGCAGGAATGATAAAAAGTTACTGGAAGCGTTTAGTTGCAGTTATTGCTACAAATGGAAGTCACACCAGATACTGAAAGCAAAGGTTCACATACTTTTGCCACTCACAAATATGTAATATTCAATCATTTCCCTTAATAAATAAATGACCAAGTATAATATTTTTGTCTCATTTGTTTAACTGGTTTCTCTTTATCTACTTTTAGGACTTGAGTGAAAATCTGATGATGTTTTAGGTCAAATTTATGCAGAAATATAGAAAATCCTAAAGGGTTCACAAACTTTCAAGCACAACTGTAAATTGGCTCCTGTGTTGGTGTGGTCACCCTGTAATGGACTGGTGCCCTGTTCAGATTTTGTTCAAGCTTTTCAAGTAATGACAGGCTCCAGCTCCTCCAGGACCCTGCTAAGGATGAAACAGATTTAGAAAATCCACTCGGTCTGGCTGCAGTCGGCTCGGTTTAGACCTCAGCCTGCTCAGTGACTCAAATTCATTGATTATATTCTGCTGAATATGTCTGCTGAACCTCAAACAGGAGTTGAAGTGACAATGTACATGAGGAGGCCTAAGCCCAAGGGGAAATTAAAACTTTGCAGAAGTTCAAGAGAAGAAAATAAAAGTGCAAAAATACTTCTATATGTCCCAAATACAGAAACTTGCCCAAGAAGGGAAAGGATAACCCATAAAATCTTTTTACTGTACAGTAAAGGAGAAATTTATTTTTATTAACAAAAAACACACACACAAATGGTGAAGCAGGGAAAATTAAGGGAAAATGGATATATCTAAAACCATAATGCAAGGATAACAAATCCAAATCCACAAACTAGTAATTAGAATCCAAGAACTATAAGCAAAATTGAGTAAACTAAGAGTAAAAATCAAGGTTCACAAAACGATGGTAAACCTCCAGTTGGTGTGTTACAGGCAGAGGTTGTTCCTTGGCTTATGTTTATTTTTCTTTTTGCTTTTTTCATAAGAACATAAGAAATGAGACAGATAAGAGGAGACGATTCGGGCCATCAGGCTTGTTTGTTTAGCTAACAACTTCTCTGGCCCAATATAGCCAAGCGGTTCGTGTGTGTAGTGCAATTACTGTACGTATTTTGTTGCTGATTTTGCATTGCTGATGTACTGTTTAGTGTTTATGCATGTTGCACAGTTCTCCTGTGTCCCTTGTGCTTTGTGGGTGGGCTCCCTAGAGGTGGAGCCACTCTGATGTCACAGCTGAAGCACCGCCCACAGCTCTGACACTCCACAGCTGAAAGCGGATCTTCTTCAGTTGTTCATTACAGTTCATAGAGTTTGCATCCTGACATCACTTCCGGGACTGAGCCAATGGAAGTCGGCCACACCAGCTCCAGTCCCTCTGATGTCACGTCCGGCTATGAACCAATGGTGGAAGACCACGTGCCACAAATAGATAGATAGATAGATAGATAGATAGATAGATACTTTATTAATCCCCAAGGGGAAATTCACATACTCCAGCAGCAGCATACCGATAAAAACAATATTAATTAAAGAGCGATAAAAGTGCAGTGCAAGTTAAAAAATGCAAGATGGAGAGTGTGAAGCAGGTATAACAGTCTATAATCTTGTATAATTTTAACGTTTACCCCCCAGGGTGGAATTGAAGAGTCGCATAGTGTGGGGTCTCCTCAGTCTGTCAGTGGAGCAGGACAGTGACAGCAGTCTGTCGCTGAAGCTGCTCCTCTGTCTGGAGATGATACTGTTCTCTTTGATTGGCAGGAGCCTGCTCAGCGCCCGTTGCTCTGCCACAGATGTCAAGCTGTCCAGCTCCATGCCTACAATACAGCCTGCCTTCCTCACCAGTTTGTCCAGGCGTGAGGTGTCCTTCTTCTTTATGCTGCCTCCCCAGCACACCACCACGTAGTAGAGGCCGCTTGCCACAACTGTCTGATAGAACATCTGCAGCATCTTATTGCAGATGTTGAAGAACGCCAGACTTCTAAGGAATTAAGTATTAGACTTTGTAATCTTGGGATTTTAACTTGGCTGGTTATTCTGAACTCTTCTCTCGTGGTGATCAACTTTGTACCCTTGTCATGTCACACTTGTACCCAAACAGTCCTCATATTGATGTTTACTCGATTATGTTAACCTGTTTTGTAAGTGACTTTGGATAAAAGCATCTGCTAAACAAATAACTGTAAATGTAAGTTTTCTCTCATGTTTGAATTTGTGCCCGAGCCCAAGCTTCAACTCTGCCTTGAGTCTACAATGGTCATCACAGACTCTGTAGTACTTTCATAGCTGTGGGCTTCTCCATTGTGTTTTTTACACCACTTTACTATATCATCACAAAGATACTTGGCACCCACGTGCAGCTTGTTCAAAGAGCTCTTTGTGTATGGTTTGCATTTTATACCTGCCTGCACGATGTGCACAAGCTGCTTCAGAATGAAGACTCTTTTCAGGTTTCAGGGTTTATTTCCAGTTTATGACAAAAGCCTTGGAAATTCCTACTTTTCTCAATCAAGGCTTACCAGATCTTGTATGTCACACACAGCATCAAATTGGTTTCATTCAATGCCCCTTGCCGTTGGACTTTCATTCATTTCTGATTTCCTCTGACAACACTTTTATATTTGCCAATAAAGAATTTTCAGCTGATGAGAAAATCAGTTTCTACGTGAGGAAGAAAGAAAAGACGCTGAGGGGTCCAGGCTGGCCAACAGACAAATTATAAAGAAACCTTAAAAAACTGGAGCCTTTCTCTAAGAGAAAAAAACAACAACAATGATTCAACAGCAGTGACGTCCTTAAGCCACATGAAAGCAGAATTGGTCTTCTCATTTTGTGAAGGTCCCAACTCTGAAAAGGACCATCACTAAAGCACAGTCGGTCCATGTGAGGAGGGTGAGGTGATAAGCAAACCTCATGGCAGCACATGAGACTGCGATTGTTTAACGTGGTTAGAAATATCTCTAATAACTCTGTGTGGTGTGGTGTGGTGTGCTGGCAACATCACTTCAAGAGAGGCCCACCGAATCAATAAGTCAACTAAAAGGACAGGCTCAGTTAGGGGATACACTCCGGACACCATGGAGGTCGCAGTGAAGGAGAGAATGAAAACCAAACTGAGTGCCATTATGAACAATGATGGACATCCTCTCTCTGACACACTAACACTGAGGGCTGTCAGCCAACAAATCATTCAGCAGAACTGTGTCAAGAAATGCTATGGGGGCTCCTTTACACCAACAGAAATACACCTGCATAATGTCTCAGTGGGACTGAGAATAGACTCTATCTATCTATCTATCTATCTGTCATATAGTGCCTTTCATATCTATCTGTCTATCTATCTATCTATCTGTCATATAGTGCCTTTCATATCTATCTGTCTATCTATCTATCTATTTATCTATCTGTCATATAGTGCCTTTCATATCTATCTATCTGTGTATCTATCTATCTATCTATCATATAGTGCCTTTCATATCTATCTATCTATTGTGACAACTGGCCCCGGCACAGACAGACGGACATCATATTTTTCCCACACACTATTTATTTATATACACTATATACAAGGTCTTTGCTCACGTGCACCCCCAGTGCCTTCTCGCACCGAATTCCCCAAAAGTCCAGGCCCACAGTCCTTAGTGCCTTCCTGGCCGCCTCCTGTCCTCGCTCTCCAGCTCAGTCTGCTTCCTCCCGACTTCCACCAAATGACTGGAGGGAGGCGGCCCCTTAAATAATGCCCCGGATGAGCCCCAGGTGCTTCCGCCATCTGTTCCTTGGCCACGCCCCAGCGTGGCAGAAGTGTCGGCTGCCTTCCTGGCAGCTCTCCGGGCGCCACATAAAGTCTTCCCCCCGGCACTTCCTGGGATAATTAGGCACTGGGGCGCCGCCTGGCGGTGGCCACGGGTCCCTGCAGGGCTGGGCTTCCATGCCCTGTACCCGAGGCCCCCTGCCTAACCAGGACGGACGCCCCCACTCTGTCTGGAGGAGGCACTCGCCCCTCCTCACGTCCTCCAAGGTGTCCCGGCCGGGCTCCAGCCCCAGCCGCGGACCGACGGGATGAACCGGCATCGGAGCGCCGCCTGGCGGTGACCACGGGCCCCTACAGGGCTGGGCTTCCATGCCCTGTACCCGTGGTCCCCAACAGAACCAGGACAGACGCCCCCTCGCGGTGTGGAGGAGGCACAAGCCCTCCTCTCGTCCTCCAAGGCGTCCCGGCCGGGCTCCAGCTCCGGCCGGCGACTGCATGGGATCAACCGGCATCGGGGCGCCGCCTGGCGGGAACCACGAGCCCCTACAGGGTAGGGCTTCCATGCCCTCGACCCGTGGCTCCCAACAAAACCAGGACGGACGCCCCCTTGCGGTGTGGAGGAGGCACAGGCCCTCCTCGTCCTCCTGGCGTCCCGGCGGGCCCCAGCCCCGGGGACCACAGTGCCCCACCGCTAGCGAGGACACGTGGGTCCAACGGCACAACCCGAAAGGGCAGCACGTCCCCGGAGAGGGTCCTACTATGTCCCCAGGGTCCATCACGGCACCCTGGGACATCTTTCTTCGGCACCCCCGCCGGCGCAAACGTGCCCCTCTGGCTCGCGCCAATCTCGCCCCCGTTGTCCCCCCCAGCTGGGTCACTATTGGCCTCCCGGCGTGGAGCTCTCCCGCAGAGCGGCCCGTTTCAGGAGGGCAGGTCCCTGATGACGTCGTCCTCAGCGCTCGTCGGGGTTTCGGACCTGTGGAAAAAGGAAAAAGAGGGCCAGAAGCACTGCCAGGACACTCATCCCGAGCGCCCTGCTGGTCTCCGTACCCGCAGTGCTCCTGCCCCCTTCCGACAGCCCCCGACTTGCCTGCTGAAGTCCTCCGCCGCTGGTCCCGTGCCCGTCCGCTCGTCCGCGGCACCGCTCTCACAGGCAGCTCGCCCAGCCGCCCAGGGGACTTCCTCTGCCCGCACAGAGGACAGCCTTTCTCCGGACGCGCGCACCCAGCGCCGCGTCCTCTCCTATCGGAGGAACCGGCATTCACCCTTCGGTTCCTCCTTCTTTTCTTGGACGCGCTGACGGTCTGGGTCTGAGCATAGCGAAACCTCAAAACCAGCCCCGTCTGCGCCCGGCAGAGCGACAGGTGACAGCCAGCGGACTTGAGCGCAGGCGCTAGGACCCAGGGCACTTAGCAGCCCGATCCTACCGGCCCCTGCATGTTCGAGCCCTCGCCTCGCTAGCCGTCTGCACCGCGGCGTCTGCTGTCGGGAGGTTGCTTACTTGGAGCTGATCGTCCCGTAAACGGTCACAGCCATGTTCGGCAAACCCCCCCACTTGCTTTACGGGGACGGTTATACTCACCACCCCCGCCGTGTTCTGCCGGCCTCCGGTTCCAGTGCGCGCCGATCCTCCGTCTCACGTGGCGTCTCTCGACGCGACCGCCTTTCCCGTCAGCTGCTCACACTGAGCGGCGAGAACACGTAGCAATTCCTCTAAAGACGGCTTGGCGGGCCGAAGGGACTCCTCCGACACACGCCGAGCCGCTGGTGGGGAGAGAGAGACAGACGTCGGTGGGCTTACCTGTCGATCGGCTCCACGCGACGCCTGCTTCCTCTGGGCCACTCCCTTTGGCCCAATCGGGTCCTTCTCCGACACGAGACTGGCATTCCTTGGGCCCGCCCCTATCCAATCATCGGCGGCACGCAAGACACACCGCCAATCCGTGCCTGTCAGCGGGCGGGACCTCCGCCCGCGGCCATCTTGCCTCCCCTGCTCGAGTGCGAGACGTGCCTCTTCGCGCGTTGTGGTTGCGGCGATTCCTTGAGCCGCAGCGGCTCCGACTCCGCAGCCTTCTTTGCTGCCGCCCGTCGCGCGCTGCCGACAGCCCGTGGCCGGCGTGCTCCTGCCACGGACGCGGATCCGGTTCGTCCCTCCCTGTAGGAATGAAGGTAAGACCGACCCCGAGGGGCCGATGATTGCAGGGCAGGGCACTTACCTCCCGGATCCCGTCATGCCGAGGCCCCCGCCTCGGTGTGGCCTTCTGTGCTGCCACGCCGGCCTGGCTGTCCGTCTCGACAGCGTGACTGGAGCCCGCTGCGCTCCGGCGATGTTGGGTTCTCCTCCGCACCCGGGGAAAGCCATTCCGCTGTCCGGCGGCGGTTTCTTGGGTAAACGCTCCCGCGGGGCCGTGCACGGGCCGCTCCAGCGGCCAGTGTGTGGGTCGCTGCTGCGCCGGCCGTTCACAGACATTCTTGATGTTGATGCAGGTCCCCGCCTTGCACCAGGCGGAGCATCCTGCCGACTACGCCACTGTGACAACTGGCCCCGGCACAGACACGGACATCATACTTTCCCACACACTATTTATTTATATACACTATATACAAGGTCTTTGCTCCGTGCACCCCCTCCTCTCGTCCTCCTGTCCGCCGGGCCCCAGCCCGGCCGGGGACCACACTATCTATCTATCTATCTGTCATATAGTGCCTTTCATATCTATCTATCTGTCTATCTATCTATCTATTTGTCATATAGTGCCTTTCATATCTATCTATCTATCATATATCTATCTATCTATCATATAGTGCCTTTCATATCTATCTATCTATCTATCTGTCATATAGTGCCTTTCATATCTATCTATCTATCTATCTGTCATATAGTGCCTTTCTCATGTTATATATCTTTTTTATATATATTTTCTATTTATCTGTCTATCTACCTGTCCTCTGGCACCTTCTATCCATCTCTCTCTCTCTCTCTCTCCCTCCAACCAAACATCAGCCTTCCACTAACACAGCAAGTATGCGGTGAAATGGAAGGCCGTTCTGCAGATGGTCAGCGTACGTATATCATTTATTTATATATTGTGCACTTACAGACACAGAAATACAAAAAAAAAAAGTCTGGTTAAAGTCTGAAAATGTAAAATTGGTTAATAATGCTAGAATAAATCTTTGATTAAGTAACAGTAAAGTACAGATAACAGCAGCAAGGCGAACAATTAGCGTTTTGGAGAAAGTGGTGACGAGTTTCATAAAAGTGACATTGGGTCGTTGGCCAAGGCTGCAGAGCACAGCATGATCGGCTCCACAGGCGAGTTGTTCTAACAGCCATATAATTATTAAAAGCAGTCTGACGTTAATAGCAGACTAAAGTAAAAAGAAAACTTTGAGATTGTTGTATTTTTCAAACAGACCTCACTGATGGAGGATGTAAAATGTGCTCCGAAGTTGATATCCATGAAAGCGCCACAGGGGTGGAGGTGAAAGGGGTCGATGCCCCCTCAGTTTTGGACAAAAGGATTGTCTAACACTTTCAGTTACTTAACTTGTGTCGCGTGAATTCAGCTCATTAAAGACGCTCAGCCGTCTAATTCACATCAACTCTGTTTCATATTCCAGAACTGCAAGAAGGAATCAAAGCAGCAGGTTTTGAAGTTTTAGTAGAATCTTTTGTGATATTTTCTCAGTGATCTTGTTATCAGTGCCCACCATTGATTTTTTTTCAGTTTGAGTCTGCATAATTTGATTAGTAATTGAAATCAGCATTTGGTTGACAGTAGCGGTTGATTTTCCATGCAGAGCGTGTTTATCTTGTAATAACATTTATAAAAAAATCGGTACTGTCGTGACTCCAACCTCTGAGGAAACACATAGGCGAGGGGCGTGTCCAATGTGGGTGGGGCTACACGAATAACCACGCCCATACCCCGTATACATCAAACAGGTAGGGACAATGCGACAGAGGGCATACAAGTCGGCAATGGCATAATGATGCTACACTCCTGTGCTATCAGACAGACGGAAATGAGGAATTTCCACATCAGACATTCCATGTAAATGCCTTACGAAGTCTGAGCTATGAATCACACAATTGAGAGAAGCAACCCAAATTATCTGAGTTGTGACGCAATGCTGACCTTTCACTTCAGTCAATTGTATAAAATAAAAAAACGTATCCTAATCAATTAGAAATGCCGCTTTTGTGATCAAGTTGCCGTTTGAGCAAAGTAATGTCCAGTTTACTCTGTTTTTGTTTTCCACAAAAAATTTTTTTTTTTTGGCAGACCAAGTAACAAATAAACAGCAACCTCGAATTTCTCCAAGCAGCAGAATCGGAAATTGAAATGAATGCAGTGAAGTGGGGCTCCAAACACTCGAATAGCACGTGAACTCGGCAAAGAGAGCGGCTTGTCCACATTTTAAATACTTTACCTGGGAAGACTGGAGACGCAAAGTATTCCGAGGAAATGAAAAGATTATGTGCTATCGTGATGCATTTGTAATCGTTTCGGCATGCTCCATTGCGAGGGCTGCAGTGAGGGGCTCTTGTAGTCCAGCAGAGTAGGTTAAACTGCAAAAGAATGAGAGGAGCAATGGTGATTTCCCTGAGGGGCTTTAAGTATCTCGCTGGGCGTCTCCTGAAGCCAACTGCAGGATTTAATTGGCGTCACCGTCACAAATGAGTTATTAAATTAATGAAAACGTCCCAGCAAAGCCCTTGACTGCTGCTTGTGTGTGTGTGTGAGAGGGAGAGAGTTCTTACTCTCAACACCTCGGGTTGTTCCAATATCTTGAATCTGTTAAAAAAGGTGAATGTTAGAGAAAGTCAAAGGTATTATGATACAATCTTTAATCTGACCAGAGATTATTAAATGTATAATTGAACGTCAGTTAAATAAAGAATCTGGGATCTGATTTTATAATGCTGTTGCACTTTGCGTTGCTTGCCATCGCTGACCTGACGGGTTTGCGCTCATTTTTGCTCTTTTGGAGAGCTTGAAAGGACACTGACTCCTATGTGACTTTGGCACTCTTGCTGTCTTTATTGGCTCCCATGCCACCAGCTCTGAAGCTGCTCATTTTCAGGCTGCTGTAACTTGTCAGTGCCATTACAATACTAAATTTTAATTGTGAGTGTCCATTGTTTCTTTTCTGTTTACTGGCACTGAAGGTGAAAGTACAGCCTCACCTGAGTAGTTCTGTCACCCCCTCAGGGTGTCCTGCCTGGACCAGCAGGCTGCTCGTCTACTTTTCTTGTGTTTCTTCCACCACACCGGATGACCCAGGAGTGGCTGACTAGCGCTGCCTCGAGTATCATGAGCGCTCCAACAACTCCTTCAATCCACCAGCCACTTGTCTTTGACTTTAATTAGGGCCATTTGTGCTTCAAAGTTGAAAGCAGAGGCTTATAACTTAGTTGGCACACCAAGTGGCGAGGCCCACATTAGTATCTGCCGACCTGAAAACCAATGGACTGCGTCTGGCAGCTGGGACTTCAGCAGCTTTCTAGTTTAGATGTTGCTTGAGGATGTGTCACAGATAGCTGAACATTATTTTTTGATTCCTACATTTATCACAACTGACTTGTCTTTCCCAGGTTTTTGAGAAGCAGTTGGTATTCTCTGGTTCCTCCTTCCCAGCTTCATGTTGGAGAGACCACACAGTTTAGATAGGCCACCAGTACAAGTGTGAGATGTTGTTTCTCTAGAAGCCATTGCAGGTAGACATGTTTGAACTGACATGCTTCAGGGCTGTGGTGGCTTTCTACCTTTAACATTTACATTTACTCACTTATTAGGCATTTTTATCAAAGCACTCAACATAATCAAGGAATCTGGGGACAAGTGCAACAGAACGAGGTTACAACATTGGCCCTCCTAAGTGAAGAGCTCTAAACCACACAGTATGACGGAAGACTAGTTAATCTTTCTTAGCTTTTAAGAACCTCACATGAAAGCCATCATCAATGAGACAGACATTCACAGAACCAAAGAGTCTTCGGCTCTCTGCTGGTTTTTCTTCCCAAGCTGGGTGCCACACACTGCGTGCTTTTACTCGGTGGCCTTGGCCTATCAGCGTGACGTTAGGTTTATGAGAGGAGCTCTTTGATTCCCTGCTGTGCTTATGTGTCACACGGTTTAGTTTGCACTTTCAGGCTAACTGAGTCAGGTGGTGTCGCCTCCTGGATCGAAATCTGAGCATGGAGGCGTGATGACCCAACTCCGCATGGCTTGGCATTTATAAAACCAACTCCTTGGTGAGACCAAGCTTTGTTTTGTGCTACAGGATGGCAGACGCTTTATCAGCGATCCCTGTGAGTGTTCAGATGAACTTCCAGCATTTTGACCACCCATCTTCAAAGCTGCTAATACAATTTAGGGTCTCAGCCAGGGCAGGAATCAACCCTGGAGCGGGCTCCAGGACACGGCAGGGTCCACAGATAGGTAGATGTATGGTACCCATGGGCTGGCACGCCATTCAGTATGGATGGCAGTTTATTACCTGGCAGGGAGGCAGGAACATTTACCATGATGGTAAAGGTAAATGCAGGTTAGGTGGATTGGCCACTCTAAATTGGCCCTAGTGTGTGCTTGGTGTGTGGGTGTGTTTGTGTGTGTCCTGCGGTGGGTTGGCACCCTGCCCAGGATTGGTTCCTGCCTTGTGCCCTGTGTTGGCTGGGATTGGCTCCAGCAGACCCCCGTGACCCTGTGTTCGGATTCAGTGGGTTAGAAAATGGATGGATGGATGGGGTGGAGGGGGTGCAGTGTAATGGAAGGAATGTGGTTATGGAATCCAACAGGGCTGCCCCATGGGGCTACAGGTCTCATCATGCCCTGCGGGTGTCTGTGTGAGAATCCTAACCCAGGAATGATGCCATCTAGCTTATCAGGAGAAACCATAACCACTTCTGCGTTCACATTTGATATTTTTAGCTGCTCCCCTTGTTCTCAACTCCTTTAGCCAGATTCCTCTTTCTCTCTGTCTCTCACTCCCACATCCTCACATAAAAAATTGGATTATAAAACAATCATCAATTAAACAAAAAAAGCATATGGATATTTGTAAAATGAATTCATACAAAAGTTCTTAACTGCCACCTTTACAGCACCGTCAGCACCACAGCTAACCAATGTGGGTTTGTCAAGGAATGTGGAGCAACAGATGCCATTCATGCTGCCCAGCTGCTTATGGAATAAACAGATCCACAGAGCCTTCTTGGACTTGGAGAAAGTATGCGATGAGGTCCCACACAACCTTATTTGCTGGGCCCTGAAAAGAAGCACAAGGGACAAAACAAAGGTTTGGGGTTCCACACGGTATATCATCAGCAACGTTCTTTGAGAAATTAAACAGTGGGCTAATTCACCGAGTAACCTCAAAGGACTGAGTCCAGGATGGGACTGACAAGGAAATGCAAGTGGCTGGCTTTAAAGATGGGGAGAAGGAAGAGGAATGTCTAATGGGACACAGGCAGAAGTGAGATCAGGAGCAGAGAGTGGACTGGAGGCAGAAGTGAAACCTGGTATGTCTTACCTTCTGATGATCTGATGAAGACATTAGCGCGCTCCGTCAACCCCTGACCCAGCATTCTACATTTACTCAAGCCCATTGGCTGCCCTCTGCCCCATGTGTGCATGTGTGACAGCCCTCAGAACCCACCATGTTCCCAAAGCCTGGATCCAGCTCCTCTATAACACATCACAAGTGCCTTTCAGTGCCCTGCCGGCATTTATCTCCATTCACTATTCAAGATGTTGTTCATTGAGGATCGGCCCTTTAGCCTTTACTTTTCATATTATTTATGGATATGGCCACAGTGGACATCCAGACACCACACCCTATGCTGATGATACCGTACTTATGTAAGAAATACAATGTGAACTTGAGCCCTTCACTCAACAGTGGAAGACATCACTGGAAGAAAATGGCCTGCGACTCAACATCAAGAAGACAGAATACATGAAATATGAACCACAAATGGATGAAAGTTTTTGCACTGACGGCCAGCCCCTCAACAAGGTCACCCAATAAAAGTACCTGGGTTGAGTTGTCCACTCTGATGGTGACACTATCCCCAGCGCCAGAGCACGAGTCAAGGCAACGTGGCTGAAGTGGTGTCAAGTACTGCAAGCTGTCATCCGCCCAGTCGTCTTGTATGGAACAGAATGTTAGCCTGCAACCACAAAGCATGAACAAGCCCCTCCAGGATATGAAGATGAAAATGCTCTGCTGGACTCTTTGGCCTACAAAAAGGGTGAACTACACCATGAACTCATTGCGTGAAAAATCATGGGAGTGGTGTCTATTGTCAAGTAGATCATACGCGCACATGATTCGTAGTGACGACCAAATGGTAGCAAAGATGGCCCTTCTACTCATGGAGTGGGGAAAACAGCCATGGAGGGCAGCAGAAGCAACAATGGCTGTACCTCCTGAAAGACATGTGGAAAGTGGATGTCATCCCTGAAGATACCCTCAATCAGAAGTGGTGGAGGCTGGCATGGCAAAAAGCAGACCCCCACGCAAGAACAGGATAACCACTAGGACAAGGAATTGATAGAAAAGTAGAATGAACCAACCAAAAGACAAGTTCCTGTTTTAAGGGGGCCATTCTGTTCTTTCGGTAGTAAATCTTGCCAAGCACAAACACTTCCTCAAGCTCCCGCTCCTTTTAGTTACCAAAAATGTCCTCCATTATTTAAAAAATATCAAAGCCGTGACCTTTGACCAAGCTTTTCAATGTCACCTTCATCTCCTTTACAGAGCAGGGTCTCCTTTTGTTCAGCTCTCATGATGGAGTTCCACTTTTCACGTTTGTTGGAGGTGAACTGCCGGCGATTTTATACTGGGCTGAAGTCATGTGACCCAGAAGTGACATTTCTCTTGGCACAAGTGACCTGAGTAGAATATGTCTGTGTGCCTTCCAAAAGTCAAATGGGTTTTAGCTGCTTCAAAGAACGATTAAAGAACACGCGGTGATGCATCTGCCAGTCCTTGTGTCCCCCTGTGGTCCTCATGGGGTGGGGCAGACTGAACTGTGACAACAGGATAGTTGGGTGACACATACACATCTGCGGGCCCTCAGTTTGTTTCTCACCTATGTCACCACCTTGCTGCTTGCCCTGGCCCTCCCACCAGGGTGAAGATAACATCTAACCTGTGTGTTGTCTCTTTTTCTCTGCTTCAGGGCCCCCCTGCCACACCACATGTTCAGAGCTCCTGGACAAACGTTTAGCTGATTACAGTGGACCCTCGTGGTATGTAGACATGCGGCTTGCTAATCTGATAGCAGACCAACAGCTAAGTGGGAGGAAGCAAAACCTTCTCAAATCCACCTGTCCATTTTGTCAACCTGCTGTGCCCATCACAGAATCACAGTGATGGCACAAAGTGGGGCGCCAGCCTGATTAATAACCGGAGGTCCCTCCGTTGTCTCTTTTCCTTGCAGGACTTTTTCTGCACATGTCTGCCACTCGTCTTCCTCTCCTCTCTCTCTCTCTCTCTTCTCTCTCTCACTGTCAGGGCTGCTTCTTTGCTCTTCAGAGCCTCTCTGGCTGCTGTGGTTCTCCCTTTCAGCTGAATCAGCGTCTCTGAAGTGCAGACACTCTTATTGAGTGCTTTACCTCCGCAGTGCTGGAAACAATGCTGCCCAAATCTTGTTATTGATTTCCCTGGATTGCGTGGCTCTAAGAGCTCCTCTGAGCCAGACGCTATATTAAGCAATCATTTCTATAGCGGATGACAGGACTCCCAGGTCTCGACCGCTCCTGTGTTAATTGATTGGGCAGAAGTGGAGAGAGGCGTTTGTGTGGAACCGCGGGGAGGCGGAGGCGACGGCCGCTCTCCTAAATGCCTTTCTTAGGCTAGGAGCTGTGCAGCTGTGTCCACAGACGGGTCTGTCACCAGCACAGTTCCCATGGCACCCTGCTGCATGACGAGAGTGTGACCGGGTGACCGTGTCACTTAATGGGGAATGTGATTTTTCTCCAGGATGGGGTTGGTGGAGCAGAGGACCTCAAAAGGCATGTGAGTAAACTTTGGACTGCCCTCCACTTCACATGTCTCGCTCCTCCAGGATGGTACCTAGCCTGGCACGGCTGGTGCTGGTGCTCTCCTCCGAAAAGGAACTGCACTAAACCGACAAAGCCCACCTCCCAAGCCGGTGCCACCAATTTATTTCTTTTCTCCCCAGCTGCATCCCGCTCGGCTCTGCTGATGAATCTGCAACACCGCTATGCAATTAACAGTACGGATCATTTACATAGTCAGCGAGCTAATTTTCATAATGTTTTCTTTATTATCAGAGGAAGAAATTAACCCAGGAATTTATTTACATACCAGGCTCGAACGGTAACAGCTTGCTAATTGCCTGTTAGATGATTAATAAGCTTATAGCAGATGTTAATGAATCATGTTCTCGCCGTTTCAAAGGTGCACTTGCAGTGTGCGTGTGTTTTGGCAGCTTAATTAGTGCGATAATTATGTACTTGTTGCTCCTGCTTTCAAGCAAATACCATCAAACATTAAAAAAGATTAAAGTGAATTATATTGGCGAGGACTAATCATGCTGGAGTGCTTTTCGGTGGTGTTCCCAGATCTGAGGGTACACAGCGCCAGGAGCTCGGTGTCGAGATGGGTGAGGCCCTTGCTAGAACTTAACTCTGATTCTCTAAGCCCACATTCCCGCTTTGTGCCATCACTGGAATTGTGTGGCTGCCCCGGCCTGCTGCATGTGGGGGTCCATCTGTTTGACTTTGCATGCCTTCCTTGACTCCTTCATCAGCCCCTATCTGAGGTGCCACATGGAGTCAAACTACAGGCGATACTCTGTTCATGATGGTACGCTAGGATGTGATCGATGAACGGGTTCCTTCATGAGACTTTAACGCTGCCACGCAGTAATATTTAATTGATTGATATTTAATTGGGGTCCGTGTGAAACTTTAAGTACCTGCAATACAATAACAAGTTTTATTGTTATAGGTCTATTGTTGTTTTTGTTAGTTTTAAATTATTATTTTTCATGTCTTTTAATGTTATTTCTATTTGCTACATCTGCATTTCTATCATTTTGTTCTGTCTGCTCATTGTTCTTTGTGGGTGGAGTCCCAGGACTCACTGTCCCTGAGTGCTCCCTTTGGCTTTTATAAGTGAGGCGAGAAGGCACAGGAGCAGGAGATCATTCATTTTATGTAATCATTTTATGAGTTTTGTAAGTAAATCTTTCTCTGTGTATGTAGTGGTTTTGATATTATCTTGATTCTGATTATGGATTCTGCTTTTTGGATTTCGTATTGAGACTTGTTTGCTTAGGATTGCCTTTTAGGCAACCTCTTTGCTCCTCTTTTTTGCTCTTGTGAGCTTTTCATTGTATGTAGCTGTTTTTGATAAAAAAAACCTTTCACTTACAGAATAAAGATTTCTGTTTACCCTTTGCCATACACGATGAGGGTTTACAGTCCCCGCAACTCTTGGATTTTGGGGCACTTCAGTTTAATTTTACAATTTACATCTCTGTTGGGCCTGAGGCAGACCACTAGAGTTGAGAGCCTGCAAAGCCTTTTATGGAGCTTGTGGAGACCTCATACTATTTAGTAGTCTCTAGCTCCACATCATAACAGCTGCCATCTCAGACTGCAATGTTGAGCAAAACCACTCGCTCTGCTGAGGTGCCATGGAAAGGAACTCTTTACTCAGCTCTATCCACTACCTAATGAAACTGAACCTGCGGCATAACTGAGGAACTGAAAGCAGCCATGACACTATTCAGTGTGTCCCTGTGGTCTGTACGCTCAGTAAGATTTGTACTTGTGTTACCTGCTTATGAAATCTTATTCTTTCATGTGCCATATGTCTTTGATTTCTGCTTATTGTATTACATTTGCTTTTTCTTTCCAATATCGTGGTGGTACTTGGGCTCAGCTAGGAGAAACGCTGAGAAAATTCTTCGAGACAAGGATGGGGTTTTGAAGCTCTTAGAGTCGGTTTGTTGTTCCTGGCTCAGATGTCTTCTATTTGTATTTAGTCCTTTTGCTTATTATGTTTTTGTATGTTTCTTTTGTCTTCTGTTTTGTGAACATTACTTTGTTTTTTCATTATCTTGTGAATTAGTATAATGCTATTATGCTGTCAATTATTATGCTGCGTCATACTGTATGTTCTGAGTAGTTGGTCTGTTCCGCCTAAGGCTATGAACGATTTATTTAATTGGTGGACATTTTAGAGGATTTAAATTTTTTTTCAATTATTTTATTATTTTGATACTAACATCACAGCAGCACCATGTTGGAAGAATGTTTGCCACCATCTTGTGAGTTTTCCTATGGCCGTGGCTATTTTGTTCACGTTAGGTTAGCCTGGGTCTGGTCCTTAATTCCAGTTTGTTTTATTTTAGAGTTTTTGTTCTTTATTATGTATTTTCATGTCATGTTATAGGTACTGCGGTGGGCTGGCGCCCTGCCCAAGATTTGTTCCTGCCTTGCGCCCTGTGTTGGCTGGGATTGGCTCCAGCAGACCCCCGTGACTCTGTGTTACGATATAGTGGGTTGGATAATGGATGGATGTTATATTTAAATTTAATTTTTTTTGTTAATATTGTCCTTGTGTTTATGGTTGAAGCCAGGGCTGTCTTAACGCATGGGCACGCTGGGTAGTTACTAATCTATGTATGTTGTGACTTGCTGAGTGGTTGTGTTGGGGGGTTCCAGTGCACTGCTTTGCCCAGGGGCCTATAATGCTGTTAAGATGGCCCTGGATGGAGCCTCACAAGGCAGGGCCACCCTCAGCCTATTTTATATTCAGGCCGAGGATTAGGGTCCTCAGCTGTGAAGTTTAGATCGTCGTCGTAAGTACTCTTTTTATGGACTATTCACGTTATTTTTGCCCTTTTCCCTGCTTTGCCTGTTTGTTCTTCCCCTTTGATTATTTTAATAAATTCTTTGTTAAGGAAGGTTTAAGGAGCTCTAGATTTTGCTCAAAAAGCCAGAGGTTTGACAGCCATCCTCTTCCTTGGAGGACACGTTTGAGGTTTTTGGACCCCATTTTGGGGCCTGTGCAGGCCAGTAAGCCCACCTTTTGAGTTTGAGAGCAGGCTGTCTGGATTGAGACTTGTTTCTGTGGCAGTCCTAGTGAAGTTATTTTCTGGCTTTTATTGATTTTTCTTTTTAAGCCATATTGTGTTGCTGCGTCATAATGCTATTTTACAACATAAACATGGCACCTAGCAGTTAAATAAGGCTCACCACAAAGATAAACTTTTAGCTAAGGGAGGATACGTAATTTTTTTCAGGACCTTTCACTTTGAATTGATTTTGAATGTGATTTCTAATATTGAATATGATAGCTTCAATGACCCCTGCCTGTAATCTCTTGAGGCTTTTGCCTGTTTGTGAGGTTTTCTCCATTTTCCTGCTCATCATTTTCAGTCTCCTAATAAGCAATTTGAAGACCCTGCCCATCCGGTGTTCAAAACATGAGAACAACCTCATGGCAGTCCAATCAAGGGATGATGAAGGCAGGATAAGAATCTCTGCATCAGGGAGGAGAGGAAGCGTCCAGCTCAAGCATGGCTTCTAGACCTCTGCAAACTCAAAGTGCCATCAAGTGCAGCTCAACTCTGGTGACGGTGAACCATAGGAAAGGTTTACAGGGAAAGAGCAGTGAGATGTTTATCATTCATTTTATTAATCTTCTTAGTTAGCCAATAAAAGGCGTCATTTTGCTTGACCTTTCACTACATCCATAATGGCTAACACGGTACAACACCCTAGTCCTAGGGAAGGAGTAGGAAACAATGGAGGAAGTGAGCAGGCAAACACGCAGTGAAGTGGGCAGACAGGGAGTCATCTGTGTCTCATAAGCCCCCGGGGGTGATCTCTGCACATGAGCAGCAGTGGACTGATCTTTGAGTCACAGAGAACAAGTCCCCTCTGAGGACTACCGGGTAGCTCTTCCGTTGATTCAAGGGGGCGTGATGGCCAGCAGTGGTCTCAAGTGGGGTACCACAGCAGTCGTCTTTAGTCTGCCATGCTCTTTTCTGCTGGGACTCATTTATGTGCCCACGACTGCTGAGTGACAGGAATCCTGCATGTGAACGAGAGCCTGTGGTTGGCTGCATTTGGCAGCATCTTCAAAGCTGCGTCACCCTTTGCAGATCCTATCAGGTGCCACATCGCGTGTCACAAGCCAAGTTGCTCACCCTGACTTCCTGTGTGTAGGCGCTTGTGGGTGTGGGCGCAGTTGTATTTGTGCGCCTGCTTTGGCAGGGGACTCTTGACAATCTTGCCTGCACACTTGCTGAGGATGTAGGGTGAACCATGTCATGGAGGACTGCCAGGACCTACGGTCTCTCTTGTTTTAGTCGCTACTAACTGGTGGTCTTCAAGATCTTGGGTGCAGCGTCTGCTCTCCCATTCTTGGATGCTGTTGATCTTTTTCATGTAGAATCTCTGGTGTCACCCACCCACCTTGTGCTTTCTGCCCAGTTTCATTTTATCCATGTTGTGAATGAAATTTGCGGGACCAATCCTGTGGGGTTTGTGCAGATCTGTGTGAGTGCTCTTCAGAACAACACCAGGCTATGACAGGAGGTCACCTCATTCCAGATCTTTCTGTCTCTTGCCCGACTTTGGTTTGAGTGCTGTTATGCCCTTCCAGACAGGGTGGCATGGGAAATGTCTGAATATGTGACAACTGCCTGCCACCTGTGCAATTGTGACCTTCACATGTGGTGCAGGCCTGAGACTTTCGGGAAGGAAATGAAGCCCGTGGTCAGACCACACAGACATGCTGAAACTTTGCTGTCAGAGTCGGCAGGTGGGATTCCTGTGTAAGTCTTCCTGCTAGGCAAAGATGGCGTACTTGTGTGTAACCTGTGTGTGTAACTTATGCAAATGCAAACAGTCTTTACCCAGCTCACCAAGTCCTGGCCATCTTGAGCCTCACGGTTTAGAGTTTTAAGTGCATCATGACCTCATGAAAGGGACTAGATATGTCATCAAGTGACACCAAATGTGACCGCCCTCTACTGGAGGGGCTCCAGGTGTCAAGTATCCTGTCCTCACACTAGCACTGAGTTTGTAGGCTGGCATGTTCATTTCGAGTCCTAGTGGGCAGCTGCACACATCATTGGCTCCCTTTGTCTCCAATTTCTTGGGATCTTTGAGTGCCGGAGCAGTGAGGTCACCGCTAATAAATGGAGGGTCATGGGACCTCAGACTGGACCAGGACTTGGGGGATGTGTGAAGATATGAGTCAGCCAGGACACCGACCACCCTGCTCCATGCCAGCGTGTACTTGGAGGTGTGTCTCTGTCTGCATGCAGCTTTACTGTTAAAGAAAATATGCAAGTCTGTTTAATATGAAGTCGTGCCCCAAAACCTTTGAGTTTTAATTTAAATAAATTCTCATTCTTTAAGAAGCTGTGAGAGACATTTTACTGAATTTGACCACTGCATTTTCCAGTTGTAGAGAAGGAGGGCACCATGTAGATGTTTACTAATAATCTGAAAAAACCAAAGCCAAGTCATAATAACTCTTTGCATGAAGAAGTGCTTCCTGGCATCGGTTCTACAGTAAATGCACTTCCCTTTAATTTTCACTGGCGTCCTCAAGTACGTGACTCACCATTAAGTTGAAAGAGCAGTTCTGGCAAGTGTGCCCCTCTAAGGCCAGGCATATAAATCGTGTGGTTTTGAGAAATTGTGGTCAAACCACTTCTCACACTACACAAGCCATGATATGCCATGACATGGGTGCTCAGACACGGCACCATTGGAGAGCTTCATCCATTCAGAACAATCGGTATGACCACAGGCTTCTCCAAAGTTCAGTAAAGAAAATGGCTGCTGCATTGCTGGCTGCTGCTGTAACTGCAAAGAAAAGAAAAAGACGTAACTGGATGGTCGACAAAGTGCAGGCAATACGGTCCGTCTGTTTTACAGAGACACTTGGAGGTACGTCATTAATGTAATTTACCTTCATGGGTGTTTATTTCAGGTTCTTCCAGGAGATGTTGTACATTAGAGGTATGTGTTGTCACGCATGGGCGTCAGAGGACTCCTCTAAGTGCCGGGGAAAGGTACGTAATAACCCGCTGAGACGAGAGGGAGATATCACTGACTTTGTCCTGTTCTTCTTCTTCCCTCACAGCTCCGAGAGGCCGCCCAGTAAGGACACTTAACCCCGCCCCTTCAGTTAGTAGCATTATAAAAGAAGCGCCGACTAAGAAAAAGGTGTCTTTTGCCAGAAGACCTGAATGAACCGCACGGCGGAGCACGTGACTCTCAAAAGTCCTTTAAGAAGGAGGAATCCCTGATCGGGAAGAGTGCATCGGTGCGGTTTTTTATTATTTCTTTAGTTTTGTTTGTTTTGTCTCCTGACGATTAAAGGGGACGACCAGGTTGGCGTCCCAACATTTCGACTTTTTCTAGTCTGTCCTTCCACTGCCCGACCACAGCGTGTTGCTGTATCACTGAGTTAACAAATGCTTTCTCTCTTCAGTCCTCAATGTACTCCCCAGAAATATCCACTGTTGTCCTTGAGTGCCTAATTCACCATTAAGTTTAAAGAATTCTGCTAGGTCTACTTTATCAATACCTTTGAGCATTTTGAAGACCTGGATTAGGTCCCCATGCAGTTTCTCTGCTTGAGGATAAACAGATGTCATTCTCCGTGTCTGTCAATGTAGGACACGTCCTTAAGTTCTAAGAAGCACCTTAGTTGCTCTCCTCATAAATAATGAATTGAACTCCAACTCAGAAGTCTAATATATGCTCCAATCTATTGTCACGCATTTGTGCGTGAGGATCTCCTCATGGGCTTCATCCGAGGTATATAACGACCCACCAGGATGAGAAGGCGCGCTGTCACTAATAAGTTTTTTGTCTTTCTCTACCCACAGCTCAGAGAAACCGTCCGTTGATAGCCTTAGCCCCGCCCCCTCCTGTCTTTTGTTAATAGAGCAGACCAGACCTTCATGACCAAAGTCTTTGCATCTTGCTCTGAGAGTCCAGGTTGGCTGTCATATGCCTTTTACCGGAGTGGCCTCTGTCTATCCACTCTACCTCAAACTCCAGATTGATGGAGTGCTGCTGAGATGGCCGTCTTTCTGACAGGTTCTCTTATCTCAGCAGGGGACTTCTGAAGTTCTGTTAGAGTGACCATTGGGTTCTAGGTCACCTCCCTGGTCAAGGTTCGAATAGCCTGGTTAGTCAATTTGGCTAAACGACCAACTCTGAAGTTCTGAACTTCTTGTATTTCACAATTATTGAAGCCACTGTAATCCAGAGAATACTCAAAGCTTCAGAAATAGTTTTATACATTTGCCCAGCTGTATGCCTCACCAGAATTTTATCACGGAGGTCTATGCAGAGTTCTTTGAACCTCATGGCTTGATTTTTGTCCTGACATGCAGTGTGCATTTTGGGGGTCTTATATACACAGGTATGGGCCTTTTTAAGTGGTGTCCCGTCAATTCGGTTTTCTACAGGTGAACTCCAATCAAGTTCTAGACGCATCTCAGAGCATGGACTAGAGCACCTATATGAAGGAGAGATTTCACTATGGGATTTTATAATAGATTTGCTGATTTTTCTGAAAACACATTTTCACTTTGTCATTATGGGTTATTGAGTGTTGGTCGATGAGCAAATTTACACATTTATCCATTTAAAATTAAATCTATGACACAATAAAGTTCAGGGGTCTGAATACTTCCTGAATTCACTATTTAGTGGCATCAATGGCATCCACCATCACAAGTCCTTTAAAAGGATAACATTTGAATGGTGGACATCAGGAGGACCCCAGCCAGCATCAAAAAGGGCCATAAAAATCAAGGAGAGCAATTATATAAAACCACAAAGCAGAGTTCAAAGAGACTGTGATGGACACAGTGATATGAGGGGCCATGCAGCTCAGCAAGAGGCACGAGTGACATGGGCATAAAGTAACAGGACAGGCTGTTGGACGCTGGACCGAGTTTAGGCCTGGAGTGGCAGTGGTGGCATGGTCGCACACTCTTAAATGGGGGCACAGCCAGAGATAACAGGATGAGACATCGGAAGAGGCCCGGTGGTTCCAACTGAGTGGACAATGGGTGCTTTTTAATAACAAACCGATGTCACATTATGCCTCTTCTAGTCATGTGGTGTGTAGCTGCAGCTGCTGATCTTGTCACTGGATCATGTCATATTACAAGACTGAAAATCGCTGGCCATGTCACATTTAGCTGTTGCACTGTCGTGCTTGCCCCTTTTTGTGACAGCCAATAGTGTGCTGTCTGACAGAGCCGGTGCTGTATGAAGGGTTAACAGGTACGACAAGGTCAGCCACAATCTCAGCCCTTTTTTTCCCCTTTATTTCTATTCTGCAGTGGTATGTAAAACATAAGACATCAGCCAGACGTTTGTGAGATCCCAAACAAGCGCGCTCTTTATTCCTCGTCGCTTCATTCTGTCCATTGTGCTCCAGCATTCATTGGTTGCCGGCTCTCACACACACAGAGCCCACCCCTACGACTAATGACAAGATCAAACTGGCCTGATGTTATTGTGGCAAGTCACAGACCAGTTGGAGTGAGTCACTGGTGATGTCAGACTACAGAACCATCAACCGCCGGCAGCTCGCTAAGATTATAGAAGTGAAGGCTAAAATTGAAAATTGCTGGAAAAGTCGTGCAATGTGACATGGCATTTATTTGCCGTGAAGTGGCGTCCCATTTGGGGTTGACCCCACCTTGCACTTGGTGCTAAGGGTAAAAACTCCAGCTGCCCAAATAATTTTGTTATTTTCATCTGTATATATACTGTATTATTGCATGCATTTTTATTTGGATTTTATTCACCCTGTATGCCTTCTCACACCACCACACTCATGTGTGAATGGCCGCTTTCAGTTTACCAGGAGCCAAGTGACCGCTGAGCTCCTAAGTGAGTCAGTCATGCCGGCCCATTGGTGTCATCACACTGTGGTCTGCCCCCCCACTGCCAGCCGCTCCACATCAATGAAAGCGCCGAGAGCGCTAGGATGGGGGCTCCCTCTGTAATTCTCACATTTCGCTGCAATTCTGGGTAACCTTTCCAGGATCACTGAGTCAGAATAAATGAAGTGACACAGAGCCGTGGCGATGGAGAGAACATTCATATTCATTAGGAGGCCACATTAACACATCACGCGCGTGACAGCTCACTAATGCATGTTTTATGAGTGCAGCTAATGGCGCACAGAGAGCACACCATTGCACCCGACACGCATGAGGCACAAGTGCCCACAGCGTCTTATTGATTTTTCCCTGGTGTCCTATTGATCCCCGAATGTTTTTGTTCTTGTCTGCTAAAGGGACGTAAACTCCTTTGTATGTGCTGAACCCTGCGGCCCCCTAGGAGATGGACAGGCTGCTTGCTTTTGTGTCAATAGAAATCCCTTCAAGTGCCTGCCTGCCCGATGGTGTTCCTCTCAGGCAACACTGGCATATGACATAAAGCTACATTCATGTCCTTTAAGTGTCCCCTCCTCATTTTGCTGTCTCTCATACTTTTAACTCTCTTGTGATTTTTGCAGCTTGTCCCCGACACGTTGGTCACTTGAAAATCTACTTGGGGGCTCATCAAATCCAAAATGCAGTCCCTGGCTTCATCGAGAGGTGTTTTGAATCAGATGCCATCATGCCGTACCTTGGCTGAGTCTGACGGAGGAGAAGGACGAGAGGGACGAGAAGGTGCCACCAGTCACGGGAGTGATGGGAGATGTTAGCACATTGGAAAGGAAAATCTGGAGCAGGAACAGGAGGACGAGGCAAATGTAACAAGGAACAGCAAGGAGAAGAGGGGAGACAGAGTGTACTGCATAATGAGACTGGGGCACATAAAGGGCATGGGCAGGCATGAGAACATTGTACATCTAAAAGTTAGTGGTGGGTCAAGCGGGAAGACACAACTAACGTGAGAAGGTAGGCTGAGGAAATCTGGGTCAGTGTGATAAGGTGCATTGAGCAGACATACAACGCGAGAAGATGGAGGGAATAGATAGAGGAGATGGGAGCAGGCTGAGCAATCAGAGATGTGTGTGAGAGATCAGAGATGAGAGGCAGGATATAACATATAAGATGCGGCTGGAGTGACAAACACACACTGACAGGCCATGAGCAGGCTTAATTCACAGTGTCCACAGTTGTCTAAGCTGCACACATTTAGTCAGTTGAGTTCCTGGGTAGTTTGCCATCTTGGGAGTCATAGTGCAGAAGACATTAGCTGCTTGTTCTCCTGCTCCAGTGCATTGTCCAGACTTACCTGGCATGAAATGAGCCCACAGCTGCAGAGGTGAGCTCTGTGGCTTCATTCATTCTTTATTCTGAGCAGAGACCTACCACCACCGGACACCCCACAGCCCTGCTCCGCCACAGACAGCCTTGCAGGTACAAGTTCACCACCTAGTGCACATGCAATGCCCTCTGCCAAACCACTGGTACCCACAGGGTGGGCGTGAGGATCCAGAGAAAGGCTTGGTTAATGCAGAGCAGGCCACAGCAGCTCTTGCAATGGTCACAGGAGACAAACATGACGAAGCAGCTGCAGAGTCTTGGCAACGGTGGAAGTCTAAGAGGGGCTGCTACTTTGCATGCTTAACTGGGGCTTTTGTCGTCCTCCCACTCCTTCCAGAATGTACTCACTTCACTAGCAGCACGTTTATCAGGCAGGATGTGGAGGCTGCCTCTGTAGGTTTTTGTGAACCGCGCGCTGTACACGTCATCTTGTGCGATCGCTCGGCTTATTTTTAGCAGTCGACGTTCTCACCCAATGCCGCATGAACGTTATGCGTGGTGCCTGCTACAGCTCGCCTTGGCCTGCTCTACACAGCTCTGCTGGAAACCACAAGAGGGTCACATGGCCGCAGTCAATCTGAGATCTCTTGCCAGGACAGACGCTTCCTGCACTGATGTGTCTCATTCAGCGCTACCACAGCGGTTCAGCCTGGGCTGAGGTGTGACCCGAGCGCAGGTCAGCCGTCTCTTCAAAAGCGAAGACGTCCAACCGCCATGCAAATACAATGGAAAGAATGAGCGAGCAAAGTCAGTGGTTGTGGAGTGAAGACGACAAATAGAAATTGGTGCAGTAACATCTGTGTCACCTCAAAGTCCAGCTTATCTGACTGTATATCGGGGCCGATGACTCCAAACCTGCACCATGAGGTAGTCAGAGAAGTGTCAATGGGCATGGCAGTGCCACATTCTCGTGGGCAGGTTCAACTAATGCCCCTGAGAGTTAGGGGTGAGTACAAGGAAGGGAAATGAGAATGAAGAAGAAGAAAGCGGGCAAAGCCGAATAGAGGCAGCAGGTTATGTGAAAAAAAGATGCATATGATGGTGTTGTGAGGTAGACATGTGCAAATGGGAGAAAGAGGAAGACAGCGGGCATCCCATAAGCTTACACTGCTACCTCATTCCCTTAAATGTGGCATCTGTAGGGGGCTCATGCCATCAAAGAGCTCACCTGCACAGACCCAGCCGGTGATCTGAGTAAAGCGCCCACCTAATCAGTGATGCCGATGACCCATCATTAGCGCAGGATGACCAGAGAGAGGTGATTGATGACAATGTGAAAGAGTCCCCGCTCTCCTGGCCGCTCTTGTCTGCTGTTGGCAGTTCACCGCTTCATCATTCCATTACGGAGAATGTGGGCAGGGGCACGTGGAAAGAGGCAGCAAATGGTGTCATAAATCAGAGTCGTAGGCCAGAGCTGCTCGGAAGAACGCCGCATGCAGATAAAATGTCAAGAAGTGGAACATGAATGGGCTGCGGTGGCCTTTCAGTCCAAGGTGGGAATCTGTGGAGAAGGTGACTCAGTGGTTGAGTCCGGGCAGAATTTACAGCTAAGGGGACTCCAAATGTGGGGGATGCTTATAAACATAACAGAAACTTCTCAAGCAGGCTTATTCCAATTCAGGGCCATGGGAGACTTAAAACAGCAGCAGGGAAAAGCTGACTGAGAGCAGACACCGGTCATAAACATGCAGTTATATGAAGGTGTGTATCGACATCTGTGAAGACAAGCTGGCGGTGCCGTGGAGTCCTGGGTTCAAGTCTCAGCCTGGTTACTGTCGGTCAAAGTTTAAGTATCCTCGCTTTATGTAAAATGTCTTCAGAAGGTATTGGGAACCCTTCACTTTTTTCATAGTTAGCCTTGTGCTAACATCATTTAAATGAATTTTTCCCTCATCAAGCCACACTCAACATCCCAGATTGACAAAACAGAACAAGATTTTAGGAATTTTTGCAAATGTATTACAAATATAGAACTGTATCATGTTATTGACACAAGTTATTTAGGCCTCTTATAATCTGACTAGGGTACAGCCCATTGAGCTGGTCACCATTGAGAAGTTTCTACACCTGGTTTAGAGCCCACCTGCCGTCAGGAAAGGCCTACCATGTCTATAGAAGCTCTCACTGCCGACAATGCGTATCAGAGTAAAAATCAAACCATGAAGTCAAAGGAATTGTCTGCGGAGGTTAGACACGGGATTGTGTCGAGGCCCAGATCTAAGGAAGGCCACAAAACAATTCTGTAGCACTTACAGTTCCCATGAGCACAGTGGCCTCGATAATTCTTAAATGGGAGAAGTTTGGAATAAAGATGATTGTGTTGGCCATTCAGGTGAGCAATCATGGAAAGAGATGTGACCAAGAACCTGATGATCACTCTGGTTGAGCTCCAGAGAACCGGTGTGGAGATGAGAAAAACCTCCAGAAGGACAGCCATCCAACCATTCACTGCACCACTCTCCCCATTTGGTCTTTATGGTAGAGTGGCCAGACGACACAGTAAAGACTACTTGGAGATGCAAAAAGACACCTAAAGGACTTTCAGATTATCAGAAGTCAAGATTGAATGGTCTGGAATCGATTCTAAGTGCCATGTCTTCACACCTGTGCCATTCCATTCCAATAGTGAAGTATGGTGGTGGCTGCATCATGCTGCGGGGTTGTTCTTCTGAGGCAATGGACTGGAGACTAGAAAGAGAGAAAGCTGAATAGAGCAAAGCAGAGAGATATCCTTAATGAAAACTCACTTGAGAGTGCTGTGGACCTCAGACTGGGCCACTTGGGTTTACCTTCCATACAGGACCCTAAGCTCAAAGCAAAGCCAACACAAGAGTGGCTTAGGGACAACTCTGGGAATGTTCTTGAGTGGCCCAGCCAGACCCCTGACTTGATCCCAATCAAAGTGAGCTGAAAATAGCCGCCCACCGATAGTCTCCATGCAACCTGGCAGAGTTTGAGAAGATATGCAGAGAAGAATGGCAGAAAGCCCCAAAATCTAGGTGTGCCAAGTTTGTCAACTCAGACCCAAGAAACCTTGAGCCGGTTCAATGCTGCTGAAGGGGCTTCAGCTAAGCACCGAGTAAAGGGTCCAAATGATTGTGTCAATGGGTATGTGTTTTTTTTCATTTTTAATATGCTTTCAAAAATTTCTAAAATCCTGTTTTTGGTCTGTAATTCTGTGGTTTTGAGTGACATTTGATGAGAAAAAAGAATGAATTTTGCATTAGGCTGCAAAATAAAAAGTGAAAAAAGTGAAGGAGTCTGAATACTTTCTGAAGGCGCTCTACATACAGGCACATATAAGGTATGGCACCCCCAGTGAAGGCTACACAGCCGAAACGTTGGGTCTTTTAACTTCTTTTCACTGTGGAAATAACCTTTTGCAAAACAGCGTGCCCCGTGTAGAACTGGAGCCCCATCCTACATCCCACCTCTATTGCAGTAAGTGTGCTTAGAGATGGTTTCACTTTAGTTTTTCTTATTCTCGTTTCCATGTTACCACCGTTCATTACTGAAAACAGAAACTAATTATGAGTGTAGATAAACAAGCCTCTGTCGATTCACTTTCATACAGTCACTCACACTCAACGTTCCAGCTCCGCGATGAGACAAAATCTTCTTTAACTGTACATGAAAGCCTTTTATCTCAGCAAACAATCTCCCTGCACTCTGTTTGGTATTTGGGAGCCATCAATACCCAACACCTCCGGGCTTGGGGAGCTCAAAAAAAGCTCTGCAAATGAAAGATCCTTTTGCACATCATCCATTGTTGTGTGACCCGACATTTGCGCGATAGACATATGAGCGCCGACAAAATCGCGAAAGTTTAATTAAATATGAATTACTAGTTTAAATCATATATAATAATATTTATTTTAGAAGTCAATATTATGAGACGCGGCATGCCATCAGCACGGCACGCAGATAGTCCTTAAGATCACGCCCTGCGTATGTATGAAGAATTGCAGCAAAACGTCTTGATAGTTGAGCGTATTTAGACTTGCTGGCTGCCTGACTGCTGGTTATTCCACTTAGTATACAACGCGTTATGCCAACCCTCAACTGAGTTATTTGTTCGCGGCATGCCATCAGCAGTTATAACAGTTATAACCTAGCACATAATGTGTACATAATGCGCACATACGCGTCCCACTCTCTTGGCCTCTCTCGCGATTTTGTCGGCGCCATTTGTCGAAAACCAGTTAGCGGGTTTGTCGGCGCTCATTTGTCTGTCGCGGTTTTGTCAGGGCTGATATATCTATCGCGCTTCGGTCGGTGAATCCCATTCTTGAGCCTGCCCAGCAACATTAAATGGGAGACAGAGTGCCAACCTATCACGGGACATACCCACATGTGTGATAGCAATCAATGAGCCAAAGGGCAATCAGGGAGACCGACATGGGGAGAACATGCAATGTCCACAAAGAGAGTGTACCGGCTGGAATTCAAGCTGTGAGGCAGCAGCGTTCACTACTGTACCCCCGTGCCATCATAGGACTCTTTTAGTGTGGTGTAATTCAGGTCCTCCTTCTAACTTCTGTGTCTAAAAGTCAGCCTTGTAAATGTTGACCAGATTATTTGCAGCACGACCATTAAACCAGACTGTTGTATATTTTTCATTGGCACAGATACCCCCATGCTCACTTTCATAACAACAATTTGCTGAAGGTTTGGAGCCACAAATGTGATGAAATGGGGTGTGTGAGGTTTCCAAATAACCCATACAGCAGGCCAGAGGAGGCTCACTCTGAGACAGCCAACAGCAGGCTTTGGCCTATACAGGTCCCCAACATGAGTTCAAAAAAATATGATATATCTTGAAAATGCTTAATAAGGGGATAGAAACCATCAGACTCTGGCTTTTAGAGACAATGGCCACAAAGAATCTTGATAAATTGAAGATTTATTTAACAAAATAGGAACACACAGCTCAAAAACATGCTTAAAAGTGCAAAAACGACAATCTGAGTCAAAAAAATCCCAAATCACTACTTCAAGGCAGACTCCAAGAAAACAAAGCAAGAAAATCACAAAACATAGTCAATTCAAAGAAATAACAACACTAACAGAACTCCAATGCAACCTCAGTGCTCCACTGCTGGGTCTCCCATCTGACTGAGAAGATTAAAGCCAGAAGGAGGAGCCAGCAGCAGTGACATCAGGAAGGCCCCACCTCCTGGGGCTCCACCCACAATGCGCAAGGAGCAGCAGAACATTTAAGGAGACAGTACAAAAGTGTAAAATCATAAACAGACATAAGAGTAATTACATAAGAATATGAAGAATAGTAATTCAAAAATAACAAAAACACAAAAAAACAGAAAAGACGCACACACCCAGGCTGACACAAAACAACAGCTCTTTCAATGCCCACTAAGCTTGTTTGCATAGGCTACACTTCTCTCCTGGCTGGGGTTTATATTCTTGTTTTATGTATTTTTGGTTCACTTTTCAGTCATTGTTTTATGTTAATGTTCCTTTCATGTATTAAGTGCCTTGGTGATGTTCCATGTGGTTTGTGGGTGGTCGCCCAAGAAGTGGGACCACCTGCCAATCACCACCAAGAACTGCCCTCCAAGCATGAGCCAATCAAAGCGTGATTAGAGTCTCCGTTTTCCAAGCTTTCACCCATCCACGCTAACATGTCTGCAGAAATATACAAGTCTGAAGAGTATTTTCAAAAGTCTTTATTTTTGGGGCTTAAAAACACCGGGGCAGTATGGACGAAAGGCAAAACTGATGAGTGTGTTTTTAGACGAGTAGGTAGTAATGTGGACATAGCCATTGATGAGTTTCTGCTTGTGTAAATGAGACTTAAACACTGAGGATAAAGGCAGCCTTCCATCAGCCCCAGTACACTCCAGATGCCTGATGGGAATTGTAGTTTCTGGGTTGCAACTGCCATGAGGTTTCAGAACAGATGAAAATGTACAGGGAACAGCAGAACGCTTGAAAACCTTTAAGAAGAATGTGGGTGAGCTATTGGGGCAGCTTAACTATTAGCTAAACAAACGAGTCCGATGGACTGAATGGTCTTCTCTTGTTTGTCTAATTTCTTATTTACATATTATTATATGTAAATGCATAATAATATGTAAATAAAATATGTATATGTATTATACAAACAAAGAACCTCAGGCAGGCCTGTTTATCAGCCTCACGGAAAAGATAAACATGTTCTATTTTCTAGAACTCCTTGACTGGGCTTCTACAAATAGCTGTTTCTCTCCATCTTGTATGTTGTTTCAGCCTTTCTTTCCTATTATTTTCTCTGTCAATAGTTAGTCCAATGTCATTAGTACATAACCTATATGAACCATTTGAATTTTCTTTGATACGTCACATTGATAAACTGCCGTGCCCTGATTAACAGGCTTGATTCAGCTTCACCGACACCACTGATGCACTTGAGGTGTACAGACGTGTAACATGAGTTCTTATTCAATGGATGTTCTCTTTCTTTCTTGTGATGTTCTGGAGCTATTTGCAAGTGTTGCTGGTCATCCATGTTGGTCACCAGTAACATAAAGTGGCGTCTTGCTCATTTTGCCAACCACCATGCAGTTCAACCTGTCATGTCTCCACGACAATCATCCAGGGAAGCCTAGCATCCATATTTAATTTGACTCTCTTCCAGGTCCTCCATGTATCCCTGTGGATTTTTTTCCAGGTCATCCAGTTTTGTCCTTCAACTTAGGGTGACGTGAAGCTAATTTGGTTTGTAATGTGTGAGTATGGACAGCAGTGGACTGGTTGGCAGGCTTTGTCTCCATGAGACCCTGTGCTGGAATGTGTGGGATCAGAAATGTAATTAATGGGTAGGTCCTCATGTTTCTAATTTCTAGTAAAACAATCAGATGGATGGAAGAAATTTAATGACAAACCATTACTTTCTTTCTCAAGTCAGTAGTGGGGTGGCATGGTGGCACAAAACTTGGCACTGACCCTCACAGCTCCAGAGTCCTATGTGTGACTCCTGTCCCGGTCGTCATCTGCGTGTTGCTGACACACTCTCCCCATGTCTGCTAGATGAACATTTACAACTGTGGTCTTTCTTAGCATAATTAATCAGTGGTGTCCAGCAACAACAAAGCCTATAGACGACTTCTATTCCTCCTGCCACCATAATGGTGGCTTGGCATATTGTGGGCCATGCTGTCCAATCAAGAACATCACAAGACATCACTTCTTACTGCACACCTCCAGTTTACTGTCACCTGCATTCTCCAGGTGTTAAAGAATATGGACCCTGACTTTCACACCCAGGTGTGATGCTGGCTTGGCTCTACATTTCTGCTCATTTCTCAAGGCTTCCTCTTTCTTTATCACCCTGCTTCAGTCACACCATTCCATTTGTAGAGGACGGCCATTCAGCAGTGAGGTAGCCGGCCACCAGTCCTGACTCTTTACCGCTTACAGGCTTTGGCACCCAGAATTTAATTAATGCTACGGCATATGGTCCCTTCAGAATTTAATCCTTGTGTGCATTTCTGTCTGTTCTTTAGCTAGTGTGGGCATTTGGGCATCAAACCTCTTGTTCAAATCTCAGACAGCAGGAATATGGCTGTGACTGGCAATGGAAAAATGACCAGCCAGGGGCCAAAAACGTCATGGTGAGTATGGCTACCTACTCTGGGCAATTTAAACTTCTCTATCTGTGTTAGGAGTGAAGGGGCAGTTGGCATTGCCTGGCATCCAAGGTGACCACCAATGTTAATATCAGACAGTGACAATGTGCACTGAGGTGAACATTTGGTGTTGGTCCTCAAATTTGACAGCCTCCCCCATTGCTCACCTATGTGACGGACAATTGTTGACAGTTCTGATTGCAGCTCCTGAGAGGTGAGGGTCTCTGTTAGCCATCATTGAGTCGCCAGCACCTCAGTGAACATTGCCAAGGATCTTAACAGGCACTGAATGTCTTGACATTGTGAACACAATGAGTGATGTGTCTATGTGGCTAAGGGTAAACAGGCTTCATCACCCAAAGTGTTGGCCGCACATTTTAATGCCCTTTTGCACTCTTGGCCTCCTTTTCTGAGAAATGTAACAGGAAGTAGCAAGTGCAGAGCTGGGACTGTGAGCAGAGTGAGTGCTCATCCTGAAGGGCACTACCAACATGCATTGACTAACTAAGCGAGCGATGATGAAAATAAAGAGTCAGCATCCCTCCCTCACTAGCTACAGACTCCACACACACACACGCACACATTCAGGAGACCCCATACACACTATATATCACTCTACAGAGACCACTCACTCTGTGCGATGTGCGCTATACATCCCCCTGTCTCTCACACACTGTACAGTAGACAATGTAAGGCACTCACACACTACATGCTGCACATACACTGGGCACTCGCACACAATCTACTGACTGCCTCACTCTCAACTGACCCCACCTACTGTATGCAAGTCACTTGATGTCACTCGGTCACACTTCACAGATGCTAAGCACAAGAAGTGTGTTAAGACACTGCGCCACACGCTGCATACCAAGTGTAGGGAATGCCCTTCTATGTCACACATTTGCAATCTCAGTACCGCCCCCCATAGTAGGCACTATAAAGCACTTCCTAATGCTGCAGATATCACCTATACAAGGGGCTATATGTCATAGTCTCACAATCTACACACCTAGACAAGGTGCTGTACTTTAGTCCCTCACACTTTACACTTTACACACCCTATGCACAACCCTATAAGTCACTACCTCACTCTCAACAGATGCAAGTCACTTAAAGTCACTTTACAGACACTAAGCACAAGAGGTGCTTTAAGACACTACATCACATTCTGCATATCAGGCATAGAGAAGTCACTGTATATCACACCTTTACAATCTCCAGACCCCCACACAGTAGGTGCTATAAAGCACTACCTAATGCTACAGACATCGCCATTTTCAAAGGAGTCAGTCTTGGCGTCAGATGAGAATTCAGAACAATTCTTTATTTGCACACAGATACGCACCAAAGTCTCAGTCCATAGACTGAGCCATCATTATTACAATTCATTCCCTTTTTATACTTTTCCATTACCATTACCCTAACCCTAATACATCACATCATCTGATTCTCAATATACAGAATTCTGCCATCTTAGCCAATCGTCTACAGCCACCAGTCACGTCATACACATGTCGGTTCTTCCATTACTCTAAACATCGCTTCATTAACAAGGATGTCCTCCCATTGATCTTATCACGGCTTTCCAGTAGGGGTGTTTGGCCTTCCTCACTAGTTTGTTCTCGTGTTTTAAGGGGGTGTTCATTACACATCTACTTCATTTTAACCTGAGCAACTACATTGGCAGCTCCAGACTTAAAACTGCGTTTAGTTAGCCCGTTAGTTACATTGAGTTCTTGGGCTTATGTTTAATAATTCATTGCTATAATTTCATATAAGTATATATTTGTATTAAATCATAAAAATTATGACATGTATCGATTAGAAATAGTCAGTAATTAAAATTCTATACCTATACAGGGGGTGACATGTCACTCTCTGACGATCTACACAACCAAGACAAGGTGTTGCATACTTCACAGACCTAACGCACACCATGACACACATGGGGACCCCACACTCTGAACACTCCCTCTGCACAGGTAGCTCTAAGTGGCACTTTGACACCCTATAGCCTACTTGCACACTAAGTGCTAGCAGACACTCCTTCCTGCACCATAACCCTTAAAGTGCTTTATGATCCTTCATTGTACTCTACAGGTGCCACCGTCAAAAGTTGCTGTATGCTAATTCCTCACACCCTTCGCACACTAAGGCCCTATAAGCAGCTCTTACACACACTACAAGCCCACCCACAGGGGATGTGATATGACACTCTCTCTCTCACTCTACAGACATTGTCACTCCCTCCTACTTCGACGATCTCCACTTATACAAGGTGCTAAATTCCACTCAAACTCTACAGACCCAACTTGCACAAGTCACTATTTATATATCACTTTCTCATGCTCCATACAAGACGCCGCCTTACTCTCTATGGACTCCACCTACACAACTTACTATATGGCACTCTGACACTCTAGATGTACTACATTATCACTCTCTCTCACTCCACACTCCCCATTCACACAAGGTGCCATGTTTCACTGTACAGGGGTCTACAGACCCCATCTACAGGCATTAGTGTGAACACACTGCATCTGCAGCAAGCACAGTCCCTCACAGCGTACAGACCCTATGCACACTAGGCACTATAAGACCCCACCTGACACTCTACAGACCCCATCTCTAGAAGTTACCATACATTCCTCTAACATTCATCTACACAAGGGTTAGGGTTAGGGTTAGACCCTATGCACATTCCCTCACACTGCACACAGGTCACCAACACAAGATGGTATATGTCATTTTTGTACACTCTACAGACACGATAAGACACACTCCTACCTACAGAGGGCACCATGTAACACCCCCTTTCAAAAAAATGTGGCGATATCAGACAAATGGGCTCTCTCCCAAGTAGATCACTCCGTCCGCTCAAGGTATCGTTAAAGCATCCTCCTGGGGGTCTCCACACACACTGCAGCTTGTCTTCACACTCCACATGTCCTGCCCATAGAAGGAGCTATATGAGACGCCAGCCTCTCACTCGTGCTGACGTTACAGTCCAGTCCCTGGCACAAACAGGGGCCTTTACTTGAGTTTCTCCACTTAGAAGAGCGCAGAGGCGAGGATGCAGTGACCCCCTGACGACATCAGCCCTCATCCTTCCCATCTGTCAGTTGCCCGCATGCTTCCTCCTCGAAGAAAGTCACTGAGCGGCTTTGATATGTTCAGAGGTGAGATGATGAAGACAACAGCGTCATGGAGGAGTTCATCCTCCACTGTTACGTGTCCCCTCACAATGCCATGTCCAGCTCTTGACTGAACTTTGGTTGTAAAAACAATTTGTTTTCTTTTGTTTGCACTGAGGAGACGTGGACGGTGTCATCAGCTCCCCAGTCACTCATTTGTATGTCTCCCTGTGAATGAGACGCCTTTCCTGTGCCCGACGGCATAGCAGGCCAATGGGCTGGGCTGAGAGAGCTGCGGCTCAAACAGGAAAGGCTCTGTCATTTAGACAATTGTTGTTTTTCTTGAGCAGTTGTGAAATAGTGACCCAACCTGTTTTTGTTGAAGTGAAATTTAATTAATCCCCAAAGACAGATAAGCTCTCCGAACCGCAGCTGCATTGTCTAAATCCGCAGCACCTGCTCAGGCGCGGCCTCGCCACTCTCAGGCAGGACGTTGGTAGGAGCGCTCGTTCACCGCAGCTTCTAGCCGCCGCCGGCAGGTTGAATGTGCAGTCGTCACCGGACCGTCATCTCCGTCACCAGGGCCCTGGGAGAGTCACTGAGGGCTTCCTGTGTGACAAAGGCTCACTCGAATTAGAGCAGGACGTGCGTGTAGAAAGCAGGCCAAACCAAGAGGGAGCGGGATGGCGTCTGATGAGAGATGAAGGTGCCCAGTGGTGCATCGGCAATTTCTGCAAAAAAAGAAAAAACAATGGCTAAGATCAAAAAAACCCTGTTTGATAGAGTGCCACCAAAAGGGCACTTTTAATGAAGTCAGCCATTCAAGATAAGATCAGAAGAAAATCCGCATCCTGGAAAATCACAGGCACCGTAAATGCTGAGATGGGCTAAAATCCAATGATGATAAAATAAAATTGAATGTAACAGCCGAAGTCAGGGAGCTAAAGTGACAGCAGAGTCGACTTGAAATCAGCATGGCAGGTAGAAGAAGGTCACAGGTACAAAGATCATAAACACAAAAGAGAAAAGGCAGAGCACGAATCCAAACCTAAGATGGAACATGACATAAGAAATCTGACAAGCGAGAGGAGAACACTCAGTCCTTCAGACTCGTCTGTCTGTCCCAATAGCTCGTCCAGATTCTTCTTAAAGGTTGTCGAGGTTTCAGTAGTTTGTTCCTGATTCCCACAAGTCTTTGCGTAAAGTTTTTGCGTGAATCCTAAATGCACTTCCCCTTAATTTCCACTGGTGTCCTCGATTACGTGATTTGTTGTTAAGTTCAAAGAATTCTGTTGCATCTTCTTTCCTTTGAGGATTTTGAAGACCTCGATTAGACCCCCATGCTGTCTTTGCTCGAGACTAAACAGGTTTAATTCTTGGAGTCGGTCAGAAAACGCCATGTCCTTTAGGGTGTACTCACACTAGACAAGTTTATTCCGTACTGTGCCCAAGCCTACTCACCTGCTGGCCTGCACTCACATTGCACTTAATATTCTGGGCCTGGGCACACTTTCATTATGACCCCGTGACTTTGTGTAAAGCCAAAACAAGATCTGAACACGGAGTGACAGCATGCATATCAAAATGATTGTAGTTATTGTGTGAGAGCTTTGGAGTCGTGTAGAGTGGGCTAACGCTCTACTCTCTTACAGATACATTGAGTGTACAGCACAACGCTTTCCTGTTAATCGTGCTGCAGGTACGAGAAGATTTTTACAGTGACAAATGATACTAAGGGAGGAATTTGCAGCTTTTCTTGACAAACTATAATTCACGTTCATGTGGAAGGTAAGAATAAAAACCTGTTTTTAACTTGAATGGTATTGTAAGAAATAAGAATCGCACTATCGCATCATTAACATCATGTCTGTTTTTCGTGCTCGGACACGTTTAGCGATCACACTGTTCCTAAATGCTACTGAACCATGCACAGGCCCATCTCTTCCAAGTGGGCCAGGGCACAGTACGGTTGGCCCAGCAAGGAGCGATCACACTAGTCAAACGAGTGAGACTTTGTGGGGGTAACATGCGGCCAAACGTGTTAAGTCCTGGCATGAGGCTGGCTGCTCTCTGCACAGCTTTGAGTGCTGCTATGTCTATTTTGTATCATGTTGATCATAACTGCACACAATACTCCAGATGTGATCACACTAGTGTGTTATAAATCCAAGAAGAATGTCTCTTGATTTATATTCAATAATTTTTACAATATAACCTAACATTTTATATGCTAGGTTATAGAGGTTGCTTCCTGTAGGTCATTGTCTGCCATTTTCTATTTAGAGTTGACATTCCTTTTGCCCATGTGTAGCACCCCACACTTTTCTACTCAAGAGTCACCACCACCACCCTCCCAAGTGTAAGGCTGACAGATGCCTCCTGGGTTACAAATGTGTTCTGCAGAGAGCAAGCCATTATGGGAGTGTATCGTCAGAGTCCAGCCAGCACCCCCGAGGCCTCAATGCATGTCATGTCAAGGGCCGCGGGTCCATCTTTAAAGAACTAAATACAGGGTGCCACTGGAATCCCTTTAAATTTCAAAGGAGCTGAAACTTTATATGCCGCCACAGGTGTAAAGCTACTCTCTGTTCTTAATTACCGTAAGGTCATGCTCATTTTCACTCCAAAATCCTCAAGGGGATGACTAAAACCTAGCTTCAGACTTGACAATCATCACAATGCATTTTCCAGTCATGCTTCTTATTTTACTTCTATCTGGGTGTGACCCAGACACTCATTGTGAGAAAAGCGCTTACTGAGATTTGTACATAGGAGGGCTTTCTGATTGCCAGAAGGCCAATATCAGGCGATGGTGGGGGTCTTAACTGCTGTGGCAGAGGTGGGTGTTCTGGCCTCATGGTGTTTTGGCAGAGCTTTGAAGATGATTCTCAAGTGGGTGGAAGGGCAGCACAGATACATCAGCTTATGGCCTAAGGGCTGAGTCGGAGCTGTAAAGCAGCATGCTGGGCCACTTACGGTCTGGAAAATACCTCAGGCAGGAAACCCACGGATCCAAATATAACAGGTGATTCCCCAATTTCAAAGTTTTACCCAGTGAGCTGATGGGTGAAGATGAGGAGACATGCCTCTCACTGCTGAGCAAGCTCTTTATATATAATGGACAGAAATGAAAAAGGGTCTGGTTGTGACTTTTCTAGGGTCACTACACCTGGAGGAACACCACTGTAATCCTGGGCCATTTAACCTCAGACTTAACTAAGAGACACAAGGCAAACTGGCCCCATCGGACGATTAGGTGTGGGGTATCCCGGCTTCGACATTAATCAGTCTGGAGTGTCAGAAGCTTTGAGCTGCAGATAACTTCCGAATCTCTCTCTGTTGGTGCCGCCTTGGGGACCGAGGCTGCCTGATAGCGTGACGTATCTCCATCTGTCTCTCGCTGGGCGTACCAGTTGTCCTTTGTTAAGACCTGTCGAGCCTCAGATTGCTCATTCAGGATGTTCCCCTTTCTCCTTCCTTCTAACGTATTGTAACATCTTGTATTTTTTATATGTGTCCAAAGCATTTCAATTTTATTCTTTTTATTTTATTTTCCATCTCCAGGCTCTTACTCAATTTATGCATAACTACTTCATTATGTTTTTTCTCTGCCGACAATATACATACTGTAGAATGAATGCACTTGTAAGTCCACATCCCAAATGTGTTTATTCTGCGTAGGGTGTCTGATTTAAGTGCCCACGACTCACAACCATAATGAAGTGTGGAACAAATATAACATTTTAGAATCCAACGCTAATATTTTAGATTTAATTGCCAAATACAAAGGATGTTTTTCATTTTTATAAACGAAGAACATACTCTTGCTTCCACCTTAATGTCAAGTGTTTGCTTCCTTGATATTTGTATTAATGAACTTGTCCGATTTAAGCATCGTCTCCTCTCATATCAATGTTAATCCTGTTTTGACTTACAACCTTGACCTTTATTTTGTTCACATTCACATTTAGAGCCATTTGAGTACTTGCATCTGCCATTGCGTCCAACAGGTCTGCAGTGCTGCTTTGTATCTTGGGCTTTATCCACAATATTATGTCTTCAGTTAAAAATTGTGTTTTTAAGTAAAAACAATCTCCATCCACACTAGAGTATTCACATCATTTATGAAAGTATCTCCGTCCACACTAAAATGACTGAAAATGCTAGTGACATAGACCTTCACCTACACCTGCGCATATCGGCAAAAAACATCCTCGAAAGGACGGTGATGCTGCTGGCCATGGGATTTATCACAAAACTTTAGTGATAGGTAAATTGTTTGCCTTTCGCACAAGTGTGCAGCATTCAAACCATACAAAATACAACTTAAATGTATACAGGTAAACAACACAACAAGTGCTATGGAAGCAACTTGTCTATGCCCACTATATTGGAATATGGTTTTCTTCTGTGAATGGTGACCAATCAGGGATGAAATTTGACCAGCAGGATCCAATCAGGGAGGGGCTACATAATAAGCAGGAACAAATCAGAGTGCAGTTAGAGCCTGTGATCTCATAACAGTGTTTTTCAACCCTCCACGCTGAAACACCGAGTTGATGTTTTCAGATGTATGTGGCTCTCAAGAGCATTTTCAAAAGTCTCCGTTTTTGGGGGTTAAAAACTGCTGGGTATTGTGGACAAATGTTTGCATTGTTAAGCAACAATGTACTAGTGTGGACGTAGCCTTAAATGTAACCCCAGTTTAATTATAAACCAACTGCTTGCCTACTTTCTTCTAAAAGATGCTTGAACGGTAATAACATGAAGTATAAAGTCACCCCCATTTACTCCAAAGAGCTTCCAAAAATGACCAACCCAGCACTCCTGCACCACTGGACGTGCCCACACATTTGAGTATTATTTCCCTTTTCCTCATTCATCTTTTAAAGCTGCTTATTCCAATACAGCCATCCATGAAATTTCTAGGCCTATGGTCAATTACCCACAAGATTTTCAGGATTGTCAAAAAAACGTTCAATTAAAGCCTTTTAAATTTCTGCTGTGCTTTCTGCCTAATGGCTGTCATTTATTTCAGTTGTTATGAAAGCTTTGGAGAGGGGGTTCAAATGTGGGCACATTCTCCCTGCTTCAGTGTAGATTGTTTTTTTTTATCTACTCTATAGGTACTTATAGGTCCTCCTTCACCGCCTGCAATACACTATTGGACTCTCAGGAAATGTTTACAACTGGTTCACATCATACCTGACTGGCAGAACTGAACATGTCGCCTTGGGCAGCACAAAATCTCACACCCACAACGTTACCTGTGATGTCCCACAGTGCTCTGTGCTAGGCCAAATCCTTTTCACCATCTACATGCTCCCCCTTGGAACTGTCATTAGCAGACATGGTTTATCTTTCCATTGCTATGCCGATGACACTCAGCTTTACCTCAGGACTACCCCAACCTCCAGATAGAGGCTTGGATGAGGCTCAACTTCCTTCAGCTGAACAGTTCAAAAACAGAAGCCATCTTAGTTGGTTCACCGCACCATCTTTGTTCTTCTACTATCACCAGTATCACTTTCTCTGGTCAAAATATCTCTCTTTCCACATCTGTTACCAATTTGGGTGTTATAATGGACTCACAACTCACCTTTGACAACACCTCTGTAAGTCATCATTTTACCACCTCAAGAACATCGCCATACTACGCCCAACACTCACCCTGGTAGATGCAGAGAAGCTCGTCCATGCCTTTGTCTCTTCCAGGCTGGATTACTGTAATGCGCTCCTCATCGGGATTCCCGGTAAGAACATCCAGAGACTTCAGTATATTCAGAACAGCACTGCCAGAATCCTGATGAGGGTGCAAAACCACGATCACATCACCCCCATCCTGAAAACTCTTCATTGGCTCCCTGTCTAGCTCAGAATAGAGAACAAGGTCTCCCTTCTCACCCATCAGTGTATTTATGGACATGCCCCTCTTTACCTACAGGAACTTCTCACTCCTTATACTTCCTCACGTGCCCTCCGCTCTGTACACATAAACACCCTCCAAGTCCCCAGAACTAAGCTCAGCAGCATGGGTGACGGGGCTTTTTCATCTGTGGCGCCGAAGCTTTGGAATGCCCTCCCTGATTACCTGAGAGCTCCAGAGTCGACTGATGTTGTTAAACGTGCAGTTTAGGTGAATTTGTGATTCAGGGGGGCTCTTTGTGGTTTCCTGTCATATTAATCTCTGTGCCCCAATTAATTGAGCCTGGGAATGTTACATTATGTTGCAAATGTGGGCTGTGTGTATGGGCACTTTGCCACACACTATAGTCCCGTCCAGGGATGATTCTTACCTTGTGCTCAATGCTTCTGTCCTTCAGCAGCTTCAACTGGATCTACTGGTAGATTGTCCAGGTGGGACTAGGAGGCCATTTTCCCAAGGCCTCCAGGACTGTGACTGCATTTGACTTTCTCTATTATAACTTGCTGTGGACCCTCAAAGGTTTATTTTCTCCAGGGAGGCTGCTGACTGGAGTTTTTGTTTTCCTCTCCTCTGTTGTCAACTGGCCATACTTCAGCAATTACAGTAATTCATGGACATATTCAGGCTACAATCTACACTACTACATTTTCATTTAAAAATGTTTTTTTAAAACTATGATCTCTGTCCACGTTAGCATTTCTACGTCATTTATCTAAGTGTCTCTATCCACACTAAACCGAATGAAAATGCATAACATGTCGATGTTTGCATATCATGCATGCAGGCACTCACAAAAATTTCCTTGAATGGACTGTAATGCCACCGGATACAGGATTTATCTAAAAACTGTAGCGATCAGTAAATTATTAGCATGTATGCAGCATCCTAAGTGTACATACAGTAAGTTAAATACATACAGGTAAGCAACACAACAATAGAAAACAACTCCTCTGTGTCTGCCATGCTGGAATAAGGTTTTCTTCTGTGAAGAGAGACCAGTCCGGGAATGAGATATTGTGTGGAAGGGCCACATAATAAGCACGAACCAATCAGAGTGTTATCTGAGTGTGCAACTTGAAAATTCGGTGTTTTTGTCCTTCCACACCACACACGATTTTTGAAGAGCATTTTCAAAGGTCTCTGTTTTCAGGGATTGAAGAAGTTGCTGGTAGTGGCCTCATTTTCTTTTCATGTTTGTTTAAACAAATCTGTGTCCTTTATATATAGGCTACTCATTAAGGTATTATGAAGTTTGTATTCGTATCTACCAATACAAGTTCTCTGCGCCTGCCCCCAGTTCAGACCGCTAAACTGATTTGAATTGACGGATAAATGACGTTTTACCTGCAAAATGGTTCCGCTTTGTCCTTAATGGTAAAAACAATTTTAACAAGGGTCCACTTTGCATAATTTGCACCATCCGCTCCAGTGCGCAGCCTCTGTCGTGCCATGTCTCGGCAGTTTATTTTTAAGACTTAATGAGCTATCCTGGCAACTGCATTTCCCAGGGGGGTTGCTGAAGGCTATCGTATCGTATCGCTTTGCACCCCCGGTGCACCTCCAGCTCTGGGCCGGTTAGGGATCTGTTGGCGCCCCAGAGATGCGCTTCGTCAAGCCGCTCTGCTTGGAGATTCTTTTTTTGTGTGTTTTTAACGAGGTGTCACGCTAATAAAGGCGATTCATTAGGGCGACGGATCCGAGCGCTGCCTTTGAAGTGTATTTGCTAATTAATGTTTTATTTTTCTCCGCCACTGGTCTGTGCTGACATTAGTAGCTGAGAGCAGATCGGACGGAAGCAGCTCATCTGCATCTATCCACACAAGGAGGAGAAGGAGGAGGAGGAAGGGGCGACAGAAGCTGAACCCCCGCGTGCCCGCTGGGGCTGCCATGTTATCGGAGTGGGCCTCGCTCCAGCCTTGCCAGCCTCCATGGCGCAAATTAAAAGCTGCGCGGTGTGGCAAGATGGCAGCAGCGGGGCCTCTCATCGTGCCATCGAACGCTTTCCGGGATACCCACTGTTCGGAGTTTTTTTTTTGTTGTTGTTGTTCCCTTTTGCCTCGGGGGGTTTCGACCGCATGATCATCGCCTAGACAATAATCTGTGCGCGGATTCAGAACAGCCGTTTGGAGCCGACTGGGTAGGGGTGGGGGCGTCCATTCAATTTACAGAGATAATGGGAGGGAGAGAAAACGGCACGCGTTGTTTTTGAGAAACTCTATGCCGGCTATTTAAATGTGCGTTCTGCCCCGGAGATAATAGGACTCCTTGTCTTTGAAAGTTTCGCTTAAGTGGCTGTTGACTCCAGAGAATGTTAACCTCCGAGTGGCAATTGGCTTCACTCGCCCTGGGCATTTGAGCCGTCTGTGCCCTGCCAGCGCCCCTCCCTTTGTTCGGGGGGTGGGCTCCGCTCATGTCTGCCTTTGCTCCTTTGATCGCAGATCGGATTCTGCCTCCACTGATCGCCGGAAAGCTGTCGGGCTGAGAAATCAGGAAAACCAGGAAAAGAGAGAGGAGACATTTAATTATGTATCCCCACCACACACGCACACTTTGTTCTCCAGGCTGTCGCCTTCTTCAAAGCTTCAGGGACATTACTTACATGACATTCTCGGGATCTCTGCTGCCATTTCTTAGAGGGGCAGTTAAATGGCTGGTGGACCATTCCCTATTTTTGTGTATCCTCCTATTTCCTGCATTGCGCTCTCCAAGTCCATAGCTCTCCACTATGAACAGTTTTCGTCCAATGCTGCAGAGAGACATTTCAGTCTTTGTGGAAACTGGGCTGGTGTTGACATATACCTACATTATTTTTGGCAATGTTTAAAGCTCACCCTGTCCAGATGATAGGTACATTTATATAGTGATTTTCTAGACGCTCACGCGCTTTACATAGACAGCGGGGATCCACCTCTTCACCAACCTGGATATGTGACAGCAGATATTCTTGTGTCATTGTGCTTATCACACATTAGCAATTAGATGATGAAGGGGTGAGTGAGATGGGAAAGGTTAAGGGGGCCAGAATGAATAAGGCCGTGATGGGCCAAGGCACCAGGATACCACCTGCTTTCTTCAAGAGATGCTCAGGGATCTTTTATGAACACAGATAACACATGTGAAGGAATGCATCATGTTTTCAGCACAGTGTGCCAGTCACTGCACTGGGGCATTGGGGTTCAGACACAGACCACAGGGTAAGCGCACCCTAATGGTCTCACCAACACCTCTTCAAGCAGCAGCTCAAGGTTTCCTAGCTGATCTCCCATCCGAGGTGTGGCTGGCCCACCATGCTTAGCTTCAGGAGGGTTAACTGTTCTGAAAGTGAAAGGTGGTATGGCTTCTGAGGAGCTCCACAGGTATCCTGCCTCATTCCAGATAAGCTCCTGTCCTCACAATCCTGAATTGTTAGAGGATCTGTGTATACAATCAGAAATGACACAATGTGTACGTCTTCTTCAAGGTCATTTAGAAATGCAACTATAGGATACATAATGACCGATTTGGAGAAATTTGCACTTTCTTGAAGGCCAAAATGATAAGACAGAACCTTTTTCCTCAAACAGTACGTGAAAATGATCAACACCCGTGGTTCAAGAAAGCCTTGACTTATTCTGGTGAGATGGCCATTAAAAAGGTTTAGGAAGCTGCCAGGTCGTTATTAAATGACATGCGGAAATGAAGGCCCCCACCATGAGGCCCACTCCTCCCAATTGTCAAAGTGCTACTGATATCACTTTCTACACCTAAGCCGGGGTCATTCGTTCACTTCTTATCCTGCTACCATCTCTAAAACAATGACTCCTCATGGGCCACAGTAGCAGGCAGAAGTGGCACCACATCAATGGCATCTTCTCAGAAGACTTCACTGTATCCTGTGTGTTCAGCCCAGACTGGTCAGCCGAATCCCTTCTTGAGTTTCCACTTCCCAGATTTAATCATATTCCAGTTTTTGTTCTCCTGCCCTCCATTGTCACTGTAGTCCTTGTATAAACTAAACACTTTCTTATAATGAACTTTGTATGACAATGCGCTATATAAATGTATGTTGACTTTTCATTAGTAATTATTTTGCGTCATTGATAATCTCTGTGGTGCACCGTGAGCCAGTGTAATGTGAAGGGCGCTACATACAAATAAAAAGAACAGAACCATCACAAGGGTCCTTCTCATTAATCTGTGCTGAGAGGCTTGAAGGTGGTGAGCACTCCATTAGAGCCGTCCTGATGGTACCGACTATAGCGACTCAGCTCAGGTCAAGGAGAACCCCCCACAGCTAAAAGTCTCTCAAGATGCCAAAAGAAAGCTAATAAAGCAGAGAGGCATATCAGACACATGCAGTCTGTGTGACAATACATCGGCCATGACTTGAAAAACTGGCAGGCTGACCCTTGGAATGGACCAGGGGGAGTGAAGTTTGCTGCTATTCTCACACATGTAGCCCATAAATAGGCAAGTTGGTTTAGGTGTTATTAATGTCTGCACTGCGTGACTTGTGCTCTGATCAGTCTACTCCTTTTGAACTGTGCCTTGGGTAATTACTTTCAGCGCATAATGGTTTGTATGGGCCACTCTTTAAATCAATTGTGTCAAATGTCCCATACATCAGCCAGTTACAGATACCCGTGTTATTTCAAAAGTACCATATATCTCATGTTTTACTTACCTGTGAGGAACTGAGGCATGTAAAGGCAGAAGGGGACATGACAGGGGCTTATCACGGGCTAAATCAAGCATGGTGTGCACAAACGCAGGCACAGCCACTGGGGCCATTTGCAGATGCCACTCCATCTTCTGGGCTGTGGAAGTCAACTTGGGAATTTGGGGAAGACGGGCAAGCTCCATGGCCATGGAAGTGAACAAGAGTCTGGGAGCTATGCAGCTGTGCCTGTTATGCCAGCTGAAATGGTCAATGCATGTTATTGTATTCATGACTATCTATTTCAATGTACAGTATTACCTATTGTTTATTTATTTACTATCTATGTATAGTATAGTACAGTGTAGTATTGTGCAGTATAGTGTAGTATAGCATAGTATAGTATAGTATAGTATAGTATAGTATAGTATAGTATAGTATAGTGTAGTATAGAGTAGTGTAGTATAGTGTAGCATAGTACAGTATAGTATAGTATAGTATGGTGTAGTGTGGTATAGTATAGTGTAGTGTAGTGTGGTATAGTATAGTATAGTACAGCATAGTATAGTAGAGAGTAGTGTAGTATAGTATGATGTAGTGTGGTATAGTATGGTGTTGTGTAGTGTGGTTTAGTGTAGTATAGTATAGAGTAGTGTAGTATAGTATAGTGTACTGTGGTGTGGTGTAATATAGTTATTTACTTGTCTTGCATTTATCCTGCATTTATGTATATGTTGCCCCGCGTTCCTCTGGAATGTCATTTTGTGTCACTGTATACTGCAACTCTGTATATGGATGGCATGACAATAAAGCCACTTGCCTTTGTTTATGGCTGTTCTGACTGTGGCACATTTACACCAGATTTGCCAGCATGCCAGGCAGTGCACACAGTGAAGGCTGCCTGCTATTTATTTCTTGTCAATGATTATATCAATCAAAAGCAAACAAAAATGTCTAGTAGAAACAAGTTCTGCAACAAAGAAATGACAAAATCACAGATAACAGTAAATAAAATGGTGTGTGAGTAATACACACACAGTATATAACTTACAGCAAGGGAAACAGTAGAGCTATTGTGTAATGAAGAAGAAACGCCAAATGGTTATCAGTCCAATCAAGCAGTCATTAATTTAAATGGCACCTTTCATCGCCAACTTCTTACAATACCTTTATTAATAAAACTAAACATTAAGATGAGAAACCTGGGTAAACAATGCATATTTAATAGTCCATTAAGTGGCCAAGGCTAAGGAGTATCCACTAACAAATTAAATTCAGCAAAGAATACTTTAAAATAAAAAACTGGTGAGGGAAACATGCAGTCATGGGGTCATGAACCACCTCTTAAAAATAAAGGTGCCAGAGTAGTCCTTGAGTCAAGGCCATAGGGGGGCCATTTATTGTTCCCAAAAGAAACCACCCATATGAAGGGTCCAGAAAGAATCTTATTTTATTTAGATTTGCAACCTAAATATCTATAAATATCCAAGAATAAATTATAAGAAATCTGTGAAATGTCAATGAGTTTCTGATTTTTAAAGGACTCTGGCTGCATACAATCACACAGGCTAGCTTCACGTTGTCTTGATCTATTGTAACCTGCTAGTTTGTCTACTATTCATTAAAGATTTCCCAAAGAACCAATTTCATATGCAAGGATCACATCCTGGAAAGAATATAATAATAATAATAATATTAATAATAATAATAATTAATTACACTTATATAGTGCTTTTCTAACCTTGTGAAAGTGCTTTAATGGGGAGAACTCTAACCACCACCATCAAAGTGTAACCTTCACCTGGATGATGCGATGGCAGCCATTCTTGTGCCAATTAGCTACTAAGTGGTGATAGCCAGTTAGAGACAGGGGATGATTAGGGGTCAGAATGACCAGGTTGTGGTGGGTAATTTCACCAGGACATTGAGGTACACCCTACTTCTTCCAAAGGATGCTCAGGAATCTTTTAAATCCATAGAGAGTCAGGACCTCGGTTTTATGTCTCATATGAAGGATGGCATTTCTGGTTGGTCTCCCATCCAAGAACTAGCAGGGCCCAAATTTGCTTCAATTCAGTTACATTACCTCTTCTAAAGTGCAGATGGTATGGCTGCAAAAATGGTTCTTTGTCAAGCAATGATTTTATGGAGTTGGGTTGCAGGACCCAGTAAAGTGGTCACTACAAAACCAATATGTTTAAGTGTGTAAAACAAATGATTCCATAGCTTGCCATAATCTGGCCTCACGGCCAATTTTGTTTCCAGAACTTGGACACCAGTGCCATTCCTGATATTATCATGAAAAAGCCGGTTCAGATCGTGAGCGGGTGGGTGGACCTGCATTTTAATATCAGTGAAAGCTGTAAAAGTTACCGCTTCAATGGGGATGAAAGTATCTTAAAAGCTGCTTTAATCTTCCATTGATCATTAAAACCACACACACTGTGAGCATATAACGAACTCCGTAAATAAAATTTCCACCTCTAAACCACCCCATGTACTTTCCCATTTTTCCCCCCCAAGGACTGGAGGTGGCGAAGACTAATCTAAAAAGCAAGAACAAGCCCTGCACGGGACACCCATTTTCATGAAATCTGCTCGCTTCTTCAACTCCATTGTCTAGCTGTCCTTCTTCCTTCCGATCGGTGATGAGACGACGTGATAAGGGTCTGGAGTTGTAATCACGGTCGATAACCCGCTCTTTTACTTCTCGAAGTCATTTCAACCGATAAGAGCAGCTCTTTGCCGGGTCGGGCGACTGTCGCGACACGCACGCACCTCCGCTCGAGGGACTCTGCTCCGGGACTTCGATCCCGCCGGGCCGCCTGCCCGCTCCCACGTGGGGACGTTGCCAAGGATCTCGAGCAGGCGACCAATCAGAAGCGACCCCTCTGGTAGCCGGTGACCCCGGCACTCCTCGCAATATAAACAGTGGAAAAGTATCCAATTAGAACGAGAGAGGTGTTTGAACTGTGTTAAAAATAATTGTCAAGGGCCTCGATGTTTAATGTACAACTGTACAGATTTGAGACTATAAATGACTCCCAAAGTTCAAGCGGAATTCACTTGTTTATTAAGCTCCGCCGTAAAGATAAGGCTTGAAACCGCCGACTTTTTTTTTCCTTTCTTGAAGAACAGCAGTTGAAGAATAAAAACAAAATCAATGGAGCTACGCAAAGCAGAAGCCCCCGAGAGCAGACAGGCAGCAGGGTTCAACACGATAAGGCAGATCCCGTAAGCCACACACAAGCACAGTTAACTCGAACAGCGTGGTGCGCCTTACCTCTCGGTTACGGTCAAGCCGGGCGCTTTAAACTGTATGCTTTGTGTACTCTGCAAAACAGCAGGTAGACGGGTTGGGGGAAAAGGGGGCAGTCCATATATCGCACAGTTCTCATAAAGTCACTCAGACCGGTGACGAGCAGTGCACACACCACGCAAGCACAGACAGTCGACATCAGCTTAGATACGTGAAAGAAAAGGGAACGCAGTCCATCAGCCTATTGCTGTAAATCAGTGGCGTGATGTGTGCATGATGAACGGCGCTCAGTATAATAGAGGCCAACTTATTGATCGATCCCAAATCAGATAAAAGTGCAATGCACTTTAGGACAACACTGTCCACCTGACCACTAAGTAGCCCGAGGCAGTGGCTCTGCGGGAGATTCACATCACAAAGCCCACAGATTGCCCGGCTTCTTGTGGCCTTTTATTTATTTATGATCCCGTTTTACGGCTCTCTGCATATTGGTCTCGGGTTGAAAGGGCAGCACGCAGAGTCGAGGGAGAGCCGGGGGTGCTAAAAGGATGATCTGCAGACTAGCACGAACCCATCTTATAAACACACCTACGGTATCGCAGCTTTTCTTGCCCATTGTGTTATGTGTGTGTGTGTGTTTTTCAGGGGAGGCGCTCTTCAAAGGAATCAAACGCCCTTCCCGTCGTAAACACCTTTTTCTTCAATAAATCAACACCAAAGAGGCCTCTTAAATCCGGATGGCGAAGGTTACGGGTTTGTTAAAAAAAAAAATCTTTGGGAACAAGAGGAAGACTCAGCAGCCGCCGGACCGCTGTGGTGCTTTTGAGTCTGTTATTTTTCCCCCCCATAAAGCCCCGTCAGATAAAATGAATCTCCGCCAATAGAATTAAAGCCGTTGTTTTGTGGTAATAAAAGTGTATTCCTTGAACACCACAAAAAAAAAATTAAACTGATATTTAGCCCCGGCCTGCTTTTTTCGCCTCTTTCCCTTTGTTTTATGCATGGCTCTCTTTACCACATGGTAGTGACAGATTGTTTGAGCTGGAAGGAAAAGCCATTCAAAGCTAATTAAGCAGCCATTCCAGGCAGTATTTGCAAGCAGGAGGCTGAGGAGCGGAGGCATTTGTCAGCGCTACCCCGCGTGGTTTTGATTGACAACCGGGAGCACTGAGTGACAGCTCCGGGAAATGCCAGCCAATGGAGTGAGAGTAAGCTACAAGAGTTAGTGGCGATTGGATAGCGCCAACGAGGGCCCCACGTGCGCCACCTCGCCACGTGACTTGCCTATTTGGGGAGGCCATGTTGTGTCCAAACCGTGAGATAAAGGCAAAGCGAGGGGGGGGGAGTGTGTGTGTCTATAATATATACACATCCATCACAAGTGTGCAGAAAAAAGACGAAGGGAACCGCCATAGCATCAAAACAGCAATGCATTACTTTTCAGATGGATGAGCAAAACATAAAGCCCATGCTCTGGGGGCGGGGCTGAGACGCATCTTCCTTGTTTATTTGCCCCCTTTAAGAGCCTGCGGCCGCACGATCGCCTGGCAGCATCACCACAGCGATGAGTTCTGGATTCCCTCCTGTATGCGGGAGGTGAACCGTCCTTTGGATCACACAGCCTGTGGTGACCTGTTCTAAGAACTAAAAGATGGGTCACCTTTTACCTCAAATATAAATCTCCCCGCACCTCTCGTTTCCGATCGTGGGTGGGGGGGTTCGACTTTTTTTTTATCAAACGGATTTTCTCGCCCCGCTCTAAAAGCGCAAATCGTACGCGCGCACTCGCAGGTTTCCAGTTTGGACCCAAGATGGTGCTGATGACGTGATCAAAAGTACAGCCAATCGAATGTGAAGACAAGCCGCCCCCACGTGGGGCTGGCGCACGGCCATTGGCCAAGCTAGACGAACCCCGCCGTGCGCCGCTCTCGCGGCAGCTCGGACCTCGTGTCAGCGGAGCAGAGGGAAGGAGAAGGAACGCACGGCGGAGCGAAGTGTAGCTGAGGAGCCCGTCGCGGCTTTAAACTTTCTAACGAGAGCCGACTCCCCGGTTCTCGTCTGATTGAGTCTGTGGAGAAGCGAAGTGATTCTAGTCTGGATTGATGGGAGTCGCACCGCGAGTCTCAGACTTTATCTTCCTCGCCCCGGATGAGGTGTCCCCGCTCGTATAGCACCGCGAGCTCCGCTAGGAGCCGCCAAGACTCGTTCGGGAAGCAACCCCCTTGGATTGTTTCTTCAAGTCTCTCTAGCGGTGTGCGAAAATTGTAGAAACGAAGCAAAAGGAAATTATATAAAGGACGCGGGTCTGAAGATGTACCCACAGGGTCGGCACCCGGTGAGTAGCAGGGGGCGCCGTTCCTCGAGTATTTGGGTTGTTGGTCCGTCTGCCTGTGGAGTTCCTGCACCTGTAGCTCTCACGTTACCAATGAGTGGCCCCCTCATCGCATCTTTGTCTCTTCCAGGCCCCTCATCAGCCCGGACAACCCGGATTCAAATTTACAGTAGCGGAGTCGTGCGATAGAATTAAAGACGAATTTCAGTTTCTTCAAGCGCAGTATCACAGGTGAGTGGTCCCAGAAGGGCTTACCGTGGCGTGAAGTGTTTTACGGGTGCACAGGGCGGAGACCTGTTTGGGTTTGCGGGTGAATGGGGCGGGGCCTGATCGAGTGTGCGGGGTGTAATATTTGGGTTATTTGTGCTATTGCCCTTGTTTGAGTGTGTGTGTTTGCCATCGCGCCTGCACTTACTATATTCGTGCACGGCATTTGGATAAGGTGTGAGCGTACTTGGGCTTTGGGCGCATCGTTTATCCCAGAGCTGCTCGAATGAATTGGTTTGTGATGCTTGATACCCAGCGTGTGTGGAAGTCTTTTCACAGTGCACTGTGTTGTGCCCGGAGTTAGTTTCCCCAGCCCTCTTGCACATGCCCTGTGTTAATTTTTTTTTTTTTAAGCTGTCGGTACATTACTGTGGTTCGTACTTCCTTTCACTGGGTGTTTTTGTATGTTGGGCTTGGTTGCGTGACTTATGAAACGAAGCCACAGTTCCGCTTGCTGCCTGTCTAGGATGTTTGCTAATGTGCGCCCAATCCTGCCAGTCAGCCCTTATATCTCTTGTTTACAAACAGATAGAACTGTCTGTCATGCCAAAATTAATAGTAATTACAGCTGAATGAGCCCAGGGGCAAACTGCAAGGCTGTTCTTTCCTTCCTGCCCTGATTGGTGCTGGTGATCACACCTCTGTGCCTTAGAAAGACCTGATGAAGTTTTCAGTGGAGGTGCTTTCCACCCCCACAGTGGAGGCCTTGTCATCTTGAGTAGAGAATGGATTTGCTTTTGGCCCTGGGCTAAAGGTGCAATTGGTGTTCCTGTTTTTCGAGTTGGCAGCCAGTGTGTAGGAGGTTGGGGGCATTTATGATATGATATGGTAAGCTGGCTGTTTGTAGTTCTGGAGCAGAGTGACACTGTAGCACAAAGTCGCACATCTGCTTCTTTTCAGTGTACAAGACCCATCATATATTAAGAGTTGCTGTAACACCTGGTGTTAGAGTTTGAATGTGAGTACATATTATCAAGTGTCAACTGAAAAACCTCTTCTCTCTTTCAGTCTCAAGGTTGAGTACGACAAGTTGGCTAATGAGAAAACAGAGATGCAGCGTCACTATGTTATGGTGAGTTGAACAACAAGGTGGGTAAGGAATAGGCTTGCTAAAAATTCTCATATATTAGGAATTTAAGTCATTTAAAGGTGCTCAAAAGTGCTGTAGGTTCATAGAGTGGGTATAATGAGGATAACTCTGGGTGTTGGCCCCTGGATGCTATTTTATTTTGGGTGGGAGCATTTCATTTTGAGAGACTCTCTTTCTGTATAAAGTCTTTGTACAGAAGGTTTGAGGTTTGTCTTATGACACCTCCGCTTTCTGCTCCTGCTTTTATGCAGCCATTGAGGCAGTGAAACAGAAGGCATCCAGTCATTTGTCCCTTAAAGTCTGAGCTGACTTGTTTGTCTTTTCTTTTTTAGTACTATGAAATGTCCTATGGGCTTAACATTGAAATGCATAAGCAGGTAAGTAAATGGGTGGGGATGGGATATGGATGATAGGTTAAAACACTGAAGCTTAATGCAGTACTGTTTTTTTCATATTGCATCTAGGTGTGAGGGATAGTTTGGGGAGGGAAATGTAACCTTTTGGGGGCCTCAAGTAATGGCTGACTCTGATCAATGCTGTGTTGGTGGTACCTATTCGTGTTATGCACCCTCAGTTAAGAAACCTGACTGGTTCTTAATGTTGCTTCTTGCCTGTTGTTATCCACATCTTTAGTCTTTATCGTGGCTACTAACCTTTGACGCTTGCAGTGTGATGCGTCGCTGTTTGCAACTGTATTGTTCCCCTTTTGTTTGGGTTGCATGGTTTTATGCTCTGCTGTGAAGAATGCAGGCAGAATTTCCTGAGGCTTCATCAGGAATGTGATGCGTCCTTTTGATAAGGTAAGAAGTCTTGCAAGTCGGTTTCCCTGCGGGCAGGGCACGTAGAACAGGAATTCATTCTTGAACCTGCACACGCCTGCTGTCCCTTCTCACACTAAGTGGTAGGAGAAATTGGCCAAGGTAGACTGCCAAAAAAAAGGTGTAAACTGTCTGGTGACTCTCTTGTGGTAGGGTCTGCTAGTAGTTATGTCCCCGGCGATAAAAAATTAGACATGTAAGGCATTCCTTCCTGCATATATCTTGAGGTGAATTACAGTACGTTAGGGTTTTTATTACACCCCCACGGTTAAGTTCAGTTGTTGGCTAATTATCACCCCATCATTGATGCTGTAGCTGTCATGTTTGCTGCTCCAGGATGTTTTTCAAGTTGTTAATTCTGCCATAGGTAATCGTAATCTTAATCTGCATTGTCAGGATGGTTCTGAGTATGTGCAACCCCAGAAACCCCCCAGATTATAATACTGTATTTGCCTTGTGTTGGTTCCCATTCAGATCTGTGCTATTTCGAGTTCGTTACATGGACATGAAGATTCCAAGCAGTCATTTTGATGCACAACTGCTGGACACTACTTAACAGTTCCCTGACCTAGGTGACTGTAAGCTGATTGGTTCCATTTGGGCTTCAGTTACTAGCTGTTCTGTTGTCCATTTAATCCTCATTAGCATCCCTCTCCACTTTCTGATGCCAGCAGAAATGGGTTGTCGGTGTATGGCTGACAAGCAGGTCGAGAGCGCTTGTAAAGCATCACTGTGCCACTCTGAGTGCCTATAATTACACCCAGAGTGCTCGTGGGCATGTTTACATTTGCTTAAAGCGACAGATCATATTTTCTAGTGCCAACTCAATCTGCACTTGTTATTACACTATGTTGTCCGCAATTGGTAACCACGTGAAAAGAGGAAGTCAAAACGGAGTGTTTTTTTTTTTTGCTAGCAAAGCAGTAGCAAAACAAATTACTAGTGATTATTCGGAAATATTATGTGCCCCGAGGGTTGACTGCCTTTCATGTTTGGCTTCACAGAAATACAGTGGACCTGCCTTACTTGTCCTTTTCTTCAGCCAAGACATTATGGCTAATCTCTGAATACATGCCTTTTGCTTTTTGTATTGTCCAAGTACATTTGTCTTTCAGGCTCACCACCTCTGTCTACAAATTGTCCAGTCTCTGTACACTTGCTCATGACCCTGAATGAGATGACCAGCTAAATAGCCTTTGAGTTTTAAACTGCTGCTTCTTGCAGCAAGACAGATCGGCAGGCGGAGACATGTCTCACGGCATCACGCTCGCTCGCTCTCTCTCTCTCTCTCTCTCTCTCTCTCAGGCACAGCTGGCCTCCTTGCCTGGGGTGGTGAGCTTGCCAGCCCTGCTAGCCGTGCCCTGTAAACACCATTAATTTGTGGAGCTGATCTGATCGACAGCCTGAAAATTCAATTTAATGATCTGCCTCTGTGCACATAATATGATTTTCTAGCCTGTTACGGTCAAGCAGAGGCCCAATTTCCATAATGATGGGAGCGTGATGGGACTGGCGGAGTTGCCTTGGCAACCTGAAAGGGTTAGATGGATTGAGATTTTTTTTTCTCCCCCTCCCTCTTTATTGGGCTCTGCTTTAGGGACTGACAGAATTTCATGCCTTGAGGTCAAGTGGTGGCCTCTAGCATAGTTGCCTGTCCAGAATTAGTCTAGCATTCTGAATATGAGTAGCTTGCCTCTGTCCTCAAAGGCGGCATAACTGGCCTTTCTAGTGCTAGTGGTGTTCATAATCTTTCTGTCTAGACCAGTGTTTAGAGGGTTCTTTTTCCAAATCTTTGAAGGGTCAGCTGGAATTGGCTTGCGTTTCCTGCTTCCTGTATCATGCTCCTCACTAAACTAATCTGAGTGCTGTATCAGTGATGTCCAGTGAGCTAATTTTCTCCTGTTCTCTTTTGCCTATTAGACGGAGATTGCAAAGCGGCTCAATGCAATTTTAGCTCAGATCATGCCATTTCTGTCACAAGAGGTAAGTCTTTTAGTTCTCGGTTTTCTTGTGGGCTGTTGGTGTGGGATTGTTTCAAAAGGGACAGTGGGATAAGTGGCCCAGATTGGCGGTGCAATAGTACAAAATTGGCATTGTGCTGATTGTTTGGTCAGGCCAGCACTGCCTTTCTCCAATTAATGACTTTTATGTTCAATGTGCATTCAAAATGGAAAATGGTTATTGTTGTACAGAAGACTTAAATTTGTTCAATTAATCAAATAATTAGTTGTGTAATCAGCTGCAACCCTGGATTCACTCCTTTGCTCTTGTTTGCTAATTAGTTGCATGCCTCTACCCATTTGTGTTGCACCACTAAGCTGACAGAGTGAAGAATTTGTTTATTTGCCCATTTACATGTCGGATGCCCCCCTTTAATTCTTTTAACTGCCATTTTAATTATTTTTTTTCCCCTTCCTTAGCACCAACAGCAGGTGGCCCAGGCTGTTGAACGTGCCAAGCAAGTGACAATGACTGAGCTGAATGCCATCATCGGGGTACGTGGACTTCCCAATCTGCCTCTCACCGTGTGTATACCCCTTTTATTCCTATCTTTTTTTTTTTTTTTTAAGTAGTTGGGGACATGTTTTCTAGCAGAGGACATTACCAGAAAGACACTGGGATTGCTGTTTTTCTTTGTTGCATGTATCACTTGCCTTCATTACTACCATTTGGTCCAGTCTCATTTTGTCCTCCCTGTTTTCTCATTATGTTTACTTGGGTTTGACTTGCCCTGATGTTTCTGCTTGAGCATATATTGCACAGTGCTCCTTTTGACTTGTATTTGTGAGGTGTTTGCTGTGAGGGACTTGCTTGCTAGTCCTGATACTGCCTTACTCTCTGGCTGGGTATACAGGATACTTCAGTTTTACAGCCAAAATGAAGTGAGGCAAGCAGCCTTATCCCTTTTAATTAGTTGTGTAGAATGGCTATCATTATCTCACTAGGGTGTGACCCATAACCCAAGTTGCCGATGTCCAGGTTGACCATTCCTTTCAGGTTTGGAGGTTACTGTAAATAGTGACCTGAGTCACTGCAAAGGAAGGTTTGTCTACTTTAATATTTCTGTTAAGTGCAGAATAGCAGTTGCATAGTTTTTGTGATGTATTGCTTTTTTAAATTATTGTATTTGTGTCCTGGATTCAGTGTTGCAGAGTGCTTTTTTTGTATTTCACAATTTCTATTGTTTTATCCCCTTCACTACAACTTTCTTGAGTCCTCCATGGTGTCCCCCTAACTTTCATTCATGTGTTTTTTTTTTTGTTTTGTTTTTTTAAATCTTCATTCCCTCTCCAGATGTAATTGTTCTGTTCCTAGCTTGCAAGAGAGCTCAATGGTTGATAGCCTATATGAGTCTTCTTGCTTCTCCCAAAAGAAGTCATTGAGGGCCATGTAGGAAAAAAAGAAAAGGGCTTGTACTTTGATTGGCTTCTTCTGCGTGGTTGTTAGGCAGCTTTGGCTCAGGGTCACGACAGCCAGAGGCAGATATTGGAATTCAATTAAAACAAATGAGCAGGACTGTGACCCCCATTTTCAAGGTAATTGCTTCCTCAAATCTGCCTGAATGCAAGTGCCGACGCGGTCTGTCATTGAGCGGGCGGCCATTCAGCTGTCTTGCGTGATGAGACTCGCTCACAAGGCAGGAATTACAGTCAATCACAGAGTAGCTCAGCTGCCAGGCCGCTGCCTGAGCGCACATTGGTAACAGCGGCAAGGCAAGGAAACCTTTCAAGGGTGGGAAGGTGGCTTTGTTTCTCAACAAGGCAATGGCCAAAGATCAGAGTCTGCTCATTTTCTCTCCCAGGACCCCCTATAGAGAGGGGGAGGGTAGAGCATTACACATTCAGCGTTAATAAGGGAATCCGCAAAGGCAGTCTGTAGCCCATGTCTGAAGGGAGGGTAGGTGAAGCTGGGTAGCCTAGTTGTTTCAGCAGTTTTTGGTGAACGGATTAGTGCAACCAGGAGGCTGAAGGCAGATTGATTTCATAATGAGTCTCTTTATGGCAGTCATATGGTCCTTTGTCTCAGTAATTGAATAGGAGACCACCAAGAAGATTTCGGAAATTGAAAGGAAACAGTGTTTTTTCATGACTGTAATGTATGTAGGCTACAGGCTGTAAAGCACCTGTACACTCACCAGCATTAATATTTTCTTAGTGAAAATCCAACCCTGGCTTTGCCATTCCGCTCAAAAATGTCCATGTTACTTTACCTTTTTCCTCATTTTGAATGTTGTCTTTACTGTCTACTGGATTTCTAGTTGAAAGTATGACTCTTGATACTACATATCTGAGAGACATTTAGCTCTGTGTTTGATGTAATTTCAATGTGATTTTGGTATAGAAGGTCTTTGAGAATGAAAAATTTTACCTGACTAAAGTGCTACTGAAAATGGGAAGGTATTGAGCTACTTGGTTGCAGAGGTTTTTTTTTTTTTTTGTTTGTTCTAAAGGAACTTTGAGTACTTTGGTTTAAGTATAATTCAGGCTATTAGTACTTACCAGGCTGTGTCATCTGGACCTCACACAAATTCTGCAGTGGAATCTCAGATGATCTTTTGTTTCAACAGAAGGAATACCATTAATGTGAATGGGAAGTGAGGGAAAAAAAATGAAATCTCTCACAAACTGCCACTTTTTTATTTATGGTCTGGCAGACTGTTAATTGCATACATCTGGAGCACAGGGTGTTGTGTGGTGTTCTTTGGGTTTTGGTTTATTTTCTTCTCTGTTCTCTCCCAAGCCACAGTGACAAGGTGGCAGCAGGCTGTGTGCATAATTGTGCTTCCTGGCTTGATGTGCTGCTTTTTGTGTTAAATCTCTTAACACTGCTCTAATGTGTTGCGTTCAGATGCTGCTGAGTGGGATTTTGATGGCTGCCATTATGTTCAGTTAATTGACTTCAGTGTAAGTGTTCTGTTCCTCTTGCATTTTAAAGAGCTGCACTTTAAGTGACTCACTGTGTTCTCCATGATGGCAAATTTGCAAATGCTCTTAGTTATATTGCACGGCTTGGGCTTTTTGGGGATGTTGTCACCAGTATGAGTTAAAGAGAAAAAGACAGTTGAGAGAAAGCAATTTACTGGCAGAATAGGGGAGGCTGGTAGGAGGTGACCACATTTTGTTGGTTAAAAAATGAAAGGCGCAGTGAGGGATAAGTAAACATAGCTGACAAGGTATATTTTGACTGGAAGTGTGTGAAGACTGTTGCTCAGTGAAATAACTGAGACTAGTGCACTATGGTGAGGACAGTGGAGGAGCATAAGAAGTAGAGAAGGCCAGTAAACAAGATCTATAGGTTGTTTTTGGATTGGATTGAGATGCAGCAAAATGAGGCTGAAAACGGGCCAGTAAAGAGAGATTAAATAGAGGAAAGTTGGGTTCAAATTTTGTCTGGCTCAATTAAGAACCCTGGTGGCAAATGGTCTGAGAGCAGAATCTGCAGTTTGTAAGAAGCATCACTTGCTACCTGGTGAGCTGTATGCATTCTTACCTGATTAACACAGGAATGCAGTGGAATAATTAAAAAAAAAAAACCAAATCAAATATCGGCGTGTATCCTGTCTTGTGTCTTGTAATGTTAAATAAAGGCATGTTTAGTAGTGATTTGTAACCATGCAGTAGCACAGGTCTGTAGGGTCATGCGTACAAAGTACAGTGAAATTCTTACCTCCATGACATAAGTATAATAGGGTGTTTGCTGTTACAAGCAAAAAGTGTGCTTATTTGATTAGTCATTCACCAAGGGATGCAAAACAGTCGAGCTCTGCTAGAATTGATCCGGCTGGCATCTCTTTCTAGAGTTGGCAAAATTTAGCTTGAAATCTGTGAAACCTTACTGCACTCGAATGCTATATTTTGGTATGAAACACGGATCATTACTAGTGTTTTCCAAAATACGTTTGTATCGACACATTGTAAGTAGTGTTTAGAAGAATTAACTTGAGCAATACAAAAGGAGATACATAAATAAATGTTTGTTTAGCTCAGACAGCATAAAGAGAATGCCTAACAACTGGCTACCACCAATTAAAGAGTCCATCATGAGACTGAAGGCTGGGAGAAACTTTACATTCTCAAAGTAAGGAGCTTAATTTGTGTATTTGTCTGTTAACTTTAGGGTTTAGTGTTTTACATCAATACCACACTATTAAGTGACCTCAAATGAGCACATGAAGAATATTGTTAAGTATTCTTCAGTTTGGAGATGACTAAAGAACCACATAAAACATTTAGGAATTCATCATGGTGTTTTTATGTACCACACTATTTATTTGTGAATAGTCTATTTGTCATATTTTGTAACATGGTGGACCATTACGTGGAAGTGCACTTTATAAGCATGCACTGAATCAGCCTACAAAAGAGAAGACATTTGAATATAAAAAGCTAGCTTTGTATGTATATCTTTATTTTTCAGAAGAATTAATATAACTCATAGTATACTGAAAATAATCCTAATGATCACCCAGACCTCTCTTGCTGTGGTTAATATGCCTGTTTGTATGTCAACAGTGCAACATAATATGAACATGCATACATTGAAAGGTAGCAGGAAGAAGAATTCTTTGCTGTCCAACTTAGAATGCCACTGCCCGTATTAGGTTTTCAAAGCATGATCTGGATGGTCTTTTACATGCAAAATCAATTTTTGCTGACTCTGCTAAAACCAGCATAGACCTGCCACCAAAACATCCTTATCCCCTTTGTGACACAAAATATTTTGTATACTCGTTACGTTTACTTACTTGGCTTACGCCTTTATGTAAGGTGAATTACAATACAATTAGTTACATTCCTTTTTGATTTTCCAGTTGGAGCACAGGCAGGTGAAGTGACCTGGTCACACAGTAGCTGTAGCAGGATCTGAGCCCACAACCTCAGGGTTTGAAGTCCAAAGTCTTAACCACTGCACCACGCTTCCTGGAGAATAACTATGTCCTCTGAGTTTAAAGTGCCCCTGAAAATCAGTCTGCCAGCATAACAATGATCCTTTAAAAAGTTCTATGGAACTGAAAAAATAAAGAGGAATGAAATAGTTTATTTTGGACAAAGACTAGATCTTAACTCCGTAGAAAAGGCACAAGACCTGAAGCACAGTGTTTATTCAGGAACAGTTCTGTTGCCATTGAAGCCTAGTTTGAGGTAGAACGGGCAACAATTCCTCAGGGCAAATGTGAATGATTGATCAGTAACCACGGGAACTGTTTAGTTGCATTTGTAGGTTTTGAAGGATGTGCCATGGCTTTTATTAACACATTCTCATTTACATATTTCTTAAAAGTACTTGGAATTTGTGGACAGAAACTCTCTTTTAAATAAGTAATGATTCCTTTTGATTAACAGAGTATTTCTTTTGAATATTTTACAAGAACCGCACTACTCTCTCTTTTTTTTTTTTTTTCTCTCTCCTCCTCACAAACTCCCATGAAATGATACAACTGAATATTCTTCAATGGAGCAAAATGTCTGTATTTGTAAAACATTTATTTATATAGCACATTTTCATACAAATGATGTAGCTTAAAGTGCTTTACATGATGAAGAAAGAGAAAAAAGACAAAATAAATAAGAAAATAGAATTAGGGAACACTAATTAACATTAGAGAACGTCCGATGGCCAAGGAGGACAGAAAAAAAAAACTCCAGACAGCTGGACAAAAAAAAAAATTAAACCTGCAGGGGTTCCAGGCAACAAATCCGCCCAGCTCCCTCTAGGTATTCTATCTAACATAAATGACCTCCATCAGTCCTCATTGTATTCAGGGTTCTCATGGAAGAACTTGATGATGATGGTTATGTGGACTTCTGGCCTTTAATCCATCAATTTTAAGCAGACACGCATTTGAAGAGCTAAGGTTACGATTTGGAGTGTAAGATGTAAGACATTCCGAAATATAAGATGGAGTGAGATTATTTAAGGCTTTGTAAACCATAAGCAGTATTTTAAAGTCAATTCTAAATGACATAGGTGACCAGTGTAGTGGAGAGATGTGCTCTGCCATTTCTTTCCATAAATCCTTCAAGTAAATATTCAGGCCAGTATAATAATTTCCATGTGCAATGCACAACTAAAACAAAATACCTCCTGGTCTGGCTGACCATTTGCTATTTTCTCTCAACTACTTGTCTATAGTAGCTATTAGCTGTTTAGCTGTTAAGAAAGAGTTTTTCCTTTTTTTTGTTTTAGCATCACTTAGCTTTAGTATTCACATTAGTGTTTGGGTTTCCCAACAATACATTATAATTTTCTGTTGCAAGAGCCCGTGCAGTGACTTGTTGACCTACATTTATGAGAAACAATATATTTGTACCCTTAAAAGGTACACACGAAGAGCTTCCAGCTGCTTGTATTTTTGCTGATTTGGTTAGATAAAATTTTATGGACTTTGTTTTTGCCCCAGTTTTATGAAATTCAACTTAGAGTATAATGCAGTATTCTATCCACATTAAGGAGTATGTACATGCAATTACAGGGTTAATGAGATGCATGTCTTCTAGTACAGTTTCAATGTTGTAACCAAGCATCGGTCCTGACATGCATTATGCCAATGAAAACATACATAGAATGGGATCTGTCAAAAGCTGAAAATACATCTTTGTTTGTACTGTTAATGTAGCATCTACTATTTAATTTTTTTATTAGTAATTTTTTTAAATGTGTTAAGTTTCTCAGATCTTTACTGGTGTTTTATTGATGGTCACTATACCATTCCAGGAGGCATCCTCTCTTTTTTTATTTTAAAGCAGGATGCTAAGTGAAATGTTTTCGGTTTTACCGGGTACTGCCGGACTCCTTTTTTTTTTTTTTTTTTTCCTTTGTGTGTGTGTAGTGTTGTCTGAAAGAATCAGTTTTCTCCCTGGTGAAATGAAATTAATTATTTAAATCACTTTAATAGATGTTCAAGGACAGAAGACTCATTAGAAACTAAGGCGGGAGAAGTGATGGATGGGTCTTTTTCATAAAAGCCTGAAAAAAAAAATGAATTTGGGCTCTTGCTTTATAATTAAACCTCTCGACATCCTCCACAATCCTTACTAAATCTAGTCATTGAGATTACCTAAGGTGTATTGAGTGAACAAACTTCACTCTGGTCTTTTTGAATTGAAGATGGTCAAACATACACATTATTGTGTATCATGTCATTTACCAGTCCAGCTGTCAAGAGGTTATTAATTTTTAAAATTAACCTATCATCTTCATGTATAAGATCATTAAATAGCAAGGTTAGAATCCATTCTGCCATCCAGTAGTACAATTCTGGGACACACCTGAACCAATGTACACAGTCAGGCATTTCTCACTCTTAACCATTTGCCACAGCAGCAAAAGCTTTGCCTATTTTCTATGTGCCTTCCCCAACTACTACCTACTTAGTGCTTCCATTCACCACTCTCTGTTGTCAAATTTGCATTTGTCATCAGACTTCCCTTTATAAAGAGAGGTTTAATGCTGTTTTTTTTTTTCCCTTTTAATTTTCTTTAGACCCATAAGTCCTTAAAGAAAGAAATTGTGGGAAAAATTAGCCATTCAGTCCACTGGAAAATCTTTGACTCCCTCCTTCTCACCAACCCAGTTGTGGTTTATATCTCCACAGCAGCAGCAACTCCAGGCTCAGCATCTTACACATGCAGCGCACGGGCCTCCAGTCCAGCTACCACCTCATCCTTCAGGCCTCCAGCCCCCAGGCTTGCCACCTGTCACAGGGTCCAGCTCAGGTCTTCTTGCCCTGGGTGCCCTTGGTAGCCAAGCCCACTTACCTGTGAAGGATGAGAAAAACCACCATGATTTAGACCATCGAGGTAGGTTTTTTTTGGCCAAGGGGCATCCCACAAAAATAAGTATAAATATTGAATCACAAGCCATATTCCCTCAGAGAATATCTTTCTTACATGTTGTATTTATTTGAAACCTTCATTAAAATAAAAGTATTTCTGTGTTAGTTATTTAAATAAACAATTTGACATTTGTCTGTCATAATTGTTTTATGAGTGCATATTTGTGTTTTCAAGTTGGCTGCATTATTCATGTTCTAGAATGTGTAATTTCAAATTGCTATCAGGTAGGCCACACTTCAAAATATAATTACATGAGAACATAGGGGTCATCAGGAGTGTCTGATCTATAAGTACATCATACATACTGTTACTTCCAAGTTGGGTAAAATTGTATAGAAAACATCTGGTAACAGAAATTTGCAGCACTGTGAAATTCTTAATGTTAACAAGATATAAACCATCTCTTTAAGGGTACTGTTAATATTATACATCTAAAAAGCTTATTCAGATCATGAAAACTGACTTTTTTTGTTTTGTTTTTTGTTCGCCCTTTTCCTGCCTACATTTGCTGATCAAAGAGCGGGAGTCCAGCACGGTAAGTGTTTATTGGGCTACTCACAAAACAAACATGGCTGTGTTGTAAGCCAGTCACTTGCATGCAGTTGACCTGTTTGATATAGATTTGGTCAGTAATATAAAGAGATACAGAGACGTGAAAATGTCTCTTTCCTTTTTTTCTTGTTTCATCTGTTCAGCAGCCAGTTAATTGCAATAATCTTCCCCCGTGCTCCCCTTAAATCCCACTCTCCAGAATGAAAACTGGCTTGCTTTTGCACTCCGTAATCTGGTTGCTGATGGAGGGCAGAGATTAGCAGCTCTTTAATTTCATCACAATTAAATGTGACTCAGGACAGGGATATGCCTCATGTGTTCTCTCGGCTGATATTACTGGCTGCACCACTGGAATTGTTTTCCTCTCCACTTTCTGTCTCTGCGAAGATTTAACTGAACCTAATAAATGACTTACAAAGGATTTTGTCAGAGCTTTAAGATTGCATTTCAATTGGGCTAGTCTCCTGAATGAGGGCAGTCAGGTTTGAAGAAATCAAACTCCTGGTGTTTACTTCATTGTAGACCATTTCTTATCGAACCAGCTCCTAGGTGGGTGCTTTGTGAGGATCTGCCAGGCCTGTTTCTCCCTTCTTATTCTTATGGAAGTTGTGGGAAGATTTGTCCAAAGCACAGAAAGAAGGCACAGCCCTGAATCATTCATATACTCTACCCTTGGTTGTTTTGTGACCCTTCATTTCGGGGTTCAGCCAACAGCTTCCATTTCACCTGTTTGCTTCTTTCCTGCCAGCCCTGCCAAGTGCAATGAAGAAAATATTCAGCTTTGCTGGCTTTGTGCCCATGACGGGCTCAGTGGATCGATTCTTCTAAGCGGTTGACGTGGTTTTTTTTCTGAGCTGCTATTGCTATTTCAGCTTCAGTGGCTGAGAAGAAAGGTCTAGCTGTTATCCTGCCGGGCGATGGTGTGAGCGCTGGTATTTCCAGTAATCCCACTAAAGTGAGGTGTATCGCATCCCATGAGGATGCATTTTGCAGGAAATGGGAAAGAGTAGATTTTAAGGAAAATAATTTCCTTATTCACCATGTTTCCCACAGAAGGGGCTCAGTATATGATGTTTTCTTCATCTCTGGTGCAGTTCATTGTGACTTTGCATTCTAAATGGTGTCAATGGGTTTAATCTTCTGCATTACCAATGAGGAACCTTTCAGTTTTTGTTATAAATATAGCGTAGGCCTTTCCAGTCTATGCTGCAGTCAGAGGCTTGCTTTACACCCTAGTTGTTTACTTCGGAATGATGGTTGTTTTCATCCTCAAACTGTGACTTGATTATGCCATCTTTAATGTTTTTAACATTGTTTTATTTCAGAATAACTCTGTCTCCCCATCTGACAGTGTACGAACGGTCAGTGAGAAACACCGTGGCTCTTCTGACTATGGCATTGATCCCAAAAAGAGAAAAGTGGAGGAGAAGGACAACTTGAGTCGATATGTAAGTGTCAGCAGTAAGGTTGCCGGTCTGTCTTTCCCATTGTAGTGAAGTGGAAGTGAGGATAACATACATTGCTGTTTACAACCAAGCCTATATCTTCTGGTGTGTAAAACTGTGAAAGATGCCTCCAATAACTCCAATTACCACCAGCGTATAGCATCACACGGTGTTTTTTAAAAAAACACTTGAAATACAGTTAAACATATAACTTATCTCTGGGTAAAAATTGGACTGCGGAGTGCTCATAATCCTGCTTGATACCCAGTTGTTTGTATCTTGTTTCAGGACAGTGATGGGGACAAGAGTGATGACTTGGTGGTGGATGTCTCAAATGAGGTAAGACCACAGTGTGTAGTTGGTGACCTAAAACGCCATGTTCTGCTAGGATAAAGCATCTGTTGACCTTTTGGCCGACTTATTTTTGAGGAGTAGCTGAATTGTTTTCTTGTCCAAGATTTGTCTGATCAAACTTTGAAATGTGGATTTGACACTTCTTAAGATTCTGCTGCTGCTTTTGCAGGATCCAGCTACACCCCGAATTAGTCCTGCTCATTCACCACCTGAAAATGGGTTAGATAAAGGTCGGTCCATTAAGAAAGATGGTCCCAACAGTCCTGCCTCTGTCGCATCATCCAGCAGCACTCCGTCTTCCAAGACCAAAGACTTGGTCCATGTAGGTTTCTGCTGCTACGGGGTGGGGGCAAAAAAACATCTCTTGCCGAAACTGAACAATTAACACATTTACTCTGTTTCTAGAATGACAAGTCTTCAACACCAGGCCTTAAATCAAACACCCCAACTCCACGGAATGATGCTTCTACCCCTGGAACCAGTTCCACCCCTGGACTACGACCCATCTTGGGCAAGCCGTCTGGTATGGAGTCTCTAGGTATAGCTGCTTACAGATGCAGTTATATGTGTGTGTGTGCATGTAGGGTGGAAAGCATACAAGATTAACAGATACTTGCATGTACCATTTATCCAGGAAAAGTATTTTATCTGGTTTAAACTAGTTAGTATTTGTTTTATTCATAACATTTTTTTCAGTTTCCTGACAATATTTTTTTTTGTCCTTTCATATCTTAAAATTGTTCATTTTGGTGGTTCAGCAATTTCTACCTCTTCTTGTAGCTTCAACTCTGCGAACACCCCTTTCCATCTCTGGACCATATGGTACCCCTTTTGCCATGATGAGTCATCATGAGATGAATGGCTCTTTAACCAGCCCAGGTGTATATGCTGGACTACACAACATGTCCCCACAAATGAGTGCAGCAGCCGCTGCTGTGGCATATGGGACCAGGCCTCCCATGGTAAGCTTTAGACGTGCTGAGTATCTTGATTTCCATGGCAACAGACTTAAAACTGTAGCATATTTATGGGACTCAAAGAGCATCTGTGCATTTGGATGGGAAATTTGTGAACTGCTTCACCAAATAACAAGCACGTCCTTTCTTTACAGGGAGGTTTTGAACCCCACCCACACATGAGGACCCCTGGGCTTCCAGCCAGCCTCTCATCCATCTCTGGAGGAAAGCCGTAAGTTGGTACTTAGTAAGCGATTGTGGAAGGGTGGTGAGGCTGACTTTTTAAACTTGCGCAGTAGTTCAGTTTTACTGCCAAGTGTACATAGTACATTGAAATTTCATGTTGTTGATCTGTGAGGACCTTTTGGAGCCTAGTTGCTCTGCAAATGAGAGAAAGTAAATATTCTAATACCAGAATCTGTCATATATTCATGTGACCCAAAACAATGTGTATCATTGCAATGTGTGGTAAATCTGTTTTGTTTCATAGGGCCTACTCCTTTCACGTCAGTGCTGATGGGCAGATGCAGCCTGTGCCTTTCCCGCCGGATGCCCTGATTGGTCCTGGTATCCCTCGTCATGCCAGACAGATCAACACGTTGAGCCATGGGGAGGTGGTTTGTGCTGTTACCATTAGTAATCCAACAAGGCACGTCTATACTGGTGGCAAAGGGTGTGTCAAGATCTGGGACATAAGCCAGCCGGGCAGCAAGAGTCCAATTTCCCAGTTGGATTGTCTGGTGAGGATCTTGAGGAAGAGGTGGGAAAAGAAAATGAAGGGGGGATTAATGTTATTGTTTAGCTGATTTGTACCAGGTTCTGCGTGCTATCAGCGCATGCTTCCAAGCAATGATACCCTAGCCTTGGATTTGTTTCCGCAGACCATTTTAATTCGTTTTCAATCATAAGTGTGTTCCATTATAAAACAGACATTAGGTGGGAGTATTAGTGATTTCTTTGGGGACTTAATGTATATAATGGTGTACACTGAGGTTTAGCATACCAAATCTAAGACAGCCTATTTATTTATTTATTTGTTTATTTATTTATTTATTTATAATGGATATTGCTACTTGTTGTTCAGCCATGGTGAAGTAGAAGGTAAAGTAGGAATCTTTGTTAGACCAATCTCAAAATCTATTTAACCGGGCAATCCCGTTAAACTGTACATTTGAAAAAAGAGCTTTCATCTGGAGAAAATCCAGAGAGGTGGAAATGTGTTGGGGTCTATTTAAACACCAATGGCTTCCAAAAGTGCAGGAAATATGTAGGTCAATAAATTCTATCCACCACTTTCAAAGGGTTTACAGAGTTTTAAAGCCAAAATTTGTAGTGCAGTGAATGAAATGCGTGAAAGAGCAGAGCTTAGTTGTATTTGATGGGAGTCTGTTTGAATGACACAGATGTTTTATCAATATATTAGTTTTAAGTAAGTTGAAGCCGTGCATATTTCTGTTTAGGGAGAACATGATTTCCTGTTTAATGTCTAACCGACAGTAATGACTGTGAAATCTGTACCATCCCCTGTGAATTTTGAAACGGCAGGTTTTTGTTGTATCTGAGGTTGATTGCGTAAAGTTGTACACATGAAAACCTACAGAGAGGAAAAAATCACTGGAGGTACTTTCCATAGTTTATAATTTGAAAGCTATTCCAGAATAATGTACTGTTCTACAGATCCTCAAAGTCCCAGTCATAATCAGTGTGCTGATTATTCAAAAATAAAGGCAGTCATTCTTTAAAAGCAAATATGGCACTGAAAGCTCCATATTGGACCACTTGGAGAAATCATACAGTAAGAGGATTCAAGCTTTGTTTATTTAAGATTGATTGTGAAATCTGACATGTTAACTGATTTGGAGTAGTGAAAGTAACATCTAAAATTAGGGCGTTAACAAAGAAATGATACACAATTACTTAGTTACTGAACAGTTATACAAAAATATACAGTTAACTAGAATTTCTGTGTTCAGCATGGGTCAGTAATCTGTACCATGTGGTGAAGTAAGTAATTTGGAATAGAAATACAGTAACATACCTCCTCTCCATCTCCCAGCCTTCACTCTGTTCTTTCTTTTTTCTTTTTTTATCATCTGGAGTTTTATGCAAACTAGTAATGAGTGGCTCAATAGCAATAGCACAGATAATGGATTAAACTGGGCATACAGTACATGTCTTTTTATTGCCATAGAGGGCAAAATAGTCATTCTTTGCATGAACTGAGGTTTCAGGAGTTGAATAGGAAAGTTTAATACAGACTATAATTTTTAGGTCTCTATTCAAAGTAATGGATTGTGGCAAACATTCATTTACCTCTCACAAAGGTTATTTTCTGTATCTAAAGGAACAAATCACCTTTGGAAGCTCAGATATTGAATAAACATCACATTGAGCGGGTGGCAAAGGAGGAGTGTTTAGCGTTGATAAGGCCTGCCTGATGAGAAGAGTATGTTTTTATTTTAGTGATTGCTGGGACTGCTGTGTTTATATAGAAACGTTTATCAATGAGTTAAAAGTTAGTTGGAGCTTAGATATTTCGTCCAATCTCAATCTTGACTTGATATGTGACCCTAAATAAATCATTTTAATAGACCAGTGTTTTAAATTTAATATTAGTCATGAAATACACACAATCAAATCAAAGGTGTTTGAAGTCTGAGCAAAATATTCAGTTTTGTTTGACCAGTGATATTTGTCCTTCATTCTAGAAGAGCCTGTTTGGCTTGGCTTAAGCCAATCTATTTTTCAGTGCTGGGTTTTAGTTGCCTTGACTGTGGCTTACTGTATAAAGTCAAATGTATGTCTGCATTAACCCATCATGTTAGATATAATGCTGACATATGACCCCATGCATAGTCTGTGTTTCTTTGAATCTTTTTGCAGCTATTCTGGCTACATGTAACAGATTGGACCTGTAAAAACCTTATGAGTAGATGTTCCATGCAGAGCTATTTATTGTTTTATCTGTGTCTCTCTCTTTCTCTCCGTCCAGAATAGAGATAATTACATTCGCTCCTGTAAGTTACTCCCAGATGGACGTACACTAATTGTTGGAGGTGAAGCAAGCACACTTACTATCTGGGACTTAGCGTCTCCAACCCCTCGGATCAAAGCCGAACTAACATCTTCTGCACCAGCCTGCTATGCATTGGCAATCAGTCCAGATGCCAAAGTCTGCTTTTCCTGTTGCAGTGATGGGAACATTGCTGTGTGGGATTTGCACAACCAGACGCTGGTCAGGTGAGGGGTAGTTACCTTAAGATGACTTCAGTTGGATCTGAAGAGACGGGATGTAACACAAGTTCTTCTCCTCCTCATTGACAGACAGTTCCAAGGTCACACAGATGGTGCAAGCTGCATTGACATATCTCATGATGGCACAAAGTTATGGACTGGAGGACTGGACAATACTGTGCGCTCATGGGATTTGAGAGAAGGCCGTCAGCTGCAGCAGCATGACTTCACATCCCAGGTAAATGGGTCTGAATCCTCTTTGTCTCATCTGATTAGCGCATGTCTTGGCATTTTGGTGGTTTATGTTTTCCTATCCTCTCTGTTTTCAGATCTTTTCTCTGGGTTACTGTCCAACTGGGGAATGGCTGGCTGTTGGCATGGAAAGCAGCAACGTCGAAGTGTTACATCATACAAAGCCGGATAAATACCAGCTGCACCTCCATGAGAGCTGCGTGCTCTCCCTCAAGTTTGCCTACTGTGGTGAGTCTCTTGTCACTTGCGTTTGTGTTTCCCTGAAGCATTTAGCATTGTGCCCTCAAATTATCAGTAGCACTCTAATGAGAGTGCCTTTATTGCACATTTGCTTTTATAAACATAGCAAACCTCAGTCAGGAAAACTCTGCTTCATCATCATTTTTGTGACATTGTAGATATGAGGTGTTGGCATCTTGTAATTGTTTCAAGTTTTTTTTGTCTATTACTTTTAAAGGTAAATGGTTTGTCAGTACTGGGAAAGACAATTTACTGAATGCATGGAGGACGCCATACGGAGCGAGCATTTTCCAGGTGAGCTTCTGGGTTCTCGTCTTGTATACTTCATGCTGATCTGCAGTACTGAATGTTTCTACTTTTTTGGGGGGAAGTTCAAAGGTCTCTAATGTCCTAGAACTGTTGGTTAAATAAAGTTGTTGTTAATAGATGTGTTTTGAAGTGAATGTACCAAACTCAGCAAAGTGGAATTACAAATACCCCACCCTGCTACCCTCAATATTTTAAATTTCCCATTTTGTTCCTCCCCCCCCAGTCAAAGGAATCTTCATCCGTGTTGAGCTGTGACATTTCTGCAGATGACAAGTACATTGTGACTGGTTCTGGTGACAAGAAGGCAACTGTGTATGAAGTAATTTACTGAGCTGCTGCCAGGATGCCTTCTTGCTCATGGCTGGGATGTTTCCAGGAGCCTTTTAAATCCAACTGAATCTGGGATATTTTCTCTGATGAATGGACCACTCTGGGATTGCTAAACCAGAAATCCTCCTTTACTTCCATGGAAGATCTTTACAGGGGTGTATTTCTCTTTTCAATTGGTATTGTGGGCCAATCACGGAAGAATTTGTTTTTATTTGTTTCCTTTGTCTGTCTGGACAGAAATACAGACAAAGCGTTCTTTTGGCACTGTACCAGTACTTATTGGGATTGCTGGATATTTTCTACTTCAGGACAAGTTCTTTAATGTGATTTTTTTTTTTTTTTCTTTTTTTGAAGCGGAGCTTCATGATTAAGACACTCAGTGTGCTTTGGAAAATATGTGAAAAATGTAAATTATGGAGTAATAAAAGATTTTTACACGTATACTCAATGTGAGTCCTGGCATGGAAGAGCCGGCCACCATTCTCTTTGGCTTCTTCAGTCTTCTGGTGATGAGGATAGGAATTGGTAAGGTTTTTACCACTCCGGGACTACTTGGATCCAACTGGATGGCAACTTTTTTTAGTTTTGCAGTCTCTGAGATGGTGGGCCCTTATGCTTGGTTTGGGGGGGGTTATTGTGGGCTGGGTAGGAGTGAGTGGCATTCTTTTACACTGAGACCTTTTGAATGTGTTGGGAGCTGCGGACAGATCCTGGTAAACTGCTGTTTTAGTTTTCCCATGGCCTTGAGCCAGAGAGTTTGCCATCACCTGTGATTAGGGATGGGGAGCACTGGCAACCTCTGTGTGTCCTGCTGATGGCATTTTTCAAGAGAAACCAGACTTGGACTAATGCCAGATACTCATCAACTGAACAAAGCTTCCTTCGTGGAGGCCCTTTTTCTGTGTGCGCTAAGATAGATTTCTCTTGTGGCCAGCTTGGAGAAACTCCTTTTGACTATTTTGTTGTTTGGAGGATTGTGTGGCACTCATAAGGATCCAATGGGGAAAAAGGTTGCACTTCACTGGAAGGCTTATTATATCAGGTCCCAGTGTGCCAGCAACACGTGACAAACCTGCAGGCTCTGCTGTGGCTGCTTTCCTTGATGTCGCAAGCCTTTCAAGCGTTGAGAGCTTCTAGTGTACAGTTTTGGGCCAATCCAATCTCTTTGCCACTGCCCACCCCAAGTCCTGTCAGACAGCAGCACAGTGCATGAGATGAATTCTGTGTGGCAGCAGAAGTGCAGTTCATTGAACTACAGGGAAACCTTGGTGCGTGTCCTCCTTGTTTTGAGCTTCTTTTGAAATCTGGCATTGAAAGAATTGCTTTGTTACCAGAAAGCAGCAGAGCAGGGGCGAGCGTGACAAGAGAGTCTTACTGTCTCAAAAGCTTACACCAAAGTATGTAGCAATCTTTGTGATCACTGAAAAGATGTACAGCTGTTAATAACTCAATAAACTGTTTTTGTTATAAAAAAAAAAAAAAATAAGACAAACCTCGTAGCAGTCTTTGAATACACCCCTGCGCCAGGCTGTTGTACTGCCAGTCGGCTTCCGCAGGAGTCGAGTGGCACTGGAGTGGTGGGCCCAGTCGTCTTGAATGTGGAGCTCCCAGCCGAGTGCCCTTGTAGAAGACCTATTGCTTTCAGTTGAGCTTGATGTCTCAATCAGTGAGTCGATGTCCTATGAAATGTAACTTTTAAAAGTGATGCTTTGGTTTGGAGGAGTTCCTCGCCCTTTTAATGCTACAGGGTGGCATTTCTAGTTAAACTACCCTCGTGAGCCTTTTACAGTGGGCTTTAATGATCCTGTGTAGGTGGTCGTTTTGTTTTGTTTGGGTGGCGGACCAACATGTAACCCAGTCCTCTGTGTTGTGGCCTTGGCCCCAGCTTCTAGAAGGTGTGTGCCCCCTGCCTCCTAGGGTGGGCTTGCTGCTTTACCATGACGCAGATAACCTCTCTGCACTTGCTGTTCTTGACAATTTGAACGTATGGTGGAAGTAAAATTCAGAAAGCTTGTTGCTCCACAACTTGCAGTGTTGGCAGCTCTTCTTTGACAAGTGCATTTCTTTCATGGTCTACCATGCATCCCTTAACTGCTCATAGCAGCCCAAAAGGAACAGGCAGATGAATTGTGGGAAAGGCAAATTACTTGGCACTTGAAGCCAAGACTAAGAAACGTAAAGGAATTCGGAGGAGGTGGCGTGCGCTGCCGGACAGAGTGTAATGGAAAAGAGCAAAGGCGGCTGATCTGTGCATGCGCCTCATGTTGTGAGTGAGCCGTGCTTTCTTTTTTTGGTTGTATTAAGTGTTTGCATTGCCCCCTTGATGTTGGGGGTCTTAGAACTTCGTCGTGTTGAGTGGGGGTGAAGGAAGGAGAAAGCTGTGCTAAGCCACTGCGAAAATAAAATATATGTGGGCCTGCAGGTCCAAAGACACTGCGCACTCTCTGTGCCTACTTATACAGGTACTTGTAAAATGAAATGAACTCTGCAAATATTCTACCCTTCACTATTTTCTGTTCCATTGAAAAGAAAATTTGTGCTCCATGCTTTTTATTTTTGTGCTGCTTAATCCGGTTTTGATGACGCTTGTTTGAACGTTTACGTGCCATCCACTGTCCTTGGTAGAGACGCCGACAACTTCGTGTGTGAAACTGCAACATTCAGCTTTGAATCATTTTGATGAGAAGAGGCCGTTCGGCCCAACAAAACTCGCCAGTCTAGAGGTAGAGGGGCTCCAGTCAGGCCGACATCCCATTACGAGATCAGCTCGCTCTTGGGGAAAGAAAAGTGTATCCCTTTATCACCTTGAAAAAAACTAGGACACTAAACTCCTGCATAACCCGGAGCTGAGAAGCCTTCTGTTTTTCGTGGAAATTGTTCACTTGGGTTATTTTTATAATTTAAGTACATGGGTACAGGTATCACCCGAAAAGAAATTCTTGTAGACTCGTCGTTTAGTGACCATGACAATTCTAAAATAAATAAAATCCCCTTCAAATACACACTTTTGTAAATACAGTATTGTAGAGAAGACATTTATGCGTAACACATGTGGCATTAATGAAAATAAAGTGCTTCTCATGATTATGAGCCGTCATATTGTTTAATTTCCTCTGTAATGTAGTTGTCTGAAACAAAATTAATTTAAAAAAAGTAGTTTTCAGGATTTGTTTAACAAAAAATGCATATTCTCATTTTTCTCTTTGAAACTGGCAGTTAAGCACAGCCTGAATGCCAATATACATACTTACAGGTTTATCATTTTTAATCATTGAATGCATTACGGCTTTTTTTTTTTTTCTTTTCCTGTTAATCTAGACTTACTCCAGTAATACAGGTGTTTTTATTTCCTTAGATTGTCCATTTTTTAATTCTTGAGGTGTAATTCTAAATCTGGCTATGCTTGTACTCCTGTGCAGTATACAGCAAACCAATAATAAAAGCAGCACAAACCCTTAAAGCCTCAAATCAATCAAACGCACGTAGGACGTCTGCACAACACCAGCGTGTCTAACAAGTTTGACTGTGAAGCTAATGGCCTAGTGTATACTAAGCAGCAGTTTCTTCCTTTTCTAACTGAAACTGTGAGCTGCTGTGCTTAACACAAACTCACTCGATCTCCAAACACGCAGGGTTAAATTAAAAGGTCTGTCGTCGTTAAAGTAGCTTTTCTTGCAGTTTGTCGAATTGCACTCCTCTGATTCTGTTTCCTCAGTTTAATATTCTGATGCTCTCTCTCTCTCTCTGGTGACAGCAGATGCTGAAGAAATACATTTGTTTTTTTGTTTTGTTTTTTTTTTGTCTGATCACCCAGTTTACCGATCATTTGTGTTTTTTAGATCAATCAGAGCCTCACTAGCCAGTTGTGTTCACTTCATTTCTCTCAAGTAACATCAAGTTGAGTCTGAAGGTCCCACAAGTCCTCCTGTCTGTCACTTACCCCTCTGTCGGAGGTTCTTTGTTATGGCAGACGGCTGGGATCCTGCCAAGCCGGGACACCTGCAAGGTAGGAGGACAGTACCTCCCCTGGGCCACAAGAGGGCAGCCACCCAGGGCCATGGGATCAGAGCTTAGAAGGTCCATGGCCACCACCAGGGGGCGCCCAAAAGGTTACAGAGCCTTGGACTGCAGCACTTCCACCACACCAGGAAGTGCTGCTAGAAGATCATCACTGAGCTCATCTGGGGCATTATTAAAGGGTCGAGGAGTGGAGAGCTATTTAATGCACTGTGTGGTGGTGTAAAGGCAAGAAGGACGATAAAAGTGTGTGTTCTTGGACATCTCCGGCCGTTCAGTCTGTGTGCTGTTCAAGAGCTAACAAGAGTGTTAAAGAAACTTTACATTAGAGTGCAGCTTGTGTCCGCATGTCCTCCTTAAACTCATTTTAAAGTAACAGCTGGTATCCCCTGTACTGACTCCTTTTCTGATCTTCAAAACCTCAGTCGTGTGCCCTCTTCATCTCCGTTTGCTTAAGCTGAAAAAGTTCAACTCCTTTAATCGTCCCCCTGCAGTCCGCTCAGTTGCTCTCCTCCAGACTTCCTCCAGCGCTGCTATGTCTGTTTTTGTAGCATGGAGACCCACACCTGCACAAAGCACTCCAGTGTTGTTTTACTTAAGTGGGACCTCTTCGGACTTGTGCTGTACCCATCAAGGCGCTGTACACCCCACATACGGTTAGCTTTCTTGATCACCCCCATGCACTGTCGTGATGTAGAGAGTGTTGAACCTGCTAGGGTCTTCTCATCAAGGTAGGTTTATACTTTTCAGACCCCCCTGTGGTGTATTCAGATTCTTTCTTCAATGCGTAATTTCGTCTGCCACACATCTGCCCGAGTCCCTCTGTGCGTGTTGCACCTCTACATGTGCTGCTCTCGACTCCAGAACCTGTCAGTCCTGGGGTCTTGCTTAGGTTGTCGCTGAGGGAAGTTTGTTAACCAGCTTGAGTGTGAGTTGTGTGGCCGTTGGTGTCACGCGTCCCCACTCGTCACAGACGTTCTGTTTTGTATCTGTGGTAGTGTGTGGCACACTGCGGCTGGAGGCCCCCTGTTGTACCGTCATCTTAAAGATGGCCGTTCACATCCATCGCGTATGCAAGTGTGTCCCTTTAAAGGGGAGCTTGAGTCCGTGTGGACGTGAACAGCAGTTCAGTGCCCGGTTGGCACACTTCAGGCCATCTTTTTTTTTGTTTCCAGTGATATGTTTTCCTCACGCAAGTTAGACTGAAGACATCTGCAGGAGTGGAGGGTACAAAGACCACCAACTTGGAGCACCTGGGACACCTTGTCATAACAAGGCCTGGAGATCACTCATTAAACCAGGAGTGACACCAACCTTTTCAAGTAGGTGGCCTCAATTCAGCTCAGCCAAGGCACGTGAAAGACCCCAACACTGACATCCCCTCAAATATCATGCCAGGCATCAATGGGCATTAGAAGACCTGCAATTAGAGTTCAAATCGCGTGAACACAAGATCAAAAGTGAAGGGGATGTGACTGAACCACCTAGTCCTGCCAGCCTGGAAACAAACACTGTGGACCTCAAATTGAATCGTCGTCCATCTTCTCTGAAGCAGACCACTCCATAGTAACAAGCAGTGAGTCTGGGGAGCTGTAGACGGACCGGGGCCGGTAGCAGACGTGTAACCTCAAAAGCACCAAAGCAATTCCATGGCCAGCGTTTTGGCATTTGGATGGCATTCCTTGTAGTCGTCCGGCGCTTTGGCTTCTTTTAATTCTGGGGTCCCTGTGGGTGCAAGTAAGTGAAGCGCGTAAGGGCACTGTTGGCCTCCCTTCAGAGCTCAAGCCTTCAGCCCGAAGTGCACTTTGTCACTTTGATTTTGGGCAGGCACCCTGGGCACATGAGTGGCACAGTGGTAGCACTGCTGCCTCACACCAAGAAGGCCGGGGTTTGCTTGTTCTCTCTGGGTGTCTCACAGTCCAAAGACCTGCAGGTGAAGTGGGATGGCGATGCTAAATTGCCCTCGTTGTGTGTGTGTGTGTGTGTCTTCACCCTGTGGTGGATTGACACCCTATCCTGGGTTTGTTCCTGCCTTGTGCCCCTTGGCCATTGGCTTCAGCGTCCCCCTGCTGCCCTGTTCAGGACTTTGCAGGTTAGAAAATGACTGACTGACTTGGGGGACGAGGATGTACGGCACGAGCGCTCTTCTTGGTGGGCTGAGGGCCCCCAACTTGGAGTATTGATTGAGCTTAGCATACATGTGCTCCCGACATTGAGGTTGGCAGTGCTGCCAGAAAGCCCTGTGATTGTTAATGGTTGGGGTCCAGTGTGCCAGTTTAGTTTTCACTTCAGTTCTTTCTGAATAACAGTCAAGAGGGTGCCCCCCAATTCACTGCCCACATCGTGCCTCTGCTTTCACCCCAGTATGCCAGGAGCTGGTCCTGCCGCTCTGCTGGTGACCCCCCATTCTTCATTCTTGAGGGTCCCCCCCAGCGCTGACTACTGAGTGGCTGTCCTCCCGCAGCCCGTCTGTATGCGGGTCGTGTAAGCTGCTTATTTGGGTTGGACGAGGAGCAGACTGATTTATAAATTTCATTAATTATAACCAAAGACGCGTTAAGAAGATTGAAAACACGTCAGTGGCGGCGAGGCTAACGAGCATTAAAGTAGAATTATGGGAGTCTTGTGAGACCCGGCGGCGCGCTAAGTGCGTCTCTCAGCAGAGGTCGTGACCCCCTTTGAAATCTAAAGATTCCTAATTTGTACAACTAATGGGAGGAGATAAACGTGCAGCCGGCGGCCGTCTGATAAGTGGCAGGCTGGGAGAAAGCAGGTGGCAAAGGCTGAGGCGACAAAGAAATGCCAACTTGTCGCTTTCTGGCATCTTTTGGGGTTACGCACATCTGCATAGGCGACCCCTACGCTGGTCACCAAGGGTCATACACTTCCATCGTTGTGCCACCGGGGTCTGCTCAGCTGGCTCCTGTCGCTGGCATGAGTTGCACACGAGGCCTGAATGAGGTGTGCCAATTGAGGAAGTTGTTTTGGTTTTTCAGCAGGTGCTTTCCAGCCAGGTCTGCTGGGCAAGGTTGAGGGTGGCAGTGCGGCACTTGTATTTCTTTTGTTCAGTTTGTGTTGAACAGGAAAGGGATGTGGCTTTGGAGCAGAGTGGCATTAATGCAGAAGAAGTCATCCTGCCAGCCAGCTCACAGGCTTATGGGGTACTCTAGCATAGCAGTGATGCCCCCATTACTCTGTCCTCCAGTCCAACATGCACACTGTGGTAGTGAGGTGCTGTTCCAGTCTACAAGCACCTCCGGCAATCTCTGTCTTCCAGGGTGGGCCTCTCACATCCACCTTCACACTCCCAATGTGAGGCCAGGATGGTCGTTCAAAATGTTCTTGGAAGCCACATATCCAACTGAGCTTCCACGTTCCTTGACAGTTCAACAGACGTGGAGGGCACCGAAGGCAGGGTGGCTCAGTGGGTATGGTGTTGGAACTCCCATGAATGTAAGTAAATAAGTGGGCAGGCCAGGAAGCTGTAGACTTCACTGGGGGTCCGTGCCAAAAGCAGATGCAGCACTGTAAGTTGAATCGGGTGCGTGGGGGTCCATAAGATCTGGCATCAGACCTATGCCCACCAAGGATGTCATGTGAGATCAAGTGAGAGTTGACCATCTGGACAATGGGGTTTGGCTGCTCGTCCTCCAATGGCTTCAGGCCACACCAGCCATGCCGCATGATGGCTCAGCGGGCCACAGCTTGGATTATGCCAGTTTAGAACTTTGAAGTGTGAAAGTGATCAAGGACTGCGGTGCTGACACCCACTGGCATCCATCCAAACTGCCCGCCATGCACTTAGAAAACGAGATGTGATTGGTGAGAAGCTAGCAGACTGCCGATCAACATTCAGCAGACAGGATTCCCACTCTCAAGAGGACAGGCTGGGTGGGCGGCTCTCCTTGGCGCTGTCACAAAGAGCCCACCCACCTGCCTTCACCAACACTTTGAGCTGCACTGATGACACACTGGGCACAGTGACACTGCCAAGCTGATGACCATCTGTTAATCTGAGCTGTGAATAGTCCCACCATCACATAAAGAAGTGCAGGAGCCCCATTTACGTAGTAGAAGTGATATCGCGGCCCCACCAAGCTCGGCGTGAGTGAGATTCTGTCAGATCTACGCGTCTTTCAGCTGTAATCTTCTTATTCTGATCGAGTCATATCATATCACTTTAATTCCATGCAAATTGCATCTGTAAGATGGCGGAACTTGTACTTGATCTTCTAGGTGTCAGATGCTGTCAGATATCAGTATTCTGTGCCTATCATCTTTGAATCTGATTCTGATCCATGTCCGTATTCCTGCCTGATCTCCTAGCAGGCCGAGCCCGATAGATCTAAGCATTGTGCCGTATTCTTTTAATTTGATCTTGTCCTATCGCAGTATCTTGAAGCTCTAATTCAATATAAATAGAGTCTGCAGGAGTACAGGACATCTGTTTTCTCTTCCAGGCTCCTGATCAGGTCAGATATCGTCCTTCTGGGCTCATTCTAATGCTACCGTAGCACAGCCCTGCAAATGGAGTCAGCGCGACTGGTTGATCCTGGCCTGCTGTCCTAGGAGGCCGATCCTGTTGGATCTTAGCATCCTGCAGCTGTAATCTGAGAATGTCGATTACCTGGCTTTATTTTCTATTAGACTGATCCTGTCCGATTTTAGAATTTTGCTCATCTATGGATGAGCTGGGGGGGGGGATTTGCATCCTGAAAGCATTAAATAAATTAAATGTTAAAATATAATGATGCATCAGAATAACTGCTTCTTCAAAATTCAAGGGAACTGGCGGCAGAAAAATACGTAAACATGGCCAACTGCAGGTGGCACCACAGTGGGCAGCACTGACCTGATTGGAAAACGTCACGCCAACCGAGGGAAGCCTGGACAGTTTAAAATTAGCCAATTAAAGCTCCCAGCTCGTTACCCCTTCTCGAAGTTAACCTACTGGGTTCGCCACACTGAGCTGATTTAAGGTTTCAGGCCGTGGCACACCAGCTGGACGTAAGCCAGTAGGAGGTGCCAACCCGGGCAGCACTAGCCAATTAAATCTTTCAGTTCTTGTTACTCCAAGTGATTTAAGATTTCAGATTCCCCACCAGTGAACCAGAAGGGTGCACCACCTGGGCAGCTCTGGCCTATTTAAGCCTTCAGTTTACACCGAACGACTGATTCAAGAGTTCAGCTCCTGGTACGCCAGGTGGAAGCCGACCAGCAGAGGGCAGCACTCGCAAGTCTCAGCTTTCGGCTCCTGTTATGCTCGCTGTAAGAGAACAGGTGGGCTTCACCATGCCAGGATTTGATACCATGATACACCAGGAGCACCCCACTATAAAATTTTAGCTTCTGTCACCCCAGTGGCATCACTTGACCAGTCCCCTCATACTTGACTGCTCACTCCAGTTGGCCCACCAGCTCTCCACTTCGACCAGATGCATGTGCCCGTCTGCTCCTGTTCCTCATCTCCCATGTTGTTACTCCCACTTCCCTCCATTAGTCTGACAGCTTATTGCCCCGCACGCCTTGTCACAAGCCTCGTTAAGACAGCCCGCGGCCCACAATGCACTGGGAGTGCTGGCAAGCAGAGGACCAGATGGCCGGCTCCCAGGACGTCCAAGGCCCAGGGGCTGGGCTGCTGCCGGTTTTTGATGAGTGATGCACATATGAAAGCAGAACATCTGGAGCTGCCATGTGGCGCCTCCACTTGGCCAAGCCCTTTCGCCAGCCGCGCGCCTCCCTGAGCCAGATGCATCTCTGCAACTACGAAGGCGGATGAATAATTCATGGCCACCGAGAAATGTGCAGCTCTCGGCCGGGCCCATCAGCGACTTTGATTAAAAATCTAAAAAGTCATGAATATGCAAAAGGCTGCGAGCCAGCTAGGAGGGACTGATTTGTCAAATTGTCCGCACTTCATCAAGATCGAGCAACACCTCCAGGGTGCTATAATTAAAAAACTCGCCATCGGATTGCAACATTATCTTAATTATAAGGCACTCCTGTGCTTAATTAATGCTTCACGAGGATTTAAGTAGAATGTATGTGAGCGTCGTGCAAAGTCAGATTGAGGCAGGCAGGCAGTCTGCGGAGACGGAGGTGATTCACGTCGCGAATCCACAGCCATTTGATTGTTTTAATTAAGCTTAATTAGAGGTAAAATTACAATGATATGCCTGATACCTGGTATTAAATCATTCATGCATAAATGTTTTGTTAAAATGGAAAAAAGGCACCCAGTGGCGCCTTGCCAGCAATTAGCTGTGAGCGTTCAAATGACGGATTACGACTCAAGCAGAATTCTTTGTGACAGGCCTTTGAATAAAGTTTTCCTTCCAAGCTGGCAGTGTAAGAGCTCGGCCCAAAACAGGAGCCAGGCTGGCGAAACAAGAGTAGGCCATGCTGTTATGCCACCTAGGAGCCTGATCCTGTCATATTGCAGTAGCCAAATTCAGTCATTGGACTGGAGGATGTCTGGCTCATCACCACGGAGTCTGATATATCCTGGAGCTACAGTAGACCCTGTCAGATGTTAGCATCCTGCAGCTAGAACCGGAGAATCGCATCAGTATTTCCCATGAGGCTGATCCCGTTAGATATTTGCATTTTGCATGTCTCATCTTTGGGGTCTGATCTTGTTGTATTTCTTGTCTTATCTCACAGGAGGTTGATCCTGCCAGATCTAAGCATCCTCTTCTTAATCTGATCCTGCCATGTTACAGCATCCTGTAGCTCTAACTCCATGCAAACAGAATCCATAGGACTGCAGAATGTGTTTTATATGCTAGGAGACGAATCCTGTCAGATATTACCGTTCTGCCCCTATCATCTTGGAATCTGATCCTGTTATATGTTAGAATTCTTTCCTTATAATAATAATAACAAAGACTAATAGACTGAATAACAGTTTCTACCCTGTTGCTGTCAGGGCACTGAATGCCACCTAATCCCCTCCAATGCAGCAGTGCAATAGATGACATCTTGTCCAATAGTGTTTCATGTGCAATAAGGTCTTATGTTGAATGCTTGTGTTCTACCTTATTTCTTCTTATCCTTTCGTAATTATATTTATTTATATTCTGACACCGCAGGGACTGCACCTAATTTTGTTGTATCTGTTACAATGACAATAAAGAGATTCTGATTCTGATAATAATAATAAGTTACATTTATTGAGCGCCTTTCACAAACCCAAGGTCACTTTACATACAGAGTAAAAAAAAATTACACAGATGACAAAAGTTCGTAGAAGAAAGTGCAGAAAGAGGAACAATCTCAGAGAGACTGAGGAAGACAGTTCCAGAGTCGAGGGGCTATAGCATTGAAGGAGCTGCGTCCCAGGGTGGAGAGTCTGGTGTGTGGGACAGTAAGGAGATGACTACTCGAGGACCTGAGAGAGCGACAAGGAGTGTAAGAAGCTGAGTGAGGTGGAGGGGGGCAAAGGTTATGTAGGGCTTTGAAGATGAGAAGCCATCCATCCATTATCCAACCCGCTATATCTTAACTACAGGGTCACAGGGATCTGCTGGAGCCAATCCCAGCCAACACAGGGTGCAAGGCAGGAAACAAACCCCGGGCAGGGTGCACACACACACACACACACACCAAGCACACAATTTAAGACAATTTAGAAGGTGAGAAGCAGAATCTTGAATTTAATCCTTGATGGAACCGCTAACCAGTAAAGCTGGGAGAGAACAAGGGAGATGTGAGCAGAACACTTTGTGTGGGTGAGGACTCTGGCTGCGGAGTTATGAATGTACTGTAGCTTCTGTGTAGATTTTGCAGAGTGGCCAATGAAGAGGGAATTATAGTAATCAATACGAGACATTAGGAAACTAAATGAACCAGAGTCTGAGCATCATTAAAGGACAGAAATGGACGGAGGCGGGCAATGTTACGGAGATGACAGAATGAAATTTTGGAAAGAGACCTAATGTGTAGCTCCAAGTTAAGTGATGCATCAAACAAAACACCAAGATTTCTGACAACAGCAGCAGGTTTGACAGGCGCACCATCAACAGAAACAAAGAAATTGGATGCCTTAGAAAGTTGGGATTTTGGACCTTAATCTCCTCCACCTCCTTATCTCCTGGGAGACTGATCCTGTCCAATTTAAGCATTGTGCAGCTATAAGCCTGTTAATCTGAATGTCTGTTCTGTAGGACTACAGAACGTCCGCTTTATCTTCTAGGAGTCTGATGCTGTCAGATATTAACATTATGCATCAGGCATTTTTGCAATCTGTTATATGTCAGTTTTCCTGCCATATGAGTCTGATTTTGTCAGGCATTCGCATCCTGCAGCTCTCATTCTGTCATATTGCGATATCCTGCGGCTGTAGTTCTGTCATATCATGATATCCTGCGGCTCTAATTCTCTCATATCGTGATATCCTTCAGCTCTCATTCTGTCATATTGCGATATCCTGCGGCTGTAGTTCTGTCATATCATGATATCCTGCGGCTCTCATTCTGTCATATTGCGATATCCTGCGGCTCTAATTTCAGGCAAACTGAGCCTGTAGAATCTCAGAACTACTTTTTTTTATCACCAGGAGTATTCTTTCAGACAATTTGCTATAATTTTGTAAAGTTGGTCCTGTCATTTCTCAGTATCCTGTAGCTTTAATTCTATGCAATCTGATTCCATAAAATTGGAAACCTTCTGCCTTATTTCATAGGGGTCCGATCCTCTAAGATGTTATCTGTGTCCTCCCTAGGAGTAGCAGTCTGTCTGCATTCGATTTTTTACACTTATAAAGCCATGCCATCTGATCATGTGGATGATCTCCTAATAGTCTGATCTTGTTATCCTCTGCTTTATTTTCTTGCAGGGTCTAATCCTGTATGAGTCTTGCAACTGTTTTTCCTAGGAGTTTAATCTTTTAGATCCAAGTGTCTGTCTGACTTTCAGCGTTTTCTCCTGAGATCCTGATAGTGGCACACGAGCAGAAACGAGCATAAGAAGGCCAACAGACCGGAGACCGCAGACAGGTCTGTCACTCTCGCATCGGCCTCTTCAGCCACAAGTGACACTGTCCCATCTGAGTAGAGAGCCAGAACAAATAATAATAATGAAATAATAATAATAATAATAATAATAATAATAATAATAATAATAAAGTTATCACCATGACTCACACCGTCGAAGAGGCGGTGATTTATTTATTTTTTTGGTGGAGATTCCAGGGACACACCCAGCCTTGGCCCGACCCGCACGCACTCACAAGCAGAGACAAAAAAGCAACCGATAATAAAACAGCAATTAAAGAATCTATTAAACAATAATAAATGAAAACAACGATCCCACCCCAGTTCCACTAACAGCAATGTACAATAAACACGAATTCGACAATAACAAACCACTAACAAAAATCACACACTATGAAGTCCATGAAAATGGCCACTGATGAAATGAAATGATGGTCGATATTCCAAACATCAGCACGCTGTATACAAATGTAAAGGTCAGTCCTACCGGTATTTCCTGATGAGATGATGGTGCAGGAATTGGTAACAGGGGCACTCCTTTCTTCACAAGATGACAATAAATCCTTAGACAGTCCTCATGCAGCAGGAAGACACCAGGCTGTCCATACACTCAAAAAAAAGGAGACGCTTCCGGACAAAAGAAGAACCCACAGGTATCAAAACGGAAGGCAGACAGACAGGCAACTCCAGACATGAAACGCAAAAGACTTCCTCCCTTTTCGGTAACACTAGCCCTCTTTTAAATGTCTTGCAGGCCTCCTTGTACCCATCAGCCCCTGCACCCTCAACAGATGACCAATCAGAGCCACTCCAGGGACTGCTGGGAGTTGAAGTTTCAAATGAAAGAGGATGTATCACCCATGGTCAGCCTTGACCAACCGAGGCCTACTACTACAATAAACAGTTGATCAAAAACGGTGATGTATCCAACTTCCACCACAGTCAGAACTCTTCAGCTCAGGAGTCGCCCTGGAACATCAGATATGGCAGATGCCATGTTAGGAGTTGGCGCTCTGTGTCCTCATCATGCTCAGGCCTTGCTCATGAAGGATTAAATCAATAACTAATCCTGATAGAGTCTGCTGCCTTTCGGATTTGCTTTACAGTGGCAACCATTTCTTCTGTTACTGATACTGAAAGCCAGCCAGAGCTTTTGTCAGCTTTGAGAGAAGACCTGGCATGGTGGAGTTCTGTAGCTGTGGCATGTGAAGGTGGTGGTGCTGGCTGATTAGGTGAGAGCGCAACTCTGTCTAGTTTAAAAACTTCAGCAGCGTTGTGTAAAACGCCCAACAGCCAAACTTGACTTACAAGTAGAGCTCCTTTCTGGAAAGAGACTCAAGTAAAAGTGAAGTTTGCTGATAAGAGCAATGCTCAAGTTAAAGTGTTCTTAAAGATCAAAAGTACACATAAACATGGGACCTCTCTGTTTTATATACAGTATAGTGAAACCTACAATAATTCAGACCTCCTTCTTCATGCATGTAAGCCACATCACCATCACTGAAGTGTGAGCAAAGCTTGAAGCAGCGACATGCAGATGGGCGGACCTCCTAAAGCTTATACCCCAACTGAGCGGGCTAGGCACTGAAAGGAGAGGCGTGCAGGTGTTCCCCCGATTAAAAGGGGTCAATCCATTCTTAAAAAAACCTTCATTAAGTGAATTTAAGTAACAGGAACATCTAATCCGAATTAATTTAAACAGAAAATTTTTCTAAGCATTTCCTTACCAGGCGGCACGGTGGCGCAGTGGTAGCGCTGCTGCCTCGCAGTTAGGAGACCCGGGTTCGCTTCCCGGGTCCTCCCTGCGTGGAGTTTGCATGTTCTCCCCGTGTCTGCGTGGGTTTCCTCCAGGCGCTCCGGTTTCCTCCCACACTCCAAAGACATGCAGGTTAGGTGGATTGGCGATTCTAAATTGGCCCTAGTGTGTGCTTGGTGTGTGGGTGTGTTTGTGTGTGTCCTGCGGTGGGTTGGCACCCTGCCCAGGATTGGTTCCTGCCCTGTGTTGGCTGGGATTGGCTCCGGCAGACCCCCGTGACCCTGTATTCGGATTCAGCGGGTTGGAAAATGGATGGATGGATGGATTTCCTTATCACCTTTTTTGTTTTTCAAGTAGCGCCAAATTACACAAAATTGTCGAAATTAGTTTAATAATAATATTAGTCACTAAAGCAAACCCCAATAAAGCATTGCCATTCAGTAAATACTGTTTCATAAAGAGCTTTACTTGGACTTTATCACTTCTAGTTTCACATTTGAAGGAAAGGCCTTTCAGTTTTTCTTGGACTTTTCCAGTTAGTTCACAGTCTGTTTTGGAGATGTGAAGCTCAGGACAGGGGAGGACTTGTGGGCATCAGACATCACACGGTGAGTGAAGCTCAGCAGGAGACCACCTCACTGCAGGCTGCTGATCAGCCCAGGTCAGTCTGCACGCTGTGGTGAGGACAACGTCTGAACTCAGCAGCATCAACTGTGGAAATAACTGAGACTGGGACTGCGTGTCATCAATGTCCAGCCCCACCTCAAATATCAATCTCCACTCCAAACATCCAGCCCCGCCCTGTTTCGATGCTGCAGAGAGCAGAGACATACACAAATCCTGCAGTGACTGCAGACCATGAGCACAGTGCCTGAACACAGCATCAGCTCTGAGAATGAGTGAGACTGGGACTGCGTGTCATCAATGTCCAGCTCCTTTCCAAAAATCAATCTCCACTCCAAACATCCAGCCCCGCCCTGTTTCGATGCTGCCGAGAGCAGAGACATACACAAACAAATCACGCATTGACTGCAGACCGTGAGCAGAGTGCCTAAACACAGCATCAGCTCTGAGAATGACTGAGACTGGGACTGGGCGTCATCAATGTCCAGCCACACCCCAATCATCCATGCCCACTGCCTTCAGCAGGCTGCATAGATAACTGAGTGTTAGTGCCAGCAGTGCACATTTGAAAATTATTCCTAGATTCTTTGTACACACAAATTTTCTTAAAGTGGAGGAAGCCTATAATGTAGATAATTGACTGAGTAAAGCACAAATTTGCATAGCCCTTTTATTTTCTGGTTGACTATTGTAGTAATGGATACGTACAGCAGAATATATCAAAGTGAAAGAAACCACTAGCTATTGAAGATGCAGTGAAATTAGATAAAAATGTTCTACTCAAGTCAAGCAGAAATATTCTCGAAGCAGTGTTTGTACCTCATTATTATGCAACGTGAAACCACAATACTTGATTTTGTGTTTTTCATCATCCATGTTGAGTCGGTTGTTAATAGGCTTATAGGATCATTGCTGCCACGTGTGTGTGCAGAGTACAGTGAAATTCAACATGCAACACTCGCCCACGCCATGATTTGTGTTTATAATCAATTATGTTACCTAGGAACTCCTGGCTGTATTCTTTACCGTAAAATCTCTTTGCCTACAGTATAATAAAAAATAAATAAGTAAACAAAAGCCGATCAAAAACTGTTAAACAAGAAACAGGAACTGTAACCCTATGGTGTACATGCCCTAAACATGTTGTCACACACGCGCAAGTAGGGGACAGCCAACGGGTCCGACACAGCGTGAATACAATAACCAGGGGGATTTGACGTTTAGCGCTATTGCCTCTCTCTCTTGTTCTCCAGAAAAAACAAAGATTAGAAGACGTACCTTTCGGAACTCCATTAAAAATCCAACCACAGCACAGTCCTCTTCCGGGTATCGAAGATACAACATCACCCCTTGATCTCACTTCCGGCGCCCACCAGATGACATCACTTCCTCCCTCATCCCACCTTATTCCCTCTGGTTCAGCCATTATATGTTAATCATCTCTGTCATTTCCTGTCTGTCCCTTATAAAAGTCATCTCTAACACTTCAAATGTTGTCTCATGGAAGTCTTTGTTACTGCTACAAGACAAACTCCTTACGACCTTCAGTACACGGGACTGGGTCCCAAACCTTTATGTGTTTCTCTGAGTTTTCTGTCTTCACAATGTATTTACTGTGTAAACCTGTGGTGTACATTGTAACTGAAAAAGAGGACAATAATAAAGAGTTGGGGCGCCAAGGCGGGCACCGCATGTAATTGGTTGCAGCAAAATTCAAAAAACACCCAGTTATTGTGAAATCGTCTCCGAAGACACAAATTCAAAACAGTATTGTCCTAAGATGGCCGAGCTTCTGGTTTTGGGCCTCTCTGACAGGAAGAGGAGGGTCCAGGTGGACAGACAGCGGAAATGACATATGAGTTATCCTAGCCATCAATCAAGCAGTCTGCAGAGGGAGGAAGAAAGAAAGGCATTAGGACACAGCGCCAGCCTCTGGAGTGGCGGTAGAATTGCAGTCTCTAGAGCCCTTCAGCTGTGCCCTATGTGCACATTCGTGACCACATGCACTGTAATTCTGTGGTGTAAATACCCTAAACATGAACTGTAATTCTATAGTGTATGTGCCCTAAATATGTACTACTGCAGGCCTATGGTGTACATGCCCTAAACCATCAGCCACAAATGCTAAAAGCCTGTAAATGAGATATTGTAGTCCATGGGGCATCTTCTTGTGCTTCACTCCCACTTTTGATTTCTGGGGCTGTGGCTTTATCCTGAGCCCAGTGACTCCTAGGACATCTGCTGTCCATTCTAGTTCATCAGAGGGCCCCCAGAACTTAGTAAGGAGTCTGGCGCCCTCTGGCCAGAAACGGCAAGTATGGAGTCTGTTCCTCAGAGCCGCATTTACAACTTGCCAAGTCTCTTGAGGTGTTTATTGAGGTAGCAGTGCCCACTCCGGAGGTGGAAAATGGTGATCTGACTCCTCCCGCTGTTTTTATTAAGGTGGACATATCCAACATTGAAGTCACAAGTCACACCACGCTCTGTGGTGGCTCTGAGGCTGGGGATCTGCACCATAAATCCAGTAAACGCCAGAAGTGACTCTCCTCCGTTGGGCCCTTGAGTAAGGCCCTTAACCTGCAATTGCTCCATCCTGGGTATGACGTTAATCCGCATCCAACTCAGCAAGCAGGTCCTCCGATTTACAGAGTAGGACTGGAACTCCAGCTTCTGTAAATAAAAAAAAAAACCTCACACTGTTCCAGTGTGGAGCTGAGGTGTCCCCCATTGCACGGCTGCACTCAGGTCCCAATCCGGGTGGTTCATCGTGTGGTGGGTGCAGCGACACGCTGTAATCAGTGCCTGCTCCCAACCTAGCTGACTGATTCTGGGTATTTTGTGGAATTTGCTTACTGATACTTTACTGGACACCCTGATTTTTTCACACAGCCATCCAAGGGTAGGCAATGTTGACCTCAGACATTCCTTAAATAGCCTGGTGAGCTGAATTGTGTCGCGTTGCACTCGGGTCCCAGTCCGGATGATTTGTCATGTGGTGAGTGTGGCACCATGCTATCAACCTCTTCAGAGGAGTCTTTGCTTCATCATATGAGGTTGTACTCTAGTTTTAGCCATTTGGTCCTCTTCTTCTTTGCCAGCATTATCAGCGTGGTCTCCACTCAAGTAGAACTTTGTTGTTCTCAGGGAGCTGAGGCTGTTGTGGCGTTGCATGGTGGGCAGGTCAGCGGGGCTGCACATAAGGGACCGAAGGGCTGACAGGGCGTCATTGAGGATGGCAGTGTCCTGTTGGCTTCAGCTTTCAGGGCCAGTAGTTCCACCCTGTAGCTGGAGTTTAGGCCACCAGCAGGGAGGCAGATTGAAGTAATGGTTAATGGTTCAGTTTGAATGGCAGATGTAGAGGCCACTGCCTCCACCTGTGAAAATGTTCACATGTGGTTCATTTCTAGCGTGAGTGCCTTCATTTTGCCCCCTAATCAAATCAGAAGATCCTTTTCAGTTGTTTTTGACGATGCTTTGTAACTAATATAGCAGCTGGTGGTGGGCACCCCATCCTTACACTTGCACCCCTGTCGCACAGCAGGCCGGTCTCCTCACTCCTCTAAACTGAAGTTACTTTGTGTGTGTGCAGCCTGAAGAAGCAGCCGGCAGCGACCCCCCCAGTGAAGGTAAAGCTAACGACAGCCTGGCTGACTTCACACACGCACAGGATTATTTCCATGCTGTGACATTTTAAACAGAGCTGCTTTATAATAAATAAAACAAAGCCGAATCCTGAGAAGGTCACGCCGACAAGACAAGCATGGAGGGTGTCTGGCTAGTCCTGCAGCGGGCACACCAGCGGCTTGAAGGAAGAGCCTCGCCAGGCTTCAATCTGCAAACATTTCCAATGGCTGCCTGCGGTTTAAATTGGCTCTTTAAAGTGGAAGGATCGAAGTAACTAAATTATAGATGTATCTCTGAATGGTAAATTCATGTTCATTGATTTTCCTGCCGTGCTCTTTGCGTCGTCTCGGCCCAGAAAGTAATCCTTTTCCAATATCTCTTCAGCTTCAGACCATTTCAGATCAAACCGCGTTACAATCAAAATGCACTAAATTGTTTCTCTTATGAATAGGCAACTACACAAGTTATTTTAGAGCACAGGGGTCGAAGGGTCAGGCTTGCGAGGCAGATAATATCCACGCAAAGGAAAATAAAAATTGATCGTTCATTTACATCTTATCTGGGGAATGCATTTCTGTTTGTAGCCAGAAACTGGTCGATGCGACCAAATAGGTTTTTAAACTTGATGAAGAGGTTAGAGGAAAAGGGGGACGGGGAGGGCTGCCCGTGTACTTTGAAGGCAGATCAGGTGCTGCTGGTGTTGGGGGGGGGCTGCTGGTCACAGCATTCAGTCAGCTGGAATGAAGTCTAAGAGACAAGGCCACCAGAAACTAGCATCACCTTCAAAAAAGGCCAGAAGGTATCAGCCTGGCCAGTCCCACCTCTCCCCGAGCCCACAGGAAGAGAGACAGGCCATGTTGTTTCAAGCCTCTTCACTCTTTGAGATGCTTCTTCAGCATCAGCACCCCCTGCTACCCACAGCCATTATTGTAAGAATGGCCCCCCTCCAAGCCTGCTTACTTTTCTAAGCAATCAATTTCTCTCCTACTGCCAGGTGAAGAAAAAATGTGCAGCATCCCCCCCCCATCATATCAGCAGGACAACCCTATCTGACCATAAGCAGGGTCCAAAAAAACCTTGCTGCCAGGGTGGGCATGAGAGCCATAGTCTGTCTCCACAGAGCTCTCCAGCATGACAGCTCCCAGTGCTAATGTGCGATGACAAGACCCTGCTGTCACGCCACTGAGCCTGCCAACCGCAAGCTCTCCCCAGGCGAGAAGCACAGAAAAATGGCACGAGGTGGGCCTCTTGACATCCTTGCCTTCGGCAGCTCTAGCCCAAGTTCCCAGGCTGTCACAGTCATCTCATCTGTGCCAAGCCGACAAAGTGCGCCAAGGTCTCCTGTCACCACAGCTGTCTGTCAAGGAGAAGAGGGTCAGAGCACTTGAGGTTCTTGTCCTGTGGGCTGCTGCTCACATGCAAAGTGCTGACATGAAAGAAGCTCAATAACACATTGGTCTGTAGGTCCACACCGCCTCTCTCTCGTATTCAGCAGCGCCCCCTATAGCAGATCTCCAACCCACAAGGGTGTCCCTTAGAACAGCTACGTGTCCCTGAACATCTCTCCACTGGCCATGGGCGCCCACACTGAATGACACACCTGCACCCTGAACACCCTGGCATCCAAAAGCCATTACCCAGCCCTTAACAGTGCCACCCAAGGACAGCCCTCTAGTGCTCTCCAGCTCAGATTGCCCTGAATATTGTCCCAGAGAGCTGTTCTCCAGTCACTGAACAGTGCACCTTCTCTTTCTGAGCAGGACCTCTCAAAAACAACACACCAGAGTTGAGTGCTGCTCCAGAGGGGCCCTCCTGCCCTAAATTGTGGCTCCAAAGACCAGCCCTCCGGCCCTCACTAAGATATCTCACCATTCCTGAACAGTGCCCACTAGAGTAGGTCTCCAGCCTTCAACAGAACCCCCGTAGGAAGCTTTACTGTCCTAAACAATACACCCAAAGTTTAGCCACCCAGCACTCCCCATAATACCTCACCACTCCTGAACAACACCTTCTAGAGTAGTAATTCAACCTGATATTGGCTCCAAAGAGCAGATCTCCAGAGCTCCCTTAGACAGATCACCATTCCTGAGTAGTGTACTCAAGCGCCCCCTAGAGATGCTTATCCATTCTGAACAGTGCACCATTGAGCAGCTCTCCACTGGCCCTGCATCCAAGAACACTGGCCATGGATCAAATAACCTGAGCAGCACCTTGTACAGCAGCCCCACCACACTGAATGACACTCCGGGGAGCAGCTCTCCAGCCTTGAATGCTGTGCTTGAATAGCCCACCATCCCTAACACAGAACCCAAGTGCAGTCCTCCAGCACTCCACATTTCTGAACAGCACCTTCTAGAGCAGACTGCCAGGCTTGAATAGCACCCACTAGAGTCATTTTTTTTTGTCCTGAATAGTGCCACCCAAAATCAGCCCTCTAGCACTCCTCAGAACAGGTTCTCCACTACTTAACAGCACTTTCTAGAGCAGATTAATAGTGTCCCCTGTGCAGCACCCCTTAAAAGACCTGATTGCTTCTCCAGAATAGCTCTCCAGCCACCCCAGCATTGCATACAAGAGCGGTCACCCAGCCCTGAAGAGCAGCTCCAAAGAGCAGTTCTCCAGAGCTCCCTGAGATAGATCACCATCCCTGAACACCACCCTCAAGAGCAGACCTCCAAGACTGAACTGTGTCCCCCAGAGAAGCCCTTCTGTCCAAAACAGCACACCCAAGGACAGTTATCCACCCTAGAACAGCCCACCAGTGCTCCCCACAACATCTGTTCTCTTCTGAACATCTCAAGTAGATTGCCAGACATGGACGGCGCCCATAGAGAAGTTCTGTCCTGAACTGTATGCACTACAGCAACTCTCCAGCCCTCAATTGCACCCCAGTGCAGTCCTACAGTCCCTGAATTGTGTCCCCCCTAGAAAGCACAACCCCCCAGAACTTATCCTTTCCTGAACAGTGTCTTTAAAACAGCTCCCCAGCCTGAATAACCCTTCAACCGTGAATCATGGCTCCAAAAAAACAGCCCCCCAGTGCTCCTTAAGACAGCACCCTCTCCATGCCCCTCATTTAACAGCACCTCTGGACAGCCCGTCATTATTGGCTCTCCACCACTTGTATGGAGCACTCCTCTGTGTAGTAGAGAACCAAGTGGTGGGACGTCTTGAGTGCTTGTCCCGGTGGATGTGAGGAGTTTCTTCACTGATTTGTTTTTTTGCTGGTGTATTTGTAGAGATGCTGGTGGCGAGTGGGTGGGGGGTGTTGGGGTCAGACACCCACTAAACCTGCCATTGATTTCTGTGGGCAGGCGGAGATGGCCCTGAAGCTGTAAGAGCTTTCTGTAAGGTGCTATATAAATATTGATTATGGGATCCTGGCAGGGAGCTGATTTCTTAAGGAAACAATCCATTAAAGAGCTATTAAGCTTGTGTGCGTGAGGCTCACTTATGCAAATCAGCACTCTTGCCGGCGAGCTAACTGTGCCTTTGATGTGCCTCCATTGCGGGCCGTCAGCGGTGTTTTCCACAGCCCCTTAGGGAACAAAGGCTGCTGCTGAACTCCTGCTCACTTGTCTCTGTTGGCATCTTGGTGGGGGTTTGGGTTGTGAATCTGGACTAGGAAATGACAAAAAAACCTGACAAGCATCCTCACGGGGTACTCGCCTGCTATTCTCCAACCACTCCGGGGGGCAGGGGGTCGACAGAGTCAAACTGAAAAGACAGCAAAGATGAGCAGCAGTGAAAATGGCAGTGTTTACAGTGCGACTGAGGCACAGATTGAAATTAGATGTCAGAGCTGTAGGAGGGCAACTGACCAGAGGAACCAGACATGGTCCGATGTGGGGAATCCCACCCAATGCTTCGATGAGTATATAGGCTGGCAGAAGAACAGGCAGAAGATGAAAGAGACAAGAGGATTCAGTGCTGCAGATCAGTGTGGAGTGAGGAGGAGAAGGATGGAGGTGTGCATGAACCTTCAGCAGTAGGTTACAAGTCAGATTATGAGAATAAGATACACATAAAGGAGGGGTTGTGGCTGCTGGACCACAACCCCAAAGCCACCTGCCATTTTGTCACTACGAGTTCTAAAGGTATAAGAATAATGAACTTCTCAGGTGGTACCTTTGGCGTAGTGTTGATGAAGGGCCAAAAGATGTTTTATACAGTGCCTTTCCATGGTGAACACCATCTCAAACCAAAGAATGGAAGCCAAATTATTTGGAACACAGAGGAGGTCAGAGGCCAGGAGAGAACTGACAGCCTTGTGCCTTACAATTCAGTGCCTTACACACCAGAGACAAACACGTCCTCAGTTAACCTTGGAGAAATTCTGAAAATAACCTTCAGTAATGAATGATGTTTACAAGAAAACTACACGCCATGAGGCAGAGAGGTCAGCGGACACCAAAAACACACGTACCTCGGCCCTGCGGCTGGATGCTCCTGTCCATGATAATCTACAGGAGGTGAAGCTGAAGATCACTCAGCTGAGTGCCACCAGTAGATCATTCAGTGGACTTTTCTGACCCCCTGTTGGAAGTCAATATTAAGCTGTCCACCTTAAGGCACAATGAGTGGACTCCTCCAGCTCCGTGACCTCTTACCATAATGACAAGTCAATGTGACCTGCGAACAAGGAGCAGCGCTGGACCTGAGAAACCATGGAATGTCTAGACCACAGCTCCCCAACTCCGGTCCTGGAGGACCACAGTGGCTGCAGGCTTTCATTCTAACCCTTTTCTTAATTAGTGACCTGTATTTGCTGCTAATTTGAACTCATTTTAATTGACTTGTTTTTAAGGATTTGTTCTCCTGAATTTCTTCATCGTTCCTCTGAATTGCTTCATTTATTTCCTTAAATGGCACCCAAACAGAAATGAAATGTGAAGTGAGGGAGCCAACAGAAGACCAGCTAAGTCAGAGCCTCAAACTCCAATTTCTCTCCAACCTGTGGCTTCATTAGGTGCCGAGTCTTGTCGTTAATTAAACCCGTTCTTTAATTCCATGTCTTCTTGTTGCTCTCATTGTGCAATAGCAGACATTTCCCAAATTGTTGATTTTCTCTTTTCTAAGCACGTTGTTAAAATGTTCTGCAGACCTGAGCAGATCAGCATTTCGGAGACCTTCATCTTTCTTTAGTTTCAGATATTATATGATGGACACTGTTTACTGGTCATGTTTTGACTCATTTTGTATCTCATTATTGTTTGGCTGCTAATTAAGGAAAAAGAAACAATGAAGGGGTCTGAGTCGTCAAGAGCAAGTCAGATAAAATGAATTCAAAAGAAGCTGATTAGCAACAAAAACAGGTCACTAATTAAGAAAAGGGTTAGAATGAAAACCTGTAGCCACTGCGGCCCTCCAAGACCAGAGTTGGGGACCCCTGGTCTAGACACACAAGATTCAGTTCAGGATGGCATGCTATCCATCTCTGCCAAATTTCTAGATATTAAAAAATAAACATTCACGTGGTAGTCAGTGCTTCTGAAACTTCTGGCAGTCAGGACTTTGAGAGAATGACAACGCTGATTTTCTGTGTTTACGTATAGCACTTTGGTCACTAAGAGTTCTTTTGATCTTTTTGCTTTTGACCTCAGTCCGTTATGACCCTGACTTATCTGTCATGCTTTGTGCCTTGCACCTTTTTCTTTCATTTCTGTCATTTTTTTATGGTGTCAGATCAGGGACACAATTTTACCACAAATGTGGCCACGTCATTTAGATCCACAATTGGTAGAAGTCACATGGGGACACTTCCCTGTGAATGTGATGTGATTCCTGCTACTCAAAAAGTCACAGAAGGGGCGCGGGCCTCTAAAAACCAAAAGCCAAACCTGACCCACTGTATTGTCTTGGTAGAGTATTATATTGCTCTATTTTCCCCTCTTGTGTTATTAATATGTAGCCTTTGTCAGAATGCCTCAAATCTCACAGACTTACCACTGTTTATAAAGTATTGTACCATATAACTTCTCCTCATCTTCTCTTCTACATTTATAACCTCAGGCAATTAGGTGTAGTAAAAGACAAGCAGGAGTTAAGTTACAATTTAAACAATGTATTATTGATAATACTGTGGTGGGCTGGCGACCTGCCCGGGATTTGTTTCCTGCCTTGCACCCTGTGTTGGCTTGGATTGGCTCCAGCAGACCCCTGTGACCCTGTAGTTAGGATATAGCGGGTTGAATAATGGATGGATGGATGTATTATTGATAATATTCATAAAGAATAACAATAAGCAAAGTACATTTGAATATTGTCAACCATACAACCTGATAAATGGTGATGTGTAATTTCATGCATCACACAGACTTGTTAGTTACTTAAAATGTCTTTAGTGAAGTCCCCATTTGTGGTCAGCTTTCTTCAGAACAGGCTCCATGCCTGTCTCAATATGGCTGCCGAGCTGTGCTCTTCATTGTGTTGTCCTTTTCAGTTCATGGTGTGAGATGGTCTTTCATCAGTTGGTCAGAGAGAGAGTGCGAGGTAAAGCAAGCAAATTTATAGATTTTCTGTCCAACCCCTACAGCCAATAGGGTGTCGTGGTACTTAAAGGCTTCTGATACAAGATAGTTTCAAACAGCCATACTTCAGAACAATGGGGCATAGAATACCTTCACACCTGCCCTCCAAAACCACGTGTTAAGGTGAAGCTTGCCAGCTAGGCAGTTTGGCTTTCCTGTGGGGGTTAACTGAAAGAGTCCTGCAGAGAATCACTTGCCAAACTTGTTTTGGGCACTTCCACCAACCCTATTGTAAAATTACTGAATCGTAACCACCAAACCATTGCTGTTCTTATCAATGATAGACATTAGTGTTATAAGTTACAAATAAAGACATACAAAATATTTATCAACTTATATGCAAAATTTCACACAACAACACCCCCCACTACTGGCCTTCATCCTTGTAACACAGACAGCCTAGCCCCAAACTCAAAGCACAGGCTTGTGGCCTGCACAGGTCCAAAATGGAGTTAGGGTAGTTACAGTTCAAAATGTTCCAAAATACAATCTAGAGTGGAGAGGGAAATAAAATAAATAAAAAACTCTGATCAAAAGGATAAACAAAATCTAAGGGGTTTATTTAAAGATTTAAAACATAACATGGCAAAGAAAGAGCAAAAGTAGCAAAAATGGGTTCGCCTAAAAGATAATCTAATAAGCTGCACATTTGAGCTAGAGCCAGGGGTCCAAACCAGGAAATCCAAAGATAAAGTAATAAATAAATAAATAAATAACAGAAAAACGCAATGCTGAACGGTCATCATCAGGTGGCCTCGCCTTCTTGGGTTCCATTTAAAGAAGGCAGGGCAGATAACAATAAACAATACAAATATTCTTAATATAGTAAAAACAGAAGACCAAAGAAAATCATAACATTACAAAGAGACAAAATGAAAACAAAAAACTTTGGGGTCACCATAAAACGCAGAATTCACAACACAATATACAAAGTCACATTTGAAACACAACAAAAAGATTAAATTCACAACAGCCCTGGACACAAACTCTAACTTCATGATATTCAGTGAAAAGTCTACAAGTCAATTACATTTCCAAATAGTCTTGTCACAGGTAGGTGGAAGTCAGTTTGAAGGGGTTTGGTCCAAAATGGAAGTGCCTTCATGAATAGGTTGATGTTGGGGGGATTCTTCTTGTTTATTTTCAGTTAAAACAGGACAATCAGTTCACTGTACAAATGGAGTGAGTGGTAGAGTTTCTATCTAAAATGCAGAAGTCTTTTCACTCCTCAGATGGTAGAAGTTTACTGAAAGTGTCACTTACCTCCACCAATGAGCCATTTAGGAAAGTGGAGCCTAACTTGATTATATTTAGTCAAAAGTGGGAGTGTCACTTTTCTCCACCAATAAGCCATATAAGGGGTGGGGGCTTATCTTGATGACATTCAGTCTATAGCAGGCCAGTCACTTTGCTTCAGCAATAATCTATTTAAAGGGGGTGGGGCTATTGTTGAATAGCTTAATTTAAAAGTGGGTGTGTCATATTTCTCCACCAATAAACCATGTAAGGAGGTGGGGCTTATCTTGATGACAATAAGTGAATAGTGTGCATGTCCATTTACTCCAACACCTTCTTCCACATGTACTCTGTCTGAATGGCACATGCTTTTTATTGCAGAGGCTCCTAAATGCATTTCTTGGCCCAGTTTCTGGTGCCATTTTGTCTTCTGTTTTGTAGTTTGGTACTCCTCTGGGCATGTTGTAAAAGGATTTTTTATTATAATAGTGAGGCTATTAATTAGGCACACGTTGCTATCAAGTATGCAAAATAGCATAATAATACAATAAAAAAGTCTGCAGCCTCCTGAGCAGTGGGTGACACCTGCTGGACGGGCACTTTCAGCCCTGCTTGCCTGTATTTATATCATCCACTGTCTGGTAGGTGGATTGGCATGGCTGGTTGGGTTCACGTTGGCTTGCCCCCAAGGGTGACCAAGCCGCAGAAGCACTTCATCTTCTGCCTCACACATCATAGGTGTTGGCAAGCATCGCCTGAAATGTGCCAAACAGAGTGGAGCTTTTCACTTTTAACTTTCTTTGAAATAATAATAAGGCTTGGAGTCTCAAATTGAAGGGAAGGAGGCTGAATGCGGCCGCAGATGTAGGCTACTCTTGAGCTCAGGAGTCGGGCTTTTTCTTTTTCAGCGTTAAGTGCCAGGAGCTGACACATCTCTTAAAAGGCAAGACAGAGAGTGAGAGAGGCAAAAATAAAGAGGACATCAAAGCCTGCCGCACGCTTAGATCTCCCGCTCGCTTTCCTTTTTAAAAGGCTTTCCCAAAAAACTCCAAACGCAAAATAGCTACCTTCTACAAAGAGAGCCTTGTTCAAAAATTCTGGCCTTCTATAAAAAAGAAAAAAAGAAAAAGATTTTGCATTCATTCGTTTATTTTTGATGTCCTTGTGAGTAACGGTCTTCAGCAGTCTCAATCATTTCTAACACATGTGGCCCAGCGGCTCCAATAGCAGAACTGCTAGCCCAGGTCACTTTGGATGAGGCGGGGCCCAGTGGGGCCATTAAGGGTTTAGGGGTCGCCATCGTGTTCTCATCCTGCGGGCGATGTCAGAAGTGCCAGATACAAATCTGTGGGGCAATTGGTTCAAACTCATCAACCTTTGGAATGTGGCAGGCTACTCTGGTCACAAAATACAAAACAAAAAGCAAAATGGTGCCAGAAACTGTGCTGAGAAATGAAGTCAGGAGCTTCCTGCGGTAAAGAGCATGGAGCACTCCAACAGGGTTAGGGTAGACGCCAAGGGTCAAGCTTATAAAAATGAGCAAGGCACTGTAGTTCAGTTTTCCCATTGCAGTATTAACAGTGCCCCTCGGCCCTAGACAGCTGCAATGGCACCAGAGTGCTTCCTGTGTTTGTGTCTGGCACTGGACTTCATGCTGGACTGAGGCTGCCAAGTGAAGACAATCTGGTAAGTCTGAGCTCTCTTCTGGAAAGGCAGTTGCCCACCTTCTCTTTATCATGCTTGTTCTTAACTCTCAGGGTTCAGGGTGGTTACTAATCCTGGGCGACATGGGCTCGGCTCCTGGAGCTCTCGCTGTGGAGTGTGCAGCTTGTCCTTGGGCCCATGTGTCTGCCCAAAGACTTGTGGTTGGAGTAACTGGCACATTGTGAGTGAATATGCCCTCTAGTGGACTGGCATCCTGTTCGGCATTGGTTGGTGCCTTCCTTATACTGGAATGGTCCAAGAAATGCATGGATCGATGGAAACACAAAAGTAGAAATAGCAAGCTGTATGGGGGACTTTGGAGCCTAATGAAGAGACAAACAACAGCAAAAAGGAAACTGAGCCCAGAAAACAGTGAACGTCCCTGTGGGTGGGACGCAATTTGAACACTTGTGTTTCCTACATTTGCACACTAATTCACTTATTCATTTCCAAACCAGGTCGGATCAGGCATAATGCAAAATTAACCTTATATTGAGTGCCCCTCCATCCGCTGGGCACATTCACAATGGCCACTGGTGGGGTGTGGGAGCAAACACCAAAGCATATGGGGAGAACCTGCAAACTGAGCGCAGTCTTCTGGAGCTGTGAAGAGGCAGCACCAACCGCTGCGCCACCATGCTACCCTGCATTTGGATTCAAATGCCTTTTGTTGGACCAATGTCAGCTGATTCACAGCTACCCATGATAGCTTAAGGGTGAATCACGTACTCGAGACCCCAATGGAAGGGGATGTGCATTTAGGACTGAATCCAGGAAACAGTACTTCACACAAAAAGTTGTGGGTCTCTGGAACAAACTATCCAGACATGGAGCTGAAGCAGAAACCTTGATAACCTTTAAGAAGAATCTGGATGAGATATTGGGACAGCCCAACAGATGAGCTTGGTGAATGGTCTCATCTTGTTTGTCAGATTGGTTATGTTCCTATGACATAGTTCACATGCCAGCCTGGAGTCTCCACATTTCCTTGCTTTTCTATTTTGATTTTTCTCCTAACTCCTAAAGCCATGTGTGCTAAGCTAATTGTCAATTCTAGAACTGTGTGAGTGTCTGTGGCAGTGTCAATGCCAGCGTAGCCCCCTTAGATAGACTGGTGCTTTATCCAGGCCTGGCTCACCATGAACTTATATTAAAGAAAGCAGATTCAGTAAATAAATGAATGGCCAGCACCACTACAAGGCTGCATGAAGTATTTCAAAATGGCACCTAATGGGATTCTCAAGATGAGCTCAGAAGCAGTCAGTCTCTGACAAGCCATTCATTTGCCTCACCATCTCTGACCCCCGGGGCCGAGATGAAAAGCCCCACTCTAAAATATGCAGCAGCTTCACATGCCCCTCACGTGCCACCTAACATCCGTGGCATGATAAAAGCCGTCCCCTGATGTCCGCTTGCCTAACTTACACAGCGTGTGTTTATGCGAAGATAGAGCAGATGAATGGCAGACTGGCATCGAGCGCAGCACAAACGCCCTCTCAGGCTGAGAGAAAAGGCCTCTCAGATGCAGATCAGTGCCGATGACCTTCTGACCCTCTCGACAAATGGAGCTCCTTGGGGTTCCTCAGGTGGTCGCCCACTCCAGATAATGAACACACTGCTGTCGAAGAGCACTTCAGATGGATTACATGGGAAGATGTTAATTATTTCAGCTCCAATTATTATAATAATTCCCATAGTTTTCAATGTTGGAGTAAATCTGTAATTTAGAGGAGTGTGTGGAGCAAAAGCCAGCAAGGGCTGTCAATCAGAGGCATGCTGCCAGCCAGTTGGCCAACTCAGGGGCCAAACAAAAATGAGGCGGCACACAAAGGAGCAGGAAACAGGGTTGGTGGCCTCATAGGCTTAAATAAGGCCCTCACCGAGAGCTGGCAGCGGTGTGCCAGGCTAAGTCACTCCCTGCTCTCACGCCTTTACCTTTATTCATTTATCTCACCACTGCAGCCACAGATCAGTGAGCTCACTGAGAACCACACAGCAAGTCGCTGGTCAGGGCCGAACTGCTGGCATTTTGTTCAATCGGTCCGGGCGTATTGACTGGAGTCACCCACTTGCCCGACTACTCAGACACTGAGCTGATGGTTCTTATCTGCCAGCTGGGTGGTCTACTTGACTTTCTAATTAATTTGAAGGAAGGGCTCCTTTTGAATGCTTACAAAGCCGTCCAATCAGTTGTTGAGAATCCGGTCTCCTGCAAAGCACCGCCCATCAATAATGAAGGAGTGAAAAATATGGCTGAAGTTAAAAGAAGGTGGGTTTAATTGAACTTATAATAGATTAGCATAGCCATGAGTAACTGCACTGAGTGGTCTTTGAGATGACCTCCTGTCTCCGTTGGGGAATTCCACCCTACCTGAGTTAAAGAGCTGAAGGACATTTATTAATCTTGGAGAACAAGAGACAGAGAACATGGACAGAGAGGACGAGGAGAAGTCTAGAGAGAAGAAACAGAAGGGTCTGGACGTAGAGGAGATGATGGATGCATTATTGTGGGCATAGATGAGCCTTGACATTTGGGAGTTTTATATTGAAATGCATATTCTGTACTGCTAGAGATAAAAAAGGAAGACCATAGGGGCAAAATAGGAATAAAAACCCAGGAGACAAGAGATTGGAGCAAAGCCTTCAACATGCCTGCTAGGACCTGCTTGGCTCTCAGTACTTAAAAAGAGGTGAAGAACTTCAGAATGGAGGCCTCTAGGCTCTTCTGATGTCTAAAAATCTAAGAGAGGTTTAAAAAATTAAAGTGTCAGAATGGGAAGGGGGTACCATAAAACCCTTGGTCCGCAATGAGAAAAATGGAGTTCCTTAAACATTCCAAAATGAATTTAATAAATATTCAAAAATAAGCAAAAACAAAAAAAAGGAATCAAAAAGGATATGCAGAAAAGGTAAACCAAAGCAAAAACAAAACTGTACTGACGCAAGACAAGAAAGCTGAAAACGGGATCAGGAGGAAAGAAGGTCAAAGACAGGCAGATGTCGATACCAAAAGGACAGCTGACCAATCATCAAAAAAAGAAGAAAAAATCAGAATGCTGACCCAAAAATCAAAGTCTAAAGAGTCAAAAAATATTTTATTTGAAAACCAGTAAGTCAGTCAGGAAAACCAGCCGTGAAATCAAATGGAGAATCCTAATACAGGATGCTCCTTTGAGACGACTTTTATACCGGAGCTCTGGATGATGTCACACGTCACACACCCCCAGGATCTCCATGGCAACAACCAGTGCTTACTCAATCAAAAGGCAGAACCCAATAAACAAACAAAATGGTATCACAATAAGACGCTACAAAACTTCAACTTTACAATTATAAAGTTGACTAAATCAATGAGAAATTCATAATCCTCAGGGTTCAAACCCCCAGAATTAATGTAAAGCATGTAACCAGCAACCAAAGAGAAGGCAGGGAAATGAAAAGAAATAGCTCATTATAACAAAAACCAGTACACAATCTGCAACATCTGAATCCTAAATAAGTCCAAAACTAAAATAAAACAAATAAACAAATAAAATAAAAAATACAAAATCCACAAGTTAAAGGTTAATTCTGTAGCAGTCATCTGAAGTCTGCTGGCCTCTTAAATGGTGGAAGCCCACCCAGAAACAATTTCAGCACCTGGGGTCAAATCAAAAAGCACATCACTAAAGGAGCAAATAATTACATAAAACAGTAACTTAAGCAAAATATTCAGTAAGACAATAAATAAAAAAAAACAAACAAAAACATAATCAAAAATAATAATTACAAAAAAACTACCAAACAGTTAAAAGAAAAGAGCTCAAAACCCAGAGAAAAGTAACCAAGTGTTTACTGGCTTGAGTTTATTTTCTTTTTTATTGTTATTATAGTTTTTTTTATTAATTATTATTTTTCATTATTTTTATGCCATTTTTGTGAATATTGTTATCTTCATTTGTTATTTATGTATTGTGCATTTAAGCTATCTGATTGTGTCTCTTGTGTTTTGTGGGTGGAGCCCCCAGGAGGCGGGGCCACCATGACCTTGCTACTGAGGGACCGCCCTCAGCCTATATAATGGAGCTCACAAGGTGGTCCCAGTCGTCTGTCATTGACATGGTGGAGTGAAGTTCATAGCTGGGCTTTTTGTGGATTCTGTTTTTGGACTCTGGGCATTGGATAGCCGCTTTAGATTTGTTTATACTGTATTGACTTTTTAGCCAAACACTTTTGCCCTTTTTTGCTTTTTTCCATTGTGGAAGATCAGCCTGACTACAGACAGACAACCAGGACACACAGACGTCCAAACACACGCTTTTATTTTATTTCTTCACTACACAGTCCTTTGCACTTCACACAGTGCACAACCCACCTGCACTGTTGCTCACAGTCATTTCTTTCCTTCTTCTCTGCCACCCTCACTCCTCCACTGGCAAGCTCCATCCTCTGCCTCCGGCCCCTTTTATGTTGCACCCGGATTTGCTCCTGGGGCACCCTGATGAACTTCCTGCAGCACTTTCTGGTGTAGAAGCACTCCAGGTGCGTTTGGGTCCTCTTCCAGGGCTTCAGGATTGTCCAGGCACCTCCTGGCAGTGGCAACGGACCCCAACAGGGTTTAGCTTCCAAGCTCCCAATCCATGGCCCTGATATAATCCCGGGGGGCTGCCCTCTTGCGCCCTTTGGAAGATTTTGCCCTTTTCCTGGTCCTTCCCCTCTCCATGCATCCCAGTGGGGCAAGGTCCCCGGCCGTCTGCTACACCATTTTTATATTTTTGTTCTATTTCAGCGAAAACATTTTATACCTATAAAGATTCTTCATTGTCATTATCCTTTAATCTAGACATTTAATGGTTTTCTGTCCCTTGAGGGGTGTTTTTGTGTTTTTTGAAAATATAAAACAATTTTTAAGTTTTAAGGCCAGTGTGCTAATTAGTGCCTATGCAGGCCTGAAAGCCTGCCTCTTGAGTTTGGAGTTTGGCTGCCTGAAGTGAGGCCTGTTTCTGAGGCTGCCAGTGAAACCTTGGTCAGGTTTTGATATTGAAACCTGTTCACTCCTTTTTAGTATTTATTGTTGCTTTATCAAAACGCCGAGTGCAAAACAAAATCCAGAAATCATAGTCACAAAAACACACAAAAATCCCTATTAAGTCCCTATTAAGATCTGAACTAATTAAATACTCCCCACTGTTTTAGAGGCTTATCCTAAACTGCGGTGTCTCAATGACATCACATATGGGTTGTCCAGCAGCAGCAAATGGACATCATTGCTAAGAACAATTTGACCATGGCACATGTGTGCTGTGTTTCCCTGCCACAATAGCACACAGAAAGGGGTGCAGGCCTCAGAGAAGCTCTTCACAGGTGTGGTCTATGGCCGGCTTGGCATCCCGGCCAATACCCCCAGGCCCCCAGATGGAGCCTTCCCTGCAGTATGGAAGTGCCCCAAAGACCAGCAGGGCATCATGGACAATGTAGTTTTCATCCACAGCCCTGCTGGATACCACAGGGGCTGTAAGAGGGAGCTGCAGGGGGGAGCAAAGAGTTATATGTGCCCTATAACCCGGAAGTGCGTCATAGGAAGAGCGACAACAGAAGTGACTTACTTCTGGGGTGAAGAAAAGGACTTGTACCTGACCCGGGAGTGATAAAGTATCACATGGACTGGGGATTGGGAACACTTCCGGGTCAGGGTGTATAAAAGGACTGTGGGAGCTCCCAGACGGTGAGCTGATCTGGGTGGAAGGGTGGCAACGCGTCTGGGAGTGGAGGATTGTTTATTGTGATTGTTTTGAGTAATTTAATGAGTATAGTGGAGGAGAGGGTGCTTTGTGCACTGTGCTGTATTAATAAAGTCACCTTGTGGACTTTTATCTGGTGTCTGGCGTATTGGACAGGGGTTCAAGGGAGCGATAGCGCCCCCTATCTGTCACACAGGTCAGCATCTACGCTGTAAGCATCACCACCTCAGGCAGCTCCGCTCCAAACTCAACGGGCAGGCTTCCTGCCAGTGCAGGCCCAGAAATGGAACTAAGGCCTCCAAAGTTCAAAAAGGTCACCATATTTACTAATTTCAATAGAAGAGGGAGAAAACTTAAAAGCTGTGGCAAAATGAAAACTGGCAGAGTTCTTTGAATATTTAAGAATTTATTATCAAATTTTAAAAAAGGATCACAAAAGGCAGGGCACAAAACAGTAACAAAAAAAGTAGGGTTTGCGCACTAGGAACCAAGTTACCCTAACTGCTCTGTAACACTTATTAGTAATTATTGATCGCTCTGATGCTGATCTTTCTGATCATAAAATAGGTCACTATGATAGCAATTGATGAGTAGACTTCATAATTAATTGTAGAATTACGGTATTTGAGGGTTTCTCTAGAGTGCCTCTTCCTATTGCACGAATTGGCTCAAAAATTAATCAGCACATCACCATCTCATAACAGGCTTAAATTTCGTGTTTGGTATTTTTCCATCCAGCCGTTTTAGCTCTAGACTTTCCTCAAGAAAAGACGCAGACACACACTCATCCTAGAAATACCGATGTTTTCTGTGTCAGGGGACCCTAAAACGTTGAGATCCTTTGAAAACTGGAGATCAAAATTTTTGACGAATCTAAAGCTTTTGCTCCTCCCCCACAGATGGCAGGTTAAACAAAAACTAAATCAAATCCTGTAGTCATGAAATCAGAAACAGTACCTATCATGAGAGCAGGGGTTAAAACCAGGAATCCAAACTCACATGCAGGAATCAAAGGTCAAAGACTCTATACTGAATGCCTCTTCTGCGTTAGCACTGGAGCAAGCCAGTCCCCAGGATGGATAATTAGGTGGTCCCGCCTCCTTAGGCTCCACATAAAGAAGGCAGGACTCATAAGAAAAAACAACTAAATAAATACTGAAATTTAAAAAAATCTGCAAATTTAATAACACTATATCATTACAAATCATACTTTCACATACACACAAAGACAAAACAAAATTAAAAACAGAATTGACATAATTGAAAAAGGAGATTTAAATAACAAAAAATTAAATAACCAAGAAATCAACTTGAGCCAGGGCAACTATTCTGGCTGTACTGTAAATCGTGACAAGAGCTGAAGCACAAAATTGAGGTGTGGTGACGTCACACAAATAACAAAGTCACATGCAGGAATTGTGGTACTGGAAACACTCCAATGTGCCCACTCACCCATACAGTGGCCCCTAACTAACCTAATCTGCACATCTAGAACATCTGGAGGAGAAACCTCATGGACAGAGTGGAAACTGCAGACTCCACATAGAAAATGGCAATGAGGTGTGAACCCAATGTACCCAATGTACAAACAATCACATTTGAGCCAACAATCCAAGCTGTCCTTAAATAACGTGGGCCCGCGCACACTGAAGTCACTCACTCAGTTAACATTGTGGGCAAAAAAACAGATGGTTCAAACTGGAGCCTTTGACACAGACACCTTCTGTTGGAAATTCTGACAATTCTTTTTCTTCAGAGCTCCTCCTGATCTTAGTTCATATGTATGTAGCTCAGGTCCACACCTTCTAGGCTTTTGTTTCATCTGCACCAGCCCTCCACCGCAGACTCCTCTACTGCCTGTGGTTTCAGTTGTTTCTGCCTCATTCTCTTTTAACAACCAGAATTACATTTAGAATCTTAACAGCTGACACCTTTCCCAGCATGCACAGAGCTGACCGCAGTCTCAGCGTGGCAAACCTTTTTTTTATGCCCCCTGCCAATTCTTCTTCAAAACCTCATGAGCCTGGTTTTCATGTGCCAGGTGTACACAAGATGAGCGAAGACCACAAAGCATTCTGACACACCTAATATTCCCCTACGTTTCAAATGTCACTGTCTGCTTGGCACGCAGCGTGATGATGGCATCACTCTTATGCAAAAGCGTTGTGTACATCGTGTACGTTTAGCAGCAAATTACCAGGCTGATCGATAACCGGTAAGCGCGCGAGCAGATCAATAGCTCTGCTCCAGGGGAATAATCCTGCATTTAATGACAAGCCATTGATTTTTAAATAAGCGCTCACATTTCAGAAATACTAATTACTCTGACGCCTCGTTGGCAGGACATCAGGCCCAGAGAGTCCTTCAGCGTCTGCCTGCTTGAATTTAATCCGCTGGAAATCCTCACGCGTTTTTCCACGCATTTAACTCCGGATGTTCACACAAAGAGCCATTTGAGCTGCTTCTCCACGGCAACGAGTATCAGACAAGCCATGGGAAAAGATGCCAAGCCAAGGACCACAGTACCCCCTGGAGAAGCAAAGTCACAAAATTGGATGGATGGGAGGTAAAAGGATGAGTTGATGGGTGTTATGGATGGACAGTTGGGGGTTTGGATGAATGAACTGATGGATGAGTAAATGGGGGATAATAGATAGATAGATAGATAGATAGATAGATAGATAGATAGATAGATAGATAGATAGATAGATAGATAGATAGATAGATAGATAGATAAAATGATGTAAGAATAGCTAAATGGTTGAATAAGAGGTGAAACGATGCGTGGTTCCCAAAATGATGGCTGGTTTAGTAGAATGGAATGGATGGGAAAATAAACAGATAGCCAAAAGGAGTGATGGATAGATAGTTTTGTGGTTGGCTGGAGAGTTGTATAAATGGGTGGATGAATGAATGGATGGGTAAATGGATTAATTAATAGCTAGTAAGGTGATTGGCCAGATGAATGGTCAGTTGAGTAGTAGAATGGATGAATGTGTGAATGAGATAGATAGATAGATAGATAGATAGATAGATAGATAGATAGATAGATAGATAGATAGATAGATAGATAGATAGATAGATAGATAGATAGATAGAAAATAAAAAGGCATTATAATAGATAGATAGATGGTTTGATGGATGGAGAAATGGATCACAGTGCTCATTTCACTCAGTTCTCTCTTTACAAAATTTGTCCATTACCTTGATTCTTCCTCTTTGAGGTGTGATGGTGTTTGCTTTTCATGGAGTCCCATAAAATAAGACTTGACTGGTAATGGAGACCATCTGATATTGGTGACTCCAGTGCCATCTGTCCACTCTGATGCCATTGGTAATACTAATACCTTCTGTCCACTGTGATAACCTGTTCTATGGTCAGGAGGGATAATTTGGCCAAAGAACAGACAGGTAACCCCAAAGAGTATTAGCTTTCGTCTAAAGTTGAATATCCAGAGACACACAAGGGGACAGCATCTCAGAGGGTCAGTCTGACCAAGCCAATGAAGTACTGGTCCAGTTGTAGTAAAAGAGGTAATTTCTGGCTTACAAAACTCAAGGCTCAAAGGTGGGGTTGCGAGGCCAAATGAGGACCACAAAGTATCAGGCTAAGAGTAGCTCAGCTCGGTTCACCACTACAGAGTGCCTTGCAGTGCTGTGTTGGAGCCAATCTGCTGTGTATAGTGACTTTCATTTTGAGCACACACCCAAATGGTCTTTCAAGTGGAGAACCCAATGACACAGAAGCATGTTGTAGACTGATTGATGGAGGGATTATGGTCGTCTCAAGCGGAAGCCTCATTTAGACTTACATAGTTAGAGTTGTGGCCAAGGCAAAGACAACTGTGGAAGCAGAACAAAGGATCAAAGTGCAAAGCCACAGCTGGAAAACACAAAGAACAATTAAAGACAGTAAGTGACCAGGCTGGCCAGGACTGAATTTTCCTGCTCTGTATAGACACATGGAGGACAGAAGACACGTAAGGCGTCTCTGGAATGCTAAAAATAGGCGTAAGAGAATAAATGGTCATAAAAATTCCTGACAATTATCATTTAGAATTCATTACTATAAATAGGTGGTGAGAGACTCCAAAAGAGAACTGTTTGAAGGGTGGATAACCTCAACAGAGTTATCTTTTAATCCCTTCCTTTCAGCAAGAATCGACCTATGTTGATATACAAGTGTTTTGGGGGACACAATCTGTCATAGTAAAAGATGCCAATCAACTTAACAGAAAGTTCTTGGATAATAAGGGGAAATAAATGTCTGTGGTGGTAAGTTAATTTGCTGATACAGTTCTGGGTCGCAGGGGTCCAGCGATTCTAATGACAGCAGTGGGCACAACGCGAGGATCAAATGTCGTTGGGTGCCAGTGCATCTCAGGGCTCACTCACTCCACAAGGGGATTTGGAGAATAGAGACATGGGAGAACAGTCAGTCATGTAGGATACAGTCAAAGGAGAGGTGCTATAGTTTAGTGTAGTGTTCACAGTTCCAAAGTGTGAAACTCAAAATGATGAAATTTGACCAGAATGGTCTTAGAATATTAGAACATTAGAACACTCTAGACGAGAACAGGCCATTCAGCCCAACAAAGCTCGCCAGTCCTATCCACTTATTTCTTTCAAAAAAACATCAAGTTTTGAAAGTCCCTAAAGTCTTACTGTCCACCACACTACTTGGTCTCTTATTCCAAGTGTCTATCGTTCTTTGTGTAAAGAAAAACTTCCTAATGTTTGTGTGAAATTTACCCTTAACAAGTTTCCAACTGTGTCCCTGTGTTCTTGATGAACTCATTTTAAACAGTCTCGATCCACTGTACTAATTCCCTTCATAATTTTAAACACTTCAATCATGTCACCTCTTAATCTTCTTTTGTTTAAACTTTACAGGCTCAGCTCTTTTAATCTTTCCTCATAATTCGACCCCTGTAGTCCTGGAATCAGCCTAGTCACTCTTCTCTGGACCTTTTCTAGCACTGCTATGTTCTTTTTGTAGCCTGGAGACCAAAACAGCACACAGAACTCCAGATATGGCCTCACCAGTGCGTTATAAAGGTTGAGCAGAACCTCCTTGGACTTGTACTCCACAGATCATGCTATATAACCTAACATTCTTTTTGTCTTCTTAATGGCTTCTGAACACTGTTGGGAAGTGAAGTTGATAGTGTTGAGTCCACTATGACTCCTAAATCCTTCTCATAAGGTGTAGTCTCGATTTTCCGACCACCCATTGTGTATTCAAACCTAACATTTTTACTTCCTATGTGTAATACATTTACTGATATTAAATCTCATCTGCCACAAATCTGCCCAAGCCCGTATGCTATCCAAGTCCTTCTGTAATGATATAATGGATTCCAAATTATCTGCTAATCCTCCTATCTTGGTATCATCTGCAAACTTAACCAACTTGTTACTTATATTCCTATCTAAATCTTTTATATAGTAAAATTAGCACTGACCCCTGAGGAATTAACAATTAAAATAATTAATGTGGCTTCCACACTGCTGTTCATTTCTGGTGCTGAGGGCTAGTGGCATCATCAACAAGTTCACACTCTTCTGCTTTGAGATGCACGTGAGGATATGACTTCATTCTGATGTCTGGCCTTGAAAGGTCCTTTTTGATGGCGCTCATTTCATCAAGGTGATACAGCAAAGGAAGAGCTTTGATTTGTTTGTTTGACTTCAGCACAACAGAAAAATGAAGTGTTCAGTGGAGCAGTGGAGACACAACCCAAACATGCAGTATCCATCCATTCATTTTCTCAACTCCAAACAGAGGTGGAAATCTTTGGTGGGAGTGCAATGGGACAATGGGATTCATGGACTGATACCTGGCAAGGGGATCCACAAAATAACTGATAAGATCTGATGAGTAATTCGTAAGTATACTTGGTCTATCACTTCTCCATTATTCTCCATTTCACCCTAGTACATCTGACTAGAAGAAATGGTAAACAATGTAGGAAAGTTCCACAGAGAGCGGCCTCTTGTGCGTATCCCACCAAGACTCTTTTCCAACAGCCAATCCAAACCTGACCAGCTGTCATCGTGTACATCAGCTTTTAAGTGGAATACAGTAATGTTAGAAGACTGACCTTTCTAACCCATCCTGAGACACTTTGCACCAAGCCTGAGTATAAGCACAGAAGCAGAGGTTTGTACCACTCACTCCCATAATGTTCTGAGCCAATAAAAATCATTCGGAAGCCTCGCATCACTCATTTTGTGTATACTGCAGTCTATCACATAAGCGTCATTCACTCTTTACTCTGCTTTGCTGAATCGCTAGTTTGAACAAAAATGAAGACATTTCAAGTAATGGGTGCATTGTTGGGTCTACACCGTCAGGGGAAAATAAGCTGCCTTCATCTAAGCACGGAGAATATGACAATAATTACATAGAGTTTGGCTTTGTGAGTCTCAGCACTGACTGCTGTCAGGACAAAGTGCAGGGTACGTTTGTTCTCAGAGTCGGCCTACCATCCATCTTTAACAGAACTGAGAAACTATGCAGTCAGAAACAAGCACTGCCATCTCACTAAATTACCAGGTAACTCGATCATTAAAGTACATGCAAAAATGTGCTGTAGTGCAGTTCTAAATCTTAACAATCGGAAAAAGTGTTTTACTTTCAAGAGTTCAATGCATTTTGTAATAATACAGTGGGATGCAAAAGTTTGGGCAACCTTGTTAATAGTCATTATTTTCCTGTATAAATCGTTGGTTGTTATGATAAAAAACGTCAGTTAAATATATCATATAGGAGACACACACAGTGATATTTGAGAAATGAAATGAAGTTTATTGGATTTACAGAAAGTGTGCAATAATTGTTCAAACAAAATCAGGCAGGTGCATAAATTTGGGCACCGTTGTCATTTTATTGATTCCCAAACTTTTAGAACTAATTATTGGAACTCAAATTGGCTTGGTAAGCTCAGTGACCCCTGACCTACATACACAGGTGAATCCTATAATGAGAAAGAGTATTTAAGGGGGTCAATTGTAAGTTTCTCTCCTCCTTTAATTTTCTCTGAAGAGTAGCAACATGGGGGTCACAAAACAACTCTCAAATGACCTGAAGACAAAGATTGTTCACCATCATGGTTTAGGGGAAGGATACAGAAAGCTGTCCCAGAGATTTAAGCTGTCTGTTTCCACAGTTAGGAACATATTGAGGAAATGGAAGACCACAGGCTCAGTTCAAGTTAAGGCTCAAGTGGCAGACCAAGAAAGATTTCGGATAGACAGAAGCGACGAATGGTGAGAACAGTCAGAGTCAACCCACAGACCAGCACCAAAGACCTACAACATCATCTTGCAGCAGATGGAGTCACTGTGCATCGTTCAACCATTCGCCGCACTTTACACAAGGAGATGCTGTATGCGAGAATGATGCAGAGGAAGCCTTTTCACCGCCCACATCACAAACAGAGCCGCTTGAGGTCTGCTCAAGCACATTTGGACAAGCCAGCTTCATTTTGGAATAAGGTGCTGTGGACTGATGAAACTAAAATTGAGTTATTTGGGCATAACAAGGGGCGTTATGCATGGAGGAAAAAGAACACAGCATTCCAAGAAAAACACCTGCTACCTACAGTAAAATATGGTGGTGGTTCCATCATGCTGTGGGGCTGTGTGGCCAGTGCAGGGACTGGGAATCTTGTCAAAGTTGAGGGACGCATGGATTCCACTCAGTATCAGCAGATTCTGGAGACCAATGTCCAGGAATCAGTGACAAAGCTGAAGCTGCGCCGGGGCTGGATCTTTCAACAAGACAACGACCCGAAACAGTGCTCAAAATCCACTAAGGCATTCATGCAGAGGAACAAGTACAACGTTCTGGAATGGCCATCTCAGTCCCCAGACCTGAATATAATTGAAAATCTGTGGTGTGAGTTAAAGAGAGCTGTCCATGCTCGGAAGCCATCAAACCTGAATGAACTAGAGATGTTTTGTAAAGAGGAATGGTCCAAAATACCTTCAACCACAATCCAGACTCTCATTGGAACCTACAGGAAGCGTTTAGAGGCTGTAATTTCTGCAAAAGGCGGATCTACTAAATATTGATTTGATTTCTTTTTTGTGGTGCCCAAATTTATGCACCTGCCTGATTTTGTTTGAACAATTATTGCACACTTTCTGTAAATCCAATAAACATGCACAGTGACTCCATCTGCTGCAAGATGATGTTGTAGGTTTTTGGTGCTGGTCTGTGGGTTGACTCTGACTGTTCTCACCATTCGTCGCTTCTGTCTATCCGAAATCTTTCTTGGTCTGCCACTTCGAGCCTTAACTTGAACTGAGCCTGTGGTCTTCCATTTCCTCAATATGTTCCTAACTGTGGAAACAGACAGCTTAAATCTCTGGGACAGCTTTCTGTATCCTTCCCCTAAACCATGATGGTGAACAATCTTTGTTTTCTTGTCATTTGAGAGTTGTTTTGTGACCCCCATGTTGCTACTCTTCAGAGAAAATTAAAGGAGGAGGGAAACTTACAATTGACCCCCTTAAATACTCTTTCTCATTATAGGATTCACCTGTGTATGTAGGTCAGGGGTCACTGAGCTTACCAAGCCAATTTGAGTTCCAATAATTAGTTCTAAAAGTTTTGGAATCAATAAAATGACAACGGTGCCCAAATTTATGCACCTGCCTGATTTTGTTTGAACAATTATTGCACACTTTCTGTAAATCCAATAAACTTCATTTCACTTCTCAAATATCACTGTGTGTGTCTCCTATATGATATATTTAACTGACATTTTTTATCGTAACAACCAATGATTTATACAGGAAAATAATGACTATTAACAAGGTTGCCCAAACTTTTGCATCCCACTGTAGATGATTTGTCTGGTGTTTCCCTATGGTAGAGAGCCATATTTTTACTTTAATGTTTGAGAACTCCTGCTTTAGGACACTGAAGAAGTTCTAATGCTGCATGCTGTGATCCTTCCATTGATCCAACCAACCAGTCAAATTCTTAACCCCCATAGTTCAACTCTGGTGCCAATGCCAGCAGCAATGGGCGTAGAGCAGCAATCAAACCCAAATGTCCCACTAATCCATTGCAGGGCACAAACATCGACATTTCAGTTTAAATTTGTTCAGTGTTCTTCCGTGAAGATAAGCTTCTTCAGATTCCCCATCCATTTCTTGACACTGCCTCATACATTCCTGTGTTAGGAGGAGGCTGAGCTTACCGACACCGACACAAATTCACCACAATGTGCACACGTCTGTGAGGAGTGCAAGCCTAAGTAATGGAGAAAATCTGCACAGACAAGGGGAGAACCAGACAGATGGGGAGCAGGGTCCTGGAGCTGTGAGGTGGCAGCACTGCAGTGCTACTCTTACACAGCTTTATAAATATAAACTCGGAAGTGATAAATACAAAAGTGAGCAACATTTAAACCCGTAAGCACTCCTGCTGTGTAAAATGAACAGTGAAAAGCAGATCCATAACCTTCATTTCGACCCTCTCAAAGGAGGTATTTTAAAAACAACAATCAAGTACATGAAGAAACAATGGGACTATTATAGAAAGTAGTAATTAACAACATGGTGAAGAAAAGAAATCTCTGGGGGTCCACAGTTCTTTGGAATAAGCAGTAGCAATGGCAGCAGTAGTGTGGAGAGAGAGCACAGTGAGATTGTGTCCGCCCGACATGTAACCTGTCGCCTCTCTCCAGTGCCAGAATGTAGTCAAGTAAATAACCTCGTTTTACTTCAAAGAAACACAAAGCAGCGTACCTGAGGTAGTCTTTATCTCTGTTTCTATAGAACCTGTAAAATCAAGGCTGGCTGACCATTCTATCCGGTGCCCATCCATCAGTACCGCACAACACATTCAGATGTCCACTGCCATGTATGACTACATGATGTTCTGGCATCATATCAACATCCATGCTGTTGTTCTCGATGTCACTTCATTGGAGAAGTGTCCAACTGCAGTCAGGACAGTTTTAGGCCTCGGACAGATCCAAGCACTGCAGACACTATGAGGTCCGTAAATTGATGCCCCCTTCTGAAGCCATTCCCCTGTTTCACTGGTGAACTGACGCCCCTCATGATGATTTCAGTTCCCTTTAGTCCCTGCACTCAAATGCGTATTCAACATTTATTAAACTTCTAATCTTAACATTTTATATTTCATAATATATGTTTTATATCTGCATTTGCAATGTGTCATTCATGAGACTGCACTTTTTAATACGTTAGTTATATGCTGCACTCAACCGAGTAGTGGCTCAGTGGCTAAGGATCGGCACTGGTAATCAGAAGGTTGACCCCGTATAAAAATGGGAAATGCTAAGGAAGAAAACGAAGAGGAATAAATGATCTGCTGCACTCAGCTACAATTAACACTACATATTCTTATAGACTCTGAATCAAATAAATCATATAATTTGTGTAAACAGTCAAAATATGCAATACGTTTATGGGTTCTTTAGAGTACTGTTTTTATGGTTCTCTCTGTGTAATGTCATTAGTGCTGTATTATTACTAGTGTACACAATTGTAATATTTATATTAACAATGCATTAATTGTGACAGAGTTTATACTCCAGACGTATGACACACTCGCCCTCAGAAGCACAAAGTGGTATAAAGTAGTCGTTTCAGTCACCCAGCTAAGATGTTCTCTGTTAGCCGAGGGGCTTTGTGTACCCATTGTTGATGGCTCACGACCTTGCAGCAAGTACGAAGAGACGTTTATTACATTAGCATGACAATTTATCCTGGTTAAGCTTTTTTCATTTATAATAAATATTTTTTTGCAAATACGTTAAGTTTGCCACCATTACTATAATAGCACATTTAGTGCAAAAGTATATCGCTGACATAGGGGTGGGGTGGGGGCGTGGAAAGTGGGTGGAGTCAAAAGAGATACAGCTGACTGGGGCGTCATCTTACGGGCCTCAGAAAGTCTCAGGTCGCTGAAACTGTCCTGAATGCAGCTGGACTCTGTTGCTTCATTGTCAGAAGTGGCAGGCCGACCAAGACAGCAATGGAACCATACTGAGTCAGTAAGGCTGAGTTGTTATAATGCTACTCTAATATTAACTTTTTGCTGGCGTTTTGTTGTGGAAATGTATCTGTACTTTAATAAAGTTATACAGCCTTATCTGCACATGAACAGGTGCTTTAAGCAAAGAGAACTACTAGCTCAGGACAAGAAGACAATCACCAAAGCAGGTGCCCACTCATCGCACTACTTTCTGTCCTCAGTTACTAATTAATTTGGTGTCGACGATGGGATTTGCACTGCGGACAGGTGGAGTGTAGTGGTGGTGTTGTGCAGAAAAGCTGGGAACTGAGAGAGGGAGAGAGAGAGAGAGAGAGAGAGAGAGAGAGAGAGAGAGAGAGAGAGAGAGACACAGAGAAGGAGAGAGAGAGAGAGAGAGAGACACACACAGAGAAGGAGAGAGAGAGATTGAGAGGGAGACACACAGAGATTGAGAGGGAGAGAGCACAGCCGCGGTGTTCAGAAGCAGTTTCTGACAGCTGGTGCCAGGAGTTCTTCTATTATCTCACTCTGTAAGGAGGCCGCCCCTGAGCCACACATTGCGGGTTTGTGACCAACTGAGATGCCTTGTGGTGTGAGTCCAAGGTAATTCAGTTTGTTTATTTTTGATTCATTTTTTGGTACCCAACTGGGGTTTTCAGAGTCAGGTATTCAAATTATGGATTTTATTTTTCTGGATATCAAGTACGTAAAGTTTTAACATTTTATTTTGTACCCGTTTTGATATCATAACTAACACAGAGGAGATGGTTGAAAACAGCACAACTCCATCACTGCTACTCCACCATGCAGGTTCAAAAATCAGCCACTCTCCCTGACGTCAGGGCAGCTCTTACCAATCAGATGCTAAATCCTTATAATTTGTGTGGGTTTTCTTTCCTGGGGGGTTGAGTGCTTGAAGTGGGCCCACTAATGAGCTTGCCCCTCAGTTCAGAAGCCTATCCCACCACTGTTCAGCAGCTTTGGTAAGCTGATGTATTGAAGCACATAATTTGTTAACTTTTGAATGATGAATCAGAGCCTGATTTTTTCATTTTTGTGGAGGACTTTATAGGTTAATAAACAAGCATTTTAACTCAGTAAAAAATGTGAAGTTCACGTTCACCTAGTGATTTCTTTTCTTAATTTACTTTACACACTCTCCAGACAAAAAAAGAAGTCTATTTAGATATGATGGATATTTTTAATAGTGGCAGATGTTTATCCAGATGAATCAATCAACAGAATAGTACAGGATGTATTTAACAGCACCAAGTTAGAAGTTAGAACCTACAAAACTCTTCTTCCCTGATGTTTCGTATAAAGTTGGGTCTTTACAATAAGAGTAAAGTGAAGTTTGGATGTGTTATGGTTCAACCAGGGTTATTGCTCTGGCATAAGTTTATTTCTTGCATAGACAATATTTTGTTGCTTATTAAGTTTTCATCTTATCTTAATTCTGCTTTTGGCTTGTCTGTATGTAAAACTAGCTGCACTACCCATCCAAGATGGGTTGGAATCAGAATAATCAACATAGACCTCAGCATTAACACCTGCAGTATTCCATCTATTAGAATGTATTTTGTAATTTATTTAGTAATAAAATACATTCCATAAGTCATTCCAACTGATGGTGCATCATAAACATTTGTATTAATACATTTTTATTAAGAACTAGCTGTGCTATATCAGTCTAAGACAGGCTGAAATCTAAATAATCAACTTAGACCTCAGCATTAATGCAATGCATATGTCTCTGTTATATACCAGTTTCATTTCTTGTTTCTTCAGATTCCTACGTGATACAGACAATCTGAAATTATTTGTATACAAAAAACATTTTTAGGAACTAAAACACCAAAAAAAATGTTTTGGCCATTGTTATCCATCCATCCCTTCATAATCCTGCCCCACTTATCAGGGGGCAGCTGCAGCCCATCCCAGCAATCTGTTTCCTTCAGTTATTTGTAAATATTGTACTTCTGTGTTCTTTGGAGGCACTCCTTTTGTTTTGTGGGTGGAGACCTCCAAGAGGCGGGGCTACCCTGCTGAAGAACCACCCACATCCTTAATATTCTGGAGCTGGGCGCAGATCTTTCAGTGGTTCATTGACATTCATGGAGTGCATATCATTGGAATTACTGGATTTTCTGGTTTCTTAGATTTATTTTCTTCTGTTCTTGCTTTTTTGTTTTTACTAATTGGATTGAGATTTGTGACTGATTTTGCACTGCTTTTGACTCAGTTGTGCTCTTTTTGTTTTTTCTTATGATATCTAAATAAATCCTCACATGTATAAAAAATACTTTATTGGCCTTGCACTTCCTATACAGTGGGTTTTACATTTTGTTCTACAAAGAAGGGCATTTAGGTGAATTTTTGGTATATTTTAGGACATTAAGGAGATATTGTGAACTGTAAAAACCAGGGCCTTTTTTAGGCCTTTGTAGGCTGAAGCCAGTCTGTGGTGTTTGAGGTCAGGCTGCCTGGGGTATGAGTTGTTTGTACATTTTTTAGAGGCCTTCATCCTCGTGGCTATTGGAATACACTCTCTCATTGTGACCAGCCATTTTATGTATCATAGCTGTTATGATGTCATGGGTCACATAACTCACGATCACATGCGTAGAAGCCACGCAGCATTATAGTAACCAGACGCACAAAATGTGAGAAGGGGAAATAAAAATTCACAACATTCCTAAAACAAAACAAAACAGACCAATACTCTGAATGCATTCTTGACATCTTCCAGGTTTGTTAAAGAATCTGACTGAAATAAAGGCAGTTGGCTAACATTGATGTTGTGTCCATGATAGATAGATAGATAGATAGATAGATAGATAGATAGATAGATAGATAGATAGATAGATAGATAGATAGATAGATAGATAGATAGATCTATTTCCTATGGAACAAAATTACAACATAGGGAGCTAAAGTACCATTAAAATAACCCAAGAATAGTAGAGACATTGATGGGGAAAAGTCAGAATCTGTGTTTTTGACAAACAGGTGAGCTCCTTGGAGGAGCAGGTGTGAACTGTGGTGTAACAGATTCATTCTTCACAGAGGAGAAGATGGATTCAAGCCATCAAACAAGACAAAGGATCCCATTTTGTTATCCACTTGGCATGATGTACAATATGTTTTACTCTAAAACTGACAACTAATCTGGTCCTTTACCACTCATTCTTTTTTATTGTCCTCCAAAACACACCAAGACTTTTTAAATTGATGTGACCGAATGACTAACTCGCTTAAGTTCTTTTTCACAGACATTCATCGTTATGAGTGATTTATTATCTACTTTGATATCCCTACATATTAGCTTGCACAAATTACATTATTTGTTCATGGTTTCCGTTCAGCAATTTGTTTTATTACTGTATTTGTATTTCTGCTTATTTTTCTTATTCCAAAACAGAACTCTGTGTTTATTGTATTAATCTATTGTTTGGCATTTCATGCTATTTTATATAGATTGTTATTTATTTGACCTTTTTCTGTGCATTTATTCTTTTCTGCCCTTTTGAATATTTGTGAAGTTCTTTGGGAATGTGAAAAGTGCTATATAAATAAAATATATCATCATCCATCCATCCATCCATTTTCTAACCCGCTGAATCCGAATACAGGGTCACGGGGGTCTGCTGGAGCCAATCCCAGCCAACACAGGGCACAAGGCAGGAACCAATCCTGGGCAGGGTGCCAACCCACCGCAGGACACACACAAACACACCCACACACCAAGCACACACTAGGGCCAATTTAGAATCGCCAATCCACCTAACCTGCATGTCTTTGGATTGTGGGAGGAAACCGGAGCCCCCGGAGGAAACCCACGCAGACACGGGGAGAACATGCAAACTCCTATATCATCATTTAATTTATTATTATTATTATTATTATTTTGTGCTACAGATATTATTGTTTTGTGCTTTAAATCCATTGAGTACATAAAGATTACACAATGATTTAATACTGATGCTGTGTCACGAATTTCTTGCATGAACAACTATGGTGTGCTACCAACATGGGAATCTTCTTCTCAGTGTCATGCCTCAACCAAGAACCTTCCCCTGGCTGAGGCTCCAATTCATGTTTTGTTCATTTTTGATATTTTTATGTTGGTTATGTACATCTTTCTTCATTTTTGGTTTTGTCTATCCAGATGAGCTGTCTTTGTTAAGTTCCATTTGTTTAGTGAGTGGTCCCATAAGAGTTGTGGCCACCTGCCAACCAGGAACTGCCTTCCACCCTCTAAATCTGGGGGTGATGGGGTGATAAGTTTGTGTGCTTTTGTAAATTCATTATGCCTTTTGTTGTGCAGTGCTTTTCAACAAATGCAAAAAAATCAGTTTTTGGAAGTCAAAGGTGGAACAAATAGGACAAAATAATCAAACAGAAACAGGCAAAGGTTCACTCGTCACTGCATCACTTCCGAATTCTGTAAAAAGGGCTAATTGGCCATAGAATCTTCTCAGGACCTCGTTTTTTGGTTATAGTCACGTGACTGCTGTTTTGATCTCCAGGTTTTTGACACCTTCCTGTTTCTGACTTTGCCCTTGTCTTTCATCTCCTGATTGTGTTTAAATCTGCCTTAGGGCTTTTCCATCTCGGGCATAACGATGCTAACTGCTTCGAAAAGTAAAACGTATGCTGCAGAACATCATCTCGGATTTGACACCGTTTGTGAAGTGCATCGAGCTGACGCACCTCCAAATAATGCTGCTTCAAGTCTGATGATTCTGATCATTTGAATAAGCCTGACAATTGCAATTGTTTGATCTCTGGGTGTCACCATTCTAAAGATAACTTCTGGCTATACAGTACTTTTGTATGACAAACTACACATCTAATCTGAGGGCATCATTTTTGATGGCTCTGTGTCCAAGGACTGCTTTTATCATTTAGTAGATCTAAAAGCCTCAGTGGTTATCCAGGAAGTCTATGCTGTCCTTGCCTTGTCCGCTAACACCTTGCTCACACACCTCAGTGGATTTCACTGCTCATGTCCCAGCCTCAAGGCTTTTATTTGTAGCTAACTGATCTGCTTATTTCAATCTTATAGAAAATGAAGGTTGTCAGTTTTCTTGCTCATTATTATTCCCATTTATATGGCTGAAGTTGGGACAGTGCAGCAGTAGCATTGCTGCCTTGCAGTAAGAACACCAGAGGCAAGCCCCGCGTCTTCCCTGTGTGGAGCCTGCAGGTTCTCCTTGTGTCTGCATGGGTTTCCTCCCACAGTCCTAAGACATGCAGGTTAGATAGTGTAAGTGGTGGACTAGATGGACATGGCGTCACAACTGTTTCCCTACTCGGCAAGGAAGCCGTGATGGATGGAGGTGCAACCCAGTCAGGTTAGTCCTCGGTTTCTGTCCCAGTTGAGATGACCAGATAATGGATGGACGAGATGACAGATGACATCCCCCAGCATGAGAGGTGGCAGTGCTCTCCTGGCATGAGCCCAGTCTGGACATCCACTGGGAGTTGTAGTATAGAAAGGCAACCCTGTTGGGTTCCTTGTGTGCCATTTGGGGGCTCTGTGAAGAATGACCTCCCCATTTCAAGGAACTTCCATATGACCTGAAAGCACTTCCTGCATGCAATGTACTACCAGACAGTTGTGGCGAGTGCCCTCTTCTTCGCGGTGGTGTGCTGGGGAGGCAGCATAAAGAAGAAGGACATCTCACGCCTGGACAAACTTGTTAGGAAGGCAGGCTATATTGTAGGAATAAAGCTGGACAGTTTAACATCTGTGGCAGAGCGGCGGGCATTAAGCAAACTCCTGTCAATCATGAAGAATCCACTGCATCCACTGAACAGTGTCATCTCGAGACAGAGGACCAGCTCCACTGACAGATTGAGGCGACCCCACATTATGCGACTCTTCAATTCCACCCGGGGGAGTAAATGCTAACATTACTCAAAGTTATTGTCTGTTTTTACATGCATTTTTATTACTCTTTAATTTAATATTGTTTCTTTGTATCAGTATACTGCTGCTGGATTATGTGAATTTCCCCTTGGGATTAATAAAGCATCTATCTATCTATCTATCTATCTATCTATCTATCTATCTATCTAATGCCGTGACACAGGAAGTGCTTTCAGGTCCACCACAAAAGGAAAAGTCAGAGTCTGGTGGAAAAGGATGAAGCTCACAGAGGAAGATTAGAGAGGAGGAAAGATAGAGAGAAACAGAAGAGAACCCTTTATCCCTTTATTGTATTTAACAGAGAGGCTTATACTGAAAGCTGCTTGTGCAATAAATAAGTTGTTTGCACCCAGGACTTGTGTGTGTGTGTTGCTGGGTCCGTGGTTTACGGGCTGGTACGCCTCCTACAGGTCACAATAGATAGAGAGTACGGCTGCTGGTTGGACTGGCGGTGCTGCACTGGCAGTGTATATGTTCACCCTCTGATGGCTTCGTGCCCTGAAGAGGGATTGCTCCTGCCTTACGTTCAATGCTTGCTCAGAAATTCTCCAGCAGCCCTGCTCAGGATAAAATAGGTTTAGAAAACACACGGTTGGACTTTAAAAATATTTTCAGATAGGTCTACTCTCTTTGAGTTTCGAGACTTAGAGACGGACCCAAAGGGTTAATCAGAACTTCCTTCATTTCAGGATGGCTGTTGTATGTCACTTCCATAGGTGGAATTTTCCAGCACTTTTCTAGAGAATTTTTTTGTTGTTTTTTTTTTCTTCATTTTTTCACGGTGTATTTGATTGTGAATGTGATTGTCTTAGAACCCATCCTGGCTGGGATGCCAGCTGCTCATTTCACACTAAAATGCCTTATCACAGCAAACGGGCCGCTGAGCCTTACTTGCTCGCAGGCTGGCTGGCTCATTAGCTGCCTCAGGAGACATCCTCCCAAAAGCTTTGGCATCCTGGCTTTGTAAGCAGGAATATGACATTAAAGAAAGGCAGGCTGTCACAGCTCGTCACATGCCAGCCAATCCACGGACTGGCGCCAGGGCAAGACTGAGAACTAATATCTTAGTTCTGACTGACTGAAAGTGATGAATAAATAATTGTGCATCATCAGATAGCAGGCAGAAGCACATTTTTATTGGCTTTGACAGGTTATCCTGTGCGTCTTCATTTACCCCGAGGTGCTACAGACTGATACGCTGACAAACAATTATCTTTGTAGACTGTGTCAAAACAAAATAATTAATTGGTAGAGGCCCCCAAAGAACAGACGGCTCAGAGAACAGGGGCGTTATGTGAGCTGGAGAATGTTAACCAAGTGATTGTCAATCCTGGCAACACGAGCAGCAGACATCATCATTTCTAAAAAGGCACATGTCTCGCTGACAAAAGGAGCAGCAGCCCTTGGTGCGGAGGAGCAGCCGGCCTGCTCCTAAACCGTTCATGGATGAGGAAACAAGATCATCAAGAGGTGGCGTCTAGGGGGCACATGGAACAGTGCCTGCCACAGATCAGAGCGCCGGCAAAAGCACAAGGCTTCTCTCGAGCATTAAAGGCCTTGTGGATTACTGACACCTTGATCAGTTAATCAGTCTAATCCAAGTCCTCTCAAACTCATCCTTCTGCCGGACTTCAGGTGCTGCTGACTTTCATTCAAATGGTTTTTCAGTCGAAATCCATTCATTAATTAGGCACTTCATGTACACAAATTCTATGCATGTACTGTAAAGGGAGCCTAGTGGTGCGGTGGAGACCCTTGAGTTTGGATCTCTGTGTGTCTGGGGAGCTTTGATTCTTCCAAGACCCTGACTGCCATGGTACTGCCAGGGTTCTTTCCCTGACTGAATTGTTTTTTTTTTTTCATCTCATCTTCTGAAAGTATTTCTCCTGTTGAGGCTCATGGTGGCAGTAGGCCAGGCAGGTCAGCCTAGAGACTCTCAATCTGGAGAAGCAGTAACTCTGCTCTGAGGATCTCTCCTGAATCGCTGAACTTCTCACCCTATCACGTAGCGTTAGCCCAGCCACCCTGCGAAGAACCCTCATCTCTGCTGCTTGTACTCAGAATTTCATTGTTTCAGTCATTACCCACAGCTCATGACCACAGGTGAGGACTGGGATGGAGATCAGTTGAAAAACTGAGAGCTTTGTCTTTAGACTTTGCTCTTGCATCACCTCCACAGACCAGTACAACACTTGCAGAACAGCTGCAGCCGACGCAATCTGTTTGTCAATCTTACGTTTCCTTCTTCCACCACTCATGAACAAGACCCCCGAGATACTTAAACTCCTCCACATTGGGCAGCTGCTCCCCTCTCTGCTGGACAGAGCACTCCACTCTTTTCCTGAGAAAAAAACATGATGTCAGACTTTGGAGGTGCTGATCCTCATCCCAGCCTCTTCATGTTAGGTTTATTTAAGTTTATATTTCTTTTTTTTTTTTTATTGTTTTTCAAATATTATTTTATATATTTGTATTACTTCTTTCTGTGCTGGTGTTTAATATGTGTTATTTTTATGATGTTTATTAAGAGTTTTGCTATTTTGTGTTATGTTAAGAACATACACATGCTTTTTGCTATCTGCCCTGCCTCCTGTTAATGGAACCTAAAGAGGCGGGGCCACCTAATTAGACAGATGGAGTACTGGCCCGCCCCCAAGTTGAAGAAGAATTAACAACTTCAGCACTGATCCTTTATGTCGATTTCTCTCCTTGATTTTCCTGTATTTGGATAGGATCTTCAGGCTCTCATCAGATGGTACTGTTTTCTGTATTTGGTTGTTTCTAACTAATGTTTACTTCTTCTGATAATAAAAATATAGGAAATTTGAGAAACAAGAGGAGACCATTCAATCCATCATGCTTGTTTGTTTAGTTAATAGCTAAGCTGTCCCGATGTCATCTCAATACTTCTTTCTAAGAGGTTATCAAAGTTTCTGCTTCCGCTGCATGTCTCAGTACTTTGTTCCAGAGTCCCACAACTCTTTGTGTAAAGAAGTACTTCCTGACCCCAGTCCTAAATGCACTTCTCCTTAATTTCCACAGGTGTCTTTGAGTACGCAATTCAAAATTAAGTTAGTAGAATTCTGCTGGATCTACTTTGTCAATGCTTTTGAGGATTGTAAAGACCTGGATTAGGAGGTCCCCACACAGCCTCCTCTGCTTGAGACTAAACAGATTTAATTCTCTGAGTCTCTTAAGTCCTCTCCTCTACTCAGCTTCAAGTGCTGCTATGTCTTTCTTTTACTGTGGTGACCACAACTGCTCACAGTACTCCAGATATGGCTTTTTATAGTCTGCCTTGCCTTGCATTTCTTGTGATCTTTTTTGGAATCCTTCGAATAAGTCATTTAAGTTATAGAAGAACTTTATTATTTAATAAATTATACATTTTAAAGTAACTCTATAGTTATAATTTGCTTTGTTCATCCTTTGGGCTTTAGAGTTTTAAGATTTTTTTCCTCTCTCCCTAGGTAGGCCTGAAGCTGATTTATGGAGTTTGGGGTTTGGCTGCCTGGGGTGTTGGGTAATCCAGTGGACCGAGACCTGAAAGTAGTGCTGGTATGGTCTTTTATGTGTTTTTTGGGGCCTCCTCCCCCTTTTGTATTTCATTGTGGCAGGATTTCATAACAAGTATAGTGAAATTCTGGTACCATGATAAACAAGAATGTAATAAAATACAGAACTGCATTTTATCTAATGGAGCAGAAGTGCTCACCAGATTAATCCTTACGCTTCTTGTTTTATCTTCATGGAAACTTTGTGGAAAAATCTTGTTAAGACCTCTTGTAAATTTCACATTGCGGTGCTGGCTTTACTGTAATGTGAAATTCAGCTCTTTAGGGGATGCCAGTCTGTCGCCAGGACTCACTCACATGCCCACAACTGCACTCACACATACCAGGCCATCAGGGAATCGTCAGTCAATCCGAATGTGAAGTTCATCACAAGCTAGCAGAACATTTTTGAAATCTTTTAAAAGCAGGTCAATATTTTTCTCTACAACACATATTGGATTTTTTCCAACTTGTTTATTGATGTTGTTTCTTCATGAAAAGTTCAAAGATTGGGAAATAAAATTGAATATATTGGCAAATCTGTACAGAACACAGTGCTTACCTCCACCTGACTTAATAAGTTATATCCCATACAGGGGCCATGAAACTTGTCACACAAGTCATCTGTCAGCCGTAAAAGAATGTTAAATTAATATCCTAACCTGCCCAACCTACATTCTACCATCACTGGCATACAATGGTGCCCTCCAAAATGCCACTTAGGGTTTTTCTTTTTTCCTGTGGAATATGTTGAGCCCATTGCTTACCTAAGACATAATGCAGTGTGAAGCTACAGCTGTTTTTAATTATTATAATACTGATGTTATGTTTCATCCGGGGTTCCTGCCCTGGCTGTGGTTCAAATTCCTGTATTTAATGTTCATTTTTGATTATTTTGTCTATGTTATTGTTAGTTTTGTGATTTAGATTTGTGTATAATATAAACTTTTTGTATCCATACCTGTGTTTCCATGTTCCATATGTTTAGTGGGTGGTTCCCGAAGAGGCGGGGCCACCTCTCAGTTTCCATTAAGGGACGGCATCCAACCTTACAAAGGATGAAGAAGCACACAGTCCTTTGCGGTTCATTGAAAATGTTTACTGCATTGGCAGGTTTGTGTAATTTTGATTACTTATTGTGAATTTACTGGATATTTTGACCTTTTGCTCTGTTTTTCTACCTCTCTTTGCATTTTGTTTTTTGGGACTTCTTTGCTGCTGGATTGCCTATTTCAGGCATCTCCTCCTGGGCATTTTTGTGCATCTCTGAGCTTTGGTTGTTACTGAGCATTTTTGGAAAACAAATATTTTTTTATTTATAAAGATTTTTTGTTTGCTCTTTCGTGACTATTCAAGGTCTGACGGATTCCTTCCCCTCTGTGGCCATTTTGAGTGATTTGGGGGAATCTATTTGCTGTTTTTGAATGCCTCATGCCATTTTGGTGCCACTGGAGCACAACAACTGGCCTATTCTGGGGTAAAAACGTTAAAAGCAAAGCTGTCCTGTCCATTATACGTATATTGAGCTGATGTTGGGTCATTACTGTCATGTGTACATTCTTTAGTTCATGACTAACCAAAAATGACACAGCTTAAGGACTGGCCCACTCTGCACCTTCTGTTATGTTATTCTCTGGTTTATGCATATTCTCCTGTTTGTTGCTGTTTTTGTCATTTTTGAGTTCTTATTTGTCTCGTTTTAAGTAATTTCTGTTTGTACTGTTATCATTTTATCATTTATGTATTTTGTAGTTAAGCGTGGTGTGACAAATGTAGAGGGTGTAGCAGCCACTGAACCGGACACTGACAGACTCAGGAGGCGCACTAATAAAACACAAATGTTTCATTTTCTTTTCTTCACCTGTGGGCAACGCCTTCCCTGTTTCCCAAAGGCACAACACACTTCCAATAAGCAAAACAGCTAAACACAATCCTTTTCATCTCATCTTTTCTCTTCTTTTGTCTCCTCCACTCATTTCACCAAGCTTTGTCTCCCTCCTCCCGACTTTGGCCCCCCAAGTGGCGTCTGCTGGCTCCTTTTATATGAGGCTCCAGGCGCTCGTTGCCCCACTTCTGGCTGCACTTCCTGGTGTGGTGGAAGAATCATCCACATGGGCTCTGGAGCAGCTGCAGTGCCCCCTGGCAGTACCCCGGGATCCCAACAGGGCTGTAGATAACTCCATCTCCCATGAAGCCCTGCGGGGAGACCAAGGCATCATTGCAACCTATGGAGGCTGCCATCTAGTGTCCCGGGGGAGGTACTGTTGTGCCCATGCTTGCTCCTCCGGTCCTCTCAGCAAAGAGGGCAAGGACCCCAGTCATCTGTGACACTGAATATCAGATTGTTTTATGTCTAGTTTGTCTATTTTTGATTCTGTTGTTTATGTTAGTATTGTTTGTGTTTGTTATTTGCCTTATTCATTGGTCTTGATATTGTCTGTGTATCTAAGCCTTTGTTATGTGCCTTGTGTTTTGTGGGTGGTTTGTCAAGAGGTGGGACCATCTGCCCAACATGGCCAGAGACCACCCTCAGCTCTATAAAGGTGAGGGTTTCCCATAGTTCCTTGTGGTTCATTCAAATGACATAGGGGGCTGGTGGGAGATTTTTGTGTCTCTGCTTATGTTTTCTGGATTTTTGGCCTTCTGCTCTGTTTCTAGACCTTGCCTTGGATTTTCGCACTTGACCTTTGATTGCCTTAGATTGTCTTTGCTGTCAGCCTCTTTTTGCCTTTTGTGCTCTATGGAACGTCTTTTTGTTATACAGCATTTTTGTATAATAAATCTTTTTATTTTATTAAGACCCTGTGTTTGCCCTTATATCGAACTGGTTTTGATGGTATACCCCCCATTTTTGAGAGTCTCTTGAGTTTTCAAGTCGTGACAACATGTTCCTTGTATTTTGTGGGTGGAACCCCAAGAGGCCACCATGATGTCACCTCTAAAAGCCTGCATCCCATCTTTATCAACTGGTGAATGAGACGGATTTCCTCACAGTGCCATTGATTGCTGTAGAGCTTTGTGGAGTAGAGATCTTTCTTTTGTGAGTATGATTGATTTTTTTGTTTTTTGTGAATTTTTGGATTATGCTATTGAATTATGGATTTGGACCTGTTTACCTTGGGCTGCCCTTTTAGGCACATTTTTTGCCTCTTATTTTGCAATATTTTGCTCTTCTCTTGCTTGTTTAATAAGTTATTTGAATTTAAAGAACAAAGCTTCTGTTTCATTTTTTTTCAGGAAAGTTTCGTAAAGTATTTTTGTAACTTTAAAAGCCAACCCTCCATTTTGGGCCAGTGTAGGCCAAAGCCTGCCTGTTTTCATGGTTTGGTTTCGGTTTTGCCCATAAGATTTTAGTATTTTTTGCATTTTATCCTTGCATTTTTCATTGTCTTAGTGCTTCAATTGGAATGTGTTAATCTGCCGTGTTATTGGTTAATTGTTTTGCTAATTAATCTTTGCTAACCTTTTTCTGTTAGTTTAATTACTTACCTCCAGATTTCCTTAAATGTGTCATTTATTGTTTAATTGTTTGTGATGCTGGTGGGATGCAGGTCTTAATTGAACAACTGGTTTTGGGTGCTGTAAATGGTCACCTTTGCAGCACCAGTGCGCTATGAAAAGGCAGATCAGTTTCTCCAAGCGTGGACTGGCATTACTTTCATTTAGTGTCCTTGTCCCCACCATTCTGTAATTTTGATGCTATTGGTTCATTGAATTTTGGTCTAATTAGGTCCTTTAATGTTGGCTTTGTTTTCTGTTCTTGCTTATGGAATAATGCTTGTGGGGGTCTATCTTTAGAATTTAGTTGGAAATAAAGTAATTTTTGAAGTTTGAATTTTGAATCATAGATTTGAACATCATAAAATTTTCTTTAATATGAATTATTTTTGTGTGTCCAGACTTATGGACATTATTTTCCTCCCCCCATGGTAATATTCATAGGATCTGTGGATTTTGGGGTCAGGCTGTCAGGGGTTTGACCTATCTCTAGGTAGGCCAGTGAAGCGCTTGGCCTAGTTTGTAGGTCTATTTTGAGGCCTTCTCTCCTTTTCTCCATGTTTGTGTTGCTTGCTCACAACACCTTCATATCTATAAACTTGTCTTCTACGTTAAGAGGGCATAGCGGCTGTTTTTGATGAGTACTGAATAACACTGAACACTACCACCATAGTTTCTCTAATTTGTAATTGATTTATTTTTATATAGCACCTTTTCACAGAAAACACCTTCACAAGGTGTTTTAAAGTTACTGCACATTTGTTGCCACATTTTAAGAGTTGGCATCCTGGTGGGTAATAAAGTAAACCACTCAGGCTCACACACTGAGACAGCAGTGGGGATTGAACTGGCATCTTTGTAGCCCAATACCTTAACCACTGGCAGCGATTTCAGATATCAAGTGGCAAGAAACCTCTGGCCAAAGCTGTGATGAGCCATGCCAACCTGTTAATGGCCCTATGTGACTGCTGTGGCATGTAAAGTGGCGTGACAGCTTCACACTCTCTCCCTCTCCTGGCTGAAAGCACTTCCTTGGGCGGCCGCTCTAATGAAAAGGCCGTGCAATCGGTGAGCGTGGGAGTCTGTCAGGCTATGAATTATTCACACGAGTCCAGCTCCTTTCATGCTCCATCCCGGGAGGTTTGCCCCCAGCATTGTCCATTGTGATGAGGCCATTATGCGACTCGCAGATTTAATCTTTGCTGCTATCCAGGAGCGCAGAAAGAAAGTGCCTGAATAACATTTTTCCTGTAATAACCTTCAGCTAACCTTTTAAAGCCACGTGAATAATTCACAGCTCATTTTCATATCAATGGAGGAGTCGGAGGCTGTCCATTATCTTACAGCACCCGCAGCCAGGGCTCTTGTTTTCTAATTTGCGTCTTGGCCTGTGTTTAACCCTCAGAGTCACCGTGTTGCCTGTGTCTTCCCATCTGATGACATGCGTCCCATAGGTTCAATGCAGCCCAAGCCGCCAGCTGCACCTTTTAATAATTAATCTGAGAGCTGAGACACAGTTACGGCATTGGAGAAGGAAACATTCATGACCCCATCTTGTTTGTAACACACATGGAAGGAAAGGCCGCTGTGGTGGCACACATCTTGGCAGCCTGCCTCCTCTATATGTGAGCTGCAGATGTTGATGTTAGCAGAGCAGCACTGGCACTGATTCTTCTGTTTCTTCACACAAAGCGGCATGTTAGAAACGCTGTAAAGAGATGCAGCTTCAGCATGATCCGGTGCATCATGGGAGATACAGGTGGTGCAGGAAGATGGCACTTGACTTGCTCCATGCCTAGTGTGCAGCAGTGCAGCATATTGAATGGCTGCCTGTCCATTCAGTGTGTGGCCCTGAGCAAGCTGCCTCACCTGATGAAAATATACGTGACTAATTGTACAGGATAGTGGAGTGTGGGAAAAGAGGTCTGGGCGTTGTGTGCTGGGCATTGTGAGCGACAGAGAATGAGGGTCACGCTATATACACACCCAATGCATTGTGGGTAAAGCCTGCAAGAATGCATTACTGAACAATGCTGACTTAAATGTGGGTGAAGAGACAGGGCATGTGCATGACTCCATATCCTTATTCAGTAAATTGTGGTTGAAAAGGGAGCAAGAGGTTATGCTATATTACAACCAGTGGATTGTGGGAGTGGTGGGATATGAGTGTGACCCTATATTCGTACACAGTGACTTGTAGGAAATAACCGGGAGCAAGAGGATGGCACTATATTCACTTACAGTGCTTAGTGAATGAGGAGCGCTTTGAGAATAACACAATATACACATGCACAGTGCATTGTGGGCAAGTAGATTCAGGAAGATTATATTATACTAGCAAAATACCTGCGCTTTGCAGCGGAGAAGAAAAGGAAACATTTTAAAAATAACGTAACATGATTGTCAATGTAATTGTCGTAGGCTTATTGTATTATTGAGAGGGAATTTGATGATTGTAAAGAGTTTAATTTATGATTGTAAATGTTGTGTATGAGAAATGCACATTTTTAGGCAGGGAGCCAACCACGTGGTAGGTGTGCGGTACTGCAGCCGCGCGGAAAAAGGAAGGGGAACTGGGGGCGGCCCTTGTGTGTCTGTGCCGTGAATTAAATCCTCTGTTAACGGAAACAAGGAATGAAGCCACCAAAAGGAGATGTCAGTTCTGAAAGTTCCTTACTGCATAATGGTGAAAAGTTATTTTTGAAAGTTTGTTACAGGGCATGGCGCGAAATGAAACATACCTAATGTTAGTAAGTACAGTGTAAAGGATGAGAGAGGGAAATTTGGGCTTTCTACGTATATTGGAAGTTGCAGAAATAATGAGGAGGGGTTTCCCCTATCTATATATACAGTTTAGGGGGTACACCTGCCCCCTCCTTGGGTGTTGCAATAGGACATGAAACATACCAAACTTTTGTAAGTACACTGCAAGGAATGAGCACGCAAAATTTCAGCCTCCCACCTAAAAGGGGGAGAATTAGTGATGAGTAAGTGAGGGCTTTGCCTTTTATATGTATAGATTAAACTACTGAATTGTCAAAATGTGGGGGCAAACACATGATGCTATATTCTACTAGAAATCTTCTTCTTTCGGCCGCTCCCGTTAGGGGTCGCCACAGCGGATCATCTTCTTCCATATCTTTCTGTCCTCTGCATCTTGTTCTGTTACACGTATCACCTGCATGTCTTGTCTCACCACATTTATAAACCTTCTCTTAAGGCGCTTTTCCACTGCATAGTACGGCACAGCACGGTTCAGTACAGCTCACCTTGGTTCGGCTCAGTTCGGCTCGGTTTGCGTTTCGACTGCAGTTTAGTACCGCTTTAGAGTGGGCGGGATTATTCACGTGTCGTTAGAGTTGCGCCGCCTCTACTGCCGTGACACCGTGGAACTTTTACAACAACACGCAGACAACGACAACACTTTAGCTCGACGACGCGCAAGGGTAAGCACATCACTAGCTAACTTTTATCACTGTTGCAAAGCATAAAATGAACTTAACTGCCAGTGTAACATTAAAATGCTGATTCTGTATATTACAGATCTTCCACATTTTGCAAAAAAGTCGCCGCAACAGACCATCTGTTTGGACATTTAACCGTGCTTCAGAGTGGTGGGATGTGATTGTTCCCGGTTTTACAAACACTCAGTGGCTGGAGAACTTTCAAATGTCTGAAGAAACATTCATCCACTTATGCAACAAACTGCGTCCAGCGATGGAGAGACGGGACACAAACTTCCGCGTGTGTGTACCTTTAAAGAAAAGAATAGCCAGTGACGCAGTAATGACGATTTTCTCCGGCCAATCAGTGGCCAGCAGAGTTTACACGTCACGTTTTGGTAACGGTTCGGCGTGCTTGGAACCTCGGCTGAGGTGGTACTAAAAAACGGACCAGGTAATAGGTACTGTTCCCAGTGGAAAACCCCCCAAAAGTGAGCTGAACTGAACCGTGTCGTGCCGTACTATGCAGTGGAAAAGCGCCATTAGGCCTTCCTCTTTTCCTCTTTCCTGGCAGCTCTGTCCTTACCATCCTTCTCCCAAAATACCCACCATCTCTCCTCTGCACATGTCCAAGCCAACGCAATCTCACCTCTCTGACTTTGCCTTTAAATAATTGTGGAAAACTAGGGGTCTTTGCCCTCTGCTCGCTTCGCTCGCCAACCCTCAGGCCAGTGCTACACCCTAGCCACTTTGTGTTTCTGTTGCTCGTGTATGAGGATGCAGATGTTCAATTTAAACAGATTGTTATCTTCATGGAAATTGTTAATTATGCATAATAGAACTAGCTATTTTACATTACAGCGAGTAATTAACCATATTAAAAAATAGTAAAACGTAATAATTTGAAAGTAAATGATGTTTCATGTTGTGTTATACGATTTCGTTCTGTTTGGCTTTGCAATTAACATGTAAATACTTTTCAAACTTACACTTTTACTGTAAAACTTCAGTAAAAACAATTTTTTAAATTTAATTTTCATCAATATCGTATTGAATTTTGATTCTGTGTTTGGACTTTCATCGTGACAACACAACGTATAACTGCCCGTGATTGAATTTCATTTTTCTCTCTCTGTAAAAAATAAAACTTTTTCAAATATTTGCCTTTGTAGTTTATTAATTGTCTTTGCAAAAGCTATTCTAACGGGAAACTTTTAACATTTTAATACGAATGGCATATCAAGATCTCCTTTGTTGTCTAATGTTATCTGCGGAAGATGTATTACATTACCTTTCTTGGATACATCCTTCTTTCTGCAGTAATTCTTGCGGTGGAAGACCGTACGGTGTTAATGATTGTAGATATTCTACAGGATATTGTAAGTTTATGTTTTCATCTTCCGCCTGATCACCACCAACTGTTTCAGTATAGTCTATTGATACGCATTTAACCAATTTGCTGTGTAACTGATCAATAATTTTCACGTTAATTCGTTTGACTTCATCGTTTCTCGGTGCTAGGATTGCCCGCGTAATCATTTCTTCCCTTCGGAATGAAATTCTTCAATAAGATTTGGACATAATACATCTTCTTTAATTGGGAAATTAAAGTGAGAAAAACGCAAAAATTTATAAGAGCTGAGAGAGCAGGAACTGTGTCTGTCAAAAGCATTCACAAGACTGAGAGGTGAGAGGACTGTGTGCATGGTTGAATGTGACTTGAAAACATCTCATGGCCAAAGTCTCACGGGATTTGAAAAAATCTCTTCAAAAAAGTCTCCTCTCATCGAAGAATTTATTTAATATAATAGAGAGATAAGGCAGAGCATTGTGGGTATGGTGGGACATGTTGTTATATTCAACAATGCACAGCGATTGGCAGCCTCTTTGAAGGGGTGTGTGGCCTTTTTACTAAACGCAAAGCACCTGGAATCACCAGGAGAGCCCAAATGTCCATCAGGCTGGACTGAGCTGTACAGTGTCGATAAAATGTATTCACCTCATGGGCGATTTCCCAATTTATTGTTCAAATCTCAACTAGATGTTATAATGGAGAATCTAAGTGAAGAGGATGGATGTGCTTGTTGGACTTGATGACCAACTCTCATTACAACTGTTCTAAACTTCTGATCTCCTATTCTTCATGCTTGTATTGCAGTGCCTATGTAAAGTATTCCTCCACTTAGAAGTTTTCACATTTTTTTCTTACACAACATTGAATTATGGATTTAATTTGGCCTTTTTGAGAGTAATCAAGAGAAAAACACATTTTAATGTCAAAGTGAAAACAAATCTCTGTATAGTGGTCTAAAATAGAAAACCTGAACAGAGGAGGAAGTTGTCAACATGACCATGAGCCCAAGCACATTGCAAGAGCAACAAAGTAGTGGCTTAAAATGAAAATAACTGATGTCCTTGAGATGCTCTGGCAGAGTCCTGAACTTGACCCAAACAGACTAGTCTTGAAGCAACTCCAGCATTGCCTGGGCTGTATGCTTCAGGTCATCGTCGTGCTGAAAGGTAAACCGTCACCCCAGTCTGAGGTCGTCTGCACTTTGGAGCAGTTTTTCTTCAAGAACCTCTCTGGAATTTGGCTGCATTCTTCATTTCTTCAGTTCTAACCAGTTTTCCAGTCCCTGCCACTGAGAAGTGTCTCTTGGTTTTGTCTATGATGACTGCTTGGTCGAAAGGTGAATCCACCTTACAAGGACCACCAATTTTCATTTTGTGTAGGCCGAAAGGGGCAGAGCCATCTCAAGGCACTTTGGGTGAGGCTAGGTATCATCCTTGAGGGTCTTATCGGAGCTACAGGGAGAGAGAAGATAGCAGTTAAGCCCCCTGTCATCCTAGAGTGTTATCACTTACTTCATCGGTGTCTTGAAGGTGGTCTCCAGGCACACGTGCACGACACTTGATAGTGTATTGTGAACAGGGAAGGGCATGAATGTAGCACCGTATTCTAACTCAGTAAATTTTGAGAGTTTCAGTTTGCTAATAAATGTAAAAATGTTCACTTTCAAGACATTGTAGGATAGAAGGGGAAGCATAAAGAAGACATGATGGCCTTGTCCAGTTATATTATCTCATTGAGTGTATTTTATGAGAGTCACAAGGATCATGATGCTAAGGTTTCATCCAATAAATGCTAGTGAAGGTGGCAGGGAAAATGAAGTACATTATGGAGATGAGGTGGGACACAAAAGCAACACCATATTCTCAGGCAGTGAATTTAGGAGATAAGGCGAATAAAAAGAGGATGGTATATTTCACTGAGTGCACTGTGGGCATAGAGAAGCATGAGAATGGGTCGCCATTTCCTTCATTGGCACTGAGTGGGCTAGTTGTTAGGTACTAAGAGTGTCCTCCCCTGAGCGTCCTTTGCAGGGCACACTCTGTCACGTAGGGCCAATTTAGAATCAACAAATTGACTCCAAGCATGAGCTTCAATAATTTACTCAGCAGCTCCGTCTGGCTGTCTCAAGCAATTCAAATTAGAATGCGTCTCATCTGCCAAGTAATTCAACGCTGTGAGCATTCAGCACAGATCCTGACCAACAGAGTCATCGTTTTCCAGGCAACCTGACCCAGAAAAAGGCGGATGGACACTGCAAGTAAAAGGCAAGCTCCTTATAGAAAATTATACATGCCAACATCGGAAAGGGGTGCTCCTTATGTCCTCATGGCCACCAGCAGCCCAGCCAGTGCCAGGTCTCGGAGCCCAGTGACCTTGATCCCTCTGGACATGACATCACATATCATAATGGTAATGTGCCCAGCAGATTTATGAAAGGAGCTATATAATAGTATTTGTTAGAGAAGCAGACAGACCAACTACCTACGAGAGGATTGGTGAGATTTAGGATCTGCACTCTGTAGGCGTTTTAGGACAATGTGGCCCTGTCACTGTGTGACCTCAAACAAGTTAACTCCACAGGCCTGTGCAGCAACTATAAACAACATACATACTGTAACTCCAGAGCAGTAGAGCCCCTTGGGATCACTATTGAAAAATGCTACATAAAGAAAAGCTGTTAAACATGTGGAGACCTAACTAAGGAGACACAACAATCAACAGCAGCACTTAAGCAAAGTCAGAGATGACCAACTGCCGATTACTTGACTGACCAGATCGGGGTGTCTTAGGCTATACAGTATAAATCTGAAATGTTTGTGAAGAAGACATGTGGAATATCTTTCATTTCTAAAAGGCACACCATCTACAGCAGTCTCAGTAGTTCATTATTTCCTCAAGGATCAGCACGTTCCTCATGGTCCAAGTCCATCATCGCTGGGGTGCTAGGTTGTGTGTTCTGTTTTAGCAACCTATAATTTTAATCAAAAGGGGAGGAAACTATCACAGGCAGGTTACATAAAAGCTCATCAGACTAAGCTTCATCCTGTTTGAGAAGTCAAAGGCAAGGTTTCTGAGAACATCAACTTTTATTTGAAAAAACTGGAGTTCCCTGAGGAGCCACAGAACAGAATCTATCATCACCCGTTAAAATGAAGAAGATATCTCAGTGAAAAGGAACAATGTGGCTGTGAGGAAACACCAACAGGTGTAAGATATATGAAGAAGATCCTAATTCTGTGAGAGACTTTGATACTTGTAACATCTGAGAAGACTTCTCATAATTAAGGAAACCCATTTTATCTGGAACAAAAATCTAGTGTCCTTCAGAACATGTCTGATATTTACAAAGAAGCCCTGGTTTCTCCAGACCACTGAGGCTATTTAGAAATTCTATGGGAGAATTGCTATGGGACACAATGATGTAGCGTTTGGTACTTCCTCAGAACTCCAGAGTCCTGGGTTTGAATGCTGACCTGGGCCTGTATGTGTGGTCTTTTCATGTTCTTAATGTGCCAATGAATGTTTTCTTCTGACTTCCCTGGTTGACCACAATGTATATGTGTGTGTGTGTGTGTGTATGCGTGTTTTTGAGAGAGAGTGAGTGTGGCATGTGATAAACTGTGACCTCATGCAGTCCTTGTTCACATTTTATCTTTGATGTTTTCCCAGATGGGAACCATCTCTGCAAGTCAACAAAGTAGCTATGTAGGTAAGATGATGAATGGATGGATGGATTTGTGATTTAGGTGAACATCCCCTACATCTGAGGAAGGCCAAAAGAAGTTTGTAGAAGTCCAGGACGTAACAGACATCTCATTGCCCTATTCAGGTTCTCATTTTTCCCTAAACACATATTAATTGTACTGAGCTCAGGTCCTTCCTCTCTCATGTGAGTGTGAAAGGGCCAAAGTTGGCTGCTTCAACAGGGTGGATTCCTGCCTTGTGCCCATTGCTGCTAGAATACTCTACTCTTCTCATTTTCCTGACTGAAGTAAATAAGATCAATAAGTGGTGAGTGGATGATACCTAAGCAATGCACTAAGTATTTAAATTTGCTTCACTGTCGAGATCCGTAGTGTCTGACTTTGAGTGCCACCTAAATGTGAAGGAAGTCCATGATGGTTTCTTGCTTGCCAGCCTTATTGGTTGCACTAGCAGTCTTTTAGAATGCCAGATATCCACTAGAGAGGCCCACTAGAGCTCACTTACAGAACTGCGTGCTGCCAGCTTTCCCCAATCCACTCCCTGGATCATCTGCAATCCTACTTAACTCCCTTGCTTGGCTGCCTACATTCCCATGTGTCTCATTTTGGAGGGCGCTAAGGACTCCACTCAGCTCATTTCTCAATTGTGCCACTCGGCATGTCTCACAGACGGTTTTACTCTTTCCGGCTCTGCTCCTTATCTTCTCCCGTGTCTCATGGTGCTTTTTTTTGATTTCCTGAAACATTAGAATCATTACTTAGCTCATTTAACCTTCGCTGAATTGAAAAACTCCCTAATGTGGATCATTTTTCTTTTCTGCCTCTTTATCCTGGCATTTTAGTGGGAAATGGAGTGGCTCAAGGGTGCAAAAACCGACAAAACAAAAATAAGCTGCAAAAGACAAGCAGACAAGTTAGGGTTGGAGGGGAGCTCAGAGTTTAGTGTGCATCACCTGCACTGTGGGGTGTGGCTTTGAGGTTAAGGGTGTGGCTACATTGCTGGGGGTGGTGACAATATAGACTGCTGGCTGCAGTGCTGGGGGGGTCATTCCAGTTGAAGAAGTTTGCATGTATGTGCATTGTTGGGTGTGAAGTGAAGTGATATGGGGTGGGGGTGGCTGGGGGCAGTAGGGCATGGTCTCAGTAATAAAGACGTGATCACAGTGCTGGGGTGTAGTCTCAACTACAGAGGAGTGGCTGAGGTGCTGGGGTGTTACTCCTGTAGACAAGGTATGGCGAGAGACTGAGTAAGTGAGGTGAGAAAAGCTGTGTCTTCAATAATGGAGGTGTAGATATCGGGGCAAATGTGTGGCTGCGTTGTTGGGGTTGTAATTGCTGTGATGGAATTGTGGCTGTACCAATGATGACTCTGTGGCAAGAATAATACAAGTGTGGCATTACTGAGGGGAAGTATCAGAAGAGGCAGCAGTGTGACTGCAGTGCTGGGAATTTGGATTTATTGTATAGAGTCTGAATCCAGTGCCTGAGGCGAAGCCTTGCTGAAGGAGGTGTGCAATGCTAAGGGTGTAACTTCACTGATTAGGTGTGGCTAAATTACGTGGATAAGGATGTGGCTTCTGAGACAGTGATGGGGTGTAGTCACATGAATGAGGGTGTGGCTTGTTTTATACTGATATTACTGTGGCTCTGAGGGTGTGGTCATGTGGATGAGGGTGTGGCTTCTGAGACAGTGATGAGATGTAGTCACATGAATGAGGGTGTGGTTTCTATGATAATAATATTAATGAAGAGTTGGGAGTGTAGCCAAAAGAATGAGGGTGTGGCTTGATTGATAGTGATATTACTGTAGTTCTGAAGGTGTGGTCAGGTGGATGAGGGTGTGGTTTCTATGATACTAATATTAATGTATAATGGGGAGTGTGGCCAAAAAAATGAGGGTGTGGCTTGTTTGATAGTGATATTACTGTGGTTCTATGAGTGTGGTCAGAAGAATGAGGGTGTGGCTTCTGAGATAGTAATGGGGTGTAGTCACATGAATGAGGGTGTGGTTTCTATGATAATAATATTAATGAAGAGTTGGGAGTGTAGCCAAAAGAATGAGGGTGTGGCTTGTATGATAGTGATATTACTGTGGCTCTGAGGGTGTGGTCACAAGAATGAGGGTGTGGCTTATAGGGCAGTGATAGGGTCTTCCCACACGGATTGAGGATGTGTCTTCTGTGATAGTGATGGGGTGTGACCACATGGATAAGGGTGTGGCTGGTGTGACAGCAATATTACCATAGTGCTGTTGTGAGGTTTCAGTGTTGGACTTGTGAGGCTGCAGTGCTGGGTGGTGACTACAGGCACAGGCTTGTGGCTTCAGTGTCAGAGAGGTCACCACAACGATATTCTTTCAGGTAAGAGATCGATACTGAAGGCACAGCTGCAGTGCTGAGGTGTGGCTGCTTAAGTTTGAGTGTGGCTTCAGTAATGGAGCTGTGACAAGGGGTTTGGTTTCAGTGAACAGTCCTGGGGGTGTGGTTTTAGTGAACAGTACTGGGGGTTTGGTTTCCTTGAGATTTGTGTGGCTTCAATGACTGCATTTCAGGGCTTATGGCTTCATCAGTTGTGTGGGCTGCAGCATTGGGCTCTATGTACAAGTAGGTGGGCTGTGACCTCTAGTAGAGTGTTAGTAGACTGTGTTTATAGTGATGGGGCGGTGAAGGATATAATCAGATAGGGGTGAACAGCAGTTAAAGGGAGGTGTGGTGTAACATAAACTACATCACCTGTGGCTTGCTGTGTCTTGTTTCCATCTGTTGCCTGCCCTACAGGCTGAGGAACCTAACTGCTCTGCTTAGCTAGATGGCTTAGCTCTGGTGTTTATTGTATCGGGGATCAGATTTTCACACTTGAGGGCAAAACGACTGTCATGCGACTGGCAGCTGCTTAGGGTTTTGACTGGTGCAGCTGATTTCTGAGAACTGCGTCCAGCAAGTGATTGACAAGGACAATCAGCTCCCATGGTCACAGCTATGAGGGACACTGTCAACAGTGCCGAGCTGGAACGTCTAAATATGTCAACATGCACTGGCAGCAAATAGCAGAGCGTGCCAATTAACAGAATGCTAATTACTGAGCTCGACTTTCACAGTAAGTGCGGACACGTCTCTGCGGCGTAAGGCTATCCCTGTCTAATTTGCCCACTGCAGCAGGTTCTGTTTCTGAACTCTGTCCAGCATTCGTTTTGACTGATGTCTGATATGCCGGAGATGGAGCTTCAGTAAAATCCCAGAGGCATGCAGAGGTCACAGCTTCGGGGAGTGTGCAGGACTCAGGGAGCCATTAGTGGAAGCGATCTGAGCCCATGAGAAGTGTGGGGCGCCTCAGGAAAAATATGACCGTGCAAGCAGCATGCATGACAGAGGGACATGGGGTTGGAAAAGATGGAGAATTACAAGGAAAACAAGGAGACATACATTTTAATAACTGGGAAAGAGAGTCTGAAATGTACAGCATTGATAGTAAAAGAAAAAAAAGAGAGAGGACCAGAGGTTCAACAGGGTGGCAGAAACCTGAGAAACAAAAAGAGGGTCAAGGCTACTGGAAATATGCCACGAAGGCAGTGAACCAACAAGTCCTCACAGGAGGGGTCATTTCTATGTCTTTTTTCCGCTTTCCCCTGTCCACGCCTTGATACAGTGCCCCACACTGAGACATTTTCTAGTCCTCATCAACTAAAGAAACTGGTGGCAGAGCTGGAGGAGCCATCTGCTTGACAAATGGCAGCCTGCCAATAGCTGTCTGACTTTTCTAGCCCCCTGATCACATTACACCGATCAGTGCACATCGCCTTGCGGGCTCGCCTGCCTAAGTGGGCTGCAACTTCCCATTGGGAGTCTGTAACACCATTTTGCCAGTTAATGATGAATAGGAGAGCAGCCCTGGCCTGCTAGTGCCCCCGTCCCTGAGGTGTGACATGCATCAAAAGACAAATATGACCTATTCTTTTTCCCGATGTCTTTTAGCTGCACATTTCAAATTTAAACCCATAAGGTTAGTACAGACCATCATCACGAGAAGCACATGCCACCCATCTGATGGAGGATACAAGTAGTATGAAGTGTTGAATGGGACCCATCATCCTTGTTCCCTCAGTCAAGGAGCCCTAAAAAAGTGTGAGAATAACTGAGTAGAACAGCAAACAAAAGACCGCCACTCACCATCCCCTGAACCCTCAACCTAACCTTTACTCGTGCCCCTCAAATCTGTCACTGAAGCACCATCCTCCAGTGCTGGCAGAGGGGTACATCCCAAATTAGAGGCGGACCAGCGCACACTCCACAAGCACCAAATAAATTCCTTTCAAATGATTCCCAGGGTAAGGAAGCCCTTGGCATGTCCGCCTCGGAGCAGCACGCCTCTCAAGTGCCTCTTAGTGCTGAGTGGCTCTCCTCTCCGGAGGCCAGGTGCCGTCCTCCTTGACTGCCTGCCTTGATGTCTTTCTCTCTTTGTTGCTATAAAGTGGCTGCTGATACGTAGCGCATATTCAGCTCTTCTATCGGGAGCCACTCGTCAGCCTCCTTTTTTAGTAGCTCACCAAGTGGGCACATAGCATCTCTGCTGGAGGAAAGGGAATTAAACACTGACCCTTGGGTTCTGTACTTTTAGTGGGACAATGGCGGAGCTAAGAGCAAAGGTGATTGGAATTAGAGGCACAATGGAGGTCAGTGTCTCAAATGGGAGGGAAGGTGACATTTGGCAAAAGGCACCTTGGAGGCCATCTGAGCCGAGAGGTGCGTGGACATTTGACAGTCTCCGAACAAGTAGTCTGGCACTAGGGGTCAGTGGAGAGGTGAGGGCCCGCCAGAAGGGAATGTTTAGTGAAAACGAAGCAGACAAGAGAAACATAAAAACGGTTGGGGTACCAGAAGTAACTTCATTTATCTGCCCTCTATAAGATAAAAGGAAGACGAACTAAAGGGAAAAGGTAAGCAGCCAGGTCACTTTCACTGTCTTCTGGTACTGGCTAAGGAAAGACGTTCGCTTCCTTCTGTTTGTCTCTTTTATTGTTTGAGTGTCGGAAGTGGAGGAGTGGGAGGAGGGGACAGAGGCGGGGACAGGGGCGGAGTCAATGCTCTCCTTCATTTGGGTTGTTAACTTCTTGTCTATGAGCAAAAAAAAAAAAAATGGAAGGTCGGTAAGCAGCTGAGCTACCACCAACCTCGTGCCTGTTGTACTCTTAGAAGTCTTCTTTATGTTACGCCATGAAGGCGAGAGTATGCACCAGTGCATTTATCAAGCATCTCAGAATTACTCTTATGAATTGCACTAAAAGTCTGAAAAGGATAAGAATTTGTCCTACCCCAGAGTTGGACATAAGAAGCAGTTATGAAGCTCTCTGCACCAACTCCCAGAGAGAAATAGGAGGCCATGTTTGACAAAGAATGACATTATGCCACAAAGTAGCACTCATGAAGGCATTTTGTAGTTTTACTGGAAGTCATTATGATGTTTTGTAGTTTTCTCATACTGATACTAAGGCTTCAGAGCAAAGATAATAATAATAATATTCAAATGAATGTGATTATGTTCAAATAAAAGGTTTATGCCACTCTTATTAAGTCCTGCATTGAACTGAGCCATTTACAACAACATCTAGAATAATACTGTAATGAGCACCAAGATCGAAGGACTGAGACACGCACACATTTATTTAACAATGAATGCTTCACAGAAGAACGGCCATGGAAAACACCTCATAAAATAAGAGTTACTCAGACCAGGCATGGCAGTAGACTGTTGTGTTAGCCATAGATTGATACAGGAGAAAGTAGGGTGAAATGACATCTTTTATTGGCTAACTAAATAGATTACAAATGCAAGCTTTCGAGGCAGCTGCCTTGCCTGATGAAGGGGCCTTAGCTGCCTTGAAAGCCTGTATTTGTAATCTATTTAGTTAGCCAATAAAATGTATCATTTCACCCTACTTTCTCCTGAAATTAGGGATGGCTATTCCTGCATTGTTTTTTTAAAGTCGTGTTCACCCTGCTGGTGTTCCCAATCATCTTGTGTGCTGTGCCTCCCTTCATGAGCCCCCCTTATCTTCTGTTTGACTCTATTAATCCAATGCCTGCCTTCTTGAACCTTCCCAGGCCTGTAAAGTGTAACACAAATAATCCGGGGTTTGGTGGAATACAGAGATCACTGTAGCTGCATGACATGTCGCTGTCAATCACCCATCTTTTCTGTGTGATTTACTGGCTACACAACAATACACTTTGCATCCATGACCACCTGTGTGCTGATACTGTAATATCTATCACTTGAGATTCACATTTGCATGCTCATCCACACTTGGGACAATAACCTTTAAGTGAGTGCCTTTAGTCACACGAACTGCTTCAGGAAAACCACAGACTTGCATTAATGCAGCTTACTTCAACAAATAAGTCTTGGGGAAATTTGTACATCTCTTTATTACCTCATGTGTTGTAAAAGTGTCCAGTTTGGTGCAAAATTCAAGAAGTGGTTGGTTTTAACATACCTAAATCATCGCTATTGCAAGGCTGTATTTTTCCCATGGCCAAAAAATGTAACGTTGCCCAGACTTAATTTCGGCTTACAACTCATGGCTTCTCTACATACAGTAGATGGAGAGATCACATGACGTACAAGATTTGCTACAAAGTTCATTGTTTCAGAGTATTTCCAAACTATTCAGCCTTTCTCAGGATATGTGTTGTAAGAACACTAGGGGTCGCTATTGCCCCGTTAAACCCACCAGACAGACACGCTGACACAGGATAAAAGCACTAAGAAGATATTTAATCTTTTTCTTCTTTAAATCGTGCCCCTCCAGCACCACAGCCACCAATAAACACAAATAAATACACAATATTCTTCTCCTCCACACCTCCCAGCAAGCCCTGTCCTACTCCTCCCGACTCCGGCTCACTTGCAGGGTTTCCACCAGTCCTTTATATAGTGCCTGTTCTGTTCTTCCTTCCATGTGACTTGTCAGCACTTCTGGGTCAGATGGAGAATCCTAATTCTTTAATCAGTCCACAGGTACTTTGGACCCTGTCCTCAGGACTTCCTAGTACTTCCGGGTTGCAAGGGAAACATGACTCCCAAGGTCCTTTTACAGCTCCCCCTTGTAGCACCCACGGTACCCAACAGAGTTGAGAAACCGGACTCCAGGTCTCAGGATACCCTACGGAAATCCGGGGCACCGCCGTGCTCCAGGGGAGCTACCATCTAACGTTTTGGGGGAGGCAGTGTCTTGGAAAAGCTGCCTTCCCCCATCCTTCCATCTCAGGGTATCCCAGCCAGGATGAGCTGCCAACTGTCCGCCACAGTGTGCATATCTCTACCTGAACACCCTCTTCTGGAGAATTAAGATAGCTCATTATCTCTCCTAAATCCAGGTGAAGTTATTAGCAGTTTCCTCAATTAGGAAAATTGTTAAAATGCTTTTACTCCTAAGAGAAGAACCAAATTTGCCTCAGTCTGAGATTTTTGAACCAGTTAGGACCATTTCCTACTCTGAGATGTTTGTTAAATATAGGCACAGGAGTCTGAAAAGCAAAAGGCATAAAATAAAAGACAAAAACTGAAATGTAGCCCTAACTTACTGTCAAAAATCAAAAATGGAAAAGATAGCACAAAACCAGAAACACACAAATTAGTTTTTGTTCATGTGAAATATCCACAAAGTTGAACGATTAACTGACCCCAGGAAGCTAACTTTATAACCTTTGACCTTGATATCACTTCATTCGTGACCTCTGGCAAAGCTCCTAGCAGCCACATAGCAGCCAATAAACAAAACCATGCAAAATGGCAACTCCTGTGTAAAACAAAATATCGGTGCAAATAAAAAAAATAAATAACGTGGAAATATCCCCAAATCGAAAAATTAACATGAAGAAAGGCTATAATGACCTCTGTAACCTAATAATGTATACAGCTAAGTAAACTGTATGAACAAATAATAGAATACCAGGAGAAATAACAGATAAACTGCCCAGGCCTCTGACAGTCTGATCGAAGATGAGAGATGTCAGGGCATCATGATAGACACTGGCTATACTGGGAAGCGACACTAGGGTCTGTGTTTGTACTGGAAAATAATGACACACCTGGGAATTGTCTGAACTGGGAGGTGAGATCAATGGTTCCTTGCATGGTGTCATAGACGAGTCCCTTGGCTAGAGTCACCACACTTTCCACCACTTTCACAATAAAAGAAGATGGCAACACAACACCGTAGACACTTGATCAACAGCAGCGCTGAGGGGCACAGACTCAGCACTATGTTCTAACTGAGACGTTACATCTCAGTTTCCCCACCTAAAGTTGTTAGTTAAATGGGGATTTTCTGACTGGAACCCCAACACTTTTTGTCATTTTGTTTTTTTTCTACAATACTCTAGGAGTTAATGTTTGAAGTAAGGAAAAAGAGGAGAAATGCCAGGGTTAGGGTTAGGGTTAGGAACACACTACTGTATGAGGCACTGTCTAAATATTAGAGCTGACACTTAGAGAGCAGTGCCTGAGCAGGATGGGAAAGGTCATAGCACCAGGACATCTTGGAAGACTGTGTCAGGAACACAAGAAGATGTAGGGTCTGAACTGACACTTGACACTAGGGGTCTGTGTCTGAACTGAGAGGGTTAGGAGGTAAATTCTCAATTAGACATCATGAGAGCCTTTGTCTGAACTTACACCTGACAATAGGGGAACAGTGTCTGAATCGGCAGCTCGGGAGGTGCACAAGGGGAACTTATTTAACCAATTTTTGCCAAGATTCCAGGAGATATTAAAAATAAATCCCTGTCAATGAAATGGCACCCCTGTGCATTTACACACCTAGAGGATATTGCAGGACCCAATTCGGTGCCAGAGTTTCATCCAACAAGTTCACTTTTCCTCTTCCAAAACATCTGCAGCAGGGAGGCTATGACAGACCGCAATAAGGATGTAAGATTAATGTTAAATAAACAGTCTTTTCCATCCCAGTTTTACTGACTCCGCTCTACCATCTGGTTTTAGGGGAAACCTCAGCTTTTCTAAATGTAAACGCTCACACTGAGTGCTGGCAGGGTCTCACTGCGGTTAAGAAACCATTTTACTTCCTCTGCGGTGAGCAACACAGGAAAAATTGTTCTCATTTATAGAAATGTCAGAGGGCTCTCTGGTTCACCTCATCTGTGTTCTCAGGCAGCATTGAGAAAACCAAAACTCCTGGGAAAGCATTACCCCCACAGCTGCTAGGGGGCAGCCATGAACAAGCTAACCAGTAAGGGCCCAGAGGAGCCGTGTCTGGCAGTAAGCCATGAGCTGGACAGATGAAAGGACTAAGCCAAGGGGGCAAGAAGCTTTCCTTTTGACGTAAGTGGGAACTGAGGTGTGGTGCATAGTGGGAGTCAGTAGTAAAGTGGGATTTGAATAGCTGAGCTTGGATATGCACTGGAGGTCATTAAGAGAGCTGGGAACAGATGTGGCCAGTACCTACAAGAGTGCATCAGCTAACAGTGCCCAGTTTGGGGTTTACCTTAATACACTTTCATGAACCAGTCAGCAGTACAGAAAAGTATTAGATTAGGGCATTGAAGGGGCCACACTTGTCCAATCACAAAGCAGAAATGTGACTTAAAACCTCAACATTCATTTGAGAAGAGGAATTGTGCTGAAACAGTTAAACGTCAAGCAGTAACAGAATCTCCTAATTACCATGGGTATCTATCTCTACATGGTATAATAAGGAAAATCAATGGCTACATGGTGCCTTACTGGGACGACTAAGTATGTTGCCCCCCATGTGAGGAAATCATGCCGCATCACTGGTTTGTGTATGACATGGGCATTAAGAGGACTGGTCCCAGAGAGATATTTGCCATAAATGTCTGAACAAGAAGCAGTGACTGTCCTCAGGGACTCCATGGATATGACCACTGTTGATTATCCTCCATGAGGGGGTCAGTGTATGAACTCAGTAGTTAGATGTCTGAGCTCAGAGACATAACATACAAAAATGAACACTTTGTGGTCATTTGTTGAGTGAGATGTGAGGCGACTAGTCTGAACGATAAACGGGGAGGGAGTGAACTTCAGGACATACTGGAGGTTCGTAACTCAATTCTGCTGTCAAGTCCACAATCATTCCACTGACCTTCCTGTAGCTGTTTGGTGAGGTTTGCAGACTTAGGAAACAGACAAGTCCGTAGTGACCCATTCCAAGGACAAGCTCTCAAAATCTCATAGCAGTTTGTAGCCATTAAGCAGTCACACCTGCCTCACTGGATGTGCTGTAATCCTGGAGTTAAAAGTGTCCAGTCTGTCGTAGTGACCCTTATCGGCAGCTGGTGGCACCGCCACACACTAAATCATCGATGTTTCTGCCACGCCATTCATAGATTCCAATCCAGAACAAACTGTCTTTACACCTGATAATTAGTGATGAGCGAGCACCAGAGTGTTCAGGTGTTCGGTCCGAACTCATCGCGATGTCTGTGTACTCTACCGAGCACCCGAGTATAATGTAAGTCAATGGGAGACAACCAGGCACCCCCTGCTCTGAAGAGGGGAAGGTGCCTGGTCCATTGGAAAAGGTCAGAAAGTGACAGAAACACCACCCAAATGGACCGGGAACAGCATGGGGACGATGTCTGGGTGCATCTTGGACTCCCAAGTCGCTGCTGGGAGCCAGTTTCTCCGAGTTGTACGCCACTTTTACAGACTGACAAAAACACGCCCAAAACCCCCCCAAAAAAATCAATTTTACAGGAAAAATGATGCTCTAAAACATTGTATGCCAGTGCCTGCAGGTGAGCTGACGCTCTAAAACATGATATGGGAGTGCCTGTATTACAGTGAGGGCAGTACTTACCTGCCCCTTGATTGGCTGCCTCCAACCCGCGAAACGTGCGGAGCGGAGACTCAAGCATGGCGCACGAGCACATGTGGTGCTCATTCGAGTAGCGCCATGCTCCGAGCATAGCGATGCTCGAGCTGAACACGTTTGGCCAAGCATGCTCGCTCATCACTACTGATAATTAAACTCCTTGTGTTCATCTGTGTGCTCCATGGGCAACTGTAAGCCTCAAAGGACAACCACTTTGTGTGTCCCCATCCCAGCCATAACGAGCCTGCATTGGTTGGATCATTCAGTTCCCACAAGGACGTGAGGCTTTATCAGAATTCAGTTTGAGCTAAGAAAAGGAAGGTGGATGTAAAATACTTCAATCATGTGCCCTGCTTGTCTGCAAGTGGCATGCTACTCCGAGGTCACCAATGACTGCAGTGTTTAGAAACTCCTCGCTTTCCTGGTTTGTCGTGAAGATTTTTGACTTAAAAGTCAGGGTCTGAGTGTGAGGACCGCCAATTTTTCAAAGACATCCACTTTGGTTTTTTAACTCTTGTATGGATTTTTATTTGCAAAGCAGTGCAGATTTACTTTTAAATGAAAGCAAACTAGTGTAAGATGTACACATTGGACTCCTCCATGGTGCCCTCCTTGATGTACTAAATTGATGACTCTGGTAAACACTCTGGCGTCTTTTTAAATTACAGTTGTATTTCTCACAGCATTACTTAATATAAGACATCTTTCCACACACACGCAGACACACAAGCACAGACACACACACATCACAACACCCCTAGACCCAGGCAGGGCTGACCCAGCTGCCATCTCAGCAATGTGCCGGCGACAGCGAGATCATCCTGCCTGAACTGAACGCCACACTGACACATACCTTTCCTGCACAGCGTGAGGGTGGCATTTATTATCACTGGCTGTCACATCTTTATTTAGCTCTTTGCTTGAGTGAGGGGGTGAGCAGAGTAACAAGCAGGAATGAGAAATGAAAGGGCACATGCCAGAAGGCTGGGACAGCTTACTCAGCATCTGGGAAAGAACAGCCAATTTTATTCCATATAGCGCCTTTCACAGTGTAGAACCTGTTGGCAATTGTTGGCCCTCACAGACTTAAGTCAGAGGCAAGCAAACTGTAACTGTCATGAAAAACAAGAAAAGCAGCCCACAAAATGAAGAGCTGGGCTGAACCAACAAGAAAAACCTGGAGCGGCCAGCCTGTACTGAGCTCAGACGGGTAAGTACAGCATGGCAGAGCATTCACATGGCACGTGGTGACTTAAGTTTCTGCTCGAGTGCTGGATTTTAAGAGATCCTCCCAGTGTCAGGTATTAATTACCAAATAATGAGCCCATTGCCCCAGCGTTTCTGACCTGCCTGCTTAAGGTGTGGACAAGTAAGGAGTCACAAGTAAGGCTACAGTCAGTCATGCACATGGCCCCTAGGGTGTGTTGGCCTTCACCCTAAACATGCCTTTCTGTCAGTAGGTCAGGTTGAAGTGGAATTTTAAAATGAATGCCTCAGTGAAGCAGAAGGATGTCTTCTCCTGTGGTTCCACAGAGCCTCCATCTGGGATCAGAGAGATCACTTGCTTCCCTTTTGAGTTCCACCACTACTCATCACCAGGGCAAACTCCATTACTCAAAGTGTCTTAAATTCCATGGCTTAGATTCCACAGCGGCCATTCGTTAAGCCTGAAGAGTGACATTCCCATTGTGAGTTTTTCCCAGCGATTCCTTTTAGAGTTCCGAGCAGGGTTCAGTTCTTGGTGCTTTAATGTGGAATTTTGCTGCTGGCGTCTACTGTGAACTACTTTTCAATGTTTTGCAGATCAATCCGAGGTCAGGATTCAATCCTGTCAGCATCATACACAAGGCTTACACGGGACACACTTGTGCACTCCCACAATTACTCTCACCAACTCTTGACATTCCCTCGTGATTTATTGTGTAAACATTCCTCAGCACTTCCCATTCGGGATTGCTTTGCTCTGATTCCCAAATTTCCACTTTCCAGGTACACTCATATGATTGGCCTGGTAACTTTCATAAAGATGCTATTTCCCAGTCCTTTCCCTTTTATTGTGCTTCACTGAGACATTTGCTGAAGGCCCAATGCATTTCTCATGCTGGCAAATCCCACTTGGCTTCACCCGGCATGTTACTGTTGGACTTCCTGCAACATTAAACATTAACAGATATGAGTCAGATTTAGTTCCACACTAGACTGTCATCCTGAGACAGCTCAACAATGGCACAGGTCACCCTCTTGGCAGAGGCCTTGGTACTGCCAGCACACCTCTTGTAGCTCAGGTGGGTTATGTTAAGGGCCTAAAATATTTATGAGTCTGAAAACAGAAGCTCAGTGAGGGAGGCAAAAATAGCAAAAAGTTAAATGTGATCCTCTGATGTTGTCTGCATCTCCTCACCCTAGGATGGAGTTTTATTACTTCTCCCTTTGGCCAAGTGGCTGCAGCTTATAGAGTTCAGCTATTGGGCTCTCAGCTACCTGGATTGCCAGGGTGGGCTGACACATTAAACTGCTAAGAAGCAACCTGGAATCTAATATGGACAGAAAAGAGACCCCTCAATTAAAGATATGTTGTTCAGATGAGAGGTCAGTCCTCCAGTCCTGATGCCAGGTTCATGTCAGGTGAAAGAAACTGGAGAAATGACTCGGCAGCTCCAGGGGAAGACCTTGCTGTGTTCATAGTTTATGAGGAATATGGGAAATACAAGCCTCCCATTGGGAAATTCCATATGAATGCACTTCAAGTAGACTTTACCAGTGGGAGAACTTAGAAATAATCATGTTACACAACTTCAACAAATTATTCTTAAGAACATTGTGAAGAAATGCCCTGTAATTTAAATTAGTGGGCAAGACAAGTTGAATAAGCTGCCTAATAGTAGGAGGCAGAATTGAAAGTTTGGGACTGGCAAAGGCCACAAATCAAAAAGAGCAAAATAAAACAAGAGTGCCACACTACATATTTAGTCTAAGCAAAGGCGGTAAAAAGATAGAAAATCCTATAAATATCTTGGGTTTCTTACCACCAACCACCACTGCTGTGGCATCTGATGTTTGCTAAGATGTGTATGCTGCTCTCTTTTATAGGTGGGAAATAAATAAGTCATAAGTAGTAAAGAGCGAACCCCACTAAATTTGCTTCACCTTAATTTAGAAAGTGTTCTTCACACTCAGTGAAATGCAGTGAAGTCAATAGTGAAGGAGAAACCAAACTAGATTTGTGTGGATTATAATGGTGTGATGGTCTTTCAGGTGTCCCTGAGGGCTAGGGAACCATCTGCCAACTATGCTGGACTAATTATTGTGGCCTAAAATTTGATCAGAGCTGTGAAGCAGCAGAGCCAATGACAGTGCCACTGTGCCTCCTTGAGATAAAATTAACAGATTAAATATCACAACAGCAAAATTTGTTGTAGACAGAAAGCATTAATTCACTTAACCTTGACACAGAAAAAAAAAATTGAAAGCAGGTATTTACCTCTCTTGACCTGAAAAAATTTTTTTTTTTTCACCCACAATTTTGCTTACTCTCTGCCACGGCTACCAAATAAGCACGGTCACTACCCGATCTGTGCTTCTTACCTGTACAACGCACAGCATTCTGGGTAATACTGTTAAAAGGGGTATGGTCATGTATTACACACACGTCCATGCAAAAAGACATTACCTTCAAGACACAAACACACAACACATCTCCAGTTCCCTTCTTTGTGCGCTTTTGTTTTAAAAGTATTCACGTTTTCTGCTAAGTTTTTTACCCACTACTTGTATCAGTGTTATATACTCGGGGGGCTGTCCCATCCAACATTGGCCACTTCAGCTCTGTGATGTCTCACTGGCCCTGCAAAGCATCTTGGTGAGCTGAGAAAAATGTTTTGACACATGAAGAATTTCCAGGAAAATATCTGCCAAATAAGGTCACCGGCGAACACAACATATTCACTGCGAAAAACACTTTAGTCTAGTCACTAGTGATGAGCAAAACAGTCAAGTTTCATTTCTCATATTCATCAAATCGATTCTAAAACTCATTAGGCATACCATTGTACAAATGTGAACCTGTTAGTTGTGTTCCCTGGCCTCTGTTTATGTTCCTTTTTTAATGTATTTTTGTAATTATTTTTTTGTTATTAGTCTTCCATTTATGTATTATGTTCTCCTGTGTCCCTTGTATATTGTTGTGGAGCCCCAGGAGGCAGAACCGCCTGACATCACCACTCCTGACGTCTCCCGCTGACTATTTAAGTTTGCTGTGAAGGCTCAGGTGCTGGAGATCATTCGTTTATTGTGAATTATTTGTGAGGATTGTTATTCTGTTTGGATTCGTTTTCTTTTAATATTATTTTTTTGCCTTGTTGTTGTGGATTCTGTCTATGGATTGTGCACTTGGAACTGGTTTGCTAAGAGTTGCCTTTAAGGGCAAATCCTACTTTTTTGCAAAATTGAGCATTTTGTGCTCTTCATTTGTTGCTCTTTTATTCACAAGCTGGGGGTTGGCGATTTTACTTTTGTCCTGTGGGGCTTTTTATACATTTGTGGATACTTTAAGTTGTTTTGCCAACTCCCCGTTTTTGAGGCCTGCTCTGGTTGAAGCCAGCTTGGGGTCTGGATGAGTTAAGGTGAGTCTCTTCTGGGAAGGTTGGTGAAGATCCTGGCTTGATTCATCCTGTGTTTGGAGGACTCACACCTCTCTGCCATGTTGAGGACTCCACTTCATGACAGAAATGTTAAAATGTACTACAATGTTTTAGTTCTTTTTGGGTTTTCGGGTATATGAAATGCATATTTTCTGTATGGAGACAAATCACAAAACATAATTGTGTACACTGCACAGAACCTTTCCCTTAACTGTTACCTAGCAACAGCCCTTTCCTGTTTCCTGATTCTTGCACATGAGACTGACGAGTATCATTTCTGTCTGCAATGCATCTTTAGGATTGTGAGCACCAAGACTGACATCATAACCAACAAAATAGGCATCTTAACACCAGAACAACCCTGTCACACAGCTCATTAAAACATCCATATGTGACAGCAGATAAGTCCAGAGATTTATTTAATCTTACTAAAAAAATTTTTAATGACTAAATAACTGGCTGAGACATGTTGAATTAGTGCAGGAAAACATTTCCAGGCAGGGACTAAATTTCTCTTTTCCTGCATCAATGGTACAAATTTCACTGGACATGAAACACCATTTGTTTTCTGAAAGTTCTGCAAATTTTCTTTCACCCAAGATGCTGGCTCATTACTATACATCACATTACACGCATGTCACAAGTTTGGCAATGGGCAATAAACAATAAGGCAGTGGTTATAAAAATGAGCACAAAATGGTGTCATGGAGTGTTAAGAAATATCTCTCTATTATAAAAATAATCTTGGGAGGGAGACGAGACATCATCTTCTTGGAAGACAATTTGATGTCCTGCGAGAGACACTTTAACGTCACGTGAGACAAGGCAGTAAGACAACATTTAAAAAAAGTTCCGGATTTCTAACCTAGCAGTTGTTGAATTGCTTTTGGCAGACATGCTTCATGTGCTCCCAGCTTTTAAAACTACGACAAGCGACAAGCAGAACACACAGCTCACCAGCAGCAGCATGTGTGTTAGCGTGTGTACAAAACCCTTCACAACACGAGCAGCAGAGACGTGAAGTAGCAAAAGGACAGCTGCTGTACAGGCTTTGAAATGATCGGCACGCAGTGCAACAAACAGAACACACAGCTCGCCAGCAGCTTGAGCAGAAAGACAGCAGATGATCCGACGGCATCTCCTTAGCGTGCATTCAGCCTTTCACAACATGAACAGTGTTAATTTAACAACGCCCAGGGCCAGAAATAAAGGACAAATATTGTTTTTACAAAAGATTTAAAGTAAAAGTGAAAATAATGCATATGTAACAATTCCCAGGAAAATAACAATCTCTTTAAATTGTATATCCGGTAAACCAAACCTGGGAGTGTGCAAGCAAAGCGAGCAGGGGGCAGAGCCCCCTAGTAACAAATATAAAAATGAATGCATTTACAAATTGCAAATATATAAACAAAATCCATGTGAAAAAGATGCAGGCACAAACAGAACTAAACTAGAACAATTACGACAGTGTAAAACACCAACACTCCAATCCCAATTACAAGGAGCTAGACAACAGATCTAAATGTCGTTTATTAATAACAGTTCAATGAAACTAACAAAATAGGAAAATATCCATTCATTATCCAACCCACTATATCCTAACTACAGGGTCACAGAGGTCTGCTGGAGCCAATCCCAGACAACACAGGGCGCAAGGCAGGAAACAAACCCCGGGCAGGGCACCAGCCCACCGCAGGGCACACACACACCAAGCATACATTAGGGACAATTTAGAATCACCAATCCACCTAACCTGCATGTCTTTGGACTGTGGGAGGAAACCGGAGTACCTGGAAGAAACCTACACAGACACGGGAAGAACATGCAAACTCCACGCAGGGAGGACCCAGGAAGTGAACCCAGGTTTCCTAACTGCGAGACAGCAGCGCTACCCACTGTGCCACCTTGCCACCCTATAGGAAAATAAAATTAAGAATAAAGAAAAGCAAAACAGTTTGTAATTGTAACTGTAAAATCATGCCAACACTAACTGAAAGGAATTAATATAGAAATAAAAACAGAAGTAGGGCACTGGGGCCTTAATAACTAATAAAACAGATCCAGCTAAGTTAATATCCTAACTCAAAATAAAAACATAGCCAAAATGCACAAAACAGTTCAAAAGAGCTAACCTCCAATGTAAAAAATGTCCTAACTCAACAGAAACAAACTTTTATCAAAAAAAAAAAAAGAGCAGAAACAGTCGAGAACACTGAAGCCATCCAGCTGGAGAAGCTGAAGTGAGGGTCTGAGGTGGGCGCTGCTCCTGAGAGGAGGGCCAAGCCACGAGGTCTCATTCCATCATTCAAAAGACAAGATTAAGGAAAAGGATTGGGGCAAAATAAGAATTCTCTGTATATAAAATGCCAAGGATTTCATGTCTGTCATGCAAAATCTAAACTCATGAAACACTGGATCTTGAACCTTGATCAAGTGCTTATACAGGCTACCTTGGCGATGAAATTGGGCTGTGAGTCCTTCACACTTTAAGTGGAGCCGTGGCTGACAGGAAAAGAACCGTGGTGAGCTCTGCTGACAATGAAGCACATTGCACAGGCCAACTGATCGTTTCCTTCTCATATGCCAGTGATATGCTTCAGTACAGGCTTCCTCCGCCACATTGTTAGGCGCAGCCATAAGACATAACTGACAAAAAAAAAAAAGAACAGCCATAAGAGCATGCTTATAACTGTCAGGGAAAGAGCCAAAGAAACATTGAATGGCAGTGAAGGACATTGCAGTAACTTCAGCAGAGAGACCTGGGGTGCTGTGTTTGGTGAGAGGCATATGAACCAACTGCCTTTCCTCAAAGAGTGGAGGTCCAAGTGTCACTCATACAAAACAAAAGATTAAACAAGGAACAAGCAGGAGAGCATGGAGGGGAAAACCACAAAATCAAAAATAAGGACGAGGCAACGCTGCGGTCCTGATCACTTTAATCTTGTTACCTTCCATATCTCCCACTGAATATGAAAGCAGAACAACTCTTAAATTGGGTCCTTCTAGAGGCCAAGCTTGATTGGCTCATTTTGACATTTTTCATGATGTAATAAACATAAGTGCCATGACTCTTTCTTTGTGTCATGAGCCAAGTTCTCTGTCAAAAAAAGTTGGTATTAGGGGTAAATAAAGGGGCAGACTGGAGTTTAGTGATGGTACTGATGGTGACACAGTAACAGGTGGACTTCAGTTTTGGGGTATTAATGGATAACAGGGACCCCAGATGGGTCATTTGGAATGAGCGAGATGACAGGAGCTCCTGATGTGGCATGAGCACAAGACAAGTTACTGATGGTAGATGTTGAATTGTCATATTCGGGCACCTTATGGACTCTAAATTTGTAGCAGTGAAAGGTGGAATATCTTTTGTGGCATTCACAGAAGACAGGCTACTGAAGAAATATTTGGTGTAGTTAGTGAACCATCAAATGTGTTTTAATGACACATAGTGAGGTTTGAGCATGTATTATAGCAAGATATTATGTCTGTGATGAAGTGCTGGAGACAGATAGCAAGGCACCTCACTATGATATTGAGGCTCATGGTGGGACATTAATTGGTGGTTTTTGAGTTTGCATTAGAAGAAGATAGTGTGTCTAATGTGAAAATAATGAAAGATAGGGTGGGGTATTGGGTCCTAGTGACACTGAAGCCAAATGGTGTTTTAGGGGCACTAAAGGGAAGCTGACATGCCATAATTGAGGTATTATGGAGGTCCTGATGTGGAATCAGACGAAACTGAAGCTGAAGGGTTATTTGGGACAGATGGTGAAACATTAAGAAAAGATGGAGAACTGTTGAGATACCAGAACATTGAATACCAAAGAGCTATCAAGAAAGAAGAATCCTTATGGCAAAGGAGAATCTTGAATGAGAATTTGGGGTACAGATGTCCTGTAACATGAATTCCCCTTTCAGTTAAGTCATATGCCTCTGCCACAATCAATGCTCCTCTCAACACATGTGTGATGTAAGCAGTGCTTAAAGTGGGCTGGTATCCAGCACTTCCCCATTCTGCCCATTAGGAGTACCGGCAGTAATTGTAATATATGCATACCGGTGCATATCAGTACTTCACCCCATTAACATCCCCTGTACAGTAGTTAGAACCTAGAAGAATTCTATCTAACCTGAAGTTGGAATTGAGAATCTAGGATCTACACGAGCTTTCACACTTCCAAGAGGAAACAACGTCTACTATGCTTTTCAAAATACAGTCAGCCCTCCACATCCATGGGTTCCGCATCCGCGAGTTTCGCACCTGCGGGTTCAATCAGCTACGGATCAAAAAATATTTCAGAAAATAAAAATTCTAAAAAGCAAAACTAGAATTTGCCAAGAACTATGCTGAAACCAATGTGAATGAAGTGATGTATAAGCTTACCCTTCTGTAACCTCCCGCCTACTCAAGGGATGACAACATGCCTACAACCACTGTGAGATTTGTTTGATGATACAAAGAAAAATAAGAGACAGTTTCCTGTAACAATGTTCCTAGCTAAAGCTTCTGCAGTTCTGAAGCCTCCACAGATTGTTACATTAGTATTGTTGTGACCTCAGTGTCTGGTCCCGTGAGAGACACGCTCCTCAGGCGGCCTCAAAAATGCCTAGAAAAGCCAGCTATGAAGCAACCCCATGAGCAGCACATAAGGGGGTGTGGATACGGCATTTAGAGGGCACTTTGATCACATCTCCCGACTGTTACAGCCCATTGTGCTGGATGTTTGGCTGCCAGCATCTCTTGGAGTTGGACGCTGGGCTTGGGTTGGTTCACAAAATGCCAAGGACAGTGTGGCATGTGGAAGCCACTTGCATTAGATTACAAAGTGAAAAAGCAGCTGGGAGCGTGTGGCACCGATGAAGACCTAAAGAGCATGGCAGAAACAGCGCTGAAGAAGCCAAATGGTCCATTTTAGGGCCACTCACCAGTAATCAGTGTAAAAAGGCTAATTTCATTCCTCTGTCTCTCACATCCCCCAAGGTCATTACTGTATTATTGAGCGTCCTCCAATCTGTGTTTATGTGTGAGAGAAAAATTAGTTTCTCTGTTTATAATTATATTTTCTGTATGTACTTGCATTTTAAATACTGTGTGTTTTATTCTTGATATTTCTCTTTCAGGTCATTAAATAAAAGCAATCTGTAAGTGTAGCTGCTGACATTTAACACTGTATGTAGTTAGGCAACCCACAGTTGTGTGTGCTGAACAACATACAGACTTTTTTTTCTTGTCACTAAGGGGCTTTGCCCCCTGCTCGCTTCACTTGCCTGTCCCGGGGCATGCTACGCGGCAGTCGCTTCACATCTCTGCCGCTGCCGTTGTAAAGAGGGTGGGCTGTACGCACGCTAAGGAGATGAGGTCGCTCCTCCGAAACCCCCTCTTAAACAGTGAAACAATGGGAAGCAAATAGTTTTTTTATCTCCTCTTTGCTCTTTCAGCTGCTGGCTTGCTGCTGCTGCTGCCGTGCTGTGTGATCTGCATGTCGTGCAGCACTTTGAACATTTAAAAGCCTGTACAGCAGCTGTCCTTTTGTCTCACTGCCTTGTCTCGCGGGACATTAAAGACTCTCAGAGAAAATCACATCTCATCTCCTTCCAAGCCTTCCAAGATTTTTTTTATAATAGAGAGATTATTCCATTATTTACCTTGTTTTAGGTATTGCAGGTAATCTAGAGATTATATAATGTATACTGGAGGATGTGCCTGGGTTATATGCAAATACTACACAGTTTTATTTTATTATGTATAAGGGAGTTGAGCATCATTGGATTTTTGTATGTGAAGGAGGTCCTGGAACGTTAACCCAGCATTCATGGAGGGCTGACAATATTTACTGCATTTCAGCACACTTTTGAGCATATGAGTGAGACCCCCCACCCACCCAAGTCTCCAAAGACATTGTAATATAGGTATTGCATCTAGAATATTACATATTTAGGAAGAGAATGAAGAAGTCAAAACAACATGGAGTACCTTTTTTCACTTCAGACACTAAGTAAGTGAGATGCTGGTGGGGCTGATAGGAAAGCTGATTCTGACCCGGCCTCATAAATGTTAAATTATATCTGATTCCACAGGGACAAAGCCAAAGATGCCTGCCTGTTTATGAGTAACTTCTGACAGAAACCGACTGAATCTGCTTACCTGCCAGTAGGAGATATGTGGCACATCTGGTTCTCCTTGGACCTGCAAAGCTTGGCATGGACTGTAGAGTACTGAGGTAGAGCCAGGTAAGACCAGCCTGTCTGTGGAATTCTCAGGTGTGGCCTGGTTACGTCAGCTTGTCTGTGGAACCATGAGGTTCTACCTCCTATTACAAGTCTGCCTATGATGCCCTAAGCATTAGGCAAAAGTGTCAAGATTGTCTGTGGAACTACGAGGTGTGGCAAACCTGCTTGTGTGTCAAGCTCTGAAGTGACGGCTGATGTGACCTTTGTGTCTGTGCAGCCTGAGGTATGACCTAGCATACCCTTACCCCTACCCTTTTGTCTGTAAATCACAAAGATGAGACCTGCATCCTGTGGATAAGATGGCCTGAGTTGACCCCATCTATTGATTAAGGCAGTTTGTTGTAACTCCATCTAAAATGGTAATGTAGACCCTGACTTGGCCCAGATGGCAGATTACACATGAGCCTTACAATATTCAGCAGTGCCTGGAAGTCCAAATAGCAAACAAGAAGCCTTATTGGACGTAATGTCCCCAGGTGACCCCTTAGAGAAGTCTGCGACAGTGCTACTCTACTGTGCCTGTCTCCCAGTATGCACAGCAGCGTGACCAAGAGCTGCCTTGTTGACACAGGCTGTGTAATCACTGAATCCCGTCTTCTGTGGAAACATGGCAGAGCCGAATAAACATGCTTGTTCCCAGTCTCCCAGTGTGGGCCGTTGGCGCTGTTTGGGCACAAATATTTGAAGTATGTGAGAGTGGGCGGAGTCCTGCAGTCAGTCGTGTCCCTGGGGACATGTGACCTCCTCCCTTGAAGTCTGCAGGTCAGTTGCTTTCCCTGGATTTGACTGTGTTTCTAGAAACAGGAGAGCATGGTGTGAATCCTGCTTATGGGGCCAGTGGCACAGACAAAAGAACCACACACAGAGAGTTGTGAACAGAGAGATGTGGATGGTGAGCCACTAACCAGAACGTTAGAGCGTGGGGGCTGGGCTCCTAACATGCAGTGCTCCATGCAGACAAGTGCTGACCTAATACTAGCTAGCAAGGGCGGCTACTCACGAGTGCTGTTTGACAAGTGGAGGAACATTTCCTGCTCAGGGCGCTGGCTAAGTGAGAACATGTAGGCACCTGTCAAACAAGAGCCTTTGCCCCCCCCAACCCCCCCAAAAAAACAGGCCCTCCATTTATCGTTGTCAGAACTGGCAGATAAGGAGAATCAAACTGGCAGTAAGGCAAGCACAGAAAAGAGAGGGGAGCTCCAGGAGCTGTACCATAAGGACCAAACAAAAATACACTCAGAGGCCACTTTATTAGGCACACCAAACCAGCATTGGCTAGGCTCCATTTTTACTTCTAGAGAACCCTGAATTTTTCAAAGCATGGATTCAGCAACGCGCTGATGAAATTCAAGTTGGAGTTTGGTTCCCGCTGACTCAGCAGCATCACACAGTTTCTACAGTTATTCAGCCACATATTCATGCTATGAACACCTTTGTCCATTCCATTAGATTGAAATCTGGCGACCAAGTGGTAGGCCACAGGAGTAAACTGAGGTCACTATCATGTGCTCAGAATGAGCCTTTGTGACTTGAAGTATCATTTGACTAAAGGGTAGATTATGGTCATAAAGAGATGATTGGCAATAATGTTTAATGGAAATTAGGCTCTCACCTCCCCACAAAATAAGACATTTAAAATTCATATTTTGGAATCCTCATTGCTGTAGTAATAACTGGCCTCTCCTTCCAACTTCTGACTTCTGTTGCGCCTACAGGACTCAAATAGTATGTAATATGTAATGGCAAGGTAGGGGCTGGCACAGACAGAGATTAGCTGATGTTACCAGGAAGCACACTGTCCACATTGCTCACAGATGGTCTATGTGTGGCTGACTAAAGGAGCTCTCCAGTTAGTTCATGCTGCAAGTAGATCATTTCTGAGCTAAATGCTGCAGGTTGGCTACTGAGCATAAATCACAGCATAAATCTTTGAACTGAGATGCTTTGTGGTGTGAGTGCACTGTGATTCATTTGGTGATGAGGATGGGATTAGACTATAGATGGGTGATTGTAGTGGCAACGCTATGCAGAGATCAGCTGACATCACCAGGAGGTGTCCCACTCACAATGTTCAAATCAATCTTTCTTTGTCACATACAGTATAATTATACATATAATCTTGCATCTTGCATCATCCCAGTCCCAAAGGTATCACGTCCTAGTGAGCTGAATGACTTCCGGCCTGTCGCCCTGACGTCACATGTGATGAAGACCATGGACCACCACCTGAGGCCACGGGTGCGCCACGCCCTCGACCCTCTGCAGTTTGCATACCAGGAGAAGGTGGGAGCGGAGGATGCCATCATCTATATGCTACACCGATCCCTCTCCCACTTGGACAGAGGCAGTGGTGCTGTAAGAATTATGTTTCTGAACTTCTCTAGCACCTTCAACACCATCCTACCTCTGCTCCTTAGGGACAAGCTGACAGAGATGGGAGTAGATTCACACCTGGTGGCATGGATCGTGGACTATCTTACAGACAGACCTCAGTATGTGCTTCTCGGGAACTGCAGGTCTGACATTGTAGTCAGCAACACAGGAGCACCGCAGGGGACGGTGCTTTCTCTGGTCCTGTTCAGCCTATATACATCAGACTTCCAATGCAACTCGGAGTCCTGCCACGTGCAAAAGTTCGCTGACAACACTGCTACCATGGGCTGCATCAGGAGTGGGCAGGAGGAGTATAGGAACCTAATCAAGAACTTTGTTATATGGTGCAACTCAAACCACCTACACCTGAACACCAGCAAAACCAAGGAGCTGGTGGTGGATTTTAGGAGTCCCAGGCCCCTCCTGGACCCCGTGATCATCAGAGGTGACTCTGTGCAGAGAGTACAGACCTATAAATACCTGGGAGTGCAGCTGAATGATAAATTGGACTGCACTGCCAATACTGATGCTTTGCGCAAGAAAGGACAGAGCCGCCTATATTTCCTTAGAAGACTGGCATCCTTCAACTTCTGCAATAAGATGCTGCAGATGTTCTATCAGACGGTTGTGGCGAGTGCCCTCTTCTACATGGTGGTGTGCTGGGGAGGCAGCATAAAGAAGAAGGACGCCTCACGCCTGGACAAACTGGTGAGGAAGGCAGGCTCTATTGTAGGCACAGAGCTGGACAGTTTGACATCCGTGGCAGAGCGACAGGCACTGAGCGGGCTCCTGTCAATAATGGAGAATCCACTGCATCCATTGAACAGTGTCATCTAGACAGAGGAGCAGCTTCAGCAGCAGACTGCTGTCACTGTCCTGCTCCACTGACAGACTGAGGAGATCGTTCCTCCCCCATACTATGCGACTCTTCAATTCCACCTGGGGGTGGGTAAACATTAACATTATACAAAGTTATTGTCCGTTATGCCTGCATTTTTATTACTCTTTTATTTAATATTGTTTTTTATCAGTATGCTGCTGCTGGAGTATATGAATTTCCCCTTGGGATTAATAAAGTATCTATCTATCTATCTATCTATCTATCTATCTATCTATCTATCTATCTATCTATCTATCTATCTATCTATCTATCTATCTGTATTATTGCAATTCCCTTTTCTTTGGTCTTTCTAGCAAATCTCTTTATAAGCTTCAGTTGGTCCAGAATTCAGCTGCCCGCATCATTACTAGAACCCCCTCTATTCACCATATCACTCCCATTTTGCAGCAGCTTTATTGGCTTCCAGTTAAGTTCAGAATTCAATTCAAAATTCTCCTACTAACTTTTAAGGTATCCAAAACCTTGCCCCTCCATATCTGTCTGACCTCCTCCATGTTGCCATTCCCTCCCATACCCTTAGATCCTCTTCCTCCATCTATTTGAATGTCCCCTTCATATGTCTTACCACTATGGGGAGCACAGCATTCAGTTACTCTGCTGCCCAGCTCCTGAACTCACTAACCCCTGAGCTTAGAAATATTGAATCATTTTCACTTTTCAAATCTAAACTTAAAACTCATTTGTTTAAGACTGCTTTTTCTCTTTGATTACAATTGCTCTGTCTGATTTTCATTTTGTATTTTACTTTTGTTTATAATCTATGTTTCATCTATTGTTCGGTGTCCTTGAGTGTTTAGAACGGCGCCTACAAATAAATAAAATGTATTATTATTATTTAGTTTCCCGACTCCGAGACTGTGCATTAAAGAAGAATAAAGAAAAAATATAAAAGGATAATAAACAATAACACAGCTTTACAAATGTCAAAGAAATCATTATGTTAAATGAATGCAATAGTATGCACTACATCAGAATTGCAAAACATGTGACAAACAGTAAGTAAGTAATAGCAACTTAAATAACTCAACATTAAAGAATCAACAATAAGGCATCATGCAGCCTTAGACACTTTCCTTAATCAAGACGTGCATGATCTCTACAAGGATGAAAAAGCCAATTCTCCATTTAGCTTATGCTGCAAGGAGATCGCTTCTGAGCCAGATGTTTTTGTCCACAACTGGTCACCAGATGTCACCACAGTGCAAATCTTTAAACTGAGATGCTTTGTGGTGAGAACGCATAGTGAATTACAATAAAAGAAGATGAAAACACTGAAGGTAGTGCTCACACACACCATAAACAGAGTTGGGGGCGCTACTGTAATCTTATTACATGTGCTGTTTTCTACACTGTAGTGTGCTGGGCTGGTAAGATCACTTCATAATAGGCACACCAAATCAACAAGCTGATTAAGAAAGTAAGCTTAGTTATGGGAGGTACTCTCAACCTGCTGAAGTTAGTAGTAAAGGAGAGAATGAAGATTGAACAATGAATGTTGCATATCCTCTCCATGACACTCTAACACTGAGGACTTTTCAGTGTAAAGAAACACTTCTGGGAATCATTTTATACCAATGGAAATACGCATAATGCCTCACTGTGACTGCTGTTATATCATTTGCCCATTGTGAGTTTTTTTGTCTCTTTTTTTGGTAACTCTTGAGTGTGTTTAAGCACGTGGTTGCTGTTTATTATAAAAGTCCTTAAACTTCTGTAAAAGCTAAATTTGACATTTAGACAATGTGGCGGACGGCTGGGGATCATGTCCAACTGAAACGCCTCGAAGGACCAGAAGAGGGACTATACCTCCCCTGGACCAGGAGAGGGCAGCCGCCCTGGTCTGTATGGGTGCCACGGGATAAGAGCATGGAAGCTCAACCCTATTGGGGCCCATGGCCACCACAACGGGGTGCCCAGAGGATCGTGCAGCCTTGGAGTACACACACACCTGGAAGTGCTGCCAGAGAGGGTTCCAGACAAACCCGGAGTGCTTCCGGGTGTTCATGCGGCACCAGGAAGTGCAGCCAGAAGGTCATAACAGACCACCTAGAGCACATTCAGGGCTTGGTAAAAGGGGCCTAATCTAATTTTGTCTAATCAAATGGGTGAAAAGCCCAAGGCTTTACATCCTGATTCCACCACAATCTCCTGGAACATGGAATATGTATTATTATTATTACCTGACCAACAGACAGAGGTTTGTGAGGCTGAGGAACTGTGTCAGAAAAGGTGGTGCATAATACTGGAGAACCTCAATGAACTGTCTGTTCTCCTTTCTATTGATCCAGCACAATACCAGCAATTGGCGTCTATAGACATTTTCAGATGAATCGTTCCATCATAGGCTGTATTAATAATGAAGATGAGTCAGAGAACAGGAGGGCTGTTAAGGACTTTGTCTTGTGGTGCAGGGACAACAACCTGCAACTCAACATCAGCAGACAAAAGAGATGGTGGTGGACTTTGGGCGTGCCAAGAAGCCTCTGAGACCTGTCACCATCCATGGAGACGACGTGGAAGTGGTGCAAAGCTATAAGTACCCATATAAACAACAAACTGGACTGGTCTGACAACACAGTGGTGCTGCATAGGAAAAGCCAGAGCAGACTGCACTTGCTACAGAGACTCATGTCTTTTAATGTGGGCTGCAAGCTGATGGAAATGTTCTACAAGTCCATAGTACCTAGTGTGGTGTTCTACACTGTGGTCTCCTGAATAAGCAACTTGAGCTCAAAAAAAGCACAATGCCTGAGCAAATTATTAGGAAAGCCTGTTCAATCACAGGGTGAACCTTGGACACGCTGGAAGCTGTTGTGGAAAAAAGTATAAGAGCAAAGTTGGATGCCATCATGAAAAATCCCCACTATTCCCCCCAGGAGGATCTCTCTTGGAGCACATTTAGCCACAGGCTTATTCCACCACAGTGTGCTAAGCAGCGCCTCTGGGGTTTTTTCTGCCCAGTGCAATCAGGCAATTCCATCCTTCCTCCTGGGGCACTCATTAAGTTTATTTTGAAATACCTAAACAATATTTATTTATTTATTTATTTACATATCTATTGATTGATTGGCTGTATCCTTGTTTTCATTTGTCTGCTGCTGTATACATGTGAATTTCCTCTTGGGCTTAATAAAGTTTATTTTATCTCTCTGTCTTACTTATATTTTTTATAGAAATGACTAACAAACAGATTACATATGCACAGATAATCATCAGCTCTAATTAGGGTATGCCTGACTAAAGCAGTGAGTCTTCAGCCTGAACCTAAAAGCTGAGACCAAAGGGGGCATCTCTTAAATAAGCAAGCAGATCGTTCCACAGCTTTGGAACCCTGTAGTTAAAAGCTCGACCACCCACCGGCATCTTGAAATCGTAATATGTGCTCTGGTTTGCAAAAAAATGATAATTTCAGATTAAGTAAGCAGGGCCTAGGCCATTCAAAGCTTTATATATAAGGAGGAGGAAGGCATGTTCTCACTGTCTGCAGGACTTTTACTATTACTATTTCAGTTTCCTTACACATCCAAACAGCATACAGCTTAGAGTAACTGACCAGTCTAAATCAGCCCAGTGGGAGTAAATGTGAATGTGTATGTGTGAGTGTGCCTTACGATGAACTGGTGTCAGTCACCACTTGCACTCTAGGCCGCAGGAGTAGCTCACAGAAAAGTGGTAAGGACATGGATGGACACAGGCATCTATCTATCTATCTATCTATCTATCTATCTATCTATCTATCTATCTATCTATCTATCTATCTATCATAAATGCTTTTAAATTTTTCCATGGAAGTAAATCCAAAAGTAATTAACAGCAAATGTATGTCTATCTATCTATCTATCTATCTATCTATCTATCTATCTATCTATCTATCTATCTATCTATCTATCTATCTATCAGTCACCACTTGCACTCTAGGCCGCAGGAGTAGCTCACAGAAAAGTGGTAAGGACATGGATGGACACAGGCATCCATCCATTAAGATCCTGCATCCTAGGCTCAGATCCATACCCTATTGTAATGTGTGTGCAGTGTGCACATTCTCATCATGTCTGTGTGGATCTTCCTCCCACCTCCCTTAGACTTGCGAGATGGTGTGTGATGGCAGTTCATATTGCAAAGTGCCAGGAATGACATAAGCAGGCAAACAAAACTTTAAAGGAGACATTTACTGAAAAATCAGTATGGAGTGATCCATACAGGACTTCCATGTAAATATCACTTTAGTGTTACTGCAACAGTGTACTGTACAATAATATACCATCAAACATGTGTAATATCTATCTATCTACCGTATATACTCACGTTTAAGTTCTCTTGCGGATAAGTCGGGGCTTGATTTTACTGTATAATTTCTGGTATTTTATAACGTTGGTCATATAAGTCGAATGCAGAAAACTCCTGCTATTGGTCCAAGAGATTATGATATGCTAACGCCCACCTGAGAGAGTAACCACAGAGCACACTGCCTTTTTTTTCCATGTATTGTTCTTATGTGACCACATGGTGATACCCAAACTATTACGAAGCAACATTTGCACTTTTTTGTGTTTTTTGTGTCTCACCCCTTTATATACCTTTATATATGAGCATCCCTTATCGATGATGGAGCGTTTGATCAGAAGAAAATAAGAAGCTGGTTTTAAATTAAACTTCGTTGAAGTAGTGAAAGATATTGGTAATTGCGCTGCTGCAACAAAATTCGATGCGTCTGAGAAACTGGTGCGAGATTGGAGGAGGCAAGAAGATGAAAAAAAAATTTAAGTGTTGCAGTTTTGAATGGGCGTATAAGTCAGGGTCTTATTTTATGACTGATTTTTTGGGTTTCAAGACCTGACTTGTACGTGAGTATAAACGGTATCTATCTATCTATCTATCTATCTATCTATCTATCTATCTATCTATCTATCTATCTATCTATCTATCTATCTATCATATGCAGTAGTACTCTTCAGTTCTATCTATCTATTTAGCATATAGTGCTCTTCAGTTCTGTCTATCTATCTAAACGTCTTGAAGGAAAAACACTCCATTTTACATGTAATTCCAGGATGTTAGTGTGGCTACCCCATCTGCATCCCCCACCTGAACTGCACTGCACAAGTGCACTGTGTTCACGGAGGTACAGAGCACTTCAGATTTTATGATTGTGTCAGGTCTGTGCCAGAGATCTGTTATTTTAGCTTGATTTTCTTCCTGAATGGACTTACAGTTACTGTAGGTCCATAAATATTTGGACAGAGACAACTTTTTTCTAATTTTGGTTCTGTACATTACCACAATGAATTTTAAATGACACAACTCAGATGCAGTTAAAGTGCAGACCTTCAGCTTTAATTCTTGCATAAAAATGTGAGGCAACTAAAACATTTTTTAACACAATCCCTTTATTTCAGGGGCTCAAAAGTAATCGGACAAATTAAATAACTGGAAATAAAATGTTCATTTCTAATACTTGGTTCAAAACCCTTTGCTGGCCTGAAGTCTTGAACTCATGGACATCACCAGGGGCCTCATGTATAACGCCGTGCGTAGAACTCACACTATAAAATGGCGTAAGCACAAAAGCCGAAATGTGCTTACGCACAGAAAAATCCAGTTGCAGGAATCTGTGCGTACCCCAACTTTCACGTTCTTCTGCTACATAAATCCCGATCAGCGTGAAAACTAACGCTCGTGCACGCGCTTTATGTCCCGCCCTAACTCCTCCCAGAATTACGCCTCTTTGAATATGCAAATCAATATAAATCACCCTTAAGCTCAGCCTTCTGTGTAAACACAATGGGAAAAGCACGGGGGAAAATATAAGAATTTCAGTGAATACCAAGTGGAGGCAAAGGAAAAACATACTATTTGTTCAAATAAACCGTGGGATAATCAACAAAAGGAAGTTGATCGAGTGACATAGCGTGTTGGAGAAACTTGAAAGCTCACGTTCACAAAATCGCACAGTGCCAGAAATAAAAAAGAAGTCACATATCAAAGTCGCCATGAAAAGGCAAGTTGTAGCCCACCGTCTGAGTGTCATATGAAAGCTTATTAGGGTACAGAGAAAAAAAGGTACACAGTATGGGGGAAAAAGCACGAAAAGTCAACTTCAATATCGACATTTCCACTTTAATCACGTAGTTTATTTTGTCATTAAAGTAGAACATCATAAACTTCATCTTAAAATCGTTTAATTAACCAGTTTCTCAAATCACATCGAAATTAAAGTAGCACGTTAAATGCTTTGTTTTGTATTTGATCTTCTATGTGCTCTATGTGTGTGAATCACTACTTGCTTCTTAAACTCTTGCTCTCTTCCTCCGACTGGACACAGAATCAATTACATTCGTGATATTACAGCTCTCTGAATAACTAAAATACTGAGATGTATACGTGATATCATTTTTATGATGATAGGAGTTAAAGCACGTTATTAAACATGTGTTTCACTTCAATGAAATAATTTATTGCAGCAGTACTCAGGGGTGGCTCTAGGCTTGTGGTGGCACTTGGCAGAGGAAGAATCGTTGGATCCTTCGTCCGCTAATGTCAGTTAGCTTATGCACGGTGGATGGCCACGTCTGTTGCGGACACTGCATAGCCGCCTCGTGCTCATGACACAAGCATTTAACTTTTGCCGAAATTTGGCGCTGCGTTTTTAGCTGTGTTGTTATTTTCTCTTTCTGTTTTATATTCAATATATATTGGCATGGCCGCCACTGCAGTCCTTCCTTTTCTTTCCCCAAGTAACCGATCGCCACACAATCAGCTCTGTAATAGAAGTTAAGCCATCTGTAAGCTTAGCGCCGATTCTTCAAAACGTTTAAGGAACATTGAAATATCTTTGTAGTACATGTTTAATTATTCTATCCTTCACGACAGTCCCAGTGAAGAATATAGATTATTTAAATGAAGTTAAAGTTTTATGTGTATAATTTAATAAACATATTTTGCTGCATTTCACCTTAAAAATGATATCATCATCATATGTAAATACAAGCTTTATAAAGTGTCTCAGGTTGTGCAATATTATAACTGTAGTGCAAGTTTACAGTGGGGTGATTGTACTTATAAGTACAAACCGTTCTACAAGGAGCAATTGATTGAGTGCATTTAATGTTCTTGGGATTAAACTGTTTCTGAACCGCGAGGTCTGTACAGGAAAGGCTTTAAAACGTTTTGCAGTGGCTGAGACAGCGTGTCCATGAAGCTGTATACCGATAATTCCCTTTCCGATCAGCTGCTGCTGTGATTCACACTCAGATACAGTGATATAAATACTCCGAGTGGTGCAGAGAGAGTAATATGGAAAACGATGATCCGCTGTGGCAACTCCTAATGGGAGGAGCTGAAAGAAGAAGAAGAAGAAAAAGGAGAAGTGAGAGTAACAACGCTAAAGCAGTTATGGTATTTGGAATACTATGGCTGTTCCTTGGACCATTATATTGTTACAAGTTAATTACAATCAGATGCATTACACTAATAAGCAATATGCGGTTAGTTTCAGTGTATTTATAAAGCCAGGAAAATAAGGTGTAATCACACAGGAACAGTAGCACTGCTTTGACGCTGGGTGCCACCAGTCTGCAAAACCGAGCGGAGAACTTGCGTACGACAAGGTATGAGGTACCATGAAAAAGTGCGTGGCTTTACGCCAAGTGTAGGTTTTATACATCGCGATTTGAACGTGGAAAAGTTCTTACGCAACATTTCTGTGCGTACGCACCGTTTATACATGAGGCCCCTGGAGACTGACTTGGCCATTCAAGAATTTTCCACTTCTTTGCTTTAATAAACTCCTGGGTTGCTTTGGCTGTATGTTTTGGGTCATTGTCCATCTGTATCATGAAACACCGCCCAATCAATTTGACTGCATTTAGCTGGATTTGAGCAGACAGTATGTCTCTGAACACCTCAGAATTCATTCGGCTGCTTCTGTCCTGTGTCACATCATCGATAAACACTAGTGTCCCAGTGCCACTGGCAGCCATGCACGCCCAAGCCATCACACTGCCTCCACCGTGTTTTACAGATGATGTGGTATGCTTTGGATAATGAGCTGTTCCACACCTTCTCCATACTTTTTTCTTGCCATCATTCTGGTAAAGGTTGATCTTGGTTTCATCTGTCCAAAGAATGTTTTTCCAGAACTGTGCTGGCTTTTTCAGATGTTCTTCAGCAAAATCCAATCTAGCCTTTCTATTCTTGAGGCTTATGGGTGGCTTGCACCTTGCAGTGCACCCTCTGCATTTACTTTCATGCTGTCTTCTCTTTATGGTAGACTTGGATATCGATATGCTGCGATCATCCACCACTGTTGTCTTCCGTGGACGTCCAGGTCTTTTTGCGTTGCTGAGTTCATCAGTGCTTGCTTTCTTTCTCAGGATGTACCAAACTGTAGATTTTGCCACTTGTAATATTGTAGCAATTTCTCAGATGGGTTTTTTCTGTTTTCCCAGCTTAAGGATGGCTTCTTTCACCTGCATGGAGAGCTCCTTTGACCGCATGTTGTCTGTTCACAGCAAAATCTTCCAAATGCAAGCACCGCACCTCAGATCCACTCCAGGCCTTTTATCTGCTTAATTGATCAGACATAACGACGGATTTGCTCACACCTGCCCATGAAACAGCCTTTGAGTCAATTGTCCAATTACTTTTGAGCCCCTGAAATGAAGAGATTGTATTAAAAAAATGCTTTAGTTGCCTCACATTTTTATGCAATCTTTTTGTTCAACCCACTGAATTAAAGCTGAAAGTCTGCACTTCAACTGCATCTGAGTTGTTTCATTTTAAATTCATTGTGGTAATGTACAGAACCAAAATTAGAAAAAAGTTGTCTCTGTCCAAATATTTATGGACCTAACAGTAAGGCCTACTTTATTAAGAAATGAGTTTAACTTTAAAACATAATAACCTTCAAGTTTTTCAATACATTTGAAGAATAAGATTAATGGAGAGAATTTCATTTCAGCTGAAGGAAGATGGAGTGAAGTGAACTGCAGGGTGTGTCCAAGAACTTTTTAATTAAATGTATGATAGTTACGTTAATATTTTTGATCATTGTGCCATACCACCTCTTGATCAAAAGAACTCATAAGTACTGGGATTTACAGAGGCAAAAAAGTCTTCCATATCCAATCAAATCAAATGAAGGCCCTAATATAAGCGTAATGTGCCCTATAATATAGTGCAAGCATTTTGATTTTTTACGTTACATCTCTTTAATTTTACTACAGAATAGAGAAGTCTGTGTAGTGGTAGGGTAACTGAATCTTTACCTTAACTGTTAGTGGATGTAAGATAGTTAATTACAAAATGTAAGTGCTTTCTTTTTGATTACTTTTTTTACAGTATATCGGGTAAAAAGCATTAAGATGGGAGAGACACAGAGACATGGGCGAATTTCTTGTTTTACACAATAAACATTGCAGGTTGCTGGTCCTACCCAATCGATAAGTACTTTATTCTTCTAGCCACAACACCAGCAATGATTTTACTATATACTGTTTCCAAGAGTTTGAGTGGTAAAGTCAATTCTAATTTTAATAATTAAGATTTCTTTTTTTATTAAGAACTAGCTGTGCTATTCATCTAAGACAGGCTGAAATCTAAGTAGTCAACGTAGACCCCAGCATTAATGTTTACAGTGCACTATGTAATACATTCAGTATGTCTCTGTTATATACCATTTGGTATGGGATTTGTAAAAGCAGGGGTCATTTTTGTGAATTGGCATCTGTTGGAATGACAAACGCAATGTGTTTTATTATTTTAATACTACACATGTTTATGATGATCCATGTTTTAGAATGGCAGAGACATAGCAACCAGATGGACACACAGGTGCATGTCTTTTTATTAAGCTGGATTCTTTTTGAGAACTAAAGGCACCTACTTGCTGGTTCAGATGTTTGAGATGACATCACTACAGTGAGCTGCAGCTTTGAAGGCTGTCAGTAAACACAGCAATCAAACAGTATAACGAACAGAGGCCTAAGACAACACATAGAAAAGACACACAATGGCAGAAAAGAACCTCCTGCACAGTCAAATGATGCTCGGTATTCAGAAGCCTAAGAACACTACCCCACACCACTACGCTGGCATCTCCAGATTGCCCAACTTTGGGCATTCTTCTCTGGCCTCTTTCATTCACAAGGTGTTTCGGCCACAGCAATGGAGTTCACTGGATCTTCGATGTCTGTCACAACAGACTGGAGGGCATGGAAACCCAAAGAGAGCTGATATAATTGTAATGCCAGAGATGCCACTCTGACATCAACAGTCGTGTGGTGGTCCCAGTCACTCATGTCATGCTCCTGGCCCACTCCAATGTTTGGATGAACAACAGCTAAGCTTCTTGACCACTTCTGCATACACAGCCACAAGATTGGCTATTTGCATAAATGAACAGGGAGATCTAAGTAACCGGCCACAGACTTTGTGACATTATTATTTGACTATTTGTGGTTTTGATCATTTTCATTCTGTTTTGCATTTGACAAACTTAGCCACCCTCTGGGCAAAGGTGCTCAATGAAAATGAACACATCAGTTTGGATAGACTTTTTTATCTTGCACTGTAACTTTTTGGCACTGTAACGTTTATAGTTATGAATGGCAGTTAACAAATACTTATTGTATCATAGGGGCAAAGCTCACATCTTTGTTTTACTTCCAGGATCGGGTGACTTTTCTGTGGAGTTTATGTGCCCTTCTTGTGTGGCTCTTTCCTGCACACTAAAGTCAACTGAGCTGCAGTGGTGCCATTTTTACACTAGGGGGCACGTTATTCTCAACCACTGTGGTGGATTAGGTGTATCTGCTAGGTACAGAATTAGTGCGATAATAATGTCTGAACTTTGTGTCTCTATTCACACTCATTAATCTCCCAATAACAGTTTCGTTATCTCTGTGGAGTTGGACTGTTCTCCTTGTGCTGGTCTGGATTTTCACCAAGTCTTCCAGAGTACAAAGAGCTGCAGTAATTTTGACTGATGATGCAGACTACCCAGTCTGAGTGCACTGCTGTGTCACTTGTTGAAGTCTAGATAAGTGTTGCACAATATTTTTCCTGGCCATTTCCTCAAGGGGGACCCCATAGTGTTCTAATTGTGCTTGTTTCACTAAGAGGGGCTCCATCTTTTTCAGGTTCTCTCAGTTTGTTGTCAGTGAACTTACAAAAGTAGAACTGCATCCTGAGGCAATAAAGGCTGAGAAACATTGATCTAGATAGCACCAGTCTTTGTAGGGTTTATAGAGTCATTGTTACATGTTCAGAGTACAGCAAAATAATTACTTTTATATGCTAATCAACATTCAATACATCACCATGATTAGCAAGTATAACAACTTTACCTCAGTATGGAGGGTATTATAGCCTACTTTCATATCCTTCCATCTATGGGTGTCCAATGGAAATTAATATCTTACTGAAAGTCTATGGCCTCACCCATTTATAAAAACGTCTGGCGTGTGATAGCCTAGTCTGTGCCCAGCTGTCTATATTAATGCCCTAAGAAATGTAACATGACCCATCTATCAATCCATCAGCATGTCTCATAGCTACATTTCTCTCTTCAATGTTCTCATAACATTTAATGATAACTTGCTTTATTATATAATTATAAACAACCGCTTTATGGTGTAATAAAGTTTCGCTTTAGGTACAAAACTAGTGTGTTGCTACTCTTTGGCCTAAACTATATGCTGCATGAGTGACTGATTGGCAGGTTTTACCCACCTTTACAATTGCTGTTGAGAGGAACCTCCAATGCCCCCCACCACAAATAAAAGCAATTAAGACCATAACTGAATGTTCTCCTGGTGTCACACTGGATATTCAGTGAACGCTCCGATCTAATCCCATCTGTCCATTTTCTAAACATGCAGATCTGGAGCAGATCCCTAATACTTGTTGGGATGGTTGAAGCACATCCCAGCAAGCATCAGGCACAAGGCAGGAACAATCCTTGGAAAGCGTGCCAGCCCACTGCAGAGTGAATACAACCACACACAAATATCTGGGGCCAAATTAGTACTGCAAATCTACCAATAAGCTGCATGTCTTTGGAATGTAGGAGAGAATCCACATGGAGAACATCTAAACTCCATGCAGAGATTCCTGGGTCTTGAAACCCATTCTCCTTGTTGTACCAACATCCCAATGCAATCTAATTCCAGAGTACAAAAAACCCAGAGCTTGGATTAGCAACGCAAGCTACCCAAGTTTGCCATGCTGTTGTTTATCCATTAGATGATGGTAATGTTTGTATTCATACCCTGTTTGGGGTCTTTTTTAGGTATGAGATCAATGCACTGCTAGTGTTCACACATCTTTGTTCTTCACCACTTGCTGCTTGAGTCACAGACTGGCAGATACATTGTTTATAACCAAAGAGAAGAGAGAATAGGATCAATTTGGAAGTGCAGTTTGTTTTTCAAAATACTCTGATTTCCTTCCACATTTCAAAGTAGATCGCCCTGATGTGACCAAGCATCATTGTTGTGGGTGTGTAGATGGATGAATGGCTAAAATTAAACAGGGCAGAAGCTGCTAACCTCTTAATGTAGCCTTCAAAGTCAAACTAGCTAAACATTAAAATGCACAAAACTGGCAAACTCCCTTCAAATCAGCTGTTAACTGGAGAAACGCATTTCTGACAAGAGAGTGAGGAGTCTCTACATCAAGTCACCAATCAAACAGACGTACCTTGAACCCACTTCAACTCAGCCCGATGACCCATTGTTGAGCTCATCTACCTGACCCATTCCAGACAGGACCCTCTGTTTCTTGTGGTCCATGGTGCCTTGCTGAGTAGAAAATGAAACACAATCCAGGAAAAGGATATCATAGAGTAAATACATACATACATTCATACATATACTCATTCTGAGGATGGATGACATCCGCAGATTCTACAGATAACCCTGCACTTTTCTATTATTAACAGTGCTGAAGTTTATGTTGATCTAGTGGGGGATACAGTCCAGACAGATGGAGGCATATAGACAGTATACACTACAGGGTGGGCTCCAGACAGTATGAGGCATATAGACAGTATACACGAGTTGGACGTCCACACCCTGAGGTGAGTGCCCTCCTTATGGTTACCCTTTCAAATGTCACCACATTCCTGTCCTGTACCTTTCACCAGAGGCTCCAGAAAGGCTGCCTTCAAATCCATTCCACGTCTTGGTCTCAGAGACAAGGAGATACTAATGCTTGTCAGCTTTCCAACATCCAGTCCTCCAGCATCTCATTATACCATCCCAGGACCCTGCCTAAGGCCCACACGCACCCTCCATGGCTTCTCATTCAACATTTTTTGAGATATATAGTTTCTTGAGATAAAGCTTGAGGATTTTATGTTCCATCAGCCACATTTCTACACATTCAGTCTCAGTGTGGAGTGAGAGGTTTATGTCATGATGCTTCCTCTCTATAAGTGCTTTGTCTCCAGGCACCATTGGCTCACAAGGTGTCTGTCTTGGTGATCCTGGACTAATTAACAGGCCATACGCTGAAGCTGCGGGCCACAGATGGTGTTCCTGATCAGATGCCAGGCTTCAGGCCTCATAGATGTAGCAGTATCAGGATAAACTATGAGTGGCACAGCCACACGGGCATTATGTATGGGCTCTTGTTCTAGCGCATGTATGTTAATGCCCATTCTACATGGACACATGTCCAGCCATAACAAGGCAAACAATTAACGTGAAGCCTGCTGAAATCTTTGACTTGGAGGCCCCGATCTTACCAGTACAACACACTTGGAGCCGGCATCATGAACAAAGGCTGCACTGTTCTTCATTGAAAGATTTGCCTCACTTTTTTGCTTATCTTTTTTGCTGTAGTTCCAATGGCCTGTGCTAATGCAAGGTGGGATAAACACTGCATGAGACCAGCTGGCAGAGCGTGCCGGCCTGCTGACAGCCAGAAGTACCTGACTGTTTGGAAAGGCCAGACCTCCGTTGTATTCACTGAGGTGTTTCTACAAACAGAGCTAATACTAGATAAACAAACGGATTGTGAGCTGAGTAGACACAAGTCTACAGAAAGAGGCGTAAAGAATGCTGCCGCCTCCGCGTAACCTTTCGTGTACCTATTGATCCTGAGCTCTGGACAAACTGCATGGGATTAGCCGCTGCCCTGCAAGGTGAAATGTAAATGCTGCGGCTAAGCTTCTACTGTGACTCAGTTGAATAATAAAGTCTATTAAAATCTGATAGGATTGGACTGTGCAGGGATGCACTTCATAACTCTACCACCAGTGAAGAAGTAAAGTTGTAGGCCTCTCAAGTCTGACTGGGTCAGGCATCAAGTGAGTAAATTGGAGATGATATTAGTCTGATAAGAGGTCAAAGTTAGACGCAGTAATCCACATTGTCCTATCCTTATCAGTCTCTAATAAGGTAAAATGCATGTCTCAAAGATATGTAGGTTCAGGCCCTGATAGGACAAGACATTATCTGGATAAAGCTACAGTCTTCATAGACCAGACTGGATTAAGCTCTAAGATATAAATCTGGAGAAATGCCATGAGGGTACCCTTCCCTGTCCAGGTTCATCTAAAGTGAATCAAACTGAATACGACAAATATCAGACAGGTTCAGACCACCTGAAAGGACAAGTCTGCATGTGTTAAGGCTATAGTCTTCATAGACCTGACGGGATCAGGCTCAAAGATGGTACAAATCTGGAGAAATGCCATAGGCATAAGCACAAGGCTATAATGCCCTGTCCAGACCCATCTCAAGTGAACATTAGAAGCATTTAGATGAGAACGTGTCATTTCACCCAACATAGCTTGCCATTCCTATTCACTTCATTTCTTCCAAAATAACATCAAGTCAAATTTTGAATATCCCTCAAGTCTTACTGTTTACAACATTAATTGGTAACTTATTTCATGCGCCTAAGGCTCTCTGTATAAAGATAAACTTTCTATAATTTGTATGAAATTTACAAGTTTCCAACTGCATCCCCATGTTTTTGTTGAACCTATGTGAAAGTAACAGCCTGGCTCCACTGCACTAATTCCTTTCATGCTTTTAAACACTCAACCGTGTCACCTCTTAACCTTTTTTTCTTAAACTGAAAAGACTCAGCTACTATAATATTTCCTTAAAGTTCACACCTCTTAGTCCTGAAATTAGCATAGCTGCTCTTCTCCAGACTTTCTCTAGTTCTGCTATTACTAGCCTGAACACCAAACCTGGACTCCAGATGAGGTCAAACTAGTGCGTTATAAAGCTTGAGTATAATCTCCTTAGACTTGTACTCTCCACATCAAGGCGCTATATAACCTGACATTCTGTTAGCCTTCTTAATGGCTTCTGAACACTGTCTGGCAGTTGGTAGTGTCGACTCTTATACGACTCCTAAATCTTCTCTCAATTTTCAGACCTTCCATTGTGTATTCAAATCTATTACTTTTACTTACTATGTGTAATATTTTACATTTATCTATATTAAATTTCAACTGCCACAAATCTGCTCAAGCCTGTACTTCTCTAAGTCTCTCTATAACAACTAATCAAGTAGTTTGGTATCATCTGCAAACTTAACCAGCTTATTAATTATATTCCTATCCAAATCATTTATATTTATTAAAAATAGCAGCGGCCCGAGCACAGACCCGTGAGGGACACCACCCTTAAAATCATCCAGTTCTCATAAGGTTCCTTGCCCCATAACCCTCTGCTTCCTGTGTTTTAGCCAATTCTGAACCAATCTAAAAACATCACCCTGCCACTTCTTTTAGTTTGATTCCCAACCTCTCATGTGGCTCAGGACTGGTCAGATCAAGTTGGGGAGCACGCACTGGTACAGCATGGTGCAGCACCCACCTTACGATAAAACAGCTTGGGATCCTGGTTTGCAACCATTGCATATGGCCCAGTCCCACCCCCCAGAACTGACCATCTATCTGCCGTAGCCATGTGTTATGTGGGTGTCCCCTTTTCCTGGTCCAGCAGCTCAGGTTCTCAACAATATGAGGATCATGTGAGATGGATCACCCTTGAATCAAGCCAAGTGGCCATAGTGCCATTACTGACACTCCCTTCCAATGCAGGTAATGTGGCTCATTTGGGACTCGATGAGCAATGACTGATTCAACACAAAGTCAAACCAGCAGTACCCAAGGATGCTCCGAAGAGACACAACACCAAATGACTCAAGTCTTCATCTCAGGTTACTGGATAGCGTCCATGTCTCACAACCATATAGCAAGACAGGAAACACCAGGACTCTAAACTCCCTACAGATTATATGTTTTCTCCAGCCGTCTGGAGTTTTTTTGTTTTTTCTGTCCCCCCTGGCCATTGAACCTTACTCTTATTCGATGTTATTGTTGATTTATTTTGTTTTATAATTGTGTCTTTCATTTTTCTATTCTTTAATAAGTAAAGCACTTTGAGCTACTGTTTGTATGAAAATGTGCTATATAAATAAATGTTGTTGTTGTTGTTGTAAAGACTTGGACCTTCGTCCTTTTCCACAGATATTAGGAGAGCCTCGCACCCCAGCGAACTCATGATCCCCCCATGCTCTCCCAATTCATCTACTGACTTCATAGGAAGAGTCACCAGAGACAAGAATGTAAGTGCCAAAGTATGTAAACCTCTCGACAAGGTCAACACTCTATCTGCAAACAGTCACACTGCTAATGGTTATGCCTAAGAGGTCATTAAAGGCCTGGATCTTGGTTTTTAACCAGGTCACTCGCAGGCCCAGAAACTCAGACTCCTAGCTGAGTCTCTCAAAGGCCCTGATCAGAGCCTCTATTGACACCATGAAGATCACAGGATCATCAGCAAAGTCAAGATCAGTGAATTTTTCCTCATCAACAGATGCCCCACAGCTGCTGGACCCCAAGACCATGCCCAGCACCCAGTCCACACAAGCACTGAACAGAGTTTTGTTCAATGCTTACTTTCTGAAAGTCAAGATAAATAATATTGTGTGCTCCACTCTGAACATCCTTTTGTTGCTTCCTCATAGAATTCCATGACCTCCCTTTTCTGAACCCAAGCAGACAATTCAGTAAAATTCCAGTTCTTGTCATGTGTTGCTCCATCCTTTCCATAGTAATTCCTTTACATTAATTTACCTGTGATGCATGTTAAGCTTACTGGCCATTAGGGGTAAGCTGCAGGTCTGATGGATCCATCTAGATCAAACACTAAGAAGTTAAAAGTGCAGTCTGTTGAGGTCAAATAATAAACTCTGGGATGTTCATAGATCACATAACCAGACCCCCCCCTCCATCCCCCTCACAAGTTGTACTCAATATAAAACTAAAATAGTAAAACTTCAGGCCAGTGAGACCTATCAGAATCAGTCAGCAGCAAATTAAAAGTTTAGCTCTTACCAAGCAAATTTTGAGTGGCTTCTTTCTCTCAGCCTGTAATCCCAGAATGGATGTCAGCTCAGCAGATCCCTGTGCCTGTGATTGTGTGTCGGCAGAGATATACACGGAGCCTCTTCTAAAGCTCCTTTTCTCAGATAATAACCGGAAACAATTAATAGTCTTGGCAGATTTGTCATTTTAAATCTGCTGTAAGCACAAAAGCTCTTGCTCTTCTGGCTCCCTGTGCACAGGGTGGATTTCAGAGAAATGCTTCAGTCTTTGTGTTCTGCTGCAGCGCAACTGCAAGGTCTGTCAATTGGGCGCTTATCTGCTAGCAGCCTGTGTGTCCTCAGCCACTGGCGAAACTGACAAGGGGCTTCAAACAAAAAACGAGATGAAATAAACACTGATCTTCAACCTCCACCTCAGGCTGGAGAGATTTGAGAAGGACCCTTTAATTGAGCACTTTGGTACAACAACACCTGACCGCTGAGGCCTCAGCACCAATCCCGCCTTGAGTGTTTTAAACAATGGTGAGGTGAAACAAAAGCAGGATTCAGAGGAGCTTGGAAAGGGCAAATGTGTCAAAGACAGCCAGAAGCCAGACACTCTGACCACCTGAGGTCAACACGAAGGAGTGTCTGCAATGCCACACTATTTGTACTACTAGAACTACAGACATATGCTGCCTCTCCTAGCCAACTAGGTCTATAGAAAAGTTCCCAGATTATCATAAATCGTGAGTGGCAAAGAGGTCCACACTTAGTGCCTTGTGTCATGGCTGATTTCAAAGCTTTTACTTTGCCAGAATCAGACAGATTAAGTAGAAGAGGAGGTGGCACCAGTATTTTCAACAAGTGCTCAGTGATCACTCCATCAAGAGATCAGCTGAACCCTCTCCAGTGGGTGCCCTAAGTGTGTCTTCTTCGAGAACTAGGCTGAAAGACTAGCATTTCAAAATGAATCCTTTAGTAAAGGGTTAAAGGCAGGCATACTGAAGACACAGAGGGCACCCTTGTTGCCTCATGATACTTGGAATATTCCATAGCTGAGGTGTCTTATCTGAGTGGAGAGTGAAGGAGTGTTGGTGTAGGTGTGCATGCTTGTGTACATATACCCCATGATGGCCTGTCATCTCTGCTTTGTGCCCATTGCTACTACAATTTCCCTTTGAGATTCTGTTGAAAAAGCTGAGTCTACATCAGAAATAAATGTCCATGGTTTGATGTGTGGTGTGTAGACATGCTCTGCACCATGAAATTGTCCTAGTGTAGTTAAGCCCACCATAAGTATGGACTACTGGTTTTTCATTTTGATTGAAATCAACACATGAAATTTGTCAAATACATCATGGCAGGGCAGCAGCTTTGATCAATGTGAGGCTGTTGACTTGTTACCAACATAATCGCCAATGTCCTCAAAGTTCTCAAGTGTGGTAACCATACAAACTGATGACACCTTGGCATCAACTATGAAGTAGACAAGAGTCATAGTAGCGGGTGTACGAGGCTCAAGGTTTGCAGTTAGCCAATCTTTAGTAGGATGTTGTATACAACATATTGGTGGCCTGAGATATTGAGGAAAATGACCAGGAGAAGAACAAGTTAAAGGGCAAGGCATACATACATCATGGTCAGAGTGCAGGCTAGAGTAAAAACTGGATAGAAAACTAGAATGGACAAACAAAAGCAAGAGGAAGATTCAAAAACCAAAAGAAAACCAGCACTAGCCTACATAAGTACTCTCCAAACTCATTTTAAGGTGTTTCTTCAATCTACCGAAGGATATCTGAGATGTACAATGATGTCACACACCTTGTCAATGTCAGTTATGGGACAGAAATGGGCCCAAGTAGTTAAAACAATATAGTGGTATCCGGAAACTATAATAACACAATATGGTCTCCAAAACTTCACTGCACCAATTTTTTAAAATTCAAAAATTAAAATAAATCAGAGTAAGTTCATAAATAATAAAAACTTGGTGCCCATTTCCATCTCAAGAGCTCCACCGGTATCTGAGCAATGACTTCCATCAAAGTTTGGAAACTGGAGAGCTGCAGTGTCTTTACAGCAGTCAAGAAGAGTGGCCAGAAGTTCCACATTACTGGTGGCTGGGAGGAGGTGATTCCATCAGGGAACTGCCAGGGGTCAGGCAGAAAGAATCAGACAATATAAAGGAGCTCTAAGTTTTAAAATGACTCCCAAAAGGACATCACTACATTATCAAAGGGATATCTCTGAGTCAGTGTCATCCTTTGGAGGATCAGCGGAGACTGGAAATGTTAGAGTGACTGCTGTACACAGAAAAAAATTAAAATATGAAAGAGGGACTGTAATTAATGGAGAATGAACATCATCAAAAAGAGACATGAAGGTGCAGAAATGGATGGTAGGGGGCTATGAAAACAGAAAAGAGCATGTTGGAGAACAGAGGTAAAGATCAGACAATCAATCAATTAGTAACCGAAACAGTAAGTGAGGATAAAGGGGGAGGGGCTGAAACTGTGGGAGGAGCTTCTCAGCTTCCATTTCCAAACCAGTCTATACGTAGTCTGGGCCTTCTCCGTACCTCCTGTAGAAGGAGACTGGAGTTAAGTATGAAGTATCCAGAAAACTACTAATAGATGCTTAGGTCTCTGCCCCACAAGAAGGACATAGTGGTCCATAAGGAATGAAACCCAGCTGAGGTGTTCAAACTTGATCAAATGCAATTCTCCAGTGCTTCATGTACTTGAGGACATCTAATAACAATTGAGTGGTAGTGCATTCAAAAAGCACTTCTTCACTCAAATTGTTGTGAGATTGCAAATCAAGCTACCTAAACCATGCAGTTAAAGCGGACAGCCTTATATGTTTTAGAAAACATCTGGGTGAGGTATTGGGACAACAAAGCTCTTACCTAAGCAGACAAGCTTGATGGCCCAAATGGCCTCCCTCGATGTCATTATAAGGTGGTCAGAAACGCACACTTGCTGCTCGCAGGAATGAGCCTTTCAAGCAGCCCCTCATTAGCAGCACGTTTCATTTGTCTCCCCTCCCCTGCCATTACTGTAAGGAACGTTAGCGCACAAAAACAGAAGATAAAGCAAAGCAATAATTTCTCTCAACATTCAGACTCCTTAATTAACATTGTGAATCCAAGCAGAAAGGCAGGATCCCGCAGATGAGTTTAATTGCATTGATGGGAGCGGCGCAGGTTAACAGCTCCCAATAAAAATCGATGTTGCTTTGCTCCCTTTTTTTCTCAGCATAATCAACTTTTACTTTTATCAGCCCGTATTTAATTATATAATGGACTTCTATTAGTTTTCCTCCCCCAGGTTAATTAAGCCCAACCGAATTACATTTCCCAGCATCTTTCTGGCTTATTCAAAGAAAAAAAGCAAAAAGGGTGATCATTTTAGCGAGAAAAGCGTTTTTTAATTAGTTATGAATACTAATGAGGACATTGGAGTGTAAATGTGTACACTCAGGTAGTGGCCAAAAATGGGAAAGGACACTGCCTTCATGAAAGTGTTGAGCAGATGAAGCATTTAAAATCCCAGCATGCACAGGGTCCCGTATAAACGTGCTGGTCAGGCCCTGCTGCCTACATCTCACTGACGAAACCTCAGTGACTTTGTAAAGAGGAAAGTGCTTGCAGATGCCTCACTGGGAATGGCATTAAAAGTGAGGCCCAAATGGAAATCAAAAGGAAGGATATTGTTATCAGAGGTCAGCAGGGCACTCACAAATGCAAGACACCATAGCGGAGAGAAGAAGAGTATTAAATGCAAAGAGAACATGTGAGTGGTATGTGGGGCGCACATCACTGGCATGGTTTGAGGGTACTCATTCTTTTGTAATATCAGGTTTGTGTTAATCATTACTGGGTGATCCCCATCTCTACTACATGAACACCAGCTTCCTGTACTGAGTCAAATGACAGTAAAGCTGTTTGTTTGCCATGGTCTTCTCATTCACCAGATATGGACCCAAGTGAGAATATAGGGGAGATCCTTGAATGACACCCTACTCCACTTAACATTCTGAGAAGGGATACAATAAATCTCTCAACAAAATTCTAGATGTAGGAAAATTTCTGTGCTTCATTTGTTCTAGAATTGCTTTGCTATAGCAGTGTATGTACAATGGACCTTAGGAGCAGGAGGGTCATAACCCCAATGGGAAGACCACCTCAGCTGGGAGCCCGCTGTGATGGAGAGACTTCTGGGCTGATACACAGCTCTAATGGGTCAGACACTGTCATCAAAAAAGATGGTGCAACACTCCAAATGGTGAAATCGCTGGTTTGTACACTCAAATGAAATCTGAAGTAGTAGCCCAGGTATCATTGGAGATGAATGTACACAAGCTAATGACTGGTAATAGAAAGTCACCCTAGGGAATTGTAGTGACATACACCATGTTACCATCTTCCTCAACAGGAGTGAACAGGAGGTGTGAAATGCAGCTTGGGACACAGCTTGGTCTTCTGCCACTTTACCATGAACTCCAAAAAAGGTTTTCTTTATTTAAAATCACAAAAACTGAGTTTTGCCAGAATTAAGGCCCTTATGAAACTGTGCTGGGGCTGGACAAATCCAGTTTAAAAAGATAGTTGGATGAATTTAATATGAACAGATGCATACGGCTGAATTGAGTTGGCACTGTCAATGACAGAAAGTACCTGTCACAGGCAAGAGGAATATAGTCCTTTAGGTGATCATTGGTCCAGAATGACCACTTACGTTTACTTATCTCTTTTTTTTTTTACATTTTATTTATTTTATTGTAATCATTCCATACAAATAAATACATTTTTACAAAAGAAATAGGATGAAAACAACTTAACCCCCACCCCTATACATTTACTTATCTCAAAGCACAGAGATCCTGGTCACAAAGTGTCAAGGGAATTAGTACAAAAAAGCTGAAAATGACCTGGGATATTTGAGCAGACAGATGTCAGACACAGCAGCTTAGTTTGTCCTCAACTAAACTGCTATGATGCCCCATCTTGGCATCCCTTGGTGCACAGTTTACCCTCAAGCAAATACCGGGGTTGCACCATATCTTTAAAGTGGCAAATGTATCTTCAAAGCTGTTTTAAATCTGTGTCATATGTATCATTAAATAAGCCAGATATGAAAGGAAATCTCTTAACGCCAAATGTCTAATATCACAGCAAAACTGGAACCTCCTGAGTTATATGGGGATGTACAGGTGAAGAAGTGAAAGGGTAAAAAATAATTACAAATTCTACATTAAACGCAAACTTGTTGCACTTATACAAAACTGCAGTTACTATGAAAAGGATTTTCTATATACTGTATTATTGTTTTTGTCCTTCAGATCCAAAGAACAACAAAATCCAATAAATATCTGACCACAATATGGAGAACCTGGGATGGCTTGGGGCCATGGCAATATAAAATAAACGGTAATGTACCACTTCCATTTAATGGAAACAGCCCAAAAGTTGATAGAAATCTGTGTTTTGTGCCTAATACTTGTATGCAAAATTTGGTTGACCTAAATGAAAGTGTACTCAAGTAATCGTGTTTACACACACACACAGACACACGCACAGACATAATTCCAAAATTGGTATTTTCGGACCGAGGGAGGTCTAAAACGTTGAGATTCATTAAAATCTCGACATCAAATCTTTGGATGATTACAATACTTTCTCTTATACAGTACTTCATATATGAGAAAGTCAGGGAGGTCTAAGACACTGAGATTCATTAAAATCTCAACATCAAATCTTTGGACGATTACATTACTTTCCTTATACTTCATATATAAGAAAGTAAAGAGGGAAATACTTGGTTAAAGAATAAGTTGAACATAATGGGTAGGAATTGAACCTGGATTTCACAGGTGATAGGTAAGCATGCAAAATATCACATCACCACCAAAACCTGAATACTGTTGTTTCACTGCCTAACCCGGAGCAAAGCTAAGTGTTATACAGTATCTCAAAAACCTGACTTTTTGGTGAGGAGCAGCATTCTGCCTAATTTCAAGTCTGTGGCTTGAACAACAAAGCTGTGAATAAACAGCAAACAAACAGAGATTTGCTTTATAGATATGTAGTAGAGATACCTTTGTGTGCAGCAGTTTTAAACATCAACCCCCAGCTAAAGACAGAAAACCACACCAGAACACCAACAGACCACGCCTAAAAGGCAGAAAAACACACCCTCCTAACCAAAAGACACACCCACAAGTGTAATTAGCATACAAATATGCACAAAAACAGAATAAAAGACACACCCAAATATCTGAAAACCACGCCTGAAGATCACTAAGCCACACCCAAAAAAAGTAAAATCATGTCCATACAACATTAAAGGCACAGCCATTAAATTTAAAAACTTGAAAGAAGAGCTCCCACCTAATACTTTACAAGGCACCTGTGTGCTCTACTTAAACTATATCAGCAACATCATCCATTTCAACATAAAGTTATACCACAGACTCAAAGCACATAGTCCCATGTGCCATACAAGGACCCACCATTTACATAAGTCCATACTGGTCATACTGGAAGGCACTGTGCTCAGTCAATAGCAATTCAATGGGTCAGCTGTAAATGTATGACACACTAGTGTCTAACTGCTATGATTGTTACATCAATGAAATCCAAATAATGGATTGACCCACAATTGTTGCTAGATCCAGCCACGAAATCCACCACTTTTAACATCAGTCGGGTCCCATTGTGACATTCACTGCTCCCAACTGTCACATTTCACACTGGGATTTATTATCACTCCTCCATGAGATCAGCTACACAGCAATAAGTGTTACATCCTGGGCTCCAATACACATAAAGACCATGCTGTAGGCTGAATCCATTCCAAATCAGTTTTGGCTTAAAGTGATATTGATTCCACACCTGAATTCAACATTATGCTAGGCCTGCCCTGATGGGACTCCAAACTGGTATCTGCTGTACATAGACATACTGGGCCACTTTATTGCAAGCAGCAGCTGCCCACATCCTTGTAGGAGATCCCCAGTTGCTCCTACTGGATGGAGTTTCTGTGGGAAAGAAAACACTAGGGAGCTTCAGCATTTCACCAGGAATTTATCTGATGTGGCTGAAGGCAGAGTGCCAAATACATTTAGTATGGATTTATAGACAAAGACGCAGCCGGCTTTTATATAATGAATATTTAATCATGCGTGGACCCGGCAAAGCAATTTCAGCAAAGTAATTGAAAGCAGACTTTGTTCATAACAAAGAGGAGCTGAACTGCTGACCCTCAGAGGTCTGAACACCTCGCGCTTCATTAAATATTTACTCGTCTGATGTGACGGTTTGTGAATGAAGTTAACCTTCTTCAGCGCTACATTTTCAGAAGGAAGGAAAGAAGGAAATGCAAGTAACGAGTTCCATGAAAAAAGCCTACTGTTGTCACCAGAGCCAACGGGACTCCCAGCTCAAGACTGGATGAGGGGTAACAGGATCACTGAAGAAATGATGGTTATCACTTCTAGTGTTAGGAGATGTGTCCCACACACAATGGTGGGGTCCTCACTTAGAAATACAAAAAGGGACTAATTGTTCAAGATAAGCTATCCTTGAGCTAAGATTGATGTTCAGAGCCTCAGGAGTCTCCTGTCCAGATGAAACAACTGACCACAAATGGGAGAGCCCTCATTGAAGCACGAGAGCCTACTGAAGCTATAAATAAAATGAGAGGATTTAGGAACCGTTCTTATACAATCTGTACCTTTTACAGCACCTGCTCTTTGGAGGTACAGTATATTACAGCTTTATTTATTTTGTTTTTAACTGACAGGCATACATATATGTTGTATACCATGTAACAATATGGTACCCTCTAAAATCTCTACACACCCAGAATGATGACAAAATTAAGTAAGGGATATAAGCATAGAAATGGAACACACTAAAGAAAGGACTTCTCAAAGTGCCCAAGTAGACAACCACCTGCTGTCCCTTGGAACCTGACTGGCTTTCCCACTTTGTAGCCCTTGGCACCACACCAAAGACCTCTTTTACTCCTCACATCAATCTCTTGTCACAATAATAGTCAAAAGACATTGACATATATTGTGCTCTGGCTGCAAATGGGTAATTCTTTTTTAGTTGTTCACAGGTCTGAGTCCAAAACAGAACTGAGGCAGGATGCTAAAGATGACAGCTTAATTTGCCAAAACAGGAAGTGACGTAAATGGGCCCGGAACCGGAAGTGACATCATCAGGGTTGGAGCCGGAAGCGATGTCATCTCACACACCTGAACCGGAAGTGGTGTCATTATGAGCCCTGGAAGTGACTTCATCATACACATCTGATCCAGAAGTGGTCTTTGTGGGAGCCGGAACCATGCAGGGTTTCCTGTGGATGGTCTGCAGAGGATTGAGAGAGAAAGTCAGTACACCGTGCCACCCCGTGGTTTGGCGTGGAACTACCATTATTCAGGCCCTTTAGCTGCCTCCCAATCATACGTGTGTGACACTCTCTTGATGATGGCCTCTTTTCTCCTGCCAGCTTAGCCTGTGACATAACTCTTCTCTCCACTCCCAGCTGGACAGAGGTTGGGTATAAATTCCATCATAGGGTAAATTTTAAGTGAAGAGCCATTTCTAGCTGCCTGGAGAAGATTTCTAGCCTCTGGCTAGTCATTAATCATCTGACTCTGTTTTGAAGGGCATGCAATATGGCATTCTGGGAAACTTGCTGACTTCTTCCCAGGATGCCTCATTGTCTCTGTTTTACTCCGCTGCCTTCAGAGGTTTTACTTAAAGGGCACAACACCTAATGACAATTTATAGTGACCCCTGTATATCATTCTACAACTTCTTGTAAACCCTGCACACTATTTCTAGTGACAGTATCGACTGGGCCCTGGAAAATCCTGAGTGCCAATCTTAATGATATTGTCTACCTCCATGAGTGACTCCAGTGCCTTCCTAACAACGGTGTCTACAGCCGCCCATTCATCTCTATGTCTAATCCCTAATGATAGTGTCTACTGCCCCCTACTGACCCATGAGTACTGCTGCTAATGATGCTTTCTACAATGGCGTTTTGGACATAAACATTTTAGTGGGACCAAGTGGACCTGGGAGACAGAGTAAGTCGTGTGTGTGTGCGCACTGAGTGTAAGCTTAGAGCACTGTGTGTGAGACAGTAGAGGAGGTGATCACTTGAAGAGCAAAACTTAAGAGGGCTACTCCTCCACTTAAATCCATTGGCCTGGGTATGTGGCTGCTAGTGAGACTTGGGAAGAATCCTGGCTTGAATTGATGTAGATGGGGTGCCCTCTGACCGTAAGTGAGTGGTTAGAGGAGGAGCTGTGAATGTGCATGCAGGGGATGTGCCCGGAAAAAGATCATTTGAGCCATACAGAATGAGTTATGAAAGATACAAGTGGCAGCCAAGAAATGAGACAGACTCTAATAAACCTCATGTACTGTAAGTCAGTGAGGGACAGGCACTGTGTTTCACAATCTATTAGGCTGCCTAGCACCAGAGATGATAAAATGTCAGATCAAAAAAGCCATCAAAAATCACACAAAATTTAGATCTATTATCTTATCATCATACAGTACAATCACCAAGGAACAGGATTAAAAGATATGTTAACATCAACATTAAATACTCAACACAGAAAGCAGAAATGAGAATGAATGTTCAGAAATTTCTTATTTATGTTCAATGGGCAAAGTGATAAATCACATTATTGATAATTACAGTATTTTATGTGATTTATGATAATGATGATGACTACACCAAGAAAAAGAGATGTACAAGTTCAGGCACCCTTTAAATTGTGTCACAAAAAAGTCAATCAATGGCTCACTTAAAGTGTTTTATCCTTCAAGCCCCAAAGGTTTTCTTTCTTTTTAGTAATTCTGCTGTGTGTTGGGGGGTTGTCGTTTGTTGGAATATGTTTTTATTGTGCTACTGTAACAAGCTGAATATTCCACATGAGACAAATAAAGTACTATTCATCTGTGATGAATTACCGAGTTCACCACTTATTCCATTTTTGTACAACAATTCCATCTGCTGGGAGATGGGGGCACTGCCCCACTCGCCCTGAATGCAGTTACGCTACTGGAGCTCCAGTCCTAAAGATGGCATCTTCTGCCTCTTAGTGATCCCTAAACAGCTCTGCTCCATACAAGCTTGTGTGTACCAATCTTAACAATAATGTTTACCACCCCTAGCTACCCCAGCGTGCATCCTAATGACAGCATCTACAACCACTAATTGATTCCTGGACCCAACTCTTAATAACAGCGTCTACTGGCCCCAGTGGTCCATGTGCTTCAATCCTAATGATAGTATCTACCTTCGGTTTGTAACCCCTATCTGCTGCTATTTAAATGTCTACCCCCATCAACTGATCCCTCTGCTCCAATCCTCATGACTATGTTTACTGCCCTTTAGTGATCCCTAAGCAGCATTTGTAATGACAACTTCTACTGCCCTCCCTGTGTACGAGTCCTAATGAGGGCAACTACTGCCCACTAGTAACCTTGTCCTCCTCCAAATGACAGGATCTATTACTACATGATGGCCCACATGTTCTGCTCCTAATGACAGTGTCTACTGTCCCTTAGAGACCTGTCTGGCCCATTCCTAATCATGGTGTCTCCGCTGCCCCCCTCAGCATGACTTCTAGTGACAGTGTCTGCCCGTGCTATATAGTGACCCCTTTGCCCCACTCCTAATGACAACCTCTCCTAACTCCTGGTGATCCACATTCATCTACACTGGGGTGCAGAGATTTGTGGTGATTGTCCAAGTGCTTCTTCCTTTCAGGAGGTCTCACTCCACTGTGCCATTTTGGCAGCCCCTCACAGTACAGAATCATACAGTGAAGAAGCAGTAGGATTTGAACCTGCCAGAGAGCAAGTTCTTGGACATTGGAATGCCACTTGTTATGCCAACTTTTACGGACATTTTAAGAGATGCCATCTGGCCAGGCCATCGCACCCAAATGACTGTCCTGAGGGCCCAGGGCACTGTCACCCGCTTAGGAGCTGTACAGATCTGTGACACTGACCATGTAGGCTTTGCTTCAGGCTTCAGCCAGCTTTTTCCTCTTTTTTACCCAGTTTGTTCCATTATCTTTCCTGTCTGCATCCCTTTAGCTTTTGACTGACTGGCACGCTTTACTTTCCACTTCATTTTCTACTTAATTGAGACAAACGAAAGTTACTGATCCGCAGCGAGGCACAAGCAAACAAGCAGCCGAGACCTGAAATGTAATCAAAGGGGTGCCGATAAGCACAGCGAAGTGAGCCTGTTTAATTAAGGGAGCCATATTCATTACTCGGCCCTCGCTGCTCCTCTTCAGGGACCTCTGTGTGGAAAAGAAAAGGAAAACAAAGCAAAGTACTGAGTGGCAGTAGGCACCAAACCCAATTGGCCCCACCATCACCTTCTAAATCTTCTACACCAGCAGTTTTAAACCTTTTTGACAAGACAGAGAAAATTTTCAAAAACCAGGACGGTGAAAAACAAAATGTATTTGTTTACACTCTATCATAATTTGTCCAGCTAGTACATGAAGTGGAATTACATAAGTGATGACACTCTTTTTAAGTATGATTTCTTAATAGAGCAGAGATTCTACCATCCAGATGTACTGTCCTTCACAATGGACCAGATGAAGAATTTCCACAGTTAACATGAAGCTGCCAGATCTGGTGGTGTTAAACTCTAAGGCACTGAAGGAGTGTGTTGGACAACTAGGCATAGTTTTGGTAGCATTTTTTCAATCTGAATCTTATCCTACAAATGGTTCCAGCCGTATAGAAAACATCTGTCGTGGTACCAGTCCCCAAGATGGTGTAGCAGAAAGTCTTAGCTACTGACCAGTGGCACTGACCTCATACATTTTGAAGACTTTGGAAAGGCTAACTTTCCACCTCTGGTCAGAACAGCACTGGACCAGGACCATATAGGGGTGTACAATGCTGTCATCTATCCGTCGAAGAGAGCCTACTCCCATCTGGAGAAACAGGATAGCAGGATGAGGGTATTACTTTTTGACTTCTTTAGTGCATTTAACACCGTACCGTCTAAACTGGAGGGGGAGAAGCTCCTGTCAATGAGGGCTGATTTGACCTTGGTGTTCTTGGATAATGGACTACTTAAATGGTAGACCACGGTTTGAGAGGCTTAAGAACTGCATATCAGACATGGTCAAGAGTAGCTCAGAGATTTCACAGGGAACTTATTGGCTCCCTTCCTGTTTACCTTTCACACCTCCGACTTTAAATACAATACTGTATCATATTCTGCAGAAATTATCTGATAGCGCAGCCACAGTTGGGCAGGAGAATGAATACGGGGCACTAGTGAAGGACTTTGTTGAATGGTGCAAACTGAATCACCCACATCACTACATCAGTAAGACAAGGGAGATAATCATAGACTTGAGGAGGGTCTGTCCCCGGTTAGACGTGAAGGTGGTGAGGATGTACAAATACCTGAATGACACTCTTGAGTATATTACCAACACACAGGCCACCCGTATACGAGAAGACTCCCAATCACTTCTATTTCCTGAGGAGGTTATGGTTGTTTGGTGTATGCAGGCCACTCTTACATGTTCTCTACCAGTCTGTAGTGGCCAGTGTATTGTTCTATGCGATAGTGTGCAGGTGAAATGGCATCAGTGCATTTGATGCCAAGAGACTAAACAAACAAATTAAAAAGACTGATTCAATCTTGGCAGTCAGGCTGGACTCAATGGAGGAAGTGGTAGAACAGAAGTCAGGCAGGAACCTGCTGACTGTCCTGATTCACATGATCGTCCCTTGTATGAGGTCTTGGCTAAACAGATAAGCATCAGTAACAGACTGAGACAGTGAGGCTGTTTCTACCCTCAGCCATCAGACTCTATAATGAGTTACCCCAGAGCCAAAGTGGTCCTGTTTCCTGTGCGCTGAATAGTAATAAGTTGGTCTAGCAGATATCTTAACAGGCAAAGACTGACATCCTGTACTGTGAAATTTTAACTGAAAAGAACACATGCAATTCTAATCACTGTACACTTAGTAAATATCTACACTTTATTAATTAACTTACACATAATTCTTGAATATGTGTTTTTGTGCCTTGTTAGCATACTTAAAATGATGATAATTCATGTTGCATGTAAATTTGTTCCTTTTTGTATTCTGCTGTAAGCATACAGTTTCCTTGAGGATTACCACATTTTCTATCTACTAACGTTAGATTGGAAAGCACAGTGCCATTTACACAGTTGGTGAGACATTAAGCTAAATAAAGACTGGGGCCCCCATGTTGAAAAAGTCTTACAAGGTCTTGCAAGGGTTTCAGTGGGGTTTTTCCCCCTTGGAGTTATGAGCATGATCAAAGAGAAGGGGTAGGGGATCCACCTTGCTCCTTTGCTGTGTTGAATGGAATCAAAGAGTGGGTGGCCTGGGGTGGTGGTTGTCCCCCTTAGAGAGATGACTGTAATCGAAGAGCTTCCCCCTTTGGAGTGTTCAATGCAAACAAAAAGTGTGCTCAGCCAAGCTTACTAGTCACTTGTCAAATTTCCTGTTCCCGTTTTCTGTGACAGGCTGAAGAGAAGGGAGCCCCCTGGTGGCCACAGTGCCCCATACAGCCCCTTTTGATTGCTAACATCTTTGGCAGGACCAGAACACACATTATTGGGGGTTTGGTAGTTTGGTTGCTTCCCTCTTAGAGTTTTAAAATCAGAATTTACTAACATTAGGTCAGAGATAAGTGTTCTCTCTTGACGTTTCAAGCATCCAGACAGAGCATTATGTAATTTCTGGCTTGAAATGTTACAGTATTTAAAAGTTTTCACACTGGCCAAAACGCGTAACATGGGAATTCACTGATTTTCACAAACAGGCAAAAATGTTCTAGGGACTGGTGGTCGGCAAGCACTTACCTACATAGTGGGTCATCATGGTCACACACTGGAGAACATACTTCTGCCATGTGAACCTGGGTCAGTCTGGTCATTTTGAGACACAGGAGAGGGAAGTCCACCACGTTCTGGTTGGCTCCAGGAGGCCTGTAACATTTGCATTGGTTTTTCACTTTTGACATTAATCGACTACACCAGCTTGAATCAATTCAAGGGTGTGGGGGCTGCAGCCTACTCCAGCAGGATCAGGTCATCCATCAGATGGCACACTCACATGTATAAACCCATAATGGAAGAGTGATTAGGCATTATTGGACTTTCAAGGAGCTGAGTGCCCGCACACTGGCTGCAACGACTTCTTACATTTTATGACAGATTATTGCAGCACCTGCCCGGTGGCCAATACCAGAAGCTCTGCCGATTTTACAGGATCTCCTAAAGTGAATCCAAACTCAGGGAGGACTTTGACACAAAACAAGTCGGTCAACAGATTGCCAGAAGAAAACCACGAGTAGATGAAACAAACGTTATCATCCAAAGTGAAGAAATCTCACCCAAAAAATCAGCAGACGCCCCACCAGAAAAGATTTAAGGTCCAAAGATAGACGGGCAACTAGGGAGATACATGGCTCACGGCAGCATACACAGAATACAAATGGCGGGCTTTGTTTGAAGTTGCCGGCCTCTTGTGTTTGTGCAATCTAATCAGCGTTCATTAATTGCTAATGTGAACACAAGCGCTCATCAACTGAAGTGTTCTTCACAACAGTGCGACGCTTACCAGGAGAGGCCTTTAATTATTCAATTATTTGCATTCTCTGGGGTCTTTGGGAAGTCCCGATATAAAGTGGCAGTGCCCACCTGTGCAGCCCTTGCTAACCAAGTGGGCGGCCTCTGCAGTGACGTCACGGTCCCAACTTTAGACCTGCAGGTCATGCAGAAGCCTGGCCGGATTTTGCCTCTCCCATAGAGGGGGTGGGGTGGGCGTCCCAAGTGAACATTATTTTCCTTGCCATTACCAGCTTTCTGTTGACTCTGCAAACAGTTCCCTCTCTGCCTGTTTACTCAGCTAATGTTGACACTTTGTCTCCGGCGTATAAAGACAACTTGATAAAATTAATTACTGATTAAACTGAAAGTCGTTTTCACAGCGGCTCGGTGCCCATCCCGTTAGCTGAATATGTTTGTTTAGTCAGAGATGAATGAGGGAGAAAAGAAAAAAACAAGACCAGACTGAGATTTTCTTTTAGGACTGAAAATTGGATAGCAGTCGCCATCCCCAACAGCTCACCGGCCAATGGAAGCAGCACGAAGAACAAAAATGTTAGTTCACGTCAATCACAGCAATAAATCCCGTCCATATTAATGGAGATATGTCCACGCGGAATGATGACCTGATGGAGGCCGTCTGTTCGGTACCCAAGAGTCACTCGTTTAAGACACGCCGTGCAGAGACTCGGCTTTGAGCTCCGTTTTACTGTCTGAAGGGCTCTGCTGACACCTGCTGGCGGTAAAACGAAAAGCAGCTGAGGCTGCAGGGATTATTGTGGCTCAGCCGTTCGGTATAACGGGGTCATTACTGTGTCATTACATTACCGCTGTGTGTCCCCATTTTTTATTTTTTGTTTCTTTAAATATCCTCTGCTTTCAATTGGTAATTTTAGGACGTTTACACACCCAGCCCACATCCTGCTTTGATATCTGACAACTTTTGAGGGAATGGTGTTAGCTCACCTGATGGACATCATTACTCCCCTTCTGGACCCCTTTCAGGTCGCCCATCGAGCAAATATGCCAGGGGATGATATAGTCTATAGAGGACTACACAACATCCTGCAACAGCTTGAAAATTCAAGAAACTATGCAAGAATTCTGTTTGTGGACCTCAGCTCAGTGTTTAAACACCATCATCGCTGAACACCTCCGCTCTAAACTCACCCAGCTTTCTGTTCCTGCCTCCACCTATCAGTGGATTACTAATTTCCTGACAAATAGGAAACATCTGGTGAAGCTCACCTCTAGCTCCCAGACGATCAGCACTGGTGCCCTCCAGCGATGATTGCACCTCAAAGGACCCCTCTTTTAAACTCCTCAAGTATGCAGATGACACAACCATCATCAGAAATGATGACGAGTCTGCATACTGAAAGGAGGCTGTGGTGTTGGTCTGAATAATCTGGAGCTAAAGACATTCAAAACGATGACAGTGGACCTCTGTTGGGGGTTTGGGCATCGCTATAATATTACCTTCCCTCTACATATCTAACAGTAATGTGTTAGTTGTGGACTCCTTCCCATTTCTGGGATCTATAACCACACAGGACGTGAAAGGGAAGACCAGAATAGAATCGACCATAAACAAAAAGCAGAACAGCGGATGTACTTCCTAGGAGAGCTGAGGGAGTTCAGTCTACCATAGGTAGATGTACTGTATATGTGTACATACTGTGTTTTGTATTTAGCTCAGGTTTAATGTGCATTATGTAACTACTGTATATATGGTAGAGCCCTCAGAAAAAAAAATCGGGCAAACTTGGCCAATAAATGTTAGATTTTGATGTCAAAAGCTTTCTTCTCTAACTCATATCATCATTTATCTGGCATTTGCATTCTAACAGCAGATATTAACAATACATTAATGCAGCGGTTCTTAAACTGGGGGGGCGTCGAATAAATGAACAAAACATCAAAATGAATCTTTTACAATTTTATTTCAAATTAAAATTTGCAAGCATATAATCACAACGAATTTATTATACCTAAAATGAAAATCAAGCATTTCTAAGGCATAGATCTAATGACTAATATGAGCCAGCTTTAAAGTACACAGCCTGTCCAGGTTTGGTTTGATATTCGAGATATCGAGACACTCTGAGCTCCTTTTCCATTTGAAGTTTGTTTCTATGACGAGCGGCGCTGCTGCTGCTGCTTTTATAGTCGCGTATTTTCAATCCAGAAAGTTCGAGACGTGTAGGTATCTGTCGCGAACATTCGGGTAACAGTAGATCAGTTGATAATGCGGCGCGACTGCACCACATTGGCAGTGTAGCCAATATTGCCAAATTGAGGTAAATAATGTACTGTGTATTGGGTTATTTTTCATGATACTGTACAACTAACAGCGGTATAATATTTGTCGGACGAAAATACGCTTGACTCGCGCAGATTGGCTTCATCGGAGTCCTCGTTTACGAGATTTTTACAAATTAAAACTAATTTAATCGTTTCTTTACATAAAAAAATAATTAAATAAGAATAAATAATTTATTCTTTGTTATTGGGATTAGAATTACTACCAAAAACCACCCAAGGCATTTTAACAGTTATTAAAGTACTTTTTAAAAAATTGCAAATATTTCATCGAAGTTAGCCAAACACATGCAAATCTTATGGAAGTAAAAATGATAGGATACCGCGACACCGCAGGATTAATCCTACCTCTGTATCATGGGTTATTCTCATCTATCTTATATTATACAGGGGGGTTAGAATTATTCCAGGTAGAAAAGATGGTGGTGCTGGTGGTCGGGGTTTTTGGGGGTGTCGCGAAATACGAAAGTTTGAGAACCGCTGCATTAAAGGACAATGTGGGCACATTACCTAGATATGATACTGCCCCTGTGAGCTTATAAAATGGCAGTAAAAGAGAAAATGGCATATTAAGTTTTATCTTGTATATAAATGTCTACATGTGGAAGAAAGACAAATTCGCTTAGCTGCTAACATCGGCAAAACGGTAACCCTTTTAAGTTTTCCTCCCGCTGCTAATGCACAAGCGAAGCGATCAAGTCGGCAAAATGAATCCTCCTAGGAGAGAGATGCCCAGAGTAGTTCCTTTCAATTACCTGACATTTCTACATTTCAATTTTATTTTCTGATGATTTCAAGAGTTTCTAGGACCCTGGGTTTTTTTTACAGCACAGGCTTACACAGCTATTGTTTTATATTATTATTCCCTTTTTGTAACATGTTTACATTCTGAATTTGATAAGAACAGAATCAATCACTGAGATATTTACTGCAGTTTAAGTCACCTTCACTATTTGCTTTTTGGGGGATAATTCCATCCATTTTCCAAACCTGGGTAGCACACAGGTTGCCTTTTCTGTCTCATAGATTCAGGGATCTGTTCTGAGTTGAAATTTCAGAAATGTGTTATCAAAGGTATGCAGGTTAGGTTATTTGGTTATTCCAAACTTGTCCATCCATCACAGGGCTCACACTCGTACTCCAGCCCTCATGGCACTGAAGCAGTTGAAGAATGTTACACAATGTCAATACCAGACCTGCATGGTCCAGTTTGTAGGAGTCACACTTCCTCCTAGTCTCATTAGGGTAGCAGGCTATCACAAAACTAGAGAATGTAATGCACTAGTGAAAACACATCTGGAGTCCAGTGTGAAGTTCTGGCCACCACACTACAAGAAAAGCATAGCAGTAATTGAAGCTGCACAGAGAAGAGCAACCAGCCGCATCCCAAGACTTGAGGACATGTCCTATTGTGACAGACTCGGAGAATGAAGTCTGTTTAGTCTCAAGCAGAGGGGACTGTGGGGGACTTAATCCAGGTATTCAGAAATTTACAAAGGCATTGATAATGTAGATCCTGCAGAATTATTTCAGCTTAACATTGATCACAATATTCTTATAAATCTCCTTTCTGGCAGTGTCTTAAATTGACAGGTAGAAAATCCTTTCTTAGTTCTGGTAATTATTCTTCAGAGACACATGATATTCTAAATGGTGTCCCACAAAGTTCTATCCTGAGTCCACTGCTTCCGTTAGGTCAGATTATCTCAAGGCATAATGTGAACTACCACAGCCATGCTGATGACACACAACTGTATTTATCAATAGCACCTGATGACCCCAACTCTTTTGGTTCACTGACACAATGTTTTACTTGTGTTTCTGAGTGGATGAGTAATAATTTTCTCAAACTAAATAAGGAGAAATCGGAAATCTTAGTGATTGTCAAAAATGGATATAATGAGGGTATTAGAAATAAACTTGATCCATTAGGCTTAAAAGTCAAGATGGAGGTAAAGAATTTAGGGGCAATTATTGACTCTGACCTAAATTGTAAATCACATGTTAATCAGATTACTAGGACAGCATTTTTTCACTTAAGAAATATAGCAAAAGTTAGAACCTTTATAACTTCACAAGATGCTGAATTATGAGTTCATACTTTTGTTTTCAGTCGGCTGGACTGAAATACTGTAATGCACTCCTTTCAGGACTACCAAAAAAAAGATATCAATGGATTGCAACGAGTGCAGAATGGAGCTGCTAGAATCTTAGCTTGGAAAAGAAAATCAGAGGCCATCTCTCCAGTTCTGATGTCACTACATTGGTTACCTGTGTCGTTTAGAATTGACTTTAAAATACTGCTTATGGTTTACAAAGCCTTAGATAATCTCGCTCCATCACATATTTCTGAATACCTCTCATCTTACACTCCACATCGTAACCTTAGATCTTCAGACGAGTGTCTGCTTGAAATTCCAAGCGCTAAACTTAAAATAAGTGGTGAGGCGGCCTTCTGCTGTTATGCACCTAAAATATGGAATAGCTCACTGATAGAAATTCGCCAGGCTAATACAGTGGAGCACTTTAAAACACTGCTGAAAACACATGGCTTTCTCATAGCTACATTTTAGTGTAACCCTGATAATCTGTATATGTATTTTATGCTCTTATTTCTATGATTCTGAAATCTGTACTAACCCCTACTTTCTCTGGTGTTCATTTTTTGGTTTTCTGTGGTGGCAATCTGCGCCCCTGCTGTCCCTACGTTGATGGATTGAAGGCCAGAGGTCCACAAGATCATCATCATCTAATTCTTCCACATGAAGCCTGAAAACCACAAGGACTGATTTTGATCATTAATGTTACACAGAATGCCCAATGGGGGCTCAGTGGTCTCATGGCCTTGGAAACCCTGTAGATTTTTTTTTTCTGCAGCCCTCTGGAGTTTTTTATTTTTTCTCTCCTCCTGGCCTTACTTTATTCTTTGTTAATTAGTACTGTATTGCCTAATTTTTATATTTTTCCTTCTTCATCTTGTAAAGCACTTTCAGCTACCACATTTGTATGAAAATGTGCTATAGAAATAAATGTTTTGTTGTTAAAAGGAAATCACCTATTGGAGTCCACCAGTGGAAACTATGGGGAAGTGCATTTAGGACTGAAGCAAGAAAGCACTTTTACTGAAAAAGTTGTGGGAATCTGGAACAAAGCAGCGAGACATGCACTTGATAGAAAAACCTTAACTGCTAAGGAGGATCTGGAGGAGATATGGTGACTGCTTATCAATTAGTTAAACAAAAATCTTGGTGAACTCCTCTCATTTCTCAAATTTCTTATTTTGTAAAATAATCGGTTCTCACAGATTAAGACTTGTGAAAGTCATCAATTAAAGGAACGCACATCTTTTGAATATGAGAGGAAAACCTTAGTGAAGGAGAAGGCGTAAAGCTGATGCCAGAGATGCCCAAAAATGTCAATTCAAGATTTAAAATCATCCTGGGCCGCTGACACAAGCCCCATTCCATGGATGACTTACTCTTTGATGACCCGTCGTCACTTGAAAAAAGTGATGAGGTGCAATTTGTGCGAGCCACATGCACGTAACGTGTACCCCACTTACCAAGTGGCGGCCATTAGCACCCTATCGCTTGAACAATGGGAACGTAGACCATACGCACCAAATATGAGCAATAAGTGTTCTATCAAGTCATATCAAGAGCAAAGCACACGGTGGAAAAAGTCGATGTCCAGCTAAAGGAAGACGGTGTAAAAGATGTGGAAAATTGCACCATTTCGCTAAAGTTTGCAGGACTGGGAAAGGTAAACCCGCGCATGCAGTGTGTGATGTCTCAGATAAAGAGGAAGACGAGCTGTTTATTGATGCAGTAAGAAAGGAACAACCCACAGCAACACTCATTACAGTCACAAAACAATTACATTGACAATCATGTTACGTTATTTTTAAAATGTTTCCTTTTCTTTTTCATAACTTCTTTAACACACTGCTTCTCCGCTGTGAAGCGCGAGTATTTTGCTAGTAATCTATAACCTGCTCTGCATGTGGATCGCACCAACGTTTTTGAATTCTTTACGACGTTCTACTTTGTCATCTAAACTTTCTTTTATTTCCGGCAATGGGCATGGTTAAAGCTCTTGGCACAAAGTCTAATCTCACAGGACTTGAAAGCATCTCTCTGAAAAAGTCACATCTCATCCAGGATTTTAATATAATAGAGAGATTTAGTGGAGAATTATTTCTGAATTAAGTGGGCAGGGTATACAGAGATATTTAATGATGGACTGAAAGATCTCAACTTCTAGGAATCTGTGTCAAAACAGTTCTCTGTGAAGAGTAGGGACAGGTAAATGACTACCCAATGATTTAACAAACTATACGGCAGACTTGATGCTGTTAACTTTAACACTAGAATGGGTGGAAGAAGTAAAGCCTCCAAGGAGAATTAACTGTACAGATTTCCACTCCACATTATGTCAATTAAAGCAGGCAAATGTTTGTCCAGACAGAATATGCTCTTGGGAATCTTAATTTATAAAACAGTATGTTTTTATAGATTTTGTCTGGGTTTCAGCACATGTTGGGGTGAAAGGAAATTAAATTGTTGATGCATTGCATTAGCCAAAAACAGTGGTGGAAAGGGAAAGAGTTGAAATTGTAGTGGGAATGGGTTATAAATGAAATTAAAACTAGAATTTAAAAAACAAGTTTTCTGATTATGGAAACAATAAGTGGGACGGTGCAGTTAAAGGCAGACACTTGTATATGATCCATAATACTGTTACCCCTTTTAAATATGTATGAAGTAAGAACAGAAGAGTAGAAGTGCTCTGCTTATTCCAATTTTACATAATGGGTGGCCAGAGACTTTTCCAGCAGCACTGGTTGCAAGGCAAGACAAAACTATGGATGAGGCCCTACTCCATTAGAACACAAAAAAGGACCACTTGGAGACACCAACTAAATTTACTGCATGCCTTTGGAATGTGGGAAAGAAAAGAAAAAAAAAAAAAGAAACACACAAGGACTCCACAAGGAGTGAACAGGCATCAGACTGAAGTCTAGGGTGGTGGATATGGAGCAAAGCAAAGTCAAACTAGAATGTTTAAATCTGCACCATTTAAAAACTGCAATGCAAATAAAATAACATCTGCAACTAAAATAAGACCCTTCATCCCAGGTCAGTAGGACCCACCCACTTCAAGGGGACTGTGACATTAAACTTCAAATGAAGGCCTGCAGAGATTAAAATTATTCCTGAATTCCATATTTGCTTTACTGGACTGTAAGTGCATAGTATACTAAGTAAGATTTTCTGTTAAAAATGTGCCCATTAAGTGCTTTGCCCAGGATTTACAGACCAAGTCGGACAGAACAATATGTCAATGACTGTGTTGGAATTTACAATGACAGTGTGGCATAAAGACTATAAAGCTGCCAGCTCAAATCATACATTTTCTTTACTGTGTGACCCTGAGCAAATCAATTAATATGAATAATATAATAGAGTTCATATCTGTAGTTGGCCTTTGATTCTTTTATACTAAATTATCACCTTAATGGCCCTAAAGATTTTTACCATTCAAATTAACAATAATCAAAATTTGCATCTACAATAGTGGGTTACTATATTTATAGCTATTAATGCAAGAGATTTAGAAAAAAAGATCAGAACAAGCCCCCTACACCAACTTTAAATGTAACATGAGGGGAGTGTGCACCGTAATGGACTCCTGACTCCACACAACTGTAACACTCCAGGAGTGTGTCAGAGTGGAGGTTAGGAGAGCCATTTGTCACATCAGCACTTAACCATGACACCAAGGTGCAGATTCCTTAGCAGAAGCATCAGTGAACAGATAGAAGGTTGTCCAATCAAGATCTGGTGACCCATTACACTTGAGAATTAGCCAAAGACTTAAACCTAGAAGAAATCACAATAGCCAGACAAGGCCCTCAGAGCGAGGGACCAAACAAGCAGCATTGCGATAAAGGCAAAAAGAGATCAATGACAGTGGGGAGAAATACTGAAGAAAATTACTTTGATGGGCAGGCACACTTTAGATGCAGCAGGAAAACTTTTAGAAAAGCCACATGGACACTGGGAGGATAAGCTCCCATCTCCTGGGGCTGGGATGCGGCAGCACCACCATCCTTGATATCTACATGCAGCCTGCCCTTTCCACACACTAAACTCTATAGAAAGAAACAATCTGCACACAACCGTCTAATATAGATTAAAAATAAATACAGAAAGGTTTCTTAGCTGGTCTTTAACCTTACCAGCAAAGCCAATGTACAGCATAGACAGAAAGGATGCAGACAGTTTTATGAATGTCAAACTCAAAAATTAGTCTATTTAAGTAAATCACTGTTACAATATACCATTTTCAAAACTGAGGACTATCAACCATGTCAGAAGAAATGTTCAAATCTTTATACACAATGGGTGATCAGGTAAACATACTAGCAAAAAAGAACAGTTTGGCCAGATGGGGAAAAGGGGGACGGTGGACAACTCTATATAGAAGTTTTCATATTTGGTATGATATTGTAATTCATGAACCAATCCCTTATCATTGAGTAAATTGGCTGGGGATGCCAAAAATGCCAGACCAAATAAATCAGCAAAAGCACACCAAGAGACATTTTAGACAACTGCAGCAGAGGCATAACTTGCTGTGACTGTGTTTGCTTGGAAATTTAATGTTGAGTACCAAAAGTAAAATAATCACATTTCCAGATATATCTATATCGAGATCTCTCTCTATATCTATATAATCTCTCTCTCTATATATCTATATCTCTATCTATATATCTCTATCTATATATCTCTATCTATATATATATCTATATATCTATATATATCTATATATATCCTATGCCTTTTTCTAAAATGTATAAATACATGTGAAGCCTACACTACCAACTAGGTGATATTGAGAATTGGTTAGAAACTATTATCAATGCTTACAGGTCTGATTATAGAGACATAATCACAAAAGTTCAAAAAGGACAAGCAAGTGAACCAAATTCAATGAGCACATCTACTAAAAATGATGCATTCCTTCATAGGTTTGAAGGGTCAGCAGTAATTCATTACTAGCAGTGATGAACAGTGTAGTTAGAATTACAGGTCTGAAATGTCATCATCATTTGGCAATACACTGCAATGAACAACAATGAAATAACCCAACCACACTGAAAAAAAAATAAAACTAAATAACAGTTTCAAAGACCAAAAACTTTCATGTCTTACTAACCCTCATGCGTGTCAAACAGTGTTGTGAGTAACAGAGCATCAAACACCAGAAAGGAGATAATGACAGAATGCCAGGAAACATTCATCCAGATTTTTGTTGATACATGTAAAGAGCATCAAGAACATCCAATAACGTCTTTAATATCTGTCCAGTAGTGCTCAAGGTATAATTGCTATAGAAAAAAATCCCTTTTTACTATCCCTAGTTAAATTGTCCTTGCAGTAATCTTCCCTTTTGTCAAATGCAAAAATCTTAAATATTCAGTACTAGACTCAAGACATAGTTGCTAAAATAATCCTTTGATAAACATTTCATTTGAAAAGTTAATATTATTATGATAGTCACCATGGGGGAATATTTTGAGACTAGGGGGCTTCGGCCCCCTGTTCATCAGCCTCCGTGGCCTGTGCTACACACCAGCCACTTGGCATCTCTGCTGCTCGCATATGTGGATTTCACTTTCTCCAAACAACAAATTTTAATTCTTGTGGATACGCCTCTTCATTGGGAAGAAACACTACTTTTCTCTGATGGTAACATGAATTAGATGATCTACAAATCTCCAACTTAAAGTTTAAATCCGAACAATATATTCAATCTCTTTTTGCTGTTCCTTAATCTCGCCGAGTAATAATTTCCATTTGTTTGCACTAATGCAATCTTTACTATCACTTTTTTGAGACTTTCGAATTTTAGTACTTTTATTATCTCTAACCTGCTCTGCAAGTGTATCGTGCCAAAGTTTCTGAATTCTTTACGACGTTCTACACTTGAAGGTGTCTCTCTGAAAACGTCACATCTCATCCCAAGCTAAAAAGTCGTCTCATCCTTGGATTTTTTTTATATAATAGAGAGATATGGAGCATGCTTTTTATTATTTGACAGACTGATTTAATACAGTTAAGAAAACTTGTCCTTCCCATAAAAAATGAGATGTTCAGTGTATTTTTTTTTCCCTGAAGCACATAAACCACATGACATTTTTACACAGTCACCACTTCTATGACCACAATATAGCATACATTTGTAAAAGGATAAATTTAAGCCTCTTTCTAAAATAAGCAAGACATGATCAATACAAATAAACTTTTTAGTAAGAGAAAAATGTCTCCAACAGTGTGCAAAAAAATAATTTGGAAAGTATAAAAACGAACAAAAAAGTAAGTTAAACTTGTGAAAAAATTAAATGCTCCACAACAGGGATGGACACCCACACCCAACACCCCAATGCAAGAGCTGGCAAAATGAATAAAAATGAAGACACATCAATGACTATTTATGGCACTAGTGTTTCTTTTGTTAAAATATTATACCAGTAACAATTACAAGGAGACATTTCTTACACCAAGTCAAAACATTTACTTTCTTTAACCTTAATTAAGTGCATTTACTAAAAAAAAAAAACAATAAGATACAACAGAACTCATTAAATAATCACAAGTGAAACAGCTGCATTTTTGCAGACAGATTTGTATGAATATTAACAACTTGTTTTATTTAAAGGTATCCAGCAAACTACTCAGCAATCCAACCATGTCTACACTTCAGTGTGTACTTTGTGCAAGCCTCATTGATATAGACAGGGAAGCAGAAGGGAAGAGGGAACAAGGAAACGTGTTCAGGAACACAAACTAAAGTGCTTTTAACAAGCTTTGTGAATAGCAGCATTCAAAAACAAGAAAAACTAAAACAGTTAACTGGGTCCCATGTTGCAAAGAGTAATAATCATAAGTCCAGCCTGTTGCAGGCAAGCTCTTCCACAAATCACTCGTCAGAGGGCTGAATACTTGCTGGCTGACCAGTCTTCTCAAACAAGCATAAATATAAAGATGGGTCCTTTATGGTATGTCATTTATAAAGAAAAAAGAAAAAAAAAAAAAACAAACACACACAACTGGACCCACTCAGGATTTGGATTAATATAAAATGCTCAGATTGCTACTCGCAAAACAAAGTCATGGGTTTGAACTTGAATATTAAAAAACTGGGCTCCCTTTTTGTGTAAACCTAAAAGGAGTATAAATGCAAAACATAAAATCAAATGCTTCGATTAAAAACTGAATATACATCTTTACTTTCTTACAGTGATAAATATAATTAGATATGGGGAAAAACAATACAAGTGACACAAATAGCTTAGTAAATTCACTTTACAGTCCCACGTAGTGCTTCACTACATTCAGCTGCTTTATGACACTTGGGCTATACTGGAAGATGAAGGCAGGAAACGGGACACAAGTTCTAGGGTTTTCGACGCCTGTAGAGACAAGCGGACAATCATTAAGAGTACCCGAAGAACAAGAAAATAAAGAAATCACTTAAAAAGCCAGAAAGGAAGGTCTGAGATCACAATAAAATATGTAACAAAAAACAACATACTTGGGAAGCCCATGATGCTGGTATCCAGGTCCAAGATTCGAACCAGCCCTCATCTCAACAGCAACGGAACACTGAAACAAGATGGATGGGATACCATCTCAACCAGGACACTGCACAGCAACATGCAGGAGCAGAGATGTAATGCAAGGTGGCAGCATACCTTCCCCCTCTCCCCCACACTCTAGGTACCAGGTTCTATATATGTAGTCTAAAAAAAGATTTCTCATCACAGAACACAGATTAAGAAATCCTAGGCAAAACTAAAAACAAGATTAAAGATTAACTCACTCTTGTTTCTACATCAGTCCATTCATTCTCTGTGGTTTCCTCCTGCTGTACTGGAATATTACCAGATGACCGCCTTTTCCTGCTATTAAAATAACAGGACCAAATAAGCTTACTCTGTTTCACTCTGTAAAGTTCTGTAGCAGCACTCCCTCTGTAGCTTTGTACAAACCTTGAGCCAGTTGGGGACTCCTGCTTGAGTGTCTCTATGTCAGTAAACTGAACTGCCTGGCCACCGCCTCTTGTCCGGAATACTTCACCCTAGAAAGGCAAAAACAGAGTTATGTTTTTGAAATACATGCAAATGTAAACCTTTAACAACATTTAAGACTCAATGTCAAAGCTTCTGTTGTTGCATAGCTGTATTTAAAGCAACAGACTCAAACTTTTTTAATTGGAACCACTTAAAAAGAAGAGCGACAGATTTACAATGAAAACATGAGGGAAAGAACTTAGACATTAATGACATGATCACTGGATACAAAATCTGAACCACAAAACAGCAGCAGAACCTAGAATTTGCAAAATAATTAAAAATAACAGAAAACTACAAAAAACTTTATTCAACAGATGCACTAAGGTACAACAGCTTTTAATTAGCAGTAAGAGAAAACAAAGTATATCAAGACCTCAAAAAATGAACACAAATATTTATGTAAAGAACTACAAATTGCATTGTTATAGAAAAAAGACTTTGTGCTTTCTTTCTGAAAAAGCAGTATAGAAGGAAACAATGATCAATGTTTTACCTTAATGAGCTTTGTCTCAATCTCGCCATCAGACGCAAGCTCCTGGTGTGTCAGCACATATTTGTCACATTTAGACAAGGCTTTTTCACTGGGAGTAGATACCTGGATTGCATTGGGAATGTGCGGTTGCAAGACTGTATCTAGCTCCAAATTACTGGCTGGCTTATGATCTACCCATCTCTCCCCACCCGCGGAGCGTGAACGTCTGTGACGAGGCCGAACCGGAGGTGCACTCTATGTGAATCAAAACAGCAAAGCATTTTAATCAGGAGAAGAAAATACAAATCAACAGGAAAAGAAAAAAGAAAAAAAAACATTTCTGAAGACTTAATATGCGAGTATTAGTTGGGATGGTGAGGGCATGACAAAAGTATGTACTATTGCGGGACAGAGAAGCATTGCAACAGTTAATATTAGAGAATAAAGATGGCATTGATTGTCATTTAAAAGCAAGAAAGTTAAAAGCACTTTAGTAAAAGCTGAAAAAGTATAAACACAATTTCCAGGTTAAAAGCTTCCACAAGGAGTTCCATACATCAGAGGGTGATGGCTGGTACCTTCGACCATAAGCTGGTACACATGGCACAAAAGGTACAATTGTATTTTTAACTTGCCAATACTTTGTCATATATGCTTATACTCTGAATCGACTTTAGCTGTATGTTGAAGAGACTGGAATGACCAATGTCAGACATTATCATCTACTGCCAAGCCTGATGTCTACAGATTGTTTCATAAGACAGCTAGGAACAAACTAATAATATGAAAATTAATCAAATACTAAAATAGTGCCATTCAACAATCACTTCTAATAAAACAATTGCATTTTTACGAATGCAAAAAGATAAAAGATTTTTTCTGAAGGCGGCAGGGATTGAAGGAGTATAATTATGGTGTTGGTTTATCATGCAATCTGTCTTGTAATGAGTGGCTAAAGTTGTAAAATCGCTTTAAGTAAAAAAGATTTTGTTTACCAAAGGCAACATTTAAAGTACACTCCAATGTGATATTATCTTCCCAAAAATGGAATTACAGCACTAATTTGCATTTTTAATTTTAGGTTCAGTCTCAAACATTCTTTGATGAACAATAATTTCTGCTCAAATAATATCTATAAAATTAGATGAGTAAATTACACCTTGACAGAAATTAGAAACAAAATGGATACTAGTTTATAACTTACATGTAATTTGTAAATCTATACTTCTCAGAAAAGCAGTATGTTTACAAACTTAAGTTCAGAACGTATTTTATTTAAAAAAAAAGGTGTATTTTCAGCTCCAATTTGCAGAATAGAGGAAAAAAAAAATTCAAAATCCTTTCCAATTTGCAACTTAGTCCACTCTTGCAATAGTAGAATGATGTTTTGCCCTCTGGTGGTTGGAAATCGCCTTACTATGGTTAATGAAGCCACTATACAGCAAGGAAAATATTGGCATCATCTAACTCAGGAGTGAGCAAAGTTGGTTCTGAAGGGCAGCAGTGGCTGCGGGCTTTTGTTCTAAGATATCTTCATGAGAAATCAATTCTTGCTGGTGAAGAACTTACTGATGAAGCAACATTTTAGTTAGCTTGCTTGTTCAGATTCTCCTTGCCTAGATGCTTATTTTAGTCTTAAACAGCTATACTCACCATTTAACTACTCCTTACTACCAATAACATGCAAACGCAGTTCTCCATCTGACTCATTTCCACTTACACTTGTGTATTTATCGTGAACTACCTTGTTTAATAAAATATTTCGAAGGAAACTGAAGTGATAACACTGAAGGACTGAGAATTACTCATCCATTTTAGGCTTCAGATCATTTGGAGGACATCCTTAGGAAAGAAAAAAAAATTAGGATATATAAATGACCTAACATTGCAGAGTTACAACACTAAAAAGCCATAACATTAAATATGATCTGATATTGGTAAAGGTTGATTTCTAATTAAACAACTGGGTGGGAACAAAAACTTGCAGCCACTGTAGCCCTCCAGGACCAGCACTGCTCACTCCAATCTAACTCATCTAAAAGACAACAGTTATACAAGAAACACTAACCCTGTGCAAGATCTCATCTTCCACATGTACATTACTAGGTGGAAGAATGCAAGTGCCTCTCTCTCCAGTCTGGTACAGACCTCGCCTTCTGCCTTGACTCCCATATGAGCCAGGGCCAAGAGGCCTACTTGTAGGTGTTGTGCCAGCCTGCCAGTTGGACTGAGGGACTCTCTGTTCCCATTCAGAAACACATGATGCCACAGAAAGGCCGCTTGATTGCTGGCTGGGTGTGGAAGGTTTGGAGAAAGAGGGGGGAACCTCACAATTGTAGAGCTGAGGAATAGATTGAGCATGATGATGTACAAAGTCAGTTAGTACATGCAAAAAAAAAACCCACAAACACCATGTTAGGTTTAAGGGGTACCGTTCCTATATAGTGACTAGTAATCAGATTGTGCTTGTTAGTACATGAAGAATACTGACATACACTTAACACTTTACAGACAAGTTTTATAATTAAATACAAAAATTTAGTAATTCCTCCCAAGCTATAAGCCATCTAAAATATGTAGCTTAATTGCATTTATTGTACTGGAAACATTCTATAAACTGTTACAAATGTTATGATTTTAAGGTACAATTTAGCTGCATTCCAAATGGCAACTCTGCATATTTTATTTAACCCTCATTAACAGAAAACCAAAAAGGACAAAGATTGTTCCATTTCAAGCAAATATTTACACAATTATGCACACAGTATTGCATAATACATTGAGCATTGTAGTGAAAAACACCATAAATACATTTGATGATTTTTCATGGCAATGGTTTGCTATTTAGCATTACAAAAAAACTGTTAATACAATAAATGATCTGATTAGAAATCCAAAATCAAAAAAACAAGCAAATCTTTTCCCAATAAATTATGAGATATTCCCAAAATGTTACTCTTGGTGAGGCACGTAATTGGGGATATTGATCACAATTTAGGTCTTGTCCTATATATTTTGAATAATCTTAGACAAGACAGAAATTGTACATCACAGGCACAAACTTTAGAAAAGTGTATCTTGAGGTTAGGTAATTTGCATTACCCCAAGATTCTATATAAAAGATCTTGTTCCCAGATCTGAATTAGATTAAACTGAGCACTAGCCGAGATGTGTAGCTATCCTATATCTTCATTTCCACTAGATGAAGATACAAAATTGTATAGTTTTAATCATTTATATTAATGGAAGATAAAAAAGCCTGCCCAACTTTACTAAAAATTTCTAACCTTGTATTAGATGTGCAATTGCTTAAAGGGTAGAACCTTTATTTAGTACACTACTTTTATATCAAACAAATTGTCTATACAGAGATCTGTAAAATGTCCAATACAAAGTATTTTGAATTAATAAAATACACAATCAAGTGCACGATGGCTGGAATAATTTTTTCAGCTGTGCACAGGAACAACTGACAATAGTATAGTAATTATATATACCAGATTACTGGTAAATGGGTGGCAGATTTATAAGTGTAGAAGCACAGAGGCATAGTAAAGACTAGAAAATGATTAAGTTCCCATAATTAAACTCCACATTTAAAAAAAATATTAATTCTCCCAGCTAACATGAGAAAGATTATCTGCTAACACACTACTTTATATTTTCCATCAGACTGCAAAAACAGAATTGGAATAGATCATTAATGTTTGTGGGTAATGTAATCAACCCTAATATTAGCATAAGTGTCTGTAAGTCACCGCACTCGCTATGTCTCGGTCATTCCAAAAGATTGAGCATTACAAACATTAACAAATTGTATTGCATTTATCACTCCAATAGATGGCACATCAAATATTAACACTGCTTTTACAATTTGCACACTAAGTGGGATATAACATATATGTACTGCACAGCAAACATTAACGCCGAGTTCTATGTTGATTTCCTAAATTTCAACTCATTTTAAACGGGTAGCACAGATAGTTCCTAGATATTTAATATATTCTGAGACAAGGTGTTCCAGTTTAATCTGACATGTCAAAATATTCACATTTGTAATAGTATACTTTAACTTAGTTAATCTGGAGACCAGAAAGCTTATAGAATTTCACCAATAGATTAAATATATGGCAGTGATGAGAATAAATTACAATACAGAACACCATATAATCAATACATGGAGATATGTTTTCACTTACTGCCCCCTTAATCACTGGCTGTTTGTTGAAGTAGATAGCTAGGCATTCAAATGTAGGAAGAGTGCACTGGCGATGGACATTGTGGTATAGTTCTATATTTTAAAATAAGTATTTACATTATTATCTTTTACATGAAAACAGGCTTCTGTATTGAAGCATAACCACCCGATCCATGTACATATGTTGGGTTTAATCCCAAATTTGCAAAGAACAGATATCCCTATTGAACACTATAAACCGTTTTTACTGTACCCATGTAAGACACTATTACTGTTGAAAAAGATACAGCAGGGGTAATTTACACTAATTATACTTTTTTTAGGCATTAACAAAAATGAACACACCAACAATATTTCGGGCTGCCATACTAATGGGGAGCTCTACCAACATAAATCACAATATATTTGTGTCAGTCTCTGCAACAGTCAAAGGGTAACAAAATAGACGGAGAAATGTAGCTGGAGAGCAAGATATTAAAAATAAGGTAGAAGAAGGGAGTTTGAGGCCCCAAGTTTCTCACAATGTGACCTGAAAAAATACAAGAGTTATCTAGTTTTACAAATTGTGTTCTAACATGCTCTGATGTCCTTAGACAATTTTTTGCGATCCTGCATTCATTTTTAGCACTACTGGTGATAGAGTTGGAATTGTTCAAGATACTGAGAAAAAGTAAGCAAACTTCTTTTCCTTCATTTTGACATCTTTGATACAAGCACTTATTTTAGAGATATTATTATTGGGAGGTAAACAGCTAGAGACCAAGGTATCTGAATATTTGAATTCCAAACAGAGTGCTTTCAACAAGCTCCATTGTGTCAGTCTTGTACTCTTCTTGTTGATGACATGCAATCTTTACCCACATTAGTTGCTAATGTAAAAGTAGATAAAAAGGCATCCCAGCCTCAGAGAGGAGAATGCACTGAAACCAATTATTATAAAGTAATTCTTGTTATAAACATACTAATGAAACTTAGAAGACTTTCTTTGAAAAACCGGGGATTTTTGCCACTTCAGGGTATATGAATTCTTTTAAGAGTTTTGTTTTGCTTTTGAACTTCTGCCCAATTAGCTTCATTTGAAACATATCAGAGAAAATTTGGTAAAAGTACTGAAAACAGCTTCACATAACAAGTGCAAGTGCCAAGTCACTACGCTTTTTAGACTGTGCAAAAATACCTGATTTTCAAATATAAAACTTAATCTTTAATCTAAAAATACATTGGTAATTTATTTTGAAAAAGTGTACCTTTACCATGTAAGTCTTATTTGTGGTTTGCCTAAAATAGTGAAAACAAAATGGTTGTGGTCTTCCAGAACACAGGAGGAATAATTTTTAAACTGTGCTGTTAATTAACCAAACAACTATTCCTACATTTTGATTACACACTTGAACACCACTTTTACTACAAGGACCAGAAATAGCTAATATCAGGCTAAATAAGATGTCCACATTCTCCCTCCCCCCAGGAGAAGATGAGAGAACCAACTTATTTTACAGCCTAGTTGGCGGCTGCTTTGCATCTAAAAACTGTGGCTATCCAGCAACTCCTGACAAATCCAAATGACATTTATAATCACTGATTGGTGTCAGTCTGTGAAATAATGCAGATGACAAATCTGTACTTTATAACTCATTGTGCTCTTTCTACCGATACTGAGAACCAGAATGCATTTTCCCCCATTTTTAACTAATTGCTTTAAGTTGCCATTTGTGACACAACTAAAGTTATCTTTTTGTACTTATTGTCCTTATGAATAAGCAAATATTGTTGTTATTAACTTACCCTACCTGGAGATATTACAAGTATGTCTAAATTAGAACTGCAAATGCAAATACATACTGAAGCAGGTGATGGGGTCACAGGGCGAAGCAGGACCTTGTCTTTATCCCTTGATGGCCTCTCAGGTTTTTCAGGCTGGTCAGGCCTCTCATTTTTGTTTTCAGTTACAATGGCTTTCAGCTGCTTCAGCTTTTCATCCTTGACCCATAATTTGTTCTGCATTTCCAGCTGTTTGGCTGCCACACGCCTTTCCTATAAAACATGTTTTTAGTTATTTCTGCCTGGCCTCACCCAAAATGTTTCAGCTAAAACAAGGTTAATTGAAAACAAGCAATATTTAAATCACTGTACAATGTGCATATTGGTTATAGTTACACTGGAACAAATTTCTTATTTTCAGCTGACAAATAGTCATAGTAGCAACCCTCCCTTTATTCAGTCAGTATTGTTGGAAGGATTAAAAAGCAACTCACACATTCTTTCTCCCACTTTATTTTTGTTTCAGATGCCACTCCTTGCAGTCGTGCTTCTAACCGACGGTTATCAGATAGCTGCCTGTGCAGTTTCTGATCCTTTGTGTCAAGCTCCTGTTGCAGTGCTCGCTTGTCTTCCTCATAAATATTAGCAGTTTTCTGGAGGATTTCAATCTAAAGTATGGAAATAAAAAATAATCAATACATTTCTGGCTTTCCAAAAAAATAAGTGAATGCTATGATTTAATCTATAAAAGATAATGCATCTTTCAGAAACGAAACGTTGGCACATAAAGCATCTAAGAATGTGTGTTCACCTTGTACTCCAATGTTTTTGTTTTCTTTTCAAGCCGATCCAACTCAGATTTATGTTGTAATATAACTCTGTCCTTGTCACTGAGTTTTGCACGTTGCTCCTGGATAATGTTGTCTTTTCCAGAGACAGTTCCTTCAAAGTTCTGGATCATAGATTTTGTCTTAACAACTACATTAAAAAATACACAAAATTGACATTTAATATTAAAATTTCTAAGAGGCTAATAGAGGTGTATAGATTACTCTACTGAAGTCTTTGTTCAGCTTTAAACTTCAAGTATGAACTAAACTTTGTTGCACATGTCCATTAGAAGCTTGTGTAATAGCATAACATTAGAACTAAACCAAACACAAGTGTCCTTAAAAACAGGTCTGAGATGCTCTGCAATGGCTGTTTATTAAGACAGCACTAGTATAAGTGCTCATTTATCTAAACGAATTGGACAACCACTTTTTAACTGGGAAACAAATAACAGAGTTGTGCTATTGAAGCAGAATCCTTGACAACTTGAAAGTATTGGGACAACTTGGCTATTAGTTAGCCAGATAAGTTTGAGGGACTGATTGGCTGCCTCTTATTTGTCAGACTTATATCTTAACATGAAAGGCAGAAACCAACACTTTAAAACATTAAAAAAATACACTCTCTCTACAAGTACCACCATTTTTTCACCTTGATTATGGAACGCCTCAATCAACATTTCTCTCGCACGTTGCCGCTTTTCTAGGCACTCTATCAGGGCAGGCAGGGTTTGTTCATCACTTGGGTCAACAAGCTCACAGGAAGGAAGAGGTGGAAAACTCTGCAGCAGAATATCTATCATCGAACCATCATCTTAAAAAACAGAAGATTTGTTTATTATTTATTTATTACAGTATATCACAGTACATTGAATCCAGAGTAAAACTCTAAAATCTAGATGCCACAGAATATTGTTCTGAATATTTTTCAAAGATTGTTAACCTTGTAGTTTTATATTCCCACATATATACTGCCAAGTTTATATTTTTCTGCCCACATTTCCTACTTCTCAGAACATGCCTCATAGAAGATATTCTTTAGCAAGCCACAAACACAAGAGTGATCATCACTAAATCAGACTGTTAATCTCATTTTTGAACACAAACACACGTGAAGGTTGATTGACATAGGAAACGGGTCAGAACTATAGATATCTGTGCTCTGAAGTATTACTAATTTTTCAAGTAAAATGGCTTGCATTATAAAGTAGGTACAGTATACTTCAGATCTCGATTTCAGTGTTATCTGCATTAAATCCATAAAAGGGCACTTTATCATAAAAACGTCCTCTATACAAATGTATAGCTCTGAACAAAAAGCCCATTGTCAACCCCATGTCAGACTTAAAGTGCACAACTTCACACTATACAAAACAAAAATGTTGTTTAGAGTAACTCATCCAGTACAGGTCAGAAGAGAGAGTCTTTTTTTTTTTTTAAATACAAGATTATAAGATGGATCATTGGTAAAAAGTAAACAAATTTTATTTGGTCAGCAGCCAGTGCTGTGTGTTTCACTTACATGAGACAAAGAAAAGAAAAAGTCAGCTGTGGCATTAATGGTAAATATGACCATTCATTTCTTTGACATCTGTACAGTGTAGGGGATATCTCTCAAATGCAAGACAAATATATTGTGGTAAACATTATGTGCAAGTTTTGAAAATAAAACTCTTAGAAGAAGAAAACAATGTATTGTCAACAAAATCAAAAAAAGTCTCCCTGTCAAAGCTAAAAGGAAAAGAAATTTATAAAAATTGTGAAATCTACAGTGTGTGAAGTGTGCTACAGAATTTAAATTTTGGCCACTTTTCCTCTTTTGGGTTAGTCTGATTATTTCACAAGAGGACACTGCTGCTATAGACATATAAATCAGTCAACTACAATTCCCCCTAACCCAACTGATTAACATACACAGCTATTTCTTTATCCATAAAACATCACTAAAGTAATCAGGGACTGCTATTTTTACCTCCATTAATGGGACCTCCCCTTTCTTCCAGTTTCCGAGTAAGCTCATCCTTAAATGCTTGGTTTCTGTGCCTACGCCCAGGGGTAAGACCACATATTGGCCTGTCTACTGGTCTAGCCACTTCCACTTCTTGAGTCATCTCTGCAAACCTCATGACCAACTTTAAGGGGAAAGGGGGAGAAAAAAAAAAAAACACTTTCATAAATTTGCTAATGCAGGATATTAATTCATAGTAAAACTTCCACACTTAAAACCCTGTAAATTATATAATCTACCATATAAAACATACCAGAGTTTCCTCATAGTCATCAGCTTTGGGGTTGACACAAACAATCATTCTTACTTTTCCTTCTCCATCAAAATAGTTCTTAAATAGATGAGTTACTTTAGAGTCCCTATATGGAACCATCTGAAATTGATAAAAGATATTATATATAAATAAATTATATACACAGCCTCTCAGGAAGTTGAAAATACTTTTTTTTGTAAAATTATTGCATATTTAGCTGAATTTGAAAAAACTCTACAGGTCCATTATAGCATTGGGTATAGTTCTTTGAAAACAGCCAAATCGGTCTCATTAAGAATTTCTTGACAGACTTATTATACATTATACATCATTTCTTTGTGGCCACTTTCCTACTTTTGGAGAAAATGAAACTCCTGGCAAATACAGGGCCACCTACCTTAACCCATGCCTAATGCCCTTCTGTAGCAATGGGGCGAATATAAAGGGGATAACTGCTCTTAATCTCTGTCTGTCAATACTGGCAGAAGCTGGCCCTCTGATGCCGTTAGCATGGCTCAATTAACTCTGGAGGCTTTTAAAGACCACTTCATTTCCAAAGTCAACCTGAAGCTGTCCCCTTGCACCTGGTTCCTTTCGGCAGGTCTAGCATCTCTTCACAGCACACATTTAAATTCATAACCACAGCTATATAGTGAATCTGTTTATACCTTATTTGTTCCATACATCTGATTCTCTCTAAGGACTTCAATGCAGGTCCTGAGTGTCATCAAGGACTGGTTTATGTTGCCTGTATAAGGGAGCAAGAAAGACTGAACATAGTGCCATACATTAAACATGCAATTAAATATACAATTTTGGCAGTGAAACAGTCTGCAGTTATAACATCACAGAATATTATACTGTATTTAGAAATTAAACTGCTAGGTGTGATCCACACCCCAAAACTGCACTAACATGAATATCTGGATATTTCTGAATTTAAATTTACAAACTGAAGAAAAAAAAAAAAACAGAGCTCTCATGGTATAGACAGTTTAAAGGAGCTGCATTTAAACAGGTGCGTATTCTATAGTAAAGAGGGGAATATTCATGTTACACTATTTAAATTTAAATAACATGCACATAACTACTTTTCAAAACTCTGTAGTAAATAGAATTTATGCCCCCGGTCGAAGTTCCACACACCTAAAATACAATGGCTGACCCTGTGCTCCACTCGTCATGTGAAAAATAAATTTCCCCTTGGGAATTAACACAGTGTACTAAATACCAAATAAATCAACACTGTAAAAAGAACTCGTACCAGCCTCTCTGAGCCGATTTCCTTCAGCCTTTGTTCGGTGGGTTCTTTCACTACCAGCTAAGTCAACGAGACAAAGTTGACTAACACAGATCTGTTCTTTGTCCTGAAAATGATAAAGAATTAGCAAAATTTTAGTTTGTCTAAGATAAGGGAAAAGAATTTGTTTTAACATGCTTCACATTGAAACTAACAATAAATTGTTAAAAAACAAAATTGGACCTTTGCAAAAAGAAGAAAAAAAAATATATAAATACAGTATGTGAGGGATTGATCTGAATTTTGACAAGATACGAGTTAACATTGGAGTGTTTCATAAAAAAATAATTTTCAGCACAAACTCACTATTTTCTAATCAAGACTAGCAATACTGAGTAAAAACGAATGGTTGGAATAAAATGAACAACTTGCTAACATATGCTGTACTGTGTGTGCTTCCCCTACCAGTGTAGTAACAATGTTAATTGCCATTGTCATTATAGTAGTAATCTGAGATTCAGAAAGTAAAAACCTGCGGCATTATTAAATATCAAAAAATAAATGGCTTCAGCATTGGACACAGGTAAATGCATTATCCATTTAATGGTTTAGCAACCTGTAAGTGAATGTTTTGTTCACAGCACAGACCATAATAAAATAAAAATTAAAAAAAAGTCAAGTACACAAGGCAAAACAAATACATTTTTAAACCATATTGTAATTGAATGACGGAAAACATTCAATGTAGTCAATCAAAAAAAGTAATTGTAAGAACAGTTGAACGGGAATAGTAAATTGGCATAGAATCAGCCAACCTGTAGCACATTATCTCCATCAGCATCTAGTGGGGCTTGTGCAAGTTTGATGATAAACACACTATGGGAGCGGCTGGACTCTCTGTTTAGCTGTGTGTTGGCAATTCTTCTTTTCTTCTGACCTGTAAATGAAATTTGCCATGCTGAAAATAACTCATAAGTACGAAATGTGCAAGAGAACGAAATAAATTTAACATGACAAAAAAGAATAAAGGTAAATAGATTATCATATCTTTCTATTAGTATTGATAAAATCAGCAATTCTTTTCAAAAGTCCAACTGGAACTTGCAGTTAATTTCATAGAGTTAATTACTTGGCACATGGACAACTGCCTAATATCCTTTAAGATATAACTTTACAATTCCTGCTTACCGACTTCCATATACAAAACTAAAACAAGCTATCCATTACAACTCAATCCCCCACCTCGAGTATCCTACACTGTCAGCTAATAAAATCTCATTAATCAGGTTCAAATTGATTATTAGCATGACCTTGATGTATTGATACACTTGACATTAATTTCTGTTTAAGCGTTTTACTTGTTATGTGTGTTTATGGAAATTTTGTATTTTAGTGATAACACAAAACTACTTTGAAACTACTTTGGTGAATGAATTATGCACCTAAAACCACTATACAATATTTTGTAATACTGGTTTAATATATAATAAATATATTTGTTAAAAATGTGCATTTATAATGTGGCATTAAATAAAATGCTATCTACATTTGTGAATATATTTTCTAAGAAAGGGGAAGGAGGTACATAACTGAACAATTTGACAGACTGAATTAGGAAATTAAGTAACTAGGTCAACTTTCTTATTCATTACTACAGATTTAACAATGTTGAAAATCTAATGCAAATTTCAGTAAATTACTCCGGATTTTAAGCCCAAGACTTTAATATGTGCAGACAAACAATGTTAGCATTTTGTTACTGCATAGTATTCTTGCACCTCTGTTTGTTCTCTACAAACACCCAAGCAGTATGACGCAATTAGACAAGTCAATTTATACTTCCATTACTAATGGGGGTTGTTGGCTGTATTGTGAATGTTGCTTGCTTCATTGTATTTAATTATTTCTTCACTTATTTCAGGGAAAGCACATACAACATAACAGTATGCCTTGAAATAAAAACTATTGTATTTATGTGTTTCAGTTTAGAGGGTGGTCTCCATTGAGTACCTTTTCTTGATTGTGGAATCATTAGTAGCGTGCATGCAAGTCTAGTGTCATCAAGTGCTACATTTACAGGCAAACGCTTTAGATGCAGACTCTTGAGAAAATGATGAATTTGTGGCTTCTTGAATTACAGTAGCATTAATTCTGGCCAACTGTTTTTGCACTTGTATCCAACATGGAAATGCACACTATCATAACTTTGAGTGTGTGTTTTGCTAGTCTTGCGAATCCTGGGGCTCAAAAGGGTAAGGACTGTGCAGGCCCCATGTACTGACAATTTACTAATAAAAAAACAGTACAAATTACAGCCAACTCTCTCAGCTTTTACAGATGTGAAAGTGACAAATTATACTTTAAGGAGAATTTCAGGATATGTGCAGGGTCAGTAAAAAATAACAAGAAAATATTTCATGACAAATTATACATGCCCACAAATCATTATGTATATAATTTTATTCAAAGTATTTCTATATAATTTAACATATTTACTGTTAATTATAATACTAATTGTGTTTGCAAAATTAAAAAAAAAAAGACTGAATTGTGACTAACCTTTCCAGAAAACTTCAAAGGCCTCTTCAGTTGATTTGACTTCTACTTCAGTACACCCTGCTACATACATGTTGTGGTTTTGATCCTCCCGGAGAATTTTAGACTGAGGAGGTCTATGAAACATACATGAAATTACAAGTGCTCTTAAAAGACTAAAAGGAATTCATGCACTGATATCTAAAAGCATTTAAAAGAATCATGTAATTGTACTATGAAAAGTGAACCAACAAAGGTTGCTGCATTTTACTTGAGAGGCAAGAACTGCAGTGAACCTGCAGAAAGCAAATGCAAAATTGGCAACCAAATATTAACAGCAAAAAGGCTATTAGTAACAGCAGAAACATTTATTGAAAGTCAAGAAATAAGCAGATAATGCAAGCAGCTGACAGTTTACTGTTTGCTGAAACTACACATATAAATTAAAAAGACAGCCACACAAGACAAGACTGAACAATGCTAGCAAACTACAGCACGCAGTCACAACACGTACATGAACTCGGTGCTTCGCATTGGTGTACCACAGCCATTCCACCTAATAAAGGAAGAGGCCACAGGTTATAGAAAGATTTTCCATCTCTGAATTACCAATTCTAGATAGAACTACGTAGTTTTATAGCTCTGCCTCTTTGGGCTGTAAAATGGAAAATAAATGAGCCAACAGGATTGTTTTTTGTGAATACAACAAATCTGACACATAAAAAGGCAATATGCCTACCTGTTTCAGTTGGCAGTAATTTCAACTTTTAATAACAAACTTTTACTAAATAAAGACCCCACAACATGAATGCAACAGTGACAAGCAATCTACACCATGTACAGAGGAGCTGTAGGTTCACTATACATTAATCAAAATAAAAAAAAATATATATATGTTATGCTGATTTTTCCGATTAAATATTACTGAGACAATACATGTTAGTCTGAAACTAATAAGCACTTACTTTGGCTTTATCGGCTCAAAAGGAGTGTCCTCCAAGAGGTCATAGATGTAGTTGTTATAAATTTCTATGTAGGAGACAAAAATAGCAAATACACTATCTTCATCAATGCCTTCAACTTTGCAGGCATCTTCAATGTTGATCATATCAGCAACATCAGGGTCCAGCCTCTGCCTGTAATAGTAGATCGTACAAAGTTGATAAACACAAAAAGTGAACGTTCTGAAATTAGACATAAAGAATGAAGGCATACTTAGGAGTTTTTATCAACGCAGACTGGTTTTCTCTTTTCTGCCTCTCCAGCAAAGCGTCAACCTGCGTCTGAATCTCCATGCCATTTTTGTCATCTGTTTTAAAAACCTGGAATAAAAATTATCTACAATGTAATCAGGTAAATGAAAAAACAAATAATAAAATAGAAAGTTGAAAAAAAAAAAAAAAGTTACTTACAAAGCGCTTGGCCTGATAAGGCCCTATACTATTGAAAATCATATTCAAACAACGAGGAAGGAGACCACCTTGACCTGGAGAGCCAGTCATTGTGTATGTTTTTCCACTTCCAGTTACCCCATAGGTGAAAAGCAAACCTGGAACAAACAATGTACAAAACTTTAAGTGAAAAACAAAAATATTACCAATGACCTAAATGCATCATCAGCAAACTTGGAAGAAAATATGCATCCATAAATTGGATAATCTTAATATAGTTGCCTAGTTCATTAAACTTGGTGACCATTTGAGCAAAACTTATTTGAGAAATTTAAAAAGGAAACCCTATGACAACAAAAATGTGCAGCCAGAAATTCATAATTTTATAAATATATAAATAACAAATTCATTGTTTTGCTATTAATTGAAAGTGGGCAATTCCCAGTATTGGTCCACCAGCATGGCCTCCAATTCGCTATGACCTTGTAGTACAATAAATGCACGTTTTTGATTGTTTTGGAATCAAGTACTGCCACATGTTACTCTGTTGAAATGTTATTCCTCACAAGCATCAATTACAGCTGAATAGAAAATTTCTCACACACAAGTCTAAAAAAATCTTTTTCAGGACACATAACCCAATCAAATACAAAGCAATCTCATAAGTCAAGAAAACCACATAAGAAATAAAAGCTGCATTTCTGAAATAAAGCTGTAGGATGTTTAAAGATAAAACTTTATAACCCTGTACTGGAACACCTGCAAGGTACAAACTGGAAAACAATTTCTTCTTGCATTTGGTGAGAAAAGCTATTTTCTTTCAAACCTTTTAGAATGCTCTTCTTTAAAACAGAGTAAAATTAAATATCTAAAATAAGTATATCATACATAAAAATAAAAACGTAGCAACAATATTGCCAAATTCTATTTTTTATTACGAATGATGAATTTGTGGACTTTCAGATTACAGCTACAATGTAAGGAGTATCATGACTATTTAAAACAACAAAAAAAAAAAAAAAAAAAAACCAACAATATAAAAATAATTTTGAATAGACTTGTTTTCAACATTTAACCGAAGTTTAAAGCATATGAACATTTCCATAGATGACCATTTACCCAATGTACGAGCGAATGAGGAACAAACTTATGTAACATCTTTATTGTTCAAATCAAGATGATATTAAGTTATGAAGAATGTAATGAGAAAATATGGAAAATCTAGCTATTAACTGGATGAATAGCAACAATTTTTTCTGCATCTTCAGAAAAGTATTTTTAAACCATCTACAAATTTGCTGAGGGATCAAGAATCTGAAAAACTAATTTAAGTGGGGTGTAAAACAAGACCTCCTTTATATTCTGAAGCAGCTTTCTGAGTGCTGAGCATTAATACGCAACACCAATACCAAGTTCTAAAATATAATAAGGAGACCGACATATATATTGTGAAACACTGAGGCCAGCATCATCTGAATGCAAGTACAGATGCCACATTCAGATCTCCTGAGTCAGTTAGTGCGTTTCATATGTTGTGATTGAGGGGGGGAAAATAAAATCACTTATATATACATATTATGTACTTAAATATTGAGGGGGAAAAAAAAAAAAAAAAAACACAACATTTGCTTGATTGAGACTTTTTATAGCTTGATATACAATCAAAACATTAGAAAAGCTTACTTACCATTTTTACAATGCAGCAAGTCATCAACCAAAGGTTTTGCCACATCCTCAAACAGCTCTAATTGTGTAGTGTTAATACCAAACACTTTCTTAAAAGAATACTGGGTCTGATAAAAAAAAGATAATGCAATCCAATTTTAATAAAATGAAAACATTAAAAAAAAACTACAGTTTTTCTTTTTCCCCCATCAAATAGCTATTTTGGTCTGCTTATACCAAACATCAATTGAATAAGAGCTTCAAAAATTGAGAAAATTGCATCTTTCAGCTTAAGTCAGTTGCTAAAACTGAAAAGCAGCAGATCAGAGTCACATATGAAAATTTCTGAAAATGCCCCATTAATAAACCATAATTTGTGAATCAGATGAAATTTTAATACCTCTTTGAATTCCCCATTTCTGTTCACTTTTATTCCATCTGGAGGATGCAGCTGAATGGTTGTCTCACTGATGACTTCAATGCAGCACTCCTGATCATCTTGGCTTAGAGGCCGCACTCGACAGTATACCTGAGTGGGCAACATTTTAGTCATATATACTGAATTGAATGCAAAGGAAACTACTTTCACACATTTCTATTTTTACTTACCCCAACAGGATCCTTCAAAATGTTATTAGATGGTTTCTTTGGAACAAGCCGCCTTACAGGTTTCATCTTACTGAAAAAGAGTAAAGAGGGAATTAATATATACTGTATATAAAAAACACTTCTTAAAAACCATGCTCATATTAAGTTAAAGTGTACTAAAAAGTAAAAAATACATCACTTGTGAAATATAATGTAGGTGCTTTTGCTAAGATTTTAAGAAGTGTTTTTTGAAAACTGATTGATGAAAAAGCACCCAAACTTTTATTTTACGCGTGATGTATGAGAGACTTTATTGTACACTTTTTAACTTAAAATAAGCGTGTTTTTTTTATATATATATATACACACATTATTTTCAACTTTTTAGTCTTGGGTTTGTTTTAGTATAATTTTGCAATGACCTGTGTTGGCTGGGATTGGCTCCAGCAGACCCCTGTGACCCTGTATTCGGATTCAGCGGGTTAGACAATGGATGGATGGATGGATATTTTAACACTTTCTTTAATATTTCTACCCGTTACTAGTGCCATCTATTGGTGAAATCTTTAAGAAATTAAATTTTCATATGAAGAATAGTTAGTTACATGAATTGATCAATTAGTGAAAATGATTATTGATTCACGTATTGTCATCAGAAATGAGTAAGTGTGCAAAATGTCAAGTCATTTGGACAATAGGAAGTGGGTTAAAAATCGATTGCAAGATTTGTACCAGACAACAAACAGGTGAAGTTAAAAGAAGCATGGTAAAAAAACAATAAGAAGCTGCACTATTGGTTAATCAGAAATCCAGCAGTAGAATCTCACTCTTATAAACAACTAAAGAACAAACTATTTGCTATTCTGAACCAATATTTGCTAAATCTATATTCTCCATTAGAATGAGCTATCATGGTAGTATTAGGGGGCAATGGTGCTCAAATCTGATAAGTAAGGCACAACAAGAGAGGATAGTAATAGAAATATTACAACTAAAAAAAGTGGCCATTCAGAGCCAAGTGTGTACAACATGCACCTAAACACTGGGAACAACAGGTTATGGTTAGAAGAATCTTTTTGAGTATTAATCAATGTTAAAAACAATGTTCAAATATATAACTGTATATTTATTAAAACAGGCCAGTCAGGTTTGTTGAGAACATAAAATTAGGATGAAGGTCAGATAATGAGGAAACACTGGAATCATTACAGATGAACCTGGACAACATATCAGCTTGGGCAGATTTGTAATAAGTGAAAGTAAATATAAGGTATTGCATGATGGAGGTAAAAATGTTAGATCTTAATGGCCAACTAAAGGTTTGAAATGCGAGTACACATAAGTAGGATGTAAGAGTCGCATTAGACCAATCATTATCTACATTTGAGTGCACAGAATCAATAAACAAGGTTAGGTTATACAGTTAGGTCCATAAATATTTGGACAGACAACTTTTTTCTAATTTTGGTTCTGTACATTACCACAATGAATTTTAAATGAAACAACTCAGATGCAGTTGAAGTGCAGACTTTCAGATTTAATTCAGAGGGGAGAACAAAAAGATTGCATAAAAATGTGAGGCAACTAAAGCATTTTTTAACACAATCCCTTCATTTCAGGGGCTCAAAAGTAATTGGACAATTGACTCAAAGGCTATTTCATGGGCAGGTATGTTCAAGTCTGTCGTTATGTCATTATCAATTAAGCAGATAAAAGGCCGGGAGTTGATTTCAGGTGTGGTACTTTCATTTGGAAGAATTTGCTGTGAACAGACAACATGCGGTCAAAGGAGCTCTCCATGCTGGTGAAAGAAGCCATCCTTAAGCTGCAAAAACAGAAAAGCACCCATCCGAGAAATTGCTACAATATTACGAGTGGCAAAATCTACAGTTTGGTACATCCTGAGAAAGAAAGTAAGCACTGGTGAACTCCAGGGGGTAGGCGTATCGATATCCAAGTCAACCATAAAGAGAAGACTGCATGAAAATAAATACAGAGGGAGCACTGCAAGGTGCAAGTCACCCATAAACCTCAAGAATAGAAAGGCTAGATTGGACTTTACTAAAGAACATCTAAAAAAGCCAACAGAGTTCTGGAAAAACATTCTTTGGACAGATAAAACCAAGATGAACCTCTACCAGAATGATGGCAAGAAAAAAGTATGGAGAAGGCATGGAACAGCTTATTATCCAAAGCATACCACATCATCTGTAAAACATGGTGGAGGCAGTGTGATGGCTTGGGCGTGCATGGCTGCCAGTGGCAGTGGGACACTAGTGTTTATTGATGATGTGACACAGGACAGAAGCAGCCGAATGAATTCTGAGGTGTTCAGAGACATACTGTCTGCTCAAATCCAGCTAAATGCAGTCAAACTGATTGAGCAGTGTTTCATGATACATAAGGACAATGACCCAAAACATAGAGCAAAAGCAACCCAGGAGTTTATTAAAGCAAAGAAGTGGAAAATTCTTGAATTGATTATGCATTTCACTTGTTGAAGACTAAACTTCGGACAGAAAGTCTGAAACTGAAAGCCGCTGCAGTAAAGGCCTGGCAGAGCATTAAAAAGGAGGAAACCCAGCATCTCGTGATGTCCAGGAGTTCAAGACTTCAGGCTGCCATTGCCAGCAAAGGGTTTTCAACCAAGTATTAGAAATGAACATTTTATTTCCATTTATTTAATTTGTCCAATTATGTTTGAGCCCCTGTAATGAAGGGATTGTGTTGAAAAAAATGCCTTAGTTGCCTCACATTTTTATGCAATCGTTTTGTTCAACCTACTGAATTAAAGCTGAAAGTCTGCACTTCGACTGCATCGGAGTTGTTTACCACAATGAATTTTAAATGAATATACAGAACCAAAATTAGAAAAAAAGTTCTCTGTCCAAATATTTATGGACCTAACTGTAGCTCAATGTGAAGAGCACAAGACAATAGAAATTATGTTTAAGCCATTTAATGCACTAGTAAGGTCTCACCAGGAGTACTGTGTACTATTTTGGTCACCAAAGTACAGAAAAGACATAGCAGTACTAGAAAAAGTCCAAAGGAGAAAGACTATGCCAATTCCACAGATGACAGATGAACTGTTACTTTTGGAGAGACTGGAGGAGCTCAACCTTTTTTTAATTTAAGCAAAAAGAAATTAGGAACGCAACATGACCAAAGCGTTTTAACATTATGAAGGAAATCAGCATGGTATATCCCAGGTGTTTACTAATAAATTACCAAGAAAAGTGGTAGTAGGACTTTAGAGATCTTTAAATCTTGACTTTATGCTATTTGGATAACCTAGGTGAAAGAGACTGATGAAGATGTTGGGCTGAAAGGTCTGTTCTCTTTACATTTGTTTGAATATTGAAAAGTGCATGCTAGACAGCAGAGTTTGCTGCATGTATTTGAACGAGATCTATTTAACCTTTCTCTAATACATTTATAACAGACCAGATACAAAGTATTTTCAAAACTTTTGAATTGTACATGTGTTTTAGAGGAGATGATTAAAATTTCATACATCACCACTACAACCACACAATACAAACAAATGACTCTAAGTTCTTAATTTGCAGGATTTGTATAGTGTTAAAGTATCAAAAAAAAAATCATCTTCAAACTAGCATGTAGTAGAATTACATTATACACTGCTTGTTAACAAAGAAGCTATATAAAATATCTTTAATTGAAAAATTAGTTTCCCCAAATGTCCTTTTAAAACATATGATGGATGGCATACCAATTAGTGGTTTTGCCTCACGAATCCGGAGTTAAAATATCAGCTTTTTTTGCAGTGTAGATTTTGCACGTTTTCAATTTTATTACTACATAGTCCCACATTTATTGCCACAACATGGACGTAAAGTTGTCTGAGGTTTATAAAATGACACGTACATGTGAACGAGGGAAGTGTGCTGGGATGAAACAGTGACCAGTGCCCTCCGAAAAACCTCTTGTATAAAAACAGGACTGGAAAATTAATTAAGACACACACCTTTCTCAAGGAGGGAGACTTCTTTTGTTTATTTCTTGACAAACAAAAACGTTTGACTTGGGCAATACACATCGTAACTCTATTTAAGTGCACAATTAGAATTAAAATAGAGGTTGTCATTTGAATGGCCAGTGCAGCTATTCGTTTCTCGGAGGCGGGCTGGGACTGAGAAACGGACCTTGACTATGTATTTCAATAAAAAAAATACCATGATAAGAGCTATGTGGCGGTCGAGTTTAGAAAATTCCCGAACTGAGCGATCTTCAATGATGATTCATTTGGTCATATATAGCAACATCTCTATGTGCTTTTATACAACATGCTCTAGAAATAAAAGCGTCCACGATAAAGTATTATATTGTGATAAAAAAACAATCACAATTAAAGGAAGTAACGCATTTCATATATGTGATTAGATTGGCTTTTAAACGGAATTCCTGGATTATAAGTAGAAATACGTCACTTGCTTACGATAAACGCCCATCTTTAACAATGACGGAATTATATTTGTATTGAAAAATCTTTAACTCGAATACAATATCACCTCTTGAATGCCATTATAATATATATAAAACACGATAACATAGTGACATGAAAGACACTGTATGATCTCGGCTCATACTGTACAGTAGTCCTGAAAACATACCCAGAATTTTAATACAGGAAAAGTCAAACACTTATAAAATGCACTTTAGCGATTGAGTGCAAACTCTGTCAACCAAAAATACACAGCCATTTACAATCGCTATGAAAAAAGTACGCTTAGAAAAACACAACGATTTATCACCAGTCGTCATAATTTTGCAACCATGGCCTGCTAATGTATAGATTCCCACAGCGCTTCGGCACTCAGTACATCGCGCCAACAACTAACTAAAAAATGGTTTATTGTCACTAGAAACACATAACCTTTCCATAGTACTTACACGGCCTTGCTCATAGTGAAACGCTCCTCTTCAACCTGTCTGAAAATTGAAACAACAAACCGCTTCTCTTTCTTCTCCAAATTCGAAATCTCCCTCGTCGGTGAGCGTCACAAGAGCAAATTTTCAAATCGCACCAATCGGATTGTGCGGCATATCCCCGTGACAGGAAGCATCGCCAGTGACGCATATCCTGTTTGGCAGACGTAAACAAAAGAAGTCAGGAGGAAGAGTGCGAAGTTATTAATGCCAGTTAAGAGGTACACCAAACCCCCAACACAAGTATGTAAATTCTCAGAAGTGTAGAGTTTTTTTCCTGTATCAGCTGAGTGACTCTTTGGTGATAATGCGAGCATTCGATCCATGAAGATTCGTTCCTTTAAACAGCGACCTGAGCATATGTTTCACCTACGAAAAAAACTCATAATTACATCTGTTATTAGTATCTTGGTGGAAACATAGGTCAGTTTGGCAGAATGAATGTACGTTTAAAGATCCAAAAATCCATTCTTCGGGAGCGTCTACAATTAACGTCATTTAAAACATTCAGAGCGTTTTGTTCTTAACATAAAATGGGAAAAAGTGCTCATAAGAAAGCATTTCGCATTAATATGACTTGAAAGATATGGCGCTTTCTATCATAACAGAAAATAGAACAGTGCGCAACAATAATATTATTGCACCGAAAGACACTTGTTTAAACCTCCCTCCTCCGCAGCAAAGGCAGGCAAGTTCTCCCAAATATTCTGGTTGTCGAGACGACCGAATTGGAAATGCAAATGTTTTGCCTTTTTCATGTTGTTTTTATTAAATATTATAATACCAACATGGCAAACACAAACGACACGAAAATGTAGAGGTTTCTGAGCAACTGTGAATAAATGAATGGAAACAGCCAGTATCACTCTAGTTAATATGCATTTCTGTCGGTGAGTTCCGGACCTAGAGACAGGAAGTACAAGTTACCTTGGTTACCATATAAACCACCCTAAAAAACTGAAACGTAGAATTGCGTACTGTTTGACATAGATCAGTATTTTTACAGGAGCGATCTATGTCAAGGACCAGCCTTTCAATGGAAAATTAAATACTTGTCCTGCTAGTTCTGTCCAGTGCCTTCGACATGGACAACCATCCGATCCTCCTTGACATCCTCTGACATTGTTTGTGCCCTCCCTCTTGAGCAGATCCTAGCGTGTGCCCTAGCATGGAGAGATATCAGCGGTGCACCAGCTAAGCATGGGGGTGTCCCAAGAATGATTTGCTGACCCTCTCCTTTCTGTACACCTTCTCAATATGCCCTGTTATCCTGTCCCCCGGGTTTTTCTTATCAGTGCTATGCTGATATTACCTGCCGGTCCCTCCAGAGGGCCACATGGTATCGGCTAGGATTTCTGCATGTCTCATCAATACTGTAGCCTGGATAAAGGAACACCATCTCCAACTTATGGTGATCTTGACCATCTGTCATTCAGGGACCAGTTTGCTACAGTCTGTTAGTCTTGCAGTTTCATCCTATGCAACATCAGACTGTATCTAAAAGATTATACAGTGCAACACTTGATTTAGGCTTTGGTCTTGTCACATCTGGACTACTTCTACTGTCAGAACTACCAGCATGTGTAATTAAGCCACATCATATCATTCAAAATGCAGTGGCACATCTGGTATTCAACCAGCAGAGGTTGACAAAAATCACTTCTCTTTCAGATCACATCATTGGCCTCCTGTAACAACACATATTGGGTTAAAATCCTTGATTCTTGCTTACAGAGTACTCAATGGGTCAGCGCACACACGCATATATCGAGAGAGACTTGTGAGGTTAAATGCTATTTCTAGACCACTCAAGTCTGCTGATGTATGGCATCTGGTAATACCACCTCTATGTGGTATTAAATCTCAGTCCAGACTCTTTTCCTGTGTAACTGGTAGCTGGTAGAACAACCTCCCCACCTCCATTTGAAATTGACTCCCTCAATGTGTTTAAGAAGCAAATGAAGATTCTCTTCTTTAGCAAATTTCTGTCTGCCTGATATTAGGATTTTGTAACTTAAAAATTGTAACTAGCTTGTATTTTGTTCTGAGCTGTTTACAGTCAGCCAGTCCTATGTCTACTTGATTATGTTGACCTCTTTTGTAAGTTGCTTTGGATAAAATCATTTGCTAAGCAAACAAATGTAAATGTTAAATTTCATGGTTGTATTCAAGCTTAAACATGTACAGTGCCACCATCCTCTTACGTACACCTTATGGTGGATGAGTGCTTATCAAATCATAAGTTCCATCAAGTCTAGTGAGGCTTGACCCAGGTTACCTTCTGTAATATGGGCTTTAGATTTTCCTAGCTCTCTATCTCATCCTTTGATTAGTCCTTTCATGGTCCTCATGTCTAAAGGATTATATTCAAAGCTGGTTTAATCTAAAGAAGAAGCCTTGATGCATTAAAATGTTTTTATCTTACGTTCTGTGAGTGAAGACAGACACAGTGAACATTACTTGAATCCTCCAATTATCTTTTTTGTTGGATTTTGCTTTTTCCTCTTTGTATTCTGTGTTTATATATACATTATGCATATGTGCAGGGGATTCAGAAAGTATTCAGGCCTCCACACTTACTGCATACTTTATTGTGTTGTAGATTTAATTTTAAATGGATGAATTTGCCATGTTTACCGATTGATCTACATTCAATAATTCATAATAACAAAGAATACCTAAATATTATAATAAACACACTCAAGAAGTACTAAAAAATGACTTCTGACTTTGCTAAAGCTCGAAAAGAACAGTCACAGTGAGGTATTATAAAAGCCAAATTGCCATTATCAGTGTTAGTCTGTCAGAGAGACCATGTTTAGCATTGTTCATAATGGCACCTAGTTTTGTCATCGTTCTCTATTTCACTGTTGCCTTTGAGGAGTCCAGAGTGTGTGCCTTAATGGAACATACATTTTTAATTAGGTTTTTGATTTGGTGTGACTCTCTTGAAGTGATGTTACCAGCCCAGCACTCTGTGTAGAAAATTGCACTGGCCGTCACAGACTTGTAGAAGATGTGAACCACGTCACTACCCATATTAAACTAGTGCTGTTTCCTAAATAAAAAAGAACTAGCTCTGTCCTTTCTTATATAGTTCCTCTGTGTTTCAAGACCAGTCTAAGCTGTCATTAATATATTAACCCCCCAAATACTTGTAGTAGTGCACCCCCACCACATCAACAAGTCCCTATATCCCACAGATATAAATAAAAATAAGCACAATCAAATGAGGTTTTAGTGGCTTTGTCAGTCTAAGACCAAATTTGGCAGTAGATTCCAGTTGCTTCAGATGTTTCCTTTAATGAGTGGCTTCTTTATTCCTTGCTTGTTTAGCTGTTTTTTACATTATTTTTTAAATATCTAGGTAGCTTTAAAATATTTGTTCTGGCCACATAAGTTATCAGTGCAAATTGGTAAAAATTGGAAGTGTGCAAATTAATCCCTAAAGGACTGCAGTGAATGCACATTTTTATTGCATCCAAACTTGTAACTGGATAATAATGTCAAACTGCAATTGACAACTTCGCTTAAGCTCATTGTCAAGCACCATATTACAATTATACATTAGTGCCGGCTCATATTTTTTAAGATATCACGCATTTGCACCAATTAATGTTTTTTGCCATTTTAGCTCATACTGGCATGTCCACTTCCATCGTCTGAGGCTTAATTCTTATTTTAGTATAAAAAGTTTATCATGTTTCAGATTAAAAGAATGACATTTATGTCTATAGGACATTCTCACGCAAAGAATGTAGCCAAAGTGTTTGACAAAATATCAAAGGGATAGTTACAAGACAAGAAAAAAAATAGTAAGAAAAATCATGAATAAGTGAGCCTTAAACAAATCCATACAAGGTTACATAACACAGATATATAATTAGTGGAAAAGTAGCATCTTTAGATAAAATATCATATTGCAAGTCTCTAAAGATGAGTCCGATGATAAGGTCAGATTGCCAGAAGGACAGAAAAACACAAAATAAAAACTCAAGTTAAGCTGGAAAATAAGCAAAATCTGCATGGGCTCCATGACCAAAGACCACCCAGACCCCAGTGAGCATTCTACATAACATAGATATCCTTAAGTCATTCCTCATTGTTTCCAGGCTTGGTCCCAGAAGATATGATGCAGTGTGTCTCCTGGACAGCTGGGGCACTCGCCGTCATTCGAGCATCACAGGTGGCTGCAGTGCGCCTCGATCAGGTGGTCAGAAGAACCAGAAAAGCAAGCAGAGAAAAGTAGAGCTTAGTAAAGATTGCAAATCTTTGAACAATATGTTAATTCCGTGCATGTATAGTCTATAAAGAGTACAACTCAAATGAAGCTACAAAAAAGCCAAATTTAAAAAATTGATTTTTAGCAGTCTTTTAAAATTTTCTACTGTATTAGCTTGGCATATATCTATTGGTAAAATATTCCACACTAGCAAAATACCCGCGCTTCGCAGCAGAGAAGTAATGTGTTAAAGAAGTTATGAAACAGATAAGGAAACATTTTAAAAATAACGTAATATCCCTGACTAACTCATCTTCGTTGTCAACCGTTGTGAAGATAACAGGTTTCATTCATCGAAGTGATCACTACCCAAATCGGTACTCGTGAATCTAAGATGTTTAACAGGCATTCCTGGTCTTAAGTTGTGGATTTGCCTGCGAATATTTAGCGGGAGCGTGTCTATGAATGTAATTAAAACTTAAGCTTTACACCTTCCTTTCCTATTGATATGTCTACAAAGGCTTGTTCAGCGTCAGAGGGTTGTTCCTTTCTTACTGCATCAATAAACAGCTCGTCTTCCTCTTTATCTGAGACATCACACACTGCATGCATGGGTTTACCTTTCCCAGTCCTGCAAACTTTAGTGAAGTGGTGCAATTTACCACATTTTTTACACTGGCTACCTTTAGCTGGACATTGACTTTTTCCACTGTGTGGTTTGTTTCCGCAGTAGGTGAACTTATGAATATGCGTGTATGCGTCTATTGCTGCCGTCTCAATTGTGTAAAGCGTTTTTTGTTCAGCGCTCTTTGGAGCTCTTGCTTTTTGCCTGCGTACTGCGTTCGCAGTCAGTTTATGTGAGCCGCTCGGAGTACATGCATCAAAGGTTCTCAGCTTTGCTTGTGCTATCTCGTGCGATCTTGCGATGTCCACAGCTTCATTTAATGTTAGCTCAGAACCGGCACTTAAAAGTTTCTCTCGCACTTTTGCTGAGTTTGTGCCAAACACTATTCTATCCCTGACCATCTCATCTTCGCTTGCATTAGCACAGTCCTTCACCAGCAATTTTAACTCTGTTACAAAGTGATCAAAAGTCTTGTTTATACCCTGCATCCTCTCATTAAACTTGTATCTCATGAATATCGTATTCGTCTTAGGCATGACAAACGCCAGCGGCAGCGTGTCTATGAACTTAATTTAAACTTAAGCTTTACACCTTGCTTTCCTATTCGTTTGCATAAGCACACTCCTTCACCAGCAATTTTAACTCCGTTACAAAGTGATCAAAAGTCTCGTTTATACCCTGCATCTTCTCATCATACTGCGTTCACAGTAAATTCACGTGAACCGCTCGGAGTACATGCATCAAAGTTTCTCAGCTGTGCTTGTGCTATCTTGTGCAATCTTGCAATGTCTACGGCTTTATTTAATGTTAGCTCAGACCCAGCACTTAAAAGTTTCTCTTGGACTTTTGCTGAGTTTGTGCCAAACACTAGTCTATCCCTAACCATCTCATCTTCGTTTGCATAAGCACAGTTCTTCACCCGCGAATATTTAGCGGCAGCGTGTCTATTGGATTGCTGTTGACAGATGGCCTAATATTTGCAGGCACTCAATTACGTGGGAGGCGTGACGATGAGGGACGCAACTCTGCCTCACACGGTGACCGAGCTGCAGGCTATGGCCATATATACACTGTGTGCAGAATTATTAGGCAAGTTGTATTTTTGAGGATTAATTTTAATATGGAACAAACACAGTGCTATCAGTCAATCCAAAATGTTAATAAACCTGAAACCTGAATGTTTCACAACGGAAATGTGAGTGTGAACATCATCAGGGGAATACATATGTGCGCACAATTATTAGGCAACTATTAGTGTGCAGATTTATTATGCAACTAAAGGAAAAATGAAAATTTTCCCATCTCACTTGTTTATTTTCATCTGTTATAGTGAGAATAATAAACAAACACCTCAAAATTTACAAATAAACATCTCTGACATTTCAAAAAAAATCAATCAATCAATCAATGACCAATATAGCCACCCTTCTTTCCAATAACAGTCATAAGCCTTTCCATTCATGGAGTCTGTCAGTTTCTTGATCTGTTGACGATCAGCTTTTTGTGGAGCAGTGACTACAGCCTACAGCCAGAGGTGTATTGTTTTTCTCCCCCGTAAATCTAGCGTTTAAGAAGTGCCCACAAGTTCTCGATAGGGTTTAGGTCAGATGAGGAAGGGGGGCCATGTCATTATTCCTTCATCTTTAAGGCCTTTACTGGCTGGCCACGCAGTGGAGAACTTCGATGCAAGTGATGGAGCATTGGCCTGCATAAAAATCATGGTCTTTTCCTGTATCACTGTTTGAAGAAAGTGTCTTGAAAAACTGGCAGTAGGTTTGGGAGTTGATTTTGAGTTCATCTTCAATGCAAAAAGGTCCAACTAGCTCATCTTTAAAAATACCAGCTCATACCAGTACCCCACTTCCACGTTGGAGTGGAGCTCTGTGCCCATTACTGATCCACAGGTCCATCCATCTGGTCCATCAAGAGTCACTCTCATCTCATCGGTCCATAAAACCTTTGAAAAAATCTGTCTTCAGATATTTCTTGGCCCAGTTTTGACGTTTCAACTTATGTTTCTTGTTCAGTGGTGGTTGGGTTTCAGCCCTCTTACCTTGGCCATGTCTTTGAGCACTGAACACCTTGTACTTCTGGGCACTCCAGGTAGGTTGCAGCTCTGGAATATGAAAGTACTGGAGGATAATGGGTTCCTGGTAGCTTCACGTTTGATTCTTCTCAAATCTTTGGCAGCTAATTTGCGTCTTTTGTTCTCAACACGTTTCTTGCGACCCTGTTGACTATTTTCAACAAAATGTTTGATGGTTCTGTGATCACACACCAATATCTTAGCAATTCCAAAAGTGCTGCATCCCTCTGAAAGACTTTTTACAATTTTTGACTTTTCAGAGTCAGTTAAATCTCTTTTTTGGCCCATTTTGCCCGAGGAAAACTAGCTGCCTAATAATTCTGCACACCTTGATATAGGGTGTTGATCTCCGTAGGCCACACCCTCCCTCATTACACAAATACACATCACCTGACGTGCTTAAATCCAATAAGCATTCAAGTTAATACAGCTTGGAGTTGGAATATACGCATTAAAAATGATGATATGGTCAAAATACTCACTTGCCTAATAATTGTGCACACAGTGTATATGTATGTAATTAGGTTCCAGTTATGACCGTTATGTGTAGAATTTTGAAATGAAACCTGTTTAACTTTTGTAAGTAAGCTGTAAGGAATGAGCCTGCCAAATTTCAGCCTTCTACCTACACAGGAAGTTGGAGAATTAGTGATGAGTGAGTGAGTGAGTGAGTCAGTCAGTCAGACAGTCAGTCAGTCAGTGAGGTCTTTGCCTTTTATTAGTATAGATTTTTGGTACATAACTGAAAATTGCTGCCTCAACACTTCTTTTATGCTTAGTTCTTAGAATAGTATACACAGATAATTATTAAAAAATGTAAGGTTACAATTTGAAGTGTAGCAAGTCAGACATTCCAATATATAGGAAGGAACAAGATAGATGTAAGAATGCTGAAATACCTTTCACTGTGTGTGTGTTTTTTTTTTTAATTGGTTTCTTACACAAGCCTAAGAAACAAAATCTAAGATATTTAAAAATAAATTTAAAATATGCAAGTAATTTTATGATTCAATAGATAACCAATGTGCCTATTGTGGCCAATGGCCGGGGCCTTTGCCTGACCCGGAAGCCTCTTCCTTGCGTGGACCCGGGGAGCAAGCCTGGTCAGGACAGCACCTTCCCCGGAACGCTAGATGGCAACCCCCCTGGGTTGCAGCGGTGCCTAGGACTCCTGCAGGGCTTCATGGGAGTTGGAGTTGGGTGCAGCCCTGTTGGAATCTGTGGGTGCCGCCAGGAGATGATGTAGCTGCTGCTGAGCCCTACAGAGCAGCTCTTCCACCACAACCGGAAGTGCTGCTGGAAATAGGTCGTCAAGCATCTGGAGCACTTCCGGGTGCATTATAAAAGGTGCTAGCAGCCACTAGTCTGGGAGCCAGAGTTGGGAGGAGGAAGACGAAGCTTGCCGGAGGGAGAGTGGAGGAGCAAGAAAAAGAAAAGAAGGAAGACTTATTGTATTGTACTGTACTGTGCTTGTGTTGGACTCTGTTGAGCTTGTGGGAACAGGGAAGGTGTTGCTCACAAGGTATAGAACTTGTGTCCTGTGTCTGTCTGTGTCAGGGCTGGCTTTTACACTATATTAATTGTTATATTTTAGATCCTGTTCTGTCTATTCAGGATGAGGTATCAATGTTTGGTCCAGCTTACAAAATGGCAAAGACAAACACAAATAAATGTGTTCCCTGCATAGTAGCATTGTCATTCCCAATTATTTCTGTTTATCAGAAGTGCACAGCTTTTTAGAAATCTTTCATACAGAAGAAAGTGATCAGCCTCAAATCCAAGAGACAGTGTTTGTTTTTCATAGTAGTGCAAGTAATTCCTGATTCAACGTGGATGAGTGCAAACCCTCAACTCTTCATTCACCAGAATGCTTTGAGCTCTTTTAGTCTAAAAGACATTAATGCTCTGTTAACCCAAGAGGTTCTCTAAGCTACTCACATCCAGTGATGTCAGAATTAACATGCTAGAATATGTACACATGGTGAACCATTCAGATACATTTAGGAACTTAGTTAACTGATTTGAAAGTTGGAGCATTTTCCATGTTTGAGTTACCACATTTTTATTTATGAATTTTTTTTGTATATGTTAAATAAAAAAAAACAGTGATAATAGAGTGCAAAACTTGCAATGGTAGGCTACATCAAAAACTGTACATGCTCTTTAACAGCACTATCCAATGTCATGTAGTTAAAAACATAGACCAAATATTTCCGAGGTGGCCCAATCGCTTTTGTAGACAGTAGAGTCCAACTCCAGTGATGAAAATATAGGGTTACCAGACATCCCTTATATACAGGACATGTCCCATATTTGATCATTTTGTCACCTATCCTGTACTGACCTTTCAGAGACATCCACACGTCCCATATTTAGTTCATTTTCAAATTTCTACCTTTTTACGGTACTTAGTTGTAACTTTATAAGTAATTATACCTTCTTTTCTAAGATTCGCTTGATGTAAATAACCCAAATGTAATGAGGAAGTTAGTGTTTGCTGCCTGTTTGCAACTTGTTCAGTTGCTGTGGTTGGCTGAGGACAGCGACACTCTTACCGTTTTGCTCTCCAGCCGCTCTGCTGTGCAGTTCTGTATCAGCATTGCAACATACAGTGACTGTGAACAAAGTGCGTTGTTACTACTCACCACAGCCCACTTTTTTTCTAACTTAAAAATTAAACCATCCACCCATCCCAAGATGCCAAAACGTAAGTGTAAATTTCATGATGAATATTCCAGCGAATAGACATTTATCAAACAAGGCAGAAGCTGTTTTAAAGCAAACTGTGGTGTATGTAATTGCACTTTCAGTAAATAATTTTCAAATGATTTTACTTTTGTTTTCCTCATAACCCATTAAAATCCTTGCTTTATGTTTTTAACTTATGTCTCTACTTTTAAATATTATAAAGAGTTTCCCGCATTTCTAATTTTCTAATCTGGCAACCCTATAAAAAAATGGCATTGGGTGATGTGCTATAGTTAACTGTGGAGGGGCTGGGATTAACTATAATTAAAATGTATTAATCCTAGCGTTTTTGTAAGGAATGTCCAATGGAGAGTTAAAATATCTGTTTAAGTCTCAAGATAAAATAGTTGGCTGTTTCTGAACATGACACAGAGTAGTTGTGAAGCTTTGCCGAAAAATTGTGTGTCAAGAGACGTACTGGATTATAATGATCTGCAGATTATGCAGCCATCAGGTTGATTTTAGATTAACGTAAATACTAAATACATATTTACTCACTCTGTGCTTACAGAGTGAGGCTTACATAATTCCTTTCCTCCTACATTCATTTCTAGATAAGTGACTTTTTGCCTATTTTTTACAGTTAATTTACCTCAAGCAGCAGAAGTGAGTTGGTGTAACCGTGGCTTGCACATGTGCCTCCCTCGGTATTTGACTAACTTGTACTGGGGATCCATTTTGCCATCAGGAACGACTATTGGACGAGTAAAAGAGGAAAATATAAAAGTTGAAGTAACCTCTCTAAACTAATTTCTAATTGCACAGAATGGGTCTCTGCTTTAAGATAAGCAAGTTTGTATATTTGCCAATGGTTTTCAGTGGGAGATTTAGAAATTTTTACAGCGTGTTGTATTGCAAAGAATAATTTAGGAAAACCAGTTCATGAATACAAACAGGCAGGTACAATCGCAGTAAGCGTTTTAATTGTATCTTAATGGTAATAAACAGTGGGGACAGAAGACACCCTGGCAAATATCACTGGCTACTTAAATGGTACAGCTACTTCAGCTTCAGTCCACTATCATGCTTATTGGTAAATAACTGATTAAATCGTAACTAGAGAACCAGGAAAAGCAGAATGAAAATCATAATGATGATACAAATCCTAAATCCCACCCATTCCTCCAAAAAAACTCAGTAAACTATCCACATGTTACATCCATAAAAATAAAAAACTTAGTTTTGTAATTTCTACATTGAACCCAAAACATTGGGAGTGGGAAATAACAGTTTGCTTGATTAGACTAGGAGTGAGATTAAAAACAGAAAATGGTTGGAGCAAAAGCCTGCAGCCACATTGGGTCCCCAGGACTGAGTTTGAGATCCATTTCTTTAAGATAATTAGCAAATGGAATGTAGTGGAATTATTTCCTGTATGACTGTCTCTTCTGCATTTGCACCTCCTGAGGGCAGTAAAGTCACAGACAAGTAAAACAAGAAAGAAAACATTTTCCAGGCCTGAACTGTGTTGCTATAGGAATCTAAGTCCTCTGAAACCCAAGTTATCACTGGTATAATCCTGTTATCTATTAAAGAAAACCTAAAATGTTAGAAAACTCTTGTTTTACACTTCTCATCTATTGATGTATTTTATGAGCTACACTTTTTCACTACAGGTTCAAAAGGAGTCCCTGTCTGTCCAGTGTACAAGACAGGAGTGAACAGTGGATGGGATGCTAGTCATTGTCAAAGTGCTCACATTCTTACACAAGCTGAGAGGCATCAGTTAAAGTAACAGCCAAGTATCTGGACACTAGGAGGAGACACACACAGCCACAGAGAGAGCATGTAAACTCCAGGCAGTAATCAGACCCGTGTTTAAGAACTCTTTTTAATCTGTCACTGCTGCTTCTCGCTGTCTTCCTACTTTTGTTCACTCTTTTACTCTGTTTTCTTCGTGGTCTTTATTCTTTCTTGTCTACTTACCTGCCTCATCTCTCATGCTGCACATCTGTTTCTTTGAACTCTTTCTTTTTCTTGCCCATTTTCTTTCATCTATCTTTTCTGTCATGTTTTGTCATCCTCAGTTGCCCTTTAAATCAGCCTTCAATCAATTACAAAAGTCCTCATGACTTGTCCAAAGGCTCTGAAGCATGAAGTCATGTCTGTAGCTTAGTGTCCTTCAAGCAGCTCCTTATTATTTTTATATTTTTTATCTTCTCTCAGTTACATGCATGAAAGCCAAAGCATAAAGCAACATATCAGGAAAGGAGTTTTAAATTTTTGTTTTTGTGCTGGCCACATGACATTGTGTTTAAGTATACTAGGGGGCATTGGCCTCCTGCTCGCTTCGCTTGGCAACCCCTGGGCCTACACTATGTTCTAGCCTCTTTGCAGTTCTGTCGCTCACGTATGGGGATGCAGATGTATAATTTAAGCAGATTTTTATTTTCATGGGAATTGTTACATATGCATAATAGAACTATTTTACATCACAGCGAGTAATTAACCATATTAAAAAATAGTCAAAATAATAATTTTAAAGTAACTTATGTTTCATGTTGCGTTAGAGTTATTCGTTGAGTAATATGATTTTGTTCTGTTTGGCTTTGAAATTAACAGGCACATACTTTTTAAACTTACACTTTTACTGTAAAACTTCAGTAAAAACTATTTTTTAATTACGTTTACGTCAATATGGCATTGAATTTTGATTCTGTGTTTGGACTTTCATCATGACAACGCAGCGTATAACTTCCCGTGACTGAATTTCGTTTCTTTCTCACTATTAAATAAAATGACTTTTACAAATGTTTGGCTCTGAGATTTGTTAATTGTCTTCGCAACAGCTATTCTAACGGGAAATTGTTAACGTTTTAATACGAATGGCATATCAAGATCTCCTTTGTTGTCTAATATTATCTGCGGATGATTTACTATATTACCTTTCTTGGATACATCCTTCTTTTTTCTACAATAATTCGGGAGGTGGAAGACTGGACGGTGTTAACGGTTGTAGATATTCTTCGGATATTGTAAGTTGATGTTTTCATCTTCTGCACGATCACCACCAATTGTTTCAGCATAGTCTATTGATACGCATTTAACCAATTTGCAGTATAACTGATCGACATTTTTGGCGTTAATTCATTTGACTTCTGTTTCTCAGTGCTAGGATTACCCATGTACTCATTTTTTCTGTTGATAACCCTTAGTGATGAAATTCCTCAATAAGATTTGGACATAATACGCCTTCTTTAATTGGGAACTTAAAGTGAGGAAAACATTAAAATTTACAAGAGCTGAGAGAGCAGGAACTGTGGCTGACAAAAGCATTCACACGAATGAGAGGTGAAAGGACCGTGTGCATGGTTTTCAATGGTTGAGAGGAGGGCGTGACTTGAAAACATCTCATGGCCAAAGTCTCGACTCGTGGGACTCGAAAAAATCTTCCAAAAAGTCTTGTCTAGTCGCAGGATTATTTTTTATATAATAGAGAGACAAGAATTTATATACTACCATTAGGTCATCCAAAAACAACTTTTAAAGAGATGCTATTCTTTTTAAAACATATGCACATTAAATGACTGAATTGTATGTTTGTTTGCTTTTGTGAAATCCATTGAAATTGTGTGCACTTTGAAAGGAGATGCTGAAAATGTAATTTCATTTGATCAGATTAACTGTGAGTTAATGTTGAGTTTGAGCCTAAGAGCCATTTAATCTTGACGTACAACTTGGAGTGGCCAGTTCAGTTCCTTAGGTGCCTTTCTCTGGTCTTTTCAGTTGTGAACTGGTGCAAAGGCTTTGTGTTCATCAAGTTGAAACTCCAGGCTCAAACTGTCCACATAATAGTGTTTAGTTCAAAAGAGTGTAGGTTTATGGGAGGTTAAGGTGTGGTGGCAAAGCTTTATTTTTATTTCATAATTTACAGAAGTTGTTCACCTGTGATTATGAAATAATTGGACAAAGTAACATAACTAGAAGATGATGGAATGTGTATGGGCTTTGTATGGCTCTTTGCACCATTGACACTTCATTTCTGCTTTCCGTAAGATCCCAGAAGCAGCTTTAGTAATTTAGTCTCTAGACAAACTGTAACAGGAATCAAAATCCTTCTTTTCTTTTAGATACAAACAATAAAACATTCTTAGGATAACTGACTTTACCTTTAACACACTTTTCATTTTGTTTTCTTTATTTGATTATTATTTTTAGGATATTAGGAACTCTGATGCAGCACAATTTACAGTGGTTAGTGTTCCTGCCTCTGAGTTTTGACCCAGTGACTGTGAAGAATTTGCATGGTCTTCCCCTGTCTGTATGAACCTTTTCTTCTTTTATTTTTGAGTGGTGCCTGATAAATAGTAATTCCAAATTAGCCCAGTGTGAGTTGGTGTGGGGTGTGTGTTTGACTTTATTGTGTCAGGTGCTCCTGGGACATGCCAACTCAGTGTTCCAGGTGGCACACCTCAGGCTGGCTTGAAAATGATGGATGGAGAGAAAGATGAGGAGGCAGTTGGGTGTGTAATGGCTAATGATGATGTTGCTAAAGTACACTTGTTTCAAATACTGGACCTGGTTACTTTCTGTGTAAAGTCTGCAGCAGTTTTCTCCCACATATGAAAGATTGTGAAGTTAATTATTGACTCAGAAGTGGCCCTCTATGAGTGACCATAGCAGTGTACTGTATGTACAGTAAATGTGCCCTGGGTTGGCCTATTCGGGTTTAGTCACCGTCTTGCGTTTTAAGTATCCAGAAAAGGCTCCAGCCCCTGAGTTTGAATCTGACAATGCGTTTGCAGGAAATTGATAGGTAGATTGGTGATGACTACATGTAAAGTTTAGTTTTGGTAGAAAACTTTTTGGTAAAGGAGATGAATATCCTACTAATTGAATTGCAACATTCCAGTATTGCTCCCAGTAATTCCCTGGAAAGACTTGCCTCTGCATGATTTTCTTCTCTGTAGCACAGTTACTGAGTAGTTTTAACGTAAACTTTGAAAGGCCCTTGTCGTCTTAATTCAACCCTTTGTTATTGTTAAGTATACAAGAACATGCATGAAATTTTACAGAAGAGAGGAGGTGATTTATACTTTTGTCTGTTAGCCACTTATGCTAGTGTCTCATTCAGCTGCTTCTCAAAAGCCATCAGGTTTTTTTCCTCACCAGTATGACTGAAGAGTTAGTTTCAGAATTGCATAAATCCCTGAGTGGAAAGTGTTTCCACTTAAAAAGTAGCCAGTGTTTTATATTCGATTGGCTTAGCAGCCTTTATCACTCCAAATTATCTCTGTTCATCATTTTAGAAACCTTTTAGAGAGATGTGATAAGCCTTTTTGGTTTTCCACAGTATAGGGTTGCCAGATTAGAAAATTAGAAATATGGGACACTCTTAAAATCTCTCTTTATATTACTATACTGTATATGTAAATTTATACATGCCCCCTACACACCCAGACCAATATCCTTATATATAATTTGATACTATCCGTATGTATGGTGTTCGCATCAATACCTCGACTCAATACAAGTTAGAACCATGCAATAGAACTCTGCCTTTGTAGTTAGAACATAATGTGGCAAACTCGGGCGCAGTATTGCATGATTGGTTAAAAATGTTCGTATGCTTCAGTGACGCCGCTGGATGGCTGAGTATAGTAAGTCGGTGTTGATTCGAGCAGATAACAGTAAGTTCGGTTGGTTTTTGGTACGTTGGTTTGGTAAGGCGTACTTTCCAGGACTAACATCGTCAACTGGCTTAAACCCTTCGACAGCTCCGGAACCGTAAGTAATTAAGAACGTATCGCCATTTGCTTGGTACGTCGAAATCTTAGGCAGTTCGGTTTTGGCATCTGTCCTTCTGACATCTATTGGCAAACTGAGTAATGGCGGCTGGGTATTAACAACGGTCATTGCTGAAATTTTAGCCGATCTCAGATCTAAAATAACCACACCGACATAATTATTACTCCGACTCTGACTACGGTTTGTTTTGAAAATTTGTTTGCTGGAAAAAATCAAATGAGGTGCGCCGAAGAGCTGAGTTCACGTCTCGCAGCCCCATTTAAACAGGAAGTTCTTCATTACATCGGCCGAAAAGATCTATTTTAAGCACAAATCAGTGCCATGATAACAAAATCATTTCAAGGACATAAAAAAACAAATAACTCTTTGCAGAGAAAGTATGGATTTCACAAACGTAGAATTTGTAGCCCGATTTGATCGGGCTCCCAGTCGCTATCCTCTTTAATAAAACCCCTGTGTGCGTCCAGGTGTCCGTGTGTGTGTCTTCTGGTGAAGTGCGCATGTGCGGGGCCATACGGCATGTGTTCAGTCTCTTCCTGTGCATTCCCTGTGCAGAGAGAGAGACAAACACAGGTGCGTGTGCGAGAGAGACAGACACACACACAGGTGCACGCGAGACAGACACACACACACAGGTGCGCGCGAGACAGACACACACACAGGAGCACGTGACACAGACACACACACACACACACAGGCGCGCGCAAGACAGACACACACAGGCACGTGAGACAGACAGACACACACACACACACACACACACAGGCGCGCGCGAGACAGACAGACACACACACACAGGCAAGAGAGACACACACACAGACACAGAGGTGCACGCTTAAGAGAGACACACACACACGCGAGAGACAGACTCACACACGCAGGCGCACGCGAGACAGACACACACACACAGGCGTGCGCGAGACAGACACACACACAAAGGCACACGCGAGATAGACACACACACAAAGGCGTGCGCGAGACAGACACACACAGGCACGTGAGACAGACAGACACACACACACACACACAGGCGAGCGCGAGACAGACAGACAGACACACACACACAGGCAAGAGAGACACACACACAGACACAGAGGTGCACGCTTAAGAGAGACACACACACACGCGAGAGACAGACACACACACGCAGGCCCGCGAGAGAGACACACACACACATTGGCGCGTGCGTGCGTTGTTGCAATGTTACTTTTCATGGTTGTTTATTAAGTCATAAGGCTTTAGGGCGAACTCTTGCAGTGTTAGTTTTCTCTGTTGTTCAAGGTTTTCTTAGTGTCATTCAGTGTTTTTACATTTAGTTTACTATTACGCTGTGCATTCAATGGTATAATTAACTATATTTGTGCTTAAAAACTTAAAAAAATATATTTACATACAGTTCATACGGTCTGGAACGGATTAATTGTATTTACATACAATCCTATGGGGGAAATTACTTCGGTTCACGACCAAATCGGGTTACAACCAGAGTTTTGGAACAAATTATGGTCGTGAACCGAGGTTCCACTGTATTACTGTCAGACAAAATTACAGGCATTTTACGGAAATACAAACCAGTATTACTGAGAGAGAAAATTAAAGGCACACAATACAGTGACGCATATTACAGCCACATACAAGGTCCCTTGCCATTTAATATAGACTGTTCCTACTAATGTTTATGCACTACTGTTCTAGCACCCGTAATTGTAACGGGCTTAATGTCTAGTATTATATAAAAGTAGAGACATAAGTTAAAAACATAAAGCAAGGATTTTAATGGGTTATGAGGAAACAAAAGTAAAGTCATTTGAAAATTATTTACTGAAAGTGCAATTACATACACCACAGCTTGCTGCAAAACAGCTTCTGCCTTGTTTGATAAATGTCCATTTGCTGAAATATTCATCATGAAATTTACACTTACGTTTTGGCATCTTGGGATGAATGGATGGATTAGTTTTTAAGTTAGAAAAAAAGTGGGCCGTGGCAAGTAGTAACAACACACTTTGTTGACAGTCACTGTATGTTGCAACGCTGATACAAAACTGCACAGCAGCGCTGTCCTCAGCCAACCACAGCAACTGAACAAGTTGCAAACAGGCAGCAAACACTAGTTTCTCGTTACATCTGGGTTGTTTTCATCAAGAGAATCGGAGAAAAGATAGTATAATTACTTATAATGTTACAACTAAGTACCATAAGAAAGTAGTAAAAATATATTTTTATTACGAAATTTGAAAATGAACTAAATACGGGATATTTGGGTGTCCCTGAAAGGTCAGTATGGAACAGGGGACAAAATGATCAAATATGGGACATGTCCCATATGTAAGGGACATCTGGCAACAATACCACAGTAGAGTGAGTGCAGTCAGCCCTCCGTATCCATGGGGGATTGGTTCTAGGCCCATCCGTGGATGCTTAATTCTCTTATTGAATATAACATATGTACTGTACATCCTCACATATACTTTAAATCATCTCTAAATTACTTGGAATGCTTAATACAAAGTAAATGCTATGTCAATAGTTGTTATGCTGTTTAGGGAATAATGACTTCGGCAAGTGGCATCTAACATCTTTATTTTCTCATTGAGACATGGCACTTTACAGTCCATCTTAGCCTCTGGGGGATTCCTTCGACCACTTGATTGCTTTTTAGGAGTCATTTGTTCGCAGTAACAAAGGGTGCATACAATGTGATGGCAAGGTCCTTATGGCGTCTTACAGGCGGGATTGCCGAATGAACGGCTTTTGTTTTAAAGAAACATTGTAGTGCTTGCCACTGTATGTCTGTTATGTTCCTGTCAATAACAACAGTTTTGTTAGTTTAGTATTTAATGTACAGTGTACTGATTACCTACAGGCAGTCTGAGTGTGTCCAAGCTGCTTTTAGCCTGCACAGCCTTTTGCACATGCATGTGTATAGATAACCTTACCTAAGATTTAAAGTCAGAGATTTGTCCAGGTATCTTTGAATGGCTTTGGGAGTCCGATTTCAGCTTAACTTTTTGGTTAGTGATTGTTTGGTCTTCTTTGAGTATCTTTATTTTCCAGAATATGTGTATGTCTTTTGTGTTTTATGTTAAGAGCTGTAGTACTGCAAGAAGTGTAAAGATGGAAACCGTTTCATGCCTAGGTGATTGGTAGCACTCTGAAGTAAAGGTAAGACAGGTGAGTGAGGAAGAGGTTTCCTTTTATAAAGGAGAACTGGATCAATCATTCTACAGAACAGAGCAAGGGTGCTTGCTTTGTGTGAGCAGAGCTAATTAACTGAAGAGCAGTGTGGTGGCTCAGCAATTGGCTGCTATATGGGAGCTCTAAGTTTACTCCTATGAGCCATTTTATTCATCTCCTGTGGTGGGAGGTTACAGGGTATACCTATAGATCATTTCATTTGTATGGATTCATCATAGTGCAAATTCAAGTTTTGCTTTTTGTAACTTTGGTTGTTTTTTATTTTTGATATTTTTGATCCACGGTTGGTTGACCCTGCAGATACAAAGAGATGACCATAGTTACTATAATTCTATTTGGGTGAGAGCAAACTCTCAAATCTGCACTCACCAGAATGGTTTTAGTTCTTTTGTCTAAAATAGTATGTTTTATTAACCGAAGAGGTTTTATAAACTACTCACAGGTGACCATGTCATAATTAAAAACACTAAACTATTATATCACTTATTATAGATTGCTGGGCTCGGGGCCTGTCCACGTGGAGTTTGCAAATCTGTATAGATCCATCCATCCATTTTCCAACCCACTGAATCCGAACACAGGGACACAGGGGTCTGCTGGAGCCAATCCCAGCCAACACAGGGCACAAGGCAGGAACCAATCCCAGGCAGGGTGCCAACCCACCACAGGACACACACACTGGGGCCAATTTAGAATCGCCAATCCACCTAACCAGCATGTCTTTGGACTGTGGGAGGAAACCCACGCAGACATGGGGAGAACATGCAAACTCCATGCAGGGAGGACCCGGGAAGCGAACCTGGGTCTCCTAACTGTGAGGCAGCAGCGCTACCACTGCGTCACCGTGCCGCCCATCTGTATAGATAAAAGTGTAATATTCTCCAACTGTCTTTTTGTCTTTGTTAGAGGTTTCTATCAGTTTTGCACACTAAGGATCTAATTTCAACTCTCAAATCACACAAACATGGCTGAACACATTTTGACAAAATTTTGCATGTCCATTTTAAGATAATGTAATGGGGGGTTCTAACAGGGAGCAACCCAAACCCCGTGCATTATTCCAAATCAGCTGAGTCATTCTTAGTGAAATTTTATATGTACAGTAAGGCTGAACCAACTTAAAATCCAAGCTGTTTGGGGTTTCAAAAATTTCATCAGAAAGATTGGTTGTAATGGGAAAAAAAATGCATCAATCCGAAATTTCTGAGTTAAAGCTTGTGAAATTATGTATGTGTATCACTGTTAATACAACTTAAAATCTAGAGTTTAAGGTCTTTCAAATGTTCACTTGTGCAGAAGAATTGTATTTTGGGGATCTGCACAAAACCGCGTTATCACGACAAAACACTTCAGCTGATAGCGCTGAATGATCTTACATCCAAATGTTTCTTAATAGGCAATTGTATGTGGAGTGTCCTTAGGTCAGCAGAAGTAACAATGTATTTATAAATATTAGGGGGCTTCGCTCGTGTTGTGAAGAGGGGGGCTGAACGCACCCCAAGGAGATGTGGTCGCTCCTCTGAAACCCCCTCTTAAATGGTGATACAATAGGAAACACAGTTTTTTTTTTACCTCCTCTTTGCTTGATCAGCTGCTGGCTTGCTGCTGCGCCGTGCTGCGTGATCTGCATCTTGTGCTGCGCACTTCTGTCATATCACTGATGTCCATATATTCAATCTGTTTTCGTTTTTACCTTTTCATTAATATCGCATTGAATTTTGATTCCGTGTTTGAAATTACATTGTGACAATGCAACATATAACTGCCCGTGAGTGAATATCGTTTCTTTCTCTCTAAAAGAATTGTGTCTGACAATAGCATTCACACAAATGAGAAATGATTTCTCTTGCAGGACTTCACTTACACCAAACAACAAATCTTTTAATTCTCGTGGATATGCCTCTTCATTGGGAAGAAACACTACGTTTTTTTCCCCAATGGCAACACGAATTAGACGATCTACAAGTCTCCGACTTACAGTTTAAATCCAAACAATGTATTCAATCTCTTTTTGCTGTTCCGTTATTTCACCAAGTAACAATTTCCATTTGTTTGTGTTAATGTGATCTTTACTATCCTTTTTTTGAGACTTTTGAATTTTCTTACTTCCATTATCTCCACCTGCTCTGCATGTGTACCGGTCCAATGTTTTTGAATGCGTTACGACGTTCTACTTTGTCATCTACTCTTTGTCTTTTATTTCCGGCCTCAGGTGTGGTTAAATCTTTTGGCACAAAGTCTTGGCTTAAGTGACTTGTCTCGCGGGATGTGAAAGTGTCTCTCTGAGAAAATCACATTTCGTCTCCTTCCAAGATTTTTTTTTTAAAATATACAGAGACACTCGACAACAACAACAAAAAAGCTATTGTCTTTAATGAAGCCTTAGTGTGATTCCAAATATCTCAACATTAAGAGGAACTTCTGTCCATCCTATCATTATAACTCTGTCGTTATATTTAAAGAACTTGTAAAGTGGAAACATCATATAAGGATATGAGAAATCTATTATACCGGAACAAATCATTTTTTGATGAAAGAGAACAAGAAATAACTTGAGATGACTCTATGATGATGATGATAACAAGTATGCTAATAATTCCAAGAATAGTTCCATGATAGCAGAGAAATTGATAGTTACAGTAGAGACAATATAGAGAATGGAAGGGACATATTTGAGCCCCCAACATTTGAAAAACACATAATTACCATATCCCATTATACAAATATACCCTGGCAACCAGCCGGGTACTTTGGCTGGTTCTTTCTGTATCTGTATGGTTTTTCTTCTCTCACCTGTAAAACACTTGGCTTTCTGTTAATTTGCAGCTTGCAAGTGTCCCCCTTTGTGAGCGTGTGTGTGTGTGTGTGACTGTGTACTATAATGGACTGGCACCCTGTCTAGGCTTGGTTCTCTTTTTGTACCCAGTGCAGCTGAAATAAACACTAGCTCCCTGTGACTTTTCACTGAATACGTACATTAGAAAATGAATGAATAAATAAATATGACCCCTAAAAAAAGTACAGTGCATTTTCAGGAATTCTTTTTACTGAAAAGCTTTATATAACTTTGTGCTTTATTACAAAATACTGGACTTGTTCATTAAAATGCAGTACAAAAAAAAAAAAAACAACACTGTGATAAAAGAAAAAAAATAGTTTTGACTGTTTATAAGTAAGGCACTAACAATAAGGCAACAACATTTGTGCCTCAATTGTGATTGGTCCCCCAGCTCCTCATGTGTCGATAAGAAGTGCTATACATTGTTCTGTGTCTCATATAATAATAGGCAGCATTTGCCATTAGTGACCTATTGTGTTATAAGACCAGAACCAAAAGTGGTTCCAGAAGTTTCCTCGTAACAAGCAGACAGCAAGCAAATTCTCTACTGATGCATCTCAAACATTAGAAATTTTGACCTAAGTGCTTAGCATTTACTTAACATGGTCATGTGTTCTGTCACATTGGGATAAGATTAGTTAGAAAATACAGTTGACATAAGTTTGATATTAACCAATTGCCAAGACCAATGATATCCTCCATTTTAGTGTTTTATGAATCTTGTATATGATATCTACAAATTCTCCTTGCTTATATAAGCTTCTAGATTTTCTTCATGTTCTGTACTCCAGCAAAATGAAGTTTTGTTTTCTGTTATCGTTATTAAAACTGGATCCAGAGAACTATATGGAGTTCTTAAAAGTTTTGGAAATAGTGCATGAGATGTAGCCACCACTCTTACCCATTTTTCACTAGAGTGTAAGAAGCTCATGTAATTTTTGCATGTATGCAGCAGCTTCAGCCTTTTGTCTCCATTGAAGCTGGAGTGCTTCTAAACTAAACACTGGCTTTGTAGCCCTTGGAACCTTCAAATGACTGGAATTACCCAGGGCTACAAAATCTGTTCTTATAGCAGCAAGGAGCTTAACTGGCCTTACAATTCCATTCATGGCATTAGCATGACAAGCCTTGTGCTGTCCACTCCTTCATAAGTTTCCTTCAGGCAGCTATGTTGTCTTGTCATTTTTGGAGGAGAATGGACTCCAAAAATGGGGCAAAGAAAAAATCAGAATCAGGAGAAGGCTTAACGTAATGCACACCAGTGCTGCACCAATAGTCCAGGCAAAGGTCACTGGAGGAGCATTGCTCATCAGCCAAGTGTGTCTGAGGTTCATGTCCATGATGACAGCCTCCATCTGGAAATGTGTTCCGATGACTGCACACATGTGAAAGAGCTGGTGGCTGTGGCCTGAAAAATAATACAATAAATAATCAATTCAGAAGCTGGGAGTTGAGTCTTATGCCACAAGTGACAGCTCAGCTGGTAGTTATGGTGCAAGTTTAACATCTGAGTTTTTGAGAATATCTTTTTTGTGATCATATTGCTTTTAGAGAGCTGTTTTAACTCCCAAATAAAGCCACTGGCCTACCAGAATAGATACTGTACTGGGATTTGCAAAAAGACACCTACCCACGTAATCAAAGCAGCCAGGGGCCAGTCTTTCTGGCAAGTGTGTGACAAAAAGAAAGGCGGTGAGAAAGGCCAGCATAATGTGCTGATAATGCAGTGCATTTGTCTCATTGTTAGTGCAGCCTTCTCCGGAACACAGGAAGATCTGAAAGGCAGCAAAGATGGTGAGTAGGTGGCAGGTACAACAAAGATAGTCTTAACTGGAGAAGAAGGAAGGTGTTTTATGAGTCACCGCTCCCTCGTGGAATTTCATGCTTCTCTGAATTTGGCTCTTTTGCTTGGATGTTGATTTTGATTTGCATCTTACAAAGTTAAGCATCCATACTAGCTATTCTGAATGGCCAACATTTGACCACAGCAGGTGAAGTTGTAGATAGATAAAGCTCATAAAGTGGCTACACTGACAAGTCACTTACCCGATAGAAGATGGGAATGTTGTCAAACAGGTATGGGAAGGCAAAGGCAAGGACACGTAAGACCTTGCTGAACCTGGGGCGCTCTATTTCAGGTATTCTGCAGAAGACAGTGAAATTATAAACATAATTGACACAGAATACCATATCTGGTGGAACAACAGTACATCCAAAAGATTCTGGACCTGCACCTTGCAGAATCCACAAAAGATTGGCTCACAATTAAATTGCAATTTTTACATTTTGCAGAAATCATTGTAATCTGCAATTTGCTTTTTGCAGAAATCATTGTAATCAGTTAGATAATGAAATATGGTATAATCACAAAACACCACACAAAATGTTCACAGCCCTTCTTTTTAATACAATGGATTTGAGCTACCTGGATGATTTCAGTGCCAGCGGTTGAATTCCTCAAACACATCAAGTCCATTATAGCTCAGGCCATGGTTTGATTGAGGCTTAGTCATGCAGATTATTAAATGAAGATCAATTTCCACTTGAAATTATTGAATTAATATTAAAAAATCTGGAGTAGTTTTGGTTACGTTTCTGATTTGTGTTTCAATTTGACAGCCCGGTTACCGAGAAGGAGTACAAGACACCAGATGAACTCTGGATAGGGCTGTCTGCCACTTTTGGAGGTGCATGGACGGCACATTAATTTAAATACCTAGAAAAATCTTTTGTATCTCAATGTTAAGCCTGCTAGGCCAGGGTGAAGAAGCAATGTCTTCCTATTAGTCAACTTTGGTGGCCAAAATCTGAGGCAGCAGCCCTACCCACCATTACTAGTCCCATCCCAGAGATCTCTCCTGTGATGCAGCTGTGCTGACAGACTGCAGGTCAGAAAACCTCAATGGAAAATGCCTTGCATTCTTAAAGTAATATGGTAGAGAGATACTTTGAGAGGCACATGATGAGTGTGGTTTTACCTTTTGTTGATCTCGGGGTTATATTTCAGAAAGGGCAGACCCAGCCTTGGAGGGGGAAACGTGAGGTTAGAGGGCCCAGAGAAGCATGAAATAAGCCATGCACAGAAAGCATCTTCCATTTGCCCTTCACGCTGTCCTTATTTACTCACGCACACACAGAAGCATACCGTGGTATTCCTCATCTACAGTAACTCGCTGATACACAATCACAGCTGCTCACACGCATGCAGCTACCTCCATTGCCCAACTTGCTCATACACACACACACACAGTTGTACCCTATGCCCTACCTATTGACACAAACACACAAATTTGAACCTACAAAACTGCTCAAATGAGAGGAGACCATTCAATGCATCAGGCTCAGTTGTTTATCTTATCACTAGATTGCCCCAATATCTCATCCAGATTCTTCTTAAAGCTTCAACTCCATGTCTCCATAGTTCACTCCAGGCTTTAGTCCTCTGATGTCTTTGAGTAGGTGATTCACCATTAAGTTGAAGGAATTCCACTGAACCTGCTTCTTCAATGCCTTTGAGAGACACAGCTGTGTCCCACTATCTACTCAGTCACACACACACAGCGTATACCAGGAGTAAGGAGTTATGGACTACCTTCCTGGCTTTAGAGATTTGTTATGCCATCTCTTTTTGCTCGTAAGATCGTTGTTTAATTAGACAGCTAGCCAACCCCCTCAGTTTGCAGACAGATATTCACCAATAGTGCATTTCAGATTTCTAAGAAATCTGCAAAAAGGGTAAAAGCTTTAAACAAAAATGAAAATTAAAGTTTTATATCACTTATTCCTTTGAAATTCAAAAAAGAATGCTAGTTGAAAATGATAGTAACGCATTAAGTAGCTGCTGCTCTGCAGAATGCAGATGTCAGCCATTTCTGTATTGCCTGCTTACAAAATAATAAAGGAGCAAATCATACCTGGTGCAGAAAAGGCAAAAAGAAGTGGAAAACTGACAAAAGATAATTAGCAGTAATTAATGACAACAATAAGTATCTTTCCTTATTTCCAAAAGCAGCACCTCTCTGGACACTGTAGTGCCATCCTGACTTGACTTATGGAGAGCTGAATAAACTTCCAAAATCAGTTAAATTAACAGCAGTGTGGGACAAACACCAACAGTCACTAGGAACCCTTTTATATCCTTAACTGTATTATATGTGTTTGGACAGACTACCCCCATTATTAATTTGATATACTGTAGGTGTGGATGTACTTTACTTAAACGGCTCCATTACGCAGAGATGCATGCTCCCTATTCAGTCCTCTAGCTTACACTCACAAAGGTGTACCCAAGTGCGCACTGTTATGCAGGCATATCCATTTCTGCCAGTTTCTCAAACAGATGTACATTTATGCACACAGAGATGCAATTGTTCCCCCTACACTCTTAAGTCCCCTGTATTCTGTCCATTTGCTGATATGAACAAAGGTGTACCAAGTGCCCACCTCCTACTCCATTCAGTTAACAACACAAGAGTGCTCTATTCTTGCCCACTTCCTTTCACACTCACATATCTTACTTCATTCACTTATACCAACTGAGGTGTAAATTCACTTATTAACATGTCACTTCCACACTTGGTTAAAGATGCAGGTGCTCCTTTTCTTATCTACCCTTTCACACAGACACACACCTTGTTTAATCAACTTACCTTCATCAGAAGTTGTACAGAGACACGGGTACAAGCTGTTCCTGCCCACTCTTTTACACAGACACAGTTGTAATATTCTGCCCTGCTATATTGTGTATTTAGGTTTCAGTGTACTCTTGCGTGTATCCTGTTGCACCCAACTTGCTGTCCCACTTGGTTTCAGATAGAGCCCCTCAATTATTGAGGCATATCCAGTTCCTCTTTTGGAATCCCACTGCCTATCCCAGGGAACACTAAAGTGGTATGCATTCTATACCAGGGATCACCAATCTGGTCCTGGAGGACCACCGTGGCTGCAGGTTTTCATTCTAACCATTGTCTTAATGAGCAGAGGTGGGTAGTAAAGACTTACATTTACTCTGTTACATTTACTTGAGTAACTTTTTTAAAAAAATGGTACTTCTAAGAGTAGTTTTACTGCACCATACTTTTTGCTTTTACTTGAGTACATTTGTGAAGAAGAAACGCTACTATTACTCCGCTACATTGGGCAACACTCGAATCGTTACTTTTTTTCCATTAGATACGCTATATTTTTGTCAGAGAGAAGCTGCCAGTGGATCTACTGCATGACCATTTCACCAATCAGACGTAGCAACAATAATCACATGGCTCCGTTTCAGAAATCAGACATAGCCATGCAGTCACGTGACCACACACAAACTGTAGCGGCATAGCAGCACAAACTCCTCACAGACAGTGGACAAGGAAAGAAAGAATACAAGAAAAATGAGAGCCAACTCCTGCTGAAGCTTAACCATCACTTCACTGAGTGAAGAACAAACACGTCTTAACCAAACATGCACAGACAGACAAGGTAAAGTGAGATTTCTTGTACATACACAAGCTGCCTTGTTCTAATGTTATTTACTATCAGCTGTGCTATTTGGAGGGCAAGTGAATATGCAGTATTATACGGTCAGTGTACAGTGTATCTTGTAACTAACTGTAAGTGGTTTGCACTGTTCAAACATACCGATACTTGTTACCTACTGTAGGTATTGGCTTCAAAAGCTTTGTTGTGAAAAACTGAGATTCGGAACTTTGTGTTATTTGTGCATCTTTATTTTGTAAAGATGTTATTTATTTTTACTCATTTTTTATTTTATTATTTGAAAATAGCAGAATTTGCACATTATTTTATATTTTTGTCTGTCTTATTACAACATTTCTAAAAAATAAATCATTTATTATGATCAAACAGTTACTCAGTACTTGAGTAGTCTTTTCACCAAATACTTTTTTACTCTTACTTGAGTAATTTTTTGGATGACTACTTTTTACTTCTACTTGAGTAATATTATTTTGAAGTAACGCTACTCTTACTTGAGTACAATTTTTGGCTACTCTACCCACCTCTGTTAATGAGAGGCCTGTTGCTGCTGCTAATTAACTTCTTTTGAACTAATTTTATCTGACTTGCTCTTGAAGACACAGACTCCTTAATTGTTTATTTTTCCTTAACTAGCAGCCAGACAATAATGAAATACAAAATGAGCCAAAACAACTGGTGTCCATCGTACAATATCTGAAAATAAAGAAACGTGAAGGTCTCAGGAATGCTGATCTGCTCAGGTCCCCAAAACATTTTGACAGTGCTCTTAGAAAAGAGAAGATCAACAATTTTGGAAATGTCTGCTAATGCACCATGAGAGCAGCAACAAGCCACAAAATTAAGGAACAGTTTAATTAACGACAAGAATTGGCACCTCATTAAGCAGCTGTTTGGAGAGAAATTGGTTGGAGTTTGAGGCCTGGACTTAGTTGGCCTTCTGTCGGTTCACTTCACATTTGATTTCTGCTTGGGTGCCATTTAAGGAAAGAAATTAAGCAATTCAGAGGAACGATGAAGAAATTCAGGGGAACAAATCTTAAAAAAGCAATTCAATTAAAATGAATTCACAAGACGTTAATTAGCAGGACAAACAGGGCACTCATTAAAAAAAAAAGGGTTAGAATGAAAACCTGCAGCCACAGTGGTCCTCCAGGACCAGACTTGGCAACCCCTGTTCTATACAAAGAGTGCCCTCATGATGTTAAATGTCCAACAGTTCTTTAGAATTTTTTTTCAGCAATTTTGCCTTCAAATTATGACAGGAAACATGCAACACCTTGTTCGTCACACGACCTTAGCTGAGTTAATGCTTGTTGTTGGTCCTAATAAATGTTTTTGAGGAAATGGGCACATTGCTGTCATGGATGTGTTCCACTACAGGTGAAGCATTGTGAGGCCCAAAGTGGCGAGCATCTGATAAAGGTACATCTGCTTCCTGACTTATTACTGCCATCCAAGTGTGTATAGAATAATAACCACTCCAAAAGTCACTGGCCTGTTGGAATGACCACTTGCCAGACACGTTGCTATCACACCAACAGATCCCACTTGCACATATCAATAAAGTACAAGACATTTGTGCCAACTGAAATAATTGGGCATTGGTGCAGGCTTTGCCAAGATGCTGAACGTGTGATAGGGTATTTCTCCAGAAATGCTGAAATCTTTTGCACCAAACAAAACAAAGCCCACATGAGATGCCTACCTGGAATAACAGGAGAGCCCAGTGCACACAACAGTGTTACACACGGCAATTGGCACATAGCAACTGTGGAACATGCTGCTTACCAGCTTGTCTGGCACACTGTAGGTGGAGTAGGCAATGGCAGAACCTGGTGAAAGGAAATAACAAATCATTCTCATATAAGCGAGGAGTCGGTCAGCACTATAAGGAGACATAGAAAAAGTAGGGTTACTAGTCTCATTACGGGTCCCTCACACTCACTTAAGTTTATCCTCTTCAAATCTGACTTCTGTCCTGTTTTTGAGAGTCAGCTTCTACAGAGATGCTTTAAGACAACATGACCCGGTGCTACTGTACAGGATCTGGGCATAGATAGTCCGTTACCTGTACAAGACTTTACAAATAGTCTGTAATGCTACTTTGAAATACATGATGCATATGTACTGCCTACAACAGGCACAGGAGTTCTGTGCAAGAGTTGGGCACAGGGGCATATCGCTTTTATTCCTTATAATTGCCATGTTACCTGAAGAAGATGGGTAATAAATTATTGCCTTCCGCATACCCTCAGAATTCCTCGTACACCTTTCCTCTGTATCCTTGTGTGCGTAACTTCTCTTGCCTGGCGCCCCTTTTCTCAAGCACGTTCTCATAAACATGCTTCCCAGACTCTTTCGAAGCACCTTGCTCACCTCTTGTTTATTTTTTGACTACCACCAATGGTAGATGAGCTCCGATTACACATTGTGAAAACATCATTTGTATTCTTGCAAGTACTTAAAGGTGACTCTATGTGTGCCTCCTATGCCTTTACACCTCCTCGAGTGTCTCAGCCTCTCTTGCCCTGCACTTCCTCTTTCAGTCACTAAAGCAAAACTGATCAGTCAGGCTGTTTGAAGGGACTGGATACACACACAGACAGTAACATTTTATTATATAGTAGATTATTCTAAAGCTAGGCACAAGGAATATGACAGTGGTATGACCTGTCCTTCTGACACAGACAGTTCTTCATATATGATAGTTGGCCACATTCCCACCCCCAGTAATTAGCTACACTCACCAAGGCTGTAGAGACTGAGAGCACCGTAGTCGAAGAAGAAGCATATGTGCCTGGCTCGAGGAGACATGCTGCTGAAGGTGTGTGCACAGCTGGATGTGAAGGGGTAGATGCAGCAAGAGACAAGGTAGACGATAAGTGGCCAGAGGTAGGGCTCGGTGAACACATCCAGTGTGTAGACATAGGCAATGAGCTTCCACAGGAAGTACCTGAGATATAGGCAGCATATCATCTCGATTAGTGCAGGCCCAGAGAAAAGCCAGACAAAGGGGGCTACTTACAGGGGTTCAAAGGGATTGGTGTTAAAGGAGTTACTTTAGTGGCCTGCGGAGGAGTTCCACAGAGTAGTCTAGGTGGACAGTGTGACTTCCTCTGTCATCCTTGTGAATACACTACCAGTCAAAAGTCTAGATGCACTCAGAAATTGATACCTTGTTTTTATTATTATACCATTAAATTGATTTAAAAATACAGCCAAGACATAACAAGTATTTCTAATGGATGTTACTGCTTGAAGTGACTGGTTTTAAAAGTATTATTCACATTAGCCCCATTTTTCAGCCGTAATTCCTTCAGTGTCCGAATGGTCAACTCCCTTTGCTTACCCATAATTTGTCCTGTTTAAGTGCTAGTTGGTTATTAGAGAAACCTTTGCAACTGCATTAGCACCACTGAAACCTGCTATTCTGTTCACTTAGGTTGCAAGGTACTGGCATTCCTAAAGTTCACTTATGAGGTTGAAAATCTCAGCACAACACCTAGTCCAGGCTCTGGTCTTGTCACGTCTGGTCTGCAAGTGTCTGCTGTCAGGAGCACCAGTGTGTGTCACCAAGCTGCTGCAGATGATTCAAAATATAGCTGCACATCTGCTACTCAACATGCATCCCTCCTCATCTTCAAAACACTACACTGGCTTCGTTTACTGGCATGTATTAAGTTCAAATCCTTGATGCTTGTCTACAGAGTAGCCTGAGCCCATATATGATGGAGAGACTTGTCAGGTTCTGTTCTCCTTCTTGACCACTCAGATCTGCTGTTGAATGACATCTGCTGATGCTGCCTCTACGTGGTATCAAATCCTAGTCCAGAGTCTCTTCATGTGTAGCTCCTTGCTGGCCTTTTTTGAACCTAGAACTGAACTTTAGGAATGCTAGTACCTTGCAGCTCAAATGAACAGAATAACAGGTTTCAGCAGTGCTAATGCAATTACAAAGGTTTCTCTAATAACCAATTAGTATTTAGTATGACTATTTAAAGATAAGCTAAGGGAGCTGACCATTGGGACACTGAAGGAATGGCTTTGCATTCATAGGTGAATAAATTAAAAATCAGCCATTTCAAGCAGTAGTACCTGTTAGAAACACTAATAATGTCTTAATTGTATCAAAAACATGAAAATTTCTGCCTGTGTCCTGACTTTTGCCCGGTACTGTTTGTCTACCTCACAGCCCCCTTTTCTAGCCTCAATCCCAGCTGTCGTGACTTCTAAGTCACTTCCTTAAATACAAGACAAGACAGGTAGACTTGAAACACCTAGCTACCCAAGGTGAGACATTAATACACCTGCTTATGACAATGTGACCTGCCAAGCTTCACACACACACGGCTATGACTGGAATGTCTGAATGACCCCATACACTTGGAGAGAATATTAAACAACCACAGTAAAATCAGCCATGCATAAAACCAGCATTTCCTCATTTACTTGACCTGCTGCACCACATTCCTTGCTTCTTGGATAATGATTACAGGCACAAATGGCAACATGTACCAGCAAGGCAGCTTCCACGTGAACTCATCTCCATTGGCAGGGCCTCTCAATTTGTGTATTGAATTTAGCTCAGGTAGCTTTGAGGGCACTGTTTCAATAAGAAGGTGGGTTCTGGCAATTGGCAGTCACAGGAATACATCACAAGTCAGTTCATGGTGGGACTAGTGGGGGGATCAACTTGTAGGTGAACAAGTAATGTCACATGACTCCTGAATACACTCAGAATTAATGGACCAGATGACAAGTGAGTTAAGGTGGCTTCAGGACACAGCAGCTGAGAAAGCTAATTGTCATTTGAATAAGTACACAATGTCCTTTGTGTCAGTGGCTTAAATGTGGTGTTGTGGAAATCAGTATGTCTTCAGCCTCAACAATCCAATGAGAACCAGGGTTTGAACTAATGATTAAAGTGAAATGATTTAGGAGGGGCGGTGGTTCAGCTGGCCACCTTTTCTGTATAAAAACCTACATGCTTGGAGTGAATATCTGAGAGGGGTAACAAGGTGACATATCTCATGGGGTCCCTGACAGTTAATGGTGGACCATAAGGGTGAGCGGACAATACTCTAGTGCACATTTGGAGTTGTTGCAGTATGGTTTAGGTTGGGCAGTAGTTCATCTGGCAGGCGATACACTAAGAGGCACAGTTAGCTGCTCCATTGACACAATGGGAGTTGGTATTTGAGCTGGGAAGTGGACTTGCACATTTGGGCTGTGAGGCAACTGGAACAGCCCTAATTGGGACATACTGTATGGTGACTAGAGCCAGAGATCATTTTCATTTCAAGCTGTTTGAGAAGCATCACTGGTGGCAGCACAGGTCAATGAGGTCACCACAATATGCTACAACTTCAACCTGATGACAATGGAGGAGGTTCAAGCACCAAGACCTACATTCTGTGCAAAACTGCATAACAGATAAAAGACCTGTACCTTCTGAGCTTCTTACCAAGTTGGTAGGAAGTGCGTCCAGATGTTGAGGGTCTCATTGGTCAACTGGAAAACACTGAGGATGCAGCTGAAGGCGGAGCTTTGGGGATGGCGGTAGCCATCTAAAATGCTGTCTTCATGAAACACCTACATGATCAAAATGCAGGGACAAGTAAGGCAGGCAGACAAAAATGTTCATCTGATCTTACACAAGTCGATGGTGTTATGAAAGAGCTTTTGCAGAATTAGTGCCTAGCTCCTGCTGATGCACTTTATTATCCGCCACATGCCAGGAATATACAATACATTATGGAAGTCCTCACACCGTTGAACTTTTTTTCACATCCTGCTGTCTAAAAGGTATAGCTTAACATACAATGAAGGAAGATGAAGTTACATCCCCAGAGTCTGCTGTCCTCCAAAACTGATAAGACAGCATAGCTGTTTGGTGGGCATTTTTCAAGTACTGGAAGCATGAGGCGCGTGACTTTCTCAGATGCTAATGCCATGAATGCAAAGTTAAGGGCAGTTAAACTAACTGACACAAAAAAGGGCAGTTAAACTAACTGACACAAAAAACGATTTTGTAGCCCTGGGTAATTGTTATAATATTAAGGTTAATGTCACTGTCTCTGTAAAACACTTTTATGGATTCATTCACATGAGCAGGCTAAGTTTGGCACACAGGGGCTAGTCTGCCTGCATGTAGAAAACCATTACTTTAGCAGTTTGAAGAATGAAGGTAACAACTGCAGTGTAGGCCTTGTGCTATTATTGTATTTTTGGAGGTGGGGTTGAGTCCTTTACTGTCCTTGTTTGGAGACCAGAGAGGACGAGCACATGGAGCAGCCAGTATAAAAAGGCTTGGACACGGCTAAACCCTTTGAAGCTGACGGCCGGATGATATTGTCTTCATCTGTCCCGAAAATCTTTTCAGCGCAGTGACGAAAATGGCAGACTCTATAGATCAAGATCCGACCTTGGTAGTGTCTGCTATAGCTTCCTTTCATCTGTTATACTGCGTAAATCATCATTAAAGAAAGCTAAGTATATATCTCTGATGTGATTTGTAACCGCCGTAATCTCTATGGGAGGGATATCACCTTTTAATATCATATCTCTATATTTTCAGTTACTTAAAATGCCGCAATGTAAAAGAACATATTCCAATTAGGGAGCTTTTGCTTCTGAAGGAAACAGTAACTCCAATCATTTGAAGGTCCCAGGTGCTATAAAACCAGCGTTTAGTCCAGAGGTACACCGACGTCAATGGAGATAAAAGGCTAAAGGTACGATATAGGGGCAGAGTGTAAGTTGTGGACATTCACCATGTGCTACTTACTCAATTTTACCTCCTAAGTCTCCCTTGTTGTGCAGTGAACATGGCTTCTGACTGACCACAGCTGATGTGCTTCATTATCCACCCCATGCCAGGGGGACACAGTGCATGCCACATATTATCAATCCCCATTGGTTTTTTGAAGTTTTGTGAAGACGACTAATTTTGACCCCTCGCATCTCATTAGGGGGTGAACCTCTGTGGTCGATTGATGTGGCATGTACAACTTCAAGGGCTTCTGGTCATATTTTGCTGAAGACACCTATTGGTTTACTCTTTTATCACAAACATGTAATTTCCTGCACACCAAAAAATGCAGGTTTTTCAGGTACAAAAGGAAAAAAATAGAGTAAAGAAACATCTTGACGTCTTGCATAACTAGATTATATCAGGATGAGTCGAACGGTATATCATTTGTTGGGATTTTCTCCTACCGGTGAATGAAGAGCTGTCGGAAAGAAAAAAAAAACTGCGTTCACAAGTAATTGCTTTGAGCACAGATTATGTTTACAGCCTTTGTCATAGTAGACTATCATTCAGTCACTTGTCACTAATTCCACTAATGGGGCCAATAAAAAGAAGCTTGTTGTGCCAGAATGCAGTTCTGAATGAAGTACATCCATCAGTAATGAAACTCACTTATCCAGTTCAGGGTCATGGGGGCTAGAACCTACCAATGCGGGAGTCAGGGAACCAGTCTACTGCTAGTCATTCACAGCGAACCAATTTAGAGGCACTACCTAATTATGGATATTGTTGGAGGAAAACCAGTAAACAAGCACAGGGAGAACATGCAAAGTCTATGCAGGCCGGAATTCAAGGATCGAATTGTGGAGCCTTGAGGCTGCAGGGGTCTTATTCATTGTATGTATGTTGCATACATGACCTTGCTGTTCCCTCAAGCTTGCACTGCAATTCTGACACTGCCTTGTCCCAACCTCCTCAACAGACCTCACGTCAAGAGTCTGTGTTTGTTCTCATTCTTTGTCCATCTTTTCATCTACTGAGCCCTCCTGGTTATAAATTGTGGGGTCATGCGGGCTATCCCAGCAGCATCTGAACAAGCTGTTACTTCAGGGCAGCCATTCAAAGAATCGGCTTCACAGTCGACTCTGCACAAAGTCATTTGATTTTACATCTTTTAATAATGGCTTAAAGAAACCTGCTTACCTGAGGTATTTAGACAACAACAGATATTTTGGGTTTTGCACGCATATTTAGCAATGACAAAAGGAATTTTGTATGACTTTTTTGGGCATTTCCCTAATTATATTGTCTGAGACTGACTTTGGAGCAGTTTGCCTGAATGTGAATGACGGTGATGGAAAAACAACTTTGATTTGTGTTCAAGAATAACAAAAGCCTGATGATCTTAGATACACCGACAGGGCACTGGTCCATCGCCAGGCAGTGTGACTCTAGAGAACTGTTACAGACGAGTCTTCAACTCAGTTTTGACTCAATAGGTGGCAGGAATTTTGGTCATTTTCAATACTTTTAACTCATATTTAAAGTGTATATTAAGAACAGTATGAAAGCGAGCTCCAGTTTTAATTCACTTTGAATGATTTCTTTTTGGCAGCAGTGTGTGAAAACATACAGTAGGATAAAGGCTTTCACAAAGTCCAGGATGAAAGGTGCTACATACAGAGCTAGAGTTTATTCACATGCCCACCCATGTAATATTATTGTATTTATGCCACCAGAGAGAGCATTACTATTGGGCTCCAGAGGTGACACTAATAAATAAAATGTGCAGTCTTTATTTGATATAGCACCTTTCAATAGTCTAACAGAGCAAAGGGAACAAATAAAGCAAATAAACTCATTTTAAAAATAATTAACAATGAACATTTCTATATTCTGTCTGGTTCGACTCACTTTGGGCACCTGGTGGGCGCGGAGGAGCCTGGGCAGCTTTACCGAGAGCATTGCTGGATGTGGGCGTCACCCTTGGGCACCTGGCAGTGTAGGTTACCAGTCCAGACATGCGGTCAGCTTGGCAGCATTTAGTTTTGTAGAATTCAAGGTTGTCTCTTGGGATGCTGAACCGTAGCAGCTGGGGTTTTACCTTCCTTCCTGAAATGTCCTCAAGTGTTATTCTATAAGAAAAAAAGAAAAACACCACTTTAAAAGACACTGGTCAAAGTGGTCTTAAAGTAAGAGGCTAAGAAATCATCCAACACAACGTCGCTTTCCATAGCCTTACAGAGTCCTCAGCTTAGTCTGCCCTGGCCAGCCTATTAGCTTGTTGTCCTGTCCATGTACATCCCTCATCAACCTACTAGCCTGGTCCATTTTATTCCTGTACTCCTATTGTCCACCTTACAATCACCCCCTGCTCATTTACTTCAATGTCCCTCCAAACCTCCCAGCCATCTGTGACCAACATGCTGCTCCTGCACCAACTCTGATTGGCTTTGCCTGCTCTTTCTTCCCTCGTTCAGCCCACCAGTCCACTGCGTATACTGACCTTCATCTCCAGTCAAGTCCCATTTAATGCCATGCACCAGCAGGCAGTCCGCCAATCCCGTGCCATCTCTCTTAAAACGGCTCACAAGCACATTTACTATCCTGTGCCGGGGATGGTTGCTGACCTTTGAGCTGTAGGAGGTTCCTTAGTCTGCCAATGGCTGTGAAATCTGAATTACACAACACTGTGCAGAAGAGCAATGCACAACCAGATAAGCTCCCCTTTGCCATGTCCCGTACTCGCTGGAAGTAATGTGCCCAACAAGAAGGTCTCTAAATGACCACTGACTACAAAACAATGTAAACACGACAGGTGGCAGTGCCCAAGAGCACTTGAAGTGAGGAGGGCAGCCCAGTCGGATGGCAGTAGCATACAGGAATCCCAATGCATCATACCAGCTTTCAAATGAATTACTTCCAAGGGTGCCTCTGAAAGCAGAAGTGGTATCTTTACCAGCAGAGTCCCTTTGAGTAAAGTACATGGGCAGAAGGGAGGGTTTATGTACAATTCGCTGCACTCAAGGGATGGGCATTCAGTAGCAAAACTGGAACAAGCAGACTGGAACAAGCAGACAGGAAGTGGAGCTGGGCTGGTCATGTCTCCAACAGTGGGTCGGCAGGTGATAAGCTCCCACCCCAAACTAAAACGGGCACAGGACTACAGCAGAGCTGCAGTGAGAAGTTGGCAGATAACAGGCACCAGCCAATCCCTCATTATAGGCACCACTTAGATGTACCTTCATGTTATTCAAATCTCATGTTTTGCATTTTGAGACGCTAACACAGTAACACTTGCTGTTGTGCAACCTCAGACCTTCAGAGCCCAGTAAGTCACTAACAACTGGGAATTGAGACTAGAAAGACCCCCAAAACAAGCACAATGCCTTTTCTGTGGGAATCCTGACATCAAGCAGCACATGAACACATTTGTGGTCCACTGACAGAGACAGGCACACCCAACTAAAATTCATAATATGTAACAATCAAAGCCTGCAGACTATTTTATTACATGAGATGACCAAATTCTGTATAAAATGACGGCATAAACTGAATAATCCCCCCCAACCCAAAGAACTTCTGTAAGGGGACAAGGAGATCAACATGATTAAATCAAACAGCAGGGAATCCACGACTCTCTACAAGGCTGCATGTTATCTCTTCAACAGCCCACCTTCAACAGTACTTCTTATACTTCACCCACTTTAGGATTGCCATCATGTGTTCAGGACAGTGGAGTCAGATGGACCTTTGATGGCTTAAGCCCCTGAGCATGGTAATGTATTGGAGCGAGTTCAAAACCCCAAGGGGGCCACTCTTTATATACATGTAAGATTGCACACAGAGGGGTCTAAGACCCTGATGTCTTCAAATCATAGGTAAGCCGACAACTCTGTTAGTAACAAACAAAACATAGGAGGTGCATTCATTGGTGAACGGCTAAGACTGCTCTGCTTTCCAAAAATGATCTGGTGCCCAAGGTGACATCAAAGATTTTCACTTAGTCACTACATTATTTGACAAACTTGTCCATCAGGTTTGTCACAGCCCATGCAGCTGGAATAACAAGATTTTGACGGTTATTAGTGGAAAAAATAACTCCTTAACATGGCTGAAATTGAATTAAATCCATTTATAAACTAACCACCATCAATACCAGTTACATAAAAGGTAAATAGTCATAATTAAGCTTTACGGAGTTATGGGAATTATATCACCATTCACTGTTTCATTCTGATGTCAAATAAGTAGCCATGTTAACAATAAAGCCTTCCATGCAGTCACTGTGGGACCCGATGGCCCGGGTGCCATTGTGCTGCACGCACTGCCTGTAGTTACACCACTGCTCCAGACTACAATAACCCAATACGATTGGAGCCTGTGTCTCCGAGGGTCTCAAATTCTTACTGAGGGGGTATTGTAGTGTCATATTTTAACTACCAGAGTGTGGCTAGGAGTAAGAGTGTTTAAAGCATTGGCCAAACAGCTCCATGGACTTGGGTTCAAATTCCAGCCCAGTCTCACTGCTGATGTGTTCCATAATCCAGGTTACCTGTTTGCTTAGGCCAGACCATGGCTGGTTCAGTGCTGCTGGGACAGGCTTACTCTTAAAAATAAAGGTGACAGAGTGGTTCTTCAGGGCAATGCCATAGGAGAACGGTTTTTGGTTCTCAAAAGAACCATCCACATGAAGATTCCAAAGAGAACCTTAGTTTATTTGGGCCGTAACAGCCTCCATAAATAAACATGAACAAATAACAGGTTTGTGAAACACCATTTTTTCCCTATTTTCAAAGCACTCTTGCAGCAAACAGTCACACCATCTAAGTCTTGGTTTTCTTGATTTCTTAGTATCCTGCTAAGTAACCTACTATACATTAAAGATTTGTTGTAGCTATATTAGGTAACTTTTCAAATCCGAAAGAACCAACTTCATGTGCAAAGAACCTTTCCCAGCATGAAATAATTATTTGTCAAGCAATCGGAAAAAGTGAACCACAAAACCCAAAGAAAAGCCGTTAATGAACAAGTGCTGGATGGAAGATATCTGCAGTGATGGTACTCTACATGCACCTTCTCTGTTTTCAGGATTCTCTATAAAATTCAAGAGCATGTCACGTCTGAGTTTTAAACCCTGTTACTCCGGTCATGACCCCGTCGTTTGTGCCAATGGTCTCCATGTATGTTAGATGCCAAATGGATGCCCACACTCTTCCTTTACTTTGCAGCGTGGCAAGCTGCATCAATACACTCCCTGACTTTCAGAACAGCATTAGTTTTCAGCCCACAGGGAACGGATTGATGAAAACGGATTGTTTTGCGGCGAGACAAATAATAAAAGCGGCCAAAAATAAAGTACATTTGAAAGCAGAATACTACATGTCCATTCCCTCATCTCAAACCAAGCGTCAGAAGTAGCGCCCTCAGACCCCAGAAGGAAGCGATTCGATCCCAAATTAAAGAGTCGATTTCTACAGTCACCTTTAGCAGGAGTGACAAGCCGGTCGTGACACCTCGGCAGGAGAGCTGGACAGTCCTCTTCTCCAAGGAGCGGACGCCACCTGTCCCCGGCTGCATGCCTACCGACGGCACGCTTTTTAAACTTAAGCCACTCTTGGTGGGCGTGGTCTGCCATCGCACGGTTGGCATGGCGATGACTTCTGGGCAAAGTCAACAACGCCCTCTGCACCTTGCAAGAGAAGAGAGCTCCTTACAGAGGCGGCTTTGGTTTTCTAAGAAGAATCTGGCGCGCTGGTTAACAGATGAACAGAGAGATAGAGACGCTCCGTCACTCAAACACAACACCAGAACAACGACAAACTCACAGTTTAGCTACGTCCCTGCCCATCCCAAGGCTGCACAAACCAGAAAGGCAGCGCACTGGACCACCCGGGACAGCGGGCGCCGGAGTGAGGCGGTCCGGGCTTACCTGAGCTGGTACGGCCGCTCCCAAACATGCATGGCGGATAGGGGCCATCAACAAGTACGTTACAATACGCCCTAGAAGCCCTGAGAGTTACTTCGTACCATACGATTAAACCGATCCGTATACGCGGCAACATGAACCAACACTGCCGTGTCCGCGCCTCGTAGCTGCACAGGTGAAAGTTCTTGTTCATTTCAGTTCTAGCTCATAATTTTTGACACGTCGTGATTTTATAAAGCCTGAATAAAGTATCGGGCACTCGTCTTAAACGCCTTCGGCTTCGCTTTGCTCAAGTCAAGCACATCAGCATGAAGTCAAACAGTGAGAACTGCTAAGAATGTCGGCTTTCAGCGGGTTGGGGCGATTTACCGTTCGTATCTGCCAAGTACAGTGCGCGCTGCCTGTAGCCGTACGTCTTAGACGTCCGTGAACTTGACGAAGCCATCGCGCCAGTCCAAAGCTCCGTCCCAGGCTGTGTTCACTTCAGGTGTCACTGTAGGAGCACTGTTGTTATTGTCCAGCAACGAAAGCCGAAAAGTTCAGTTCCTGTGGGAATAAAACTTCAATTAACGAAAGAAAGAAAAGTTCACGTGAGGTTATGTTGCCGCTTAACATTCACATTCGAGGGATAAATATTCATTATATTAGAATGAGAAAAGTGTCTACGGTATATTCAGACAAGCGCTTTACCCTGCTAGGTTTGAATGGGTAAGGAAATAGCGTCTGTAAAGTCAAGCAATTCAAAATCCAGTCGTTTTATTCACGAAAGGAAGAAGATACCCTTTACGTTCATGCTACACATCATCATGAAACAGTCTATATGTAATTCAACACAGCAGGGCTAACACTGAAATTGAACAGATAATTGACAGATATGCACGGGACTGTAATCAGCTTTATAAGGCAGCAGTCCTTCAGCGTCACAAAATAATAAATAGACTTTGATTCAGACTGAGAGCAGTTTTCCAATGCTTTGAAAAAATGCAATAAGTCACTAAGCACAAATAAATAATAAGAATCAAAATATAAATACACTTACTTGTCATTAGAAATGCATGTTAATTGCATTAACTGGAATTTCACATTGCTGAGAAGAAAAGGAAAGAAAGATTTATTTTTTTGTCAAACTTATCCACCAAAATGTGATTAATTTGTTGCGTATATCCAATAATGCAGATGCACAGTTGACGCTTACATTCCCATATGCAGTTGTATTGAGTTCAGCTTCGCGACTGGATGGATGGACGAACACATGGTGGCAATTAAAAAAAAAAAAATTCTGAGGGACTCAAAAAGGAAATCGTGTTTATGCACAGACACATTACAAATACGCACTTTTTAACTGATGGATATAAAGCCTAATTCCGTGCGGCATGGTGGCGCAGAGGTAGGCTTCTCTGTCAAGAGCTCACATTCCATTCCATGCACAAAGGTCCGCTTATCGTGACTCGAGGCTTTAAACCCGCTTATGTTGCGATCGTGCCTTCCCCGGTGTGACGGAGTGGGACTGTGTGTGAGGGCAGGCGGTGTGATGGACTGACATTCCATTCCGCTTAGGTTTAGTTATGCATACACTCAAAACATAAACTATTGGGAATATTACGTTTATCTAACTTTTAATTTAAAATTCTCATGTTTGTTGTTACGGTTTACTTAACGTTTTCTAGTTACATTGTTAAATGTCACACTATACACAAAGGATTTATGTTGAAACAAAGCAATCCGACTATTTTCCTTCCACAGAAGCATAATCTGCCTCAGAGACTGTTGTCATTAATCACTTCTTTTTGTTATTATTGCTCAGAATTAATGTTATTCTAATCCTCATTCTCATGTTCCCATTACACAGGTAAATTAAGTTGATTTAATGTAAAATAATGAAGTTTTCTTACATGACAATCCTGCATTTGCATAAAGTATGATATTTTGCATAAAGAACCGCCCCTTTGTTTGACGACACATTCTGATAATCCTCACTTGTTACTTGAAAAGAATGTTCAAGATTTTTAGTACATTGGCCTTTCTCCGAACGCCATGGGTTTTCTGGGGTCGTGGAAGCCGATTTATGATACGTTTTGAACACAATATTATTAATATTAAGATTACATGAACAATGTAATTTAACCAAATTTTATGCAATAAAAAGTGAACTCGCTTAACCTTGTGTTCTGTTCATTTATTAAATCACACAACTGTCCAAAATTATTCATATTTAGTGAAGTAAAGTTAAGTTGGATTGATTTAAGAAAAATGTGTTCTCGACTAAAAAATGAACAACGTTTAATAAACATTTGTAATGTACGTTTAACAAGAGGGATTGAGTTACTTTAATTAAGACAAAGACATTAATTTAAATTTCCTAAAATGTTCCATGTTTTGTCAACACAGATTGAATGCATCAATGTAAAAAGGATGTTTCACTTTAAAACTACTCAATCTAACTTGGAAATTCTGTCCATGACTGAATTAATTATATTTAACATTTCGTTGTTTTGAGTGAATTTGCAGTCAGCATAGACTCTGACCAGACAAATGCAATAGTAAACATGGTGCTATTTCATAAAATAGCGAATTGTAATTCCCTTCATAATAAACGTGCTTTTTGGGTGAATGTAACCAATAATACAGAGCTACGTTGAGTTCTCACGATCGAGCGTGCTTTTATGGGCAGAATAAGTTTATGAATCCATCCATCCACTTGACTTTAGATGTAAAGGTCGTTTTTAGATTTAAAGGTTGCATGGTGATACCACCATTCGTGAGTGGGGTAGTCGCACTGAAAATCTCCGATTTGGATGTTTTTTGTTTGTTTGTTTGTTTTTTGCTTATGAATGGTCAACCGGGTCCGGCACTAAGGTCAAAGCGTCATCTTGCTTTTATCAGTAAAACACTGTCAAGTAACGCTGTCAAATCCGGCATTTTAAACTGTCGTTTTTTTCTTGATTTCTTACTAGATAAAATATACATGACAGACGTGCATTTAGGACTAAATTGTGAGCTTATTACTTTCCCGTGCCCGTTCAGTTAATCCGCCGTCCAGAGTGCATGTCCTGAAGATTTCTGTGCCCCGTGAATATTTTGTGCGCCTTTTGATTAAGCGCAGACGCACAAAGGTGTGATTGTTATCAGCTCTCGTCGTGTCCGCGCATCTTTACGCGACATTTCTGACTTCACGTAACGCATGCGCTTTATCACAGGCGGTCAGTTTTTGCGCTCGCTGTTAACTGAGATTGGCACCGGAGTTTCAAACAAAGTTCATTAAGTAGACTCAAGGATGGACAGAAGAATGAATGGATACCTCAATTGCAATTATATGCACATACACTGCATTTTCATTCTCGGTTAACGTATTTGATTGGTTTGTGACTTTCTAGCAAAATTAAAGCCCATCTTGACACCCTCCCCCCCGCGACTCCAGTAAAAAGTTCATCAATGAATGCTTAATTCTGACAATAGTCAAAATTATTTTAGTTCGTGTTACCAACAGTAAGAAGTAAATCAGAGAACAATAAGTTCATTTTTGTAACTTTTCACACACTGTTCTACGGTGACAGGTATTAGAACCTGGTAACATTTTGAGTCACTTTAAGTCAAATGTGAATCTTGACACATTTAAAAGTAGGAGGGTGGGCACAGTAGATAGCGCTGACGCCTCACTCATCCGGTGACCTCGACTGAGCTTGTCTGTGTATGGAGTCAGTAAATTCGCCTACTGTTTAAGACATATTGCTCTCGATATTCCGATCAGTTTTATTGGCATCGACCTTCTTATTTGATTTCCTGGTGATTCCAAATTGGCCCTTTACGAGCCTCTGTGGTCCAAGGGAGTTGGTTATGCGATTGAATGCCATCAAATGCTGTCGGGATAGACTCTGGCCCCAGCGACTCTGAATCGGAGTAAACTAATTTTAGAATGTCACGTTAAAGGGACGTGAGCCACTCCTACACGTAACTTTCTTTTTCCTCATGTTATCATTATACAAATTTGCCTACCTCCACACCTCTGCGATTGATTGTTTTCAACAAAATTCCTACAAACCCGCCAAGTCATTACAGGGTAGCGATTGGACTGAGAAGCCCCTCCCGCACAGACCCTCCCAGGGAGCGGCGGTAAGGATCCTACGCCTGCGCAGATGTGGAAGCGGGACTCAGACTCTGGTCCAGCCTCCTGCCACGCCCACCACATCTGAAGTCTTACAGGCAGCGGGGCTGTAGCCAAAACTCTCGAGTGCTCTGCTGCGTGTGGACTGCCAATGCTGCTCTCGTGGACCTGCTCGTTAAACCTCTCCGCCACGGATGTGACGTCACCAGGAAACAGTTACTCGGTAGTTCCACAATGAATGGTAGATTTTAAATCGCCAATCCTTCTTTATAAAAGCGGTCGGGATTATCCTTCCGTCCCGTGAGTGCTACGCAGGCGCGGAGTTTCACACACGCCCCGTCCATTTTGCAATGCACGATGGGATTTGTAGTTTCGTTTTTCCAATTAAAAGATGATTTTCTACTCCAGACTGTGCGATATCTTCTTCTTCTTTCTTATTATATGAAAGCGGTCGGGATTGTCCTCCCGTCCCGTGAGTGGAAAGCGTAGCGGTATTCCGCTTATCACAGACTTACTACTTGCAGCTTGCGGTACGAAGCGAAATGATGTGTGCAGAGTTCTGGTGCTCCCATCGTCCCCTTGCTTTTGTGCGCGATGCGCTGGAAAAATAGACAAAATTATGTCTCTGGAAATAATTAATGTTGATGGAGTACAAATGCCTCACCGCGTAGTAAATATCAGGGGGGTTCAAAAGGGCGACCTCAATTTAAAAAAAGTTTAAATTTCATCACAAAAATAACAGAAACTACGAGTATTAAAGTAATACCGCTCAAATGCAATATAACCAAATTAATGAGTTTGTATAAAATATCAAATTGATCTACATATTGAATTGCCTTAAGAAGTGGTCAACTTAAAAGTCGGTCGCCTTAAAAGGCGGGTCAGCCTAGTATAAAATAAAGGTCCCTGGGAGGAAAAGGTGGAGTATCCCTGTTGTCTCCCAGTGGCGGTTTTAGGCATGGGCGAACGGGGCGGCATTTTTTCATGACACGTGGAGGGCGGCACACAAACTTGGAAGAAAAAAAAAATCATCTGTGCCGCTAAGCGGTTTTCTATTATCTATTATACCTGCGCCGCCCCTGCTGCTGAAGGAGCCACACAGAAGCTGAGCGAGCGGAGAGGAGAGGGGATGAGGGGCGGTTGGGTGGCGCAGAGTACAGTTCACCTCTCCCAAATGAAGCGGACAAGGAGGGGGGCTAAACTATGTCAGTGACACCTGACTTTCTTACAAATAACGCACATTTCATTTAAAATATTTTAAACACAGACCAATAATTGGCACATTTTTATTTATTTATTTAATTGTGTGAAATGGCTAATAAAAATAGGTAATAAAAAACGATTATGATGTGGAGGTGAATTGGTTTAGTCTTGACTTCTGGTCGTGAGTGACAGCGTTGGGGGGTGATGGGAAATCTGTTGATTGCCGATTACTTAGTAAACACAGCGATGGAGAGAAAAAGGCCAAAGCTGTCAGGTGCCCAACTTAGGAAAAGATGATGAGGAGAAACGGGCAAAAGATAAAGGTATGCAACAATATTCTCTCTGTATGATTAAGGTATTCATGTCATTGTGTTAATTAGTGGTATAACGTTAACTCTTACTTTGTTAGCCTTCTTGCTTATGATGCATGCTATGCTTACCTTGCTAAAAAAAAAAACCACAGTAAAAGCCTAATATACAAACCATCATAGAACCATCTGCACGGTTGTTTGGTATGACATGCTATCTGCAATACAGCATGTCAGCAAACTCATGCAGTCTCCAAATATGCATGTCGACCTAGCTGTGAATCTTTTGAAGAAGACTGAGCAAGGTCTCCAGAGCTACAGGGCAAGTGGCTTTGTGACTGCACAGATGGCGGCCAAAGACATTTGTGAAGAAATGAATGTGGAAGCTGTTTTGAAACAAAAAAGGCTGAGGTCCACAAAGCGCCACTTCTCATATGAATCACATGATGAGCCTTTCAGTGATGCCCTTAGGAAGTTGGAGATTGGATTCTTCAATGTTGTTCTTGATGCAGCCCTGTCAGCCATCGCGGAGAGATTTACCACATTGGAAAATGTGGAAAACAAATTTGGGGTTTTGACAAATTTCCCTAGTCTTGCAGATGAGGAGCTGGCAGAGCAGTGCAATGCACTAGGTACCACACTGCACTTCGAAGGGCATTCTGATTTGGACAGTAGAGAGCTTTTGCAGGAAATCAAGAACTTCCTTCACCTGCCATCAAAAACCATGAGCCTCCTTGAGCTTATCACTTTCGTGCACGATAAGGATCTATCTGAGATCTACCCCAACTTTTGGACTGCTCTCAGGATTGCACTTACCCTGCCAGTGACTGTGGCTCAAGCAGAGAGGAGCTTTTCCAAACTGAAGTTAATCAAGACATACCTGAGGTCGACCATGTCTCAGGAACGGCTCACTGGCCTTGCTGTCATAAGCATTAATCATTCAGTAGGGGTGCATATCTCATATGATGCCATTATTGATGACTTTGCATCTAGAAAGGCCAGAAATGTCAGATTTTAGTTTTAGTTTTCTGTTCTGCAGTGAAATAATTTAATTTTCTTTAGTGTGATTTATTCTATATTTTATTTGTATATTATTCTTAATGATTTAAAATATTTTTTCTTAAATAATATTGGTTTGTACAGAGTATAATTAAGTTATGAGCAGTTTATTTTGTTTTGCAAAAATTGGTCTGTTACGGAATGAAGGAATTACTACAATAAAACGTGTGGTGTGTACAAAATGTGTAGTTTTGTCATGTTATTTGTTTTGGGGGGGAGGGAGTCTCGCCCGGGGAGCAATTTAATGTAGAACCGCCACTGTGTCTCACAGCTCAAGGAGACTCGCCCACCGGACTCAGCCCACATCGTGCCTGCCTGCGTGTGTTTCGCTTTTTCATCGGGTACTCACTTGACATCCCGCAGCCAGTGCGTGTAAAGTGAATTGATGACCCTATTGCTGTTGTGATCGGGATCAGTAAGCGGATTGTAATTACACAAAGGGGAACACAATAAAAAAAGTTACAATGTGCGCCTATTAGTTCCGCTCTGTTGATTATCCCCGAACTATGCATTATAATTATGAATTATGAAGGTATGCCTAGGGCGGCACGGTGGCGCAGTGGTAGCGCTGCTGCCTCGCAGTTAGCTTCCCGGGTCCTCCCTGCGTGGAGTTTGCATGTTCTCCCCGTGTCTGTGTGGGTTTCCTCCCACAATCCAAAGACATGCAGGTTAGTGTGACGATGTTGGTTCTGGCTCCACGCTCCCTTTGATATTTGGGAACCCTTGAACCCAACACCGTCGATAATGTTACCGAGTGAGCTAGTCAGTGGAGGCAAATAATTCCAGCAAGGGGAAGGTAAAAAGTGTTTTTATTAAAAAACAGTCCATCAAAACAAAAGTGTTCATAAAGTGCAGTCCATTCAAAAGTTCAGTAAATAATCCATTAAAAGAACGTGGAGGTTAAAACACTAGAAAAAAAAAAAAACACAATCCTTTAAAACCAGAGTTTAAAATCTTCTCTAGGAAGCAGTCTTAAAAACAACAACAAATCCGGTGCATCGTTTATTAGCGTCTCACCTGCTTATACCGTTTGGGCCAAGCAGCAGGCAAGACGCTCTCTGCAGCTGCCCTCCTCTACACTTTCGTGAGACTGGAGACCTCCCGATCCCTGGCTGGGACACTGGGGACTCCACCACCAAGCCTCCCGACTTCCGCTGCCTTTCCACGGCCTTCTGCGGCTCGTCGCTTTCACCTGGTCACTCCCGCTACATGGTCGCTCAGCGGGAGCAACCTCAACTCAAACGCCTGGGTGTCGGCCTAACACCCAGCTTCCTCGCAGCTGCCCTCGAGCGCTCGATCGCGCGCTCACCACACGCACACACCGCGTGTCTGTCTCTCCTGCACCGCATGCTTCCTCGCTCCCTGTAACCTCCGTCCTCTTTCCTCATCTCCATTTTTTCCCACCCCTCTGATCGTTTCTTTTCCTTCCCGCAAAACCGACTCGCGCTTCTTTTAAAACGTGAGGGGCCATCACAGCTGTAGCATTAGCCACGGGAGCAATCACGAATGTGGGCAGTTCCTCACCTGTGCACACGGTGAGAAACGCCCACATCGACGACCGCCCCGCGGCTCGCTACAACATCGCCCCCCCTCACGAAGCCGCCTCGGGTGCGGTGATTTAAAATGAATGGCCTTTGCTCAACGAGCTGTGGACCCATAACACCACAGTTAGGTGGATTGGCGATTCTAAATTGGCCCTAGTGTGTGCTTGGTTTGTGTGTGTCCTGCGCTGGGTTGGCACCCTGCCCAGGATTGGTTCCTGCCTTGTGCCCTGTGTTGGCTGGGATTGGCTTCAGCAGACCCCCGTGACCCTGTGTTCGGATTCAGCGGGTTAGACAATGGATGGAAGGTATGCCTTATCGCAATCTTCATTTTTATGTTTAATAATAATAATGAGAATAATTATAATATCTTTAATATTATTGCCTGATTTTAATTGTTTTTATTTTCTTGTAATTTTCTCTTTGTCATCTTCTGAAGCACTTTGAGATTCGTTGTTGTATAAAAACGTGCTATAGAAATAAATGTTGTTCTTTGGATACATAGAGGCTTACCCACGTCGTAACGTTTGGTAAAGCCTATGTCACATTAGGCAACTTTTGACAGCATTTTCAGTCATAGCCTTCATTTACATAATCTTATGCAGGCAGAGGGAGTTGACGGCGAGCTCCAGTGAAGCTCGTCGTCTAGTGTGACATACTCTGCGACCGAGACCACCTAGTAGCAAATAGCTACGATACAGTCAAGCAGGCTTGATATTCATGGAAGAGCGGGCTGTGTATGCTGGTTGTCAATCAATGAGTGCTCATCTGGAATTTCACTGCATGCAGTAGAATATGAGGAACAAGGAACACTCAAACAGGAAGGCTGAAACTGCGGCTCAGCTTGTTGCGGCTGTTGACACTTTGCGCAGCACCGGCTCTGTTAGGCAGCACGCTATTGGCTGTCAGGGCGCGATCAGCCATACTGGAATATATGCATGTGCCCAGCGATTCCAGTCGTGTAATCTAACATGGTGCAGTGATGAGATCAGTGATATCTGATACATCCCACCACAGAGGACTCCAACTCCGGTCCTGGAGGGCTACAAGTGGCTGTAGGTTTTAATTCTAAATCTTTATTTGACTTGCTATTTAAGACTCAGACCCTTTTAAATGTTTATTTCTTTCCCTTAATTAGCAACCAAACAATACTGAGATGCAAATGACCAGCAACCTATGAACATCATACAATATCGAAAAATAAAGAAAGTGAAGGTCTAGGCAAAATGGATCTGCTCGGATCCACAAAACATTTCAACAGTGTTCTTGAAAGAAAGAAAATCAACAGTTTTGGGAATGTCTGCAGTGGCAGAAAGAGAGCACCATCATGGGTTTAATTAACAAGAAGAATTGGCTTCTAATTAAGAAACTGGTTAGAGTGAAGTTGGTTAGAGTTGGAGGCTACGACTTAACCGGTCAACTGTTGGCTCGCCTTGCATCTCATTTTTGTTTGAGTTCAGAGGACTGAATCTTAAATATCAAGTGAATTAAAATGAAGAAAAAGAAGCTAATTCGACCCTTGGTTTATAGACAAGCACACATTTACTCAGCTGACAGCTGGGACAGAGCCAGGGTGGGACTGGCTGAGCCACTGATGATTTAGGTGGTCTTATTAAAGGGGGGGGGGGATAAATGCTTATGGGATCAATTATATTTTATTTTATATTTCTAATTAATTTAGACCACTTTGCAGAGATCAGTTTTTACTTTGTCATTAAAAAGTCTTTTTCTGTTGATCGGTGTCAAAAAAGCTAAATTAAATCTGCTGTATAACAATAAAATGTCAGGGTGAATGCTGCTTACAGGCACTGTAGTTCAGAGCAGCCATTCCCCTACCTGTGTAGCAAAAGGTGACTGCTGCATGTCTGCGTTCCTCATCCACAAATAAAGACAAGCCGAGTCATTTTCCAGAGACTCACAGATATACTGTACACTCCTTATTATTAGACTGCCTGCCATCTTTCATGTTTCAGCTGTGGCTGCTGCCAGCTGCCACCATTTAGATGCAAAACACTGCAGACCCCCTGCTCCCCCTACACCATTCAGAGTCCATCATAACCATTTGCCTAAAACGCCTTTCAGAACCTCTGCAGGAAGCACCGACTGGCGGTGACGTCAAGTTTCATTTCTCACTCGGCAGCAGCTGCCCTTACATTAAATATCTTCCCACGTATCTCCAAGGTCCCATTAGAGCCTCTCCAGCCTGGAGAGAATGTGCACGTCAGCCATGAAACACAAGTAAGATGGAGTGTTCAGAGCTAGGTGGCCAGCTTCATTCTTTTTATTCATGAATATTGCAGTAAGGAGACCAGGGTTCAAGTCCTGGGTCCTCCCTGTGTGGAGTTTGCATGTTCTCCCTGTGTCCACATGGGCTTCTTCCCGCAGTCCACAGAGAAGCAGGTTAGGTGGATTGCCGATGTTGAATTGGCCCTAGTGGGTGTGTGTGTGTTCACCCTGCGATGGACTGGCACCCTGTCCACGGCTTTGTTCCTGCCTTGTGCCATATGTTTATACGGACAGGCTCCAGCTCACTCTGACCCATCTTAGGATTTAGCGGGCTTGGAAAATGCTTTATATATGCTTAGGCACAACTAACCTCCAGTGTTTCTGAGTAAAGAGAGCAGTGCAGCTCATTTTCTTCTGAGGGGGGCTGTTCTTCTGCCTCCTAGTGGCATTCTGGTCCTGTCAGCTTTTTTTTCCCTCCAGATTCACTCAAACTAAACTGGAGGTCAGCTGCTGGTGAGCTGACAAATCACTCTGATGGACTCTCCTGCTCTTGAGGGTCTGACTGTGCCCACTAACAACCTGGAATGCCAATATAATAAGACAAGACAAGGTCATGTTGTGCCACCCCACAGCACTGCAAAGAAAATAAAACTTAAACAGGAGTGGGCAAAAGTGAACGGGAAGAAGTGATTGGTTCATCTTTGTGTTAAACATTTGAAGAGTGGCAGCCCAGCAAACAGCTTGAGACAACTGCAGTTTTTGATTTCACAAAAAGTTGAGGAAGCAAAATGTTGCTTTATGTTAAGCAGTGGGCTCTGATGCCTACCACAACAAGATGGGCCAGACTTCAGGGGCTTTTCATGCTGATGTCTTTAAAGCAGTGGTCCCCAACCTTTCCTTTTTGACACCAAGGACCGCTTTACTAGAAGCACATTTTTTCAGGGACCGGTTTTGGGTTTGGTTCGGGGTTTGTGGGGTGGTTATGGGCGGGTTCGTAGGGCAGTTTTATACACAATTTACATTCCATTTCTATTATTATTAAGTTATAATTTAGTAATAGAAATTACACAGCTTATCATAATGCAGAATCGGTGAGAGCCCTGAGCTTGTATTCCTGCAACCAGAAGATCCTATCTGGGGACGATGGAAGACAGTGACACACGAAGTGTGTTGCTTATGTTCAGTCTACTCCGTAATCTCGTTTTGGTTGCTGTCACTGCAGAAAACGCTGCCTCAGGAGGACAGGATGTTGGAAATGGAAGCAGCTTCAATAGCTTCTTTCGCGTTATTTTAATCTTCTCCTGTCTACACGTTATGCTGACGACAATTTTTCTCAGCATTTCCTTGCGATAATACACTTTCAGGGTGCGAATGATTCCCAAATCCAATGGCTGAAGAACTGCCGTGCAATTGGTTGGGAGGAATTCACCGCGAACATTATTTAAATGCGGAAGCATGTGGTGGGCAGCACAGTTATCAATCAGAAGTCAAATCATCCTTTTCTTCTTCTTCTTATTGTGAGGTTTGGGTCCCCGGGTCCCCCACCCAACGGGAACAACACGCTGAAGTGCGTCCCGAAGCGCAATTGCCGCGTCTGTGTAAGATTGTTTGTCCATTTCCGGGGCAAGGCAACAGCAGGCTCCGTTAACGGAGGTCCCAAGAGAGTTTTAAAACCTCAAATTTTCTTGAATGAGTGCTGCATTAATAGGAATGTTTCTTGAACAAGCATCACTGAACCACATAAAAACGGCCTTTTCGGCGTCTTCAAATGCAGCAGTTCGCATACGTTGGCAACCCGAGATTTGTCTTCTTTTTTGCATACAACATTGCATTTGTCATTCCAACAGATTGTACATCACACACATTAACACTGTTATCGTTTTTTCGTGTCTGTCGTTTCTATAGGAGAGTAACAATGAGTTAAATTCCAATGGATGTTTTTCAAATGTTGATAAGCAATAAGAAAAAGGCATCGGTGAAAACCATAGAAAACAAAAACAGCAAAAAACAAAACAAAAAAAAAAAAAAAAAAACAGTACGAGGAAAGTTTCAAGAAAGAAAAACAAATTTACAATGTTTCTGTTTGGGGATTGTTGTGCAAATGTGCACAACTGAGCTGCAACCAAAGAACAGTGGCGTAGCTTTGGGAGGGGTTGGCATCTGTCCCCGGGCGTAGCATCCAGGGGGCACCGAATTGATGTTCCTCATTGCGTTTTGGCAAACAGGAGGGGGCGCGAAATGTTCAGTTGTCGCCGTGCGCTGAAGACCCCAGCTACGCCTCTGCCACAGAACTAACTGCTCTGTGGATGATTCATTCAAGCATTTCAAGGTCACTTCGTTGTAATGGAAGTATCTGCTGGAGAATGTACTTCATAGTAACGAGATTTCTATAGACTCGTGTCATATGGGGAAACTGTCAGAAACATAAAACTACTTCGTTGTAATACTCTGTCACTGCGGTCTCTCTCCTCTCTCTGCGCCGCTGCAAAGCCCCGCCCGCCTAGGGTCCTGAAAAGTGTCCTCAGTAAAGGGGGCAGCCTTTTTGCTGTAGCCCTTCACTGAGCGAGTCGCCGTTGCCGGCAGTTCTCTCGAACCGGGGGTTGGGGACCTCTGCTTTAAAGGACTCCGTGTAGCTTTTGCTTATGAAATCAGAACCTGTTTGGTAGAGGTGACAGTTTGTTTTTGTTTTCTGCCATGTTCCAAGTCACATGACGTTCAAGAGCAGGTTTTGGCAGGCACCCTCTCGTGCTTAGATTAGCAGGTCGCTTAAATCAACAGGTTCAGCAGGAAACACCTCTGAACGTCTTCTGGTTAGGATGTTGGCCCACCATGAGTCATCAACAGCATCGGCCCTGTCTAGGACTGTCAAAAAAAAAAACAAAGGTGCCGGACCCTCTCCAGAATCATCCAAAGGTGCTCAGCTGGGTTGTGATCTTGCGTGTGGAACGACCATAACATCGAGTTTATTGGCCGGGACATAATTATGAGATCTTCCAGAATGTAAATGCTTCACCACACTTGGATAAGTTGGGGGTAAGATTTGGACCAAGGTTTGTGACTTTTCCAACAACTTTCAATCACAGGCTTCATTTCCATAATCTTAGCGAGTCAAGGGGTCACCAGCAGTCATGCAGTCTACCATAACCAGAGACTCAATCTGACCGGTCTGTGACCTGCCCCTGATAGAGGTGGGCTCTGTGCACACAAACTAACAAGCAATGAGCCCTCGACCAGAGGTACAAAACAGATCATGCAGCTACGAGGAATAAGGAACATGTAGTTGTGGACCTCACAAGCAGAAGGGAAGCCCGTCTGACTGTTGTCTCGTGTTTTACATACCATGATGGACAGGGAAATAGACAAAAGAAAAAAAAAAGTGACTGAACACACTATACTGTACCTCTAAAACATTCATACAGCACGGGGCTGTCAGACAAAACGTTATCAGTTATCCAAATGGGAAATGTGAAGCTGTGCTGGAAGGTCATGCGGTCTGTCATGTCATCTGAATCCTAGTTAAGTAATTTGACATCCTCAGGAGATAGGATCATCAAGGCAGTCGTCAAGTTTGACATCCCCCTGACTAGATGATATAACGCCTGCTTGGTTCGCTTGTCAAGATTCCCAGCCCTTAGTCGCTGCTCTTATTCTTAGGCGGCTCCATTCCCTACTTTTAATGGCTTAGTTCGAAATAGGCCACGTTTTATGTACGTGATTATTAATATTTGCATAAAGATCTGCCCCTTTTGGTGCATTGTGGTCCAAGAGATCCCTACACCTTTATAAGACTTTAGTGACTTGATTTTTTCCCCCGAATTCAGTAGTTTTGATGTGGTTGCGAAAACTTTTTATGAAACCAGTGCCGGTCGAAGGCCATTTAGAGCCCAAGGTGGGGTTGACGGACGTCGCCCCTCGTTATCATAGCGTGTAGTCGGTATTATTAAACTTAGATGACACGTTTTCCCTGTCTGTGTCCGGAGCGCGCCCCCGTTTGCGTATACTGTATACCGCGGAATTTAATGAGCACGCGCCCAGTTTGACTACCGGGAGCGCGCGCGACTTCAGAAACCCAAACCGCGTCCCTTTATGTCGAGACCGCGGATATTATTTTACTTCTATGACCCATGGGGGTCGTGCGTTGGGTTGTTAGCCCACTCAACTTCGCCAAAACATCTTTTTCGTTGCCTCCTATACTACAGAGTTAGCGATGTTAAGATTAGCAAGAAAATGGCACCACATATAGTGAACAGAGTGGCCTTCCGTCTGTTTAACTGTTTGTATCGATGTAGTATAAATACACACTTGAATATTACTGTTTGAATGGAGATTTGTGGAATGATTGCTGTAAGTTCAATCGATACCTCTTTTGAGTGTGTTATTGTTTATATAAATCCTTTTCTTAAACATACGTGTTTAAAGCGTGTTGATTGTATTAATACGAGGGGAAAACGTATTTTAAGAGTACACGATGCGCTTTAATAGATATGTGTCATACAAGTGAAACTTAAATCTTACTAAATTGACGTAAACTCCTCTTTAAATACATAAACGTGAATAATACTAACATATTTGGACCTTTGAAACTTAACAAATTACATTTAAGTGCAAGCTGCCTTTCTGAGGTGTTACGCTTTATACGACTACTTGCTGCGCCACCATGTCTCATTCGCGCCGCAGACCTCGACGCTGGCGTTTGCAGTGCGCGTGTCTCTGACGTACAACACGTGGTACAGCACTCGTAAAAGCAGGACTAATGTATGTGATGCGCCATCTGTTGAATAGCAAAAACACAGCAACCGGGTGGACACAAACAAGACGCTTCTCATTTTATTAAGTCGGATATTTCTACTGTATAACTTTTGTATTTATATCAGGGCAAGGGCAGTGGCTTGGGTTGCCACCCGTCCTTTAAAATACGGAATCGTCCCGTATTTGAGAATGAAATTGCGCTTGGACCCCAAGGGATGTGGCCCCCGCTGCAGTATGCGTCCCTTATTTTTTGTATTAAAAGTGGTAACCCTAGCAGTGGCTCAAGGCCTGGGTCCTCCCCGCGTAATGTTTTCATGTTCTCCCTGTGTTTACGTGGATTTCCTCCCACAGCCCAAAGCCATGCATGAATTGGCGATCCTATTGGACTCGGTGTGTGTGTGTGTGTTTGTCTGCCCAACGATGGCCTTGCACCCTATGCTAGCTGGAAGGGGCTCAGCAGACTCCCGCGACACTGTTCAGGACTAAGTCGGCTAGAAACTGGCTGACTGACTGACTAGTATCGAAATCAGGGGTCTCCAACTCCAGTCTTGGAGCCTCATTTACAAAACTGCATGAATTCGAGCCTGAAAATATGCGTATACAAAAAAAAAAAAAAGAAAAACAAGAAAGTGCAAACACCAAAAAAAATAGATTTTTTAAAACATAAAACTTAACATTTGTAAATCACAATCCCCCTTTTCAAGCTCTTTTCAATGAAGGTACAAGCGAAATCAACTTGATGGAGCGGCGTGACGGGATGACGCTGCTGTCCACTAGATGGCACTGTAGGCCTTTCAAAGGCGTCGCGGAAGCGCACGAAGCGCACAAAGCGACCCGAGGTCTTCTCTGGGATGTCGAAATGAGGTGCTAGAAGGTCTGCACGTTTTCATCAGAGCCATTTTCTTAATTTGTACCCTATGGAAAAGAATTTACCTTCATTTTAAGTGTCTTGCTTTTTACAATGCAGAACGTTTTGGTTTTTTTTAAGAGAAAAAGTGAAGGTCTGAGAAATATTGATGTGTTATTCCTCAAAAACCCTTTGATGACACTCCCAGTACAAAGAAAACCAACTGGTGTGCTAGAATGAGAACACTAAGAAGAAACAGAATTAACTGCAAGACATGACGTTTCAATGATTAACGTGACAATTGTGGCCCTCCTGGAATGGAATCTGGGACCTCTGAGTTTTCTGGATGTCTGTAGGGTCTCTGTCTGTCTCATTATTGCTTGTTAAGAAAAAAGAAACAAGTCAAAAGGTAAAAGTCTGCTCCTTTAGTGAAGGGGGCCAAAATACAAACCGGCAGCCATGGCAGCCCTCTGGGATCTGAGGTTGACCCCTCAGTTTTTGTAGCACCAAATCACAACTGATGTTTAGGGTAGGCTGCACAATACTTTTTATTATGAATCTCTTCAGCTCTTATGTGTTTCTGTTTCTTTTACCCTTTGGTTATTGTGTGTCTGATAGGTTGGGTTTTTATTGTACAGCACTTTGGTCAGCCTTTCTGTTGTTTTTAAAGTGCTAAATAAATTAATAAATGAATTCTTCAAGCCTGATGATCATCCCCTAGAGTAGTCTCTGTCCGCCACCATAAATGGGTAGTGTGTTACCAGTTGCTATTGTCTGTAATGGCGGTGGGTACTCAACTCCAACAATCACACTCAACTCACCAAGGGGATTCCCCTCTTTGTTGAGTCATGAAAAACACTAAGATGTGAAAATGTGAGTCATGACACCAAAGAGGTTGAGAAACACTGACCTAGAGACTCCAAACAGCCTTTATTAGGGGCATAGCCACTGATGTGCCAGGTTAGGGGCTCCCTTGGACTTTTTGTGTTGTCAGCAGCCATTATCACAGACTGCTAAACTGGAGAAACACTAAAAGACCTGAGGCTGCAGGAATACATACTTTGAAGAAGTTGGGGCTCGCAAAGATCCGGGGGGCTGGACAGTGAGATCAGGAGCTGAAGCTTCTAACAACACCACTAGCTGTGCCCATTTCACAGGTTTCACCAGCTCACAATGCACATAGTTGGGAGTTCCTGAAACTCCTGATGGGTTTACCTTCTCCACAGCTGCTCAGACACAACTTGTCTCATTCCTTCATGGTTCTCTCACACTCTTGTAGTCCATGACTTTCAGGCATCTTCACCTTTTACCTCAGCCTCTGAAACCTCGTGTCCCAGGGTCAGCAGTGTGGTGAGTCGATAACTGCAGTGAACATTAGCAACAAAGACCCCTGAGAGTAAAGAATGTGCTTTCAGTTCAGGTAGATGCAGATTCATTCACCCTCACCATGATGACAAAATCCAAGAAGAAGAAGAAGAACAAGAGCACATCAAGGTGGTGCTGCCAGACACACAGAACCAATCTGGACTCCTTTGTTGTTTGAAACCCATTCCAGAATGTTCTTCTCTTGCCAGACTCTTTGAACTAAATAAAGCAGCCATTGTCCCAAAGAGAGTGGCAGACACGAGAATCCAAATATTAAAATGATATTTCGGGCCCCTTCACTTTTTTGACGTTGTGTCGCGTCGCAGCTTTGTGCTGAATTCATTTCTTCTCTCGTCAAGCAGCAATCGGCACCCCAAGATTGTCAAAGAGAAAACTGCAGGATAATAGAAATTTTTGCAAAGATATTAAGAATAAAACATTGACATACCCCATGACACCAAGTATTCAGATCCTTTGCTGTGAGACTTGAAGTGTGGCTCGGGTGTATCCCCTCGTGAATCGATCATCATCGAGATGTTTGGAGTCCACTTGTGGTCCTTTCAGTAGACCGGACGTGATTAGGAAAGACACACACCTGTGTGTCCCACAGAGGGTCCCACAGCTGAGCCAGGAGGTCGAAGGACATGCCTGCAGAGCTTAGAGACAGGTGTAGGAGGAGAACGGACATCCTGGGTGGATTGGAGGATGTGTCATTACCTGGAAAGGAGGCCAGTAAGATGACACAAGAGAACTGGCTGGCGGGGCGAGGGAATAAATTTGTACCCGGCAAGTGTGATTTAATTGGACAGACTAAGAAAAGCAGAGGATTGGGGGGTCGTTCTGTTTCGTATATACAGGGTGGCAGTGGTACTTGTATGTTATCCCAGTTGGGACACCTGCAGGGGTGCTTGGGACTTGGGAGTCTGGAAGTGCAGCCCTGTCAGGGTCCCTTGAGGGGAACTGTTTCTTACTGTTTCTAGGGCCCGGAAGTGCTTCCTAAAGGATACACCATAGCACTGGAAGCCTTCCTGGGTCCGACTTAAAAAGGAATCTACTGCTTCACATTGGGGCGTCAGAGTCGGGAGGCAGCGGGCAACACTGAGTGGAGGATGCAGGGAGGAAGAATTGTTTGATTTATTGTGTAATTGTGGCTGCTCTCTGGAGAGAAGATTGTGAGGAAGTGCCTTGTGAGATTAAAGACCATTTAAATTTTATTCCAATAACTTGTGGTTTATTGTGTCTTGGGTTTGGGGCTCAGTGGCGTCCCCTTGTGACCACAAAGGATTGTGTCGAGTTACAGAGCTGGGGAAGAGTACAAAATACTTAACTGCAGCATTGAAGGCTCCCAAGCACACAGTAGACTCCATAATTCCTAAAAAGAAGAAGGTTGGGAATCACTCTGACTATTCCTAGAACTGGCCATCTGGCTTTAGGTTAAGAGAGGGGTGACCAAGAACCTGATGGTCACTCTGGCTCATCTCTGTAGAACCTGTGTGGAGATGGGAGAATCTTCCAGAAGGTCATCCATCACTACAAGACTCCACCCATGTGGACTTTATGACAGAATGGCTGAGCAGAAGCCTCTCCTCAGAAAAAGCCCACTTTGAGTGAGGCACCTAAAGGACTCCCTGACTGAGGGAAAAGAAGATTCTCTGGTCTGAAGAAACCAAGATTGAAGAGACGGGCAGTGAGGTGCTGTGGCTAAGGCATTGGCTGGGGGTTCAGCTCCTGCTACTGACACTGTGGGACCACAAGCAGGTCACCATACCTGTCTGTGCTCCAGCTGGGAAAAACAGAAGAAATTGAACCAACCACATCTCAAATGGCTTGGATATAGGCGTCAGCCAAGTGAGTAAATAAATAATAATAATTCAATGGAGGAAAGCAAGCAGAGCTCATCACATGTGTAATTCCATTTCAGTGGTGAAACACGGCGGTGACAGCTGTCATCAGGCTGTGTGGTTGTTTTTGAGCAGCAGGGACTGCTGGGACACTGGACAGTTTTGAGGGAAAGAAGAGAGAGAGAAAGAGAGAGAGAGGTCCTTCATGAAAACCTGCACCTGAGTGCTCTGGACCTCCTACACCAGGCTGAAGGTTTACCTTCCAACAGGACAATGACCCTCGGCACAAAGCAAAGACAACACAGGAGCAGCTTAAAAAGAAGTTGGAGAAAGTCCGAGCCCAGATTTGAACCCAGTTGGAGAGACCTGAAGACAGCTCTCCACTGATGGTCTCCTTCCAGGTCACCTGACAGAGCCTGAGAGGATCTGCAGAGGAGAATGACAGAAGACCCCCTAAATCCAGGTGTGCAGACCTTCTCATGTCAAGCCCAAGAAGATGGTAATCACTGCCATTTAATCACATAATGCGTTGCACCAAACAGGTGGCTCAGAGGAACCACCTTATCCTAACGAAACTATAACTATACAAAGCGAACCTTCCATACTGCAGTTACTTAAAATGACCATCTGCCTCACAAGAAAATCACTGAGGGCACTGGGCGGGCCGCCTTCTCTCAATTGGTGTTTCGACAGCCAAACTAAGTACTGAGTAGAGTAGTAAAGCCCGACTCTGATCCTGAGGGGGTCACAGCGGCTGCAGGTTTGCATTCCAACCGTTTCCTTAATTAGTGACCAGTTTTTGACGACTAATGTGCTTCATTGAATTGATTTGCTATTGAACACTAAGACTCTTTAAACCGTGGGTCCTGGGTGGGCCGCAGTGGCTGCAGCTTTTGTTACAGAGAAGTCCCTTATTGCTGATGAGGCATTTCCTGCTCAAGTGCCATTTTTCTGCTTTATTTTAGTTGCCTCGTTTGTTGAGATTTTGAATCCTTAGTCGCTTCTTTTAGTCTCAGACAGCCACATTCACGGTTTGTAATTGCTGCTTGTTAGCAATAAGAATCAAATAACAAAGGAGGTCTCCATCTGCATTTACACCTGTGAACCGTCGTGAACTGTTTGGTTTAATAAAATATTCAGACGGAAACTGAAGAGAAAAAAGTGAAGGACTGAGAATTACTCCTCCGTTTTAGGCTTGCAATCACTTTAATGATGTCCTTGGAAAGGGGAACAACTACGATTTATGAAGGACAAGACACGGCGGAGTATTAAAAACACTAGTAAGTCATGATATTAAGTTATGACCGAAAGGCACAAAAACCTGTTGCCACCGCCAACCTCCGGGACCACCCTGCTCACCCTTGGAGTAGAGGGTCTGAATACTTGTGCCAGTCAGATAGTTCTGTTCTTTACTTTTGATAATTCAACAGAAATTTCTAAGGGGTTGAGGCAGTGGCGTAGCTTGAGCTCGTGCCGTTCGGGGCGGGGGGGGTGCTTCAATTTGCCACCCTCCAACATATCTGAATATGTTAACCTATTTAATTAGAGCATTAAAATGACATATAGAGAAAAAATAAGATACATTTTGCATAGATTTATTCATATATAGAGAAACAGCAATCATTTTTCACATATAATTATTTATAAGCATCAACTAGACAAGAATATAGTATAGACGCACTGATAAGCCGTGTTCTTTTTATTAGTTTAATATAATTACGCTGCCAAAACCAGAACCAGTGTAGTGTACAAGTGACAGGTGGGGATGTTTTCTGCGCAGAGCAAGAACGCATTCAGATTGATAATGAAATGAAATTATAAATTGCAAATTAGTTGTTGATCTTATTAGAAATTCTCATCAGTGTAATGTTTATGTTTATTTTTATTATTGCTTCATGAATTTCAACTGCTGGGTCTGATGCCGTCACAGAAGGACAGTCTGAAAATTATTTTTGAAGCATTTGTGGATAACAATCAGAGAATACCTGGATTACTTTTTTCATTCATGAGTGATATTTTTCCGAACCCTGCTGCTTACACACGAATTGTGCTGAGCCTTTTGGCCAATAATGCCGCCCCAAAAATGTACCTACACCACTGCTGGAGAGACCTTAAAACAGCCGTCCACTGACTGTCTTCATCCAACCTGAGAGAGCCTGAGAGGATCTACAGACAACAATAAAAGAAAATCTTCAAATCCATGTGTACGATGTTTGTCATGTCAGACCCAAGAGGACTCCCAGCTATAATTAAAGCAGAACAGGGACGTGCGGTCAGGGGACCTCATCTGTCATCATGAAAAGTAAAAAAAAATAATAATGATAACATAAAATAAATGTGTCCACTGGCCTCTGCTATAAATTTGTTTTCTGTACGACTCCAATATTTCTGATCATTTTTATAGTCAAAATCACTAAATTTCTGCATTTCCTGTTCAAATACAGGGGAGAAACGTGAGATGCAGCAGCAATGAGCCTCACCTCACCTCGGACTGTGCTGTCCTCACACGCTGGGTTGATGCCTGCAATTGGAGGGTACCTGCTGCTGCTGTCTGTCTGTATGTCGCCAATCTAGTGTTTGCAGATGCATTTATTATACACCCTGACTTTCCACAGTTTGGCTAATATCTTTAATGAAGGTGTGTGACATATCTAGTCTTACTGATCAGACATAAAACCGCAGTGAAACGGCACAATGTGAGGCAGACAGTACCGTGGCGCTCCAAAGGGGGCGCATGTGAGCCCAACAGGTGCCCGTTGCTGCTGTTCTCCACAGAAGACCCAATAAGTTAGCCATATTAGTAAGTCAAGTGCACTGCAGTAGTCCGTTTATTTTTATTTTTTGTTCCGATTGACTGACAAAATGGAAGATTCAAATTTTTAAAACTAAAGGAAAATAAGGAGGATTTTTACAAGAATGTGACGGAGATTTTCATGGAGAAGGATAGGCGCATGGACTTCATTTACAAATAAAGGTAAGACCATAAATGGTATTAAAAAAATGGGAACAGACTAATAAAAAAAACAATCCAATATTTTTAAACAAAAATTTGACCTTAAATAAAATATTCTTTTGTTTTTCTTGTTAAGGTCAAAATTGAAATCCATCCCATCCATCCATTATCCAACCCGCTATAGCCTAACTACAGGGTCACGGGGGTCTGCTGGAGCCAATCCCAGCCAACACTGGGTGCAAGGCAGGAAATAAACCCCGGGCAGGGTGCCAGCCTACCGCAGAAAATTGAAATGCAATTTTTTTTTTTTTGGACATCACTCAGTACTTTCATTTGTATTGAATGAATTGTGGAATTGCAACAGCAAATTTAGAGCATATGGAGGGTGCAGAGCAAATGTGTTCTCTCCGGCCGCTATAAATGTAACGTTCTTTCTTAGACAAATGCGTACCTTACCTACAGTATGTGTGTGTAAAGAATGCTGATGAGATATGAAACTTAACCAGTGGTCAATGTGCATGCTGCCAAATGAATAGTAAATAAGCTACTCTTTGGGGTTCATATATTTGTAACTCTGAAGGAGTCAGTGCCTCACCAGTCATGAACCTCACTGCAGGTCAGTGCCTCAGAAAGGGTTTGGTTTAAGGTTAGGTTTAATTAGATCAACTAATTACACAGTAAAGAGTCGAAATTCTTTTGTCAATGTGATAGTTCTGCTTTTTTTTTTTAATAAACCTGCAAAAATGTCTAAAATCCTGTTTTCACTTTGTCATTCCGGGGTATGTTGCTTGATGATGAGGGAAACAATGAATTTAAAGGATTTTCGTTCAAAGCTGTCACTGTGAAAAATATTTTAAAAAGTGCTGGAGTCAGAAAACTTCCTGAAGGCCCTTCAACAATCAACAGCAGAATGCAGGAGCAGGAAGAGCAACACACACGAGGGTGATGAACAGACGAAGAGTCCAAATTAAAGTGCTAATCAGCTTCTAGCTGGGCTTTATTACAACAACAACATTTATTTATATAGCACAAAAAGTAGCTCAGAGTGCTTTACATAATGAAGAATAGAAAAATAAAAGACACAGTAAGAAATAAAATAAGTCAACATTAATTGGCCGGGGTGGACAGAAAAAAAAAAAAACTCCAGACGTCTGGAGAAAAAAATAAAATCTGTAGGGATTCCAGACCATTAGACCGCCCAGTCCCCTCTGGGCATTCTACCTAACATAAGTGAAACAGTCCTCTTTGGATTTAGGGTTCTCACGGAAGGACTTGATGATGATGGTCACGTAGACTTCTGCCTTTTAATCCATCCATCATTGTTGGAGCATCATGATGCTTTGAGTAGGTGGAGGTGGCGCAGGCCACCACCACAAAGAAACCGGAAAAAGAAACAGAAGAGAGAGTAGGGGTCAGTATGAATTTTAGACCCACCATGAATAGTTATTATGATTGAACAGACAGGATTAAGTTAAATTGAAGTTATAAAAAGGCCATGTTAAAGTAATGTGTTTCCAGCAGTTTTTTAAAGTGCTCCACTGTATTAGCCTGGCGATTTTCCTATTGGCAGGCTATTCCAGATTTTGGGTGCATAGCAGCAGAAGGCCGCCTCACCACTTCTTTTAAGTTTTGTTCTTGGAATTCTAAGCAGACACTCATTTGAAGATCTAAGGTTACGATTTGGAATATAAGGTGTCAGACATTCCGATATATAAGATGGGACGAGATTATTTAAGGCTTTATAAACCATAAGCATAATTTTAAAGTCAATCCTGAATGACACTGGTAACCAGTGTAGTGACATCAAAACTGGAGAAATGTGCTTGGATTTTCTTTTCCTAGTTAGGATTCTAGCAGCTGCATTCTGCACTCGTTGCAAGTGATTTATGTCTTTTTTGGGTAGTCCTGAGAGGAGTGCGTTACAGTAATCTATTCGACTGAAAACAAACGCGTGAACTAATTTCTCAGCATCTTTCAGTGATATAAGAGGTTTAACTTTACTTTTGTTTCTTAAGTGAAAAAATGCTGTCCTAGTGATCTGATTAATATGCGATTTAAAATTCAGATTACAGTCAACAGTTACCCCTAAGTTTTTTACTTCTGTCTTAACTTTTAATCCTAATGTATCCAGTTTATTTCTAATAGCCTCATTGAATCCATTATTGACATTTAATAAAATTTCAGTTTTCTCTTTATTTAGCTTGAGAAAATTACTATTCATCCATTCAGAAATACCCGTATTAGTGACTCAGCCTCCTCCACCTGCCTTTGTGACCCTGCTATAGACATGGAGAACATTGAACCTTCTGCACGAGGGCCTCGTCAGGCCAGGGAGGAGCACACCAGGGTCCACCTTGAGGACAGGGCAGGCGCCAGGGAGGAAGAGCGAGCTCACACTAGAAATGACTGCTTTGTCGTTTCAGTCCTCTGGCTTAGCCACAGACCCACAAACTCACGTTCGAAACTCAATCAGCTGATTATATATAAGTAAATAAATAATTCAATAAGTACAATTTAAAATATCTCTCTATTAATATAAAATAAATCCTGGGACGAGATGTGACTTTTTCCAGAGAGATACTTTCACATCCCGCGAGAAGAGACTTTGTGCCAAGAGATTTAACCACACCAAGGGCCGGAAATAAAAGATAAAGGGTAGATGACAAAGCAGAACGTCATAAAGAATTCAAAAACGTTGGCGAGATACACATGCAGAGCAGGTTAGAGATAATTAAAGTACTAAAATTTGAAAGTCTCAAAAAAATGATAGTAAAGATCGCATTAACGCAAACAAACGGAAATTATTACTCAGTGAAATAACAGAACAGCGAAAAGAGATTGAATGTATTGTTCAGATTTAAACTTTAAGTCGGAGACTTGTAGATTGTCTAATTTGTGTTGCCATCAGGGAAAAGTAGTGCTTCTTCCCAATGAAGAGGTTTATCCGCAAGGATTAAAAGATTTGTTGTTTGGTGAAAATGAAATCCACATACACGAGCAGCAGAAATGTGAAGTGGCTGGCGCATAGCACAGGCCTTTAGGGGGGTGGCGAGCAAAGTGAGCAGGGGGCAAAGCCTCCTAGTTAAGAATAAAATTAACAACACATTAGTCACAAACTCACAAAGCAAACATAACATTTAAGCTTTACCAACGTCTGTGAGAGAATAATTGAGAGGTAACAGCAGTTAAGTGTTTTGGTTTGCAAAGCCCATTGAAATACATGAGAATCTGTTTTAGAAATGTCATGAAGAGACCTGCTGAAAAGGCTAAGTAAATAAAAGACAAGGAGGTACCAGATGAAGGCTGATGTCATACTCAAAATGTACTAAGAGATGACTAAGAGATCAGCAGGCGTCCCGTCAACAACAACACTGGGTAGTCGTGACATACTTACCCTTGAAATGTCTGTGTAAGAGCTGAACCTGAGAAATTCTGAGAAGAACAAGCGTGTGACAGAACAGACTTTTATTTGGATACATTTCTTGGGTATAAGCCAACGAACCAATCCGAGTAACTGTATGCATTAATCAGCACTGTCATGTGAATTCAGCTGTTTATAAAATGGACATCTGTCCTTATTCCTTTGACCATCTCTAGTTAGACCCTATGATGAATGCCCCCTCTTCAGCATTTGCTGTAAGATCAACTGAAGACACAATGGACAAGCTTCTTCCTGCCCGGTTCCTGTCTCAGAAAGGTTTTAGTGTAGACAAGGTTTCTTTCTTTATTTAATTTCTACCACTCTTCCAATGCTGAGTCCACAGGCATCTCATGGTGTTTTGCGGTCATAACTGTGATGAATTTCCAAATCTACATAAAGATGGAGAGCTGAACATCCACAGGACACCAAATCAACCAAATCACTAACACCGACTCCTGTGGCTGACGTGTTTCAGAATGCGCTTTTCTTCTTCAGGGCCATCTGTACAATCAACCTTTAAAGACTAATGTGCTGTAATTAGACATATATAAACGAAGGACCTGTGTGTGTGTGTGTGCGTGTGTGTGTGTGTGTATGGAGCACTCGGCACTGTTCATGCTCAACTACAGCCACTAGATGGCGCATGCATGAACTTTTTAAAATTTTCAGCGCTTGTATTATCTCAGTTCTCACTACAAAAGACGAGTGTGTGTGTGTGTGTGTGTGTGTGTGTGTGTGTGTGTGTGTGTGTATGCAGCTGTCCGCTCTTCTCACGCTCAAGGAGTTGGTGTGAATTCTACGGAAGATGTAGAAGCGCATACAAGTGTGACTTGCACTTGGTGAGATGGTGCATGCATTCACCTCACTTCTTATTCAACCCAAGCAGACAGACTCAACTGTGCGGTACATGCTGTGACGATGCGGGTTCTGCTCCATGTTCCTAGCCAGCTTCTGGGAGCTCTCGAACCCGACACTGTCGGTAATGTCACCGATGAGCTAGACAGTGAAGACATCAACCATGAAGCAAGGGGATGGTGCAAAAAGTGCAAAGTGCTTTTATTAAAATCAACAAACCAAAACAGTGTTCAAATAAATAGTGAATTGTCTCAGAAATCTTCAAATAAATAATCCAATAAAAACAAGTGAACTATGGAGATTAAAAACACACTAGAAAAAAAAATCCTTTAAAACAGCGAGGTTAAAAACAATGGCTGGAGGCAATCTTTCTTAAAACTAAAGCCTGGTGCTTTCTTCTCCCTTACTGGCAGCTCCCCTGCTTCTCCCATTCGGGCCCCGCAACAGGGGAGTCGCCCAGCCAGCAAATGGAGCTCTGGTCCAGTAGCCCTCTGATCCCCGGCTACGTCGGGCTCCAGCCGGACCAAGACTTGGGTTCCTTCCCCAGCAGCCAGGGCGCTCACGCTGGGGCTCAACACGGCCTTCCACGACTCTGCTTCCTTCAGCGGCCAGTTGACTCCACTACAGGTCACTGCAGCTCCTCCAAACTGTTCTGCTGGAGCGACCGCTTCAATCTGCCCCCTCCGAGAGTCGGCCAAACACTCCTCCGGGGCTCTCCTGCCAGCTGCATTGCTGTCCAACCTGCTCTCGCTCTCACGCACTGGCGTTCTCCTTCCTGCCACCTTCTTCCCCATTAACCTCCGTGCCTTCTTTCTCCCTTTTTTAATTTTTTTCCTTCTCCTCCATCTGCCTCACACTTCTATTAAATTACGGGGACATGAATCAGGTGTGGCAATTAGCAGCTCCCTGCAACAATTACGGATGCGGACAACTCGTCACCTGTGCACTTAAGCGAGGACCGTCCACATCATGAATCACCCGGGAACCGCTCTGGCCACACTACCATGCCCCCTCTCTAAGCCGCGAGAGTGGCGATTATTTATTTAAAAAGTGGCTTTTGATCTGAGCTGTGGACCCGCTACCCGCTATACCACACATGCACGCTGTACATTCACACAATGAGCTACCACACGTTGGCCTGAGGCAGCTAACAGCCTGTCCTGCTCAGTTTGGGCCACAGCTGCACTCGACTACACGCCTGTCTGTCCCGGCCCACTTAGCTGACCCTGTGCAAGTTCACCAATATAGTAAAACTGCTGGAGTCTTCGGGTTGTTTTTAATCCCAAACACCACACGCAGCTAGTTTATTCATAATATTTAAAACATGTACTCATTTAATTATTTTAATATACTCCACTGTTGTTTTTTTCTTTGTTGTGATTGATGTTAATATTGTAGTGAGACACGGTAATGAGATTACTACTGATGTACTGTATTAATGATGTTCCATTTTCTAACTGTTGGCTCACTTGTCACTAGAGATCCTTCTTGGGGTGTCACAGGCTGTTTTAATGTGCTTCGGTATCAATCGGTATAAATGCCTTCAGTTGCCTTTAGAAGTCGTAGTGGACTCGTCACTATCAACTCCCAGACAGTGATCAGAAGCCATTAGGAAGGCTAACAGGATGTCAGGTTATATAGCGCCTTGATGTGTGGAGTACAAGTCACAGGAGGTTCTGCTCAAGCTTTATAACTCACTGGTGAGGCCTCATCTGGAGTACTGTGTGCAGTTTTCGTCTCCAGGCTACAAAAAGGACATAGAAGTGCTAGGAAATGTCCAGAGAAGAGCTAGTAGGCTGATTCCAGGGCTACAGGGGATGAACTATGAGGAAAGATTAAAAGAGTTGAGCCTATACAGTTTAAACAAAAGAAGATTAAGATGTGACATGATTGAAGTGTTTCACATTATGAAGGGAATTAGTACAGTGGATTGAGAGTGTTATTATAAAATGAGTTCATCAAGAACACAGAGACACAGTTGTAAACTTGTTAAGTTTTCAGTCGACTAGATTACTGTAACGCACTCCTCTCAGGACTACCCAAAAAGATATAAATCGTTTGCAACGAGTGCAGAATGCAGCTGCTAGAATCCTAACTAGGAAAAGATAATCTGAGTACATTTCTCCAGTTTTGATATCACTACACTGGTTACCAGTGTCATTCAGAATTGACTTTAAAATTCTGCTTATGGTTTATAAAGCCTTAAATAATCTCGCCCCATCATATATATCGGAATGTCTGACACCTTATATTCCAAATCGTAACCTCAGATCCTCAAATGAGTGTCTCCTTAGAATTCCAAGAACAAAACTTAAAAGAAGTGGTGAGGCGGCCTTCTGCTGCTATGCACCTAAAATCTGGAATAGCCTGCCAATAGGAATTCGCCAGGCTGATACTGTGGAGCAATTTAAAACACTGCTGAAAACACATTACTTTAACATGGCCTTTTTATAACTTCATTTTAATCTTAATTTAACTTAACCCTGATACTCTATATGTTCAATTTCCTCAAAATAACTATTCATGGTGGCTCTAAAATCGGTACTGACCCCTACTCTCTTTTCTGTTTCTTTTTCCGTTTCTTTGGGGGCCTCGCCACCTCCACCTACTCAAAGCTTCATGATGCACCAACAATGATGGACGGATTAAAAGGCAGAAGTCTACGTGACCATCATCATCAAGTCCTTCCGTGAGAACCCTAAATCCAAAGAGGACTGTTTCACTTATGTTAGGTAGAATGCCCAGAGGGGACTGGGCGGTCTAATGGTCTGGAATCCCTACAGATTTTATTTTTTTCTCCAGACGTCTGGAGTTTTTTTTTTCTGTCCCCCCTGGCCATTGAACCTTACTCTTATTCGATGTTAATTAATGTTGATTTATTTTGTTTTATAATTGTGTCTTTTATTTTTCTACTTTATTATGTAAAGCACTTTGAGCTACTGTTTGTATGAAAATGTGCTATATAAATAAATGTTGTTGTTGTAAGGGTAAATTTCGCACAAACATCAGGAACTTTTTCTTTGCACAGAGAACTACAGACACATGGAATAAGCTACCAAGTAGCGTGGTGGACAGTAGGACGTCAGGGAATTCCAAGCCAAGACATGATGTTATTTTGGGCCTAGGACTGGCGAGCTTTGTTGGGCCCGTCCTCGTTCAGAATGTCCTAAAGTGAATCACATGATCGGGCGGGCGCAGGGTATAAATAGCATGCCAGCCACCACTCTGATAGGCAGCCGAGTCCTGCAGATGCCATGTGCAGATCTGCGCTGGATTTCTGTCCTGACATTGTGAGCACCCCCAACAGGGGCAGATCTACTAAGGAGACCAATGAAGCTTAAACTTCAGGACCCTTTATTCCCAAGGGCCCCAGAGGTGACTTTAGTCCACCTGTCTTAAAACGTTTGGGTGTCTACAGTATGAGAAGGGGTTTTAAGATATAATAATACAGTGTAATACAACACTAAATAATACTTATTAAAATTAATTGGTTACTAGAGTATCATGTAAGCTAGCCATAAATAAGGACATTAAAATTAAGGATGTTTCATTTGAATATATTTAATACAAAAAAATAATTGATGACACTATTAACATTCATGACAGAAATTAAAATATTTATCCAAATTATTTATGTTAGCCTAGCTGTATTTAAAAAACTGAAAGCATATTTCATTACTTGCGTCATTGTAATGGACAACATTTGTGTAACTTTTAATTTATTTCTTATACAGTGTCCTCCATAACATTTGGCACAAAGACACATTTTTTCCTTCTGCTCCACAGCTTAAAATTACAAATCACACAATTCAGACGTGATTAAAGTGCACATTGCAGACTTTTGTTAAAGGGGATTTACATACATTTCAGTCACAACACTTTTTCTACACGGTCCCCCCATTTCAGGGCACCCGCAATGGCAGGTCTATTAAAGCCATCATATTCAGTTCTTTGTCGCAGGCAATGACTACTTGAAGTCAGTGACTCGTAGACATCACTGGCTTACTGAAGATCTTCTCTGGTGATGCTCTGCCAAGTCTCTAATGTGGCTCATTTTGGCGGCTTGTCCCCTTAAGTGTTCTCATATGGATGGCCTGCTCAGTTAGATTTACAGTAAATGTAATGGCTACCCTGTCGAATTTAAAATAAATTTTCTACTCAGCTAGCTCCCCTTTTATTAACAACATTCACAGAAGCTAAAAACGATAAAATTCTATCTCAAAGTTTTTGCCAAGCATTAATCACCGTGTTTCCAAAACAAAATAAGGACTTATTGCAATGTACATCATACAGACCAATTTCACTTCTGAATAATGATGTTAAGATACTCTCCAAAGTCCTAGCTAGAAGGATGGAGAAAGTGCTGCCTTCGGTAATATCACAAGATCAAACTGGAATTATTAAAGTCGACACTTAGCTTCCAATCTTCGACGCCTGTTTAATGTAATATATTCACCCACAAAGTCAAACACCCCAGAGATATTATTATAGTTGGATGCAGAAAAAGCATTTGATATGGTTGAATGTAACTACCTGTTCACTACATTGGAGAAATTTGGGTTTGGCCTGAACATTTGTGCGTGGATCAAACTACTGTATACCAATCCAGAAGCTTCAGTTTGTATTAACAACATTAATTCAGACTACTTCAAACTAGAACATGGTACAAGACAAGGATGCCCCTTGTCACCACTACTTTTTGCAATCGCCATTGAACCACTGGCAGTTCACTGTCGAAATGCTTATCAGATAAAGGGGATTATCGGAGATGGACTTGAACAGAAGATTTCTCTATATGCAGACAATATGGTACTGTATATATCAGACCCACAAAATACTGTGCCTGCAGTCCTCACAGAATTTCTAAATATTTCTGATCTCAGAATTAATTTGAATAAAAATGTGTTCTTTCCAGTGAATTCTCAAGCATACAATATTAGATTGGACACCTTCCCTTTTATCATTGCAGATCAGTTTAAATATCTAGGGTTAAACATCACAAGTCAATATAAAGCTCTTTATCAACAAAATTTTGCTGTCTGTATGGAAAAAATTAAGCAAGATTTACAGTAAATAGGGTGACTGGCTTGGTCATTCAAGAATAGAATAAAATTCCTATCTCTTTTCAGACCACACCACCATCTTTTGTTAAATTTTAGCATCCCTTTAACTTCCCCTTCCTTTTTCTCCCATGCTGCGTGATGATGCCCATGAAGCCATGGGCCTTTAAAATCATTCTTGCCACTAATGCGTTGTGGTCTCATGATTTCCTTTTAACTGCCATCTTGTGTCTTACTTCATCTCATTTACAGCAGAATTGCTTCTTTGCTGAGTGGCCAGCTTGTCTCTGCCAGGCTGCTTTTTGCTTACTTGACATTCCGGCTCCTCCTGCTTGAGCAGACAGTGGTTGGACTCGTCTCCTGCGATTTAAGGGGGCATTTGCGGACGAGTGAATCCACACTAGTCTGAAGTCCATCTGTTCCATTTCAGCTGTTCTTCTTGCACCGGTGTTATTTTTAAGCTTCCTAAGCCTCGCACTGGGAGGAGCGGCTCTCATGTGTTCTAACAAGGGTTAAAAGGGTGGGTCTAAATTTGTCACAAGGGGATCTAATGTTATTTTTATTACTGTTAAACACACATTCATTAAAACAACATTTTAGAAGTCACACTAACGTAAACTCCATTTTATTTTTATTTTGTTTTGCTCCATTATAATTGTGACCAGCATAGTATCATACACCAGTCAGCCACAACACTAAACGCACTGACAGGTGACGTGAGTAACATTGATGATCTCCTGAGAATGGCACCTGTCAAGGGGTGGGTTATTTTAGGCAGCAAGTGAACAGTCTGCACTTGAAGGTGAAGTGTTGAAAGAAGAAAAAATGGACAAGCAGCAGGAAAAGATCTGAGTGACTTTCACAAGAGCTACAGTAAGTCATGATGGCTGCACAACTGGGACAGAGCATCTCTAATCTGTCAGGTCTTGTGGGGTGTTCCCAAGATGCAGTGGTTAGTACCTAACCAAAAGTGATGCAAGGGAGGACAACTGGTGAACCGGTGATGGTGTCGGACTCATTGCTACATGTGGGGAGTGAAGGCTAACTCGGCTGGTCTGATCCCACAGGAGAAAATACTGCAGCACAAATCGCTGAAAAACGTAATGGTGGCCATGAGAGAAAGGCTTCTGTACACTCAGTGCATCTCTGCTTGCTGTAGACCCCCATCCATCACCAAACGTGCCTACAATGGGGACAGGAGCCCCACAACAAATCATGGACAGCGGCAGAAGATGGCCCATTCTGGTGCATTGCGTTTTCTTTTTGATAACATGGATGGGTGGGTGCATGTGCATCATTTACTTGGGAAAGAGATGGCAGCAGGATGCATTGTGGGAAGAATGCAAGCCAGAGGAGGCACTGTGATGTTCTGCTGGGAAAGCTCAGGTTATCCTGGTATTCATGTGGATGTTACTTCAACATGTACCACCTAACTAAAGACCACATACACCCCTCCATGGCAATGACATTCCCTGATGGCAGTGGCTTATTTCATCAGGATAATACGTCCTGCCACACTGCAAAAAATTGTTCAGGAATGCTTTGAGGAACATGACAAAGAGCTGAAGGTGCGGAGGTGGCCTTCAAATTCCTCAGATCTCAATCTGATTAAGTATCTCTGGGCTGTGCTTGAAAAACAAGTCTGATCAATGGAGGCCCTGGCTCACAATTTACTGGACTTAAAAGATCTGCTGCTAATGTCTTGGTGCCAGATAAAAAATAGAGATCTGGTGGAGTCCACGTCCTGACGGGCCAGAGCTGCTTTAGCCACTTGGCCTACACATTATGATGCAAGTTGGTTTCATGTTGTGACTCACTGGTGTCCAATTAGCGTTTTCTAATTCCTTGCCATTTGTGTGCACATATCATACGTGCGTTTCCAGTCCTTGAACTCACAAGTGTGTCTATCTTTACCTAATTTATTAACAATAATGTAAAAATCGCATTATTCAGTACCCTGTATTCCAGCCATGCACTGTTACCCGTTGGATCAATGAGCTGCAAAGCCATGTGCCGTACCAACAGTAACTGAAGTTAGAAACCTCAATACCACTTAAATCCATGACTTGGCTGATCCTTTGGCGTTTGTTGGCTGAGTGGTTGTAGATTTTCCAGCAACAAGGTAGCTGCTTTGGTAGCACACCATCACTAAAGTGGGCACAGCTAATGGCGGGCTTTCCACTTGCCATTGGGACGTCACTGAAATCTTCACTGCCGACATCAGACATTTCGCACGTTTTGCACATTATGTTTGATTCCTTTCACTAATAACACTTGAAAGTGGCTGTTTGTTGAGACAAAGTTCACATTTCACATCCAAAAGTGATGCGACGATTCGTGCACAACTTGTTCTTTTTGAACATCACTCTTAAGGTAATCATACAAATCAATTCAGCTCAGCGGAAGTGCTAGTTTGTCCAGTAAAGCTCATGTCACGTAAGCCAACTTTTCCCAATTTTCAGTCATAACGTTCAGTTAATAATCTTAGTCAGTCGGCGGCCTACTTTGGGGAAGTCGACCGTCTAGTGTGACATACATAACTGTGATCAGCTAGTCTGCGACTGGCTACAATGAAATCAAATGGGTTTGGTTTTCACGTTAGTCCAAGGACCACTGACGATCAAATGAACCAATAAGTGCCCCCTCTGAAAGTACCATGCCTATGAAAGTAGCGATGAGGAAAAGAAACACGTTTTGAATCTCACAAACAGATCAAAAGCTTGTCTGTCTGATATCTCGTATTTTACACACCATAGCAGAATGGGAAAAGGAATTAAAGGGCAGAGATTGCTGCTAAACTTGCTGCAGCTGTTAGCCCTTCCTTCCTAAAGGGTAAGGCAACAAGCCATTGGCTTTCAGAGAAAGAGGCGTGAATGGCTGCGCTGGATGATTGGCACTCGGTCGAGGGCTACGATATGCAGTGGTGTAATCGGAGACGGGATGATCAGAGACTGCGAGCAAAGAGTCCATGACAAACGGTCATGTAATGTGACATTGGCTTTAGTTAGTCCGAATAGCAGTGACCGGTTAACATATAAAGTCAATCTTGTTTTCTATACCGTATAATGCCGACATACGCTGTATATTCACCATCCATATATGTGCTTTCCATTTTTTTTTTTTTAAACTCTTTTAAGTGATAAAATTAAAGCTGGTGATTTTGCTGTCCTAAGTTTATATTCAACTGGTAGTTTATTCATGGGAGATGTGTATTAAAATGCATGTATGCTGTATAGACTAATTTTCATTTCAGGAAAAAACAAAAATATACAAAGCTAAGCTATGGAGTGGGCCAATTAAAAAAAAAAAAACTTGCTAGAGAAATATGTACATGAAACCCAGAGAAGGGGTATGAGTTTCAAGGGGGCTGCATACAATGCTGCTTTATGTTTTCCTGGAGCACTTTGTACACCATGGTGGATTGAGTTGGTGGCACAAAGAGGCCCTGCTGCAACTCCTTTTGCCTGCAGCCATTTTTCGCTTGCTAGTTATAACAGACACATTGGCACAGGGACAGCATTTCATTACTGACACCACGCATTACATCCAGTCTAGGCATATCGCCTGCATAGTTCAGGGTCTTTCACTTGTTTACAGCTTCTCAGTTTGCTTCTTCTGTTTGGCATGACGTCTGAGCCTGCTTTACTTTCTGTGCTGTGCCCAGAGCCAGTGGATGTGTCCCAGGACCTTGGCAGTATCTATATACTTCAGTGTGAGTTGGGTCTACAAATTATAGTGGGGCACCCAAGAGGTAGACTCAAGCCTCTCCACCAACACCTGTCCACTCACTGTGTAACCCACAGCAGGTGTCAAAGCCCATCTCTAACTGACTTATTAACATTTAACATGCAGCACATTTGGAAAGCATTCAGACCCCTTCCCTTTCTTCATTTTGTTACATTGTAGCCTTATGCTGAAATTATTTTTTTCCCTCACCACGTAACACTCAATACCCTAAAATGACAAAGAGAAACAGAATTTCAAAAACAGTTTACAAGTTTATTAAAATTTAAAAACTGAAATATAGCATTGACACAAGTATTCCGACCCTGTGCGATGACACAGGAAATTTGGCTCAGATGCTTCCCCTTCTATTGGCTATCAGAGACGTTTGCTTCAATCGATTGGGCAAAGGCACATATCTATCTGTAGAAGGACCGGCAGGTGAGCAAAGAGCAGGCCATGTCAAAGGACATGCCTGAGCAGCTTAGAGAGAGGCTTGTGTAGAGACACAGGTCTGGGGAAGGCTACAAAAAATCTGCAGTATTCAAGGTTCCCAAGAGCACAGTTGCCACCATAAATTCTGACATGGAAGAAGTCTGGAAAAATGATGACTCTTTCCTAGAGCTAGACGCCCAGCCATACTGAGCAATCATTGGAGAAGGTCCATGGCAAAGGAGGTAACCAAAAACCTGATGGTTTCTCCAGCTGAGCTTCAGGAAACCAATGTAGGGATGGGAGTAACTTCTAGCAGAATAACCATCACTGATTTGGACTTATGGCAGGCTGGTCAGATGGAAGCATCTACTCAGTAAAAGTAATGGAGAAAAAAAAAAAAACACCTAAAAGACTCTGAAGACTGTGAGAAACAAGAGATGCTGGTCTGATGAAGCCACGATTAAACTGTCTGGCCTCAGTTTTAAGTGCCATGTCTCGAGGTAACCAAGGATTGCTCACCACCTGCACAAAATCATTCCAATGGTGAAGCATGGTGGTGGGTAGCATTATGCAGTTAGGGTCATTTTTTAGCAGCTGTAACTGGAAGAAGATTCAGGGTCAAGGAAAACCTGAATGGAGCCAAGTACAAAGATATCCTTCACAAAAACCTGCTGCACAGTGCTCTGGACCTGAGAGTGGACCAAAGGTTCACATTCTAACAAGACAAGACAATGACCCCCAACAATGAAGCAAAGACAACACAGGAGTGGTGCTTGAACAACTCTGGGAATGTCCTTGAGAGGCTTAGAACGCTGACAAACTCAATGAAATGTCTCTGGAGAGATCTGAACGTATGTGTCCACTGAATGGTCTACGTCCAACCTGTCAGAGCTTGTGAGGATCTGCAGAGATGAACAGCAGAAAATCCCCACATTCAAGTGTGTGAAGCTTGTCACGTCAAAACCAACAAGATGCCATGCTGTGATCACTGCCAAAGGGGCTTCAACGAAGTACGAGTCTGAGCACTTGTGTCAAAAGGATACTTCAGTTTTTTTTACTTTTAATTCATACGTAAAATTTTCTAAAATCCTGTTTTCACCTCGTTAGTGGAGTAAAAAAATAAAAAATATCGATTTTAGCACAAAGCCGCAGCATAAATATTTGAAGAAAGTGAAAGGTTCTGAAGGCTTTCTGAACGCACTGCATATTTAATCACTTTTAAAGGATACTCCCTGCCAAAACTACGGAGCAAACTGATGAAGCTCAATAAATTACAGTCGATCGGACTTTCATTCAACTAGCAGTAGGAAAAAAAAAATCCTTTGAAACCTGTAAATATCAGAACTTACTGAAATGTAACCACTGCCAATGCAAGAAAATGTTTGTCTAATTGCTTTTAAAGATCTCCGGTCACCATAATTACATCAGACAGCATAGGAACACACAAACTACACACAGGAACACATGATTTACTACTCCATCATTCTCTTGGTTCTTCTAGCTCTGTGTCAGTGGAGCCTGCTGCAGTGTGTAGCTTTTCCATATTTTGACCATTAGCCCTCATTTTAACAACATGGAGTAGCAGTTAAAACTTTGGAGCTCAAACTCTTAGGTTGTGGGTTCAAAGCCCACTACTGACACTGTGAGACCGTGAACAAGTCACTCTACCCGCATGTGCTCTAATTGGACAAACAAAAGAAACAAGACCAACTTTGTCAACTTTTGTAAGCCACACTGGATAAAGGCATCGTATCAAATAAGTAAATTGCTTTAAAGCCACTTTATAAATACTAGCTAACTTCCACTTGTGGAAACGAAGACAGAAAGAGGTTTCAAGTACTTGCATTAAAGGCTAGTAATCTCAAGACCAGCAACTGACAGAAGCCAAATATTTTACCCTTTTAAATGCAGTATTGAATCCTTGCCCAAGTGCTGATTACAAAAGCAAACCAAAGATAGAAACCTTGAAAGGTGTTTATTTTTTTTGACAACCTTAGAAAGCATTTTAAGCACAAAGATTGACATTTAAAACTTTTATTATATAAACATTCTCTCTGCATATAAAAATGGTAATGTGCACATTGTGCTTAACCTGCAGTTTGTACAACCAGGCAGAACCCCCGCCAATATTTTATTGCAAGTGAACCACGTGACCCCAGTGCCACCTTTAAGATTCACAAGGAGAACAATTTAAAAGTGAAAAACAATAGCAGCGTTTAGAAAAAGATAAAGAATTCTAACAGGTGTTCAGTTGTGCTTTTGCATACAGCTACGTGGTATCTTATAACCTCTTGAGGAACAGAAGGTTGGCCAATGCAGATGCTGCCAAACATTTCATTTGCACATGTACTTATCTGAAATAAACTCTCTCCAGAAATTTGTCTGCATTCCAAGCAACTGCAACATCCGCTACCCTGCTTCTCTATTTACATAAAACAAAGCTGTGGGAAGCAGCAACCGACAATAGAAGATTGGCCCCTTTAGCAGCTACATTTGTAAATAAATAAAATTAAAAAGGAAAGTGCAGCACATCCACAGAGAACAATGGCATGCAGCACAATAGCTGTTGACACTCTCTGCTCTGCTCATTGTCTACATCAAAGAACAAAGAATTCAAAGAGAGCACACTGTCAGGGCCTGCCACAGCCATTTCCACGAACATGGATTCTGATATTCAAATAATTCTAGTGGATGCAATGATATGCTAGGACAGAAAGAGTCCATACAACCAAATCTTGTTCTACCCACTAAAGGCCCAGAAATGGTTTATCTGACTGAGAAGTAAGGACCTCTGATGTTATAACAATATACTGTACTTGTCTATCTGTTCTCATTGCACACAAACAGCAGCCCAATACCTGGAATAAGAGTACAACACTCGTCATATCTGGTCATGGGGTATAGAGCTGTATGATCCTCACATTAACCTAACCTTTTGCAGAAGGAACATAAATTGGGCAGGAGAACTCATTCTGACAACTGCAATGTGTGCTGGGGTATACACAACTATCAATCTGCTGACTGATGAGGACCAGTACATATTCGTTAAGAAGCCAGTTATAAGAAAATGAACTGTAAGGTCAAGGACCTAAGTGGACATATACATTTTAGGTCATGTAGCTAAGAGTCTCTACCAGAGTTAAAGTGTTTAAATGGGTGGAGAAAAAAAATATTCAAAAAATAAGCCTGATTCAGGATTGATCTGTACCAGCAAGTGTTTCAAATGTTGAGTCTGTACCAATATAGGCATACAGGCAGTAGAAACATCAACTCAACCAAATCATGGAAAACTATTTTTGTTCACACTTTAACTAGAGGAATTTTAGCTGTTCAGATGTCACAGTCATGACATCTGTCAACAGACAGAAAATGGAAATTGACTAGTATTTTTCATGATTTAAAAATCTTTCCATCAAATGTGTCTTCTAGCTTCACAGCTCACATTTCCATTTCCAGCTGCTTTCTGCATCACACATGACATGGTAATGAATTCGGTTGAACATCACCATAATTTTAATCTTTGTGATGGCCTTCGACTGTGGTCAATGTAATAGCCATTACGCCATTATCAGAGCTCTGACCTGTACAAACTCTTCCTAATCTTTCAGCAGTGGCCTCTGAAAATTCATGGCTGTTTCAGACGACAAAGCTAGTTGTGCTTAGCACGACCTCCTTTTAGATAACTCTTCCAGCGCTTAACAAACTCTTTGAAGATGGGAGCATCGTCTATTGTGCCGAGTAGCTGCAGCTGGTTTATGTGAGTTGTATGATAATCCCAGCGGGCAAGGTTGGGTGCTGTACCCAGCATGAAGTGGCGGAGATCATAAATAGTACCAGAGCCTGTGTCATATAATGGGAGCATGGCCTTCAGGGATTCCATGCCACGGTCATAAAGGAGACGAGCCTCTCTGCCTAGTTTTTCACCAGCAGTCTCCTTTAGATCATACAAACCAATCAGAGAGTAAATGAAGCCATTAAGTACAAATGAACTAGGGCTCGTGGGATACTCTTCATACCAATCATACCTGTTCATGAAAAGTGCTTTCACACCATGCTGCTCTGAAGGGAGTTTGTAAGGTGTTGTAGCCTTGAGAGCTGCATTGAGGTAAACGGTATTCTTTGTTAGCAGGTAGCCTCGCACCAGAGTGGACATGGCTTGACCCTGAGCCATAGCAGAATACCAGCCAAGGTCGAGAGATTTGAACCCCTCTCCCAATTTCCGTGTCACCATGATGGGCCACCCGCCTCTGTCATCCTGATTTTTTACTAGCCAATCAGTTGCTGCAAAGAAAGCAGCCATATGTGCTGTTGTGGAGATAGTGATATTGTCAATAAAGCCTTTTCCTTTTAGAACAATTTGAACCACCCGTTTTGGCATGATCTTGGTCGGTTTTACAGCTTTAGTATTGGAAAGACCCACCCCCTTCTTCAAGTCTGTTACCAGGTCTCTTGTGAGCGTACTCCAGCTAGTCCTAGCCCCAATGCCGTATGAAATGTCTTTATCTTTGAAAGCTATCAGCTGGGAATTTGAAACATAATGGATGGTGAAAAGTTGATTCTTCTCTGTTGTTTCCAGCACGACTGAGACACTACCATTTGTGATATATTTAAGGTCAAATGAGATGATGAAATCTTTCATATTTCCAAGAATCAGGGAAACTCCATCTGACATTTCTGAAAAACATGAGAAAGTGCATGTGAATGTTCAAGCATTTTTTATGACGAAAATCAACTTCTGTTTGTCAACTTTCAAACCATAAATTGATACAACTCTCAACCCCTTTTATAGTCAATTCTACAGCTACTAAAAATGGAAAGCCTAAAACATGATTCTAATAAATGTGAATATAAACAGGTTGTGGTGCTTTCACAATTTTCAAAATCTGACCTCATTTTTAGTTATAGTAGCAAGCTTTTACACCCATCTCTACATGGTTCAACAATTGAATTTTTTTATTAAATTTGCACAATATACAGTATATCAAATTTTCCCACACCTTTACTCTGGCAGGAAAAGACACAAAACTGTTACTAACCCTTTATATGATACATGGCACACATTAATACAAAGGTAGGCCTACAGAACCCAGCATGTTTCTCAACAATGTATGCTTTTTATATTAAAAGGGGTCTCTTTTTACTGAAAGGCCAAGAACAAATTAAACTTGTAGCTCCCTGTAGCATATTTTAATACCTTTGAATTGCCATTATAAATCAGTTACTTGAAATATGTGCTGTCACGGCTACAATACAAGATCTTCTTTTGGCTGCTCTCATTAGGGGTTGCCACAGTGGATCATCTTCTTCCATATCTTTCTGTCCTCTGCATCTTGTTCAGTTACACCCATCACCTGCATGTCCTCTCTCACCAAATCCATAAACCTTCACTTAGGCCTTCCTCTTTTCCTCTTCCCTGGCAGCTCTATCCTTAGCATCCTTCACCCAATATATCCAGCATCTCTCCTCTTCACACGTCCAAACCAACGCAATCTCGTCTCTCTGACTTTGTCTGCCAACTGTCCAACTTGAGCTGACACTCTAATGTACTCATTTCTAATCCTATCCATCTTCGTCACACCCAGTGCAAATCTTAGCATCTTTAACTCTGCCACCTCCATCTCTGTCTCCTGCTTTCTGGCCAGTGCCACTGTCTCCAACCCATATAACATAGCTCATCTCACTGTCCTGTAGACCTTCCCTTTCACTCTTGCTGATACCCGTCTGTCACAAATTACTCCTGACACTCTTCTCCACCCATTCCACCCAGCCTGCACTCTCTTTTTCACCTCTCTTCCACAATCCCCATTACTCTGTACTGTTGATTGCGGAGGGTTTAGAGATTACAAAAATTACGTGGGACACAACTAAATTGAATCTCATGCATTACAGGGGAGATTAGCAACTACATACCCTCAACAAACATTTTTTTTTATGTTTATATGCACAGATTTACAACAATCAGCACCAGAAAGTAAATGTCACATTACACAACTTTGGAGGGGATATCAAACATGACGACTGCAGGTGCTGATCTTGCTATGCGAGGATGTCAGATTACATAACTAGGAATAACAGGGTATGTCAAATTAGAGGACTGATTAATAACTTTCCAGCAAAGTTTCACATTTCCAAAGTATCGCAAGCTTGACCCTTATTCTTACAGCCAATAACTGCTTGTCTGAAAGAGACAGTGTTCATGTGAAGGCTTTATATGTGCTGTAAATTCAAGTGTAATCTCTGCTCCACTTTTTTTCTGATCTGTCCTGATACATAAAAAACACACAATATCAAACAAACCAGCCTTTCTTCTGTTTGTCAGCTTAAAAACACCCAGGTTTCTCGATTGTTCTAGCCTCATTATAGGCATTGTACTTCTGGGTGAATTCACACTAGTAGTCAGTTCCCACACACACACAAGCCTATCCCTACAACTGCAAGTCACAGACTGGTTGGACCAAGTCAAAAGGATGTTGGACACCAAGACTAGAGATTATAGGAGCACAATGCAAATACCTTACATTCACTAAAATTATGTAAATGAAGTCTATGACTAAAAATCACTGAAAAAGTGTTGTAATGTGACATTGCCTTTAATAGGGAACCAACAGTTAAGAATGCCAGTTGGCCTAGAGTGTGAATTCCACATGTGGAAGAACCAAGTTTGTACTGAAATAATAATGAGGCAAGATACATAATAGCCACGTGTCACATTTTCCCTTCAGACATTCTCATAATTTCTAATGTCTATATCCTAAAATGGCAACAGGTGATGTAGTTTTCTATTTATACCCCTCTTCCCAATGCCCACCACTTATCTTTCCAAGTCCCCTTCATTAGCTATATCGACAGCTAAACTTCCAAAAGTTACCTGGAGTGCTGAATTGTCTCACATTGCTGTTCCTTGTTTTATCAAACACTGTAGAGATGAGACAGCCTTTAGGCACAGTCCAGATGCTTTTCTGAGCATCCTGATCACCTGTATCATACACCTCAATGTGTGGGGGCTTCTCTGTCAGGTTCTTGCTATAGTGGCTCAATCCATACTGTGCAATCTGGATGGGATAAAAGTAGCCTTGAGGTCCCCACTGTGTTGACAAAGGCACTCCTAAAAAGAGAAGAGTTCTATTAGAAAAAAAAAAAAACCATAGGTAGTGCTGCTAGAAATCAGTGCTGCAAAAGTGCCTGTAGAGGAAGAAATCTAAAATAACCAGCTATCCTTAGCTTTCACCAAAAAATCTAGACTCTTCATCTTAAATCAAGTCAAGTTGGGGAGCATGCACTGGTACAGTGTGTTGCCGCACCCACTACACAACGAAACAACTTGGGATCCCGGTTTGCAACCCCCCAGGCAGACACGCGGTCCAGTCCCATCCTCCAGATATGACCCTCTATCTGCCGCAGCCAGGTGTTACATGGGTGACCCCTTGGCCTGGTACAGCCACTCGGGTCCCCAACAATGAGGATCTTACGAGCTGCATCACCCTCAGGGAAACGCGCCACATGGCCATAGTGCCGTAACTGACGCTCTCTCACAATGCAGGTAATGTGCCTCATTGGTACTCCATGAGCAGCTGCTCATTCGATACAAAGTCAAACCAACGGTACCCAAGGATTTTCCGGAGAGACACAGTACCAAAGGAGTCCAGTCTTCGTCTCAGGTCACTGGATAGCTTCCATGTCTCGCAACTATACAGCAACATGACTCTAAAGACTTGGACCTTCGTTCTTTTGCATAGGCATCGGGAGTGCCACACACCCCTTTCCAGCGAACTCATGACCCCCAATGCTCTCCCAATCCGTCTACTGACTTCATAGGAAAAGTCACTAGAGACATGAATGTCGCTGCCAAGGTAAGTAAACCTCTCAACAGGCTGAAGGGATCTATGGTATCCGGGGCGAACATCTCCAAGGCTGGTGGTAAGGCTGTCCTACTGGCATTGCAAGCAATCTTTGCTTCCATTTGGGAGACTGGCATCATCCCAACTGACTGGAAAACGGGACTTCACCTTAAAATTTCCTCCAAATTGCCACTAAGAAAAATCTCAAAATTTGGTCCAATTTACTTTAAAAAATGTACAAACCATTTCACTATGTACCTTCAAACAACAATTTGTAAGGTAATAAATTAATTCATAACCACTAAAAACAAGCAGATGAAAATGAGAACATATCACTAAATATAATTTCTGTTTAAGTGGGACATACCACAGGATAGGTGTGATGCTACTTGGGCTCCTTCATACCTACTGCAATATACCGTTATAATGCCTCACACTGTGACTTTATCATTAGAATTTTTGTGTGTGTGTGTATTTGTGGAGGGATTTAGTTTGTTACATCTAACATTTCTCTTGAGCATCCATAAAAAGCTGAATACTCCTGATTAGACAAATGAAGTATGTATGCGCTATTTAATCTCTGTTTATCTGTCTCTGTGTCAATCTGTCTATCTATACCTTTAAAAGATTTGTAGATAAATCGAGCCGGTGCTTTATAGAGAGAAAAATGTACATCTGAAGAACACACATTACCTTACTGTCTGGAAAAAATGAAAAAACTAACAAGGATTAGTAATATAAAAAATTAACAGATATGGTAACAAAGTGTCACTGAAACTCAAGATATTTTAGCATGAACAATCTAAAATAAGACAAAATGGGCAAAGGCTCTGTGTGTCAAGAGGTAATCAAAAATATTTTGCCCTCACCAAAAAAAAAAAAAAAAGATTAAGACTGATTTGACAATTAATATTGAGCTACCTAATTATAGGTTGTGAAGGTTATCTAAGTTACATAGTATAAATATAATATATAAGTGATCAGAGAAGGAGAAAGAAAAGTACTTATTGAACAACAAACATCAGCCAAGCCCATACTGCACTCCTTAAGAATACCAAGGCAAAACTTTCCGCAGAACAAGAAAACTCACAAGACTTAGTCATATATTCCCAAAATAACAATATGACAAATACATAAGTACATGAAACAATACAATTTGACCATTGCCAGTAGCAGTGTACTGTATGTCCATGTGCCACTGATGTATGTGCTTAATGTATCTATTTAAAAATTAACGCAAAAATAAAAGCATCTTTAGAAAGTATAACAAAATGTCATGTCCCCGAGAGATGAAGAAAAAAAATCTAGTCCAGGAGAAGGGAGCGAAAAAAAATCCACACTTTAATTATTTATGCTTTAAAACCACCAATATCTGAAAAGAAAGATATAAAAAAGCTGTTGTTCATTCCAGGGAAAAGAACAGAATGTTACCCAGAAATCTGGCTACTGAAGACAGGACATGAGAGGTTCTCAGCATAGAAAACCTTACATCCAATCTCTCGACTGTTAATCAGATAGCTGTAGGAAAGGCCAGAGGACGACTCATTTGTCTGTGAGACAGCTCAAGGTAGCAGCCAAGATGAGACATAATGAAACATGGAGCTCCCAAGATGGCCATTTGTCTTTAAAAAACCAATAATCAGGTGCAGATGTTTGAGAGAGAGAGAGAGAGAGAGAGAGAGAGACAGCTATAAACAGGACACTCATATTTTCTTACATCCCAGGTGTTGCCAGGCAGCTCAGAGTCTTTACATATAAAGTTGAGAGAGAAAAAAAAAAAAAAACCCTAAAACACTAACTGCAGCATGCTATCACCATCTTTTTGATCAGTAACAAAGGAATTGGTTCCTAGAGAAAAAGCATTGGTCCTAGTGAAGGGTAATCACAAGCCAGAATAATGGAGGGTCACTCTAAAAATCACACGAATTTCAGAGTGTACTGAAACAAAAATGGGCACTAAACTGAAGAGAAAGAGAGAAAGTCAAGAGTTGAAACAGTTCTAAGAAACAATGTAGTACAAACGTATATACTTAAGTTGACAGACACTTCCTTTCTAAACTAAACCTTCGAGTATTTAAATAACCCACAACTCATCTGCGGACACCCAATGCCTTTTCATTACATTAGTTAGTGTTATTTAATCAGGGCAGTGGGGATAGACCAATGAAGCAATGGTCTGCTACGCAGTGCAGTCAAATGGTTAAAACCCATGATTACAATGTAACAGCACACGTTAGCAGTAGGTGCCAAAAGAAAGACAATTTGAATTCAAAGAGAAAGCCACCCATGTTCTCATACACACTCCATAGGATAATGCATTTATGAGCAAAGCGAGATTCAATTAGGTCCCAGGTCATCCTCCTCATCAGGCTCAGCTTTTAAGGTTGGTATATCAGTTCTGAGAAGCACTCTATTTACTTAAAATTCTTCTTCCTTGAGAAGAAAATGGTTCTCTCACTCACATACACCCAGTGATTACTTTATCATTTACACCTGCCTGACAGGAAATTGGTCTTCCATTTCCCTCAGAAATCTCTTAAGTTTACAGAGGTACAAATTCAATGGTGTCAAAACTGCAGTGCAGGAAATGCTGACTGACATTGACTCAAATGTTTTCAATAGTTGTTGTAAGTTATGTGGTGGCGGATCTCTAACATGAAAAATGTCATCCATTTCAATCTGCTAATACTAGGCTGGAATAAGGTCTGGTGAATGGAATTTGCTTTTATGTTCTTAAAATATTTAACACTTTTAAAGTCTTTTGGTATGTAGAACTTTCCTGCTCAAAATGTCAATCTGTGGACAAGTACTCTCCACTAAGGGCAGTTCATCTTTATTTTTACTGACATGTATATTTTTTCCCCAAAGACACTAGTTTAGCAATCCAAAGATAGTGGCACCCCAGCCAACGCTGCTATGCACCTCAGCTGTCAATGCTATTTTCTTTTCAAGCACCACTGAACCAGTTGACATGTTCTATCTGGACTTTTTTGAGACAGACAACAAACTGGGAGGATTTATATGCCACAGCTTTCATTCTGCAGGCATTTACTTTCAGGCCATATGGATACAAGGCATTCAAACTATTAAGCAAAATGTGTGCCTCTGTTGTATAGGACTATGGCACAGTTGTCAGCAAATATCTTCATTATTATTGATGTCTGGAAAATTGTTCCTCTCAATAAGACAACTGGCAGCCTTGCATGACAACACAAGCTCAAAGACAGATAAGTCTTAAGTTTTCCTCAGTAGGTATTATTTATATTTTCTGCATGTGCCTCACCAACTGTCAGTTTCTTGGGCCTTACCAATGCTATTATACAGGATATACATTTTCCACTCTCTCTTACAGTAATATTCAATCTGCTGCAGCTCTTTATTAGTGAATTCTGGCTTATGGGTAAAGTTCAGAAACAAGCCTATACCTTTCATCACTTTCATAATTTGACCTATTAATGGTAATAAAATAAAATCTTTTTTGTCTAAATGTTTAAAAAAATGTAAACTTCACATGGAACAGACTATAGTCTAAGGTTGCTATCAAAGTACAACTGCAACTGTTGTATTCACGAGGCAGAAAACGTACCTTCAGGGGTGAATAGTTTGATGCGTATATAAGGAAAGAAAGAAATGAAAAGAGATGCCAAATCTCTTTTAAACTGTTGACATGGGACAAAACGAATAATACATACAAAAGCACTGCTTTAAGCACTAAAATTGCATTTAATAAATTATGTGGCTTTCAGAATAATAAATAAGCTTACAAATCCTTTGGTTAGTGTTACCTCCTGATGGATCTTGTTTTCTGGCTTCCACTCCTGCACCGAGTTTCTACATTCTAATAGCGTCTCTGTGGATTCTTCCTTCTTCCCCCTTTTTCTTCTCAAACTCTCACCTCCAAAGATGTTTGTCAGATTGCATGCATCTAAGTAAGTATGGTTGAAGATGCGTGCATGAGTGGGCCCTATGATGGTCTAAGGCTCCCTAAAAACTTTAACTAGATTAAGGGGTGCTGAAAATGTAATGTAACTTCTATGTTTTTGAATAGAAATAAATTAAAAACAGGCAAAACAATTATTCATGACAAAGTAATAAAGAATCAAAACACTAATCAAAAGGAGTATTAGAACCTTTTTGATATAAAAGAAATAAATATGTAAAATGTGTAAATATAAATTGTATACAAAAGGAACAAAGTATTTAGCCACATTTACACAAGCAAATCAAAATGTTCCTATGGAAAGCCAAAAAATAATGGATTTTGTGAGGTATTACTGTATCAATGTGCCAGGACTTCAGTTTTTTTATAAGAAACTTCATTATTAGAGGTAGATGCACTATGGGAGGAACATGTATAAATACTGTAGTAATATTGGAGGAGTGGGAGTGGTGTTGGTGTATTGTTTATTCCACAGCCAAAATGCCTCCTACTTTTAACCACTATCCAACTCCAATGCCACCACCCTGATGTCCCATGGCTCCTTCCATGTAGAGACACACACTCTCATCTGCCTCATTTACTTACTGCACATTTACTCCACTGTCTGTGCCTTGCACCCACCTTGGGAACAGAGGCAATGTCATTTGCACTCTCTTCCCCAACTCCATGAGCCAATAAAAGCCAGGCTCCTTAAGGAGATGCACTGGTGGCCACACATCCAGGGCAAAAGATTTTTTCAGAACAGACACACCTCCAGCTTTCTGGCAAGTGCTTTCTATCCATGCCAGCGCCTTTCACGGCTGGGCGCTAAGCACAATGATTCTGCTATGGGGCCTTTCTTTTCCTTTACATCTTTGTGACATACTGAGCAAAATATTTTGTTTACTTCATAAAATTACTAAAATGTATGTGAAATACTTAAAACTCATGCGTAATAATTTCTTCAGTACATACAATATTAACAGCAAACTACTACTACTCTTAAGTTGGGAGGGTGCACGGTGACTACGTTAACAGGAACTTGAACTGGTGCATGCACTATAACACATTTTATGCTGGCTTCATTATAAAGGGGCTTCATCCTCAGGATTTTTTAACCAATGTATTCTTGCATTTACATTTGAAAAGACATATTCCTATTACAACATTAAAAAAAAATTCAGGGAACACTTAAAATCGATTCTGAAAAGAAATATTCGAGTAACACTGTGTAATTTGTTGAGAACAAAATGAAGCAACAATTGTCAATGGCAACCAAGATCAACTCATTTAGGGCTAAAGTGGTTTATATCCAAAAGCTTAACTGACTTGGTATTAAGATTGTGATGATTAAGTGTTTCCTTAATTTTTTTAGGAGTGTATTTAAGGACGTAGGAGTTAAATGTTTCTAATTGTTTATCCATGCAAACTTGTGTACACACAGCAGAAGGTGCAATATCCACACTTAGCAGAATAAGCCTAATAGCAGAGAGTATTTTGGTGTCAGAGCACAGGGTCCATTGTACAGTGTCCTAGAGCAATTTTCTTAATTTTCCTTGCAAAAACCTTTTTATAACATGTTCAAAAAGTCAGCAAGCAAATATTGAACAGACTCTTTAAGGAAGGAAGGAAGCATACGTCATGACTTGGTGTGGTGGTATAAAATGTGTTATATAGCTGACAAATTAATGGACTACACAAAAAAAAATACTATATCTGTTATATTGAAGGTCACTCTGAAGCGTGAGTGAGAAAGGTTGTTACTCACTATAGAAACTTTATACCAAAGTCAAAACTAAAAAGCTGCCTTAATTCACTGGTTGTGATACTTGGTAAAACTGGTATATAAAAGGTACACTACATAGAAAAATAATAGCACATTCAAATGATGACCTCAACCTTTTGCTCAGCATTGCACAGCAATATATAAAGCAACTGGGGAAGAGTTCAGCATTACTGACACTGTCCATAGGCTGCCCTCCTTCATTTTTTTTAAGCCAGTGTTTTCAGCTAACATGGGGTATTAGGACAACAAACAAACATAACTCTCAGTTTTGTATTTAAAATTCAAAGTGGATGACATAACATATTGTGTTAGGATTACATTTTTGAATTGTAGTGTCTTTTGCTCTCTTAGAAGTTTGTAAATTTCCCCCACACCCTTGCTTGTTCTTTGTTTTGTATATTACTCATAATTTTGGCTCAGTCCTGTTCTCTATAAATACATGTTTAGGGCTTTTAGGTGTAACCACTCTTGATTTTTGCAGCCTTTGGTTTGGTTATTTTTTAAATAAATTCTTTGTTCTTTTTTGCAGTATTTCTGAATTTTGGCTTTTCAACATTTTTACATTTTTTTTTTGCTTTTGAAAATTACCTTGTTTACAACAACTTTTAATTATACTGTTTAGCAATAACAATAAACACTTTACTTTGTTGAACTCTTATTGGTTTGAATAAAAATTAACATCTAGTGTTTCTTTCAGGGAAATATGGGAATCTGAGACATTTTAGTATCTAATCTCTAAAAATATACCAACAGAAACTTAAATAACAATTATTTCAATTCATTACTGATTAATCTTCAGTCCCACATTGTGAATGACATTTATGAATTCCCTGAATTTAGTAATTTTTAAACCTGAAATTTTAAGATTTAATGCAGATACAGTTAGTTGCAGCTGTTAGAACAACAGAGGATTAAGCATGGCCCCAAATGGGTGAAAAGTAATCTGTTTTTACTGGTGGCTATCGTATATGGCAGAGGGCAGTCTCAAATAAACATGCACAAAAATGGAACATCAAAACTAGGATAAAGAGATGCTCTTATAACAAACATTATGGCTTTTATCAATGTCTCTAAATATATGCATTTACAGTCATATGAAAAAGTTGGGAACCCCTCTCAACCTGCATAATAAATTTACTTTCAACAAAAAAAAGATAACAGTGGTATATCTTTCATTTCCTAGTAACATCTGAGTACTGGGGTGTTTTCTGAACAAAGATTTTTAGTGAAGCAGTATTTAGTTGTATGAAATTAAATCAAATGTGAAAAACTGGCTGTGCAAAAATTTAGGTACCCTTGTAATTTTGCTGATTTGAATGCATGTTACTGCTCAATACTGATTTCGTGCAGGATTGTGAGAATGGTTATAGACAACCCACAGATCACCTCCATCTATACATCTTTCTACAATTCAGCGTAATTTGTACAAAGAACATCTGTATGGCAGGGTGATAAGAAAGAAGCCCTTTCTGCACTCACACCACAATCAGAGTCGCTTGTCGTATGCAAATGCTCATTTAGACAAGCCAGATTAATTTTAGAGCAAAGTGCTTTGGACTGAGTTATTTGGTCATAACAAGAAGAGCTTTGCACCGTGGAAGAACAGCAGCACATTCCAAGAAAAACACCTGCTACCTACTGTCAAATTTGATGGAGGTTCCATCATGCTGTGGGGCTGTGTGGCTAGTTCAGGGACTGGGGCCCTTGTTAAAGTCGAGGGTCGAATGAATTCAACCCAATATCAACAAATTCTTCAGGATAATGTTCAAGCATCAGTCACAAAGTTGAAGTTATGCAGGGGTTGGATATTCCAACAAGACAATGACCCAAAACACAGTTCGAAATCTACAAAAGCATTCATTCAGAGGAAGAAGTACGATGTTCTGGAATGGCATTCACAGTCCCCTGACTTGAATATCATCGAAAATCTATGGGATGATTTGAAGCAGTCTGTCCATGCTTGGCAGCCATCAAATTTAACTGGAGATTTTTTGTACGGAAGAATGGTCAAAAATACCTCCATCCAGAATCCAGACAATGATCAAAGGCTATAGGAGGCATCTAGAGGCTGTTAGATTTGCAAAAGGAGGCTCAATTAAGTATTGATGCAATATCTCTGTTGGGGTGCCCAAATTTATGCACCTGTCTAATTCTGTTATGATGCATATTGCATATTTTCTGTTAATCCAATAAACTTAATGTCACTGCTGAAATACTACTGTTTCCATACGGCATGTCATATATTAAAAGGAAGTTGCTACTTTGAAAGCTCAGCCAATGATAAACAAAAAGCCAAGGAATTAAGAGGGGTTCCCAAACTTTTTCATATGACTGTAACTGCCTGAATTTGCTTATTAAATTTTTCCCTGTATACATACCGCTCAAAAAATAACTCATTGAACAAGAAGAAAAAAAAAAAAACACAAAACAAAGATCTGTACCTTCCACTCCACTGATGCACTTCACTCGGTCTCGGACTTCAACGTTGTAGCCCTCAAAAGACATGAAGACCCCATTGGGGTGGTAAGGTGACCGCTGTGCATACACACGGGAGTAGCTATGAGAAAACTCAAAGCGGTCATAGCCATCATATTGTGCTACCTTCCCATAAACTTCAAAATATTTTTCCACCCAGCTAAATGGGAGGTATACCTCATTTCCTTCCCTTCTTCCTTTAATGGTATAGTCATCATTGATCAGACAGTCTAGCTCGTCATACTTAAGGCCCAAGGATTTAATATTATTGACAGCTCCAACTATTGGTGGTGCTTTCTGCTGCTCCTGAGGGGAAGCTTCTTCCGAATGCTGTTTTACAACATGAAGGTCACTGCCAACATTATTGTTGTCTAGGGAGGCAGTGCGCTTCTCCAAAATTTCTTTACGTAAGCCAGATTCCAACAGACTGGGATCTCGTGGGAAACGTGCTGAAGTGTCACTAGAACACTTGTTCCACAATAGCACAGTCACCAAGGTAAACAGCGTACAGATGAAAATAAGTGTTTTGTAGTTGACTCGAGCTGCAAGGCAGCGCATATTCAAATTGTTCCTGAAAGAAAGAAAAGAAAGTTCAGGGTCAATATTTCAGGCAACAGAGAAGCTAAAATTGTTACCACTTAAATAAGAAGTGTAATTTAGGTCTGTCTGTCAGCCTCAAATATACCATCTTTAAGCTAGGAAAATAAAGAAAAACATACAGGCCCTAAATCTTTATCGTTTTAAGTAAATCAAGCACTTCAACTGAACAGTGGTGTTATTTGGTTGAGTTCTGAATAAAATTAACTTGGTAACTAACGACAAAACGAGTACCGTTAGGGAACAAGAGGAAACTACAGCATCCCAATTAAAGAAAAGTTACAGAAGTGCTTAACTATAGAAATCCTAAACTTGCAGTGGCATACCACCGGATGAATTTGTGAAAACAATTACAGATACGTATTCTTACAAATTGAAACTTTACTTTTTAAGAGAAGCCATAGCAGATGCAGGAGAATAACCAAGGAAGGTACAGCAACACCACAATCGGTGCTCAAAAATACACTGGTCATTGGAACAGATCAGTAGAATGTGATATACTACCCACCCCACTGAGTAAATGAAATACTGGAGGCTCAAGTGATGCACAAGGGATGCTTGCACCAAATAAGAAAAAAAAAATCCACCTTTTTTCATGTAGGTTTTTTTCCATGGAGGTGGAAGTACAAACGTTTTTTAATGTGGTTTATGTGAGTAGAGTAGAAAGGGAGGAGACAAAAATGACACCAAGATTTCTTCATTAGAAGAAGGTCTAATGTAATCACCCTTAAGAGTAACATATGTAACATTTGTGAGTGGGCACAGCACTAGCTCACCCAGAGTTCTGCTAGCAACATCAAAGTGTGGCATATGTATTTCATACCTGTGAAATTATTGGTACCAAAAGCCGCCTCCTCCTGTTTTGTGGGAATGGAAGGAATGGACAACAAAACAGATCCACTTGGATCTCCTTTCAATCACTTCCCAATTCACAGGGTGGTGCACTGTCTTCAGAAGTACAATGAAATGAGTGTGTTGCGAAAAAAAGGGAATGTTAATAATTCAGAAGAAATGAAGGAATTAGTATGCCTTTTCAGATCCACAAAAGGAGATGTAGTACTGTATTTAAAGATGCTGAAGTAACAGACACACAATATGGTGGATTTGATAAATGCACATGCACTGTCATGGATGGAGTCAAAAATCAATAGTCTTTTTGGGCTGTTAAAGAAGCAGGGTTATTGAAAGCCCTACATTACACTGAACTGCGCATAAAGAAGCTTTGTATGGTTCCTCAGAAAAAATGGCTAATATCATGAACATAGTGACATTTTCTTGAACTAATGATGCATAGGAGGATTTACATCTACATACAACAATCAGGTGACTAAAGGAAGGAAAATATCTACTTTGTACACTTTAGGAAAGACATTTATTGGTACTTAAAAAAAATAAATGACTCCACATTATCATCTGAAGTTTTCACTGATGTCAGTTTACTTATTTCCCTTGTAATCTTGATGGATGTCAATCAGGTTGTAACTTCTCTGAGTTTAAGCTTGTAAGGAAGAGACTAAAAATAGCCAGGTGGACAGCCATGCATTTAGGTAAAAATCCAGCTTGCTGAAGACTTTTTATCAAGCAAGAATGACTACTCATTTTAAGATCTGATCCACAAAAATGAAAGAAAATGCTAAATTTTTAAACTTTGGTCAGTTTTTGTTAAGCAGACATCCTTATTAAAATGTTGAAATCAGGTTTCAGGAGTTTAAGGGAATGGGGTAAAACTTCACAGACCTTTTTAAAAACTCTCTCAAGACTGATTGTTAAGTTGAAGAAGTAAATCGCCATATAAAATTTTGCGAGTTTGACCGATTTCTCCTTTCAAAATCTGATACTGAAGTACAATTCTACAAACTACTCCCCTAAGACACACATCCTTCACTAAATGAGTTTGGTCAAATGACTCTAATATTTGGCTGTGCCTACATTTGTGAGAAGTCATTCTCTGATCTAGGCTTCTTTAAGTCAAAATAGAGGAATACTAACTTGTATACTGCCTTGCAGCAAATCATGCAACTTTTACAACAGTCTTTGCTGTGGATATTAACTTGTGATGCCACAGCTGCCTCCCTAAATGTCACATTCATTGTTCCTCTTTCATGTATCTCCTCTTCATTATCATATTTTATTAATTATCTTGATTATAGTCAGTCTTCTGCTCACATATCCTCTCTTCCCATTAAGGTCAACTTACACCTATGCCAATGCAGAGATGAAAAATTACACAGGTGTGTTTCTCATGTATTTTTGTGTGTGTTTAACTCATTCTGAAAAATGCAATGTGCTACTCTATGGTGATGTGAATGGGAGCCAAGAATATAACTGACTTTACTAGCAAGGTACAGATTCACTATGCAAAAGTAGCTGCAGAAAGAAATGCTGGAAAATGTACAGGTGTGACCAAGCCTTTATGCTTCTCTTTGCTTACATCTGTCTTTCAATCTATTTACGTGTAAGGGCTCGTTTATACTTCATGCTCAGAACGTGCACGCTTCCACATCATGGCTGCCACGCGTTCCCAGCGTTCAATTTGATACAACACATTACATGTATGATATTCCAGCTCTCAGCAAATTTAGAATCTTTAAATATATTCTTGATATCACTTTCATGATGAAATGTATTAAAGTATGTATGTTACATTTTACAGGTAAATCATTAATTTCATTTAAATAATGAATACTGTTAATAATTACACACATAGGGGTGACATGGTGGCGGAGCGGTAGAACTGCTGTCTCACAGGGAGTCACGTCATTGGTATTCCCTGCTTGGATTCCACAGTGTGCTCTTGTTTCCTTCCAAAGATTTGCAGATTTGGGATTTGGTAACACTAAAATGGCGCTGGTGTATGTGAGCGCTTGTATTCACCTTGCGATGAGCTGATGCCTCGTCCAGGGATTGTTTCTGCCTCGAGCCCAATGCTTGCTGGAATGGACACATCCCTGATTTGATGGATTTAATCATTAAACATCCTTTTCAGAGATACTGCAGTAAGGGGTCATCGGAATTTAATGGGTGTTCCAGGCAATTCATAACACAGAGAAGCCAAACCTGTTCTCACCGTGATAATACCTCGCACTGCCACCTATAGGATTCCTCCAGATTTAGGAGGAGTATGGGAACTTAATCAAGGACTTTGGTAAATGGTGCGAATCAAACCACCTACAACTGAACACCAGCAAAACCAAGGAGCTGGTTATGGATTTTAGGAGGCCCAGGCCCCTCATGGACCCCGTGATCATCAGAGGTGACTGTGTGCAGAGTGCAGACCTATAAATGCCTGAGAGTGAGGTGGATGATAAATTGGACTGGACTGCCAATACTGATGCTCTGTGCAAGAGAGGACAGGGCTGACTATACTTCCTTAGAAAACTGGCGTCCTTCAACATCTGCAATAAGATGCTGCAGATGTTCTATCAGACGGTTGTGGAAAGTGCCCTCTTCAACGGTTCTACGGTGGTTATTTTGCGGAAGCAGCATAAAGAAGAGAAATGCCTCACACCTGGAGAAACTGGTGAGGAAGGCAGGTTCTACTGTAGGCATGGAGCTGGACAGTTTGACATCTGTGGCGGAGCAACAGGCGCTAAGCAGGCTCTTACCAATCATGGAGAATCCACTGCAACCACTGAACAGTATCATCTCCAGACAGAGGAGATCGTTCCTCCCCCACACTATGCGACTCTTCAATTCAACCCATTGGGTAAACGTTAACATTATACAATGTTATTGTCTGTTACACCTGCCTTGCACTCTGCATCTTGCATTTTTTAACTTGCACTGCATTTTTATCACTATTTAATTAATATTGTTTTTATCAATATGCTGCTGCTGCTGGAGTATGTGAATTTCCCCTTCTATCTATCGATCTATTGTCTTCAACTTCCAGGGGACTGTATAATACACATTTCTTAAACAATTTTCATAACACATTCAACAACAGTGAATAAAATAGTTTTCTTGGATGCATTTAAATCTGTACAGTTAATATTTTTTCAGGGAAATCTGTGCAGATGAATTTCTGAGTAAAGACATCAGTCACAAATCTTTAAATCTAGTATATTGGTAGGTCAAAATGAGACATTTAAATATGCACATGAACCAGTTTTAAAAAAACTCTGTGTCCTCAAGTAAAGCAGGAGATGTGGTTGTAGTAGTTAGGGTGCCGGACTTTAAACCAAGAAGCTGGTAGATCAATCCACACCAATGGCTCACTAAGTGACCCCAAACATGTAGCTTAACCTGACTGCTGCATGCTCCTGTTGTATTTTAAGTAAATGCGCACATTTCTCATCTTGTCAGTTGTTTTAGATAAATACATCCACTAAATATGCAATTAATACTACTTTTACATTGCAGACTTTATTCAATTTAATGGGAAGGAGTGGATTATAATTGAATAAAGGACAGAATAGAATAATTCAAATATATCTGGACTAGTTCCAGTCTTGAACAGGCTAGACAGCTATGGACTGGCAGCTCATCTCTGCATGTGGAAACAATAAGGACAACAACATTATAAGGAAAATGTTTCTAAAAAACATTTCCCCCAGAGTAACAGGTGCTATTGGGTACTGTCTGATATATTAAGCCTATGCATTGTGTTCGGGTCAACTGGCCATAAAATGATGTCATGGATATCCCATTTATTATTATAAAGCATTTTGCAACAGGCCTGACCATTCCAACAACATAATTTGCAAAGATCTGATATCTTTTGAAAACATATAGAATGACGAAGTATATAAGGAAAACTTTGGGATGATAACTGCTGTGAGGATCACACCATTGTTATTCATATGTCATCTTTTGAAATTAAATTAGTGATGAAGGGTAGAACTATTTTTTGGTAACAGAGTGTGGGTTATCACAAAAATGAAGATGCATTTTTGGCACAAAGTATTTCTGGATACCGTATACTATCAAAACAGAAATCACATTCAATATGTAAAATAGATCTGACAGATCTGTTTAAGTTCAATAACACTTAAATGGCTGATCTTTGTATAAAAAAGTAACATTGTTTATTTGTTCATCCACTTACTGAACCTGCTGTTAATCCAATACTCACCTTCAAGTCTGATCCAGTTTGTTTATCTGTTATATTTAACTATAAAGATTTTATGTAAAATTTCTGTACTTTTTACAGAAGAAATGACAAAGACTAGCACCCAAAACTGCGCTCCAAAAATAATGTGCTGTGAAAAAGTATTCACTCCCTTCCGGATATCTTCTAGTTTTGCATATTCTATTGTGGTCCATCAGTTATTAATTGGCTGGTTATACAGTAAATTCCCTGCCATTCCACCCAAGTTTAGTATAACATATTATAAATATTATTGGCATCCTGATAAAGATGAGTAACAATGGTAAAAACGTCAACTTTTGGTAAATTATCTTAATCTCATACGGGAAAAAAAAGAGAGAGAAACCCAAACTTTAGTAAAATTTATTTTGAGAAAAAAAAAATACCACATATGCCACAATTACTGGTATCCTTTCATTTAATACTTTATGTAACTTCCCTTTGCCAATAAAACAGCACTGAGTCTTCACGTATCTTACAAGGTTGGAAAATATATTTCATATTGTGAAAAGTATTATATCATGCTAACTAGATTCCAAATGGTTCTATCACTTCTATACTCTCCAGTTATTACAGAAAGATAAATTTAGACAGGCTTTTCTTACCAATGGTGTTTTAACATACAGTGCTAAAAAAACAACTACTGATTATTTATTGTCTTCTATATGCAGGGTTATCCCATTTAATGTTTGATAATCAAGTCCCTCATTTCTATATCATCAGCTGCTAAGATGGCTTTTTAAAATCTCTATCCATAAAGTAATTTCTTTTTTATTTGTAATTTATATGCATTATTGATATAATATAATTACTGTATGCACAGATACATGCAAATCTAATTTATTTGTTTTATTCATGATATTTCTAGCATACAGCAGGCAATTTTTAAAGAATTGCTTATTTTATTTAAACTGTGGGCTACACATTTCAAAATTACCTTGTACACAGTAACACCTTAGTTAACAAAGCAGATGAATTCTAGGACTTTAGTTTATTAAAAAAACACACCATAAGAGGTAAAAGAAAACTTGTTGTAATAACCCTGGTTGGGGCGGTCAAGGAAAATATGCTATCTGTCCTCTAGAACCACTCTAGGTGTACCTAATTTTACACAGCTCCTCCCATGAAACTTGACACGCTCTCATTTACCTTGTCTGCTGCCTGCACATTGATGCTACTGGTTCCGAGTTCCACCTCATTTGGGGTCAGAGTCAACACCATCCGCCTCACTTTATCTCACCTAAGAGCTGATCCATTCCAGGATCCTTAAGTAGACTTTAGCAGTAGAGATGTGTGTTTAACTCTTTCAGGGCTGATGTCGACTTTTGTCAAAAGGAGGAGTTGACGATGGTTATCAACTGTAAACTGTGACAAAACCAACTGTTATATTTTAGTTGGACTCTCATTGCCTGAAGGAATGTTAGATTCATTGGTTTGACCAAGATTTCCTACGCTTGCGTGAGCAGCTGGGCACAAACAACGGCAAAAAAGGCACGGACATCTGGCAAGAGATCAAAACGAACGCGTAAAGCAAAATACTCCACAGACAACATTTTGCGTATTATCTCTGAACTGGACTATGACTTGTCGGACTCCAATTTTAATACAAGTGAACGAAAACGAATGTGAGGTTCCGGCGTCAGCTGATTGGTCATCAGCTAATCGTGGTACTGACAATGTTCACCAGATCGAACTGCCACTTAATGATAAGATATAGAAACCAGATTGCAATGCACTGCGACCGTGACCTCTGCTGCCCCAGCCATGCAAAGACAGCCTGGCAGCAAACATTGCTTTTCAGAAACTGTTTTTTGGAAAAAATATTCAGCCCTCAAAGAGTTAAAGTGCTTGAAGGTAGCAACATTTATTTATTTCAGAAGCCTCACAGATACAGCACAAAGCTATCAGTTTACCAAAAATGTTGATGCCTACATATAGTACAAGCAAAGCAAAGCTTCTACCTAACTGCACTGCCAGGTGCTAAGGAACAATGTTAAAACAGCATGAAATAAAAAACTGCAATAAAATCTTCAATTAAGAATTCACTGTATGAGTTTATTATGCACAGGATGCCACTAAACTATAACTGCATAAAGAACCAAGTAAATTATGTATTTGAAAAATAATTTAGTTATTTGCTGTTGTCAAACTTTTAATAGGCATAAAAATGAATGCCCATTTTGATGCTGAAAAAATATATATTTTTTTAATTCAAAATTTACATGCCATGCATTTAAATGTGTACAAATTATATTCTTGTTTATTCCAATCTTCATGTACAAAATTTCAAAAGCACTACAAACCAGACCTGAAAACAAACGCAAAGCTATCAGAAGCAAGCCACCTAGTTCACCGACTCTGATCATCTGTTCTTTCTTTCTTTTGGCGATGTGTTAATTTTGGAAAAATGCATTGCAACAAATGTAATAATCATATAGTGTAGAAAAACACAGCTGAAAATATCAGAGCAAGCATGCTCATGGAAGTCGGTAGTAACATTACACTACTTACCTTAATCTAATCAGGAAAGAGGATCTAGCAGGCTACTCATAGCACATAGTTTTTCACTTATACTCAGATACAATGTACACAAGGCAGCGTTAGAGCTTTTGACTTCCTTGGCTAGCATTCCTCTTCAAGGGCCTACAAGAAAAATGAATGCAACATATTACTACATTTACAAAGTTATATTTCAAAACATGTCTCTATTTAAATGCTGAAAGAAGGAATCCATCAAGAGAGAAATATCAGCTTCAGCATACACAGAACTCTTCCACACTTTGTGTCTGCTAGGACTGTAACAAATCAAGCAGAGGAATAAAAAAATAAATCTTTAGCTCATTTATTCTCCCTCTGGCAGCTTTGAACTCTCTAGTACTACAATTACATACCATCCTGTGAAATTACTATTTGCTTATCTCCTCTAATCTCACTCATATTATTTTGTACTGTTCAGGTGTATGTTTGTAACTTTTTTTTTGTTTCCTCTTTAAATTCCACTGTAACAGGGCATAACATTAATAGCACTACAATAACTAGTGACCATTTGAATGCACTCTTGGTTGCTTTTTGTTTTTTTTTAAACATCTTGCAAGGATGCTTACCAGGAAAGATGTCAAAGTAAAATGAAGAGGAGTCTTTTTTATTTTATTAATTGGAAGACAATTCAAAATACTATACTAGAAAATAAAATCTGCTTAATATGCTTAACAGGTAGCTATGAGGAAAAAGGTGACATTAAAAAAAAATAATTTCTGATTCCCATCATGACTCATTTGTAAAGCTGATGAGTCCATTGCCCACAGGGAGAAAAAGGATAGCCACAACATATTTAGCTCTCAAAACATGCCTGGATCTGGCTTTTTAACTTGGTTCCAAATCTAAAGCCTGACCCTTTTATAAAAATGTAGTTTCACATTCACATGAGCCTCTTGGAGCTACCTAGGCATGATCAATGCAAATGTGTGCCGACAGTATTTCTTGATTTTAACACCTCATAGGCTTCAGCTTATTCAGGAAATTGCAGTCTGCTGGCAATGATCCACAACATTCTTGACTGCCCTTACACTGGCTACCAAATTTGGCCTACAATAAATTTCAAACCCTGGTTTTGCTTTACTGGGACAATGTGACATCAAAACTAGAGTAAAGTCAAATTACAGTGTAGATAACAAAGAGGTCTATATAGTCTTTCATCTGCGGTTTTCAAAAAAATAAAAATGAAACACACAACAACAACAAGAGTCCATTTGTTCATTCTCTCTAATCTAATGACTCCAACACAGATTTATTGTGGTTCATCCATTTCCTTGTTTTTTAAATATTGTTTCATTTAAGATGCATTGATATTTTATTTGTTGTGCTAGATTTGAAATAAAGCACTTGTATATATTTTAAAGATTGTGTTATCTATGGTTTTACATTTCTTACAATATATGTTAATAATTTTGTTTTCCTATGATTCCCAATGATTCAAAGCAACTAATAAATGAAAGAGAAAAAAGCAAGGATGGATGCATTATAAACTTTCAGAGATGTTATATACTGATGTTTCAAGGATTGGTCCAAACAATTTAACTTTTCTCCCATATATTTCATAAAACAGTTATTTAAAAAAAACAACTTTTAAATAATGAATTTATTCTCTTTATAGAGACCAAAAACAACAGTATAAAACAAACACATATTCATAACTATATAGTGAATTTATATTCACTGGACAATGGAGCCATTAATTTCACAGCAACACATCAAGAGGGCTGTGTCATTGCTGACAGGGACAATTCATATGGTCATTAAATTCATCCCATATAACACTTCTATGGGTGAGAAAAAGGCGGCCTGCTAAAATAGAGTGCGCTAAATCATGGTAAAAATGGAGCCTACCGATCATTTATAAAATGGCTTTATTGACAAAGCAGTTAAATGAAACATTTGAAATTTTATAACAATTTAAACAGACAATGTCTGCAAGTCACTTTAAAAATATTAACTAACCTAACAGTAATAACACTTGAAGATGGGTCACTTCGTTAGAAAAAGTGGGAAAGACAACCTTAAGAAATGTAATATCTGCTTACATTTTAGTAAACAGAGAATATAACAGAAGCATAAATACTGTCCTGAATTATGACATTAAGATAGTAAACAAAATAAAATGGCAACCAATGAATTAAACGAATTCACAAAAAAAAACCTTAAAAAGTATTACATTTCTTAAAATTATCTTTATGTGATACAATCTGAAAAAAATGCACATTTTCTTCTGTTGAAAAAAGAAACAGTTGAAGAAAAATGGAACAACATTGTGTCATATAGATTGGGGTCAGCACAGTCCCGGGTAAATTAAAAACAAACAAGCAGAAAAACTCATTTCTGTATTCCAAAAATATTGGACTTCATAAACTTAAATAGTATTTGTTTAACATACTTTATAATCTTTAACATCCATGTACAGATCCAGTGACTCTATAAATATCTGAGCTTTTTTTTTTTTTTTAAATTGTCACTCACTATTTGCTTTTGAAAAGAACACATTTTCTACTATGACTGCAGACAGATTACATTTTCTATACTGTATTTCTATGTTATTCTATATTTGCTATCTTCTTCCGGCTGCTCCCATTAGGAGTTGCTACAGCAGATCACCTATTACCATATCTTCCCTGCCTTCTGCATCTTGGTGTTACACCCATCACCTGCATGTCCTCTCTCACCACATAAATCTTCTCTTAGGATATTGGTGTAAAATTCTAATCTGCATTCTAGAAACCTTACTTAGAAAATTCTCACTAAGAAATACTAGGCTGATTTGGAAAATTGGGGCCACATGCAAAATCGTCTGCTGAAATGCTAACACACAAAATTTTCTGGGAAATTTAGAATGCAAACTGAGGAACGTATACTAACTAAGTTCACTGTCTATTGGGAACCTGAGGTAGTGTGTCAAGTGGTGTATGTGGCAACGCACTGTATCAAGTGAATGCTCCCAACCTCCTTCTGCTGTTCAGCTATAGTAACAGGGAACTCATTGTAAAAACAGCAAATGATGTGAGGGACAATTAACACAAAACACAATCTTCTTGTTTAAAATTTGTATCTTAAAATGGGTACACTTTGCTTTTTTACTTCAGAAACACAAAAATCTACTGAGATTTAATGGATTCAGAGATAACCATGCAACGTGGGTACAGGACAAGGCTGCGAAGTAATTTATAGCTGTGGTGCACTGACATGTAGGTTAGATGAATTGGCATTGCTAAATTGTGTGTGCGTGTGTGTTCACCCTGTGAAGGACTGACTCCCTGCCTACATGTTAGGACAGGCTTCAGCTTCTAAGTGCCCATGCCCTGGATAAACAAGTTAGGGAATGGCTGTGAGTATTAAAAATAAATCAATTATAATTTAAGTAAACACCATTTATTCTATTTAACTTTTTGGTTTCTGAAAGATTACGACTATGAGCATAAACAAAAACCTTTGCTTCTACTATCACCCAAGTATAGATATAGGGATTGCATACAACCAACTCCCAAATTACTTCCTTGTCGTTATTCTGAAGTTACCATTCAATGAATGTTTTTTCTTTTCTAGAACTTGATATCTTTGCTTCCTTTTCTGTTTTTTTTTCTGCCAGGGTCTTCAGTTCTATCAAGGCAATTCAACAAGTTCTAGTTTTGTTTGCTAGTGTAATATTTTTATTTTGTTAGTTTAATTTTTTGTTCTTATGTCACCTAAAGAATCAGTTACATTGATACTTGACAATTCATTCAATGAACTTTAGATTTATTACATTTATATGTTTTGTCACCATTTGGACCATTCACTCCCACTTCTTATGGCAGGACGGAGACATTACAGTATACTATTATAATGTATTTTAATAGAATATACCTAAGAAACAAATCATTCAGACTGCACATTAAACTTTTTTTTTTCTCCTTGGTGATAACAAAATTGCAGCGAATAACTTCATTTGTATAGGAGGAGTGATGATAACCACTAATACTACTTACGAATGCAGAAACGGATAATATTCTGCTCACATTTAACACAAGTATTTACATTTATTTGGATTTTCACAATGGCAAAAGGAAGAAAGAGGTTGATTTGAAGTATTTAATAAGCAAGCATTGTGATATGCGGAGTGGTGGCTCTTATGGGGGGGGGAGTGCCGGCTCTCTGGCTAAAGGATCTGGCCTGATAACTCGAAAGTTGCCAGTTCAAACCCTGGCAGTGACAGATGGAATGCTACACCGTTGGGGCCTTGAGCAAAGCCCTTAACCTGCAAATGCTCCAGGGGCACTGTACAAATAGCTCACCCTGCTCTGTGACTCCAAAATTCTCTGGACAATAAGTTGGGGTATGCGAAAAATGACAAATTCCTAATACAAGAAATTGTATATGGCAAATAAGCATTGCTGCTTACTAAAAACAAGAAATGTAAATTTTATATTCCTCTCCAAGTAATGGCCTAGTTGTGTACAGTGTATATTTCTTTTTTAATAGCTTTTATTCATTTAGAGAAATCCCAGAGAATAGCATAAAATGTACTGAGAAGACAGACTTTGTTGATTCTAAGACTGCAAGGTAGGAAGTAAGACTGAACAAGCTGAACCTTTAGGGTTTAGGCAAACACATATTAATAGTTGACATGATTGAATGTTTTAAAATAGGGAAGGAAAGGAGTACAGTACAGCAGATTATCTAAAACTGATGAAAGCTTCATAAGGGTAAATTGCTGCAGAAATGTCTTAAAGATTTTCTTCACAAACAGAACTATAGACACAATGAGTAAGTTACCAAGGTAATGTGGTAGATATCAGTACTGTTGAGAGCTCGAAAAATAAATTTGATTTTACCTTATAAAGATTGGGTGAATAGGACTGATGAGATTTTTTTGGTCTGAATAGTCTTTCTTCGTCAACATGTTTTAATTGTTCTACTGTGACCTTCAGTGAAACAGACAGCCTTCTGTCCAGTGAGATGTAAAAAAGCCTTTTCATTTTGAAATGGAAAAAAAAAAACTTTATATTACTGCTTGCCTATTTTCTCCTTTAACTAAAGAAGTCAGTTGCCATGATTTTCTTCCATTCAGCTCACAGGAGCAGAATATCTGAATTATACTTCATGCAGATGCCATTTTGAAATTCTCAAAATGCATAAACTGCTGTATTCTAAAAGAAAACAGAGAAGCACATGCTTCACACTGTGTGTGTCTCTTTCAATCTGTCACTCACAGAATGCATTTGAGAAACCTGGGTGAAATTATTTGTCAAATTTGGCTGTAGGTTCTTTGATACATGTGGCAGATCAAGCTGTGAATGAATAATTTGGCCAGAGCTGCAACGAAGCATTGCACCTGAACATGAATATAAATTATATATATATATATATATATATATATATATATATATATATATATATATATATATATATATATATATATATATATATATATATATATATATATATATATATGTATGTGTATATATATATATATATATATATATATATATATATGTATGTATGTATATATATATGTGTATATATATATATATATATATATATATATATATGTATGTGTATATATATATATATATATATATATATATATATATGTATGTGTATATATATATATATATATATATATATATATATGTATGTGTATATATATATATATACGTAATCACGTCACACTAAACTCCCCCCACGCCTTTCCAGCTCAACTCTATTACAGTCAATGGAGAAAAATACCTTCCAGTTATGACCATTAGGCGTAGAATTTCGAAATGAAACCTGCCCAACTTTTGTAAGTAAGCTGTAAGGAATGAGCCTGCCAAATTTCAGCCTTTTACCTACACGGGAAGTTGGGGGGAGAGAGAGTGTGTGTGTGAGTGTGAGTGTGAGTGAGTGCTTTGCCTTTTATTAGTATAGATGCCAAACAGGACTAAATTCACACAAGTAACTTTAGCAGGACTGAGTCACCTGTAACCATTGACAATTGTGAGTTCAAGGTTCAATGGTTAAACTGAATCAATGATTATGCTATAAAGCATGTCCTTTTCTCAAAAATGCGTTTTCAGAAAAACTCTACGAATAAGCCCCTCTTCAAGGCTTCTCCATTTAGCACCAAAGCTGGAAAAAAATAAAATGCTTACCTTTCATAAAAGGTTTGTTAAAATGACACAACTTACAAATGTTGTTTGATAAAATAATGTAATGGACAACTTCTATGATTTGATTGCATTTCTTGATCCAGTGTACATACATGTATTTACTCGTGTACCACGCGCAAACATTTTCCTGAAAATGAGCATTAGAAAATCAGGTGCGCGTCATACACAAGGAATACAGTGGGGGGTAGGTTTGTTTTTGAATCAGTTTGGTGTCGTCATTCAGCATGGATAGTAAGCGTTTACGCTACTTCACAGCGGGAGAGAAACTAAAAGTGATTTTGGAAGCAGAGAAGAAAGGAAAATCGGGCAGCAGGTCGCAAGTACGGTGTTCCAGAGTCATGTGTTCAAGATTGGCGACAGAAGAAAGAAAAACTTTTGTCATGCAACATAAACAGACGGGCATTTCGCGGAAAACGTGTCCAGTTCTCTCAAGTTGAAGTTGTACTCGCTGATTACATTCAAGACAGGCGTCAGCTTGGATATGCAGTGTACACAGAAATGATTCAGGTGAAAGCTCGTGATATAGCGAAAGAACGTGGAATACCCATCACTCAGTTCAAAGCAAGCCGTGGATGGGTTACGCACTTCATGAGAAGGAATGGCTTATCAATAAGACGCCGCACGACCATTTTGCAGTGTCTACCAGACGCATATGAAGAAAAGCTACTAGCTTTCCAAAAAAAAAAGTTATTCAATTGAGGCAGCAGAAAATGTATTTAATGGGGCAAATCGGTAATGCTGATCAAACCCCAATTTTATTTTGAGAACCCCTCAAACACTACTGTTAATACAGTCGGAGACAAGAGTGTCCCGGTACGCACGTGAGGCAGAGAGAAGTAGCGGTGTACCGTATGGGATGTCAGTAGCGGTGGGGAATCCAGTGGCGAATCAGAAGATGATGATTAAACTGGAATATTCTGGTGAGCACAATAATTTTCCACTTGCCGTTACAGTCCTTTACCGATTGTCTCTATACGGTTCTTTCTTTTCTCATTTCACAGGGCTATTTGTCATTCCCACCTTTCGCAGCATGGTGTGACAAACACTGAACGTTCTGCAGTAGGGGTACTGCTTACAGTTAGTACAATATACTGTATCATGTGCAGAAAGAATTAAATGAGACATAATTATTCTCCATTACAGTTATTCACGTCGGTGTCTTACTCCAACCTCACTCGCTTCCTATACAATCACAATGCGGGTCGTACACGGGGCAAAATATTTTTTCCCTGATTTTCTTTGTAAAAATTAGGGTGCGCGTCTTACACAACGGCGCATGGTACAGGGATAAATACGGTATTATCCCCAACCATGATCTCAAAGGCAAATATGTCATGTTGCACTGCCTGTGCTAACAAATTTGAGAACTTTCTACTTAAGAGTCAGTCTCAACACCGCATGAAATTGCCACAGAAGTACAGTATAGAGGCATTTGGCAGCTTACTACTTCTCATGTGTGCATCACCTAACTTGGTTTTCTAGCCTTAAAAATGTGCAGATGGAGTCAAACACATTTCCTAATTATAAAAAGTTTAGCTTCCTTAACTGGTAATCACAAGACTACAGTATTAAGTCCAGTACATCTGGCTCTGAGAAACAAGACACAAACTGTGGGTTTGTTACAGTGTATATAGTATGCAGTACATTCACAAAGTATCTAGACAAATTAACACAAATATTCACAAAGTATCTAGACAAATTAACACAAATTACAAGAAAACATTTCTCTTGCCCACCCCCTAAATCCCCCAACCACCCCAGGGTGTGCTACACACCAGCCACTTCACATCTCTGCAGCTCATCTCGTGAAGAGGGGTGCTGAACGTACGCTAAGGAGATGCGGTCGCTCCTGTTTTTTATTTTTTTACCTCCTCTTTGCTCAATCAGCTGCTGGTTTGCTGCTGCCGTGCTGCGTGTTCTGCATGTCACGAAGCGCTTCGAACAATTAACAGACTGTACAGCAGCTGTTCTTTTGTCTCCCTGCCTTGTATCGCGGGACGTTAAAGTGTCTCCAAGAAAATCACGTCTCGTCTACTTCCAAGATTTTTTTTTTTTTTATAATAGAGTTTTCACTCATTTTTGTAATTTTGGTTAATCTTGTCTGTAAATGTTTCACTGTTTTTTTCATTTGTGTGGTTCTCTTGTTTATCATTTAGTTATTTTTTGGTGTTTGTAAATGTTCTTTTCCTTCTTGTCTATCTCCCTTTAAATACTGAAAATGGGGAAGGAGCGTTGGGGGTTTAAGAGGTCAGAGTGGGCCTCCTAGCAGTGAAGCAGCTAATGGGACTTCTACTATAACACTATTTAAGGGATTAAAAAGGGCCCAATTATATTGCTAGGCATTAGCTTGCCACCATTAGCTTTTGTTTTTCAGTTCCCATTTTATGAGTATTGTTGACCATCTTGACTGATTAGTGGCTCGTTTTTCCACTGTTTCTGCAGATTTTGTATTGAGTTTCATTTTATGAGCTTCAAATCGTTTATGAATCTGTTATATTATACTGTTTTACTTTTCTGCCAGTCTTTTAAAGAATGAATTATTTCTCATTTATTGCAAGTAAATACATTCTAATTAAAGAATCAAGGTTTTTGTTGATTTTACCCAGGATCATATTGTTCCACTTCCTTTTTGAATGACCTTTTTCTCAATATTCAGGTCTTTTTGCATTTGTGGGACATAAATCACAACAATGGGGACCTGGACACTGAATCAAAAGCTGAACTTAGTTTCTATAACCTTTTTATTTTTTTCGAGAGTGAAATATTTTTCTTCCATTTTACTTTTTCAGATGGATACTTAACACAGCCCAACTGATTAAATAATATTACTTAGCAAATATTTTTATATATAAAAAAACAGAAAAGAACTCAAAGCAGCACACACACCATAAAAGAGGTGTTTGCAGATTAATACTATCATTTTACCTGTGCAAAAGGACCACCAGCACTTACCTCTATTCAAAACTATCACCAGCTTTATTTGGGTTAAAACACAGAAGTCATAATTAAAACCCAAGTGCTTTCATGCATTTATATCACATAATCCCTTAAATAAAAACAACATGATAGATGTAATAAAGAGTAAACCTACAAAAGATGACGATCAGAAGTGTTTCTTTCATTGACAGATACAAGACGTATTAGACAAAGGCATTGTCCTACCAGAAACAAATGAATCTTCTCTCTCTAAAAGGTACAATGAGCTTTGAAATCGTTTGGCAAAAAATGTCACTTTCTTCCTCAAAGACAATTTCAATTAAACCTACAAACAGACATCAATGAATAAATCAAGTAAGGTTTATTCTTTAAGGATGGAATCAACCTATTTAGTTTCGGAAAATGCTAAGACATACACCACAGGCAACGTGCAGGGACCTCACCTGACCCCTGTGGGAAGTGAGCAAGGGCTACCAGGCCAAGGGTAGGCTCAGCTAAGGAGATTAATCCAGAAAAACAGAAGATGATAGGGGATCAAAATAAAAAGGGTAACTTAAAGTTAAGAGTGGGGACACTGAATGTTGGGACGACGACTGGGAAAGGAAGACAGTTGGAAGATTTGCTGGATACAAGGAAAGTGGGTGTGTTGTGTGTGATGAAAATAGAATGGAAGGGGGATAAGGCAAGAGAATTTGGAGGATGCTTTAAGTTGTTGTACATTAAAGCAAATCTGCAAGTGATAAATGGTGTAGGTAGGTATAGTAGTAACCAAAGAACTAAAAAATAGTCTTATCAGTGTAAAAAGGAGGAGTGATAGGGTGGAGAGTGTCAATTTGGGCTTTGGCGAGACTGTAATAAAGATAATGTGAGCATATGCTCCATAAGTGATCTGTGAGGAAGAGCAGAAGGACATTTTGTGGGCACAAAAGGATAAAAAGCTTAGAGCTGTACAAGAGGGAGAGAAAATGATTGTTGGTGGTGATGTAAACAGTCATGTGGGAAACAGTAAAGAGAATATGTGGAGGATGGTGGGGGTAGTAGATTTTGCCATGGCATCTGATTTGGTAATAGTCAACATGTTTTTTGAAAAAGAAAGTAAATCAGCTTGTGACTTATAGTAGAGGAGAAAGGGAAAGCCAAACAGACTTTCTAATGTGTAGAAGATCTCATCTGAAAGAGGAATAATTTTAAGTTGAAATGATAAAAGTCCAAGTACAGTAATGAAGTGGTGGTGATGGACTGAAGATCATAATCAGCAGGAGAATAAAAACAGAGCAAGCAGCATCAAGGATAAAGTGATGGAGATAAACAAGGAACGACTTAAGGACAGATTTAGGGAGAATGTTTTAAATGAAGTGCAGCCATTTGAGAGTGCGTTGGAATGGAGGGTAAGGAACAAAGTTGTATTATAAGTAGGTGAAGAGGTGCTGGGTGGGATGACAGAAAGAAGCCCACGTGGGGACAGAGACATGGCGGTGGAACAGAGAGGTGAAGGATGTGATAAAGGCTAAGAAAGGTGCAAAGAAGATAGAGCACCCATCAGGGAAGGAGATAGAAAGAATATAGTCAAACAAACAAGGAGACAAATAAGGCAGTGGCAGAAGCCAAGGTACAAGCTTTGGAGGAACAAGGCTAGAAAGGATTTTAGTCAGATAAAGCAGATGAAAGATGAACAAAGTAACGGTCTTAAATTAGCATGATAGGATCAAGAATAGGCGGAAGAGGTACAGTGCTTCCTCGCTATATCACGCTTCAACTTTCGCGGCTTCACTCTATCGCGATTTTTTTCTCATACATGCTTACGTCACTACACATGCGCTTTCTGAGAACTTTTATCTAAGCCCTACGATGGCTCCTAAATGTGCTGCTTTTTCTAAGCCTTCTGACAATAAAACTAAGCGCCGGAGGAAGATGCTTACTATCCAGGAGAAGGTGAAACTCTTGGATATGATTAAAGATGGCAATACCCTACAAAAGCCTCCTTACACATATGAAAAGACAGCGCCAGCAACTGCCTATCAAGATGTTCTTCAGCCACGCACCCAGACACCCACTGCCTACTCCTAGTACTCCTTCAGCCGTAGAAGACAACAACGCACCTGCTGAAGATACTGCACCACCTCTAAAGACTCTCCTACTGAGGTCGTGCCTTCATAGGTTAGTGGTTGTGTGTAAGAACTGTGTGTGTTTGTGTGCAATTAAATGTACAGTACAAAAATCTACTATATAAAAGCTTCCGGGATTGTCCTTCCGTCCTGTAAATGCAAAGCGTAGAGGTATTCCGCTTATTACAGACTTACTACTTGTGGCTTGAGGTACGAAGTGACGCGATGTGAGCAGAGTTCTGGTGCTCTCATCGTTTCTCTTGCTTTTGTGCACAATGCGCTGGAAAAATAGACAAAATTATGTCTCTGGAAATAATTAATGTTGATGGAGTACAAATGCCTCACCGCGTAGTAAATATCAGGAGATGGTGCTTGCTTATTCTCATCTATAGCTTATTTAGTGCATGAAACTCCGTCTTTAGCGGTACAGATTCGGGCTGACATTGTACGACTTTGGACAGGCACTTGAGGGGATAAAAAAAAACTTAGGTTTTCGGGAGATGTTATGAATGGGCACTTTGATGTTCTCATTCCCTACACTTACATGCCTGATGTACACATGGAGCGCACAAAAATTGAGGATAAAAGTCGGTCGCCTTAAAAGGCGAGTGCACCTAGTAATATATTTGTAACGCCTAATGTGTGTTATTTTCTCTTATTTTGTCTAATATATTGGGTAAAACGAGTGTAATGGTGACTAAAGGGTGTTATTTCATGTCTAGAGGGCTCTAATAATGTTAAAAAACGTATTTAGGTCGGAAACAGGTTTTCTATACTCTGCGAAAATATTCGATTTATAAATAAAGAATGCTACTTCGCGAAAATTCAGTTATCACGGTAGAGTCTGGAACGGATTACCGTGATAAACGAGGGTTCACTGTACTTTGAAAACCTTCTGAATGAAGAAAATCCATGGGTAGTATTTAGACATAGAGTCCCAAATAAAGGGCTAAGATAAGGATGGAGGAAAGTAAAGGATGTGCTGGAAAAAAATAAATTTGAAAGGTAACAATTCCGGATGAAATACCAGCAGAAATGTAGAAGAGTTTAAGAGAAGAGGGAGCAGATATGTCATGGGATCTAATGCAGAAAATCCATGAACAGGAGAGAATACGAGAGGAGCGGAAAACAGTGTGAATGTACCTGTTTATAAGGAGAAGGGTGATATTCAGGATGGTGGAAGCTACAGAGTAATAAAGTTGATGTCACACACTACGAAAATTTGGGAAAGTGTTATAGAAAAAAGGGAAGACCACCATAAGAGAGGAGCAGTTTGGTTTTTACAACAGAGAAAAAACTAATGAAGTCTTTGCAATGAGACAGCTCATATAGAAGAATCAAGAAAAACAGAAAAGTTTGCATACAGTGTTTGCTGATTTGGAGAAGGCTTATGATAGAATATCATGTCAAGAGGTCTGGAGATTCATGACAGAAAAAGGAGCACCAGAGAAGTTTGTGAGGATTGTCTGGGATATATATGAGAAAGTAAGGACTCTGGTAAAAAGCAGTGTTGGGTTAACAGACAAGATCCCATTTAGAGTAGGTCTGAACCACAGATCTTCTTTAAAGTCCTTACTTCTTTGACCTAGTTATAAATGTGTCAAGTCATGAGATAAAAGACCAATTCCCCTTGCTGCTTTGTGATGACATTGTGATGTGTAGTACCAGAAAAGAGGAAGTGAAGGAGGATGTTAGAAGAAATGAGAAGGGTTTTGGAAGATAGAAAGCTGAAGGTAATTGGGAAGGATCAAGGATTTATTGTCATTCCAACATCCACACGCAGAAACGAAATTCGGTACTTGGGTCCCAGTAATTAAACAGTGCCCATGATAAACCCATAAAAAAAAAAAATCATAATAAAAAGTATCCCGTAGGTTGACCCTCCACCCCCAAAATTTGTGATAAATGTATCAGAGATAGACACAATAAAATAGAATGAAATAAAATTTATATAGTACATAAGTAAGATAACTATAACTAAAAGAAATACTATTGCAGAGAGAGAGAGAGAGAAAGAGAGAGAGAGAGATTAGGAGCACATTGCTATGTCCACCACATGACAAATCAACTCAGGATCCCAGATTAAGGCCTGTGTACAGCCATGCAATGGGTGACACCTCAGATGGAATGGAACCAGTGTTTTTTTTATGGTGGAGTGCTAATTCTGCCACTAACCCCCACATTTTTCCCTGCCTGACTGGCGAGGAGATACGGGACTGAGTTGTTTGGAGAAGATTAATTAAGCTCATTGTAACTACATAGAAGTACTAAAAGATGAAGTGGAAGAAGATATTCCAAAATTATCGGATATAAATGAAACACTAAAAAGTAGGCTTTCAACAAAAGTGCAAAGTAATTAGAACTAATTCATTTTAAAACAAATCTATATCCTCCAAAGGATAACTTACAAGATAAAAAATACCTCATGACTTGAAGCAACCTAAATTCAGCAACACATAGTTTAAGAAACACTACTATGTAGAAATATATCACCAACATAAACTATCCAGAACTAAGCCAAAACTTTTTCACAGGGTTATTTATAAGAATGATTTATTCTAGTAATATACAGTCAATTAACAGAATGCACATTATTATTTTTTTAAAAGGGAATTCAAGTGTCATGTTTATTGGTCTGCTGAAAGACAAAAGACGACAATGGTTCTGAAGTGTGCTTCATTTTATGAATGCAAAGTCCACGTAATTGGAGAATGCAGGATTAAGTGGGAATTTTAGTATAATAATCCCTGTCTTATCCATTAAATAATTGCAAATATTAAGATTTTAGGGAGATTTTATGCTGTACTCTTGTGCTTTAAGAGGCAAATCTGTAATATGGTGACATTTTGCCCTTATTTCGAACTCTGTCTACAAGGTGATTTTTTTGTTTTTATGAACTTGCACACGTAAAAGATCTAATAAATCAATTAATCTGAATTTTGTCAAGAACAATCAAAGAAATACTAAACTAACAAAAAACCACTATACACAATGTTCATTTGGACAAACTTGTAAAAAACACAAGACATCATTTTCAGAAATCTGAAAATCTCAGGTTGCCCAATCCATTTTAATTAAATGCATTTGATCATACTGAACCAAGTACAAACTTGTGAATCCCCGTAGGAAGCCAAAAAAAAAAAAGTTATAGCTGACAAATTCCTTCAATGTCAGAAGAACTGGCACTTCTCAAAAGCTACAGCAGAACAAGAATCCCAGCTATAAATAAGTAAATTAATTATGTTATGCATATGATGATGCCACTTTTTAGTTTTCATATATTCACTGGGAACATTACTGATTGCTATTATGTTCCAATGCAACAAATGTGACTGCCAGGTGAAGACTATTTCAACATTCTTTGTTTATTATGAGCTTTGCAATTGTTTAAAAATAAACACACATGTAATTAAAGTTTTCAATTTAATCATACAAATTTACAAAGGATTTTAAACTGACTGCTATCAACATATTTTAATAGATTTTCACCTCATATGATGCCAGATGACAGCTCAAGTCACTGGAAAGCAAGCCTTTCAATAAACGGTAAACAAACTTCAGGGCTGAATGCCGGAGTTAAACATTTATACTGTGTAACTGGATACCAAGTGATTTTTTTTATTCTTGTAAAACACACAGACATATGTACGCTTACACATATACATATCAGTGTTGTCTGCGTGTGTCTAACATGCATTTACCATGTTAAAGTCCAAACAGAAATTCAATATGCCTCTCCATTAAAGAGTGAGACTGCATAATATTAAAAGCAGACGAAAAACCAGAAAATTGCAATCTGGCATGAGTTTTGCAATCTTCCAAGTACAAATACAGCATATGCAGAAGTGAAGCTTTGGCATCCTCCACCCCCTTCTTTGCTTGGTATGCAAATTGGTAGAAGTCTAATTAAGCAGCTCTGTCTTAATCCTCTGCTCAAAGTATTTCATAATCACAAATGTTAAGGCAACAAGTATGAAATCATTTTGGGTTTGCAGGTTGTGAAGCTTTGGTCTAGAGTCTTTGCACCTCCTGTAAATCCACGTACATTTGAAATGCATACAACATCAATCAGAGGTGTTCAACATAATGCAGAAGATGATGTCCATTTCTTCAGCCTGGTCCCAAATCTCCTCTAACTTTTTCAGGACAATCTCTCTATGCTATTCATGCATTCCTCGGCCAGTAAACATTTGCAATCTATAGCTGTCATCTTTATACACTTTCATCCAATCCTTTATCCATCTCAACTCACTATGGTTCTCATTAACCATCTCTCAGCCAAACAAAGGGAAGACCAGAAAGTAAGCAGCACTTAAAATTAAGCTTTTTCATTAGATCAGTAAGTGACAGGGCAGAAGCCATAGTATTCTTCATTGCAAGTGAAACAAAGTATTTATCCATTTTATATATAACCTTTGTGCAGTTCACTTCAACAGTTATTTTCAAACCTTTAGAACATGCTCTCTTGCATTAGGGAAGCAGGGCTGCGCTGCTTCTTTTTCTGATTTGGAGTATCGCTTCCTTGGCCATGTCAGGATGTTTGGTACAAAGGAAAACTGAGTAATGGATGTCCAATGGATTTCAAGTCAATAGCTGTATTTAGGGGTGGCCCAAAATATGGATATGACCAAAATTCTAGTATTTTTCTAAATCATCCTGGTTTCACAGTATTCAACGGTATTTTTTTTCCCCCTGAATGAGTGGATGTTAACCACATTTTCCACTGCAATTACTGCAGTAGAATGGCTAAGAATAACCTATTCCACTGTCATGAGTATTGTACATTGTACCAAAAAAAAAAAGATTTTAATGTGCACCCAAGTATTAATACAGGTTTACATGGCCCCATAAAGTGATAGTTTTCAAGGGGGTGGCACTAATGAAGAGAAGGAATCACATTGCATGACAGACGCAGTCAAAATATAAAACCTTTTTATTGAACAAATTTTGCAAAAACTTAAAACTATAATTTTGACAAAATATTTTCAACCATCCAAAGAGGCATTTAGAAATCCAGAGGTGCTTGTCAAAAGTTGTATTGCATTGAACATGTCTTAGAAAAGGAATAAATAGTAAATATTTTTTGTAAAACAACTACACTTTCTGTTAATGTTAACAATCTCTGTCCACTGACACGTTAAAGTGACTTTTTAAACAACTTTACCATCATTAAACTAATAATAACAATAAAATAAATAATAGTATTATTACGGATAGTTGCACTATTACTTTAAGACTTCAAGCCCAGGTGCATTACACAGTAATCACCAAATTAAAATAAAATAAAACAAGTGCAACTTGGTGATGACATCTTTACCAAATGAACCATCATTTAGGCAAACTGCATTAATATGGACCTTGCTTCAAGCTAAGCTATATACATAAATAATAAAACTGCAACTTACATTTATAATGCTATTTGTGGTATAGCCCTACGGAATCGTATTAGGGCCACAGTGAAGAAAAAAAAAAATACAGACACAGGGAAGAAAAAAAAACAAACTATATATGTTGAGAACAAAGTTGACATGTTGACTTTATTCTCAACATTTCCACTTTAATTTTGACACTTATGTTGAGGTTAATGTCGACATTTCCACTTTATTCTCGCCGTTTATGTCAAGATTAAAGTCGACACTTCCACTTTATTCTCATAGTTTATTTTATAATTATAACAGGTGAACTTTTATTTCTCTGTTTGCACAAATTAGCGTAATCAAGGAAAAAGCAGGTAAGAAAACAAATAGACTTTGGGTCTCAATAACTGTCACACTCACTTAGGCTAGGAGAATTTTTTGTAGAAGGTGACATTCCTTCTCACTTTCAGCTACAGAATTCTTTACGGTCATATTCACCCAAAGTTCACTTCTGTGTGAATCAATCTTTATCACAACCTAAAATTCTGCTTCACGAGAAAATGTATCTCAAAAAAGTCCTAGTAAGGATTTTATGAAGTAGCATAAAGATCATCATAGGATGTGGACCTTTCCCCACAATAGCGGATGATAAATTAAAATGGATTTTTTATTAGTACTTGAAAAACCAAACAGTCTTCATTACATATGCAAATGCCAGTCAGAAAAAAGCATAAAAAAAGTTTAAATCTTGTTTATTTATTAAAACAGCAAGTTAACTCTTGTATGCCCTCAAGTATTTCTAAGGGAACAAATGTATTTTAATGAATACATGCTTTAAATATAAATCCTTCAAACATCACTTATTGCTTCGGATGATAGTGCTACTACAAAAAAAATATTACCCAGATCTAAGGTTAGACAAAGAACATTATGTGCCATAATGGAGTACTTTCAGGTGGTTTATTGTGACACTAAATTTATTTCCACAATTTAAAAGAAAAACAATGATTTAAGGAATTTGTTTAAGATAGACAGAACTTTATTCTCCGAAGGTTTAACAGAATGACACATTTTTTTCAGGCTGAGATATTATTTCAGCTTTAACTTAAGTAAAACAGAAAGTGGATAAAAAATTACAATATGTTACAGAATTAATCATAATTAATATTCAGTGTAACAAAAAATTCAACACGGTTTTATTGTGACACACATATTGTAATAATCTATCAAGGCATTCCTGGCAGTTTTCTCTCTTCATTCATTCATGCATCCATCCAAAACAATCAGCCAAAATCCTTAATTTGTTGCATCTACAGTGCATGCGCAAAGTATTCACAGCGCATCACTTTTTTCACATTTTGTTATGTTACAGCCTTATTCCAAAATGGATTAAATTAATTTTTTTCCTCAGAATTCTACACAATTCCCCATAATGACAACGTGAAAAAAGTTTACTTGAGGTTTTTGCAAATTTATTAAAAATAAAAAAAACTGAGAAATCAAATGTACATAAGTATTCACAGCCTTTACTCAATACTTTGTCGATGAACCTCTGGCAGCAATTATAGCCTTAAGTCTTTTTGAATATGATGCCACAAGCTTGGCACACCTACCCTTGGCCAGTTTCGCCCATTCCTCTTTGCAGCACCTCTCAAGCTCCATCAGGTTGGATGGGAAGCATCGGTGCACAGCCATTTTAAGATCTCTCCAGAGATGTTCAATCGGATTCAAGTCTGGGCCACTCAAGGACATTCACAGAGTTGTCCTGAAGCCACTCTTACTTTGATATCTTGGTTGTGTGAATAGGGTTGTTGTCCTGCTAAAAGAAGAACCGACGCCCCAGTCTGAGATCAAGAGCGCTCTGGAGCAGGTTTTCATCCAGGATGTCTCTGTACATTGCTGCAGTCATCTTTCCCTTTATCCTGACTAGTCTCCCAGTTCCCCACAGCATGATGCTGCCACCACCATGCTTCACTGTAGGGATGGTATTGGCCTGGTGATGAGCGGTGCCTGGTTTCCTCCAAACGTGATGCCTGGCATTCACACCAAAGAGTTCAATCTTTGTCTCATCAGACCAGAGAATTTTGTCTGAGAGTCCTTCAGGTGCCTTTTGGCAAACTCCAGGTGGGCTGCCATGTGCCTTTTACTAAGGAGTGGCTTCCGTCTGGCCACTCTACCATACAGGCCTGATTGTGGAGAGAGGAGAACCTTCCAGAAGGACAAGCATCTCTGCAGCAATCCACCAGAGGACCTCTGGAGCTCTGACAGAGTGACCATCGGGTTCTTGGTCACCTCCCTGTCTAAGGCCCTTCTCTCCTGATCGCTTAGTTTTGATGGCCGGCCAGCTCTAGGAAGAGTCCAGGGGCCTCATGTATAACGCCATGCGTAGAACTTGCACCATAACATGGCGTAAGCACAAAAGCCGAAATGTGCTTACTGACAGAAAAATCCAGATGCAGGAATCTGTGCATACTCCAACTTCCACGTTCTTCCGCTACATAAATCTCGGTCAGCGTGAAAACTAACGCTTGTGCACGCGCTTTATGTAACGCCCCAACTACTCCCAGAATTACGCCTCTTTGAATATGCAAATGAATATAAATCACCCTTAAGCTCAGCCTTCTGTGTAAAGACAATGGGAAAAGCACAGGGGAAAATAAGAGTTTCAGCGAATACCAAGTGGAGGCAAAGGAAAAACATACGATTTGTTCAAACAAACCGTGGTATAATCAACAAAAGGAAGTTGATCGAGTGACATAACGTGTTGGAGTAACTGGAAAGCTCGTGTTCACAAAAATCGCACAGTGCCAGAAATAAAAAAGAAGTCACATATCAAAGTCGTCGTAAAAGGGAAGTTGTAGCCCACTGTCTGAGTGTCATATGAAAGCTTATTAGAGTACACAGTGGGGGGAAAAGCATGAAATGTCAACTTCAATATCGACATTTCCACTTTAATCACATAGTTTATTTTGTCATTAAAGTAGAACATCATAAACTTCATCTTAAAATCGTTTAACTAACCAGTTTCTCAAATCACATCATAATTAAAGTAGCATGTTAAATGCTTTGTTTTGTATTTGATCTTCTATGTGCTCTGTGTGTGTGAATCATTACTTGCTTCTTAAACCGGCTCTCTTCCTCCAACTGGACACAGAATCCATTACATTTGTGATATTACAGCTCTCTGAATAACTAAAATACTGAGATGTATACGTGATATTATTTTCATGATGATAGGAGTTAAAGCACGTTATTTAAACATGGGTTTCACGGCGCAGTGATTGTGTGCGACCTTGGATGAAATTATTGATTGCAGCAGTACTCAGGGGCGGCTCTTGGCTTGTGGTGGCACTGGGAAGAAGAAGAATCAATGTCAATAAGTTAGCTTATGCACGGTGGATGGCCACATCCGTTGCGGACACTGCATAGAGGCCTCGTGCTCATGACACAAGCATTTAACTTTTGCCCAAATTTGTTGCTGTGTTTTTAGCTGTGTTGTCATTTACTCTTTCTGTTTTATATATATATATATTATATATATATATATATATATATTTATTGGCGTAGCGGCCACTGCAGTCCTTGCTTTTCTTTCTCCAAGTAACCGATCGCCACACAATCAGCGCTGTAATCTGTAAGCTTAGAGCGCTGATTCTTCAAAACGTTTAACACTAGAATTACCAGAGCCTACGAAAAAACTCGTAATTCCGTCCCACCTTAAACTGCTTCTTAAATCCCTTCACACCTCTCCGCCAGCGCCCTTTGTCTTCTAAATGTGCTGATAAAGAGAAGCTCGAGCAGCCGGCTATTCCATCCCCACCAATTTAGAGCGTGCACGAACTTCTCTCAGCTCATGCCTTGATTGAGTATCTGGGAGTGAAGTGGAGTTTTAGAGTGGAAATAATAGATCGTTGTTTGGAACACACGCATTTCATGTCTGTTCCGTTTCTACAGTAATCTGTGTCAACACATTGTTAAAACAGAAACTTTTTATATTCTAGTAGTAGATGACAAAATGTAGGCATAAACTATATAATGTATGAAGCCTGAAGTCCAAATAGCAAAGAAACATTTTCACAAGAATAACACAATTGCACTTTTATTCAAACATATAACTGCAGAAACAAAAGCCGCCTTAACATGCGACATTGACACCAGTTTACTGTAACTGACTCCGTGGTTCAATAGACTCAGCCCGCTTGGGAATCAAGGGTCGCGGGTTCGATCCTGCCCCTCCGTTTTGAGAAGTAAACTGCTCTTATTCTTACTGTTTTAGGATAAAAGCATACATTTGATTTCAGTCTGTAACAGCCGGTGCAATTTATGATCCATGTAAAGGTTAGCTTTTTTTATTCACTTTTCACTCTCTCAGTCGCGTTCAGAATCAATCCATACAACCCCATCTGACACGGCTGTTTTCACTAAAGACGCGCTATAGCTCTGCAGTGTACCACGATGCATACTACGCGCAATCACACCCCGGTTCTGACACACAAACGCTGGCGAAGCTGCCTTCTTCGTATCTCACCGTCACTTGCTTTTCGTTTTATTGAGTGTTCCTGCCAGTCCCGCATGTTGCTGTATGCTTTTTCTTTTGTACTACAGGACATGCAGAGGAAAGAATGGTAAAGACCAGTAACTTCGGCGCTATATGCAATCATCAGACACTCCCCATCTGCCCGTGTCGTTCAAACACAGGAACATATATTGGTGTAAAAGTATAACAAAAGTGCACTTTTATTCAAGTGCACTTTTTCCATCGACTTTTCCTGTAAGAAGCAGTGTACACACTTCTCTCTATGCTGTGGTTTCTATTACACACCTGAAAGAAAGAGACAATACATATGAACATATCCAGCATACAGCAACATGCGGGACTGGCAGGAACACTCAATAAAACTGAATAAAAAGAAAATCAAGTGACGGTGAGATACAAGAAGGCAGCTTCGCCAGCGTCTGTGTGTCAGAACCGGTGGGTGGCGTTAGTATGCATCGTGGTACACTGCAGAGCTATAGCGCGTCTGTATTCTGTTTCTTTTGTACACCAGGGCACGCAGAGGAGAGAATAGTAAAGAGCAGTAAGTTCGGCGCTATATGCAATCATCAGACACTCCCCATCTGCCCGTTGTTTTGTTATACTTTTCAATACTTTTATACTGCTCAAACGGGCATGCTCAAAAATACACGTGTAATGCCACAAAAGTGCACGCAGACACTTCATTTCGCAAACAAAACAAGTGCAAGACTACCTGTATAACCGAAGAAAAAGAAAGCAAGTTACAGTAGGCGATTGATATGACAGCTTGCATGGTGCAATGCTAAGAAGTGCTGATTTTCATTCCGTGCTATATGAAATCATCACATTCAAATATTAACAGTTCCCACACACCCAAGGACCGTCCTTCCTACATTTACGACATGTGTAATTGTTGCAGTGCACACACCTCTCTGTGCTATGATTTCTATCACACTGAATGAGCACCTGACACTGTACTTTCTTACACCAATATATGTTCCTGTGTTTGAGCGACACGGGCAGATGGGGAGTGTCTGATGATTGCATATAGCGCCGAAGTTACTGGTCTTTACCATTCTTTCCTCTGCATGTCCTGTAGTACAAAGAAAAAGCATACAGCAACATGCGGGACTGGCAGGAACACTCAATAAAACGAAAAGCAAGTGACGGTGAGATACGAAGAAGGTAGCCGCCAGCGTTTGTGTGTCAGAACCGGGGTGATTGTGCGTTAGTATGCATCGTGGTACACTGCAGAGCTATAGCGCGTCTTTAGTGAAAACAGCCGTGTCAGATGGGGTTGTATGGATTGATTCTGAACGCGACTGAGAGAGTGAAAAGTGAATAAAAAAAAAAGCTAACCTTTACATGGATCATAAATTGCACCGGCTGTTACAGACTGAAATCAAATGTATGCTTTTATCCTAAAACAGTAAGAATAAGAGCAGTTTACTTCTCAAAATGGAGGGGCAGGATCGAACCCGCGACCCCTTCATTCCCAAGCGGGGCTGAGTCTATTTAGCCACGGAGTCAATTACAGTAATGTGGTGTCAATGTCACATGTTAAGGCGGCTTTTTGTTTCTGCAGTTATATGTTTGAATAAAAGTGCAATTGTGTTATTCTTGCGAAAATGTTTCTTTGCTATTTGGACTTCAGGCTTCATACATTATATAGTTTATGCCTACATTTTGTCATCTACTACTAGAATATAAAAAAACGTTTCTGTTTTAACAATGTGTTGACACAGATTACTGTAGAAACGGAACAGACATGAAATGCGTGTGTTCCAAACAACGATCTATTATTTCCACTCTAAAACTCCACTTCACTCCCAGATACTCAATCAAGGCATGAGCTGAGAGAAGTTCGTGCACGTTCTAAATTGGTGGGGGGATGGAATAGCCGGCTGCTCCGAGCTTCTCTTTATCAGCACATTTAGAAGACAAAGGGCTGGCGGAGAGGTGTGAAGGGATTTAAGAAGCAGTTTAAGGTGGGACGGAATTACGAGTTTTTTCGTAGGCTCTGGTAATTCTAGTGTTAAGGAACATTGAAATATCTTCGTAGTGCATGTTTAATTATTCTATCCTTCACGACAGTCCCAGTGAAGAATATAGATTATTTAAATGAAGTTAAAGTTTTATCTGTATAATATAATAAACATATTTTGCTGCATTTCATCTTAAAAATGATATCGTCATCATATGTAAATACACACTTTATAAAGTGGCTCAGGTTGTGCGATATTATACCTGTAGTGCAGAGTGGGGTGATTGTACTTATAAGTACAAACAGTTCTACAAGGAGCAATTGATTAAGTGCGTTTAAAGTTCTTGGGATGAAACTGTTTCTGGACCGCGAAGGCCGTACAGGAAAGGCTTTGAAACGTTTTGCCGTGGCTGAGACAGCGTGTGCTTGAAGCTGTATACCGATAATTCTCTTTCCGATCAGCTGCTGCTGTGATTCACACTCAGATATAGTTATATAAATACTCCGAGTGGTGCGGTGAGAGTAATATGGAAAAAGATGATCCGCTGTGGCAACTCCTAACGGGAGCAGCTGAAAGAAGAAAAAGAAGAAGGTGCAATGAGAGTAACAACGCTAAAGCAGTTATGGTATTTGGAATACTATGGCAATTCCCTGGACCATTATATTGTTACAAGTTAATTACAATCAGATGCATTACACTAATACACAATATGAGGTTAGTTTCAGTGTATTTATAAAGCCGCATTAGGAAAATAAGGTGTAACCACACAGGAACAGTAGCACTGCTTTGACGCTGGGTGCTGCCAGTCTGCAAAACTGAGTGGAGAACTTGCGTACGACAAGGTATGAGGTACCGTGGAAAAGTGCGTGTCTTTACGCCAAGTGTAGGTTTTATACATCGTGATTTGAACGTGGAAAAGTTCTTACACAACATTTCTGTGTGTACGCACCGTTTATACATGAGGCCCCTGGTGGTTTCGAACTTCTTCCACTTATGGATGATGGAGGCCACTGTGCTCATTGGGACCTTCAAAGCAACAGAAATTTTTCTGCAACCTTCCCCAGATTTGTGCCTTGAGACAATCCTGTCTCGGAGGTCTACAGACAATACCTTTGACTTCATGCTTGGTTTGTGCTCTGCCATGAACTGTCAACTGTGGGACCTTATATAGACAGGTGTGTGCCTTTCCAAAATCATGTACAATCAACTAAATTTACCACAGGTGGACTCCAATTAAGCTGCAGAAACATTTCAAGGATGATTAGGGGGAAACAGGATGCATCTGAGCTCAATTTGGAGCTTCATGGCAAAGGCTGTGAATACTTATGTACATGTGCTTTCTCAATTTTGTTATCTATACTAATAAAAGGCAAAGCCCTCACTGACTCACTCACTCACTCACTCATCACTAATTCTCCAACTTCCCGTTTAGGTAGAAGGCTGATATTTGGCAGGCTCATTCCTTACAGCTTACTTACAAAAGTTGGGCAGGTTTCATTTCGAAATTCTACACGTAATGGTCATAACTGGAACCTATTTTTTTGTCCATATACTATAATAAGACTTCAGCTCGATGCCCGTGGGAGGTGGAGTTACGCCTCCCACGTAATTTACTGCCTGCCCATATAAGGCCGTCCGTCAGCGGCAATCAAATAGAAACACTGCCGCTAAATATTCACGGGTGAAGGACTGTGCTTATGCAGAGGAAGATGAGATGGTTAGGGTGGCGTTTGGCACAAACTCGGCGAAACTGCGAGAGAAACTTTTAAGTGCCGGGTCTTAGCTAACATTAAATACAGCCGTGGACATCGCACGAGATGGCACCAGCACAGCTAGAAACCTTCGATGTATGTACACCGAGTGGCTCACGTGAAATGACGCAGTGCACAGGCAAAAAGCAACAGTTCCAAAGAGTGCTGAACAAAAACCGAATTACACAATTGAGAAGGCAGCAAAAAATATGAAGCGTGTGATACATACAAGCATATTCATAAGTGCAGCTACTGCGGCAACAAAGCACACGGTGAAAAAAGTCAATGTCCCACTAAAGGAATACAGTGTAAAAAAACCCGTGCATGCAGTGTGTCACGTCTCAGATAAAGAGGAAGACAAGCTGTTTATTGATGCAGTAAGAAACGAATCGATGAATGAAACCTGTTATCTTTACAACAATTGACAAACACGGAATGTAACTTGAACACAACACATCCTACAAATACGAACCTGATTGAAAGAAATAATGATAATCAAATCCTTGACGACAGCAACACTCCTAACACTCACAAAACAATTACTGTATATTGACACTCATGTTACGTTATTTTTAAAATGTTCCCTTTTCTTTTTCATAACTTCTTTAACACACTACTTCTCCGCTGCGAAGCACGGGTATATATACCCCGATCTACATACGGTCAAATAGATAAACCACACGCCGTGGCGCAATGGTAGAGACTTCGCCTCTAGCGCCGACATCCGAGGTTCGATTCCTAAGAGGGGGTGCACTGAGTATGTACGCGCGCTTCCCGATTCATTTTACCTTCGCATCCCCTTGGTTTGAGACGTGTGAAAAAATATGCGGTTAACGCAGAAAGACAGATCACCAATTGAAGCTTTATGAATAATGGATACTTTATTCGCCATCAATGATTGTTTTGGTAAAGCCATACTCAGTGTATTCATTATATGAACGGTAAAAAAGTAAGAGCGAGGGGAGGGTGATTTATGGAGGCACGCAGGCAAAACCACAATAGCACGCGGGCTCGATGTACTGTAGTGCGCGTCAACTCGATCTGAATTGCACGATCACATTCGAAAACATATCTTTTCAAGTTCTATTTAGTCCATATGAGTCAAACTCAAGGCCCGCGGGCCACATCCAGCCTGGCGTGTAATTATATCCGGCTCGCGAGATCATTTTATATACTGTATTATTGTTATTAATGGCCCGGGGATATGAAGCGCTGGTAACACAATAAACTACAGATCCCATAATGCAGCGTTTCAGTTGCCTTGCCGAACACTTACCGCGTTAATCAAGTCTAGCTTATGATGCTGCAAGTTATTGTGAAGCTAGCCCACACGATGCCGAAGAGAAAAGTTGATTCTGAAAATAGAGCCTTTAAAAACCGATGGGAGGCTGAGTATATGTTTACTGACATTGCCGGTAAACCCGTGTGTCTCATTTGTGGAGCTAATGTGGCTGTAATTACAGAATTTAATCTAAGACGGCACTATGAGACAAAACATCAGGATAACCTGAAAGACCTGAATGCAATGCAGAAGAAACAGAAAGCAGAAGAGTTAAAGAAGAATCTGACACTTCAGCAGAACGTTTTACCGTGCAAAATCACAAAGTGATTTCAAGTGAAGCTACTTTTATGGGAGACACAAATGCACCAGTGCAACTTGCCCCACTTTCCCTGTTGCCAAGTAATGTTGAACCAAGTCGGCACTATGGTGTTCCCAAATACGCACTTTGCTGATAAACTGAGCGCACTGCGCACCAAGTTCGCACGGCGCTTTGTTGACTTTGAAGAACAAAAAAAGAAAGGTGCGGCACCGCATTCCATTGTGTCGTGTTCCACTGTTACAGAGAACTGTGAACCTAGCCTAAAGCCCCCCATACATTTACAGATGCACTGCCGATTTTTCGGCCGTTCAACGAGTCATCACGCGTCAAACGCCTGAAAAATCATCTGGTGTGTTCTCAGCTCCGTCGGCTCCCCTTTGCTATGCGCTAGTGAAGGGGGCCGAAGGAGCCGAGAACACAGATCTCCCTACCTGTCTCCAGCAGAGGCTCGTTCTGCTGATCAGCTGGCGGTGAGTGACACAATGCACTAAACTTCCGGCTGGCTGACAGAGGAGACAGCCACTGCAGCAGACAGAGGCATCACATTACTTTGGATGGGGGCGGTGGTCGAGATTTTCGGCAAGCTGGATCTGCCGTCCATGTGGACACCCGCAATCTGCGGCCGCCAATCAATTGCCGCGATTGTACACGCACATCGTTCGGTGGCGAAATCGGCCACGGATCGCTGCCTATTTGGGGGCCTTAACTCTCGCTGATAATTAGGTAAATGTTTTTTGCAGGACTAGAGACACTTGTATAAGTGAAGGGAATAAACTTAAACTTTAAACCTGACAATGGGATTCAAACATGATTCATGATTTCCTGTATTCCAAGTTTAATATAGGTTTTCCAGATATTGTTTTTAGTTCATATAGTTAAGCTTTTTTCTTGTTTTAAAAGTTAAAACTACCAAAGAATGTGGTTTGTATTTTTGAACCAATACATTTCCTGTTCCTGATTTTTATGCCTGCTATTACTATCCAGACACTTGTTTAAAAAAATAAAAAATAAACAAAACCTTGTTTTCATTGTGTTTAACTTTAATCTGGCATTATAGTAGAGTGTTGGCTTCCTAGCCAGTAGTTCTGTGGTGAAATGACATGTATGTTGCCTTCCTTTCCTTCAATGGATGTAGAAAATACATTAGCATAGTATATACATACAGAGGACTCGGAGTCGGAAGATTTAGAAACTGAGGAGTCGGAGCATTTATCTACCGACTCCACAGCCCTGCACAGGAGTGGTGTCAAAGGTTGCATTCTGTGGGGACATGGAGTCCTTTGATGAGTGCAGGTAAAGCAGAATGCCGATGTACAACATGGGGGTGTTTTGGGGGGGGTAGCTTCGGGAGGGACAATTAGTCAATTAAGAAAATACTATTTGACTATTGCTTTAGTTGACTAGTCAAGTATATCAATTAATCACAGCAGCCCCAGTTAAAACATTCACAAGTACTTAATCATAAAAATTAAATTATAAGCAAGCTTCCCTTAATTTTTCCACTTGCTTGAGTTGTTTGCACAAGCCAGGTTTCACAAGCCTGTCCTAAAACCAAATAACGGTACAATAAAATGAAATCTCTAAGCTCTAAGAGTAGATTTGTACTTCTGTCTTGTATCATATGGTTACGCTTAAGTTTTCAGCCTCTAATGCAAATTCTTAATCCTTAAAAAGTCTTTGCATAAATATTAATACTGTATAAAATAAACTGTGCTCATAAGGTCTTACAGGTCTTACAATTTATTATCAATTTGTGCATTAAACTTCAGTCCATCTTAACTTAAAAACAATTCAAATACAAGTGATTTTCAAAAAGGCATAGATGCTGGTACTATGCTCAATAAAACAAACTCAAATCAGTTTATCAAACATCTGAAACAGAATATCCAATTCAAATTTCTATGCAAAACATATTAATAAATAAATAGATAAATAAATGGAAACAAGCCAAATGCACCATATTCACCATCATATTAAAAATATTGTGAAGCATTTTATGGGTTAAGTTTCCCAGTGGACACAAATCAATCATCTTTTTATGCCTACAAAGATTAACAAAAAAGCAAGCAAGCATGGATTCTTATTTATTATGCTTTACATTGCAAATCATACTTAATATATACTACATTTAAAATTTGCAAATCATAAACATTTCCATGCTAGTCCACGGAAATTCAATGTCAAGAGACTATAACTCAATATATCCTTGTTTTTCCATTAAAGTTTACATATAACAAACATCACCCCATTTGACCTAGAAGTGTTTTATCAGTGTGGTAATAATGAATAGAACAGCAGTTACTAAAAAGGGTCATTGTAAGCCACAGGCCCAACTACGGCTCTCTTGTTTGTGTAAGAGTAGTCCAACTGGGCCTCTGCCAGACTATGCAGGCTAGTTTACTTTAACAGCCCCAGACAAAAAACTGGCATGGTAGAAGAGAGAATGTTCTTTTTCTTTTTGGAAGGAGGCCTCAAGCACCAGTGCAGTGAGGTCACAACAAACATGTCCAACTGTATGCCATAAAACTATTCACAAAAATAACATGGAAGAAAAACATCAATTATTGTGGAAGCATGAATTTAGAAAAATAAAAGAAATGCTAAATTCAAAATTAAAGGGATTGCATGAAACAAAGTAGTGGCTTCTAAACTTGTATTAACACACATTCTATTTTCAACTTTATAAGCGGGTTTGGAAAATGGTTGGATAGAGGTTTAGAGTGCTTACTAATTATGGAATCCTTAAATATATCCTTAACTACAATGTGTCTCAGTGGCAACAATTAGATTTTGCAAAATTTCTCTTGGAAAACCTAAAATACACTTAAAAATGCTATTTTTTTTTATTATTAATGCTTCCTAAAATAAGTCTTTAGTTACTTTAGCATTGATCTGGAATCCCTAAAATGTATAGTACAGTTTCACTGAATAGAATAAATTCTATATTTTCATGATTGGTTGATGTTTACTGTGCACAAGTGTTTTTTTCAAAAGTATGGTGAGGTTGATAAAACTCCCAAAAATGTATTTTCAAGATTTTCTAGACAGATCATAATAGTAAATTGTACTACCCCACTAAATGAGCCAATATTTGAACTACTATTCCTATTATTGCTTAATAATAAATTCCAGAAACAAGGATCGACTACTAATAATTAAATTAAAATGGATCTATCCTCATTCACCCCAGAGCTACAACAATTACAGGCCACTCAATTTTTAAGCATACTTGGATCTGTTACTAATAATTCAATTAAAACACATCTAACTATCCTCATTCAACCTAGAGATACAACAATTACAGGCCATTCAATTTCTAAGCATAGTATTTGACAAATCTTCAAACCTGCAATCATAGTTCCATCTTTAAGGGACTAGAAACTGACATTGTAGGCAATATTTTGACCACAGGACAAGAAAAAAAAAAACATAAGATCCCATCGTCTTTCTGACTGTGGAAAACACATGTGTGAGATTTTTACACAATTAACACATTAAAAACAGGCAGCGTTCTGACATTCACTATACAGTACACAAACAAACAAACAAATTGGCCAGGTAAGATCATTTTAGTGTCAACATATATTAAAATATAAAGCCACATGGAAATATATGCGTTTTATGGATTTTTACAGATCACTTATTATCCTTACATAGTTGCTACCAACTATGTAATACTGAATGCAATAGAAAACAGCACATCTACAATATGTTTCCACATATAAAATAAGCATGCTGCCTGCGAGGCTAAACTTACACCACCTTGCTCTTACTACATTGGCAGCATTAGCAAGAGAAAGCTAATGACTAGTAGGTGCAGGAAATCACAGTGTATGCACAATAATAGAACAGGACATATTGTCAATCACATGGTTGACAGCAAAGGCTTTTGGCAGGCTAATCAATTATCTTGAGTTAGGCTACCACATTCTATCCTCAGACACTGACACCAGCTGTAAGGAAAAATATTTTAACAAGACAACACAAGAGCTGAAAACTCAGCTAGCCACAGCCAATATGCTTACATTCACAGCTGATTTTTTGACTGCACTAACAAATGGAAATAATATGACAATAATTTGCTGCTGCTACTCCAATGAAGAATGCCGGATGAAATCAGTGACAATACAGACACAAAATGTTCCAGCCAGACAAACCGATAACAGCCTTACTTAGTAGCTAACTATTGCTGTGCAGAAATGGGAACTAGAAGGCAAAGGAGTTGCATTTGCTCATGATAACACATTAACATTGCAGCCACTAATTCCCCAACCCCAAGAACTGGGACTTGATAAAAAAAAAAATAATAATAATAATTTGATAGCACTCTACAACTCACACTCAGCACTTAATTGAACATTTACCTTTAAAAGGAAAAGAGGATGCTTGAGCATGCCGCTCAGAACATAAATCCAGTAAGAGCAGATGTACAGTACATATCTTCCTGCCTGAACGTCTTTATAAGACTTGGTATGCATCAGACACCCAAGTACATCAGTATACTCCTATTCCTAAAGAAATGTGTGTAGTACTAGGGTGTTGTACCGTGTTAGCCATTATTAATGTAGTGAGTCAAGCAAAATGATACATTTTATTAGCTAACTAAAAAGATTACAATATGCAAGCTTTTGAGGCAACTCAGGCCCCTTCTTCCGGCAAGATGTAATACTGAAACTGGAGTTCCCTGTTTTTAAATACACACTAGTACAAATAACATTGGAAAACCTTTAAGTGCGACATCTTAAATGTAAAAAATTAATAAACATCTTCAGGCTAAGATTAATTTAACAAGAGAGGAGAACAATATATGATATTTGGATAACTGTTCAAAAAAGTCTCATCAGTCAGTACAACCTACAGTATTAGTAATTTGTCAACAACTCTTCTGCTGCAATAACAGCCTCAATTCTTTTGGGGTAATTATGTACCAGATTTGCACATTGTTCATGAGTGATACTTCCCTGTTCCTCTTTGTAGAATTTATAGATACCCTCTAGGTTGGTGGCATGGCACCCCGGACAGCAGTTTTCAAAAAGAGCCAGAGATTCTCAATAAGGTTAAGGGTTCATTCATTTGGTCATTCCAAAACATTTGCCTTTCTGGCTTTGATACATTACAGTGTTGCTTTGGCCTTATGCTTCAGATCATTGTCATGTTGAAGAATAATCTTCTGCCGAGCTGTAGGCTCATAGCAGAATGGAACAAGTTCTCCTGCAATATTGTGCAGTATGTGCATCCATCCATTTCCCTTTCAAGGCTGACAAGATTCCCAGTCCCAGCACATGAAAAACATCCCAAGAGCATGATTTTGCCACCACCATATTTCACAGTAGGTATGGTGTTTCTTGAGGCATGGGCAGTATTAGTTTTAGATCACAAATACCTCTTTAAAGTCTGGCCAAAAAGTTACATTTTGGTCTCATTTGACCATGAAACCTTCTCACACATTTTAACTGGGCCTTTCTCATGCTTTGTAGCAAATGGCATACATGATTTTATGTGGACCACCATAAACAATGACTTCATTCTTGCTACCCTCCTGTAGAGGCCTGCTTTCTGAAGCACTCTTAAAATTGTGGACCCATGCACCTTCACTCCAGTTTCAGCCAGAGAGCATTGCAGACTCCCAAGAGTGACAGTTAGATTTTTAGTAGCCTCTCTCACCACTTGATGTCTTGCTGTGATGTTTAGTTTTGAGGGATGACCTGTTCTAGTAAGAGTGTGGGTGCTGTGATGAAACTACCACCTTCTGATGATGGATCCAACGCGGTGCTTATTGGGACATTTAAACTCTTGAATATTTTTTGAAGCAATTTCCTGCCTTGTGCTTTTCAATGACTTTGTTTCTCACATTAACAGAATGCTCCTTTGTCTTAATGTTTGCAGTGATTGTTCAACACACACTATGACAAAGGGTGCTTTTCAATATCCAATGTGATATAAAGGACTGACAAGTAGTACCTAATTATGTTTATTTATGGTCAAATGATTGTTACCTTTGTGTCAATTGTGATTAATTTGTCATTTGTGCAAATCTAGAGCTTCCAAAGCTTAGTGATTTATGTACTTTTGCAAACATTCATTTTTGAGTTTTTCCTTCTTCAGTTAAATATCTACAGAAAATTATTTATTGTGACTGAAACTGTATTACAGCATAAGAGTTCACATTAAATATACTGAATGGATAAATGTGTACAAAATCTTTTTTCATACAGAAAATTATGATGACTTTCAAGGGGATTGAGTAGATTTGTGACTTGCATTCACTTAACATTAAAACAAATTCCTAAAAACATATTGCATAAATAAAACATTTTCTCCATTATCAGTAGTACTAGGGTCCCCTCCTGGCATACAGAAAACCACCAAACCTTCAGCAACTTATTGTCCGAAGCTCCTTAAATGAACTGACAGCAAATGGCACATCTCCCTGCCTACAGAAAAGATGTAAAACGTGTGCCCACATCTACAATACAGACCGTATAGTTATACCACACTGCCGACTTGAACATCACATAAAGGGATCATTTTCCTGCAGATCATCCAATGTTGTCTACCTAATTCTCTGCATGAAATGTCCTGACACTGCACTCTATGTGGGAGAAACTGGACAAACACTCCGCCAGAGAATGAATTTGCACAGATTCCACATTAAACATGGCAACACAGATGTTCCTGTAGCGGCCCACTTCAACAGCCATGGATACTGTGAGAGGGACTTTAAAGTCACAGTGCTTATGGGCAACTTCAAAACACAGCAAGAGAGAAAAGAATGGGAAGTTAAGCTCATGTTAAAATTTAATACATTACAGCATGGCTTGAATAGAGACAAGAGTTTTATAGCCAGGTATGAAGACTGTTTGCATCTCTCAGACTGACACAGATAACCCGACTACAGATCTGCATTGTTTTGAAAAACTCATCACAAACTTCAAAGGACTTTGTTGGACAGTTATCTTATCCAAAAATCTCTTGACCATACATTGTTCTTCTCTCTCTTGTTAAATTAATCTTAGCCTGAGTGAACCTATTAATTTTTTACATTTAAGATTTTTCCTTTAAAGATTTACCATTGTTGTTTCTTGTCTCAGTGTGTGGATATAAACATAGGAAACTTCAGTTTCTGTATTACATCTTGCCTGAAGAAGGGGCCTGAGTTGCCTTGAAAGCTTGCAAGAGCTTGTAATCTTTTTAGTTAGCTAATAAAAGGTATCATTTTGCTTGGCTCTCCATTATCAGAAAACGTATGCTTCCATTATTTATGTGTTATTAAGCAGGCTCTATTTAACAATTAACAGTTATTATGGACTATTGACTATATAATGTGATTACTATCTACTGTACATCCATAAAGTACACCCAAAGAATCATGCACTAGTATTTCATGCATTGTTACTTTAAGGACAATAAAGCTCTTGGACAAAGGTAGCAAGAGGCACACGTCTTCATGTCACTTTAGAGTGAAATTTCTTGAAAATGCTCAGGCTTTTCCATTTCTGCTCTCCCCTAGATTTAGTATGTCACTGACCATACCAACCAGTTCAGCAAGATGTAGTTTTATCTATGCATGTAATTTGGTATTTCCCCTACAACTGAAATTAGCGGGTGTGCAACCCAATAATCTCAACCACATGCCCAGTAATCTATAGACTATGAAGGTGGGAGTAAAAGCAATACAGCACTCAGTCTTTTATCAAATTTCACTACACACATGAAAAATGCACATCTTGTAATATTCTTACACCCCTACTATATTAATTGCCACAGACAAATGGCACTTAATGAGAGTCAACATTTAAATACTGGAAATCTATATAGGCTACATGAAAAATTAAATGTCTGTATGAATAAAAAATTCTTGCCTCATGATCAGCCACTTTAAAAAGACTAAAACATAGTCTTTAAATAATGTACCATTGGCACACTTTATAAAACATTAGAACATTATCTGAAATGGTACAATTACCAGTCATGCTCAGACACATTACCCTCTTTATAAAAACACTGGAAAACAAACTTATCAAAGCCCTATAATCCTCACATAATACAGTAAAGAGGACATCTACATTTAATTAACAGTTAATTGCAAGTTTTTGCTAGCAGATGTCTATTTGTGAGCTATTATGCTATTAGGTTATGGTTGCTATTCTGCCCACCTGTGTGTCATCTTCTTATTTATTTGTTTGTGATACTGATCCAATTCAACCAGAACTATAAATAAAATTATAAGCCCAGATGCAATAGCAAAAATATACAATATGAATCCTGGACAGGTCAGAGCACTGTTATTAGCAACATGTTTAAAGATGGCACAGGACTTGATTCTGTTCTTAATGTACTTAATTGTCAGGGACTCTTAACTGGAAGCTCTTCATTTAATTCTTTTCCTGTCCCTCTCTGCAGTTAGCCTTATTTACAGTAAACTGCACACCACCAACACCATTTAATTAGCTATGAGAAATATCAAGTGAAGCCTCACTATCATTCCAAACTGTGTCACCAAGTGCCCAACAAAAAGAGAGCTCTTAACATGCAAGACAGGTGAACTGGTTTCTGATTAGAACCAACTATTTAATTATGTTTTGATAGAGTTTCTTTCATGTGCTTTAAATAGCTCTTTTGGAATGCAGATTAGTTATTACAGTGCAATTTGTGTATCAGTACAGGGAATTACTGTCCTAATGAAACTGAATTTAAATTAAGAGTTTAGCAAGTATATTTCCATACATCCTTGCAGCCTTCACAAAAAATTGGGAATCATAAAAAAGAAAAAGTATCAAGCCAGCTGTGGACAATGCTTCCCACATGTACAAGGCATCAAATTATCTTAACCCTCTGGTCTTCTCAATGCCAAGTGATATTCATATAAAAAAAGCATCCTTTACATAAACATGCACTGTAGAAGGCATTACACTGTATTTGAAACAGCTACCACTAAATAAATCCTCTTGCTTCTATACAAGCATTAGAAATCATTTTAAGCACATTTCATTCTGGAATATATATCACTGTCATCACAACACACCATTTATGGTACATAAAACATTTCATACAGATGAGACCACTTACATATACTTTGTTATGAAGTGATACATAATGCTAATCAATGGTTGACAGATTGATACAGTATAAGAGCTGCACACTGTATAGAAGGCTTCAATGCACGAAAACAGAAACAGACATTTTATATATATATATATATATGTGTGTATATATATATATATATATATATATATATATATATATATATATATATATATATATATATATAACATATGTGAAATGTGTGAATAGCATACACGCAGAGCATAAGTCCTTTTCATATGGGATTTAGACCATTTTAGTAAGTGGTACTAAATTTAACACAGACATATGTGAAACAGACATGTGATTAAATGCTTGAATCATAATTGTCTGGAAACTGATTTTAAATCAATGCTTATGTAACCTTAGTAATATCTCTCTTTTAAAAAAAAAAAAATCCTGGGAGAGAAAGGCTAGGGAGACGAGACGTGATCTTCAACATTCTGAAATTGTCAAACCACTATTCTGCATGAAAACTCTCCAAATGTCTTCCCACCAGTCCTGGCCTTTCCCTTAAATCCAAATGCTTTAATGTACAGGAACAACAGTGGTTAACTGTTCTCAAAGCAACAGCTACAATATTTCATTTCCTAATCCATTTGATGCCATCATGGGCCAACAAATTCCAAAGCCAGAATGATTTCGGAGATCCTAGTGGTTTGCTGGGCAGCACAGTGGTGCAGTGGTAGCGCTGCTGTCTCGCAGTTAAGAGACCCCGGTTTGCTTCCCGGGTCCTCCCTGCGTGGAGTTTGCATGTTCTCCCCGTGTTTGCGTGGGTTTCCTCCGGGCGCTCCGGTTTCCTCCCACAGTCCAAAGACATGCAGGTTAGGTGGATTGGCGATTCTAAATTGGCCCTAGTGTGTGCTTGGTGTGTGGGTGTCCCTTGTGCCCTGTGTTGGCTGGGATTGGCTCCAGCAGACCCCCTGTGACCCTGTGTTCGGATTCAGCGGGTTGGAAAACGGATGGATGGATAGTGGTTTGCTACCTTACATCTGTCTGAAAATTCGCTTTCATGAATTTTGCACTTGTGATGCAAATTCAGGACAGATACCTGTATACAGCTGTATTGGATTTGGTTCACTTACAAAATTTAAAAAAGGGGGCAAAAATAAAAACTAAGTCAATTTTACCAGCAGCGTGAATATTGTGGTTGAGCCCATGATGTAGTCCAACGCCAACTGGATGGAAACATGGTCAATGTAAACAAACAATATTAATTGGCTCTAAACATTTCCAGAAATTTTCTCAAAGTGCTAAATTCAATTTTTTCTTTTTTTTTTTTTTTTTTTTAATCTTGCGCCCCTGACAAGTAAACTTTCAGGCACTCATTTCATAGCAGGAGGTGCATGAAATTTCTGACTTTATCTAGTTGAGCAGTAGTATGCCACCGCCAAGAGAAGACAGCTCAATTGGTGCACCACGCACAAAGTTTTGATGGAAAGCGTGCAGGTGCTCGTAAGCTCCAAGTGCCCATGATTTCCAGCTCTTTTACGTAACTTATTATCCGTAAAATGATTGTTCACAGTGGCCATACAAGTTTGAATTCTGTTGACACTGGTTTGCCCAATTTTAAAAGGTCCCCTGGAATTGCTGGTTTGCGAGATAAAATGTCAGCTCAGAACGGTGAGTAACTGATCCCCAGGTTTATGCAACTTGTCAGCAAGTAGATGTTCTCCTTGGTATAAAAGTACAGCAGCTAATTATTTGTAATGCACAAGAATGTCTCCATCTCTCCACCATGCTCCCAGCACGATAGTATTGGACATTGTCAATATCATAAAAATTGACTTTGTTATTTCAAAACACCAAACAGCCCTAGTGAACACAGCCATTAAACTTCTCCAACCAGACACAAGGCTACTACAAGGCTATGCGACTTACCTAAATGTAAATGTTAAAAAGGATACAAAAAGCTTAAATATAAAGAAAACCATCAATAAATTATTATTAATTCTGAAATTCTCATAACACATTGCAATTGAAGAAGATTCAAAATTGCATACATATAATCAATGATATCACTCACTACTAGCATCAACCTGTATTTGAAATATTAATTCTCCTGAACCATTTACAATACAGAAAGAATGATCACCTGACGTGATTTAGATTTCTGTTTTATATTTGGCCACACATAATTTGCAAATAACACAATGATTCCAGTTGAGCTTCCGAACCTTCTAAACACATTTAAAATAATAAATACAATATTTCAAGCAATGAAAGTGCACTGTACATTTAAGGTAGTGTCACATCTGCATTAATTAGTACACTGCACAGCTTTCCATATTGGGTGTTACAACACCTTGGGGTGTGAAGATATGGTTGGAGAGAAGTCACAAAAGTAATGCTCTAATTTTTACTTTCAATAAAAAAGCAGTTTCACTTTTTTGCTAGCAGTGCACCTCTAGGTATGAATTTTTAATGACCTGAAATTTCACAGTGCGGGACACCAGTTGAGTGCTGCAAGCAGGAGATCAAGGAGTAATATACCAGACTAAACTGATTCTCTTTTTTTTCCTCCTCCTTTACAGCTATTGCTAAAATGCAATATTGGTGACCTTAATATTTATTTTCATTATGTCTTATAGTTTTAGGCATTATGTGTCAGGCCTGCAACTAACAAAGAAACAGACTGCATGTTGGCTAATGAAGCTAAAAGGAGCAATGAGGGCATTGAAAAAACTCTTTTTTTAAAGTCACTTTAATAACAATAACACATGCCTAATAGCTTTTTTTTAGTGTTGATTTTATATACTTTGTTAATCCCAGTAAGTGAGAGATGATGTTAATGAATGAACTAAAATGTGTTCAAAGGCAGAAAGATACTTTTTGGGTACCAAAGAAGTATGAAAATCAACATTAGTTGCTTAGTTGTACAATATTTTATTCAAGACTAGAGTATTGCACTGTGCAGTACGAGTAAAATAACAGTTATGAGTAAATTTGTCATGAGAAAACAAAACCATGACAAACATAAAATACAAATAAATTATTAAACAGATGTTTAAAATTCTTAGTAAGGAAAGGTTGAGTTTAATTTTAGCCAAGTTGCCTCACATCTTGCTGCCAAAGATTGTTAAAAAAAAACAATTACACTATCAGCTGCAGCATATTTAAGTACATTGCTGATGCTACTCTAAAAAGTGCTAAGGTTATAGTCCAAGTTGTAATTAAATTAATGAATAAAACTTAAGCACAGCAGAAGAAGCAGTAACAGAAGTCTTTTTTTCTAATTGCTTAAAGGTGATTGGTCATGTTTCTGTTCTGAGGCTGAAGATAAATGCCGTCTCATTAAAAACTGTGTGTGAAACACAGATCAAGGCTCTAATACCTGCACTAATCTGAGTGACTTTAAAAGTAAATATGAAGAAACTTTTTCCTACCCCAGAAAAAAAAGGGAATGTTAAATCCTGATCCATGCATGTATATCTTGTATATTATTCCCATTGCTGAAAAGGTTTTATTTTCCAGACACTCCAAGTTGTTCATAAAATAGATTAACTGGACCCTCTAAACTGGAACAGAATGAGTGTGTGCTCTGCAATAGACTAACAGGTCATCTGTCCATCCATTCATATGTCAATTTATCACCTTGATGCCAATGGAAAAGAAGCTAGCACTCTATATTCCTGAGCTTGGTAATGAAGGACAAGGGTCAAGGCATCTGTAAAAATCCCCACAAGTATGTCAATTTATTATAATATATTACCTTTCTATGTACATGTGGACGATGCGGGTTAGCTCCACTCTCCCAAAACCATATTGGGAGCCTCTTGAACCTGCATCACCTGTAATGTAACCAAGGATGGGCCACAGCAAGTAAGGACAAACGCAGACAACAATGGATGGATGTACAAATGCAGGTGCTTTGATTAAAAAATTTCAAAAACAAAGTCAATCAAACAGTGCAAATTGTATAGTGCTCTTCCTCCTTAATAAATAAATAAATGATACCATCCAGGTGTCCTTAGTAAAGACTAAAAACAATACAATAAATAAAGGCAATTAAAACCAGAGGTTAAATAAAAAAAAAAAAAATCAGGATTCCTTATTAAATTCCCTGATGCGAGGCATCTATGCTATACCTCTTTCCTCTGCCACAGCATCTATCCTTCCTGCCTATCATAATCCTGCCTCTCACCCATTTTACCTCCATCCTCTGTCTTTCTTCTTCAACTCAGCACGTCTTCGTTCATTGTCTCCCAGACTTACCATTTTCATGTATCGCAGTTGGCAGAGATGACAGCAACTGCTGTCTCTTTTTCCTATGGTTTTAGCCATAACTACCTCACGCCCAAACACAGGATCCTTAGGGAGACAGCTCTCGATCTCCACTACCCTTTAGCTAATCAGTGGGAAATCGATCCACCCCTCAAACAACAATCGCATGTTCCTCTACTGAGCTCTGACCGCTTGCCTCCATGCCTCTTGTCCTCTTTCTTTGTTCCAGCTTTCCCTCTCTCTTGTCTAGGTGTCCGTGTGTGTGTGTGTCTTCTGGTGAAGTGCGCATGCGCGGGGCCACACGGCACGTGTTCAGTCTCTTCCTGTGCATTCCCAGGTGCGTGCGCGAGAGAGATACACACACACACAGGCACACGCGAGACACGCGAGAGAGACAGACACACACACACACGCAGGCCTGCGAGAGAGACACACACAAAGGCGTGTGCGTGCATTGTTGCAATGTTACTTTTCTTGGTTTTTTATTAAATTACGGATTTTTCAAATGTTCATTTTTTAGCGAGTGGGTCATAAGGCTATAGCACAAACTCTTGAGGTGTTAGTTTTCTCTGTTGTTCAAGGTTTTCTCAGTGTTATTCAATGTTTTTTAATTTAGTTTACTATTACACAGTGCATTCAATGGTATAATTAACTATATTTGTACTTAAAAATTAAAAAAAATATATATTTACATACAGTTTACACGGTCTGGAACGGATTAATTGTATTTACATACAATCCTATGGGGGAAATTACTTCACAACCAAATCGGGTTACAACCAGAGTTTTGGAACGAATTGTGGTCGTGAACTGAGGTTCCACTGTATTACTGTCAGACAAAATTACGGGCATTTTACGGAAATACAAACCAGTATTACTGAGAGAGAAAATTAAAGGCACACAATACAGTGACGCATATTACAGCCACATACAATGTCCCTTGCCATTTAATATACTGTAGACTGTTCCTACTAATGTTTATGCACTACTGTTCTAGTGCCCGTTATTGTAACGGGCTTAATGTCTAGTCTAGAATAAAAGACACAGAGTAATCTTGAATAAAACACACAGAGTACACAAGCAGACAATTTTGTCCTTCAATTAAGAAGATGAGGTGGAAACCAGAACGTGTGAATTTAGACCCATCCAAAGACTCATCATGATCCACTTATGTCAACTAACCTGCTAAAGCTCTAAATGTGCTTATACGATCATATGCATAAGCTTATGCTCCTAGTCAAAAGCCATGTTTCACTGAACAAAAAGGGGTTAATAAAACCTCTACAAAACAGAAGTATGACATGAGATAATGTATTTCTGCATATAATTTATGCACAACTTACCAGAAAAATTTAATAGAATGAAAGAAGCTTAAGGAACTTGGTCAGTTAGTACTTTGTAACACAGCTTTCAAATGTTTCTTACACTCACCAAAGAATAATTTTTATCTTGCTTTAGGAATTTTTCCCATTCTTTCCTTAAGAAGTCACACATTGCATATTTGACACCCTCTCACAGATTTATATTTAAGTCTGCATATTATAAATTCTATTGTAAATCATTAATCTTTTGTTCAAGAATTTCCTGGAAAGATTTTATGGTTTACTTTAATTTTAAGCTTGGCTCAGTCTTACTGGAACATCTAGTCTCTTTCCAGCTTTAACTTTTTTCTTTCGAACTCTAAGACATAACTTCAAGGATTTTTTGTTATTTAATTACATTTGTTTTTCCTTTCATTCACTCTTATTTCTTGTGTCACTAATAGCAGGTCAAAATACTGTATAAGTGGATATCAAAAACTTTTCTGAATTCGAAAGCAGTATTCTAATGTGCTTGTTTTGTAAATAGCCAAAGACTAGCTCTCAAGTACTGAAATAAGTAAATTATAAGTTTTTAATATTTGTGGCTTACAAGGCATATTTTAGTTTATTTTAGTTTAGTCAGCATGGATGTCAAAAAACACAAAAGCTAAGCATTGTGGCAACACCAATTTGTACAGTAATCATCCAATTATGAGAGCGAATTAAAATGTTTAGAAAGTGTACCAGTACTGCATATATAAATGTATGTATGTATGTATGCGAGTATCATAAAGATTCAATATATGGTCTAATTTATTTGCTCTGGAAAAAATTTTTAAGAAAAAACAGTTTTAGGAGACCATTCTCACCTAGTCAACACATGCCAGGACTAGCCCCTTCAATTATCACACTTGAGATGAGGTGAAGAATCCCATCATGGCAAGATGTCAATTGTGGTTGATTGATGTTCTGGACATCCATCCATAACAAAGTGACAATGGAGTGAATCATAATGGAGAATGAGAAATTGATGGTATATAAGATGGCAGACTTATTTATGGGTCAACTGAATCCATTTTTATAAGCAAATAAACATGAGAAACAGGTGTTCTGGGTACCGAGAGTATTACGTCCTGAAATGGTGCATAACCTCATCCGGTGTTAAAAAAAAAATCAATGGGTGAAAGTTATGAAGCATAACATTGCGGGAGATAAAACGGCTAAAATATTTATAGCTTTTAAAAGTATGTTTGCATATTTTACATAATCACTTTTATTACATTTCCTTTTGAGAACTTTTCCATTCAAATTGTATCTAAATAATACTGTACTGTGAACCACTACTATGGTTTTGTCCAAGTCTTTTTGCTGTCCTATGCTGTAGCACAGATGTTTAGCTTTGTGTGTTTAGCCTGTGTATTGAGTCTTCCAGATCTAAACTCAGGTTTTTTCCCCTTAGCTTCTACTTCTTAATGTTTCTGACCCTGGAAGTACCATGTTGGAATACTTCAATATCATTTGATAGCCTCACCCTTCTACTTTGTAAATGTCAGCAATCTACAGGAACCTACAGTTATTGAAAGAACGCAGAAATTTCTGAAACTGTATTAGGGTTAGATTATTTATTTAAAATTTACAATTTCCTTTCCATAGCTTAACTTAACCCAATATTAGTTAATCACATTTTGACAAAAAAAAAAAAATCTTCTGCTAAAAGCATGCCAAAACGTGCGCTTATAACATATTCAGTTTTTCAATCTGTTAAAATCTGCAGATTAACAATAACTGTGCAGAAATGCCATAGTTAAGTTTACAATTTACACCAAAAGAATTAAAACAAAAAGAGATCATTCAATCCATAAAGTGGTCAGCTAACTTGCCCCAATATGCTATTTTTCCCTCTTGGGTAATTAAGTGAAACAAATATGTAACTTGCTCATAAAGGTTTCTCAGTGAAATTTGGATTTTTCTATACATACAGCTAAACTGTGCAAAAAGGTAAAAATTAGTATCATGCTTAAAAAGTATTTATAAATGAAAGATTCCTGTAAGAATAACTTGAAAGACTACACAAAAATGTATGGACAGCCAAAAATAGTTCATTCAGCTCAGTTCCCTGTTCCAGAACCAATAGAAGTAGATCATTTTTGTCAGAAACTAAAAATCAATGAACCAGTGATATTAATAGTGGTAGTGGAAGCAATCAAATACATTAAGCTAATGGTGTAATATCACATTGCACATCAATGACACATTTATAAGAATCACTGTAACAAAAAAGCAACTTTCTATGTCACACATCATCAATGACACATTATGAAACACTATAATGCAGAGAACCAACTAGGATACCTTTCTCTAACCAGAGTGCAGCAGCTGCTGGAAATAGTGCTACAAATTAAACATGAGAAGATCTACCCTTATCAGCTGCACATTTAAGCAGGAGCGATGCTGATTCACTAGGATCTGATTTGAGACATTAGGCTATAGAATGTAAGACCATTTAGAGGATACGATAAAAACTTCACCTGATTTCAGATATCACATATAAAATTAGATAAACCTCAGACACGACAATTCTCCTTGCCATAATGGCATCCATTAATCTGCCATAGAAATATGAAAAATGTTCTTTCCAGCTAACAATGCATAAAAGCATGCAAAAAGAAAGACGACTGGCAAACTGCTATAGGAACCACTTAATGGGATTGTTTGTTTTACTACTGAATAAAAAAGATAAACTGTAAATGAATGATTGCTTCTATAAATATTTCAGAAATCATGAAGTCTTTAAAGAGAAATGATTTATCTGAACACTGAAGCAATAAAGTATCCTTCCAAATATTTTCTAATCCCACTTAATCCAAGTTTATTTGCATAAAGCAGACCATCATTACAAGGGGAAATAACTCTTGAGAGGGTTTATCCAAAGCAAATCCCAGTGCAGACATGCAGTAATCAGATATCAACTCCTCATAGATGACGTGGCAGACACAAAATCCCTCCCCATAGCAAGCCTGAAAAAACAGTTAATTTGTTCTCCATTTCTATCACAACAGTAACCATAGTTTTTATTCTGATATAAACTTTCCTAGAGACATTTGTTAGTTGGTTGAGGACCACAATACAAAGGTGGAGTAAAGCAAACCAATAAATGTGAGAAGACTGCTTTGCATGGCAAACTTATTTTGTGAACAGAAAAATTACAATACAAATGGGGTTTTAATTCATTTTAACCCATTTCTTCAAAAAACTGACAACACCAGCAGCGACCAATGTAATCAATCTTCATGCAATAAACCCAAAAGAATATTGCTGTTTAAGTTACACAGAGCTACACTGAACTAAAACACCACTTAAAAAATCAAAAAGCTATAGTAAATATTTTAGAAGTAAGGAATGAAAAGACAGTCCACGAAGTAAAACCTTTACTTAAGTGTCTTTGCACACTCCAACCCAGACCTTTACAAATGAGAAGTTTCAAGGGCTGACAGAATGACCTGTAAGCATCTTTTTAAGACCTGCACTCATGATAATACACCATGGGAATCGCGGATTTCAAAAATGGTCATAACAGCTCTAGGCAAATAGGAAGCGATTTACCATAGAATGACAATATAAAATTCCTGTAAGGATATGAACTGTGAGAATTAAAACCGGACACTGGACAAGGTATTGCCTAAAAAACAAAAGACGCGAACTCCATCAGTAACATTGTGCTCTTAAGCCAGTAAGGTAAAATAATAAAAAAAATAGTCTTTGCTACAAGTTGGAACCTGTTGTCTTGTTCAAACTTCACGTCAACATTAAGACGACAAAGAAATGCAGAATCGAAATCCCAAACTGGACCACTTGAGAACTTCAACCCTAAATAGTTACTTAGAACCCATGGGGTAAGAATGTTTAGCAACCTAGTGAAAATTGTAATCTTCAGGTATTTAACAAGCATGCGCGACGGCAGAGGAGCCCCTGGGACCCAGAGGCAGAGAGGGCAGCTCAGAACGGACATGCACAGGCCAACCTAATAGGTGGTGTCGTCAAGCAGTTACAGCTATTTCGACACCAGTGGCCATTACCACTAAAATAAGTGGATTCAGAAGGAGAACAGTTAAAGTACATACCTCCGTGAGAATGAAAGGCATACAATAAAGGACTGTTCCCCGTATTGACAACCATTAGATATAATAAGAAAAGGTAATGCTGACGCACAATGGAATCTAAACTTGAACAAGGTTAGATTGCTCTCCAAAAAAAAACAAACAAACAAAAAAACAGGTTGGTAAATAAAGCTAAATTTTCTAACATAATACACCACGTTTTAAATGTACCTAGTTACGACTGGTATACGCCCTTTATATTTTATGACAAGATGGTGTGGGGCGTATATGCATGCAAAATTTAGTGTAAAAGATGGGAGGGGGTGAACAAAATGATGTTTCCTAGGTGCTTGTTAATATATGAAATTAAATAGAGAGGCCGTGCGTATCAAATCACACTACATATGGATTGAGTTAACACAAAGGTATTCATTTCGGGTTTTTATAAAAATTTCCGAAAAGTAATAAAAGCTGCCGAGGACCCGTCACTTAAAAGCCTATGTCGGACTGGAGAACTGTGATCGTAAAACCTGAGCAGCACTTCATGGTTGTCTTTCTAAAGAGTTCGTTTGATTAGTCGTCTCTAGCACCAGTCTGTATTTCACGCGAATCTAGAAGGTTATCGAGTCCGACTGAACGCAACATAAACACGGAAGGAGCGTCAAGCAGTTCGGGAACGTTTTTACGAACAGACGGCGGTATGCAGACCCACCTGTACCCTGGTGAGCGAGTCCCCCAGCCCTTCCGAGTTTCCGATCCACTGGGCCACTCTCTACTGTCAACTGCCGCGTTAACACGCAAACAACACACTGAAGACGCACCAGCCAGCCAACGCGAGCAGAGCAAAAGAGCAAAGCCCTAACTCCAGCCCCTAGCCCGCGCCCACCACTAGTCCTCGCGAGAACATAGCTATGATTGACAGGAGGATTGATCAATCGTTTCGCGGCTTCAGAGAAAAAATCGGATTCTGTGAGCATTGGTTTGTGTTAACTCTTTGCTGTCTATGCAGAGGACAGAAGGATTTGAAAACCAGAAAAAAGGCGTTGATTTATGTGAATAAATAAGGAAAAGATCCTTAATATACTTAATATTGACTTTGTCGTAATACGTATACTGGAGTAGTCAAATAACGCCTTTGGTAGGAATCTAAACAGACGTCAGAAGATATTGCGAAAGAGATTAAGTTCCTTGGCTCAGGGCCACAAAGAGTTAGTTGCTAAGATTAGACCTGTTCAAGAAGGATGTTTTCGGTACCGAACCTACTTCATGCTAGCTAGAGAGCCATGCCGCAATTTGAGGGTATTGTCATCTCAGCCTTTAAAAACAACTGGAAACAATTTCTTCTTCTAATTTGACATTTACGTTTTTCGGGAGAAAACAAATATAGGGAAAAGCAGTTTTTTGGTTATTTACATCGTTTCACTTTGTATTATGTTTTCCACTCTCTTAGTTTTCATTCAGGTTATGCCTAATTTTGTAAGCCACCTCAGACTGAGTTTATTTTAAGCTTAACATTCACTACAAGCCTTTTTTCCTGCCATCACTTGAGAGTGTAGTGCCAATGAAATGTTACAACAATTCCAGCAGATCAGAGGCATTGTAGGCAGGATGTAAGAGTAAATAATTTGGAGCACTTTTCTGGAAAAAAAGAAAAAAAAAAGCAGCATGTATCACTAGTTAGCCTAGTACCGATTGGTAATAATCAGAGCTTAACTTGCCATGTTAACTTGCCACTGCCTTTGTTGGCATTTCACGGTTTGACACCTGGCAATCCTCTTGTGACTGGCATTAGTTATTTATGTATATACATTGGAAATAGTAGTCTTTCCACAAAGGTAACCCAATTCAACTTGCAACTCAAGTTTTACACTAACAACTGGAGCAAATTACCGAAGCGAGTGTACTGTTGTTTCCAGATGTGCAACTTGCTTTATTTCCCATACATGTAGATAACATTTATAAGGAAAACACTGCATTGAACATACTCGGTTCAGTTCTGGTGGGCTCCACTGGTTGCAGGATTTTCACAGAAGCAATACTATATTTATTTACTTTCCTTAGAAGATACTTTTTTTCCAAAGCAACTTAAAAAAGAGGTCAACATCAGTCTGGACAGCTGTATGAAAACAAGTATTCGGGAAGAGGTTACAAAACTGATGATGACAAGGGAAGAAAGAGCTGAGAATAAATACTAGGTACAGTTCCTAGGTTATAAAACGAGTTAGACAGATATTTACCAAACAAGACTGTCTTCAAGTAATTCTTAAACACGTTGATGGAGTCAGAATTTCTAAAGGAGGTGGGCAACTTGTTACACCCAGGACCGTCTTAATGTATGGGCACAGTGGGCACTAGCTGGGGTCCCACAATGTTTCTGATGCCTATGTATGTTTCTGTTTTACTATCAAAACAGGGGCCCCAGTGCACTACATTGCCCAGGGCTCTATGATGCTGTTAAGATGTCCGTGGCTACACCAGCTAGTTACTTCCCATGAAAAGAGTCTGCACTGAGGTTTAATAGCACACAGAGATGGCATCACCAGACACTGAATAGTCAAGAAGGAGCATAAGACTTCACAAGTGTCTCAATACGTGTAGTGCTAACCCATTGAATACTCTTTAAGTAAGCATCAAGTATTTGAGCTTAATACATGCTGCTACAAGAAGTCAATGTAGTAGTCTTAAAAGACGAGTGACCTGTGCCCACAATAACTGGTTGAACACCAGATGTACTCCTGCATTTAGAATCATCTGCAGTGGCTTGGTGACACATGCAGGTACTCCTGCCAGCAAAGAGTAGCAGTAATCAAGATTCGAGCCAGACCAAAACCTGCACAAGGAGTTGTGCTGTATACTCCATTAGATATGGTCTGATCTTATTATATAAACATCAGTCTTGGGGACTATATGGAAAGAAGTGTTACAGATGAGGTTACAAAATTAATAATCACAAGTGAAGAGGTCAGATCAAATACAAGCTAATTAAAATTCCTAGATTACAAAACCTAACAGCTAATATCAGATAGACAGGAATTCACCAAACAAGAGAGTCTTTAAACACTTCTTAAACACATTAAGGGAGTCAAGATTTTCAATAGAGGTGGGCAGCTTATTACACCAGCAAGAAGTTACCCATGAAAAGAATCTGGACTAAGGTTTAATACCACACAGAGCTGGCATCACCAGATGCTGTTCATCAGTAGACCTGAGTGGTTGGGAAGGAGCTTTGAACCTCACCAGTGTCCCCATATATGGAGGTGTTGATCCATTGACTATTCTGAAGGTAACCATCAAGGGTTTGAACTTAATGCTGCTACAGGAAGTCAATTTTGTAATCTTTACTGGTTGAACAACAGACATACTGCTGCATTTCGAATCATCTGCAGTGGCTTGGTGACACATGCTAGCATTCCCGACAACACCAAATGCTGGACCAGGAGTTTTACTGCATACTCTGTCAGATACAGTCTGATCTCATAGATATTGTATAGGTAGGTGGTGGTATACATCATCCTCAGTACTAAAATTATTATTTATCTAGACATCTTGTTTTTATGCTTCTGCACTTAAATTAAAGATATTTAATAAACTGAATTGTGTTCAGGAAGTTCATTTCTCAAAATTGCATTGTCTCTTTCTCAAACTTGTTTATAGGCACATGTAATGCTCGGTGTTACAATTTATTCTTGTATGTCTCCAGCAAGGTTGTCCTTTTATTTACTTATATAGGGTATCAAGAAGCCATTTCATTTGCCAAATGTGATACATTAATTCCAGCAATCATAGTAACTTTCACTTGTGTTTGAGTCTTTAGTGGAAAAAAGGTTGTTGCATGGACACATTTTAACTTTATTTCTGCACTTTTTTAAATCCTTTTTATAGATATGTAGAGGATCAATGCACATTTTAAACATTGTCATTAGATGTAGAAAGTAACTGGTTAAAAAACAAGGCCAAAATAAAAAAAATATATATTTATACGCAGATTCTTGCCTTTTACAGAATAAATCTCAGTATTCTTAAAGTTGTCTGTCTGCTGTTATTAAGTCCAGTTTGCATTTCAGTAATTTCAGTCCCTGCTGATTCTTAATGAAACATTCATCCAGAGGGCTCAACCAGGAATGCAGTGTACTGACATACGCAGAAGACCATGCACATTAAGATGGTGACTCTGGTATTACAGTGTTATGTTTTCATTGGTTGTTAAAATATTATCTAAATCTAATAAAAAGAACATGCAGGTTGTTAAAATATTAAATAAATCTAATAAAAAGAACATGCATGTACAGTTAGGTCCATAAATATTTGGACAGAGACAACTTTTTTCTAATTTTGGTTCTGTACATTACCACAATGAATTTTAAATGAAACAACTCGGATGCAGTTGAAGTGCAGACTTTCAGCTTTAATTTAGTGGGTTGAACAAAAAGATTGCATAAAAATATGAGGCAACTAAAGCATTTTTTTCAACACATTCCCTTCATTTCAGGGGCTCAAAAGTAATTGGACAAATTAAATAACTGGAAATAAAATGTTCATTTCTAATACTTGGTTGAAAACCCTTTGCTGGCAATGACAGCCTGAAGTCTTGAACTCCTGGACATCACCAGATGCTGGGTTTCCTCCTTTTTAAAGCTCTGCCAGGCCTTTACTGCAGCGGCTTTCAGTTGCTGTTTGTTTGTGGGCCTTTCTGTCTGAACTTTAGTCTTCAACAAGTGAAATGTATGCTCAGTTGGGTTAAGATCAGGTGACTGACTTGGCCAATCAAGAATTTTCCACTTCTTTGCCTTAATAAACTCCTGGGTTGCTTTGGCTGTATGTTTTGGGTCATTGTCCATCTGTTTCATGAAACGCCGCCCAATCAATTTGACTGCATTTAGCTGGATTTGAGCAGACAATATGTCTCTGAACACCTCAGAATTCATTCGGCTGCTTCTGTCCTGTGTCACATCATCAATAAACACTAGTGTCCCACTGCCACTGGCAGCCATGCACACCCAAGCCATCACACTGCCTCCACCGTGTTTTACAGATGATGTGGTATGCTTTGGATAATGAGCTGTTCCATGCCATCTCCATACTTTTTTCTTGCCATCATTCTGGTAGAGGTTGATCTTGGTTTCATCTATCCAAAGAATGTTTTTCCAGAACTGTGCTGGCTTTTTTAGATGTTCTTTAGCAAAGTCCAATCTAGCCTTTCTATTCTTGAGGCTTATGAGTGGCTTGTACCTTGCAGTGCACCCTCTGTATTTACCTTAATGCTGTCTTCTCTTTATGGTAGACATGGATATCGATACGCCAACCCCCTGGAGAGTGTTGTTCACTTGGTTGGCTGTTGTGAAGGAGTTTCTCTTCACCATGGAAATGATTCTGCTATCATCCACCATTGTTGTCTTCCGTGGACGTCCAGGTCTTTTTGCGTTGCTGAGTTCACCAGTGCTTGCTTTCTTTCTCAGGATGTACCAAACTGTAGATTTTGCCACTCATAATATTGTAGCAATTTCTCTGATGGGTTTTTTCTGTTTTCGCAGCTTAAGGATGGCTTCTTTCACCTGCATGGAGAGCTCCTTTGACCGCATGTTGTCTGTTCACAGCAAAATCTTCAACATGCAAGCACCACACCTCAAATCAACTCCAGGCCTTTTATCTGCTTAATTGATAAGACATAACGACAGACTTGAACACACCTGCCCATGAAATAGCCTTTGAGTCAATTGCCCAATTACTTTTGAGCCCCTGAAATGAATTGATTGTATTAAAAAAATGCTTTAGTTGCCTCACATTTTTATGCAATCTTTTTGTTCAACCCACTGAATTAAAGCTGAAAGTCTGCACTTTAACTACATCTGAGTTTTTTCATTTAAAATTCATTGTAGTAATGTACAGAACCAAAATTAGAAAAAAGTTGTCTCTGTCCAAATATTTATGGACCTAACTGTAAATAATAACCCAACAGAGAAGCAACTGTTTAACTGCCACTCTGTCCAGAAGGTTGGTTATTGTTGCGAGCTTTATTTAAAAATAATTTAGAAAGATAAATGCTCATCAATATTCAGAATACATTATTTTCTTTAATAAAGTAGCTTGAGACTGAATGCATGCTTAAAGACCTATCATCACAATAAAAATGAGCACATTTCCTAATTTTTCATTCTCTGTTACTTAACAGACCAAATATTCATGTTACAAATGAATGGATGGATGGATCAATGTCCTTTAGGTTTTGTCGAAGAGTGATTCTAACCTATAACAGAATTTAGGAATCTCCTGTAGCTAGAGATAACATCATTTATTATTCACCAAGATCTTAAAGCTACTGTTGTATGAAGTGTTCTAGCCTGCCCAGTGGGAGATACATAAAAGAGATTAGCTGCTGAGAAAATCAATTAAATGAAATCAATGCATACTTATAACATGGTAAGTGAAACCAGAGGAAGGAAGACTGGACAAGACAGGATTTCAGGATATTCAGAGCTCATATTCTAACTTGTGTTGAGCAGCAGGGTACAAAAAGTGGGTTAAGGTCACCGTCTAAGGAGATAAAACTGCAGGTACTTTATCTGATGGAACCTGAGCGTAATAACGAAAAGCTGCAGAATACTAAAATGTGAAAGTACTATGCTCAGGGCATTAAATTTATAGCCCTGTAGGATCTGACAAGGCATGACTCTCACAGAGCTACTACAATAGTTTGCTTAGATCTGCTGGGAAGAAATTATGTTTCAGCCTCTGAATTTGACCTGTTTATTTTCTAAGTGGCAGATAGGTAACCAAAAGCTATTAGGATAAGTCTGTAAAATGTGATAATATATTTAGGTGATGTCACGCATGTGCGTCCCAGGTTCTCCTTGCTGGCTCCTCCGAGGTAGGTTGTAACCCACCAGGCTGAGAGGGGGCGCTGTCGCTAACTGTGTTCTCTTCTTTTTGTCCCCCCAGCTCAGAGAAGCCACCCAATGAGGGAAATCAGCGCCGCCCCTTTTGGTCTTCCTGTTATAAAAAGCCTGACTGCCTCCACTGAGCTATTTTTTGGGACAGATACCTGAAAAGTCTGAGCTCTGCGAGAGACCTCTTATTTGTTATGCCGACTAACCTGAGTCCTTATTTTCTTTTGTGTTTTGCCCTACAGGGTTATGCTAAGTGTTGCCACAAGGCGTTTATTTAAGTTAAAGAAGAAGAGGAGAGAATTAAATGGGATGACCTGGCTGGTGTCCCAAGTATTTTTTGCTTGTCATGACTTGATCTGTGCTTGGCCAGCTCCCAGTGATCAAAAAAAAGAAAATTAGGTCTGCTTAAAGATAAAATTCAGAGCACCGACTGGCACAGAGTTTACTTAGGTATCTGAGATCAGAAGGGACCAAGCAGAATGGTGACCAGACTGCAGGACACTGTTAAATTTGTAAGCTCTTAGATTTATTCCAAATTATTGGGAGTTTTTTAAAAGGAAATCATCAGAAAAGTCTAAACGCAGAGCTCAATGTAAGGGCTGTAAATCAGTAGAAAGGCAGGGGAACATGCTAAATTGAGTGGAACAAAGTAGTAGCAAATGTTTCTTGCTGCACTGCTGCAGAATGTTACCTCAGTTTTTGTTTTCTTCTAACAGCAAGCTAACACCCTGATGATAAGTGCAACTCATGTGGTGACATGCCTTGCTCTGAGGAATATGCAGCAGGATTAGTATTTAAGATAGGGACTCATAAACTGTCACAGCTAGACCATCACACTCTTCTTGTTCTTCCTGTGTAGCCATGCCAAAGCGAGATGTCTTGTCAAATCTTTACAGAGCTGTGTGTTGTCTGCACGGTGACCTTTCTGTGAAGTTGTAGATCTGTCTTGTGTCACTATTTTTGCGCATCACTGCTTCTTTGACGTATTGTTGGTTTCCTTTTTTGCAGATGGAAAAATCTGATTATGAGGTAACAATGTAAACATGAGCCCTAGGGCACAAACTCAAGACAGTTCTGCCATACGCTCTTTTCTGTTAGTCAGTTCCTTTTCAGTTAGTCAGAATCCTACAGTACTTTATAGCAATAAGGGGGTTCAGTAAATGAATGACTGAATGAATAAATGAATTACATAATTTGGTGAATTCATAAAATTAAGAAGCAAATGTGGCATTCCTCAAGTGTGTGAAAGCGTGGCTGGGCCAGGCTTGTAGGATGACATTTACATTTTACACTGCTTCTGCAGCACAAGATGATAGGCATCACTACTCAGACTTGGCGGCATCACTGCATCTGTCAAAGGGAGTGTGTCAGAAAATGTCAGTGCTTCAGTTTGAGCCAAGATTCCTTACTCATTTTGTTGTGTTCTGTCTTGTAACTATTTGAACTTTTATTATGCCCTTTAACCTTAATTCTCAGGTATCAATTTATCTTATTTTTTTGTTGCGATTTTCTTATCATTCTCCTCAGAAGCAGTTGTTGACATCATCATTCTCATTTGTGATAGAAGATTTAGGATTGTTCATTTGTGATCATATTCTTAATTGCAGTGGGCAAAATAAAATGGAGGGCATAGCCTAATAACAAAAATTAGCTCCATTCTACAAGTTTATATATAGGCAATATCAGAATATCTAATAACTGATAATAATTCATCTCATTCTTTCTTTCTTTTTTGAAATGATGAGAACAGCCAACTAGCACATAGTGACTCTCTGTCAAACCCAAGCTCTATGTGTGAGAGAGAAAAGCTAACAAGAGCCTAAAGTGTTGCCCATAGGGGTCTTTTTATATGTTTAGCCCTACTCAGCTGAGGCCAGAGCTAACCCTTCCTTGCTGCTAAGAGCAGACACTCAAGGATCTCTTACTCAATATCTAAGAGAAGGAGATGAAGGCAGCAATGCAGAGATTCCACTCAAGCTCCATATGCGCAAAGCATACCATTATTCAGCTCAAAATTATATATTGAGCACATCTGTCTCACTTAAAATTGTCCAAAATGTTTCCAGGGCAAGATCCAAACTGGGAATGCTGCAATCAAGTTCCAGGCTCATTGGGCCACATGTTTTGGGCCTGCACCAAATTAACACCATTCTGGACCAAAATCTTTAAATGCCTATCAGACTGCCTTGGTGTCAAAATCCCTCCTAATCCATTAACAGCTGTGTTTGAGGTACTTCCATAAGGGCTTTAAGTGGAGAAGGACAAACAAACTGTAATTGCCTTCACTACACTATTGGCCATAGACTTATCTTGCTCAAATGGAAGAATCCTAACTCTCCTCTTTTACGTCAGTGGGTAACTGATGTTTTATATAATTTGAAACTGGAAAAATTCAAATTCACAGGATCTGTGCAAAACTTTTTCAAAACCAGGCAGGATCTAATCAATAACATTTTGGAATACGCTTTTAAAAAGCACTGAGGAAGCAGATTCTCTCCCTTTTTTCCATTTATCTTTATTCAATTATTAATTCATCTATTTACTTATTTTTACTAGCTTTAAGTTTTACTCTGCTGGCCTAGCTCTATTTCTTTCTTTAATTTGTTTTCAATGCTATTTTTGTAAAAAAATATTTGTATGGAATGTTGTGTGATTTTAATAAAATAAAAAAAAAATGAGCACACAAATACTGTGTACAAAATAAGACCAGAATGGAGTGACATACAATAACCAAAAATATCAGGAATAGGAAAGCAAAAGAAAAGCAGGAAACACATGCAAAAACAAAGGTAACCTTCAGAAACTCAAAGCAGTACCTTGTCATAAAGATGGCATCAAGCAGTTGCAAGATGCAATCAACATAAAGCTGACAAGTCACCTACCACAAATTCATCCATTGTCCAACCCGCTGAATCCGAACACAGGGTCATGGGGGTCTGCTGGAGCCAATCCCAGCCAACGCAGGGTACAAGGCAGGAACCAATCTTGGGCAGGGTGCCAACCCACCGCAGGACACACACAAACACACCCACACACCAAGCACACACTAGGGCCAATTTAGAATCGCCAATCCACCTAACCTGCATGTCTTTGGACTGTGGGAGAAAACCAGAGTGCCCGGAGGAAACCCACGCAGACGCGGGGAGAACATGCAAACTCCACGTATATGTCATGTATAAAATTAACAGCAAGCACCAAAGCCCCTGTCCTTGCAGGCTCACAGAGTTGGTAACCACTGCAGGGATGCAAGCGAACATGAGGGGCAGCAGCAAAGTGCATGCAGCACGCAATGATTAACACAAATGAAATACATTAATTAGTAAAGTAAAAAATATACTCAGCTAAACACTGACAACTTTAAAACCTCACAGGCAGATTTCCAAAGTGACCAAAATTGAGATTTTTTTTTTTTTAGGTGCTTGACAAAAATACAAGGGGAAATCCAAAAAAATTAGACTTCACAGAGGGTTAAAGCAAAACTTAACAAGCTGTCTGCTTTAGACTTTGGAAGCTTTAAAGTATTTTTATATATGATGGAATTGGTTTTGGATAAATAGCTGAGCACAGGCAACAAGAAATTAAACGGTGAAATGGCATTACACTAAAATAGGGAAGGCAGTTGGTGCCATATTGTTTCAGCTAACACCGTCTCATTAACAGACAATAATTTGCTAGGCTTTGCACTCACTAATTATCTGGACACAAGTGGGTGTTGTCTTGTAAGAATGCTGAGGAGAAATTCAACAAAAGACTGTGAAGGACTTCTTCATATTCTAAGTGTTATTAAGCTCCATTGCTCAGCTGGAAAGTCCAGTAATTAATAAAGCAATCATTGATTCCTTTTAGTGGCACAGATTTTCATTCAGCTTTACGATGCCAATTATGCAAATTCAGATTTAGCTCGTGCCAGCAATACTGAGTGGCCTAAATGACCTAAAACAGAAAAAAACAAGACCTGGATGAAGAGGAAATATACTGTCTTGATCACACATCATGCCAAGAATACGTGAAGAGCTTTTGTGATCATCTCAGGGCCTAGCTATAATGGCCGGATATTTTGGGGAAGGAACCAGAGTACAGCAATAGAATTAAAGCCTGTGAAGCTAATTTTCACATAGGGGCACAAAGGGACCATCTAACTACAAGGAGAGTTCACCAAACATATATATTAAGCTATACCTACACACAGCAGCTCAAATATTATCAATAAATGTCCTACAATGTTTAATGTCTAAATTAACTGTTTATGTTTTCAAACCATGTTCAAGTTCCTTCTAAACAAGAATAAATTTTCATATGTTTTCAGAATAAAATATAAATAGTGATTTTTTCATCTGTAAAAAGAAATGTTTCTGTATAAAGGTTGTCAAACAGTTGGTTAAAGACTAGCATTCTAGTGTGCCACAAAAGAGCTTCAAAATTTCTATTGCCAGTGGCCCTAGATACCTAAATAATTGATTTTAATGTCTCCTGCAGGCAGGAACTGAAGCGACAGCTGGGAGGCTTTACTGGAGCTTCATTAATTTTTCATTGGGATGGCAGAGGTCTTGAAGACACTGTATGCACTTTGTGAGCAATGACCTTGCTGGCATGTGCCTTCTCATTTTCTGCTCTGAGCAATCTATCTGCAGCCTCTAAAACGAGGGGATGGAGAGAAATTGGAATGTAAAGCAATGGGGCTCAGGGCCCAGCTTTCAGTTCAGAGAGATTTATCTTAATAAAGATATCTGTGACTGGCAGAAGAGTGTGATGCCTTCAGACTTATGATCCTTTCGTCAGCACAGCCAGACCCTCACTTCATCTTCACAGTCACAGTTTTTTTTATTCAAATTAGCACACATGCACTCTGCATTATAACGTTTATCTGAAGTGAAGTGAAAAGGTCCACTGTTAAACACCTGAATGGACAGCAGGATCCTATCACAGATGTGAACATTCACAATGTAACACTATTCTTACCTGAAAAGATGTTGAAGGCTACCACAGAATTGGGAATATCCCTTTAAAAATATTATATATTTTATAAACCAGCAGCCAGATAGGCCTTTTAGGGCAGTTAATAACTGAGACTGTAATAAAAAATGCGTGAAATATTTAGAAATATCTTTATTTTTGGGTTGGTTTGACAAAATTGTTACCTGATCATCACCAGCCTTCCAGTAACAGATACAGAGGATCACATTAATACAATGCACAAAAAGTTCATGTTTTTTTTATCTTATTTTAGAATACATTGATTCTGCATTCACTGTTAAAAAATATCATGTAAATTATTTTTTTTACTGGAATAATTTGAATCAGATGCCATAATCAGGAAGATGAAATGTGAGGTTGAGGGGCCTTTCTTGTTAAATAAAACAGAAACTTTAATTGCCACCGTCTGCTGTTCGTGATTTAAGTTTGTAAAAATGAATCATGCTTAGATCAAAAGAGATTTTTGAGAAGATCAAATAAAATTGACAGTGCTCATAGGGTGGAGAGGAGGGTTTCCAAACATTTCAATGACTTCCATCCGCCCACAGTAAGGCAGATGATGCACAAATAGTAAAGAATCTTCAGAATTGCTTCTGTTATTAGGAGCAGTTGTTCAGCAAAATTTACTTCAACTTACACAAATCTCTAGGTGGTTGGAAAGAACTCTAGAAGAATGCTTGAGAATTTTAGAAGCATTCTTGCTACTTTTATTGGGTAGGACAAAGTGGGCATCACCTATTCTGCTAGGCTTTAGTGGCACACCAGGCCTGTTGGAGTAGCAGATTTAGTAGACATCCAGCCATGCTCTCTCCCACTTACATTCTAAACTAAATGACTAAACTCCAGCTTGTACCAGGATCTGCCAGTACTTCATCTGATAACAAAGGTGTAAATCAGAGTTGCACTGACATCTTTGCAGAGAATTTTTGAGCCAGAAAGTGTGAAATGGAATGAACCAAGTACAAAGATGAAAATTCAAGGAATGACAACTGGGATGGACAGAATAACAAACCTATGAGGAGGCCCTGATTTTGTAACTGGAAATGGCAAATGAGAGGTTCCACCTTTCTTCATATAGTAGTTACACTCATCCCATCTCAGTATTTTCAGAGATACACTCCCACTGATCTCCCTAGAGACTGTCTCGCGGCACTTTCTCTGAAGCAATCTGCCCCAGGGGAAAACTGTGCTCCTACTCTACAAAAATGACCTTCTGAAAATAAAAGCTGATGAGCTGATCTCTCTTTGGGGAGCTGAGATATGACAGCTTCTTTCTCTTTGTGGACCAGAAAGCTGAGATCAAGTCAAAGTTGTGTGCCAATAGTCTGGAAAGGCTGAGAAGCAGACATTAATTCAGAGAGGGAAGTTTAGCGTCTAAATTCTTGTGCCAGAAAGAGTAATGCTCTTCCCTATGAAGCTGCAGATAACACTGCAAAGGACTCAACAGCAGAAAGCAAGCCGAGAAAGCAGCATCACAGAGCACCACAAACAAAAGATCATGTAGTAAAGAGAAAGAGTGCACTATATTGTAAAAAGAATCCTCCACTTGAACCTGGAGCAGCAACAAAAGCAACAACTCTACACAACATCGGACATCACCTTTAAAGACTTGGTATCGTCAAACTATTTATTTGTGCCAAGATAAATTAGAACTCTAAATAGCCAGAAAAAAGACAGGTCTGGTATGTTATATGTTTGTCTGTCCAGTCTATCTTCATCCTGTCTTATATATCAATTTACACTCACCGGCCATATTAGGTACTCCTTGCTAGTACCAGGTTGGACCCCCTTTTGCCTTCAGAACTGCCGTAATTCTTTGTAGTATAGATTCAGCAAGGTGCTGGAAACATTCCTCAGGGATTTTGGTCCATATTGACATGATAAAATCAAGCAGTTGCGGCAATTTTGTCAGCTGCATATCTATGATGCGAATCTCTCGTTCCACCCCATCCCAAAGGTATCCTATTACAGGAATTCTCAAACTTGGTCCTGGGGGCCAACGGTGGCTTCAGGTTTTTGTTTCAACCAGATTCATAATCAGTGACAAAAACTGATAACACTGATCTCATTAAATTAGGTGTTTTTTTCTCTTATTCTACATTCAGAAAAGCACTGCAGAATGATTTTTGCATTTATAAGACATCTAGCAAAATTTCTCTTTTTGTTATAGATTTAAATGCTTTTGTTTGTTCCCTTTATTGTATCTTAATAATGACAATTAAAATTGAGCAGAGCAGACATCCAGGCAAACAACACTGAATCATTAAAGTCTGCAACTACTTTAGCCTCAGATGCACTAATTAGTAAATAATTGATTAATTAAAAAATTAGAACACCTGGAAAAGAAGAATGAAAATTAAGATGAAAATATTGTTAAAAAGAAAAAAAATACATTATTCCCAGGCAGCACGGAGGCACAGTTAGGAGACCTGGGTTCGCTTCCCGGGTCCTCCCTGCGTGGAGTTTGCATGTTCTCCCCGTGTCTGCATGGGTTTCCTCCAACAGTCCAAAGACATGCAGGTTAGGTGCATTGGCAATCCTAAATTGTCCATAGTGTGTGCTAGGTGTGTGGGTGTGTGTGTGCTCTGCGTTGGGCTGGCGCCCTGCCTGGGGATTTGTTCCTGCCTTGTGCAATGTGTTGGCTGGGATTGGCTCCAGCAGACCCCTGTGACCATGTGTTAGGATATAGCATGTTAGATAATGACTGACATTATTCCCATATAAGTGCTTAGTGCACTTTAATAATTGTTTTTTATTTTCTTTACCAAAAGAAGGTTACATCAGGAAGGGCATCTGGTGTAAAATTTTGCCAAATCAATATGCTGACAACAATTTTGGATGATCCACTGTAGCAAAGCCTAATGGGAGCAGCTGAAAAAAGAAGAAGAATAAGAAGAAGTTTTCTAAATGTTATATTGTTCCCAAAACACAGAATCTGGCAAATAACAGTTTACATATTTAGCCCAGGAGTCCAATGAAAAACAAAAGCTGATTGGAACAAAAACATGCAGGCACAGTGGGTCCCCAGGACAGAGTTTTGAAAACTCCTGCTCTATTGGGTTGAGATCTTGTGACTGTGGAGACCATTTGAGTACAGTGAACTCATTGTCATGTTCAAAAAATCAGTGTGAGATGATTTGAGCTTTGCGACATGGCGTATTATCCTGCTGGAAGTAGCCACCAGAGGATGGGTACACTGCGGTCATAAAGAGATGGACATGGTCAGCAACAATACTCAGGCAGGCTGTAGCATTTAACCAATGCTCAGTTGGTAATAAGGAGCCCAAAATGTCCTAAGAAAATATCCTCCACACCATTACACCACCAGCAACAGCCTGAACTGTTGATACAAGGCAGGATAAATCCATGCTTTCATGTTTTTGACACCAAATTCTGACCCTACCATCCGAATGTCATGGCAGAAATTGAGACTTGTCAGACAAGACAACATTTTCCAGTCTTCTGTTGTCCAATTTTGGTGAGCCCAATGTGAATTGCAGCCTCGGTTACCTGTTCGTAGCTGACTGCGGTGGCACCTGGTGTGGTCTCTTCCTTCTGTAGCCTGTCTGCTTCAGAGATGCTCTTCTGTATACCTCGGTTGTAACAAACAGTTATCTGAATTACTCTTTAGAGCCTTTCTATCAGCTTGAAGCAGTCAGCCATTTTTCTCTGACCTCTGCCATCAACAAGGCATTTTTGCCCAGACAAATGCCACTCACTGGATATTTTCCCTTTTTTGGACCATTCTTTGTAAACCCTAAAGATGGTTGTGCATGAAAATCCTAGTAACAGTTTTTGAAATACTCAGACCAGCTTGTCTGGCACCAAAAACCATGCCAAGTTCAAAGTCACTTAAATCGCTTTTCTTCCTCATTCTGATGCTCAGTTTGAACTTCAGCAGGTCGTATTGACAATGTCTACAAAATGCATTGAGTTTCTGCATTATGATTGGCTGATTTTCTGTCCACCCTGGCCATCGGACCTTACTCCTTTTCTATGTTAACTAATGTAGTCTTATTTTAGTTTCTTATTTTGTCTTTTATTTTTCTTTTCTTTAGTATGTAAAGCATTTTGAGTTACTTTTTGTATGAAAATGTGCTGTATAAATAAATGTTGTTGTTGATTAGATATTTGCGTAAACATGCAGCTAAACAGGTGTTCCTAATAAAGTGTCCAGTGAGTGTATATATGCAGTTATCATATTTCTATAATCCTTGTGTTTATTAATAAATCATTATTCTGCTTCTTAAAACAAGTTTGCTTCAGTTACCTTGATATAAGTCTAACAGATGGAGACAGCCTACTGCAATAGAAAAATGGTAAAATAAATAAAGTAGGACCCTTAAAAAATGATTTAATTATTAGCCAGCACTGCTAAAGGCAAAATGGATAATTAATTAATTGATTTAACTCTTTCCTCCTTTCCCACATTATTATGACTATTCCTGAGCGGGCATGTTAAAATTCCTTTTTCTTTTCCAACAAGTGTCTGAAAGTCCAGTATAAGGAACAGATGTTATAAAATGACTATTACCGAAATGATAAAAGGTAGGAAATTCTGCCCTTGAAAAAATCATCATGTACCATTATTCCATCTAGATAACCTTACCATTCAAAATGGAGCATTCTGCTTGGTTTAAACATTTTCTATCAAAATGTCAGGTCATATAATCTGTGACTTTTTTCCATTTGCTACCAGCTGTTGCCCACAACAGATTCAAAACACTGGCTCTAATTTACTAGGTCATAAAATAAGGGCTTTTGTGACTACAGTCATTATATACAGTATATTGTGTAGCCTGGTACTGTAAATGCTCTGACGCTTGTTCCTGTTGGTGAAATGCACTTGTCTTTAACCTGTTCTCCTACTTGTAATGTACTCATAATTCTTATATTTTGATTTTTATTACTGGCTCAGACAATTATTAGCAGTTCTGCCCCTACAGCTCCAGAGACCAGGGTCTGATTTGAGGCCCAGTCAATGTGTGGCTTTGTGTTTATAGGTTCTTCCCATATGCAAATGTATTTCTTCCAGATACTGAAGTGCAACTTAGGTTGACTGGCCTTGTGTCTATGGGCATGAGTGTATGACTGTGCCTTGTAATGGACTGATGCCCGCCCAGGACTTGCTACTGGTTTGAGAACAAGATTAGCTTCCCAAGCCTGCGTAGTAAATGAGGCAAGTTTAGAAAATGGATTGATTTGCTGTTTATGTTCATCAACAGACAGTTATGAAATAATGTCATACAGTATCTACTGTATGGTTTGGTTATTTAAAAGCAGCTGATAAATATAAATATAAATCTTCTGTTCTGACTCAACTGTACTACCTGTAAATTGTCAATATAAAACTACTGTAGACCTCCTATCCTTTACTCTTTCCCATTGCCAAGATATTTAAGACTTTTCCCAGTATCTGAATATTTGTCTGTTACCTATTTTATATTTAAATGATCTTGTACTATATGTTTTTAAAAATACTGGGTGACTGGGATTTATATTACCCAATGAATAATTACTTTGACTATGATTGGAAATTTGTTGGTTAATAAGAATTTACAATTGACAGATGTACTTTAGTATATTTACAAAGCCTGTTGTTTCTACTTAAATTTATTAATAAAATCAACCAATTCATTTACTAATAAGCAGAATTAATTCTGGCATCGGATTTCAGGAAATTGATTTTAGACTTCAAATATTGTGAAAATGTTGCGCTGACCAGAAACTTTCATACAGTGTGCTGTAGGCTTATGTCGCCCTCATGAGGCCATATTGTACTAGTACAGCTTTTTGTGTCTGACTCCAGGAAGAGTTGATCAATATTCATAGTATTTTTATTTGTAATGCACCTTTGCAGAGCTTAACTAAAGGGCACATTTTGCTGCTGGTTACTAAATTCCAGGTAGCCTCAGAGAGCAACAGGCTATTGTTAAAAATGTACCTTAGACAAAGAGTGTCAATATTTTGGAAAAAAGTAATAAGCCTTTGTAGCTAAAGCCTGAGTGTGTAGATTGTAAGATCACACTTGTGATTAGAAGTTTTCTTTATAAAACTTGAAACCAAACTGTTCACATTGAGCTTTGATGACCTTAGCTAGGGCTGGTGATCCACAGAAGAACACATGCACTTTGCCCTTTTTTTCTTCAGCCACTTTATGAAATACCTGTGAGACAAAGAAGGAGAAGAAACCAAATTTAAAATATTTCATAATGGTTTTGTAATTTGCTTATCACTTCTAAAGTAATACCACATAAAGAAATGTGCTTCATTCTGAAGTAATTCTACACAACATGGTGGTAATTGCATAGGGTTGCAGTTTCATTGGGGCAAATGATCAAGTAACAGGATGGTTGTGCGACCAGAGATTAGGAAGAGAGGTGAGGAGAGTTTGGGAGTTTAGTGGAAAGGCAGTTGTGGGGGCTTGAGGCACTGAACTTTATGTTGTTATGTTGTCTTTATGTCGTCCCACATAATAGACAGTCACTTGAAATTATGCAGCCAGATTTGATGGTTTATCTAGGGTTTGATTTGGTTTCTGTTTATTTTATTCTCTCAGATATCATCCTTCCTTTAAATATTACATTTAATAAAACCAATTTCACAAAAATATGGACTTTGGTGCTCCTTGCTCTGTATTAGGTAGTCATATAGAATGCCTCCATTACATCGTACATATACCTAGTGTAACCAGATTATTCCAAAAGTAATATTGGATGGGGAAGCACAGCAGACGGGTGGTTAAGAATAATTTTAACTAGGGGGCTTTGCCCCCTGCTCACTTCACTTGCCAACCCTGTGCTATGTGCCAGCCACTTCGCGTCTCTGCCACTCGTGTATGTGGATTTCACTTTCACCAAACAACAAATCTTTTAATTCTCACAGATACGCCTCTTCATTGGGAAGAAACACAGTTTTCCCTGATGGCAACATGAATTAGACGAAAATACGATCTCTTTTTGGTGTTCTGTTATTTCACAGACTAATAATTTCAATTTGTTTATGCTAATGTGATCTTTGCTATCATTTTTTGAGACTTTCGAATTTTAGTACTTTCATTATCTTTAACCTGCTCTGCATGTGTATTGTGCCAAAGTTTTTATATTCTTTATGACGTTCTACTTTGTCATCTACTCTTTGTCATTTATTTCTGGACCCAGGCGTGGTTAAATCTCTTGGCACAAAGTCTCGTCTCTCGGGACGTGAAAGTGTCTCTCTGAGAAAGTCTTGTCTTGTCCCAGGATTTTTTTATATAATAGAGAGATGTATATTTATTTTCATTTTGTGTCATTTTTTAATTCTGCTGTGTTAATAATGGTGTTACAATGCACCACCCATATCTTTCATTTATGTTATTTTTTTTTTACTCATACAGCAACTCCACACAATTTGAAAATGGTTGAACAGAGCTGGTGTGGTTGGTGAAGAAATGCATCCTACTGATGTACTTACTGTAGAAGGGCATTTTGTTTACAGCACAATGTCTTCATAAATTACAGAACTAAGAATGTACTCAAGTCTAAAATATGGAATAAACAAAAATTTAAAGAATAACTGAGGACACCTACATTGGGAATGATATTATGAGATATAGTGCTTACTGATAATTAGGACATTAGAAATACTTTGACTAGAACAAGCTATTTAACCTAACAGAACTTGCCAATCCTATCCACCTAATTTCTTTAAATTAATATCAAATTGAGTTTTGTATGTCCCGAAAATCTTAATCTCCACCTCTCTACTTGGTAATTTATTCTATGTGTCTGTAGTTCTCTGTGCAAAGAAAACATTTTTTTAATTTTTGTGAAAAATTTACCATTAACAAATTTTCAGTTCTGTTCCTGTATTCTTATTGAACTAATTTTAAAGTAACAGCTGGGATCCACTGTTGTAACACCATCCACAATATTAAAAAAAACTTCAGTCATATCACCTCTTAATCTCTGTGTGCTTAAACAAAAAAGGTTTGACCCCTTTAATCTTTGCCCATATCTCATACTCTGCCATCCTGAAATCAGCCTAGTTACTCTCCTCTGGGCTTTTTCTAACATTACTGTAGCCACAACTGTACACAGTACTTCAGGTGAGGCCTCACTAGTTCATTATAAAGCTTAAGCATACATGCCTTTGACTTGTACTCCACACATTGTACTATATAAACTAGCCTTCTTCATCACTTCTGTATGGATGTACATAGTGACAAGTCCGCCATGAGTCCCATGTCCTTTGCATAAGGGATGCATTTTCAACTTTCAGACCTCCCACTGTGTATTCAAATCTAACATTACTAGTTCCTATGTGTAATACTTTATTTACATTTACTTACATTAAATTGCATCTGCCACACATTTTCCCAAACCAGTATTCTGCCCATGTATGTCTGGAATGATTTAACTACTTTTAGATTATCTGCCATTCCACCTATCTTGGTATCATCTGCAAACTTGAACAGCTGCTTGTTCATATTCCTGTCAAGATATTTTATACTGTACATATTAGAAATAACAGTGGACCCTAACAATGACCTATGAGGAACAACACTCTTAACATCATCCAATTCTGATAAGGTTTCTTGCACCATAACCCTTTGCTTCCTGTGTTTTAGGCAATTTTGTTCTCATCTACATGCTCTGACCTGAATGTACACTCTTTTTAGTTTAATGCCCAACCTCTCACATGGCACCATATCACATGCTTTCAGAAAATCAAAATAACAATATCATTTGCACCTCTCTGATTGAATTTTTGTGTTATTCCTCATAAAATTGCAGCATATTAGTAAAACACAACCACTCCCACCTGAGCCCACGTTGACTGTTCACTAAAACTCCTGTTCTTGTAATGTGATGTTGAATTTTTTCCATAATAATTCCTACTATTAATTTATCCATGATGCACATTAAGCTTATTGGCTTATACAGGGTGGCCCACGAAAAAGTAGCCCACCACCCTGGCAAAAAAAGGCACCCTTCCATAAAGAAAGAACTTGAAATGCAAAAATCTTTACTCACTCTTTACAGAAAGTGCTGAAAATGATTCTGTGTGGAATGGAATATGTCGCTCAACTCGTACTCGCACGTTTGCACTACGTCTACACAGCTTTTGTGATGAGGGTAGTCAATCGGCGCGCCACTCTGGCAGGAAGGCGGGCTACTTTTTCGTGGGCCACCCTGTAGTTACTTGGATCTGCCTGATCATTCTTTTATTTAACAGGATATTATTTGTAAATTTCCAGTCCTCAGGAATTTTACCAATTAATTTAAATCAACACACCCTTATTGAAATTGTATCTTTTGTTGATCTTAAGGTTGAAATCAAGAGGAATCATGTTTGATCTATTTTTCACTTTTAATAAGATTTTGGAATTAACAATATTTAAGTGAAGAACTGATATATTATATTAAGGAAAAGAATGAAGAAAAGATCAATACCTTTGTTGTTATAACTGCATTCATATTTAGCCAGTCTCATTTCAGGTCATGCACAAAGGTAAATTCACTTCACCCAACATAAACCAAAGGTATTATGATTGGCCCAACATGAAATCAACTGTTTCTGAGTAATTTCCCTTAAGATTTTTTTGGGGCAGAAATAACCAAGGTCCAAAAGAAAATAACAAAGGATGTGCAGAATCTTATTGTTGGTAGGTACAGATCAGTAACAAGTACATTGTTTAGAATGAATTTTGTACAGTATACCGAGGAATTCCATAAAGCCCTTCAATAAGTAGTGAAGGAACTGTGGCACAACCAGGACTTTGCAAAAGTTAGGACATCGCTCCAAGATCGTCGATAAAATTGCTGTGTGGTAGTTGGTATATGGTATTACAGGCACTACTGTTTGAGAGAGGTGCAAGTAAGAATGTTACTCCATGGCTTACATGTGACTATTGGAGTTTGCATGTTCACTTCTTCTCATGCTTTTGTGGGTTTTCCATTAGGTACCCAGATTTTACTTTTACATCCCTTAAGACATGCTGGATAGGTTGATTGTCAATTTCAAACCGGACATTGTATGCTGAGTGTCCACTCATGTGGAGTGGAATCTTATCCAGGGCTGTTTCCTGCCTTGTGCTCAGTTTAGCTGGGACAGGCTGCTGCCCTCCATGTCCTTGAATTTTCTTTGAGAATGATGAGACATGATGATATGTACACATAATGATAAATTTGAGTTGCAGTTTATCGTGGAGTAGCACTCCTCTTGTATTCACATACTTTTAGTTTTTTTACATTAATAATATTGAGAGAGATCTGAAATCATTTTGGGGTAATGTTAATTAAGTGGCTATTAAAAAAGATAAAAATAAAATACTAAATGCACTAGATTCTATAACATTTAATTATCATTTAACCTTTGTTAACATGCAGCTCCAGCCATTCTGAAAAGCAGAAACATGAGAATGTAGATATCTATCTGTATGCTTGTCTTTGTGCAGTGTATGTTTGTATTGATAAAAGCTCTTTTACAAGTGTGCTCTCCAAAACTAAATAAATCCAGGTCATTTGTCAGATATAATGGAGTCTTGGTATATGTGATACTTCAAAACTGAAAAAGGTAGTAAAACTATCATATCTGTACCTTACCTGTCTGTAGTTTTGAAGTTCAGTTGTTCCATTTTGGGAAATTAAACACCAAACAAAAGTTTAATTTATCTATGTGACAGAGTTAAATAATTTACAAAATTTGATTACAGAGTTTCCAATTGTATTCAGCCACAGGTTAAGAACACAGCAAGCAATTAAAATTGCATGTAACAGTCTTAACTCTACTGCATTGTTCACATGATTTTTTTGTACATTAGTTAGCCAATAAAAGGTGTCATTTTGCTTGGCTTTTTTCTTTGTACATTTCAAAATCCTAAATAGTAGGAGGCCATGTATATCAATTTAGGAGGCCATGTATATCAAAAAATTAATTCCTTTGCCCTGGAAGTTCTAGCAACAAGGGAATCATGACCCCATTTCCACACTGCAGTGCCAAACTTATCAGCCACAGAACTAGGACCGATACTCCTCCTTTGTGCTTGATATGTTCTTCAGAAGTTAAACTAACAGGTGCTAGTAAGATATATCTTTGGGAAACTGATATTAGACTCTAATCATTATATATATACTATAAAAAATAATATTCCATATATACAGTGTATCCGGAAAGTGTTCACAGTGCATCACTTTTTCCACATTTTGTTATGTTACAGCCTTATACCAAAATGGATTAAATTCATTTTTTTCCTCAGAATTCTACACACAACACCCCATAATGACAACATGAAAAAAGTTTACTTGAGGTTTTTGCAAATTTATTAAAAATAAAAAAACTGAGAAATCACATGTACATAAGTATTCACAGCCTTTGCTCAATACTTTGTCGATGCACCTTTGGCAGCAATTACAGCCTCAAGTCTTTTTGAATATGATGCCACAAGCTTGGCACACCTATCCTGGACTAGTTTCGCCCATTCCTCTTTGCAGCACCTCTCAAGCTCCATCAGGTTGGATGAGAAGCGTCGGTGCACAGCCATTTTAAGATCTCTCCAGAGATGTTCAATCAGATTCAAGTCTGGGCTGTGGCTGGACATTCACAGAGTTGTCCTGAAGCCACTCCTTTGGTATCTTGGCTGTGTGCTTACTGTCATTGTCCTGCTGAAAGATGAACCGTCGCCCCAGTCTGAGGTCAAGAGCGCTCTGGAGCAGGTTTTCATCCAGGATGTCTCTTTACATTGCTGCAGTCATCTTTCCCTTTATCCTGACTAGTCTCCCAGTTCCTGCCGCTGATAAACATCCTCACAGCATGATGCTGCCACCACCATGCTTCACTGTAGGGATGGTATTGGCCTGGTGATGAGCGGTGCCTGGTTTCCTTCAAACGTGACGCCTGGCATCCACACCAAAGAGTTCAATCTTTGTCTCATTAGACCAGAGAATTTTGTTTCTCATGGTCTGAGAGTCCTTCAGGTGCTTTTTGGTAAACTCCAGGAGGGCTGCCATGTGCCTTTTACTAAGGAGTGGCTTCCGTCTGGCCACTCTACCGTACAGGCCTGATTGGTGGATTGCTGCAGAGATGGTTGTCATTCTGGAAGGTTTTCCTCTCTCCACAGAGGACCTCTGGAGCTCTGACAGAGTGACCATCGGGTTCTTGGTCACTTCCCTGACTAATGCCCTTCTCTCCCGATCGCTCAGTTTAGATGGCCGGCCAGCTCTAGGAAGAGTCCTGGTGGTTTCGAAGTTCTTCCACTTACGGATGATGGAGGCCACTGTGCTCATTGGGACCTTCAAAGCAGCAGAAATTTTTCTGTAACCTTCCCCAGATTTGTGCCTCGAGACAATCCTGTCTCGGAGGTCTACAGACAATTCCTTTGACTTCATGCTTGGTTTGTGCTCTGACATGAACTGTCAACTGTGGGACCTTCTATAGACAGGTGTGTGCCTTTCCAAATCATGTCACATCAACTGAATTTACCACAGGTGGACTCCAGTGAAGCTGCAGAAACATCTCAAGGATGATCAGGGGAAACAGGATGCACCTGAGCTCAATTTTGAGCTTCATGGCAAAGGCTGTGAATACTGATGTACATGAGATTTCTCAGTTTTTTTTATTTTTAATACATTTGCAACTCAAGTAAACTTTTTTCACGTTGTCATTATGGGGTGTTGTGTGTAGAATTCTGAGGAAAAAAAGTAATTTAATCCATTTTGGAATAAGGCTGTGACAAATGTGGAAAAAGTGATGCGTTGTGAATACTTTCCGGATGCACTGTATACACTATATTTTGCCATACATATGTGGACATCTCTTCAAGATATTAAATTCAGGTATTCACCCATTGTTAAAAGGTGAGTGAAATCAAGTACACAGCAAGGCAATCTCCACTGACAAACACTGGGAGATGAAGGGGTCATACTAAATAGTTCAGTGACATTAAATGTGGCACTGTCATAAGATTACACTTTTGCCACCAGTTAGTACTTGAAATTTCTTCTCCATTCCATTAGATCTACCCTGGTCAACTGTAATCGCTATTATTGTATTATGTAGAAGTGTCTAGAAGTAACAACAGCTCAGGCATGCAGAACATAGAAATTGCCTATCATCTGCTGCATCACTCACAAAAGAGTTCAAAACTGCTTATGAAAGCAACATCAGCACAAGAACTGCGTGTTAGGAGCTTTATGAAATAGGTTTCCATGGCCAAGCTGTGGAAATTGATTTGAGTGATTAATCACGCTTCACTTTCTGGCAGTCTAATGGACAAATTTAGGCTGGGCAGATGCCAGTAGAATGCTACCACCAGACCACAGAGTGCCTACTGTATATTTAGTAGATGAAGGATAATGATATGGGGCTGTTTTTCAGGGTTTGGGCTAGGTCCCTTGGTTCCAGTGAAGGGTATTGTTAATGCTACTGTATACAAAGGCATTGTAGTCAATTGTGAGCTTCAAACTTTGAGGAGGCCCTTTTCTGTACCATCCTGACTGTACCCCTAAGGACAAAGCCAGGCCCCTTATGACATGGAGGAACTTCAGTGGTGTGCACAAATCACTGACCTCAGACTTATTGAACACCTTTGGAGTGAACCGTTACATCCATTGTGAACCAACTTTTTTCATCTGATCTCACAAATGCTGTTTTGGTTCAATAGACACAGACTCCAAAATCATTATAAATACATTCAACCATGTTACCTGGTGAAGACATGTAATAGAATAAATGTTAAAATATTTGATATCTCTTGTCCTACATGTACATTCGTCACCTTTCTTTGATATCTGAACCTCTCTTGACTGGTGGTCCCTCTCTTGAGCTCATTCCTGTAAGGCCTGCTTCTCAATCTCTATCATTTTGGGGTGCTTTGCTTGCCTCTTGTCCACTTTTATACTTCCAGTCTTTGAAGGTGACTCTCAGAGTGCCTCCTACGCCTTTACTTCTCCTCATCTGTCTCACACTTGCACTTCCTCTTTGGATTGCCACCAAAGCCAAACTGACCAATCAGATTGTTCTTAGGGACAGGACACACACAGACTTTAGTGTTTTATTATATAGTAGATGTATTATATATACTGCATACTTTTTATTTTTGTTTAATCTCATGGATAATAAGAAATTCTACAATTAAATTAGCTAAGAATTATAAAATGTACCTGTCTTTAGTTAAGATACAAGTTTAAAATCACAAATACAAGTGTTTTCCCTCCTACTGGTCTGTACTTCTACAAATCAGTCTTAATAGCCAATAACTCTTTATTACCAACATTACCAACTTGGTAAAAGACTCATTGGTTAATTTTTTTTAATGAGGGACCATTTGTAGTAACCCTGCTCCCCACACCTTTATCTAACATATACACTTCAATACCAAAATGTAAATTTGTATCTGAACATCTTGAAAAATAAGAAATTGAACAATTTCTAAAAGAACCAAAATACTTCACATGTCCTTTCAAAATCTGTTTACATTTTTTTTGGTCTGGAAGTGGGTATGGGCAAAACAATTATGCTAAAATTTTGAATTAGTTGTCCATAATAATTAAACATTTAAAAATACTTCACATAAATTTGGGGCTGGAGGATCAAGTACTGCTTCCAGCTTACTCAGATACATAATCAAAGACAGATTAGAGAAGAATGTGCAAGTCACCAGAAAACTACACTTTCATAATTTGTGAAATGATTACTTATTCTTTAAAAGCTTCAAGAACATGTATGAGATGATCATTATAATTTTTAAGATATGAAAGCACTGTCAATGTAATATAAACGACCACCTAAAAACAGAGGAATCACAGAAATATTATTAACTAATAAATGATATATTCCTAGCACATTGGCTAAACCAAGTGGCATTGCTTGGTAATCAGTTTATTTTAATCCAATTATTATAATTTTTCCTTCAAGTACACAAAACCTGATTACAAATACAATATAAATATGTTTTAAACAATTCACATGATTCAGAAGGAAAACAACAAACTCAATTCATAATGTCCTCTAGCAGTATTAAATGGATTTTTGCTACTACTTTCCTTTCACAGAAAAACAAGATGCAACCCAGTTTTTTAAGTATAATTTCAGTGAAAATGATACATGGTCTAATTTGATTTGGCAAAAAATGTGAAGTTTTTGAAATCAACACATACTGTAGCTATAGTCTAAAGAAACCATGTTTTTATTGGACACAAACAAAAGTCCAGCCCCCACAGAAGAGTTAAATAAACATATAAAGGGAAATTTTTTAACGTTCTTGGACCTGTTTGTCTCTCTTTTATTTTGGGGTCTGATAGGGAACCCAAGCAAACTTCAGGGAAAGGGACAAATGGTAACAGTTCTACGGCACATGCACTCCCTGTAGTGGGGTGAATAGTGTGGGTCAATGATTTCTGATAAAAAAGGTATCAGCATACTCTGACTAACAGTTAGGTCATTGAAGAAGTGGACAATGAGCCATTGAAATTGTTTTTATGGGAACACAATTTGTTCTAATTAATCATGCTTCTTTTTTCAATTTTTCTTCATTAAAGGACTTTGTGGTGCAAGCCATGGAAAATATGAAATCAACTGGTGATTCAATCATCATAAAATAAAATATTTTATATTTGAAATTTTCATAAAAATATATATGTTCAGTTTTCATGACACTCTCAATTAGCACATAACTGAACTGGCCTACTAATTGGTAGCCTGAATCCTGGTTTAATGCTTGTTTTGTGTATCTGAGTATTAAATATTTTAAAAAGTTGAAACATGAGGAATTGTCAGAATGTAACTTCAATAACTCTGGAATTACTAAACAATTACTAATTGTTTGAGGTCTTGCTATTCTACTTATTAAGATAGTAAAACGTCCATAATAAAAGAAGAGTCCTATGGTCTACAATGTCTTCTGCTTAAGGTTAAAGGCTACAGTATGTCGTGACAAGTCAGCTAAAACTTCAATTTCTTGAACAGGTTGTTATAAAGTGGTAAGGGCTTTCGAATTCCACCTAAATGCAGCTGTTAGTGCTTTAAAATTAGTTATGAATTTCTGCTATTGATTTGCAGCATTTTCCTATTTTAGATTTAGCAATCTATTTGTTGCCATTGCTTTCCTCTCAGGCATTTTAGACTTGGACAACACTGAAGAAATCAGTTAAAGTAAATACACTTGAATGCACATTATCAAATATGACCCTCAAACACTCTAATTAACTCCTACCTACTAGTGAGAATATGCTACATCTGTCCACCCAGAAGAAGCTAAAAAACATATTTGCTCAGATGTTTGAAAAAAAGTACAAATACTAAAGGTCCATTGGAGTAGATCTTATAATTAGCCTTGCTAAAGCAACAGAAATCTCTAGAACCTCTGCTGCCAATGTAGTGGCAGATTATATGACTACATTTTAGAGATAAGCTGTTACATTAATTTAAATAATTTCTGTTATTAGTTATTACACAATCCTAAATTGTCCCTAGTGTGTGCTTGGTGTGTGGTTGTGTGTGCCCTGTAGTGGGCTGGTGTCCTGCCCGGGGTTTGTTTCCTGCCTTGTGCCCTGTGTTGGCTGGAATTTGCTCAAAGCAGACCCCCGTGACCCTGTAGTTAGGATATAACGGGTTGGATAATGGATGGATGGAGTAATTACACATTTATATGTTTGATATTATTTCTAAACTCTTTAAAAGTTATGAATAATTTACTTTCTATGGTTGGTGCTAGATTTACTTTGACAGAAATGTTTTCCTTATTGCAGTTTGCCAAACCTAGTAAACATTTCGGATACAAGAGGAATCCAGACCACCTAGAAATTAAAATTTCATAAAGTCATTGCAACAATATGAAAAGTCAGCCCTAATATGGACTAAGGCAGGATTCAAACCATGTCTCCTATGTTACTATACAGTTAAGGATTCATCCCTGGCTCATGTATGTTGACACATCACAAACAAAATGGCATATAACTGAGACTTAGCAACTGGATGGACACAGTACACTTTAAATGTTAATGCTGAGTACATCAAACAGAGAGTAACTGCATGACGGACAGAAATCAACTCATCCACCTTAATAAAAGGACAAGTGTCTATGTATCTGTGTGTCCGTCAGGTTGCTATGTCTCTGTTATATGCCACTAGCTGTTCTACCTGTCTAAAATGAGTTGAATTTGTCTGTTATAACTGATCATGGACCCCAAGAGGTGTATTTTCTCCAGATATGCTACTGACAAAAGTTTTTGTTTTCTTCTCCCTCATTGTCAACTGGCTGTAGTTGAACAATTTTTTAATGGACAGATACTATTCGGTTCCCTTAATGATAATCAGTTTAGAGATGCTTTGTCTTCCTATGTATCTTTATGTCTACTCATGATGTAATTAGTGGTTTGTAACTTTTGTAATAGCACTTACCTGTGAACTTGTTACAGCCCTTAAGAGCACAATACAAACTTAAACTGAGTTGAATTGAATTATTCATTAAGAATGTCCAAATTTGGTGCCTATCTACCTTGCTCCAGTCTGGGCGGCCTGGCTGGGTGCGGGTTCTCAGGCCTGTGATTGAATCACGCTTTTCCTTCTTTGCCAGCAGGTCCAGGGCCATTTGTAAGCCAATGGCTTTCATGTCATTTTTACTCAAAGCTGAAGTCATATACATGTGCATCTCAAGGAATCGACCTGTGGAATCAACAAAAGGAGCAACCACACCCATTAATCAGTAAATCGTCTGAACAGTTCCCCAACAATTAATCTATCCACTTGAACCATAAACCTGTAAACAGTACTCTAAAAAAATTATCTATGTATTCAACAGAATAATATATATTCTTCTAAAATATGCAGCAGTGAGTTAAAGCACTTCAAGATACTTCAAAAGCAAGTCACTTCAGTTCTGAAGTTTACCTGTATTTAGCCACCTGGAAAACTTCAGGAGTGATTGAATATTTCTACTCTAAGCCATCACCGTAACTCTCCATTAAAGTCTTACTCTCTTTTGTAGCCTTCATTGTAACAGGTTCTGTGCCAGTTTCACTCTGCACATTTGCACTTTTTCTACCAACATTTTAAAGGGAAAAGTGTTTTCCAGCCTTATATTACCTCATATTTCTAAGAAGAAACTGTTAGTAAAACACAAATATTAAAACATATTGTTTCAAGATGACAGTAGCCTTTCCAAATAAGACTTGCCTTCAGGTTCTTCATCTGCCTGGTCCATCTCAAGTTTGGTCAGAAGGCTTACAAACCACTCAAATGATTTCTGGTCTCGATTGATCCAAATAAAATCCACCTGAAATTGGAAATAACAGATATCATGTCCATAAAAGCAGTTTCTTTTTTAACTTATCAAGAGTTCATTTGTATACAAATATTTAATAAAAACAATATTCATACCTCGTAAGTCATGTAGATGCAGAACATCTACAGCCATTAAATAAAAAAATAATCCAACTGTAATATTTAAAATTAGTCCCAATTTTTTAAAAAAATGTTAAAGACTGTGAACCTTTCCTGTCCAGTGTTGCCCGCCGGTGTCACCAAACTTATTGTCCCCTGTGAATCTCACCTTTCTTAAATTCATTTCATGGTCCTTGAGGTTTTCACACCAAGAATAGTTGCAGTTGGGACAATTTTGTTTGCGCATGCGATACCTGCAATTAGAAAATTCCCTTAGTTTCTCCTGTATGAAAAATGATGAATGAGAGAGTAAACTGACAAGTTCTTACCGATACATGATGCTCTGCAGGATGGAAGCAAAAGGAGTAATGCCAATACCTGCTCCGATCAGCACAGCATGTTCTGATGTGAAGATTCGCCGTGTTGGGGTTCCATAAGGGCCATCCACATAGCACTGGTGAAAAAGTCAGTCACTGGTGAATTGAATGGTGTGTATAAATGGCTTGTTTGGCATTCATAACAGAGGAATACAATAACTCACCTTGACATTGCAAAACCTCTGATTTTCATTTATTTTGAGAGATACCTGCATGTAAAGAAAAGCCTTGTGGTCATTTTAAAGCCTGCTGAACAAAAAGGTAGAAGCTCCAGATATTGGCACAATGCATAAGACAGCTACATTAAAGGAAACATTAAGCCATGTATTACAGCATGTAACAATCAGTGCCATCTCTCCCACCTCTTGCAACTGAGGGCACTCTCCGTTCTCAGCCTGAACCATGGCCTGTGGTGATCCTCCCTGAGGAAGCCAGTTGATTTTGTAGGATGTCAATTCAATATGCTCATCCCTGTTGGAAGCCACTGTCCCATTATGATCCGTGAAATTGAAGGGCCGTTGCTGTCATGAGGAGAGCAGAGCATACTTTAATGTGTCAGTAAGCCAATCATGCTACGCATCAAATTCAGTATGCAACATTCTCAGTCAAATATCTACCCAAGGCCTGTTCTGGACTGATGTAGGGGCTCTGAACTAGATTGGATAGGATGGAGTATGGTGCATAAAGTGGAAATACATCTTGGAAATTGTAAGCATGATTCTGTGCCAATAAAAAGTACTCACTCCCTTGGAGGCTTTCACATATTAATGTTATATAACACTGAATCACAATAAATTTCAAATGGATTTATCAACACTGATCAACAGAAAAAGTCTCTTTAATGTCAGAGTGAAAACAGATCACTGTAAAGAAACCTAAATTAATTACAAATATAAAACACAAAATGGTTGACCTCATAAGTATTCACCCTCTTTAATTATGACCCCCCCCTAAATCATCAATGGTGCAGCTATCTGGTTTTAGAAGTAACATAATTAGTTCAATGGAGTTCAGCTCTGTGTAGTCAAGGGGTTTCTAATGATTATAGTATAAATATACCTTATTCAGGAGGTTCAACCTTTGACAAGTCAGTATGGTGGCCTAACCTACACAAGGAAGACAAAATAAAACTACAGCCAGCTTTGTGAAAAGGTGATTGAGAAGCACAAGTCAGACAGAGAAGGGAGACAAGAAAATATCCAAGTCGTTGAATATCCCTTAGAGTCTAGTTAAATCAGTCATTATTAAAAGGAAAGAGACAGTAAACCTATGATAAGAATAAAGGAGTTACAAGATACAAATTCAAGAGACTGTTCAGACAACAACTGCTACCCGGAAGCTGCACCAGTTGTACTTTAAAGGGGGAGTGGCAAAGAGAAAGCCACTGTATAAAAAATGCACAGAGGCTTCCAGAACGTGCACATGTGACACTGAAGTCAGCTAGAAGAAGGTTCTATGGTCTGATGAGAACAAAACTTTTGGCACACAAATAAACATAATGATATACTGCACATTACCACAAGTACACCATCCCCAAAGTGAAGCACGGTGATGGTAGCATCATGGGTGAATGTATGGATGCTTTTCTGCAGCAGGCCTTGAAAGGTTTGTGAGGGTAAAATAAGCAAAATCCTCGTACAAGGGAGAGATTGTTCCAAGCATGAAGCCAAAGCTAGACATGACTGGCATAAAAACATCAATGTTAATGTCCTGGAGTGCACACAGAGTTTGAGCAGCTTTTGTAAAGAAAAATGAGGACAAATGGCAGTGTCCAGAAGTGCAAAGCTGACAGAGACCTGTACACAAGGCTGCCATGGCTGACAAAGGTACGTTTCCTAAATACTGACTTGAAGGTGGTTAATACATATGTAGATTAATCATTTTTTGTTATATTTTTGTTATTAATTTATACCACTTTGTAGAGGTCTGTTTTCACTTTGACATTAAAGGGTCTTTTTCTGTTGACCAGTGTCAAAAAAGCCAAACTAAATTCACTGTGATTCAGTATTGTCTAATAATAAAATGTGATAACTTCCAATGAGATAAATTCTTTTTATAGACACTGTAAGGAGCAAACCTGAAATAGTAGAAAAAATGAAATTCAAAGAGTGGAAGCCATCACTGTCACTGACCTGGCTCTGCTTCGGCTTGTTTCGTAAGCTCTTCGTGAGCCTCTTGGTTTCTGAGATCATCACCTGTGGTCGCCTGAAGTGCTCATAGAGCCTATTTGTCCACTGGCCGAGTGACCGGATATGAAGCCACAGTGTGTCTGTGAAAGGCACTCTATTACAATACAAACCTTGAGAAAAAAATGTATCACAATTCTGCAACCTTTTCATGCTTACCTTGCTGCTCAGGTGCACTGCTGATGGTAAATGGGTGCCATTCATACTTGGCAATCACTGGGATGTTTATATAAACATAATCTCCAGGTTTAAAGTGAAAAAACTGTGGCCTTTTTATAACAAGATGGGTTACCTGTAAATGAAGACAGGACAACAGGGACAATGGGTTTTAACATTGGAAAGTCATAGAAAGAGCATTTGGTCGGGTGAAGGCATTCTAAATGATTTATGAGCATATGCCTATAAGTATCCAAATGAAAAGTAGGCCTTGGATTAGCTCAACTGTGTTCAGGTTATTACTAAGGAGAAAGTGTAGGCTTTACCAGGAATATCTAGTCCTGGAACACCTAAACGTTGCTCTATGTAAAGAATAAAATAAAAATGCTAATGGTATATTCTGCTTGCTCCATTTGACATCTGGCCACTTTACAAACTGCATTTGAATAGAGTCACTATTGTGTTAAATAAGATTTTTTTTTAGGAAGATTCAAGGTCTCATAAGGTGTCAGCATGTGTGACTCTTCAGCAAATCATCCTACCTTAGAGGGCAACAGATTGACTTCAACAATATAAAGGCCTCCAATCCGAGACACAGCCAAGCCTACAATTTTTTCCAGTAAGAAAATCACTCCAGGGACAACAAACCACTTCCAGAAGTTGGGACAGTGCAATATGAGCAGGAGCCAAACCCATATGTAAGACAGGTGTGTCCAGTAAAATATCTGCAAAGCAGGAAAGCATAGCTATAATCAAAGATGTCACAGAGTTAGGCAACTAACTGGCTCGAAAATAATCATCTATGCACCTCAAAGTGGCCACTCCGGCGTACAAATGTGCTTGAGCAGACAAGCATCAGAATGATGAGGAGCTGCAGGATGACCCCGGTGATAGATGCAGTGCCACTGATCCAGCCAATACCTGGTCTGGTGGTCAGAAGGTATTCCCAGAAATGGAAGCTCATTGGGTTCTTAGTCAGGACCACTGATCTCGACATAAAAGAAGTGTAATAGTATGCCATGACAAGAATGCAAACATGTATGGGTTCTTTTCACATATACAACACATACAGGTTCATAAGTTCTACTGCATCTTTAAAATCTTACCAAAGTTTGTTACATGAGCAGCTGTATGGACCACTGTAAATCCAAAGATGGCATAACCCACCAATTGGTGGAGTATCACGTACTGATCTAAAGGCAATATCCTCACTACCCATGTTGCTCTGAGCCACGTTAGGCACCTCCGCAGCATCAGGACCTGCTTACACAAGAGAGAGCTAGTAAGTGGAGCATCCAGCATAGCTATAACTATAGAATTCCTATTGTTCTGAGAGATGGAGCACAGCAGTCGTTCTAACAAAAACAGACCAGGCTAACTCCATAACTAAGTAACATTTGAAACATTGTAGATATGCTTGTGTCTCTATTTGTATATTTGGGTATATCCTTAGACTAGTGCTGCCCAGGAAGAACACTCTTTGGCAGCTGTATTTTCACTATACATATCCTATAAGGATCCACCTTACTTAGCATTTGGAAGTACCACCTACTACAACCAGGGCGCAGTTGAAGTTCAAGCATTGACCACAGCCCTTAGCTATCATGATCCAAATCCCATAGGCAGTGTGCTTCAGTGCTGCAAGTGTGAAGAGCAGGATGTTGAGGCATACATAGCAGCAGAGGAAGAGAAGCTTGCGACTGTTATTGTGCCAATATGCTGGCGTCAGGTAGCGTGGAGTCTGTCTCTTCTTGTCTATATTCGGAGGTTTCAGCCAATTGGCAGCACTGCAGGCAAACAAGAACACAGAAAGCTTTAACTCTCGATGTCCAGATAGACTAACAGCTTGAATTCATGCTATAGAACAGCTTTGTTCAGCAGAGGTCTACATAAACTAGTTTAAAATTGAATAACTAAGTCACTTGAAAACACACAGGTGCAGATTCAGACATGGATAGAATCAAAAGTGATAACATTTCTAGGCAGGTAGTCTGAATCTCCAAATGGATTGTGGGACAGAGTGAGGTGTTTACCTGTGGCATTAGGTTAAATTGCTGGTATATTTTTTTGGAAGATGTTTGCACTGCACTGATAATATTAAAGGGATGGGCAAAGCCAGCAGCTGCTGCTATTAGTCAGGATAAGAAACTTAAGCTGTATATAGATTGTCACAAATATATGTTTACGAGACAACTTCTGGTCTTGTTGATCTGCAATATCTTTCCATGCCGAGGGTTGGCAATATCACCTAATGCCTTCCATCTCATTCTATCTGCAGAGTTGGTGATGTAAAGTGGGCTGATGAGTGATGTCACTTCTGGTTCCTGTTCACCTGAACCCAGGTCTTCCACTTAGCACACTTCATAACCGTTAAGTTGTGCTTATTATTTTTTTCCTGAAATTATATGGGGTTATCTTTGGTGCCCCAACTCTTTATGCCTTAGTGTGTTTTTCATTTACAATATACTGTATATGCAATAGGGGGGTGGCCTAGTGAAAAGAAGAAATGCAAGCAGAAAAAGCATAACCAACTTGTGGAGAGAGTGCTGCTGAGGAAATTACTCTGTGAATGAAGAATGAAAAGAATTGCAAAGGGGGATGAGTATAAGAATGGAAGAAGTGTTTCTCGGGTTAATAGCTGGCAGCAAGGAGATGCATATCATGGAAAGCAGGTCACCTGGGGAGTACAGGGAGTATCTGACTCTTTTACATTTAAATTGGGGTTAGGGATTCAGGAAAAAATAGTTCCAGCAGAGAAGTTTTTCTACAGGATTTACAGAAACAGTTCCTGACCTCAAAAGACGTTTGAAGGATTACCTTGGAAATAACTTCTGAGGGGTTTTAATGGACATTTCCTGCCAGAGCCCCAGTAAGTATAAAGTCAGAAGTTAAGCTGTAGGCAAGCAAGAGAAGGGTGACAGGATCATTAGATGTTTGTGTACTATGAGGTGAGCAGGTGGACGAATCACCACACCAGGCAGTGGTTCTGAAGCCGTGGAGGGAAGACAAATGTAGTTATGGACTTATTATTTTGTTTCTACTTCAGTTGTGCTTACCTTTCCTCTGTATTTACATGTATCTGTCGCCATTAAAATAAATGCTCATTTTTAAAAATCCTTTATTCTTTTTAGTCTGGGTAGAGTAGTGCTATGTGAGTGCACCCTATGTATTATGTCCTGGAGAATAAAATTATTTTTGAAACTGCAGACCGCTTATATTAAGTTTTAATTTTCCTCAGATGAACCATGATGAACTATAAAGGAATTCAATTAAAAAGGATCTTAGTGGACCCTTAATGCAGTTTAACTAACTAATGTATGGAGGCAATTTCCATTAAAGCATTCTCTCTTGTTGACTAATAATTTAGTACCCAAATACATTTGTACATTCTTCCTCTATTGTACTAGTAATACTGTAGTAGTACTGTAGTGTACTAGTAATAAATTTAATGAATATGTTTCTTTTATCTAAGGAACTTATAGTGTTTTTAGTTAAAATGGTCAGACAAGTAATGTACCTTAACTAGCTATGCAACCTGTCTAAGATGAGTTGAAATCTAAGTAATTAATGTAGACCTCAGTGTTAATGTGTGCAGTGTGCCATGCAATGCATATGTCTCTGTTATATGCCATTTAGTATGGGATTCCTGAAAGGAGTTTTAATATTTGTTATGGGCCATCTGTTGGAATTACTAATGTAATGAAATGTATTACTAGAAATGTTCATGAAGCGCCATCCTTTGCAGTGACATAGCAACTACGTGCACACAAAGACAGACATGTCTGCTTTATTGAGGTGAATGGTAAAAAGAATGGACACAGTAAGAGATTGAACAGATATGTACAGGTTCAAAGCCTGTTACCACCAGAACAGCTAACCAATCATAGGTGTGTAATGTTGCATCTTCTGGAATGTCATGTGTGATTTTAACATAAATAACAAGCCCTCAGAAGGACTGATAGATGCAACGTCAAAGAGCAAGACATGTCAGAAAGAGAGAGAGAGAGAGAGAGAGAGACAGAGACCATTTCATCCGGACATTAGAGAATATAACTTATGCATTACGCCAATTGTTGAAACAAGAAGCCACCCAGGACAACATCCACTCTTGACATTGATGGTAAGCTTTCTAATATATATACACACTTTGATATAAATTATATTTTCTATAATACTTTCTTCTTTAGGTATTATTATACCTTAAAAAATACCATGTTACTTTTACATTTCTGTACTTTGTCTTTAAATCTAGAGTGATTGAAGGAATGTAAAACACTGTTGGGTTGGTAAGTGGCACATAACCAAATAGTGTATGAGACTTCATATATCTCAGGGACACCTGTGTGTTGTTTTCACTGAAGACTGAATTTCTGTGTGAAGTACCAAGGAGTGACAGGCATTGTGGGTATCACTCATACATATTTATGTGAAAGGGGTCCTAGGTGGAATACTACAGAGTGACTGTCTATTAGGCATCACTCATACATAATTGTGTGAATACAATCTGTGTGTGGAAATCAGTGTGTATGTTAATGGTAAGGTGCAAGAGATTAAATTATCAGAAAGTCAAATAACTCATCTCTGCATAGAACAGGTCATCCAACAAAATTTCTCTGCAAAAACACTTGTGAGGGATGCTACAGAGTTATAGAGCTTAGTAGCTGAGATTTTAGGAAAGGTGCATCAATCAAAGACATCAAGTGTTCTGCATAAGTCTATTTTAGAGGATGGCATTAAAAAAGCCATTGTTGAAAAAGAATCAAGTGAAGATATCTTTAGAGTTTGCCAAGATGCTTTAGGTGAGTTCAATTCAATGTGAGAAAGGGTTTCATGGTCAGATGAGACCAAGATAAACTGTTTCTTGGTGAGATGAAACCAAGACAGAATTTTTTGGCCAAAGGCCAAAGTGGCATGTGTTGTGGAAATGTAGAACTACCCATACTTCAGAAAGAAAAAACACCATACCTTCAATGAAGTGTCGTTGCGGTGTTAGGATTATGCTGTGGGGCTGCATTTGTTAGCAGGGACTGGGCAACATGTTAAAACAGAAAGTATGAATAGAAAAAATACAAGTAATTACTGCAAGATAACCTGGTGATCTGCAGCTTGAGTGACAGTTAACGTTTTGAATGGACAAAATTAAGTTACTTTGTCAGTAACCTTGGAGTGGCTCAAGGACAAAAATTTGAATATCCTACAATAGCTCAGTCAAATCTGTGACACTACTTGAAAATTGCAGTGTACAAGCAACAGTTGACTACCCGAAGCACCTAAAGAAAATCAACCTGGAAGAATGGACATTGTGAAGAACTGGTACATACTCAGCCAAACAAGCTTAAAGATACTATTGCTTTATAACATGGCTCTGCAAAATATTAAAGAGTGGGGAATGATTACTTAGACAAGTTTTTTTCCTTATGATTTGCTCTGAACGAAAAGTAATTTTGAGTTTCTGTGCTTTGAAATCAAAATATCATAGGAGTCTAAATTTCAGTTGAGGGTTTGTTATTCTGTAAAATTAAACAAACTGGTCTACAGGCAACATCCTACTTTTATACTGTATATAGTTCAGTTACAGCATGGGGTTAGATACTTGGCATGGGTCACGTACTGAACTACCACCAAGAATGAAACTAGAACACTTGTTTTCTAAAGTTGATACTAAGTAAAAACAGGATCAGACCCAAAGAATCTAATCTGCATGACACTGTGATATTACACGATCTGTCTCATTCATTGATTTAACAGAATACTCATTGTTTACCTTATTGTGAGATTTTCCATGACTTCAGGAAACTTTTCTAGTTCTGCTTTTAGCTCCTCAAATGTAATAGAGCCACTGTTGTCTCTGTCAGCAGATTCAAAGAGGGCTAGGGTCAAGTCATCTAGCTTTTCCTCTGGCAAAGAGATAGCACTCTCCCTTAAACAAGATTTGAGGACTGTTCGTAGTTCATCAGGGTCAATGGAGCCACTGCCTATCAGAAATGAGACAACTATTGTCAAGAGATGAGGTGGGAATGAAGCATTACAGAACAGATAGTCTGAGAGCTGATTCCAAGAAGAATAAAATATATTGAGTCTAAATGAGTAGAAGACTTACCGTCAGACCATCCTGTCTGTTCACGTTGTAAATATTCACTTGGCTATACTTGACCATTTTTTTAGGCAGCAGGCTGAATGTTATTCTTTTGATGGACTAACTCTAAATTTTGTCTCTTATGCTTTCTCACAGATTCTCCTTTGAGGCATCTTTTAAATTAATGAATCTGCTTTCCATCATTTGTAAAACTGCATGGCATGTGTAATTGTGCTTACCTTTCCATAATGTAATTTTTTTCTTGGATGCCAATGGTGTACTTTCTGAATGGTAGTTCCCAAAATTATAGCAGTAAAATAATATCAAATATGATTAATATTGTCTCCTAGCAATCATACCCAATTTCAAAAACAATGCAATAGATTTGTTTTGGAGACTGCCTCATATCCACCGGTTGTGGGGTGAAATTTTGCATGCAAGTTGATAAATATGTTGTATGTCTTTATTTGTAACTTATAATACTAATGCCTATCATTGATAAAAACAGCAATGGTTAGATAGTTAAGAACCCCTTCCCCCCTTTTAAGAATAAGTCTCTTTGTAATTTTACTACATTGTTGTTGGAAGTGCCTCAAACAAGTTTGGCAAGTGACTCTCTGCGGGGCTCTCTCAATCAACCCCCACAGGAAAGCCAGACTGCCTAGCTGACAAGCTTCATCTTAACACATGGTTTTGGGGGCGAGTGTGAAGTTATTCTATGCCCCATTGGTCTAAAATAAGGATGTTTGGAATTGGCTTGTATCAGAAGCCTTTAAGTACCATGACGCCCTATTGGCTGTAGGGGTTGGGCAGAAAACATATACATTTGCTTACTTTACCCCTCTCTCTCTCTGACCAACTGATGAAAGACCATCTCACACACCATGAACTGAAAAGGACAACACAACACAGATCAGCAGCCATATTGAGACAGGCATGCGGCTTGTTCTGAAGAAAGCTGACCACAAATGGCGACTTAACTAGAGACATTTTAAGTAACTAACAAGTCTGTGTGCCGCCTGAAACTACACATCAACATTTATCAGGTTGTATGGTTGACAATATTCAAATTTACTTTGCATATTATTATTTATGAATATTATCAATAATATATTATTTAAAGTGTAACTTAACTCCTGCTTGTCTTTTACTGCACCTAATTCCCTGAGGTAAAAAATGTAGAAGGGAAGGTGGGGATAGGTTATATGGTACAATACCTTATAAACAGAGGTAAGTCTGTGAGATTTGAGGCATTCTGACAAAGGCTAAATATTAATAACTAGCAAAATACCCGTGCTTCGCAGCGGAGAAGTAGTGTGTTAAAGAAGTAATGAAAAAGAAAAGGAAACATTTTGAAAATAATGTAACATGATTGTCAATGTAATTGTTTTGTCACTGTTGTGAGTGATGCTGTCATATATATATATATATATACACATACATATAAACATATACCTGTATATGTACATATCATACATATACTGTATACATATACACATATATATACACACACACATATATACATATATATATATATATATATATATATACACACATACATATACATACACACACAAATATATATATATATATATATATATATACACACATATGTATAAACATATATACATACATATCTACATATATACATACACACACACACACACATATATATATATACAGTCTTTGGGGTGCGAGCAACTGTTGCTGGGGTGCCAGAATCCATGAAGGAAGAAAAATGAAAAACATTATTTGTACAAAATCTTAATTTATTTATCCATTCCTAAATAATTAAATGGGCAGGCTATTTCGTATAAGTGCAATACGCTGTTTGTTAAAACGGATGACTCCCACTCTTATGTGCAAGTCTGTGTGGATATTATGAACTATCGTATCTGTTCAAGTTCTATTTAAATTTTAAATAGAAGGAATTTTTATTTAGTCGACAGAATATTATTCCAGAATAAATCAACTCAAACCTTAAATAACTTATAATATTTTGCTCTCCATAAAAATATATCCTGTCTAAATTATACAAGTTAGAAATAAAGTAAACGTTAAAAGAACAAACATTCAAATTTCTTTACTCTTATGTAATTTTATATAAAAAATAAACTTAAATTTTAAATATCCCAAAAGATTTTGCTCTCCATAAAAATATATCCTGTCAAAATTATACAAATTCAAACATGGTGCATAACAAAACATGGAAATATAAATAAAATTTGTTCTTTTCAGCAATAACAAATCAAATCATTCAGTTATTTTTGCTCATATGTCATTTTATCAGAGCGGATGCCTGACATCTTTTTTTGGCAACAAGTTTGTTTATGTTTGGTGTGAGGTTCTGTGTTGTGGAGATTCTCAGGATGGACTGCAGGTGCTCATCAGTGAGTCGACTCCTGTGTGCTGTTTTGTTAGTCTTCATGACTGAGAAGAGCTTCTCACACAGATATGTGGTACAAAACATGCACAAGGTTCGAGCCGCATGTAGACGGAGCTGGAGCATTTCTACGGGAATGGAGTGAATAAACTGTGCGGGCCCTGCAGTATCGTACTTTGGCTTCAGTGTGCCATTACACTGCAGCTCAATCACCTCCATCTGAATCTGCAAAGGTGCAGTTTCCACATCGACGGCAAATGGGTTGCGAAACAACTCAAAATTCTTTTTTTGTTCTTCAAAGTCACCAAAGCGCCGTGCGAAGTCAGTGCGCAGTGCGTTCAGTTTATCAGCAAAGTGCGATTTGGGAACACCCAGCCGACTTGGTTCAACATTACTTGGCAACAGGGAAAGTGGGGCAAGTTGCACTGGTGTATTTGTTTCTCCCATAAAAGTAGCTTCACTTGAAATCACTTTGTGATTTTGCACGGGTAAAAACGTCGGCTGAAGTGTTAGATTCTTCTTTAACTGTTCTGCTTTCTGTATCGAGATCGAGATTGAGTTGACGCGCAGTACAGTACATCAAGCCCGCGTGCTATTGTGGTTTTGCCTGCTTGCCTCAATAAGTTACCCTCCCCTCGCTCTTACTTTTTTACTGTTCATCTAATGAATACACTGAGTATGGCTTTACCAAAACAATCATTGATCGCAAATAAAGTATCCATTATTCATAAAGCTTCAATTGGTGATCTGTCTTTCTGCGTTAACCGTATATTTTTTCATACGTCTCAAACCAAGGGGATGCGAGGCTAAAATGAATCGGGAAACGCGCGTACATACTCAGTGCATCCCCTCTCGGAATCGAACCTTGGACGTCGGCGTTAGAGGCAAAGCCTCTACTATTGAGCCACGGCGTGGTTTGTCTCTTTGAGCGTAGCAGTGTAATTCGGTTTTTGTTCAGCACTCTTTGGAACTGTTGCTTTTTGTGTGAGCACTGCGTCAGTTCACATGAGCCGCTGAATATGGTTTTATATGTCACTCGCTCGCTTCTGATTGTTTCGCTGCCTTCTTAATTATATAATGTATGTTTTCTTCAGCGGTTGTTGGAGCTCTTCCTGGTTTTCTACGTACTGCGTGATTACGTGGGAGGCGTGATGATGTCACACGAAACTCCGCCCCCACGACTTTCGAGCTCAACTCCATTACAGTAAATGGAGAAAAATAGCTTCTAGTTATGACCATTACGCATAGAATTTCAAAATGAAATCTGCCCAACTTTTGTAAGGAAGCTGTAAGGAATGAACCTGCCAAATTTCAGCCTTCTACCTACACGGCAAGTTGGAGAATTAGTGATGAGTCAGTGAGTCAGTCAGTCAGTCAGTCAGTGAGTGAGTGAGTGAGTGAGTGAGGGCTTTGCCTTTTATTAGTATAGATACAAAAGGGGAATTACTCTACCAAGACAAAACACCACCCAACATTTACTGATCATTTACAACATATTCCTTTCCTTTTGGAGCATGGCTAGAAAACATATTTCCTGTTGAGAAGAAAGTAAAACAAGTAAATCTCAGCTTAGTTAAGACAGGAAAGTAATAACTTTATGAGTTTTTTCTGTTTCTCAAGTAATTATTCTCTTTTGATGAAAATGATGCTCCCAGCACCATATGGGTAAAGTCTGAAGCTCAACTGCTAGAGGATACATTCTTCGAATTTCCCTCTGATAAGCCTTTAGGCATTTTAGAATGCAACACTAGTTAATTGCTTAGGAACAACAGCACAGTCAATTACTAAAATTCATTCCCATGAGAAACTGTCAATCTGTTATACTAGATTGCAAACTAGGAAAATTACAACCATCCCGTTTACATGTCAAATGTAAATGTTTATAACAAGATGTTTTGCAATATCGGATAAATAATAGTATTATTACTAATATTAGGAGTCACACAGAGTTCCAGTAGTTAGGGCTATAGCCTCACAGCTCCACACAGCCCAACACAAATTCAGAGCTCACCACAGTCACTGTATGTAGTCATCCTGGTATTCCAGATTCTTCTTTCTCCTCAAAGATGTGTTGGTTAGAAGGCTATTTGACATCTTTAAATTGGCCCTGTGTGGATGTTTATGTTCCCTGCAGTGGACTGGTTTTCCATGCAGGACTCATTCCTGCTTTGTCCTTGGTGTTGCTGTGACAGGTGCTTACCACTTCTGTGATGTACTAAGCGTATATGGAGAATGAGTGGATGAAACAGACTTCTAATCAAATTATTGACTGCTACACACAAAAATACTAATTTGTTTATTCAAATGAAGAGAAATCCCATAGCCCCAAATATTAAAAAGTTTATTTAACCTCTATGACTGCTTTGTAGTGCTCTGAATATAGTAATTATGTTTAACTAAATTATGCATACCATCAACATCATAGACCTGGAAAAGGAAGTGAAGCTTGTCTGTCTCACTCCCATGAATGAGGAGGTTCAAAGCCTTGAGAAGCTCATCCAGGCTAATGGAACCGCTTCCATCCGAGTCAAATAATGCGAAGAAACGTTCTGCAAAGAAAGACTAGACAGCAAAAGATTGTATTGAATGTGAAGGTAGGTAGAAAACATGGCAGTAAAAATGAGAAAAGAAATTAAGCATAGATTTATAAATATCTTTCTAATAGAGAAGGTTTTCAGAATAAAAGACAAAATAGCGATCTTTTGGAAAAATAATGAAATTTAATGAAAATAATGAAATAAAAAATCTAGAAGCCACCAGAAACATGTAGGAAATGAAAAGGCACTTGTGAAGAATTCAACAATGCAAACCATAAAAACCTCAACTTTGCACCAGACTTCATTATTAAATGAAAGAGGAGCATTTGATTGTAAATTATATAACAGTGACCCGACATTTGCGCGATAGACATATGAGCGCTGACAAAATAGCGCCGATTAAAATAGCGCCGACAAAATCGCGAAAGTTTCATTAAACATGAATTACTAGTTTAAATCATATATAATAATATTTACTTTAGAAGTCAATATTATGAGACGCGGCATGCCATCAGCACGGCACGCAGATAGTCCTTAAGATCACGCCCTGCGTATGTATGAAGAATTGCAGCAAGACGTCTTGATAGTTGAGCGTATTTAGACTTGCTGGCTGCCTGACTGCTGGTAATTCCGCTTTGTATACGACGCGTTATGCCAACCCTCGACTGAGTTATTTGATCACGGCATGCCATCAGCAGTTATAACAGTTATAACCGCACATAATGTGTACATAATGCGCACATACGCGTCCCACTCTCTTGGCCTCTCTCGCGATTTTGTCGGCGCGCATTTGTCGAAAACCAGTTAGCGGGTTTGTCGGCGCTCATTTGTCCGTCGCGGTTTTGTCGGGGCGCATATGTCTATCGCGCTTTAATGGTAGTATAGATATACCGGCACATAAGTCATAACCAGGCATAAGCTCAAAGCAGGAAAATCATAATGCCCACAAACATCAATCCCAGAGTTAGAGATGCCCAATAGGTACACCTAAACAATGACACTGATGACTATATGGTGGGCGGTAGGACTACTAACTCTAAAAAAAAAGGACATGGCAGTAAAGTGGCATTTCTCAAACTTTTTCTCTGAAGGTCACAGCTCTGGCTGTGAACAAGCTACAGCTGTGCTTGAAAGTTTGTGAACCCTTTAAAATTGTCTATATTTCTGCATAAATATGACCTAAAACATAATCAGATTTTCACTAAAATCCTAAAAGTAGATAAAGAGAAACCAGTTAAACAAATGAGACAAAAATATTATACTTGGTCATTTCTTTATTAAGGAAAATGATCGAATATTACATACAGTATTTGTGAGTGGCAAAAGTATGTGAATCTTTGCTTTCAGTATCTGGTGTGACCCCCCTTTGCAGCAATAATTGCAACTAAATGTTTCCGGCAACTTTTGATCATTCCTGCACACCGGCTTCGAGGAATTTTAGCCCATTCCTCCGTACAGAACAGTTTCAACTCTGGGATGTTGGTGGGTTTCCTCACATTAACTGCTCTCTTCAGGTTCTTCCACAACATTTTGATTGGATTAAGGTCAGAACTTTGACTTGGCCATTCCAAAACATTAACTTTATTCTTCTTTAACCATTCCCTGGTAGAACAACTTGCGTGCTTAGGGTTGTTGTCTTGCTGCATGACCCACCTTCTCTTGAGATTCAGTTCATGGACAGATGTCCTGACATTTTCCTTTAGAATTCTTTGATATAATTCAGAATTCATTGTTCCATCAATGAAGGCAAGTTGTCCTGGCCCAGATGCAGCAAAACAGGCCCAATCCATGATACTACCACCACCATGTTTCACAGATGGGATAAGGTTCTTATGCTGGAATGCAATGTTTTCCTTTCTCCAAATATAATGCTTTTCATTTAAACCAAAAAGTTTTATTTTGGTCTCATTCGTCCACAAAACATTCTTCCAATAGCCTTCTGGTTTGTTCACGTGTCCTCTAGCAAACCGCAGCCAAGCAGCAATGATTTTTTGGAGAGCAGTGGCTTTCTCCTTGCAACCCTGCCATGCACACCATTGTTGTTCAGTGTTCTCCTGATGGTGGACTCATGAACATGAACATTAGCCAATGTGAGAGAGGCCTTCAGTTGCTTAGAAGTTACCCTGGGGTCCTTTGTGACCTCACCGACTATTACACGCCTTGCTCTTGGAGTGATCTTTGTTGGTCGACCACTCCTGGGGAGGATAACAATGGTCTTGAATTTCCTCCATTTGTACACAATCTGTCTGACTGTGGATTGGTGGAGTCCAAACTCTTTAGAGATGGTTTTGTAACCTTTTCCGGCCTGATGAGCATCAACAACTCTTTTTCTGAAGTCCTCAGAAATCTCCTTTGTTCGTGCCATGATACACTTCCACAAACATGTGTTGTGAAGAGCAGACTTTGGTAGATCCCTGTTCTTTAAATAACACAGGGTGCCCACTCACACCTGATTGTCATCCCTTTGATTGAAAACACCTGACTCGAATTTCACCTTCAAACTAACTGATCATCCTAGAGGTTCACATACTTTTGTCACTCACAAATATGTAATATTCGATAATTTTCCTCAAAAAATAAATGACCAAGTATTGTTTTTTTCCTTATCTACTTTTAGGACTTGAGTGAAAATCTGATGATGTTTTATGTCATATTTATGCAGAAATATAGAAAATTTTAAAGGGTTCACAAACTTTCAAGCACAACTGTAAGTGGGCCTCACATTCAGAAATTAACATGTTACCTTAAAAAGAACAAAAGAAAATAAGACATTTGACAACTAAAAGGAGATCAAATAGGTCATCAAGCTAATAGCTAAGCTGTCCCAGTTATGCTAGGACAGTAAATGTTAGGTTTGCACCTAAAACAAAATATATATTTTTATTTGATAATGACATAAATATTTATTTCATGTTTTTAAATCAAAATTTCACAAAAAGCTCCAATGAAAAAGAACATTAAACAAATGGAAACTAAAGCACATGTTTACAATGAGTAAAAATAACCTCCCAAAACACTGTCTGTTTAATTGATAATTACAAGCACACTCTACAATTTATTGAACAGCCTTCTAAATTAAACTGTTAACTTTTCATAAATAATAAAATCTTCTATTAGTGATCTATTTGATGCTGTCTAGAAGAGATAATTTCTTATACTCAAGAGACAGGAGACTGACGGCACCTTACAGTGGTGATTGCAGATTAGCGTCTGTGAAATGTGCTTGAAAACATGACTTAATTTGTCACATACCTATTTCCTAATTAATAAACACTGAATACATCAATAAATGGTTACTGCACTTACTGAATGGTTTGAAGACAGACTTGAACTCAGCGTTCTAGCAGTGAAATGCTGCATATGTATGTTTATAGAGTTAGATGGAGAAGGAGAAAAATGCATAAAAATGAAGACTGCTTGCACTTCCAATTTCTTTGGTGACATTTTCACTGTGTTTTAAAATGACCAGAAAAAAAAGCACACTTGATCAAACAACTGAAAAGTAATAGGAGAACGGGATGGTAAATCAAAATTCACTTGAGCAACTGATCTGCACTCTACATAAAGACTTGCAATCACAAATAATTTGATATTGTTTGTACCCATTTGAAATTTTTGTCTGAAGTAAAGTGCTGATGAAACACTGTAGATTACAAAACACAGAATGAGATGTTACTATCCTTGTGCAAGCATGTACAATAGGTTCAGTTACGCTTGTGGGTGAATGGTGAATGGTAGACTTGAAGAGGTTTTTCAGAATATTGGGACACATCATCAGTAGTGTTCCTCTGGCTCATGGGGTGTTTTGGCCTTTCACACTATACACCCTCACCAGAGACGGCCAGCTACAGGGTGATCAGCCCTAAGCTTGCGTCCAATTCCCAATTAGTCATGAGAGTCGCTTTGGTGTCAATTAACTGACATCTCATGAACCTATGTATGGCAGCCTAAGTTTGTTAATTTGAGGGCCCAACAGGGGACATTCCTCTTCATCCAAAGCCACTGGCTACTTGAACTCGGCGTTCTAGCAGTGAAATGCTGCATATGTATGTTTATAGATTCAGATGGAGAAGGAGAAAATTGCATAAAAATAAAGACTGTTTGCACTTCCAATTTCTTTGGTGACATTTTCACTGTGTTTTAAAACGACCAGAAAAAAAGCACACTTGATCAAACAACTGAAAAGTAATAGGAGAACAGGATGCTAAATCAAAATTCACTTGAGCAACTGATCTGCAACTCTACATAAAGACTTGCAATCACAAATGATTTGATATTGTTTGTACCCATTTGAAATTTTTGTCTGAAGTGAAGTGCTGATGAAACACTGTAAAATGTTCTAATAATCTAATGTGAGAGACATACAAATTATGAGGGGATTATGAGCCTTTACATGTAATGAAGTATTAAACATTCACTAAACCTAAACTTGCATAGTATAGTTTCTGTTTCTGTTCTTTTTCCGGTTTCTTTGTGGTGGCGGCCTGCGCCACCACCACCTACTCAAAGCCTCATGATGCACCAACATTGATGGACTGAAAGCCAGAAGTCTACGTGACCATCATCATCAGGTCCTTCCATGAAAACGCTAAATACAAAGAGGACTGTTTGACTTATGTTAGGTAGATTGCCCAGAGGGGACTGGGCGGTCTCTTGGTCTGGAACCCCTACAGATTTTATTTTTTTCTCCAGCCTTTGGAGTTTTTTTGTTTTTCTGTCCACCCTGGCCATCGGACCTTACTCTTATTCTATGTTAATTAATGTTGACTTATGTTTATCTTTTATTGTGTCTTCTATTTCTCTATTCATTTTGTAAAGCACTTTGAGCTACATTTTTTTGTATGAATATGTGCTATATAAATAAATGTTGATTGATTGATTGATTGCATAGGAATGACCAATGTAAATGATTTATGATTGTGTGTCAGTAACATCTAGGAACTTATCCAGCTACAAGTTTACGTGCAGCTTTCGGATTGTAATTTAATTGTGGATTTAATAACTTGCATTTATTTAGCACTTTCTAAGCTACTCAAAGCACTTTACATAAACAGTGGAGAACCACTTCAACCATCACCAATGTGTAGAATCCACCTGGATGATGCAACAGCAGCCATTAATGCTCCAGTACACTCACCACACATTAGCTATTAGGTGGTGAAAGAGTGAGGGTGATAGTTAGCCAGTATTGGACAGGGAATGGTTAAGAGATCAGAATGACCAGGCTGAGGTAAGAAATTTAGTCAGAACATAAGAAACATTTTTCAAAAGATTTCAGGGATCATTTTTGGCCACAGAGCATGTTGATGTCTCATGTCACTGCACTGGAACATTGGGATCTACACATAGACCACAGGATAAGTACCCCTACTGGCCTCACTAACTCCTCTACGAGCAGCAGCCCAAGCTTTCCCCAGTTGGAACTTCCACCCAAAACATGGCCAGGCTGAAACATGTTTAGCTTCTGATGGATTACCTGTTCTGAAGTGCACGTACTATGGCCGCTGGACATGCAGGTCCACAGCAGTGACACAGAGTCTCATACAATGCGCTGCCTTCTTTCTTACAAATAAGAGTCCCTGCTGGGCATGTAAATAAGGTCATGGCCATGGAGTGGATCAGCTTGTTATTGTCCAGACATGAATGAACAAGGCTTTTAATAATTGTCTGTCAACATTACAAGACACTTACTGTATAAGTAGTTGGGTAAAAACCCATAAGGTAAAATTTTTCTTCATAAGTCCGCCTATACTATGTGCCAGTCTAGACAGGACTGAGACATATATCAGATCTTACAGAGACCCAGGTTTATGGGTCAATGGGATGCCTTATGAATCTAGAAAAAGATTGCATTTGACATTAGAAAGGCACTGATGTATTGAACTGGAGTATATGCAGATTTATTTAAAAAAGAAAGGGAAATTTAAAAAGGCTTGGTTTAAACAGCTTAAAGAGGCGTCATCCAGAAGGGCATGGTGTAACTGATATATAGGGTATATCAGGGAAGGATCTTGGTGTGACACAGCTTCTTTATCACATCTTACTTTTCCACTTTAGGAACAGAAGAAAAAGACCCAGATGATGAAGCATAACCACATCTCTAGCACCATCTATCACTCCACCCACTTTGATCCTTTCCTTTAACAAACCACCATAACAAGACACAGGCATTCATTTTAGACCAGGGGTCACCAACTCTGGTCCTGGAGGACCACCGTGGCTAAAGGTTTTCATTCTAAACCTTTTCTTAATGAGTGACCTATTTTTGCTGCTAATTAACTTCTTTTGAACTAATTTTATCTGACTTACTCTTGAAGACTCAAACCCTTTAATAGTTCCTTTTTCCTTAATTAGCAGCTGTAAGAGGAATGAGTCGGAGACATCATAAAGAGTTGGGACAGCTACCCGTATAATTTTATCGGCTGCAAAAGTTGGTTTTGAGTAGCACGATGTGCTTAGTTCAGAGTCCAGAACAGAACTGCCTGTACTGAGGCAAGATGGCAGTTTTAAAGGCCTGGAAGGGAAATGACGTCATCTGTGCAGGAACTGGGAGTGGCGTCCTCGTGCCCGGAAGTGACGTCATCCTGGGGGCCGGCAACAGACGAGATTTCCCGGGAAAGGTCTGCAAGGGACTGAGAGAGATAGTTAGTACACTCTGCCACCCCCTGGCCTGGCGTAGAATTACTAGTGTTTAGGCCCTTCTGCTGTTTCCCATGAGCACGTGTGTGACACAGCCAAACGATAACAAGAGATAAAATGAGCCAAAATAGGACCAGCAAGCTGGTGTCCATCATACAATATCTGAAAATAAAGAAAGATGAAGGTCTCAGGAATGTTAATCTGCTCAGGTCCTCAAAACATTTTAATGGTGCTCTTAGAAAAGAGAAAATCAACAATTTCAAGAATTGTCTGCTAATGCACCATGAGAGCAGCAACAAGCCACAGAATCAAAGAGCAGGTTTAATTAACTACAAGAATTGGCACCTCATTAAGCAACTGGTTGGAGTGACATTGGATGGAGTTTGAGGCCCTGACTTAGTTAGTCTTCTGTTGGCTCCCTCACTACACATTTTATTTCTGTTTGGATGCCGTTTAAGGAAAGAAATGAAGCAATTAAGAGGAACGCTGAAGAAATTCAGGGGAACAAATCTTTAAAAAGCTATTCAATTAAAGTGAATTCACAAGGAGTACCAGCACAAACAGAGCACTCTTTAAAAAAAAAAAAAAGGGTTAGAATGAAAACCTGCAACCACGGTGGTACTCCAGGACCGGAGTTGGCAACCCCTGTTTTAGACCATAAGCTGAAAGAGGCACTTGAAAGGACTCCAAATCCAACCTACTTTTGTTATAAAATGTACATAGCCATTGCAACCTCAACTGTTAAATAACTTTTCTATTTGTAGTTTTACTGTACATAGCTTAAATTAAATTCAGCATTATTGTGCTTAAAGAAACTTGACTGATTCCAAATGACAGGAAGGAGTTTCATGAGTATGTGCTATTTAGAAAATAGAACCGAGATTAAAAAAGCATACATAAGTAAAAAAGAGACTTTAAATAATATATTCCCTTAAATATTAAATAAGCCACATCTTAGTAAGGATATTTACTTAAGAAAAGAAAGGTACAAGAACATGTTATACAGTAGATCAATAATCAACTAGGAATGGAAAATTATAATCATAAGTGATATTAGTAACCCATACGTAAACTTCCAAAATCCAAGAAATAGTAGAGCATAAGCAGTGTATTTCATAGACACAATTAATGATTACTTTTTAATTAAATGTATCAAAGAACTAAAATGAGTCAAAAGTTGTCTAAACTTAATATTCTGAGAAAAAAAAATAGAATTCACAATACACACAAAATTGAATCATGAGACTCTAGTAATGTTAACAAAACATGTTTCACCTTATTTTAGTAGAATATACTGGTAAAAACTAAAGTATTTAAAATTGTATTTCAAACTAGATCGATTCTGAAAGACAGTGAAAAGGAACTCATAAAATAAATGAGAACAAACTTCAACAATGCTTCAAAATTCAAAAATTTTAAACATTTACAATTATAATATATAATGTGGCACAGAACAAGTCCAATGATTAGGAAAAAATATGACTCAGGCTTTATAATAACTATAAGAAAATATTTCCAGTATTAAGGTTTTTTAGCACATAATAGTAGCATTTAACAGAAAAATCACAAATGTTAACATCTTACACAATGGTTTAGCAGAGTAAATAGGTAAACAACACAAACAAATTGGATAGAGGGGTAATAGATAGATAGATAGATAGATAGATAGATAGATAGATAGATAGATAGATAGATAGATAGATAGATACTTATCTAGTTATGCAAAATTTGCCCTGTTTTAGCAATAAATAAACAGCCCAAAATAAAAATAGTACTAAGTACAATAACATGAAAATATGATATATATTAAGAGAATGGCCTGTTCACTTGATACCTTTTTAAAATTTTAACCTATGAAAAGGCCCATAATATGTCAGTGGACAGGCAAAGGGAATCTTGATGTCACACAAGACGATATGGAGACTATATAGAGTTCTGTGCTGCAAGGTTTTTAATGAGGTTCAAACCAAATATCCCCTCAGAACTACAGGTGTAGTAAAGGTCAGTTAACAAAGGTTTAACCAGTTAGACCTGAATATTAATAAGAAATAAAGACAAAAATCTGATAATAGTTGGGTATACAACATTTTTATTCTGATTTACAAAAACAATGGTTATGTACTCCATGACAGGCTAATCATAAAACAGCAATGGAAGAATGCAGGGTGAGGTCTGCAGAACTGCACGAAGACAGTGGGTTATTTTTTTTGGGCAGTGATTATTTTCCAAATTAGGCAATAGGAGCTCACTTTCCTATATTTTGAATTTCTTTGCTTCTAATGTTGTGCCAGATTCACTGTTCAGTATGTCCACTGATGGCCTAATTTCCTATATTTTCTGTGTCTAATACTGACACCACTTTCTCTAAAATTAAAACCCATGTTTTAAAATTATTTAATTATAATATAGCAGCCAATTTTTTAATAGTTTCTATTTCTAATATTGTGGCTTATTTAGCTGTATTTTGGCAACTTTATTTTGGACTTGTATTGTTGCATTATTTACTTCTAATATGTTAGGTTACCTGTGGTAATGTATCAGTTTATTTTGTAATATTTTGTGTTTTTTATTTCTAATGTGGGACCACTTTGTTATATTGTCTATTTGAAATGTTTTGCCTCATGTTCTTTTATTCTCAAGTTCTAATTTTGAAACCCTTTTTTCTATATTCTTACCTTGTACAGATTGGCACCTCTTTGTTATGGCTTCACTTCCTAATATTTAAATGCTGACTGTTCTTTTCTCATTTTATAAATTTTGTAACAGTACTTTGTAGTATTACTATTAACATGTCTTGACAGGTGAATATGGTAAAAGATTTTACTTGCCTCTTTCACTTTTAAGGCTGTTTTAAACTCCTCCAGGTCAATTTCTTTGTCATCTCCAGCAATGCTCTCAAACTGCTTTGTGACCCAGTCTAGCCACCGGGCATCTTCGTCAACACTCATGATGCTAAAGGCATGGCAGGAGAACAGTGTTAAGAGTGTTAACAGCTCTCTCAAAAGCAGTGGGCTGACTTCCATACACAATTTCAGAGTGTGATACATTATGTCGCAAAGAAAATGCTAAATACATTTTTTGGTATAAATTTCTGCTAGGAGATATAAGTGGCATCAGGGCAATAAAATAGTGACTAGACTCACAGCGGGGGTGATAAGCAGATAAAATGAAATGCAAGTAGAATTCCAATTCCAAACATCAGGCATATTGTAGACTTTCAATGCAATGCAATGACATTGGGCACTGCAAGACTTCCTGAAGCAATAAAGTGGCTGCCGAGTAGTAGCTTGAATAGTTAATAGCAACCTGTGTAACTATCACCCCATTTCTCCTGGGCCCACACATCAAATGGGAACATGTTGTGATTGGCCCAGTGTAGCCTAGCAGTCTCCTGCTGGGCACAATAGTAGGATGCCCTCCTGTTTGTCATTTTCAGTTCACAAGCTTTCAGAAACACATGGAGGTAGCTTCTGCTTGGCACAGTGAGGGGCAGAATCTGCTGGAAAGTTTGCCTGGTGTTGCCATGGCAATGTCATCCACAGAAGTGACACATTATGATGTAAATAAGATGATGTCACCAATTAATATTGCTATGCAGGCAGTAAAACCAAACTGTGGTAAAAGCATTCAGCTCAGCCATGGCCTGTCCAACATTCTCCATATTTTGTTTTTGTGCTTGTGTCTTCCTCTGGATATTCCTTCCATCAAATGTATTATTAACTATAGAGCATGACCGTCAATTATTCACCCTGTTCTTTATTAATTATTCCATTTTAGCTCTCAAGTTTGTTTTTTCATAAATGTACTTCAGCTGTTTAGAAATAGGCTGTTGAATGATGGTGATAGTGCCAAAATGTGATTCGCTGGCATCAAAAACACCAAATTAATTACAACTGACCAGATCTGCCCATCTACTCTGCCCCCATAGTTCTCTGATACCACTTAGATCACCACCACATGTCATCTTCTTCTTCTTTGCTAGGTGAAGACACCCCTCTCTACTCTCTCTTATCTCCTTAGGCTACCTCTGCTAACATGCAATGCAGCCCAGTTACTAAAGCACTTGGACTGTAAAAAAACAAAGATACAGGTTCAGTCTCTGTGACTTCAGTCACTGACTCACGGCATGACCTTGAGCAAATCCATTATTCTGTCAGTGCTCTAATACAAAAATATAATAGCACATGTAGGTCTATTAATATATGAAAAATTCGCTGAGATCATGTTAATTATCAAAACAATCTATGCATCACTTCTTCCACCCAATATCAAACTTGCTTAATCAAATTCAGAATCACCTGGGGCCTCATGTATAAACGGTGCGTACGCACAGAAACGTTGCGTAAGAACTTTTCCACGTTCAAATCGCGATGTATAAAACCTACATTTGGCGCAAATCCAAGCACTTTTCCACGGTACCTCATACCTTGTCGTACGCAAGTTCTCCGCTCGGTTTTGCAGACTGGCGGCACCCAGCGTCAAAGCAGTGCTACTGTTCCTGTGTGGTTACTCATTATTTTCCTGACGCGGCTTTATAAATACACCGAAAACTAACCGCATATTGTTTATTAGTGTAATGCATCTGATTGTAATTAACTTGTAACAATATAATGGTAGAGGGAACAGCCATAGTATTCCAAATACCATAACTGCTTTAGCGTTGTTACTCTCACTTCTTCTTCTTCTTCTTCTTTCAGCTCCTCTTGTTAGGAGTTGCCACAGCAGATCATCTTTTCAATATTTCTCTCACTGCACCACTCGAGTATTTATATCACTGTATCTGAGTGTGAATCACAGCAGCAGCTGATCGGAAAGGGAATTATCGGTATACAGCTTCAAGGACACGCTGTCTCAGCCACTGCAAAATGTTTTAAAGCCTTTCCTGTACGGACCTCGCGGTTCAGAAACAGAAACGATATCATTTATAAGGTGAAATTCAGCAAAATATGTTTATTAAATTATACAGATAAAACTTTAACTTCATTTAAATAATCTATATTCTTCACTGGGAGTGTCGTTATGATAGAATAATTAAACATGTACTACAAGATATTTCAATGTTCTTTAAACGTTTTGAAGAATCGGCGCTAAGCTTACAGATGGCTTAACGTCTATTACAGAGATGATTGTATGGCGATCAGTTACTTGGGGAAAGAAAAGCACTGACTGCAGTGACGGCTATGCCAATATATATTGAATATAAAACAGAAAGAGAAAATAACAACACAGCGACAAATTTCGGCAAAAGTTAAATGCTTGTGTCATGAGCACGAGGCGGCTATGCAGTGTCCACAATGGACGTAGCCATCCACTGTGCATAAGCTACCTTACTGACAGGCGGGCGAATGAGCCACCGATTCTTCCTCTGCCCAGTGCCACCACAAGCCTAGAGCCGCCCCTGATTGTACTGCTGCAATAAATTATTTCATCAAGTGAAACACATGTTTAATAACGTGCTTTAACTCCTATCATCATGAAAATGACATCACGTATACATCTCAGTATTTTAGTTATTCAGAGAGCTGTAATATCACGAATGTAATGGACTCTGTGTCCAGTTGGAGGAAGAGAGCCGGTTTAAAAAGCAAGTAGTGATTCACACACAGAGCACATAGAAGATCAAATACAAAACAAAGCATTTAACGTGCTACTTTAATTACGATGTGATTTGAGAAACTGGTTAATTAAACGATTTTAAGATGAAGTTTATGATGTTCTACTTTAATGACAAAATAAACTACGTGATTAAAGTGGAAATGTCGAGATTGAAGTTGACATTTCGTGCTTTTTCCTCACTGTGTGCCTTTTTCTCTGTACCCTAATAAGCTTTCATATGACACTCAGACAGTGGGCTTACAACTCGGCTTTTCACGGCGACTTTGATATGTGACTTCTTTTTATTTCCGGCACTGTGCGATTTGTGAATGTGAGCTTTCAAGTTTCTCCAACACACTATGTCACTCGATCAACTTCCTTTTGTTGATTATACCACGGTTTATTTGAACAAATAGTATGTTTTTCATTTGCCTCCACTTGGTATTCGCTGAAATTCTTATATTTTCCCCCATGCTTTTCCCATTGTCTTTTCACAGAAGGCTGCGCTTAAGGGCGATTTATATTGATTTGCATATTCAAATAGGCGTAATTCTGGGAGGATTTGGGGCGTTACATAATGCGCGTGCACGAGCGTTAGTTTTCACGCTGATCGGGATTTATGTAGCGGAAGAACGTGGAAGTTGGAGTACGCACAGATTCCTGCATCTGGATTTTTCTGTGCGTAAACACATTTCGGCTTTTGTGCTTACGCCATGTTATAGTGCGAGTTCTACGCACGGCATTATACATGAGGCCCCTGGAGCCTATCCTTGCAGCACTGAGGCAGTAAACAGCTAAGAAAGTAGAGCAGGTTGAACATCCCTAATCTGAAATGCCTGGGACCAGAAATATTTTGTGGTTTCAATATTTTTGGATTTTGGAATATTTACATCCGCCTAAAACACTCAGCCTCAATTCTTCCAGTCCGTGCACATTAAACTGCTGGGTTTTCAGTTAGAGAGAAAATAATACTAAACAGAAGACATGTCGCTGTGAGAAAATAAAAAGCTAAAACAAGTGCTGTCTATCTCAGTAGCATGAGGTAACTGAAGCTTAATGAATAATTTTTACTTTGCAATGAGTGTGGTGACAAAAGAGACAGACAGGCAGACATATACACACACACACACACACACACACACACACGTAGACCACTGCAGCTATTTGGCTCCACGTGTTTCAGAGCTACTTATGTCTGTCGTGTTGACTATTGCATCACAATATGGCATAACAACACGAAGTGGAGTTTACTGTAGGTAAGCTTTGTGGTCTATGGATATACTGTGTGTTAAAATGATGCAGCTATATTATATCCATGGCATGTTTGCATCTCCAATTAGACAGTAATGTTAACTTATTTTAGATATTTGTTTAGTCATGCAGTCAGAAAGTGAATGTTACGCAGGCTCCTCTTTGCTCCTAAATTGAGGTTGTTAGGCACATTTACTAATTTGGGTGTTTTGAGAGCTGAAATCTGCATCTTATTGGGCTTTTTGTTATCAACTCTCTTAACAGCAGTTTTCACTTCACTTGACATGGGGTGGCACATTGTTTGCTTCAAATACATATTGCCAATGCTGCCAATTCTTTCAAAATTACATGAGCCCCGACACTATAATTGTAATTGAACAACAGCAGTTTCAGTTTCAGATTTTGGAACATTTCGTTTTTTGTAATTTCTGGAGTAGGGATGCTCAAGCTGTACCTGGTCATTGCAGAACATATTCACATAGCATGTGTCAATTAACTTAACTTGTTTTGCAGCTGTGGTTAGAAAAACAGAATACCGGCATAAAAGCCCCCAGAAGCAATAGGAGAATGTGAAAACTTTGCACACAGAAAATACAGCGACTTAGGTGTAAATGCATGACTCTGGAGCTCTGAGCTGGCAGCCCTGATCACTGTACCATCATATGGAACAACATTATATGAAATCTGTCTTCACACTTCTGCTTTTATTAACTCCTACAAATGTACAACAGCATTTTCATTCATAACTAATTCCCCCTGGCTGACTGCTTCTGAGCAAAAACATCTCTACCTGCTATCCTTTCCCTTGAGCCTTTTCCCATATTTAAGTATGATGCCTGACTGCTCATTCTGATGAGATGCAGATAGATAAAGGCCTCACAGTATCATTATTTGATGCCGTTTTGTGTACCACTTAAGCATCTTTGTGAAGACACAAAGCACACCTTTAGGCAGCATTTCCTGAAGTGACAGTTTCCCTACTGGTGACATTCACAGAAAAATTAACTCTAATAAACGACTCTCAAAGTAGGCTCTCAAAGTACCGTCTAATTGTGCAAGCCTTGGAACCCGAAGCACTGGACCCAATGGGTTTTGTGTATTTCTAGCCTTAAAGAGTGCCCCTTACAGTACCACAATAGCTTCAGCTAATCACTTTACACAGTTCACTAGATGCATTGATTCCTGAACCAGCTATGTATTTTGGTAGGTTGGGGAACCATCAGAACTTCTTATAGATTTGGATTCTGTCTCCACTCAAAATTGATCTGCACTTTTCCACAAAGAGAATAATAAACATGGCTGATTCTGAGCCCCCCAGATTTCTGATAAATCTTTCTCCTGGTGACTGCAAATTGCCAAGCTGCTGTGCTCCTACTGACAAAAACAAGAGGAACTAAAGAATGTCCCCCAGCCCAATGTCCCTTCCCCCAACTGGTTATGAAAGGATTAAAGCACACCACTGCTGGTGGAAAACAAGGCTAGATAAGTTCTTTTTACATGAGATGGCATGCACCTCTCACATGCACTACCACAAGCTCTACTTTTGCTCATATAAGTAAAAAAGCTCTCCAGTTCAGCTTTGATGATTGAAGTTCATTCCCGTAAGCATTGCCATTCAGTATCAGCAAATCAGCTGTGGTCTTGTGTCTAATTGTGGGCTCACAGGTGAATTACAAGTCTCCTAAAATGAACTGACATTCCACTTACAGTCATGGACAGACCTGTATTACCAACTATAAAGCAATTAGAGAAACTCAAATTTCATACCCTAACTGTGAGCCTGTAATGACGTCTAAACTTTGCAACATTGATCAAAACCTCAAGAGCAATACTAAATTAAACATAAATTGTACTTGGAGCACTATGAAGAAAAAACAATGCACTATTACACTAAAATCACCACAATGAATCCATAACATTCATCCCACAAAAGGACCAAAGGGGAGACAGCACCCAATAATCCACTTTCTATATCACTATATCAGCAGAAGTTACTTTGACTCAAATCTTTTTGAATGTTCACTCTGGAGATATGAACAACCCGTGCCAAGCAGAGAAGAGCCTCACCTGTCATTGCTGCCATACATTTATTTCCACTTGGTATTCATTTTGCCCTTGAGGAACAGAGCACACTTGAGTTTGGTAAATGTTGGGATTTGTCTCCTCTCTTCAGCTGTGTGACAGAGCATGTGGCAGTGACACTCTGGAGTAATAAGCTGCTCTTCTGTAGATCTTACTTTAGGGAGGAGCTTACAGGCAGCTTAGTGGTGTGAAGTGTAGGGAGGAGACACACCTCATGGGTCCAATTCTTTCAATATCCAAAGGTTGTTTCACACTCATCAGGCATTAGCCATCCAACATGATTTTAGCAAACGTAGTGATTCAGAAGGAAACTTTGGCCAATAATAACTTATATGGTCCTTCAGGCAGCTTTTTGACTGAATGTGGACCCAAACTACTGTATATACACATCAGAAATATATCATGAAAATATTATGTAAGAGAACTTTTTTTTCTTCATTATACGTTTACAGTATATTTGAAAATTCTTACATGAATGTACCAATCAACAGGCAACTTGGCATAGTTCCGGCACCATGATTAATGGAGAACTACCTTAACTCTAAAGATTTACATTTGCATTTATTTGCTTAGCAGAGGCTTTTATCCACAGCAACTTACAAAGTAATATATGTCTTCCATACCTGAAAAATCTCAAAACATGTACAGTGGATTCAGAAAGTATTCGGACTGCTTTACTTTCTATATGTTTAATTGTGTTGTATATTTAATTTTAAATTGATAAATTTGCCATTTTTGCACCTCAGTCTACATTTACTGTAATAACCCATAAAGACAAAGTGAAAACATGTTTTCAGAAAGGTTTGCAAATGTATTAAAAATCAAGACTGCAAAATCTCATTTAAAAGGATCACTTTGCTGTTGCACCCCAAATTGTGGTCCTCTTTCCTTTAATTCTCCTTGTGAAGTGTTTAGAACTCAGTTGGTGTCCACCTGTGGCAAACTGAATTGATTGGACATTGTTTAAAAAGGCACACACCTATGTACAGTATAAAAGGTCCCACAATTAGCACTGTATGACAGGACAAAAACCAAGCCATGAAGTCCTCTCTGTAGACCTCTGTGACGTAGATCAGGGCAAGGGAAACCATTTCTAACACTCTGAGGGTTCCCAGGAGCATTGTGGTCTCAATAATTATGAAATGGAAGAAGTCCAGAACCACCAGGACTCTTCCTTGAACTGGCCATCTGGACAAACTGAGTAAACAGGCAAGAAGGGTTTTGATCAGAGAGGTGACCAAGAAAGCAATGGTCACTCTAACAGACCTTCAGAAGACCTCTTCTGAGATGGGAAACCTGTTGGAATGATGACCATCTCAGCAGAACTCCATCAAGCAGGAGTTTATGGTAGAGTGACTAAATGGAAGTGACTCTTGAGTAAAAGACATATGACCATTTAAAGGGCTCTGACAGCATGAGGAGAAAGATTTTGTGGTCTGATTAGACAAAAACACAACTCATTGAACAGATCTTCAAGCACCATCTCTGGCAAAGACCAGGCATTGCTTATCACCTTCCTGATACCATATATACCAGGGGTGTCAAACTCCAGGCCTGGAGGGCCATAGTGGCGGCAGGTTTTCATTCTAACCCTTTTCCTAATACGTGACCAGTTTCACTGCTAATTAACATCTTTCCTTTAGCCCGGTTTTTAAGGATTCAGTCCCCTGAATTGATTCTTGTCTTCATTAAATGACAGCCAAACAGAAATGAGACGAGAAACGAGCCAACAGATAACCAAATAAACTGGGGATTCAAACTCCAACAAATTTCACTCCAACCAGTTTCTTAATGAGATGCTGATTCTTGCTGTTAATTAAACCCGCCATTTAATTCCATGACTTGTTGCCATTTTCATTCTGCCACAGCAGACATTTCCAAAACTGTTGATTTTCTGTTTTACGGAGACTTTCATCTTTCTTTATTTTCAGCTATTATGTGATGGGCACAGGTTAGCTGGTCATGTGGGCTTGTTTCGTGTCTTATTATTGTTTGGCTGCTAATTAAGGAAAAAGAAACAACAAAGGGTCTGAGTCACGTCAATTAAAACAAAGGCAAAAGAAGTTAATTAGCAGCAAAAACTGATCACTAACTAAGGAGATGGTTAGAATGAAAACCTGCACCCACTGCGGCTCTCCAGGACTGGAGTTCGACACCCCTCATATATACCATATGCTATGGAGGTGCTTCTCAGCAGCAGGGACAGGGAGACTGGTTAGAATTGAAGGAGGTGGATGAATGCAGCCAAATTCAGAGAGGTTTTGAAAAAAACTTACTTCAGAAGGCACATGATCTCAGGCTGAGCCGATGGTTCACTTTTCAGTAAGACAATGACCTGAAGCATACAGCCAAGACAACACTGGAGTGGATTCTAAACTAATCTCTGAATGTCCTTGAATGGCCCAGCCAAAGCCCAGACTTAAAGCCACATAGAACATCTTTGGAGATACCTGAAGGTGGAAGTTTACAGAGACTTCCCATCTAGTCTAAAAGAGCCTGACAGGATCTGCCAAGAAATATAGGGTAAACCGGCCAAATTCAGGTGTGCAAAGCTTGCAGAGGTTTATCCCATAAGACTTGAAGCAGTGACTGCTACCAAAGGGTCTGAATACTTAAATGAAAGATTTCAGATTTTCATTTTTAATAGATTTGAAAACATACATTCACTTTGTTGTTTTGGGTTACTGAGTGCAGATTAATGGGTAAAAACAGCAAATTTATCCATTTAAATTTGAATCAACAAAACCATAAACTGTGCAGAAAATGAAGGGGTCTGAATACTTTCTGCATTTAAAATTATTAGACAGATTTTTGAAGGAAATCAAAGCATAATAAATGTTAACCATTTCAGATCCAACTGTTCATCAATCCATTTTCCGAACAATGAAATTAGAATAATAAGTCTTCCCTATGATTGTGTGATTAGAAGCTCTGGATCCTCAGGTTTAATCAACAGGAAGAAGATTTAAAAAAACAATAATAAACAAATAACAAGGGGACTAATTAAAAGCAATTAACAAAACTAAAACCAAGAAGGAAAAAATGAACAAAAGTTAAAATATCTAACAACATTAAACCTAGGGATACAACCTCTGCAAAACTCTGACAGTGAGATACAGCCCCAAGATGCTGAGGGCTGCTGTGCTAGGAATTGCATCACTGTGTCACTCCATTAAGCTCTCATTCAAGTAACTTAGTATATTTAATCAAAAATGCAATCATACTGTACACTAATTCACAGTCAGACAGTGAATCACTTTCTATACTGCACTTGGCACTTATGGATGGGCCATAAGGTGGGCTTGGTAAAACCCCAGCAACAAAGTATGTAGTGGGTTATCAAGTTAAGGAAGAATAAATGAGAACAAATGAAGGAGTTAAGTAAGGTAGATGTAATGAGGCAAAGATATCAATGACACAGAAAATGGGGAGAGGGTTCAGGACCACATAATATGAGACCACTAAAAAGAAGAGGGCATACATGGTGAAGCAGTGTAATCACTCAAATCCAAGCATAGAATAATATAAATTATGGCCCTTTTCATGATTTAGCAATGAATTGCATTTTTTCTTTTCATTCTACTATGCTTTCACATAAATCTGTCATTTTGCCTTAACTGCTAGGTGTATTTTTATGTGCTGCTGTTTCATATCTTCAGGGACACAGGGTTAATTTCTGGCACAGTCACATTCTGTGAAGAGGTCTTCCCTGTGAATATAAAGATTTTCTTTGGCTACTCTCATTTCCCCCTACATTCCAAGGACATGTATTTTATGTTAATCTATTACTCGAAATTGAGTGAGTGTGTCGTGCAATTGACTGGTTCCCAGTCTAGGACTGGTTACTGTCTTGGGTCTCATATATTTCCTACATACATACACTAAAAAAAGTAGATTCTGAAAATGGTGAACAAAAAAGTGCTAGGTGCTGTTTTACAGAATTACCTTGACTAATTGAATTTACTTCTACAAATATTTAATGATTGAATTAATTTGCTTTTTACTATTCCCAATTATGTAATTGCACTGGTTACTTTCTTATACTATTTATTATACTACTACATGTATAACATAACATTCACAGACCCACTTAATCAAATTCAGGATCATTTAGACTAGAGCCTATTTCAGCCCTCAGCACTGGGCACATGGCTAGAAGCAGGTAGAGAGGGGGAGCCAGTCCATTATAGGGCCAACTCAGGTATAGACCAGAACTACACTCACTCTGACACAGGACGAACCTGGAATTATCAATTAACCTAACCAGCATGTTTGGAGATGAGAGATGAAAACCTGCACAGATACAGTGTTAAGGTGCACAAGAGTGCAAAAGGATTTTTGTGAGCAAGCAACAAGACCTGCAGATGAAAAATAAAGACAGGACAGGCAGAGGTCTAAACGAGGAGAACAATAATAATGGTCAACCAGGAACAAAATTACAAAATATGAATGGATAAGCAATAAGCTCTGGGGCCAACTTAGAAATAAAGCCAACTTTACTTGATGATGAAAAACAAAGATTAGCTTTGTAAAGTCAACCAAGTAATGCACGAAAAGCACCAGAAGCTCCCTACACAACAAGACAGATACTGCTCCAAAGATTAGGAAATGGATCACCCCTCTTTAGATTTGAGCATAAACATCTTTCATGGTCACGAGCTAGAAGTTAAAAACCCTCTAATTTATCAAAACAGGGTGTCCAGATTTATTTTCAATCAGTTAAACTGTTGAACATGTCCATGGTAATAATAGTGAAATGTAGTGGGCATCTAATCCATCTGTTGTATTTTCCTTCTCTAGCTTTCTGCTACTTACTTCTTCTAATCTTTTCCTTTTCTGTCTTAGCATTCTCTTTGCCTTCTTTTAATAATATTGGAAACTGCTATTAGAATGTTTATATGTGAGGTGATTCTAACTTTATCTCAAAGTAGTAAACTATTAAGTTGATTTTTTTTGTCTTTTCCTGTTTTCTCTTCCAGTTATTTTTAATTTTTACTCTTTATGGTTTAATTCTAATTTTTAGCCTTTGATTGCCTTGCTAGATGCCCGCACAGTATAATAGTTAGTATGTTTCTTTGAATGTACTGTTTGTGGCATGATTCAGCAGTTGGAATGCAGAATTTTACAATTGTTATTTTTCTTGTCCTATTTTGAAATAGGAATTCTGAATTTTCCCTTGAGGACAACAAAACATATATCTGTATTGCTAAAACACAACTGTCATTCAACATTGATTATACTTTACAGTCGCTAAACTGTGATGTTAAAAGTCTCAATTATTAACTTCAGAATCAATACGTTTTTTGACATAAAGGTCCCTGAAGTTGTTAGTCAAATATATTTTTGCAAGAGACCATTTAAATAGTAAGGACAAATTTTGCTAGAAATAGCTTAGCTTGATCAAATGTTTCAGTCGTACCAAGAAGACACTGAGTAGGAGGAATACTGAGTCAAAAAGCACTCTCTTTTGTAGCTACTAGTATCATATAAGACTCTGAAGTACACTATATTAAAACCAAAACGTAAATAATTATGATTAATATAAATAAAGTATACACACCAAATTTTGATTTAATTCCCAACAGAAATTTTCCAAAGTTTATAAGCAGAAGATTTTAATGGTCTATTAAAAACTGGTTTAGATAAGTTATCAACAGCTGTAACTGAAATATTTAAAACTGTTAGAATAATCTTAAATTAAACTGATGATCATAATCTTTAAGACCCACACAGCTTACTCTACTCAAACTCAAGACAATATTCATTTTTTCACCTGTACATCACATCTGTTCTTTACTTGACTATATCTTTAATAGTTATAAGCAAAACATTCTTGTGCATAAGGACTGAGAATGAAGGAGAAACAAAAATGAGAGTTTTGTCAGAGAGGAGTTTATAAATATCTTAATTAAATAAATCAGTCACCAGATCGAAAACAAGAGCTAAAAACTTATCAAAAGAAAGAAATCCTAAACATTGTCTGTTATCCTTTCCCTAGGTGTGTCTTTAGATACTTCAGTCCAAATATTGGATTGGTTTGTTACGCATGTCACTATCTTCATAGTGGTTGAGTATGTTATGTTTTTGAGTCTTTAAATATTTTTTTTCCATCATTTAAAATGATCTAGCAGTCATTCTAGTGTTTTTTGAAATCCTGAACTTAATTCTAGTGCTTACTTTTAATTTTTTCTGCATACGTTTAAGAGTTGTTTTATTTCTTAGTGCTTGCCACTATTTTGTGCACCTGTCATTAGGGGAACTGTTCGTGTTTCTGGAGATGTGTCCTCAGAGGTTGCAACCCGAGGGTAATGAAGGCCATGAGTTAAAAAGGCAGCTGAAATGTATTTCCTTATCTGAACTATGGATAGAAAACCTTGTTTTCCAAATGTTCTTTTGCTGAAAACTAATTTTGTTTTGTCATTCTGGTTCTGATCTCTTTGCTCATGATTGTTTGACTATAAATTATGCTTCTTGCTTTGGTTTGTTAATGATGCTTTTTGATCTCCTGGTTTTGATTCTGTTTCTGTCTACCCTTCTGCTCTCAAAATATCATCAATTGACACAACAAAGTGACAAACTCATGCCCAAAGACCAGCAATGGAAGTTGTAACTAATAACACTATGGTGGTGGCCCTAAGATTAGCACAAAAAGACACAACCCATTATGTAAACCACAATCAAAATGGTGACATGGAGAAGTCAATGACATATGCCAGATATGAATAACAATATGTGTTACTGAAATACAATATATTTTAGGTAGACACAACATGAGTTCTCTACAGCAATATTCAGCCCTGACACTAATATGGGATTTTTTTTTTTTTTGGTCAGACAGCACTATCAGATTCAAAACAACCCCTAATCCTTTAATGGCATGCGATTAAAAATCTAATGTGATTTCTCATACTAGCTTTCTCAACTGGAAAAACCTACCCTCTATAACTCAATGGAAAAGTAATGTCTTATATTAAATAAGAACATAAGAGGTTTAAAAAACAGATCAATACTCGAAAACTGTCTTGCCTTGAAAAATGGATGTATTTAGTAAGCTTTTCCTTCGTACCTCATACCCTCCATTGTATTTTTAAAATTTATATGAAGTCCTTAACTTTAGAACACATTTTCACAGGCAAATGCAAACACACCATGTTTGCGAAGAGATCATTTTGACTTGAAAAATACCGAAATTATCCTTTAAAACCCAATAATTCATTAAAATTATATAAATAAGTAAGAACTTGGAAGGCTACAGATTTATTGTATAATGGAAATACCAATGGTGACAGTAATTTTAAAGATTTTAATTAGAATGTGAAGATTCATTGAAGAAAGTGACTCTTTGGGCATGGATAAATCATAATCCATGCAGAGTCATATACATTTTGTGGCTAACAACTATTTCAGAATGGCGCAAGCTGTAGTCCCTCCCTGTCCTTGCTATTTGCAGCACAATAAGCCTCTTCGTGCACCGTAGAAACTGTATACCACAGTATGACCATTGTTGTATGCCCTGTGGATCCAATTTTCTGCCAGCATATTAACTACAGTTCCCTTTCTATACTCATCCTATGGTTATATTATTTAGGGAAGCAGCACCTTTCCCATGTAATTAAATAAGTTAAACAATGTTTAGCGGCAGGATGATGATGTCACTACTTTACAACACTAATATTAGTTCAATCAATTCGGTCTTTTATACAAGATAAATTGTTTTACTCTTCCACTCATTTCCAGATTCATATTTTTTCTTTTTGTACTTTTATGGTTAATTTACCTAAAGCAGCAGGAGACGTGTTCTGTTATATCTGCTGCTTGCAAGCACCTTCCCTGGTGTTTGAGTGACTTGAATTGGGCATCTGAGTGGCTGTCAGACGAGTAAAAGAGGGAAATATAGAAAGTAAACAAACTGATTCAACTTTACTCAAGGAAAAATGTAAACTTTAAAAAAGAAATTTATAGTTGAAGTTGTGAAAATATGTGTATGGTTCAAGATAGACAAGTTTAATATTTCACCTATACTTTTCAATGGAAGATTTTGAAATTTCAAAATTTCATGCAGCGCAATCTGATTGAGATCTCTGAATGAAAATGGAACTGTGTCAAAAAATTTCTTTGAAGAATAAGTGTGTCAAATTTCAACAAAATAAAACCACTGGGGGCCAAGTTGTTTCATGAGAACAGACAGACAGACAAGCAGACATGGTTGTCTCAATAGGTGCTTCTTGCATTATATGCAAATGCACATTACAAAAAATCAAAACGTGAAAAATTAGACAAAACTTATCATCATTATGAAAAATTCTGCTAAATACCCTCAATGTACTGTAATCAAAGATGAGGATGTGCTGCTTTCCTCCCAATTTGAAACTAAAAAATAAAACCTCTTCTCTACCTGGTCACCAGTATGCAGCAGTGTCCAAGAAAAAAGGCTGCAATATATTCTAAAGTTAGGGGTAATTTTTAGAAAAAGTTGCTGCACTCAAATGACTGTATAGGAGGAGAACAGGCATCCCGGATCAGACAGGGAAATGTACATTACCTGGACGGGAGGCCAGAGCAATGACAAAATCATATTGACTGGTAGACCAGAGAAATAACTTTGTGTCTGGCTGGGAGGAAATAATGGACAGACCAGCAATAGCCGGGAATTAGGAGTTGTTCAATTCCCCATATGCTAAGTGGCAGTGGTCCTCATATGGGAAACCAGTCAGGACACCCATAGGGATGCTTGGGAATTGTCCATCTTGAACACCAGTATTGCTAGTCTGGATTTGAGGATGTCGACATAGCCTACAGCCCATCAAACAGAGAGTACCCACAAAGAACTAATTTTTAAATTGATCATGGGGCTCAGCAATACTGACTTGGAGAGAAATTCCACTGATACTCTGACATGCAGTGCTGTGTTTCATTAGCCTTCTCAATAATACACATTTTCAGTTCTTCCTTAGATCCTTATTCATGAGGATGACACCAAAAAAATGTCATCCATAATGTAGTGTGTAGCAATGTATAATAACAGGTACATCACTATGATTTATGTTATTGGCGGAGTGGTGGCTCTGAGGCCGGCAATTGGAAAGTTGCCAGTTTAAATCCCATAAAACGCCAGAAGTGACTCTACTCTGTTAGGCCCCTGAGCAAGGCCCTTAACCTGCAATTGCTCCATCCTAGGTATGACGTTAATCTTCATCAAGCACTGCAAGGTCCTCCAACTTGCAGGGAAAACTTGGAGGTTGGTGGCAGGACTGGCACTCCAGCCACTGTAAAAAAAAATCTCACACTGTTTGTTCATTGTGGTGCTGAAGTGTCACCCATTGCATGGCTGCATTTGGAACTCAATCATGGTTAGCTTAATGGTGGGTGCGGCAACGTGCATACTCCCAACCTCTCTCTCTATGTAAACATATCACTAGTTCCATTGTTCACAGTCCTTGAGGACCCCTGTAGCTATGGATTTTCATTTCAAACGATTTCACAGTTAAAGAATCTTTCTTCTAGTTGATCTCATTGTTTATGGATATGTCCTTTGTATTTTAATATTCTACACAATTCTGAATTTTTTCTATTTTAATCAGAAATTTAAATATTTACGTTTTCTTTGCCATTTTTTTTAATTCACCCTTTTCTATAGAGTCTGCTCCCTTAACAATGAATGTTAAAGAGAAGTACACACTTCAGTGCTACATTCACTTGTGTGGTGATTAGTAAGCATAGTTTGTTCCCGTGTCTGCGCTGCACATTGCTAACCATCAGCATTTAGATGCAATTAAGGGAGCAAATGCTACAGAAAAGAGTAAATAAAATAAAAAAAAAACTGGTGAAAGACAAGGAAGCATTTAAAGTTATGGTAAATAATAGAAATAACCATTAATTACCTATACATATCTGTAGGATAGGTAACCAAATACCAAAAACCAAATAAGATCAATTAAAAGAGAAAAATATGTCCATTATGAAGTTGGTTAGAATAAATAACTGCAGCCAAGGGGAACCCCCCCAGGACTCCACCTGAAACCTGTTGTAATAGTTTGAGCTATATTTCCATAGTTTACACAATTAACTCACATTTCTTTAAACATATACTGTAAAAGTATGTTGACTTGTACTGAGACTATAAGACAATATATAAGTTGCAAAAGAAAGCTCCTCAGCAAAAGTAAAGCTGCAGACTTAAAAATTGCCAGGACCATGGAGTACAGTGGGAAATAACAGTCTATATGGAGTTGTAGTGCTTATTGGGGAAATGCTGTAATTAATATGTTAATAGGATGGTAAAAGGAAGAATATACTATAAAGTGTTGCACCTGCCTATTGTGTCTTCAAGGGTTCTGGACAAAGTTATAACACACACTTCAACAACTAGGAACAAACCAAACTAAATGTCTATAGTTTAAAATAAGACAGGTACGGACAAGATCCTGTATAATGATGTTCTAATCATTTGCATCCGATTCTAATTTTAGGTATTTGAGGTAATGATAAATGCAGGTTTGGACTTAATTTTCCCATAAGTGAAATTTGTTGTTTATTTAAATTATGCGATAGGTTACAAAATGTAAACGTGACATAATGTTGTTAGATCACCTTTATCTATATGCTTTAAATGAAGATCAAATCTTTGTATATCCACTTAATTTAAAAACATCTCCTGGAATGTACTTACATTTTCATGCAAGACATATGCAAATTTTTAAGAAGATTAGAGGTACACCAGCATATCCATTTTTCAGACATACTATTTCAATTTTAAGGGAACAACATAACCTCTTTGAGTAACATCAGCCACAAGGGGAACCAGCTTGGCATGAGACTGGCACACATTCACTCATATTAAGCCAATTTAGGATTCTCCGTTTACTAACAAGTATTTTATTAGGAAGTGGGAGGAAAACCCACATGAAATTGAGGAGAATGTGCCGACTATACACAGACCATCACTATGCCAGAATTTAAACCAATGTACTGGGCACCATGACACAGCAGTGAAACCACTTGTGCTTTACAAAGGTACTGAATAAAGGAAAAAGCTCAGTTGATTGTATTTCTTCTAATCTCCCAAAGCAGTCCAGAAAGGGTCAAAACACAAAGGGCCAAGAGCAATTCCTTTATGAAATGTATCATATTAAATGAAAAAGATGATCTTAACAGAAATGATAACTTGCCCACAACATGTGGTTACAAAAAATGTTCTGAATTCAGATCTTGCCAGTCGAAGAATTCAAAATGAACACAGAAAAAAATGCCATAACGCTCTACTCAAAACAACCTTTTAGTTTCTGCATAGAGCTACAGTATCAAACACATTCACTAATTTGCATTACCATTAATTCAATATTTTATTGTTAACAATGGCCTTTTTGTTCAAATGACAGGTGCAGAAATGCTGAACATGCTAAAGGTGGCTTAATCAGCTTGGATGTACTTATTTCACCAGATTATATATTTAAGGAGGGGGAAAAAAACTTTCCACAAATGGCAGGTAAATGTACACATACACATATACAAGAAAGGATGATGTTTGAAAACGGCATAAGTGTTCTGTAAAAGGGCTGAAATTGCACCCTAATGGACTTGCCTTTAAAGAGACACAAAGTTGATTACTGCAATTTTCTACTGGTAGGAGTACCACTACGTATCACCAAGCCACTGGTCACCCCACTTTCAGATCACTACACTGGCTTCCTGTAGTGGTATGCCTTAAGTTAAAATCCTTGATGCTTGTCTGCGGAGCAGTCAACGGATCAGCGCCTCTTTTAAAAAAAAAATTATAAACTGCTCAAAAAAATTAAAGGAACACTTTGAAAACACATCAGATCTCAATGGGAAAAAGAAATCCTCCTGGATATCTATACTGATATAGACTGGGTAATTTGTTAGGAACGAAAGGATGCCACATCGTTTGATGGAAATGAAAATGATCAACCTACAGAGCCCTAAATTCAAAGACGCCCCAAAAATCAGAGTGAAAAAATTATGTGGCAGGCTAGTCCATTTTGCCAAAATTTAATTGCAGCAACTCAAAATTGTACGCAGCACTTTGTATGGCCCCTGTGTTCTTGTATACATGCCTGACAACATCGGTGCATGCTTCTAATGAGATGACAGATGGTGTTGTGGGAGATCTCCTCCCAGATCTGGACCAGGGCATCACTGAGCTCCTGGACAGTCTGAGGTGCAACCTGGTGGCATTGGATGGACCAAAACATAATGTCCCAGAGGTATTCTATTGGATTTAGGTCAGGAAAGTGTGGTGGCCAGTCAATGGTATCAATTCCTTAATCCTCCAGGAACTGCCTGCATACTCTCACCACATGAGGCCAGGAATTGTCGTGCACCAGGAGCCACTGTACCAGCATAGGGTCTGACAATGGGTCCAAGGATTTCATCCTGATACCTAATGGCAGCCAAGGTGCCTTTGTCAAGCCTGTAGCGGTCTGTGTGACCCTCCATGGATATGCCTCCCCAGACAATCATTAACCCACCACCAAACTGCTCATGCTGAATGATGTTACAGGCAGCATAATGTTCTCCATGGTTTCTCCAGACCCTTTCACTTCTGTCACGTGCTCAGGGTGAACCTGCTCTCATCTGTAAAAAGCACAGGGCACCAGTGGTGCATCTGCCAATTCTGGTATTCTATGGCGAATGCCAATCGAGCTGCATGCTGCTGGGCAGTGAGCTCAGGGCCCATTAGAGGACATGGGGCCCTTGGGTCACCCTCATCTGGTTGTTTGGTCAGAGACATTCACACCAGTGGCCTGCTGGAGGTCATTTTGTAGGGCTCTGGCAGTGCTCATCCTGTTCCTCCTTGCCCAAAGGAGCAGATACTGGTCCTGCTGATGGGTTATGGACCTTCTATGGCCCTCTCCAGCTCTCCTAGAGTAACTGCTTGTCTCCTAGAATCTCCTCCATGCCCTTGAGACTGTGCAGGGAGACACAGCAAACCTTCTGGCAATGACACGTATTGATGTGCCATCCTGGAGAAGTTGGACTACCTGTGCAACCTCTGTAGAGTCCAGGTATCGCCTCATGCTACCAGTAGTGACACTGACTGTAGCCAAAAGCAAAACTAGTGAAGAAACAGTCAGAAAAGATGAGGAGGGAAAAATGTCAGTGGCCTCCACCTGTTAAACCATTCCTATTTTGGGGGTCATCTCATTGTTGCCCCTCTAGTGCATCTGTTGTTAATTTCATTAACACCACAGCAGCTGAAACTGATTAACAACCCCCTCTGCTACTTAACTGACCAGATTAATATCCCATAAATTTCATTGACTTTATGCTATACTCTGATTAAAAAGTGTTCCTTTAATTCTTTTGAGCAGTATATATACACACACACAACTCATATATTATATACAATATATATATATACACACACACATACATACATACATGTAGACACAAGTGAGGTCCTATGCACCTTATTGACCACTCAGGTCTGCTGATGTAGAGAATCTGGCAACACCACCACTGCACGGTATCGATCTCAATCCAGACTATTGTAATGTGTAGCCCCTGGTAACCATGAAGAAATTTTATTACATCAAATCAACTACTTCTGACAGGTACATTATATATACAGGTATAGACTGTGTCTCCAAGGTATATATCCACTTTAGAAAAAAAAATAAACATATACTGTAGTGTCTGTTACAAATAATCTTTAAACCATGTACAAAATCAATGACATAGATCTCATTCACCCATTCACAAATCTAATAATATTAACAACAATTAGCAATAGCCACGTACAGTACATCTCATTGACCTATTTAGAAATCCAATTCTGTTGACATCAGTTAGAAGTAGGCATATAGATTTCATCTACCCATTCAGAAATCCAATCTTGTTAACACCAACTAACCTTGGCCAACACATTTTGGATCATCACTTATATAAATGGAGCCACCTGTAATGTCCTATGATCTTTATTGACCATTCATGTCTGTTGATGAACAGTGTCTGGTGATGTGTAGATTCTGGCTGGTGAAATGAACTGCCTACCTCAAATTTTAAATTCTGACTCCCTCAATATGTTTAGGAAACATTTGGAGACTCATTTGGTGGATTTTTAAATGATATAAGCTACTAGGTTTTGTAAACTAGGAATTTTAACTTGCTTGTATTTTTTCTGAGCTCTTTACTTGTGACAATCACTTTTGTAACCTGTCCTTTAACACTTGTTCTCCAAACTGATGTTCACTTGATTATGTTGATCTCCTTTGTAAGTCAGTTTGGATAAAAGCATCTTTTCCAGCGATTTTCAGGTATAGCCTCATTTACATAACCTTACTTAGTAAGAGGCAATTGGAGACATGCTCCTGTGAGGCAGATCGCCTAACTCATCTCACTCCAAATAGTTTGTGTCTCTCTCTGGTTAAATCAAACAGATTTGAATTTGAGTTTAGCTGGGGGATTCCGGGTGTGACTGCAAGAAAGCTGACAACTAATGAATCCTCCTCTGGAAATGAACAAGAGAATTTTGAGCCATACAAACAGAGGAGAAGCTTGTCTCTGTTGTTGTGTATTTTACATACCATAACAGAATGGGGAAAAAAAAAAGAAATAAACGGCTGAGATTGCTACTGAACTTGCCATATCGGTTAACATTTAATATAGCACCTGCACCATCAGGCAGCATGCTATTGGCTGTCAAAAAAGGGGCATATGACTGGCAATAGCATCCCATATCACATTTGCTGACCAAGCACAGATCTTCTTGGATTGAGGCCTTGCCGTGGCAGAAGGGCTTGCGTGGTCTAGTGATCCTCGGAACTATGTTGTCGGGAGCTACATGCACCTGGTAGGGCTTCCCAAGGCAAACAGGTCTGAGGTGAAGATCTAGACTAACTCGATCCTGAGACCACACATGGATATAAATCAAGGATCGGCGCTTCCCTTGCCCAGGAAAGGGTACCCGGGGCCCCACCCTGGAGCAAGGCCCTGGGGAGGGGCTCACTGGTAAGCGCCTGGTGGTTGGACCTTTAACCACGGGGCCCAGCCCGAAGGAGCAAGATGGTTCTGCTCTCTTGTGGGCCCACCACCTGCAAGAGACGCCATAGGGGTCGGGTGCAATGTGATATGGGTGGTGGCCAAAGGCGGTAACTCTGGCGTTCCGACCCTTGGTTGCCAAAACTGGCTCTTGAGACATGGAATGTTACCTCTCTGGCGGGGAAGGAGCCTGAACTGGTGCGAGAGGTTGAGAGGTACCGGCTAGATATAGTCGGGCTCACCTCTACGCATGGTCTGGGCTCTGGAACCATTCCTCTTGAGAGAGGCTGGACTTTGTTTCACTCTGGAGTTGCTATGGGTGAAAGGTGTCGGGCAGGGGTGGACTTGCTTATGGCCCTCCAGCTCGAGGCCTGCATGTTGGGGTTCTCCCCGTTGGATGAGAGGGTTGCTTTTCTGAGCCTTAGAGTTGGGGGAAGGACTCAGACTGTTGTTTGCGCTTATGCGCCGAATGGCAGTTCAGAGTACCCAGCCTTTATTGGAGCCCCTGGAAGAAGCGCTGCGAGGCGTGGCTCCTGGAGACTCTATCATCCTACTGGGAGATTTAAAAGCTCACATCGGCGATGACAGTGAAACCTTGAGAGGTGTGAATGGGAGGAACAGCCCCCCCCGATCTAAACTCGAGTGGTGTGTTCCGTTGTTGGACTTCGTTATGGACAATCCATGGCCAGCACAGAACACCATGTTCGAGCACAAGGATGTCCATAAGTGCACTTGGCGGAAAGGCTGCCCAAGGTCACAGCTCAATGATCGACTTTGTAATCGTGTCATCAGATCTGCAACCTTATATTTTGGACACTCGGGTGAAGAGAAGGGCTGAGCTGTCTACTTCAACTGTTGACGTTATTGTCCGGTGGAAGGAATACTTCGAGGATCTTCTCAATCCCACCAACATGTCTTCCTCAGAGGAAGCACAGCTAGAGGACTCCGGGCCGCCCATATCAGGGGCTCAGGTCACTGAGGTAGTTAAAAAGCTCTGAGGTGGCGGGGCCCCTGGGGTAGACGAGGTTCACCCTGGGTTCCTCAAGGCTCTGGATGTTGTGGGGCTTTCCTGGTTGACACGCCTCTGCAACATTGCATGTACATTGGGGGCAGTGCCTCTGGATTGGCAAACCGGAATGATGGTCTTTTTAAGAAGGTGACCGGATGATGTGCTCCAACTATAGGGGGATCACAATCCTCAGCCTCCCCGGTAAGGTCTATTCAGGGGTGCTGGAGAAGAGAGTTTGGTCGATGTCGATCACGGATTCAAGAGGAACAACGCGGACTCTGACCCAGCCGTGGAACACTGGACCAGCTCTACACCCTGGCCAGGAAGCTGCAGGGGGAAGGGAGTTTGCCCAACCAGTCCACATGTGTTATGTGGATTTGGAGAAGGCATTCAACAGTGTCCTTCAAAGCATCCTGTGGTGTGTGCTCCAAGATGGGGTACAAGGCTCGTTGTTACGAGCCATTCAGTCCCTGTACAGGAGGATCAGGAGCTTGGTCCGCATTGCCAGTAATAAGTCAAACTTGTTTCCTGTTGAGGTTGGACTCTGCCAGAGCTGCCCTTTGTCACCGATTCTGTTCATAAGTTTTATGGTCAGAATTTCTAGGCGCAACCAAGGAGCAGAGGGAGTCTGGTTCGGTGACCTCAGAATCTCGTCTCTGCTATTTGCAGATGACGTGGTTCTGTTGGCTTCATCGGACAGTGACCTCCAGCTCTCACTGAAGTGCTTCGCAGTCGAGTGTGAAGCGGCAGGTATGAGAGTCAGCACCTCTAAATCCAAGACCATGGTTCTCTGCCGGAAAAGAGTGGAATGCTCTCTCCGGGTTGGGAACACATTACTACCTGAAGTGGAGGGTCTTGTGCACGAGTGAGGGAAGAACGGAGTGGGAGGTCGACAGACAGATCAGTGTGGCATCCACAGTAATGCGGGCTCTGCAACGGTCCATTGTGGTGAAGAGAGCCAAAAGGCGAGGCTGTCAATTTACCAGTCAATCTATGTTCCTACCCTCACCTATGGCCACAAGCTTTGGGTAGTGACCGAAAGAGCAAGATTGCAGATACAAGCGGCCTAAATGAGTTTTCGCTGCAGGGTAGCTGGACTTTCCCTTAGAGATGGGGCGAGGAGTTCAGTTACCCAGGAGAGACTCGAAGTAGAGTTGCTGCTCCTCCGGATTGAGAGGAGTCATTTGAGGTGTTTCGGGCATCTGGTCAGGATGCCCCCTGGACACCTCCCTGGGGGTGTTCCGGGCATGTCCCACTGGGAGAAGGCCACGGGGAAGACCCAGGACACGCTGAAGGGATTATATCCCCCACCTGGCCTGGGAACGCCTCGGGGTCTCTCCAGAGGAGCTGGCCGGGAAGAGGGAGGTCTGGGCTTCCCTGCTTAGGCCGCTGCCTCCGCGACCCGACCTCAGATAAGCAGTGAACAATGGATAGATGGATAATTTGACATGGTGCAGTGATGAGATCATGATGAGACAAATGCTCAACAAATCTGACATACCCCATGACAAAGTGGCATGTAAAGTGACTTTGGCTTCCACATAAAAAAAATTTTGAAATGATTAGAGTCATGCCAGCATAACTGAATTACTAGACTTAACAGCTCTGTACTAATACACAGTTACAGGGCCTATCCAGGAACCAATTACAGGGCACCCAATTCTCCATTCCAGATTATGCAAACATATTAGGTTCCTTATATCCACCAATAACCCTAACTGCATGTCTTTGGACTAAAGAAGGTCACTTCTAAAGGAAGCAGGCCAAATTGTCCAAATGCTTATATAAAAAAAAAAAGTAACTCGCCACATCAACATTTCATCATACCTTAAACTTGATTGAAACACATGCTACATGACCTTAAAGTATAAACAGATGCATCCAACTTTTCTGTTTTGTCCCAAACAGTGATATATTTAGAAATCTGTACAGTTTAAGAAAAATATTTTAAAGAAACATTACACGTAAACGGGACAACACAGGCACTGTATTTACAATTCCATCGTTGCAGAAATGGCAGGTATATATCCTAACCGGGGAGTAAACCTTAACCTTTGCTTACCTAAGTAAACGACAATAGTAATCGAATTAAAATCTACATTACTGCCTGAACGGAACTGCAGCATTGACACTGAAAACATAAAATTAAGCAGGAAACAAGCGTAACACACAGCAAAGCGATTGGACTCGAGAGGTGGTCGTTTTAAGTTGGGAGCACCGGCATCAAAACCAGCACCAGTCCTAGCACTGAACTACCAGGCGGAGGCCGAGAACAGCAACAACGCCGCGAGTCGTGGCGAGGCCGGCCCTACCCGCCAGTCAGCCTGCCCGCCACGCCATGCGCAGCTCGACCGAAGCGTGGCGCACGCAAGCTGCACTGCGGGGCCGCCAAAGTGACACACCCAGAGGAAAATAATGATCGTGACCACGCAAGGAGCTTCTAAAATGGCTCCGCACGCCCTTGCCGAGGCGGGCTGGAAAGAGCTAGACAGCGGTAACCGAGGACTGACATTGGCAGCGTCTGAAATGTCAGGAAACGGACTGAAAGGTCATGACGTTGTTATAGAAAATATATATATATCCAGCGACGCCATGCAGTGCGCTGTCTGTCATGTCAACAGCCCGGCGAATAGAATGAGTGTTACGCAGTGTTCTTCACCTCGGCTTCTGAGCCTCTAAAAGCGGCCGCTGAGCTCGACAAAGACATGGCCTGAATTGTAGGTAATGTCTTATAATTTTCTTCGACCATGAAAGTAAATTATTGATTATTTTTATTTTTTAAATGCTGCGTTTTGTTGCAGATAAGATGGCGCCGTACTGGTCAGGTGACCTTGTTTTTTTTTTTTCTTTGCCTGTTTATATTCGCCAGCATTTAACCTGCTAGCGGAAATGAAGGGCTTCTTGCTGTGTTTTTATTGGTCATTTAGAAATGCTGTAATGCTGCGTGGGTACACGCTACGTTTTGATTGGCTGAAGTGTGTACGGTAACCGCGTCTCGCGACTCTCTTTTTTTATTTCATTAAAAAATAGAAGGCAGGCATGTTAATTCCAGAGGAGTGTGGCTGCCAGACAGTGACGTTGGTCGTGGGAGAGTGTGACTGCCATCGCTGGCAGGACCATCTCGGACCGCGCCTGCTTGCCGCGGGCAGAGCGCTTTGGGGCGAATGCGAGGCTCTCTTGAAATGCGCCGTCGCCGCCTTAATGTCGTAATTGGTTTGAATGAAACGGTTAAAGGTGTGTTACACTAATGGTGACATCTGGCAGTACAAGAACTATCTTTCGAGGGGGCCCGAGGATCACGTGGGACGAAGACGAACAAGCCAGCCGACTTTGGCAGTAATTCGGCCAGAGGGTGCATTTAATGAAACTAGATTCCAATGGACGATAAACGGCGTGTTCCTAAGACCGGGTGTCGCTTGATGTCAGCCTGTCCACTACGCGGAGGCTTTTCGATAGATAAATTGTGAAGGCAGTAGGGCATCGAGCTGGATGCGAATGCCGATTTTGCCTGCATAACTGACAAACATGGCAATATTTTGTTTCTTTATTCGAGTACTGAATAGCTGTGGAGGATTACGGGTGATGCAGTGTTTAGGTCGACAACTCGGCATGCGATGGCAGCCCAGTTGAAACACTGACGCGCGTGTTAAGATTTCACGAAATAAAAGTTTAACTCGTCCGTGGTAACGAAAAGGAGTCCACAGATCTATCGATTACAGGGCGCTCCCCTTGCAACGAATGCCCAGCTCTTACAATGGATGCCACGTGGTGTGGACTGTCACGAACAAAAGAGAGACAGAGATCCTGACAAACTGGGTCAAACAACGCGTGGGATAAAGCAAAAAAAAACACGCGACTGAGGACTCAGTGCGTGCGCGTCCCATTCCAGCCACGTCTCGCGCTGCATGTTTGAATTGTTCTAGTAATGGAATGCCGTTTGGGAATTGAGATCAATCGGCTTAAATAACACGATTATCTGTGTGCGCGAGGCTGGCATACTTGGGGCACATGCACGCAGCGATTACCAACTAACTATCGCTTTAATTTTGATATATCAAACATGTACTTGACAATGCAGTGCATTGTGTTTCACGCAAGGAACAAATGCGTGAAGCAAAGTAAACAAATCGTCCCAACTGGTCTTGGACAGCGCAGCAAAAAAAGGGGGGGTGTTTGGGGTCAATAACCCGAGGCCTGTTTACATAATACATAAAATAATCGTTTTCGTGGTCGATCTATAGTCGTGGATAATAAGCGCATTATGATTCTCAATACTTTTATCATCTTAATATCAAACTCCATATTAAAAGTCACACTTCAAGGCTGCCATGCAATGGCGCTTAAACGCAGAAATGACACTTAAATGCACATTCGCAGTAGCGCAACCTATCCCGAGGCACCCAAACCCCGCCCCGCACGTTCATTGGCGGCAGGCCGGTTGAAGGCACCTCTAATGGTGCCTTGATGCGACATCTGGTCGCTACGATTAGCCCGTGGTGACGACAATCCAGCTGGCAAATCCCGCCTTCGGATCGCAAGTTTGAGTGAGAAGCACAGTGGTTGAGAGGTGGTTGTACTGTTAAAGAGCCCCTCAAGTACTAAACGGTGGTCTGGTTGTTACTAAATTAAAATTCAGGCTTGCGCGTTCAAGATGGATATGAAGAAAAGGATTCACCTGGAGCTGCGAAATCGAACGCCGTCAGACGTAAGATCCCCGTCCTGGTTCTTCCTTTGTGTGCGTATGTGTGTGTACGTGTTCGCATGTTTTAGTTTCTTTGGTCATTTTAGGTGTTTTTGCAGAGCAGTGCTGTCCTTCATTTGACTACCTGGCTGCCAGATGTGGGTGCTATAAGGCGCGCAGTACAATCGACTGTAAGTGGGACTGATCCCCCTGTGAGGAAAAGTTTAGAAAAAAAGATAATAAGAATCTCCGCTTTTTGAAGAAACTTTGCTTTTGGCGCGGAGAGTCCGCACAGCGTCCCGGTGGCAGGGCTTGTTGGCCGAGAGACTGTCGTGCAAACAGGCGCCGGGGAGCCATATTTGTAACTTTGTAGTCTCACGAACGCGCCCTTTTTTATCGAGGTGTAAAATCGGAGATTGAGCCCTTTATCACCCCGTTATGGTTGTTCGTTTTTCAATTCTCCCGGGTTTGGTGCTTCTCCGTGCGTTTCGAGATGCGAGGCACGCATACTGGCCGTGAAAGCTCGCGACGGTGTTTGTGTGTATGTAGAATGCGCGCGCGCTCTCTCCGGTAATAAGGGCCGGGGTTGCATTGCTCGCGCGCTCCGCTCAGCCTCGCGGCTCTGCAGAGGAGCACATTGCTCGCTTTGCGGAGGGTTAGTCGCGCGATTGCTCAGCGGACTGGGACCTGGGTGGACCGAAGGCGCCAAGTTTGGGCAGCTGCCCCGCGCCAGTTGTATCTAGGGCAAGCCGCCATCTTAGCAGGCTGCGACGGAGAGGTGAATTTTCCCCGGTAAGAGACCCCAGTCTCTCGTAGTGCAGATTTCGCGGGAGCTCTTTAGAATCTTTGTGCAAACGTTTAGATGTGGCGCTGGTTCGACCTGGCTGCGTGCGTTGGCACCCATTGTCATGATTTCAAAAGCGGGGTGTTCAGTGCAAGCCTCCGCGCGGTCAGCCATTTTGTGTGTGGCGTTGTCGTGTGCTGCGGGGCTCACTTTTCCGGATTGGGGGTCCCCATCTGGTTCATCGGGGCGCTTATACTCCGACTCGTATAGGGCGGTGCCGGTCTCTGGAAGTTGAGTGCTTTTTAAAATAAGAATTCCGGCTAGTGAGGATATTGAGGGGGAGTTTTTACATCGTTGTTTTTACGTTTGGGTTTTAATTTCAAAAGGAGACCCTCTCGTGTAAAGATCGAAACACTGGGGCATAAAATGCGCAGGGTGCTAGAATTTTTGATTAACACTTTTGACGGTGAGTTGTGGTAATGACGGCCGGCTTTTTGGATTCTTATATCCGCGACCCCTGTTGCTGCTTGAGGACGCCAGTCATAGGATCCCCTGTGCCGTCGGAATGGAAGCTTCGGGTTCAGAAATTGGATAGACGAATGAACGATTTTTATGACTTATTATTACGGGAGTTCTGTTTGAAGAATTCTCCGGCACGAAATCATGAAGTGCAGTTTTGGATTTCAGCGTGCGTTTTAATCTAAAATGTATATTTTGTCATGGTCTTCCAGGTTTCTGACGCGATTGTTTAATTTCAAAAAATGTTGCTTTTCAACTTAATGCTTAAGTGGTACTTTATTTTAATGCCGCGTTGGAGGTTTCATAATGAAAGACGGATAAGTGAATGAAGTGTGAGACAAACTGATACCGATCTTTCAGTGGAATGACTGACTGTTAATCGCCGAAACATTTTTGTGTTGGGGTTGCTTTTGCCTGAAAGTTGGATGTTGACAGACACCATTACAACTGCTGAGATTGTTTTCATGAAGTTAGTCATATATCTGCTCTGCATCGTTTCCACGTTCTAGAGGGTAGGAAATTGTAAACGTATCTGGTAATGTGGTTCACCCTATACGTCTAGATATCCACAGCCACGTGATCTTAATACTTTGTAGCAATGGGTTAACGTTAAAGTTTTTAGCTTCAGTTTTTAAAATATTAAATAGGGTAACGTGGTTTTGGTAACTCATGTTTGTAGTATTAGGTAAATACAGTGTAGCAAATCCAGTGCATCTGCCTGTCCATCCATTTTAAGACATAGATCTTTTTTTTCTTTTCAAAATAGTAGGAGCAGGAATCTGCCCACACAACAAGATAGTTAAGCTTGAATGGGACACTAGGCTGTCATGGTGCATGTCTAGTAGGACCGCACTCTTCAATGCAAAAGATGTTCCTGTTGTGAAATGCAGGCGTGTAGTTGCATAAAGTAGATGAAACAGCTGTGTTAATATCCTAAAGATCAGTATATTTTCATTTTTTGTAGTAAACATGAATATTTTGGTTTTAAAACAGTTAATGTTAAATGCTGTATTTATTTGAGATCAAGGTATTGGGTTTGTGCTGATTGAAAATAGTCTGTGGTGCATCCCACATTGGTAATATATTTAATTATGATACTACATTAGAGTTAAAATCTAAAACTGCTGAGTTATTTCTGTAATATATGATGTAAATTCAGGCTACACAAAATCTGGTTTATATGTGTGCTGATTTGCAAGCTACACTCTGTGTCAGATATTTGAAACAGTGATTTGGCACAATTTCAGCTTGCCAAAGCAAACTACAGTCTAACCTATTCCAGCACTCTCTGTTTTTGGGATTTGCTGTTAACTGGGCTGTTACAAATATTCTTCTCTTTCTAAACTTTATTCAGTGTCAGCATTGTTTAATTCCTGTTTTCATCCTATTTTTGTTACAGGTTAAAGAGCTTGTTCTAGACAACTGTCGTTCAAATGAAGGCAAAATTGAGGGTCTGACAGATGAGTTTGAAGAGCTTGAGTTTCTAAGCACAATCAATGTATGCCTAACATCAGTAGCAAATCTGCCCAAATTAAACAAACTTAAAAAGGTAGGAGATATTCGTGTCTGTGAAAGTGATCTTTGTTGCGTTTGATATGGTGGTTTTTGTTTTGTGTTTTGTTTTTTAATCCAGCTATGCACATTTCTCTTACAGCTCGAGCTTAGTGATAACAGAATCTCAGGAGGATTAGAAGTACTGGCAGAAAAATGTCCAAACCTCACACACTTAAACCTCAGTGGTAATAAAATAAAGGACCTGAGTACAATAGAGCCTCTGGTGAGTTGCAGTCTTTTGGTATATTGTTTTAAACCTGTATCATTTTGGCAGTTTAGTCCACGTGTAGCTTGCCACTGATCCATTAATACTCCACCTTTCTTTATCTCCACATAGAAAAAGTTGGAAAACCTTAAGAGTTTAGACCTTTTCAACTGCGAAGTCACAAACTTAAATGATTACAGAGACAATGTATTCAAGCTTCTGCCTCAGCTCACATACCTTGATGGCTATGACAGGGAGGATAAAGAGGCACCAGACTCTGACACAGAGGCTTACGTAGAGGGTCTAGATGATGATGATGAAGATGAAGATGGTACGTGTGTGCTCATTCCTTCATTTATTTATTCTGAACCAATCTTACTTCAGTGCTCTTAAGTTTTTTGGCTTGTAATTCTTAAAATGTCATGTTTTCATTTTTTGTATTTCTGTATAAAGTTTGAGTATTTAAAACTGTGAGAATCATTTATACATGACAAATTTTGTGTTTTTCTTGTATAGTACCTTTGCATCTAATAGGAATTCAAATTCTGTTTGGGATGATGTGAATTTTTGTTTGAATCATATTAGAACAGGAGATATAGATAGATGTATATGATGGTTTTACTCCGATGAAGAAACTTACTGAGAGTGCTGTTGCTTAGTCAGAATTTTTCAAATTGTTTGCATTTCACCCAACTGATGAAGTAATGCGTACACTTACATTATTAAATTATTTGGGGTGCCAAAAGCTCCCTTGGGAGCATGCTTGGGCCTTTTTAACAGCTGTTTTTTCACTTCAGCTTTTCCATCCATTAATTTTCTTTTCTTTCTTTATAAACTTAAGGGTTGTGGCTCCATAGCATTGGGCTCATGGTGGAAACCAGGGCAGACTCAAGTACACTTAAAAGTACATCATAGAAATGTAAGAGGAAAGTCCACACAGATTTTGAAAGTGTGTAAAATTCACACGGGTAGTATCCTGGCCAGGAGTTAAACCCATGACTCTAAAACTGCTAAGCAATCAAATAGTAATATGGTGCATCATGTTGTACACCATTTAACTTTTTTTGTGTTTACAGCGAGAGACTACAATATTTGTATATAATTTGCATAGTCTGCTTGTATAAACCTTGGCCCTGCAATGTTTAAGTTGTCTAATACTCTGTATAGAGGTAGAAGAAGAATATGACGAGGAAGCGGCAGTTGAGGAAGAGGAGGAAGGAGATGAGGAAGAGGAGGAGGATGAAGGAGAGGAGGAGGAAGAGGACATAAGCGGCGAGGAGGTATAAGTGACAAGCAACATATTAGTGTTGTGTGGCATTTTGTTAAAGCGGTAATGATCATATTGTGCCTTAAATCATTCATTTTAAATATTAATTGTTCTTGTGTTTTTTATATTCATTTTTTGCTTTCAGAGCACACTAACTGCATTTGAATTAACCTTTACTGATCTATTCACATAACCAAAATCTTCTGTATAGAAGTTTTTTTTGGTTTCTGCTTAGTTCTCATTCATTGATGGTGCTGTGCTTTTATTTTTCTTTACATTTAAATTAACATACTTTTCACTCTGCCAATCAGGATGATACTGCAGCAAGGTAAAAAGCCATTTCTTACCACCAACTGCAGTATAGTCACAGATGCATCCAAAAGAGTTGCAACAAATTCAGACTAATAAAACTAGCATTCAACCTAACACAGAATATTCTGTTGACCGGAATATACAGCCATGTTGCATTCTCCAGCACAGCAGAAGCATACAGATGAGATATCCGCAATAGTGGCAGAACCCTCGGCTTTATTTCTGTACCTAATGTCAAATTCAAAATTAATCCTATCACCAGGTAAAGGTTTGCCTGCAGGAAACCCAAACCAAAAAGTTTGTGTGTCTAGCACATGTAAGAGATGCTTATACACACCAGTGGTGCCGTTTGTATTTCTAGTTGCTTGTTTCCTCTTTACTGATTTGGTATTCACATTGCTGTTGTCAAATATTTGACATAATTAACTAAAAATAATTATTTTAGTTATACTGATTCTTTTGTTTTTTGGTTAGCACAGGTGACATTTTCTAATGTCTTATTTTATTCATCTAATCATAATTTCTTAAACATATTGATATTTTCATTTTAATAGACTGCAGAGCAAATTATAACTTAATGTTTGACTTTAATCTGCATTTTGCAGATTAGCAAAGGGCTCTAAAAGCATCCTACAATCTCAAATGGTAGCTGCAGACACACTTGCAGATATCTGGTATCTAGTAGCTTGGGCGTAAGGGTGTGGTTCTACGTCCTGCCCTCTTAACAGCACTGTGCAAGTTCTGGAGAAGTACGTGAGAATCCCTCAGTTTATCAAGAGAGAAGAGCATAATAAGGGCAATAGACAATAACACTAGAAACTTTTAGATTGAATGATTTGAAAGTAATTTGGAGACTGGAAAATGTGTGTGTGATATAGATATAGTTGACGTTGGTTGCTTGTGATTTTTTTTTTTTTATTTTAAAGGAGGAAGAAGAGGAAGAGTTCAATGATGGGGGTGTGGAGGAAGAAGATGAGGAAGAAGATGAAGACTTTGGTAAGTAGTTTTGACAGTGCTCATTTTTTTTTTTTTTTAATTGACCCAGCAATATTTGACTCTTTCCGGTTCTTGCTTTCAGAAGAAGAGAGAGGTCAAAAGAGAAAAAGAGATCCAGAAGATGAAGGTGAAGATGATGATTAAAGCACCCTCACTGACATTTAGAAGCTCCTCTTGTGATTTGACTGTTTTTACCCTGTATTTTCCCCCATATCTTATGGTTGTAACGTTGCTGTGGGAATGTGAGATGTTTATTGGGTGGGTGAGGGGAAATAAAAGCTTGATTTTTACTGCCACTCCCTTCATTTTTTCCCCCCCATACCCTGATATTACATTCAGGTCAAAAATGATGATCTTAGTAGCTGGAGTGGTTAGGACAGCTGTTGTGCAGTTTCACATAGTGTGTTCTAGAAGCCTAAATCCAATTTTGTACACTGCTAATATCCCATTGCAGCTCCAGAACTCTATTGCTTGCAAGGTTGGATTTGTTTTAGTACAAAATGGCAAATTACTCTTTGTATTTTAAGATGCAATCCCTCCCCATCCCCCCAGGTGTCACATGCTGTTCTCATCATCAAAAATGTGCTGTTTAGGCACAGACTCAGGTGTGTCTTTGTGCCTACCTGATCATGCACAATAAATTGCCCCTTTACCTAACAGCTCATTTTTGTATATTGTGCAACTCATGTCTGCCATTATCAAATCTGCAGCAAGAGGATTTCCCTGCGCGCGCGTGTGTGTGTGTGTGGTGTGTTTTCCTGCTCTGAGTAGCTGGACATTTTTGTGTTATTTGTAAATAGCGACCAAATATTTTGTGTTTTTTAGTAAAAGGAAAGATCTCAGTTTTAAGTATTTTTGGATGAGAATGGCAGGCGTCAACTTGATTGAAAAGTGTAATAATTGACTGTAATAAAATAAGTTGAACCCTTTTGAAAACGCCCGTGTTCTACTTTAACCTGTACAATACAGTGATCTTTAGCAATTTGAAGTAGGCAGAATCTGCATTTTTTCCTGTTTTGTATATGATACTTTAACATTTTTACTTGCATAAATGCAGAGTATTGAAGCAGAATAATTAAGCATGACCTGATGTTTGGGCTTCTCTCGTTACATTCACTGGCATATTACTAATGCTAAATAGTATTTTCTTACTTAGTAGTCAGTGACATACTGACAATGCCTCATGAATGTATAGTTTTTCTTTGATATCCCTTCTGAATAACAGCTTGGGTGACTTGTATTTCCTGGTCTGTATCATCTGTACAAAGGCAAACCTTTACAATTTTCTCTGCACAGCCAAACTTAGTTTGTCTGGGTTTTTTTTTTTTTTTGTCTGTTTTTTTTTTTTTGTGTCATTCAAAGATTTCAATAAATTTTTTTATACATTTTGTGGCTTACTTGAGTTAATGGGCCACTGAATCAATGTAGGGTGGAGCCAAGTGAACACTGAGCTTAAGGAGGGGGTGGTGGGGAACCCAACCTTTAACACGTTGAATTTGGAAACCTGACTAGAGAGAGTACATTTGTTTTAGTAAGTGTTACCTGTAGAGAACTCTTCTATATTCAGATGTGATGCCCCTGTCAAAAGTAGAAATGTCTATAAAAGCTAAGACTTTTATCCCATCGTTACTAACACAGAGTTAGATATTTTAGGTGAGGTGGATAACTCTCCTGTTATGCAGCTTTTAGTTTTGGAGTGTCTTGTGGCTGGTATGTCTGTTGTAGCTGACAGAACGATGGAGGAGTTGCATAGCAAGCAGTATATGCGGTGGGCCTAATTTCATGCCAGGCATGTCTGGTAAGTGTTAAAATTAAGCCAAGTCAAACAGCGATAGGTTCAAGACGTGTGTGCCATTCTGTGGTTTTCCAAACGTATGGTTACAGCATTAGCTTTGTGTTATTCATTATGTTGGTCCATAAAATTTGGAGATAAACACACAATTTCTAATATTGCAGCACCATGGCGACATCCCAGACACTCCAAAACTTTTTTTTTTGCAATCGGAAGACACGAGAGCACGAGTCTCATAAATGTATGTAGGAGATTCCTTACACTATACTCATACATTTGAGGTAATTAGATTTTAAGAAGTGTATCGTCATTTTTCTAAACGTTGTTGTTAGTTGAGAAAACCTGACCATAATTTTCATTAGACTTGCCTATGTAGTTGATACCAAGCCAAGTGTGCCCTCTAGCGAGTCACATTTGATTAAATATCACTTTCACAGGGTCTCAGAAAGAAGCTTAACGTGCAGCTGACTTGAGACTACGCCGCGGATCTGAATGGGCGGGCGAACCTATTCAAACTGACGCCATGTAGATATTTATACAACTCCGTCTACCACGGTACCAGCGCTTCGGGTATTAGCACGTCGTCATTTACAAAACGGTGAAAATCAAGAAAAAGGAACAAGTGGACCAGTGCACAGCCAAGCTTACTAACTGGAGAGAGGAGCTCATCATACTAGGCATGATGTCTGATAATGCAGACGGGACCATCTCCAATGCCACAGACGTCAGCTGCTACAGTTTACAACTCACAAGAGACTGGAGTTCAGACCTGAGCTTCTGAATTTGATTACGAACACATCACATTTTAGCTAGAATCGCGCTCTGACTTTCTGGGGCTGCCATGTTTCCCAATAATGCGTTTACATTGGGCAAGCAGTTGTCAGTAAAACGGCGCAATAGCTTGTATGACATTTTTTAAGGAGCAACGCATCGTACCGACAACCGCGAGAAAGCCCTTACAGAGGTATACACAGTCTGTTCCTTTAATTTCTGTTGTGGACAGTTGGATATGGGGGGTCAGACTGGCTCGTATTTGTACACTTCTGTCAGTGCCCTAACCCTCGTAACGTGAAGGTATGACGATTTAGGTTGAGGTTCGACGTGTGGCAGGTGTGTGTGTGTGTTATGAGCTTACAATATATTTTACTGTACATACTTAACTCAGGTCCTTAAATTTTTATTTAACAAGCGGCTCTTTTAAAATGTATTAATGCTGTATTTTGCAGGGAGCCGTTTTAAATAAACCTTGGTCCCGCTCTATTGTTAGGATTTGGTGTTGCCCACCAACAGGTGGCAGTCAAAAAAGCGAAGTGCCCATAATGGCCACAAGAGGGACTCCGCAACACATCTGTAAAATTTGAGCGCTATCGAGTGCGGGCAGCAGAAGTCTTTCAACTAACAGCTGAAAAACACACATATGGTCAGGTCCTGATAAGGCCTCTGCAGTTACTGGTGGCTACATAAGCAAGCAAGCGCACACACACACGAAAACTTACATTAGGCCTGTCCATGAAACTACATGCTAACACACAAGTGCCCAAATATGCTGGAAGACACGTACACGGACTACCAGCTCCCGTCCCCTGTGGCCGTGCGTCAACGTGGTCAGACTTAAATCTGCATGTTCATATTAGCTCGTGCACACCAAACCAGTGTTTATGTATGATAGTGTCACCTTGAGCTCCATGATGGTGTCTCCCCTCATGACAAATGAGTCTAACTTGATTTTTGGCTGTGAAGAATTTGTGCACATTTGCTTTATAATTAATGTTGTTGCATGCAACCCACTGGGGCTTCAGCTGGACCAGTTTGGTTTGTGGCATAGGCCTAATAAAAAAATATTCAGATATAATTTTTTGTAAATTTTACAAATATTATCCAAGACATTTGTGATTGGACACCAAATGTTATTTTAGTGGATGGAACAAACACCAATTATGATACTTCACCTTTTGGATAAAAAAGAATATTTAAAATAATCATGTAAAGGATATTTAGGAGGTGGTTTTAAAGAAATCCAGCTCAGGATCTCAGAGGACTAGTGCATATCCCAGCAGCTTTATGAGGAAGGCAGGACCTGGACAGGGAACCCATCCACTACTGAGCTCAGATAGAGCCAATTTAGAACTGCTAATCACCGTGTAATGCAGGTCTTTGGAATAAGGGAGGAAGAACGACAATGCAGATGTGAGGATGGGCAAATCCCAGAACCGGGGTCGCTGGATCAGTGTGGGAACAGTCCTAGCCAGTGTGCCACGCTAACAAATAAAATCAGATCAATTGGAGAGATGACTGTTACATTAAACTTCCATTTTTCATTTATTTCTTGTAATTGTCATTTATTCCATACGTTGTTGAACTCTTGGGCCACAACAATGACTTCAATTGCAAATGTTCAAAAAAATAAAATAATGAATATTAAGTAGTGATGGGCAATTCACAAACAAATCGTTCTTTTTGAATGACTGTTTTCAGTGAATCTTGGGAATCGATTTGCAAGTATGAATGAATCGATTCAGCGCAGGAGAGCTAAAGCAAAGGCATGATGCCATCAGCCTCTTTCATTCCATTGTTTAAAGTGCATGTGGAAGTCCCGACTGATTCATGATTCTTTTTAGTTTGAGCTAAATCATTATCGGCAAATGAGAACTCTGTCCTTCATCATTTTCTTGTTTATCATACAACTACAATGCAGTAACAACCCATTTATATTAGAATGTGGTGTGTTTTGTACACTTTGTTATTTGAATTACTTTAAACAGAATATATATATATACATAATACTGAACTAATATTTATGGCCCTTTGTGCATTCAACAAATTAGTCTCACAAAGCTGAACCTTAAAAAAATATTCTAGTTTCCAACAATTAATCTTTTAACTTTACCTTGGCACACCCGTTTTACGGCTCTTTGAAATTTACAGAGCATTTATCATTCTCTCATGTTTTCGAATTTCATCTGAATCTTTACTCAAGAAGAAGCCACACAATTCTCATTCATTTGATTTGCAAGCGAGTCTCAAGATTTGATTTGTGAACAAATCATTACCTGAGAACAAGCCCGATGATTCTCATTCATTTGATTCGTGAACTAATCATTACCAGAGAATATGCCACATGATTCTTGTTCAGTTAATTTGGGAACGAATCATTAGCCAAGAACAATTCTCATTCATTTGATTTATGAAAGAATCATTGCCCGGGGTTGAGTCATACAATTCTCATTTATTTGACTTGCGAACGACTCTCACGATTATCGTTCATTTGATTCTGGAAGTGAATTAGTACCTGAGAACAAGGTGCACAATTCTTATTCACTTGTGATTCTGTAACATAATGTCTTATTTTAATTATGTATCTTTAAAGTATTATTATTCTTTCTGTACTGAAACAGAATCATGTTAAATAAATAATTCTATATATATCATCCACTTTAATAAAAGGGTAAGCGTCTGTGTCCATCCAGTTGCTATGTCTCGGTCATTCCACAAGATGGCACCTCACAAACATCTTTTTTTTTTTTGTAAAAAAAAGAATGTATTGCATTCGTCATTCCAGCAGATGGCGCACCAAAAACAATAGCACTGTTTTTACAAAATCCATACTAAATGGCATATGCCTTGCGTGGTGTGCTGCAAATGTTAACGCTGAGTTATAGCCACACAAAATAATATGCAAATTATTACATTTTACATTTTTGGTGCAAGCAGAAGGAATCCCCCCAACCCTGAACATCACATATGCATCAGCTTGTAATCCTACTGTATACATGAATCAAACAAATCAAATGAATGCAGAATTCAAAAGAATCGATTTACATAAAGGGGTAGTTCAAAAGAATCGAATCAGCGAAGTGAATCAAAATGCCCAGCACTAACATTAAAAGTAGACTAGGTAAAATGTTACTTTACATGGCGTACACAAAAGAGCCGTTTGGAATCACAGTGCTGTTTTACGGGGACCCACTGATGTCACATAAGCAAAAAAAAAAAAAAAAAAAAAGTATTTTTGAAAAGGACAGCGGTGTAAATTCTCCTTGACTTCATGTTTGATAACCAGAGCCCCATTTTACCAGCAGTGTCTCCTGTTGCTAAGTGTCTGCATTCACACCTCACCGTCCAGACCCAACTTGTGTTCTACTGGCCAGTCTGGCTGAACTGCCTCTTGCTCTTGACACCTTTGCTTTGCCATATTTTTATTTGCATTTGCTTCTGTACAGATTTCAACCTGTTTGAGCTTTTCTCAGAGTTGCCCATAATGTTGTTATTGGTTCCATAATCAAATACCATTCTGAACTTGGTTATTTACCATCCACCTGTCCAACACCCCACAATCTACCAGGCATAACCAACAGTAAAAAGTGTGTCCTGTAGTGGATGCCGTCAAGACTGAGCAGACACTCAACAATTTCACCCTGACTTCATTATCACACTTTTTATGACTGGATGGAATCTTAACATCATGAGTAAACGTAATAAAATGTAATATGCAAGTCATCGATTGCCATTAACCAATGTGTCAAATATATCACAACCCCTTCCAGACTGAAAGTGCCACATCATGATTGCTGCACAGTGTTACTGGTGCCCGGGTACTCTTACCTACTGCTGCGCAAAGTGACTTATGATGATATCAATTGTGTCACAATGCTTAGGAGGAAAGGGCTAAAGGATTTCACCAACGGTGGGGGCTTCTCCGACTTCAGATATCATAGTGTGCCCAGCCTTATTTGAGTGGCGGTGACACAGGCACACATGCTTGCATACTTGCCCACACACACATACATACTTACATACTGTACACTCAAACTCACTGCAGTAACAGAGTAGCTTCTGGCTTCACGCCCCCAGTGTTTTGATGTGCCTTTTCACGCAGACACAGGCTGTCAGGACAGCATGATGTGTACCTGACAGGGCAAGGTGGAGCACTGCCATGATGGCCACCCTGTCAGCAACCAGGGGCTCCATCCCTGAGTGGGGAGCTGGGAGAATAGCTGCATTTGTCCTTTGGCAGTACTGTGAGGGTCCTGGCTTGCATGGGCACTGCACTGTTTTGTGTAGAGTAGCACAAGGTTGAAAGCAGGAGCCTTCCATCCTTGTAAATAAAATGTTTTCATACAAGAGAAGTTACTGGATGGAAGCAGGACCCACAGGAAGGCGAGTCACACATTTTTAGGCAAGTTCCTCAGGTTTCTCAGCTCAAGCTCCAGCTGCCGGATTTTAATGTCCTTTTGTGCAAGTTCATCTTTGAGTCTGCGCAGCTCATCCTGCTGTCGGAAAAACATGCGGAGCAGCTTTGGGAAGAAAAAGGAAGTTCAAGTCAGAGTTGATAGGAATAGCGTGACCCCCAAACCCCTACTGTGCACCCACAGCCAGGAAGGGCATGAAATGGACAAAGGAAGGAGCTGTGAGGGTGGTGCTCAGGGCCTGTGTGGGAGAAAGAGTAGCATTTGAAGGTGCATAAGTCATGAAGATTTGTTATTGAGGACATTCTATTGTGACAGTAGGGTATAGTGCCAGTTGGTGAGGAAGAAGAGGGGCTGAAAGTAGTTTACTGAGGAAGAGGTAGTACACGGGCGGCTCTTTTAATGGACCAACAGTGTGGAGAAGAATGTTATGTTAGTGTAGCACTGAGGGTTCTTTATTCAGGAAGAAGGGTAGTGAGGAAGGACATGGGCTGCAGATACAACACACTACTGATGGTCCTCTTGTAAGGAACAGGTGAGTTTGGATGTGTGCTGCGCTGATAAATTCTAATAACATGATGCAGGAGTGTGGCAACATGTTGCCACGTGCAAGTAACAATTCTGCGGTAGTCTGTGAATGTGACAATACCATAACAGGAGCAGTGCTGAATGTTCACCAGTGAGTGTATTGTAGAGAGCTTCCAGTGCAGGGAGGAAGAGGATGGACCAAGAATCCAGTTTGTTAAGAAAGAGAAGGACCAATCAATGGTACAAATGAGGGCCTGTGAGTATAGTCATTAATGAAGGGCTAAGGATCTGCCTGGGGTGGCATGGTGGTGCAGTGGTAGCGCTGCTGCCTTGCAGTTAGGAGACCTGGGTTCGCTTCCCAGGTCCTCCCTGCGTGGAGTTTGCATGTTCTCCCCGTGTCTGCGTGGGTTTCCTCCCACAGTCCAAAGACATGCAGGTTAGGTGGACTGGCGATTCTAAATTGGCCCTGGTGTGTTTGTGTGTGTCCTGCGGTGGGTTGGTACCCTGCCTAGGATTGGTTCCTGCCTTGTGCCCTGTGTTGGCTGGGATTGGCTCCAGCAGACCCCTGTGATGTGTTGGGATTCAATGGGTTGGAAAATGGATGGATGGATCTGCCTGAAGATCGATATGGTCTGTGACTGTTGTAATGACTGGGATGACCACTGCATATAACACACCAGGCTCCTGTGACCACCAGCTTACTCCTCCAACCCCACCAAAAATAGCCCTACAAACACTCACCTCATTCTCAGTTCTAGGAGGCACATTTTCTAGGAGATCAATTCCATTAACCACAACACCCTTCTTCTCTTTAACTGGCGCTTTAAACACAAGTGTTGATGGCGCTTTATACCCCTCCTTCAAGGATATGAGGATGGGATCTGTGCAGGCAAGAAATTCGGTCATGAAATGTTAACAGTTCAACAAAGGAAACATGAAGTTATTGAGTGCCTATCAGGACCAGGCAAGTATTAGATGTTACTGGGAGCCAGGGTCAGGCTCATAATATAATTGGGTACAAAAACTGGGAGTACAGCAAACCTTATTGTGGTTGTCATGCTCACCCCTGTTCATGCCACTCAGCCACTCAGTTGCTGTGAGCGCTGGCTCGTTTCCTGCCGTCATTGGGTAGATGTCTTCTTGGTAAGTTTCTGACTGGAAGAAGATAAGGACTCATCAGTAATCCTTTTGCAATAGAAGTCCCTGCTGTGGTAGAGCAAGTTAGTTACTTGTGTTGAAACACACTGGAACATTAAATTCACGTTCCCAAGTAAGCTGGTCAGGAGAAAATTGCCTCCAAGGGTACAGATATGCCCAGTAAAGGCTCTCCTGGTTAACTGCACATTTGTAGCAGTTTTCTCAGCAGGGTCCTGCAAACTGAGTCATCCCCTGACCATCTTTGCACCTAGGTTTGGGGTAACATGATACAAAGTAATGCATTAATGTAAAATATTTACATTTCTCAGTAACTATGTAGTATAATACATTACAGTTTAAATTGTTGAAATCACCCTGAAATCACTTAACTGGAATATAATAATAATTATTTACATTTATATAGTGCTTTTCTAACCTATTCAAAGTGCTTTACATAGACAGTCGGGAAAGCACCTCAACCACCACCAATGCTCAGCCACCCACCTTGAATTCTTGCGCCATTATACTTGCCACACATTAACTATTAGGTGGTGAAGGGGTGAGAGAGATAGTTAGCAAATAAGGGACAGGGGATTATTGACATGCTATGGTGGGCAATTTAGCCAGGACATTGGGAAACACCCTACAATTTTTGAAAGATGCTCAGGGATCGTTTATGACCACAGAGAGTCAGGACAAACTGGTGAGGAAGGCAGGCTCTATTGTAGGCACAGAGCTGGACAGTTTGACATCTGTGGCAGAGCGACGGGCGCTGAGCAGGCTCTTGTCAATTTATGGAGAATCCACTGCATCCACTGAACAGGATCATCTCCAGACAGAGGAGCAGCTTCAGCGACAGACTGCCGTCACCATCCTGCTCCACTGACAGACCGAGGAGACCCCACACTATGCGACTCTTCAATTCTACCCTGGGGGATAAACGTTAACATTATACAAAGTTACTGTCTGTTATACCTGAATTTTTATTACTCTTTAATTTAATATTGTTTTGTTATCAGTACGCTGCTGCTGCTGGATTATGTGAATTTCCCCTTGGGATTAATAAAGTATCTGTCTATCTATCTGACCTTTTACATGTCATCCAAATGACCATGCCAATTGTTACTTCAGTGTCCCCTGTCACTTCACTGGGCAATTGGGATCCATACAGACCACAGGGCAAGCACCCTCTGATGGCATCACAAGCAAAGCTTTTCCTAGATGGTCTTCCATCCAAGTACTAGCCGGGCCTAAACATGTTTAGCTTTAGGTTGATTACCTGTTTTGAAATGCAGATGGCATGGCTGCTGGCCATAACTTTCACTACTTGCATTACACATACTGTATGTCTGTAAGCAACTAAAATTTAAATGCATTGAAGTGGAGGTTTTTCATTTAATGTAGCAATGAAGGATATTAGCGTGGCTACCTGATATGCACCCTTGTATAATTTGCTCTGCACATGTGTGATGTGTTTGTTCACCCAGGTATAAAGTACATAGTGTCAGATAATGACAGATCTGTGTCAAATATATTTTATTTTCTGTATTAAAGGTCAACTTTTTGTATTAAGGTCAACTGTTTTCATTAAGAACGAAACAGTTTTCAGTTCACTTTGGAAAGATAATTTCAATTTTTCAATACATTCAAATAATAAGATTAAAGGAGAGAATTTAATTCCAGTTTAAGCAAGATAGACAGAAGTGTAAGGTGTCAGAGAACTTTATAATTAAACGCATGATAGCTATGTTACCATTTAAATTCATTGTGACGTCCTGCATCTTGATCAAAGAGCTCATAAGGAGTGAGATTTACAAAGCAAAAAAGTCTTCCATATCCAATCAAATCAAATGAAAACACTTTAAACATCATGTGCCCTAAAATATACTGCCATATCGTACATGCATTTTATTTATTTTTTTAATTCCCAATAAAGTGGAGATGTATGTGTGTTAACTGAATCTCTAATTTAACCATCTTACATTCACTGACAGCTAATTACAAAATGTCAATGCTATCTTTTTGTTTGCCACATTCCTTTCTGGTAGTATGAAGGGAAGGGAGACAAGAGAGACACAGAGACTTGGGCGTATTTGTTGTTTTACACAATAAACACAGCAGGTAGCTGGCCCTACCCAATCAATAAGTACATTGTTCTTCTGGCAGCTACACAAACAATCATTTTACCGTACACCAACTCCATGTTTCCAAGTGTTCCAGTTTTATTTTTGAGAATTATTTTTTTTTATTAGGAATTCTTCTTATGAACTAACTGCTGGATAATATTTTTGAAATGGCACAATGCTAATGTAAGTCACGCAGTTTACTTGTTTAACTGTTGAATTCACACTCACTGTTGTTGGTTATTTCCTACTTATTAAAGTACTAAAAGGACCCGTGCATTTCATCCTTGTATTTTCAAGTTGGTACATATTTCCATGGTTTTAGAGAGTAATATAATAGTAATTACTAATGTGATGATTACCCTGTGATGGTCTGGTGACCTATCTAGGGATTGTTCCTGCCTTGCGCCCTATGCTTCCCGGGATAGGCTTCAGCTTCCCTGAAACCCCACTCAAGATAAAGTGGGTTTAGAAGGTGAAAGGATGGATGATTACTTTCTTTGAATAAGTACCCCAACTATGTTTATCATTCTGCTCTTGATTTATTCATTTAATTAAGCAAAGATCAGTCATCCTGGCCCATATTGAGTGCTGAGGAGCATCACTTGTTACTCTACTCTGGCCAAACAGAACAAATAAATGGAATGTACCTGTCCTAATTCCCAGAAATCCAAGTCTGCAAAACTTACCCGCCGAGGCACAATCATAGAAATGGGCTCAATTACCCCTTTCAGGGTAACCAGCTTGTAAAAGCGAAACACTTCACAGGCAGAAACATCTAATCCATGCTTTGGCATGACTCCTAGAGACAAATGAGACAGAGACTAATGGAGCAAACTATGACAGGAATTGACATACCCACATCAGACACATTACTTATGTTATGTTCAGGAAGGATAGGCATTGCAAACAGGATTTTGTTAAGTTAATCTAATGACATTTTTAAACACACTCATAAATATTTGGTAGTGGGGGGAATGAGTGCAAAACTGTAGTTGTACACCTCTCTTAGGCTTTCTGGACCAAAACTAGGTATAACTCTGCATGACTGTAGCGCAGGTTTGCAGTTTGTGGGAACAGTAATGGACAGACAGTAGGGGTCAAGTGCACTTCATTTTAATAACAAAAGAAAAAAGCTCTCGGTTTCAAAGGACTACCAATACACATAATGTGGTCATATTCTTGGTTCACTATACTGGCACACCAATACTTAATTCTTGAAGAAGGGTTCCCCTCGCTGTTTTGAAAAAACTATAAAGCATCTGCTTTTCAGTATGTGTGACTTTATTTCTTCAAGTTTAACAACATTAAGGGATATTAACCTTGCATAACTTATTATTTTACTGCTGAAATGGTGCCATCCCATCAGCCTGCTGTTCACTCATGCACAACCCTAGAGAACATATTAAGCTAAAGGTAACCAACAGTTATCTAATTTACTGTATACAGATTATCACATGGTTTTGGGTTACCATAAGTGGCCGGGTCATCTTGCCAAAGATTCTACAAATATCTGGAAGTTTATTGTAGCGTTGCAACACTATTCTTCCATGCATTTTACATCATTAGCATTCTAGAAACCTTCAACAAAACACCCCTCTCAGGCACTGCTTCTGAATCTCCTACAAGTGCTCAGCAGAGATCTGGTGACCGAGACAGCCATGGTCCTTTGTTTTCATAGTCTTCAAAGCTTTCATTGAGATTACATCTCCAGTGCACAGGGGCATTGTTATCCAGAAAGACCCAGCCCTTACAGAGAATCACTGGAGCCATACTGTGCAACCTACACCTTTACTGTGTGAAATAAGTGGTAAGCTTGTGGACTTCTTTTGCTCAGCATTGTGCCTATTCTCACATTTTATCGAATTGCATTTTTCCTCTGCTTAGATCATTGTTTTTGTTCTTGGAAACACTTTAAACCTCAAAACATGCATTTAAACTTAGCAAGCTCGACTGTAGTATCCAACAGTGTGAAGTTCTTTCAAATGAACAACTGAGTCTGCTCAGCCTCATCATGCATTAAACAGCCCATCACGCTTAAAGTAATTTGTTAATTATTTTAATTACTACACCTGTGAAGAAGCACCTGCTTGCAATATAATGTGACACTTTCATTCTCTCAAATATGTATATTGTTAGTTGCCGGGATTTCAACAAAGCCCTTTGGAGTGGACATTACGAACAAAGTTACTCTATACAGGGGGTCCTCGGGTTACAACGTTTCGAGGTTACAACGCTCACTCCCATAAAAACTTTAAAAAATTGAGGCATGAGAAGGAATAAAGGTAAATATTTTTTTTACACTAATTTTTTCTGTTACTACAGTACAGTGTACAGTACAGTATATTTATGTCCTTTTCCTTTTTCTGAGGCTTAGATTTTGTGTTTTTATGTTCTAGATCACGGGTGTCAAACTCCAGGCCTGGAGGGCCGCAGTGGCTGCAGGTTTTCTTTCTAACTCTTTTCCTAATCAGTGTCCAGTTTTCACTGCTGATTAACTTCTTTACCCTATATTTTAATAGCATTGTTTTTAAGGATTAAGTCTTCTGAATTGATTCTTTTCTTCATTAAATGACAGCCAAACAGAAATGAGACATGAAACGAGCCAGCAGATGACCAGCTAAATTGGGGCTTCAAACTCCAACCAGTTCCTTAATGAGAAGCTGATTCCTGCTGTTAATTAAACCCGTTATTCAATTCCATGGCTTGTTGCTGCTCTCTTTTTTGCCACAGCAGACATTTCCAAAACTGTTGACATTCTGTTTTTATCTAAAAACTCCTAAAATGTTTTGGTAACCTGAGTGACCAACCTTACTGAGACCTTCATCTTTATTTTCAGATTTTGTTTGATGGGTACAGGTGAGCAGTCATGTCCTGCTTGTTTTATGTCTCATTACTGTCCGGTTGCTAATTAAGGAAAAAACAATTAAGGAGCCGGAGTCAAGCTAATTAAAGTTAAGGCTAAAGAAGTTAATTACCATCAAAAACTGGTTACTAATTAAGAAGATGGTTAGAATGAAAATCTAAAGCCACTGCGGCCCTCCAGGACTGGAGTTTGACACCCCTGTTCTAGATTATCCATCCATCTTCCAACCCGCTGAATCCGAACACAGGGTCACGGGGGTCTGCTGGAGCCAATCCCAGCCAACACAGGGCACAAGGCAGGAACCAATCCTGGGCAGGGTGCCAACCCACCACAGGACACACAAACACACACTAGGGCCAATTTAGAATCGCCAATCCACCTAACCAGCATGCCTTTGGATTGTGGGAGGAAACCGGAGCGCCCGGAGGAAACCCACGCAGACACGGGGAGAATATGCAAACTCCACGCAGGGAGGACCCGGGAAGCGAACCCGGGTCTCCTAACTGCGAGGCAGCACTGTACTAGATTATGATTTTGCAAATGTGTTAAGATAGGTAAGTTACTTAGGCTAGAGTGTGTTTCGACTTACACCAAAATTCGGGTTACATCACTGTTGTAGGAACGTAAACTGTGTCGTAACCCGAGGACCCCCTGTACTGGAAAAGCTGATTATGAAATATCTTGCTAAAGTGAACAAGCTAGCTATATAGTGTCCCCTGAAAGAGACAGTATATTTTAAGTCCCCTGCTATCAAAATAAACAAATACCTTAATCCTGGGTCTGAAATTAAACTTTTATAAACTCAAAACAGAATGCACCCACCCAAAATCCCTTCAGGTAATGAGTCTCATGTTTGGCAATAATAATATTTGTTAGTTCATACCCAGTCCCTTTTGGGGGGCAGGTGAGCGGAACTCCATTAGGTACTGCAGGTACGGCTTCTCATTACTGATTTCATAGTATCGGATGTTTCCATCGCCCTGGAATGAAGGGAAAATTTTAGGGAAAATGATCAACGTGGCAGAGTTGGCTCCAAATCAGATGTGTAGAGAAATGGCCTGCAAGGGATGTAGCTAAGCCAACAAATGAAAGCAGCTGGTAAAGGAGCTGTCAGATATCCCAACAGGTAACAGCCATTTTGTTGCATAGCCTAACAATTTTACTCCCAAGAAAATGTCAGATGAATCTGGTGCAGTCAGGGTAACTTGGGTGGACTTTAATGTCTTTTTCACTCTGCTTATATGGATGGTTCACAGTTAAGATCTTCAACTTTGCCTCACAACACCCTTACACACTGCCTTATGCACTCAAAATTCACCCTGCCCGCAACGCCAAAGAATAATTCATCATTCACATAGTGGTGCAATGTTGATTTCAGAACAGAATATTTAACACAAACTTCAATAAACCAAAAAAGAGAGCACGCACCTTGCCAGCCAGGTACAGCATGTGGGTGTCTGGATCATAGAAGGGAAAGAGCAGTCCAGAGAGTCCATCAATCTCTTCCTCAATTAATGGCATGGAGAGGTCCTCCTGTTAAAAGGAGGCAAAATTGTTGACAAAAATCCAAATCTGACAAGCACAGCGCTTGGCAGAGTCATGAACCAACTGAAAACTGGAAGTAACCTTCCTTTAGAGAAATGCTTCTCCACAGCTGCTTCAACTGAACCTCAACCATGCCACAACAAATCACCTCACCTGGTCTGCCTCTGCCACCTAGTTTCCAGGTCCAGCATCACATCCATTTTGTTTTAGGGTATCAAAAACTCACCAACAGGGGATAATGGAACTATGGTTTAGTGTTTAGAGAGCTGGATATACATTTGATTATTCTCCAATTTTATGAGGATCTGTGTGAAGAGGTGGCCTGCTATATAAACACAATATGGAAATGCAAGCTCCATTCCCACAATTTCCTGACATGCTGGATTACTGAATTTGACCTGCTCCTTGCTGAAACCCTTCTGGACAGACTCAACTTTATGAAGTTCCTTAGCCCCAAGTACAAATATGAGTGCATCTGAAATATACAAGAGACCAGCAGGGGGCTCACCTGGTCCCAGAGGGCTATCTGCCTTGTATTCCATCGAGATACACCAGTGGTCAACAGTCTCTTCACGTTCCCCAAAAACACCACTCTGTTTACCTTGTGGTTTTTACAGCTTGCCTCCTGAATGCAAATGAAGAAAAAGAAGATCAATTATCAAGCAAGTCCGTATGGCTGTACAGACAACAGAGAAGATCATACTTTCAAATTGGCAATTCATCACTTGACTTATAATACCTGCAGCACTTGACCAGACCTTGGCTCAATAACCCGCAGCTTCCTGTCTTTGCAAGTAGTGGTTAGGAGGCTGCCGTCTGTGTTAAATGACATGCAGAGGATGACATCAGAGTGACAATCGATCATTTTGACTGGTTCACCAATGTCCAGGTTCCATATGATGATCTGACAGTTAAGCAGAGAAACATTAACATCCACTCAAAAGCACAAATTTCTCTAGCCAAAATGTGTAGGCCATATTACCTTGTAGTCATATCCAGCACTGAACAGAATGTTGTTAGTGGTGGGATGCCACTCTATAATGCCAACACGCCGGCTGTGTGCATATAGTTCCAGGACTGCTTCTGTCATGTTTCGCTTTAGTCCACCCTCGGGAATCTCCCAGATTCTTACCTGAAAGAAAGTCAGCATCACTAGGCAGGCAGCCTGGCTTCATTAATGGATACAGCACTCCCTTTCCATTGGATCTTACTCTACAGCAGTGTTTCAAAACCTCGGTCCTGGGGGACCCCTGTGGCTGCAGGTTTTTGTTCCAACCAGCTTCTACTTTTAATTGAACCCCTGGGCTACTTAAGTGAACTGAAATTTCCCAAGTTCTGTGTTTTGGGAACAATATAGAAATTAGAAAACTTTTTAAAAATATTTATATTAAAATGTACCAAGCAGTTATATTGGAATAATGTATTTTTTTAACAGTATTTTCATCCTGATTTTCATTCTACTTTTCAAGGTCTTCTAATTGTTTAATTAATCCATTATTCACTCATCAGAGGGTCTGATGCTAAAGTAGTTGCAGCCTTTGATTATTCAGTGTTGTTTGCCAGCGTGTCTGCTCTGCTCGTTTTAACTTGTCATTAATAAGATACAACGAAGAGGAAAAACTTCACAGAGAAAGGGCAAAATATAATAAAATCAACAAAAGAGAAATACTTCTAAATGTCTTATAAATGTAAAAATCATGCTGCTATGCTTTTCTGAATGTAGAATAAAAAAAACAAAAAAAAAAACCTGCTAATGAAATAAGATCAGTGCTATCAGGTGTTGTCACTGATTAGGAATCTGATTGGAACAAAAACCTGCAGCCACAGGGGTCCCCCAGGACCGAGGTTGGGAAACACTGCTCTACAGGTTATATACTATAAATATGCACACACACACACACACACACACACACACACACACACACACACACACACAAACAACATCCACCATCTTGTACATATGCCATCCATTGATCTTTAAACAAGGTCATAATGGATACTGATTTTTCTACTGTATTGGATACTGCACATCCATAGTATTTTAAAAGGCCCATATACTAAATCCAATGTGACACCTCCACTATCTCCTACTCATTCATTCCATTCTGTGCAAGCTTTTCATGGAAATCCCAGTGTTCAAGAACCCCTTTTCTGGATCCTGCTATATATTACCCCCACACATTTCTCCATATTCAAATATCCATTGAATCTCAGATGGATGCATGGATCCTACCCAATAAAACAGAAATATGCATAAGTCTAAGCTGTAACATAGCACTAAACCAGTGGGCCTGTGACTTTATTTTGCACAAAAGAAACTACAAAAGCAAATGTTAAAAAAGCAACAAAGAGAAAAAATGTTTTATATAGAGTGTATGTATATGAGTTAGGCTAAATCTGCAGCCTTGTTCCACCTGGTCCTTGACACTAGTGGAAAAGTGACAAAAGATTACTCCATCATCACTTACAGAGGTGTCCTCGGAACATGAAGCTATGATGTTATCGATGAATGGATTCCACTTGATATCCAGGACATTGCCTTGATGACCACAGACCTTTGGAAAGTGGGGATCAACCCTTCCTGTCTGGAAAAAAGAACAGAATGGATTTCTACACAAAGATCCAACAGTTGCAGTTGAAAACCTCCATAATTCATACAGAATGATGCACACACCTCCTCTGTATCTGTAAGACATTACTCTCATTCAAGTACAATTTATCATCACAACATTTAGAACTTAGAAATTGAAAACAAGACTTGAGAAAAGTATAAAATGTTTAAAAACATACTGAGACAACTAAGGGGAAATAAGAATTCCGGCTCAGAAACAAATGAGCCTAAAACTAAAACATCACATCCAAAATAATATATTTATATAGTCTTGATACACAAGACAACACCAAATCCTGACCAACTGCTGTGATTAGCCACTGCAGAAAGACACGGGTCCTTGGCAGACAGGGTCATTTCTGGTCAGTACGTGACTGGATTCATTTTTAGCTATCCAGATTAAATATTAAGGACATGAAAGGAAATGATGTGCCTCTCAATTTTCAAAAATGTGCTCACAAAGACAAACAAAATTCCATGTCATATCATAAAACTAGTAAAACAAACCACCCAAGGTGTCTTAGAATCAAAGGGTAAACTCATCAGTGCAACAGTAATTTGAGGGGAATGTATGTTTGGAGAAGGTGGTGCCGTAGATATTGTCTCTTCATAGCAAATGATCTCTTATTCAGATTCAAGGTGTGAAGACCTCCGAGTGAAGCTTTTCCATGTTCCTTGTGTACATTTTTAATGTGGATTTCCTTTGTCAGTGCTAATCAATCCCATACTGGGATCAATACTACTTTGTACCTGTTATGGTCAGGATATGCTCCCGCTGTCCAGGACTCAGAAATGAATTGAGCAAATTACAAAAATGGAGCCATGCTCACATTTTATTTTTTATTATAACACACATAAATGATTATTTAATTGCATTCCAGTATATTTTTATACAAAACAACATAAATGTATATCAGATTGTGTCAATAAAGTAAATGAGACGCAATATTTTAAATGCAATCTTGTCTTAAACAGGGGGCTTACAGTGAGAACAATGTAAAGACAGTGCCACTCTACACGAGTAGACACAAAACATTTCTTAACGAGTGAGCCCGCAGCCAAAATCCAAAATGACCCCTTAAGGAAGGGGACTTTCAACAAGCAATAGTCTCCAAATCCTTGCAATCAACAATAATGAGACCCTAAAACAACACCCAGTAAAAAAAGGCCCACCACAATGAGCATCTCAAATCATGTTTTGTTTAAGTAGCACCTGACAAGAGACACAGCCTCATTCCTAAGTGGTGTTGCATAGCCAGCACCAGCATTTAAACTTACATCATAAAGGCATCAGCAGATTCAAAGATTTGATCATACATTATTGTAGTTTCTAGTCCATCGGCTTAACACTAGGCCATGCTGCTTAATTGCAGCAGTATCTGTCCAGCAGATGTTTGCACTTGGGCCTTCTAAGTGTGAGAGGAGGGGGGAGATCACATGGGCTACAGTGCATGCTGGGAATAAGGAAAATCTAAGTCGCTTTATATGCCAGTGATATCCTGCTCTCTGTGGGACGTTGCCTGGCAAGAATAGGGGTATCTCTGTGCCTTGTTACCAAGTAAATGAGCACTGAGAATTTAATGCTTTTCACAAGAGTCTCATTAGGTGGAATTTAACTTCTCCAGCACAACACTAACTCCCTGCCAAAGGATGTGGGCAATTAACCAGGAGCTGAGCTTTATGCTTCACGAACTCCTCCCTCTTTTATGGTCCACAGGACACTTCACTCCACAAATGAGCAAATGACTCGGAAAGAAGTGATGCTCACAACCAGACTAGTGTATAGTATTAGCCTGCTCTCATCCCCTATATTCAAATTTCACTGCACCTCGGTCCCAATATCAATATCTGTAGTATCTGAAAGAAAAACTTTTTCATGTTTTCAAATCTTATGACACACAGCATCATCTATGGCAAAAGTAGTAAAATTCACCTGCTTGTCACACAGTAAATTAATTTCTCTCAATAAATCAATTCTTCATTTCTAACCAGGGTCAGTACAAAACTGGCTTTGAATATTTTTTCCACGTAGTGCAGATTCAATTGACTTGGCCTAGACACACATAACACAAGCCATACTTGTTCCCTTGAAACTGATTTATCACTGGCCAACTTCAAAAGCTTGGAATGATCCAATATGTTATTAGTTACATCATTTTTTTATTTGACCAACTTCTCTGATACAAATGGCCTTGTTGTCTGAGTTATTGGTCTCTAGCTAATCAAATTCATAGACCCTGGCACAGTCATTTTTTTTTAATCTTAGAAACTGATTTGAAACTGGTCATTTGAAACTGGCCATCATCACAGGGGGTCTGGCACAGCCAACCTTGCCTTTAGTGATTTGTGTCAGACAAACCCTATCCATTATGATACAGCCTCCAATGTTTTGAGAGATACTGCCTTTTGATTGGTTGATCTGACCATTTCTCCAGGTGTTAGTTTAGCTTTTTCAAAAAATGGCCTCTAATATTGTAATCGGATTAGCTAAGGTAAAGACTGTTATGCTTCAAAATGTTAAGGGTCCTTTACCCTTGAATAACTTTACTCTTGCTTTGCCCTTCTCCTGATATGTCTACATTTTTGTGTGTCTTTCTTTCAATCATCAGACATCACCAGGTTCAACTCAGGTATGAACTCAGAAAAGTAATTAAAGTGGCTAAATGTCAACATGAGGAACAACTGGTAGTAATAATTTACACAGCCTTTGGATTATGCTTAAATTTCTGATGTAGTTCCTGACTCTGTTGTGAGTGATACAACACAGGAGAGGCAATTTTTACATGCTATGTACTTCAACATTTGCCGTTTACGATCTGTGAGTTTACGTGGTCTACTACTTTGTGGCTGAGCGAATGCTGCACCTACAGTAGACACTTCCACCTCACAATAATAGCACTTATAGTTGACTGGGGCAGATCTAACAGAGCAGAAATTTAATCCACTAACTCAGTGGTTCTCAAACTGTGGGGCGGGCCCCTCTAGGGGGGCGCGAAGATGTGAAAACAGAAAACAAGAATCAAAAATATGAAAAATACATCTATTGAATCTAAAACAAGTTAACTTAAACTACATTCTGATACTAGAAAAATAAATATAGAGTTAGATAAATGTCGATAAAAGTTAAGTAGGTATAATAAAATATGCATCTATGATATATCATTAATTAAAAAAGAACAAATTGGTATTAGTGGGCTCCTTTCAAAAAAAACGTTAGGGGGCACGATTAAAACTATTATGAAAACTCGGGTCGCAAATACTTAAAGGCTGAGAACGCTACACTAACTTGTGGCAAAGGTGGAATCCGATGACAGTGCCACGTTTAAAGTCACTGAGCTCTTCAATGAGACCCATTCTACTGCTGACATTTGTCAATGTGCAATGTGCTTTACTTTATGTACTTGTTAACAGATGAAACATTTGAACTAAGTAACTGGGAGGGTTGTCCGCACTCTTTTGGCCATATAATGTACAACACTTGCTGCCTTAGAAAGGCAGACAGTATTACTAAATTCCTTAGACATTCTGTACAGCCTCTTTTGTCATTCCTCGCTTCTTATAAATGGTACAGGAGCATTAATACTTTTCACCAGAAGATTCAAAAACTATTTCTAATGTTACTTAACAGTCAACGATAGCAACAAATACTGTAAATGTTCTTGCATGTGCATAAAGCGTATAACTACGTATACAAATGCTACATGCTCTGCTGTTTTATGTGAGTTTGTGCGTTTTTTTGTTGACATTGTATCACTTTTTTGAAGAGACATGGATGGAAGAATTTTTTATACTATGTACACATGTCAATAAACCTGAACGTGATTAGCTGTTTACTAAGGATGAGTGAATTCTTACTTGTTCCAGTGGGATGACAAGAAACGAGCCACCGCCGGAGCTCTCTGTTACTATGGCAAGGTACTTGGCATTGACTGCGCAGAAATGGTTGTCATGAACATTCCTGGTAATGGGAATTCCATCAAAGCAGTGCTCTCTGTTAGCTACCTTGCCATAGACATTTCGAAACTTGGAGCACCGGTACTGAGGGCGCCATGACATCTACAAGAGGAACAAACACAAAGAATTATTGCAAAGAGAATAAAACAATCATGAATATCAAAACTTTAGGACTGTTCCAGGCAAACCTGTCACAGGTTCTCACACATCCTATAGTAATTATTCTGGCACAATTAACAAGCATGTTGTGCAAAATCTTGGTATAAAGGACATCTTCCGCACAAACAAGTGTTGAAAAACTGTGTCAACAATGCTACAAACACCTCAGCACCTGTAACCTGCGGGAAGACTTGGCACTTTTGATACTTTAATTCTATATATAAATTTGACACTGCTAACATTGTTACCCTATATGAACATCAGCCTTAGTGATTATTGCTCCAATATAATAAACTGGCATCACCAACACTGTGGCTCTATCCTCCACAACAGCCTGGTACCAACAACACTGTAACCACTCATAGGAAAGCAACACTGTGTTCAATGAATGTGTTCAGCACCATGGCATCATTCTACTCCAATTTCCTTGATAAAGAGGACCCTTACCTTCATGCATAGCATACCTTGCAGTTCATGTGAAAGTGTCACTACTCTTTGAACTCCACTTATGCTTCCTTGCTCTCTCCCTCTCCTGTCACAGCGGAGCAGGACACGGCTTCACTGGCCGCTCTGCACAGCCCGCTGCAGTCAGCTGACTCACACGGAATGCAGAACAAGGAGAGTCTCCCCTTTCACTCCTCTCACATAATAGTGCCTCTTGTGCACTGGCCATCCTCCTAGGGGAGAGACTAAGGGAGCCCCAGCGCTGCCAGTGCCATACAGTCTGTCTGGCCAAATATAATAAGTATGCATATATACACACACCTCTACTTGCTCACACATGTAAATGCAGATACACACACATACAGAAGATCAAAAACACACATGCCTGAATCTTAGAATGGCACAAGCAAGAAGCTTACATCTCCGGGAGCTGTCAAGGAGCTTTAGACACCTGACAGATGGCAGTGCTTTGTGAGGCATGTGTTAGAGAATGCAACTTCCATGTCTGCTGCTTAACTTGCTCATCTTAGACTCAAATACAAAACTGCATAACAAGTCATGAAGTTCACCATGATGGCATAGGAGAATAACATGGGGTGTGTGGAAATCACAGTGTTCTTTTTTTCTCTTATTTGCTCTCTTAATTCATTTACTAGCTTCTTACAGTATGCTGCTTTGTAAAAAGGGTCTTTGAGTGCTAAAATCGTAATAACTCAGCTGGGCCTAGAGGTGCAATAACTAAATCTGACTTTGGCTCAACGGCGAGTGAAACCTTAAGGAATAGGGGAGAAGTTTCCTATCTCCTCCAGGTGTCGCCTTAGGAATTAGAAAAGTCCATTCCTGCTTTTTAGGCATCAGGAGATTGAGGAGCAATGAACATTCCACTCTCTCCATATACTCTCAATGGCCAAGCCTGGAGAAAAAGTTAAGATCTTCTCTTGATGTAATCTAAGGGACCTGTGCTTTGTGAAAAATTGATTCTTATAGCTGAATACGTAAGGTGTGAAAAACTAAAGGAGTATTAAGAATGTCCGCTTTCTGTACACTCATTGGCCAAGCCTTACTGAGTAAAGATAAATTTCTTATTTTACACTTGAAAAATAATGAGGATAATTCATCTTAGCATTTCAGAATCCAGGAAATCAAAAGCAGCGATAAGATGCACCAGAAATTTCTAAAACAATATGGGGAACTACATACCAGATCCCAACTCTTTGTTTTAGGGGAAAAGGTTTCAAAGAGCAATGAGAAGACTCTTCAATACTCTTGAAGGACCTGAAACAAAGTATTAAGAATATCCTATTTCTACACTTCAGTGACATGGACCTCGAGGAGTAATAAGGAGACTCCACACCCTAGATGAAAAAGTCTTTGGGAGCAACAAAAAAACTGAAGACCTGCACTCAGTGACCCCAACTTCAGCAATAAGACAGTTTACTCGAAGGTATACATTCTGTCATTAAATATTCATCAAAGAAGGGGAAAACAAGAAGAGACACCCCTTCCTTATATGGTAGTTCTGTACAGATGACTAACACATGAAGGGAGAAGTTTCTGAAATCTAAAAGATTCATTTAGCTGTCCAGAGAAAAGGTATTGATTAGAGAAGTGAACCCAAGTCATGGTCTTCTGTACTATGTGCCATTACAAAAATGTAGATAACTCTGTTCTCAATTTGTCATGGATAATAATGGTTTTACTGTCCACCCCAGACCCAGAATGCTCTTGGAAGGCACAGATTCCTTTGAAGACAGCTCATCGCTGTGCTGTCCCCTTCCAATTTCCTAACTGGCCAGCTGGTCTTCAAACTATGCTGTCATTAAAATTAAAAAAAGCTCCTTTGTTAAACTGTCTTTCTTAAAAGCAAGCAGCCGCCTGGCATCAGCTCAAGAACCCTGCAAATTTCCGGAGGCCATTCATGTTTTTCAGTGAAGAAGCTGGGCAGTGGCCATGTGGTCAAGCACACACTCTGGCTCCTCCTCCACAGCACTTCTTAAAACTGGTCAGCGCTCTTTGTATTTTCTTATTCTGCACATGAAGGACTTCAAAGAGACTTTGCCAGTGTCAGATCTCACTTCTCTGGGACACTATTCAAATGTAACTAGACAACAACCAAATACATCCTGGTCACAAAGCCTGGGGAATACCTTCATGGCTGCTGCCAGCGGCCATGAACTGATTCCTCTGATGGACCCCACAATTCCTGCAGAACCCAAGGCTATTAGTACATTGCCCGCAGTTTGCACTGCTCTTACATTTCTTCTCAGAGTACTATTTTTCAGCTCAGCTACAAGATTGGAGATCTCCAATGGGGATGTCATACTCCTATCTTTCATTGGCCTAGAAGAACGCCAAAATAAAAAAAGTGAAGGATTATGAAAGATTGCTACTACAACATACTGTATCATGTCTGACAAATGATTTCAGCCATGTGAGCCCAGACGTTTAGCAATCCATGAGAGATGGCCTGCTTTTACTAGTGATTGGCTAACACAACTCTTCGCTAAAAATATCTGACCACCAGCATGAGAAAGCCAATGTGCTGACCAGTGACGCACAAGGATGGCCACTGGGTAGGAGAGCGGGTCCTATTGATTTGGGAAGCACAGTTAGCAGACTGACTTCAGCCTGTTTTGTGCAAAGAAGAATTTTGGCAACAGACCTCACAAGTGACTTTAGTTCACATCAGAGGAAGCATACAACTTTGACTTTTTGCACCTGTTTAGGAAGCTGATAGTTTTAATTTTAAGACCTCAAAGTCAAGACAAACTGTTTGTACAGCACACTTATTTTCACCAACATTAAAGAAAATATATTAAAAAATAACACACACCAAGAACTCCTCCTCCACCTCTTGGCTTCAACCTCTACCCACCCACACAACAATCAAGGGTCCCGACAGCATTGCTACACCAAGCTCTTTCCTTCCTCTCTGGTCCCACTGAATCTCAAGAGACACAGCTGCATCCTGCCTGATGAAAGATTTTTAAGACCGCACAGAGCCTCTGCGGTGACCACCTTGTCCTAAATGAAGAACATTTGTGCTGGCTGAGACCGCCATTTCTCTACACAGATCCCTGTTCTGTGTTCACGTTACACTGGAATGGGATAGTGGCACACTGGTGTGTGATTGAAAGAGCCCTCCTCAAGTTCCTCAAGTTCTTGTGTTAAATTTCGGACGCAACATCATATCAAAGAAGATCAGGAAATTGTCTACATCACCTCACTCTCCTGTCTTTCCACTTCACACTCTCAAGGGCCTGATGCCCCCTTTCACATTTCTTTGTCTCTACACTAATTCAATTAGGCGATGCCTGCCTGAATCTCCCTCAGCAAGACAGCTGACTGACACAAAAGACTGATAAGACAAATTAGACAGAAACTGTAAAGCTAAATGGAAATAAATATGGGAGGGATAAACAGAAGAGGGCTCATTAGGGAGGTGGTTAGGCTGCTCTGGACTGACCAACAGTAGCTTTTCTATGACTAATTTTTCAAGACCCCTATTTTATTCCTGTTAAACGTTGTCTTGCTGACCTCTGCAATGAGTATGTCTTGTCCCTGCAACTGAGAAAATTAAGTAAGAAGTGATGTGAAAATGCCCCCTCAGCATTCTCTTGCTAGTCCCAAGCTAAGCATTCTTAATTACACAGCAGCAGAAGAACTACATAAACGGCAAAACTCTTCACAACAGCCTACTTACTTCCTGTCCCATAACCTTTGACCTTAAGGCAGCAGGAGTTGGAATATTTCCACGGATCCACCAATTACATAAGACTCAGTAGATTGGATATATGCGAGTAACCGTTCAGAAAGGCGGACATTCTTTGGTCAAAAATGTGTGCTTTTGAAACAAACTTCCTTGTCATTGAATCCTTAGACATCCTGTTCTACAATAAAAGGGTGGGGAGGGGGCTTCATCAGATACTATGCACACAACTCAGATAATCATCACACTAAAGCATCAAGCCTTGTGGCCAATAGCATGACAGCTGGGTAAATGGTTCAATGGTCTCATTCAAGGAAGCAGACCAGCGGGAGGAAATGGACCCTGGCCAGTGGTCATCTGTAGAGACCCTCAGAGGCTCCTTTAATAGCAGCATTCTCCTTCTTAATCAGCATGTCTCCCTCTGTAAAAGATCCCCAGCAGTGCAGGCAGGATACAGATGCAATGTTTAGTGGGTGAGGGACCATCCCTTCCCTGTAAAATAACTTGTAAGGTTCTTCCAGGACAAGGTGAGTTTTACGGTTGTTATTCTATATAGTGCTTTTCAAGCCGAGCACTGTCATAACAAGTTCTCAAAATAATATGATAGTATACATTACAATATTGCTTGAGACGATTCACATACCATTGGAGCAGTTTACTGTAAGAGACAATTAACAGATAATGACAGCATTCATTCATTTTCAAAACCAGCTATGCCAACAGAGGAGGCCCATCCTAGCAGCAACAGGTGCAAGGGAGGAACTGACCTAAATGATACACCACACCCAGACTAATTCACACCACGCCAACAGAGTGTTAACAGAATGCTTTCGAAAAAACCCACATGAAAGCTACTCACAGAAAGCATCTTAGTAGGTAACTGAACCAGAATCAAAATCCTGCGAGACAGCAGTGTAACATAGAACCTTAATATCAAACTTAAACACCACACTGAACACCACTGATGTTACACATAGTGTGATATTTAGGAAGTTCATGCAAGGGGGAATACAAAACAGACATAAAAATCTCTGGTGAAATTCCCAACAAGTACTGAGCACACACACACGGTGACTCAGAGTATGGGAGATGTTTATACTCCATTTTAAAGGGCCTTACTGACTATTTCCCTTTCCTGGACAACTAAGACACGGCAGGAGTGAAGGGACGACCTTGGGAGCCACTGGCCAGCTGACATGCAAAAGTACATATTGCACTGGAAAGGATCACTGCACTAGCAGTCTGCACTGCACACTCCATTCATGAAAGAACTGAGATTGGTACTTTTAGCATCCCCTGAGACGCCAGCCAGGAAGCAGGTGGAGCACTAAAAGGGTCAGAGGTGATCTCATGCATACAGCAATTAGAATAAGAGTGGACATAGCGGAGGGAGGTTGACGAGTTCAGACAGCTCAGCACCCACACAAGCATCACTACAGCACATCAACAGCTGAATGGAGGTGGTGTGTCAAGCAAAAGGCACCCTACACAGGCAGAAATACTCACATTGACACACGTGCGCCCACACATACACAGCCCTGAGAACGATGACTAGCGCATGCGCAGCCGCACTCGCTGGAACGCTCCCAACTCCAAGGGAGTAAAACTCAGGAGAAGGTGATAATGGAGATGGAAATAAAAGATTCCGATCCTATCCTTTACGAAAGTAAATACAAATATGAAAAGTCTGGGAAAATAATACGTGGTGATCGGCTACTTTAGTCCGAGGGCAAACAGTGATTCCCGTACTGTATAATCTCGGTGTCACACACATGCACTCTCTTGCACGGGTGTTCTTAAATACCCGTCATCTTATCTTCATCTATCAACTACACATCACAACGCTGCTCCGATTACCCCAGTGCACCGCATCGCACCGCACCGTACCGTAACAGCCGCCAGACAATAAGATCGCATTTAGCAAGCTAGCCCGTCTAATCTCCGAGTCCCGCAAACAGATAACACCCTGACATCCCACTGAAACATTCGTTTGCAAGGGCGACCTCCAGAAAACCACAAAGTGACGACGCTTTTTACAAACAGATTGGGATGAGCACCCCCTAGCGCCGCACCCTGCGGGAGAAGAGCCGCTCCTTGCGGCACCCATCAGTGCAAAGTACCAGGTGAAAGTTTGGAAGCGGGCATACTCAACTGACGACAGTCCCCCTCACACACGGCGACACACTTACCTTTGTGACAGTCATGCAGGCACTGCGAGAGAAGCGACGTCCGACGCACAGTGAGCTGAGCTCCGCTCTGCTTTGCGCGCCGCTGCGGCACTGGAGGCTCCCCGCACAATCAGATTAGGACGCCCTCGCCAAGCTCTGCTGATGTCACCGCGCATTCATTATGGATGGAGCTGCAGGAAGCAAAACTGGAGGAGAAAAGTGAGGCAGGGGAAGGAAGGAGCACAGCCCAGTGTGAGAGAGACAGGCCGGGGAAATGAAAGAAAGAGAGAAACAGGGAGAGGGAGGGCGGAAGGAAGGAAGGAGAAGGAGAGGAAAAGCCGCAGAGCGACCAAGAAAACTTCCGCGCGTGTCTTACGGGAGGGTGCATTGGCACCTCGGTCTTAGGTGGCCAGACCGGCTGATAGTTTTCTTACAGAACACGTTTCCTCGTTCTGATGAAATGTTTTTCCCTTTCAGTAAGTCGTGTACGTGAAAAGCTGCAGTGCTTTAGACGCCTCTGTTATGTGTGTATCTGACGACATCAAGGACACTGTACAGTACATACTGTCGCCAGTATGCCACAGGAGGCTGTTAACGGCTTTTTGCCTTTGCAGTTATCTAATGTACTCTACTAGTACTTTCATTTGTTAATTCATAGCTTTTCATGCTATGTGTAATCGTTTCTTTTATTTGGTGTTTTTATTTGCAGCCTCCTGTGACTAATTAGTAAATTCTCTTAGGATCCCAGTATATAAAGGAGAGAAAAACACTAGCTCAGGGACTGAGAGTATAAGAAGCTGAACCTGACTCTGACCCTGACTCAGACCCTAACCCAGCTCCTCTATGGAGCTCTTGGGGAGGCTTATCAGTGACTCCCTGTCATTCAAAGATTCCTTTGGGATTTACTGTGGTTGTGTTATGTAGTGGGCTAGACTACAAAAAAGACAGAAGTTAAACTGAGTAACAACAGATTGTGCAGGTAGAGTAGCTCCCATAAGGGCTGGAAGAGAGTACCACATCATCCCTTATATTTGAAAAACAGAGTTGTCTAACTTGTATTTGAAAAACAGAAAGCATTTTCTTTGGTTTAATAGACAATGCCCTTACTCTCCTGTGAAAAAGTAAGTACACCTCATGAAATGTTTCTTTTTTAACATGTGGACATATCAAGACTTCATCTGCATTGAAGGATTATCTTTAGGTAAAGGTTATGTAATTGCAAAAGAATAAAAATTTGACTTTGAGATAATGTATATAACAAGAAAATGCAAATATGCCATTTCCATTTGTGGTAAAAGCGATTAAACCCATGGGTCTAATAGCTGGTATTGGCCTTTTATGCAGAAACAGCCTGAAATGGGCATTTGCTATAACTATCTCCCAGTCTCTCACATCGACTGGGAAAAGGTTTATATCACTCCTCCATTCAGAATGTCTGAGAGGTGTCTTGCTTGCCTAGCCCAGTTCAAACCAACCCCCCTCCACCACTTCTCAATGGGAATCAGAGTTGGGCATTGGCTTGACCATTCCAAAACCCCCAAGTTTTTTCTTTTCAACCATTCCTTGGTGGATTTGCTGGTATGTTTAGGGTCATTGTCATGTTGCAAGGTCCACTTTCATTTGAGCTTCAACCTTCTGATAGATGGTTTCACATTAACCTAAAGCACCCCCTTGTACAATGAAGAATTCATAGTGTGATCTTGGATGGCGAACTACCTCGGCCCTGATGCAGCAAAGCAGCCTGAAACCATAACATTTCATCACCATGCTTTACAGCAGGTATCAAATTCTTCTGGTCAAATCCAAGTCTTCTGGTACGGTGACCAGATAACTCTCTCTTTGACTCATCTGTCCAGAGTGTATTGTTCCAGAAGTCCTGATCTTTGCCTAGGCGTGCATGGTCAAACTTTAGTTCTGCTCTGATGTTCTTTCTGAAAAGTAAAGGTTTCTTCCTGGCACACCTTCCGTGTAGATCTAATTTGTGCAGCTTTCTCCTAACGGTAGACTGAAACACTTTGACATCAGCAGTGGCAAGAGCTACTTGTAGGTACCATGATGAAATTTTGGGGTTCTTAGAGACATCTTGCATTCTGCTCTTAGGCTGAATTTGCTAGGGTGACCTGGCCTGGACAAGTTAGCAGTTGTTTAAAATCTTTTCTACTTGTAGATGATCTTCCAGATAGCAGAATGATTGATTTCCAATTGTTTGGACATCTTTTTAAATCCCTTTCCAGACTCACAAGCATGTATACACTTTTTTTTTCTGAAAGCCTTAAAGATATTTTTCAGTCTAGACATGGTGATAACGCACTTCAATATCAAAGAGGAAACTAAAGTCAGTCATTTTCCAACCCACTATATCCTAACACAGGGTCACGGGGGTCTGCTGGAGCCAGTCCCAGCCAACACAGGGCGCAAGGCAGGAAACAAACCCCGGGCAGGGAGCCAGCCTACCACAGGGCACACACACACCCACACACTAGGGGCAATTTCGGATCGCCAATGCACCAAACCTGCATGTTTTTGGACTGTGGGAGGAAACCCACGCAGACACGGGGAGAACATGCAAACTTCACACAGGGAGGATCCAGGAAGTGAACTCAAGTCTCCTTGCGAGGCAGCAATGCTACCGCTGCGCCACCATGCCAGAAACTAAAGTAAATGTCTGAATTTTAAATAAGACGGGCTCCTCCAAGATGCCCTCAGTGATGTTCTAATCATTTTCACCTGATTTGGTGCAATTGATTCTAAGTTTAGGTATTTGAGGTAGTGATAAATGAAGAGGCTTGTTTACTTTTTTCACTTGTAAAATTTGCATGTATGTTTATTTAAATTAAACAATGTCCTGCAAAACATTCATGTGGCATGATGTTTGTTATATCACCTTCATCAATAGATACTTTTTAAATGAAGGTTAAGTCTTAATATGTACACATACTTTATGTTAAAAAAAGATTTTTTTTCGGTGTGTACTTATTTTTTTTGCATTACTGTACAGTATATGGTATTGGATAGCACACTGGATTACAGCCAGTAGAGATGATAGATTACTGCAAATGAATGAATATGTACATAGCTCTTATTTAAAATAGCCAGTCTGGGTTATCATTAGTTATGTGACACAGGTGGCTGTTTTTCTTTAGCTTGATTCTAGGTTTGGCCTGAACTATTGAAGTTTTAAGTAACAGTTATCAGCTACTTCATGAACTGACTTGAACAAGTCTAGGATTGGTGCACATGGTAAACAATGTTTATAGTCCTCAGTTGTAAGTCAAAAGACACTGTTGGCAGTCCTTGTGTCTTCACACACATACCGTATATACTCACTAGAGATTATTTACAGTGCATGCTTATATGTTATTTATTTTTAATCTTTTTCAGCAAAATAAAGTACCTTTAGCTTGAAGTAGCTGACATGATTTTTGGTCATCTTCTTCTTCTTCTGGCTGCTTCTGTTAGGGGTCAACACAGTGGATCATCTGGTTCCATATCTTCCTGTCCTCTGCGTCTTGCTCCGTTACACCCACCACCTGCACGTCCTCTCTCACAACATTCATAAACCTCCTCTTTTTCTTTTGCCTGGCAGCTCCATCCTGATCCCCCTGCATAAGATATAACCCACCTGTGTGTATCTTCCTCCACTCTTACACATCAACCTGTGTTCCTCCCTTCTCTTAAAATGCATATTCACCATAGCCAACTTTTTCTCAACATCCAGTACCATCTGGCCATCTTCATTCCTTTCCTTGACACCACACCTACCCACCAGCTCCTCATCTCTTCTGTTCCCTTCACCAACATGTCCATTGAAATCTGCTCCAATCACCACTCTCTCTCACTTGGGTACACTTTCCACCTCTTCATCCAATTCACTCTAGAAATATTTTTTTCTCATCCATTGCACACCTAACTTGCGGGGCATATTGTGCTAATAACATTCATCATCACACCTTCAATTTCAGCTTCATAATCAACATTCTGTGCGACACTCTTTTCACCTCCAAAACACTCTTGATGTATTGTTTCTTCAGGATAATGCTTAACCCGTTTCTCCTCCCTTCCATACCATGGTAGAACAATTTGAACCCACCTCTGATATAACAAGCTTTATTCCCCTTCCATCTGGTCTCTTGCATGCACAATATATCAATCTGTCTTCTCTCCATCATATTGGCTAACTCCCTTTACCAGTAATACTGCCAACATTCAACGTTCCTACCCTCAATTCCAATCTCCTAACCTTCTACCTGTCCTCCTGCTTCCAGACATGCTTTCCACTTCTTCCTCTCCATTTGGCAACAGTAGCCTAATTTTCCACCCATACCTTGTTGGCTAACAGTACTGGTGGCCGCCATTGTTATCCTGGGCCTCGACCAATCCGGGATGGAAATCTGTATTGTTGATCTGATACTGTTGATCGCATATTGATCTGGCAAAATTTTACACCGGATGCCTTTCCTGATGTAAGCCTCCCCATTTATCCAGGCTTGGGTCCAGCACAAAGAAACACACTGGTTTTGCATTCCCCGTGGCTAGGGGATGTTATTGACTGTTATTTACTTGAAAGCCTGTGTTTTTTTTTAAGTTACTTTACAATTTTTTGCTGATACCACCCCATGCGCAGATTTTTGCCTTTCTTCACATGTTGCATATGGGTTAGCTTCTGGCCTCCCCGTCTGTATTTGGGTAAGTTAGTGCGAAAGTGGATGCTGCTTTGTTAGTATTTATAAATCACATCCTTGTCGGGACGAAAATAAATATTGTTTGTAAAGTCATATTGCTTCTGGATGTTGAAAAGTGATTGGGATTTTTTGGGTCCATGAATTAATTATTTGAAGTATATGCTACCAATGTATAATCCAGCCAATGGAATGAACTGCTGATGCATTTTTTCAGCCCTTCACACTGTTTCTTTAAGAAGTGTAAGAAGAAAACTGAGGGAGAGACAGAGGGACAGCTTTAAAATTTGATTTCTTCACCTAATGAATGCAATATAAAGTTTCCCATAAATCCATCCACTTGTCTATTATCTTACCAATTTAATCCAGTTCAGGGACAGAGACTGGAGAAAAAGCATAGATGCACTGGGTACAAGGCAGGCCCAGCTTTTGACAGATGCCAGTCCAGTGAAGGGTGCTCCAATTTAGAAATGTTGGTTAACCTAACACACCAATTTTGAGATGTTGGTGGAAAACATGTCGTTTACAAGGGGAGAACGTGCAAATTCCATAGAGCCAACAATCAGCAACAGGATTTACACCCTTGGAAGCCGAGTGCTAATCACTGCACCAATGTACCGCTTGTTTTGCAAGTGAAACTGAATATCATATACTGTATATATATATATTGTCACAGATGTCTGGGGTTCTTGCCTGGAGGGACCGAATAGAGACATTAAAAGCTTCCGGGTCAGGAGGACACAACCGCCCTGGAGCAGGAGAGGACCACGGGAGAGGAGGGACTCGTGGCCACTGCCAGGGGGCGCCTTAAGCCTCCTAGAACCCGGGAGAACTTTACTTCCGTCACACTCTGCAAGATGGCGGAGGAACCTGCCAGGGATGCCCGGAGTGCTTCCGGGGCAAAGGGCAGCACTTCCGCCACACCAGGAAGAGCTGCCGGAAGTTCGTTTCCAGCCACCTGGAATGCATCCGGGCGGGAATAAAAGGGCGGAAGAGCGGAGAGCTAGAGTTGGGAGAGGGAGCAGGATGAAGCTCCCAGGAGGAGATTGGCGGCCAAGGACTGAGAGAAAGAAGGATTGTTGGGTGATTATTGCTGTTTGCATTGTGTGGTATTTCGGGACTGTGTTTATTTGTGAATGAATAAACGTGTGACTTTTATAAAGATGTGGTCTCTGACTGGTGGTGTCCGGGCGAATCTCACAATATATATATATTTATATACTGTATATATATATATTTATAAATACATGCTTCAGAGCTGGATAAAGGTAAGGATGGTCATAAGTTCAATTGAATTGTGTGTAGACATAAAGGTACAAATGAAGCCTAACTAAGTGTGTTTAGTTGCTAAGTGACTTTTAAAGTCTTTGTTGTAGGTACATTTTATTAATATTTTTTGAATCCATTATTAAAACAATTTGCATAGTTTACTACTTTATTGCAGACTGACTTCTGTACAGATTACAGTTCTAAGGTGCCTCTTTTTTAATTTTTATATAAATCTTAATAAAATACAATCAATGGCATTTGTTTTTTACAGTGGGCATCTTCATTAATTCAGTTTTTAGTGTGGCTGTCTAAAAGAGCATTTTTGGTTTTCGATGATTTAGATGGGGCGGCACGGTGGCGCAGTGGTAGTGCTGCTGCCTCGAAGTTAGGAGACCCGCGTTCACTTCCTGGGTCCTCCCTGCGTGGAGTTTGTATGTTCTCCCCGTGTCTGCGTGGGTTTCCTCCAGGCGCTCTGGTTTCCTCCCACAGTCCAAAGACATGCCAGTTAGGTGGATTGGTGATTCTAAATTGGCCCTAGTGTGTGCTTGGTGTTTGTGTGTGTCCTGTGGTGGGTTGGCACCCTGCCCAGGATTGGTTCCTGCCTTGTGCCCTGTGTTGGCTGGGATTGGCTCCAGCAGACCCCCGTGACCCTGTGTTTGGATTCAGCGGGTTGGAAAATGGATGGATGGATGGATGATTAACAATTTCTGGCTTTATTATGTCCCTATTTGTCCTTTTAACGTTGGGTGGTGTTTTGCATTAACATTTTGTACTGGAATCTAACTTCTGTCCCGAGGGACCTTGGTGGCCACAGGTTTTTGCTTTGACCCTTTTTCTCACTCAGAGATTTGCTCAAATTTAGTTTAACTGCTGACAAACTGCTTTTTTTTTTTGGTGTCTCTGTTTATGTCATTCCAGAAATATCACATGGGATTTTATTTCTTATAAAAGAAATTGTCAGGTATTTGTCTGGTGTGTCTCATTCATGGAGGGAATTGGTGCTGCTGGTCTTGCTTATTAAAATTCTGTTCTCTTTTGTTTTTTAGTATTTGTTATTAGACAGTGTCTTGATAATGTCCTTCCAGGCATAAATATCACTAGGGATTTATTGTTATGTGCACCCTTGTATTTTTGTCATTAGTTGAGTACAATTAACGGGAAGAAACTTTTAGGAAACAATTAATTAAAAATCTGATTGTTTTAGCAATAAAATATTGCAAAATAATGTGTGGAAAGCTAGTAAAACCTACTGTTTACTGGAACAATTTCACTCAGGCTGTACAGACTTCTAGATGTGTACAGTCCTTATAACTATTCCAACTTTCTTCTGGACAAAGTGGTTTCATTTTTGAATTATCATGTTTGTTGTTTGACAACCTGGCACATAAACAGACATGACTCCAAAACTGATCAAATGGTCTTCCTAAAATATGTAAATCCATTGAAAGATTAAAGTCAAAATATTAATCCCAACAAACAAAGAGGACGCAGCATACAGTGCCTAAAAAGATTTGTCCCTTTGAAAGTTTTGTATAACAATGAATTGTGGTGGATTTAATTTAGCCTTTTTGACATTACTCATCAAAAGGATTCTTTGATTTCAAAGTGTAAACAGATATCTGCAAAGTGGTCTAAAGTAATTGCAAATATAAAATACAACATAACAATTTGCATAATTATTCATCCTGTTTATGTCTGTATTTAATTAATGCACCCTTGGCAGCCATGACAGCTTCGAGTCTATCGGTGTGTGCAGGTCCATCTGGACACTGCCATTATTCTCCTTTCTTATTTGCAGAACTGCTCAAGCTCTGTGAGGTTTCTTGGGGATCACAAGTAAACAGCATTTTCAGCCACAAATTGTCAATTGGATTGAGATTTGGACTATGACATAGCCACTCCAGGATATTAGCATTGTTGTTTTAAAGATATTCATGTACAACTTTGGCTTCATGCTTGAAGCTGTTATTTTGCAGGGAAACAAATCTTCAGACTGTGTCAGGTTTTCCTCTAGGATTTCCTTGTATTTTGCTGTGTTAATTTTATTTTCTGCCCTCACAAGCTTTTTAGGGCTTGCTGCAGAGAAAACTCCCCACAGCAGGATGGTTGTGGTCTATGGCCGGCTTGTCATCACAGCCAATACCCCCAGGCCGCCATATGGAGCTCTCTCTGCAGCATGGAGGTTCCCCGGATACCAGCAGGAAATCATGAACAATGGAGTTTTCCTCTACAAACCTGCTGGACACCCCAGGGGCCAACAGAGGACGCTGCAGGGAGGCCCAGAGAGTCACGTGTGCCCTATAACCCGGATGTGCGTCATAGGCAGAGCGACAGCAGAAGTGACGTACTTCCGGGATGAAGAACAGGACTTTTCATCTGACCCGGAAGTGATAGAAGATCACATGGACTGGGGATTGGAACACTTCCGTGTCAGGGAGGATAAAAGGATTGTGGGAGCTCCCAGACAGTGAGCTGAGCTGGGTGAAAGGGTGGCAACACGTCTGGGAGTGGAGGATTGGTTTATTGAGAATTATTATAGAGATTAATGAATATTGTGAAGAGGAGGGTGCTTTGTGCACTGTTGTTAATAAATAAAGTCAATTATTGGACTTTTATCTGGTGTCTGGCGTCTTGGACAAGGGTTCAAGGGAGCGATAGCGCCCCCTATCTGTCACATGGTATATTTTTCATAATGTGACCTTTAGATCAATAAAAGGATTGATTTTTAGCAACACAGAGTCTTCACTTATAAAGCTGGATGAAATGTGAACCTTGTAGCCCCAGGGATCTCTCCAGGCTTGTCACTGGAAGTCACACCACTGTTAGGGCCATTTTAACAGCATCATAGACCTCTGGGCAAAGTAGTGCACTGGAGCCCCTGTTTTGATAGCAAAAGAGAAGCATATGCAGGCATCACCAACACTGTTGGCCCCTATGCTACTGGGACCACTGGCCAGTGCCCATTGTTCCTACAAGTTAAGACAGCCCACTGTAACAGACCCCCAGTCCCATCCCTCAGTCCTGTACTGGCACATTCTGCATTGTTTGAACATTAAATATGCACAGAATGGTGCCACTGGATCATAAATAGTATAATGTAGTATGTCTGAGTCACTTCATTCTGGATCAGGATGTAGCATACAAATTTAATTCTCAATTCAAATTCCTGAGTGCTGGATGGAATTTTGGAAATCAGGTTTTAATTATTGGGGATTTTTTTTGTATGCAACAGGTTTCTAAAACAGCAGATGTTAAATTCTATTTTGAGCACAATTAATCATATTATGGCAGAAAAATATGTCTGCTTGTGAACTGTAACTATGGATTTGTGATGGCCTTGTTTCTTTGTGATATGTTGATATTGAAGGTGATTATTTAAGTGTGCTGTTGACTCCTGACCAGGTCATTTTGCATTGAATGCTTCTTCTTGTATTGTGTTGGTGACTACAACAAAAGAGAGAATTGGGGCTGATTGGTAAGGGGATAGAAAAGGTGGTCCTTGCCAAAACACAGATTGTACAGATTTGTGTAGCTTGCAATTAATTAGGACATATAAGCAGGTTTTCTTCCAAACATTTTTGCATATTTTATTTTTTAATCAGGCCATTTGTGTGGATTTTTAAGATATACAAGTTGCTCATAGGGTAAGGATCCACATAATCACGTATTAAGGCTGTGCAGGATTGCAGTTCAGTCCTTATCTATCTTAAGTAGATAAGTATTCTTGTAACTTCACATTGTTCTCGGTGGCCACAGTTATACAAGATGTTCATTCTCATACAATACCTAATGATATTGTGCGATATTGAATTGATAATACAATGAAATAAGTGAATCAGAGCCCTTCCTTTTTCTCCTTACGAATACTACGACAGTCTCTGATGGTCTCTGTTCATTATTCTGATATTGTCCTGTTTAAGCTGTGATAAGCGTTGTGATGATGTGTGCCATCAGCTGTGTTATGTAAAATGCAGATTGATTGTTAACCATGAGGTCAGTTGACCTCAATCTTTGATCCATTGTTTAGCTAAGCTGAAAATTAGAAAATGTGCCTAAAAAAATGATATAATGTAATGGTAAGCTGCACCTATACAACTAATTTATGTACTTTATTTTTTACTATAAAATGAGGAGAGGGGCCTGTTTGGATGGCAGGGGACACAAAAATGGGAATCCCCTCTTAACAGAAAGCAATCATACATGCCCTCACTAGGCCAGCTTTAATACTAATAAGCTAACCTGCGCATAACTAAGTAGGTACTGAGGGATTTGGAAATTGTAGAAGGAGAAGTGCTGCTCAGATTAAATAAGATGAAATCAAACAAATCACCAGGCCCAGATAATATTTATCCTCGTGTTCTTAAGGAGGCTAGTGAGTACATACAGTATACACTCACCTAAAGGATTATTAGGAACACCTGTTCAATTTCTCATTAATGCAATTATCTAATCAACCAATCACATGGCAGTTGCTTCAATGCATTTAGGGGTGTGGTCCTGGTCAAGACAATCTCCTGAACTCCAAACTGAATGTCAGAATGGGAAAGAAAGGTGATCTAAGCAATTTTGAGCGTGGCATGGTTGTTGGTGCCAGACGGGCCGGTCTGAGTATTTCACAATTTGCTCAGTTACTGGGATTTTCAGGCACAACCATTTCTAGGGTTTACAAAGAATGGTGTGAAAAGGGAAAAACATCCAGTATGCGGCAGTCCTGTGGGCGAAAATGCCTTGTTGATGCTAGAGGTCAGAGGAGAATGGGACGTCTGATTCAAGCTGATAGAAGAGCAACTTTGACTGAAATAACCACTCGTTACAACCGAGGTATGCAGCAAAGCATTTGTGAAGCCACAACACGCACAACCTTGAGGCGGATGGGCTACAACAGCAGAAGACCCCACCGGGTACCACTCATCTCCACTACAAATAGGAAAAAGAGGCTACAATTTGCACGAGCTCACCAAAATTGGACAGTTGAAGACTGGAAAAATGTTGCCTGGTCTGATGAGTCTCGATTTCTGTTGAGACATTCAAATAGTAGAGTCAGAATTTGACGTAAACAGAATGAGAACATGGATCCATCATGCCTTGTTACCACTGTGCAGGCTGGTGGTGGTGGTGTAATGGTGTGGGGGATCTTTTCTTGGCACACTTTAGGCCCCTTAGTGCCAATTGGGCATCGTTTAAATGCCACGGGCTACCTGAGCATTGTTTCTGACCATGTCCATCCCTTCATGACCACCATGTACCCATCCTCTGATGGCTACTTCCAGCAGGATAATGCACCATGTCACAAAGCTCGAATCATTTCAAATTGGTTTCTTGAACATGACAATGAGTTCACTGTACTAAAATGGCCCCCACAGTCACCAGATCTCAACCCAATAGAGCATCTTTGGGATGTGGTGGAACGGGAGCTTCGTGCCCTGGATGTGCATCCCACAAATCTCCATCAACTGCAAGATGCTATCCTATCAATATGGGCCAACATTTCTAAAGAATGCTTTCAGCACCTTGTTGAATCAATGCCACGTAGAATTAAGGCAGTTCTGAAGGCGAAAGGGGGTCAAACACCGTATTAGTATGGTGTTCCTAATAATCCTTTAGGTGAGTGTATAAACCCTTGACAAATATTTTTAGGAAGTCACTGCGCACTGGATAGATTCCGAAGGACTGGAAAATTAATGGAAGTAATTATTAAGGTTAAGATTGAGCAACACATGGCAAGGACAGGAGTTATTCTGAACAGTCAGCATGGGTTCAGAAGAGGGAGGTCGTGTTTTACTAACATGCTGGAATTCTATGAGGAGGCAACAAAAGGATACGATCAAAGTGGAGCTTATGATATTATTTATCTGGACTTTCAGAAAGCATTTGATAAGGTGCCATGTTAGAGGTTGGGCATCAAGTTAAAAGAAGTGGGAGTTCAGGGTGTGGTGTGTAGATGGGTGCAGAATTGGCTCAGACACAGGAAGCAGAGGTTGATGGTGTGAGGAACCTCATCAGAACTGGCCGATGTTAAGAGTGGTGTTCAGTGCTAGGGCCGCTGCTGTTTTTAATATATATAAATGATTTAGATAGGAATATAAGTAACAAACTGGTTAAATTTGCAGATTATACCAAGATAGGTGGATTAGCAGATAATTTGGAATCCGTTATATCATTACAGAAGGACTTGGATAGCATATAGGCTTGGGCAGATGAAATTTAATGTCAGTAAATGTAAAGTATTACACATAAGAAGTAAAAATATTAGGTTTGAATACACAATGGGCAGTCGGAAAATCGAGAGTACACCATATGAGAAGGATTTACGAGTCATAGTGGACTCTAAGCTATCAACTTCCCAACCGTGTTTAGAAGCCATTAAGAAGGCTAACAGAATGTTAGGTTATAAGTCACAGGAGGTTCTGCTCAACCTTTATAATGCACTGATGAGGCCTCATCTGGAGTACTGTGTGTAGTTTTGGTCTCCAGGCTACAAAAAGGACATAGCAGTGCTAGAAAAGGTCCAGAGAAGAGTGACTAGGCAGTAAGACATTAGGGACTTTCAAAACTCGACTTGATGTTTTCTTGGAGAAATAAGTGGATAGGACTGGCAAGCTTTGTTGTGCTGAATGGCCTGTTCTCGTCAAGAGTGTTCTAATGTGGATGGAAATCTACAGATCTAACAGTGAGTGGGTAAGGACTTGATCCCAGATCCCAAGATTATGAGAGAAAGTTTATCGAATGAGTATGCCTCAGTATGTGTTGATCGTCTTTAATAGTTGGTCACAACATATTTATTTTTTGTTTTGGATCTCTTTCGGTTTAATGAACATTTTAGAAATTTTTAAAGGTGTAGTATTCAGTATGAGAAGACCCAGCTTACATGAACCAAGAGACACATTTCTTAGCTAAATAAGACACAGAGAATACGTGAATATTATAATTCCATCTCATTAGTGCATAGACTCATGAAGAAGACGTTTCAGTGGAGGAGTTTGATCAAGACAAGACTCTGCCTCTAGTTAAGTAGATCTTTGAAGTAATTTATTCCAATTTAAGGGTTTAAGAGCACATGGAGCCCCTGTCTGCAGCATTAGGTGTCACCCTGTAACTAGCAGGTGGGACTACAGTCTAATGCACAACAGTTATTAAGGATTCTGAAGCCAATCAGGGCCATGTCTGAAAGTATGTCTTTCTGGGTGGTCCGAGGAGAGTAGTGCTGCTGTAACACAATGGAGTGTGAGAATGTGTAGGGTGTTGGTCAGGCATGAAATTAAACAGTGTACTCTGGAGTTGTGAAAATCAATTTGAACTTGAACTTAAACTTGCATTTATTCCTGCATGTTTTCTGTCTGTGTTGCAGACATGGTCCAGATTGATCAGCTTGGTGTCAAGTAATTCACTGGCACCTCAGCCACGTTGGATTCCCACCTCTGTTATGGAAAAATAAACAGGTTTAGAAAATAGTTGTTCATATGTTTCTCTAAAAAAAAAGTACATGGACATGACAGCAAGAGTGTGGTATTACAGAAGAAGCAAATGTGTGTGTGTGTGTGTGAGAAAAACTAGGTCAACATCGCTTTGAATGAATGTAAATTTGTGTGTGCGATAGTGTGAATGCAGGGCTAATGCAAGAGAGTGTGTGGGTGTCTCAATATGTGTGTAATTCTGAATGAGTATATTATAATGGTCAAAGTACAAAGAATTGAAAAACGCTTTAATATAACTACCAGTTTAGAAAAATAACCAGTTCTGCCAGCAGACCTAGTGCTAGTGGTCAGTACCAGAGACAGTGGAGGGGTGGTGAGCGTCAGAAAGCTGTGGATTGGTAAGGACATAATCAGCAAGTGGTGCTTTCGTTCTAATTGTCGTTTCAAACTGTCACAAAAATACAAGACGTTCCCTGATCTGTACAGCATACTTGCAATGATTTTTTTCTCCATCACTGATTTGGCTGTATGTATAAATGCCAAGTCGATAAAACACATTTGCATTGACTTGTGTGAGTGTTGCATGCCTGTAGGAGTCCATTTGCCTGTGTGAAAGAGAGAGTTTGTATGTGGGTGTGAGAGAAAGTAAGAGCTACAGAAAGTGTGTCTCTATAGACATGCATTACCATCAGCATGGGAGTTACAGTTTAAAAAAATGTTCCATCAAATCATAAATCCACAAAGCAGAAATGGTAACATGGCCATGTAAAACTATACTAGCTTCTCTTAAAAAGAATTTTATAAGGTTTTCATGGTGGTGCACTGGTTAACTCTGCTGCTTGTCAGTTTGAAGGACATGATTTTTCCAGTCAGACCGTGTGGAGTTTCAGTGTTCTTCCTTTGTTGGTGTGGGGTTTCTCCTGCTGCTCCAGCTCTCCCTCTCATTTAGAATACATGTGTGACCGCTGTAATTTCATCCACTCTTTAGTGACTTTCCCTGGCATCTTGACTTGTGCCCAATGCTCCCAGAGTAATGGAGAATGCAAAATTAATAACTAAATTTCACTACATTTTTAGGATCGAGATATCATGAAGGTTTGTTTTTGTGGAAGTAGGATACCACAAATGAGCAAAGAAACAGTCTAAACCACACAGCATTAAAGGTACAAATGTGTTTGTGCATCAAGACAAATCAGATAGTGTCCTGACCCATCAGGCAAGAGGAGCTTTAACTGCAGAGGTGGAATGAATCCTACTGATGGTCACTTTAATGTTAAGATTGTTTAAAGTGTGAAAGGCAAAAGGATGAACAAGCATAATGGGGGCAAGCAATAACAAGAAGGGGTTAAAAACGAAAAAAGGTCATAAAGTGTACAAACTTGTTAAAATGTAGATGTTCCTAAAGTTACAAGAGGATTTGACAACAACAGGAAAGATGTCCTCTTAAATATCAGAGCTGAAAAAACTCCAAGTGACTTGAAACACAAGAGTAATCGGTGTTGCCTAGCAACGGTAAACAAGAGGCAGCGCAGCAGGCATGATCAGGAGAGAGATGTGACTGTGTGTGTGTGTGTGTGTGTGTGTGTGTGTCGTACTGAGACAGACCAGGGAGAGAGAGATGTAGTATTACTCAAGGCAGGCACTTCCTAAAAGTAAGGCATATGATGTGACTGGTGGTGCAGAAATGGATGGTGGATTAGCCCAACCAAATTACTACTGCCTGACTTAATCTAAGCAACACACAGTTGGCACATGGTAAGTAGTGACCAATAACCCTTACAACATCCCCCAGCTCTTTCAATGACAGCTACTGTGTGCCATCTTGTCCCCCATCTGTCACACTCTGTCTCATACCTGTTGATCCAGGTGAGAAAACCTGAAGTTAGGTGAGATTGCTCTGTGCCTTCCATGATCTGGAAGACCCTACAGGTAGCATTAGAGACTAGATTAGGAGACAGACAGACGAGGGAAGCCAAGGAGTCCATGCTTTAAACGCTCTCACATCTGCAGCTGCAGAGTTACAGATCAGAGTCAAAGAGCTGCTAAATTTAGCTGTGAAGCTCTTAGTACTAATCTGGGATTTTTTTTTCCTAGAAAATTAATCTGAGCACTTTAAAAGTGAGAACACTCCACAACTGTAAATATGGGGTGGGGGTGTAAATTGGACCCCTTGAGGAGGTAGAATGGGGAAAGCTTTGAAAAAGATGATAATTCTTCATGTCAGGAATGCGAAAAGGCTTTTTGTAGATGAAGTTCATCAGTTGATTATTCCTGACATGTTGAGCCGTGCCAATGCAGGGCAGTGAACACCAGAGCAGCGACTAGTAAAATGTGGATCTGGGGGCAGGATTAAGTTTTTATGATCAAGGGGCCTTTCAGGGACTTAAGTAATGCACAGTTAGAAAGCAATTAAATGGTTGATTTTGAAGACAGTCATGCCTGCTTTATATCGAACCCAAAGATAGGTTGGTGGCTGTTTCGGTTCACCAGCAGGATGAGACAACATGGGGCTATTTTCAGTTGGACTCATCTGTTTCATTGTTAGTCCTTTCATTATACAGATATTGTGCGATTATGTCATTTGTCTTTTTGGTAATGTCTGAAGTACCTTGTAGACTCTGTTCCATCTGTACATTCATTTTCTAAACAGCTGAACTACCCAGGTGATGGTCACTGGGAGCCAGCAGTCTGGCTGCACTGGGTACAAGGTAGGAGCTAACCCTGGCCAAGGTTGACTCTAGGTGCTCATAAACCAACAACCACAGTAAATGCCCACGTAGCCAACATTCAAGAGATTTCAGTCACTTTCTAATATGTTTGAGCCCATCTAGGCTAATGCATTGACTGGTGTGGTTATCTCCCAATTACACCATGGCCCAAAGTATTCCAACTCCAGAATGAGTGGTTTATGTGTGTTTGTCTTCCAGCAAAGAACAGGGAAGACATCTGCTTGTAAAATGGTGCCTGAGCTTGAAATGAAGTGTGGTATACTTCATCGATCCACAGTATTGTAGTGCACAAGTTAAGAGGTTCAATTTCTGGCCTGGTCAAAATCAAGAGGGAGTTTAAACATTCTCTGTATATTCTTGAAGATTACTCTATGGATATTCCAGTCCTTTCCCACAATGTCAAGATGCAAAGGTTCGACTGCTGAGTCAAATATGCGAGCATTCTTTCCATTGTCAGAATACTGTAGGCCCCTGTAACCCTGTCCCGGGTAAGTGAGTTTGGAAAACAAACCAAAGAATGAGTGGATGGACAACTCCAAAGTGTTGATTTCCAGGGGACTGTCCAGTTAGACAACACTCGAGGATTAGTGTTCTTTGGCCTCTTTATAGCAGTGATATCTCTTCTCAACCTTTCCTTGTACGAAGATAACACAGAGATTTTTACAGCCACCATGAATCTACTGCATTCCTTTAATTTGTGATTGTCAGATTCTCACTTTTGATGCCTTGCAGTGTGGTGTACTGTAGTGTTTAATGCTTTAGACTTCAGACAATAAGGTTGTGGGTTCAAATCATGCTGCTTATTTTGTGTGACCATGAGCAAGTCATTTCACCTGCGTCATTGTGCTGCAGTTGGAAAAGCAAAAAGAAATGTAACCAATTGTATGTCAAATATCGTGTTTCCTTGGATAAAGGTGTCAACCAAATAAGTAAATCTGATTTTGACTTCATTCATTTTGTACTCCGTATTGTACTAAGCTGTCACTCTTAGCAGGTTCATGGGAACTTAACCATGCCTGGTTAGTCCATTAACTGCATTTTGACAATTTTGTCACTTAACCTAATGTCACATTACACGACTTCTAGTCATTGGGGATGCAGTTGTTGATCCTGTCACTGGAATATGCCAATTTGCATGACTGAAAATCCCCAGGCACGTTACATTTCGTAGTTGTGTGTGCCTATTTTTGTGCCAGCCAATACAGTGCTGCCTGAGGTAACTGGAGTTATATAAAGGGTTAACAGGTATGGTGTGTTCAGCCACAATCTCTGTCCTTTTTCTTTTCACTTACAATTGTGTTGTGGTTTGTGAAGACAAGACACAGGCCCAAAACACCCTCATTTCTCATTCCTCTTCATTGCACTCTATGCAATGTATTCCTGGATGAACACTCATTGTACAGTATGTTAACTGTCACATGCACAGACTCCCTCTCTGTGATATAAGACATTTTGTCAGATCAAGTTGCAGAATAGTTGGACTGAGTTACTGGGCAAGTCATGTTATGTGACTGACCTTCATAGGAGCACACTGCTGACTGCCTCCAACTCGCTAAAACAATTTAAATTAAAACTATGCCTGAAAATCTCTGGAAATTGTCTAATGCAACATGGGCTCTAGAGACATGATGGCAAATGTCTTTTTACTCCACAGCTTGAAGGAGTGACTTGAGATGGGGAGAAAAGTAGGAACATTTTGCCATCATAAGCTTACCTCACAACATCTCATGTACTACCACCATCTTCTGTCCATCCATTTGTTTTATAGGCTCATTTTTCCAATGATGGGTTGTAGTAATCCAGAGCCTATCCCAGCAGCAACCATCAGTATTGTATACCAGTTCATCGCAGAGTGCACACATTGGACCAAATTATCATCTCTTAGGATGGTGGTCTTCATCATAAATGTGGCGTATGTCATGCAGAAGATCTGGAGCAACACTCAGTGCTGAGTTTTGTCCCATGTATTTGTTTGTCACTGTTTCCTTTCAGTTAAATGTCCAGGCATGAAGAAATATGGAGGACATATGTAAATGAGTGAAAACAAGAATAGCTTATGGTGTGTGTAGGCTAATCTGACCATGTGAGGCAGGAAGCTGAATTCTATAGAGACGAATCAGCTAGCAAAGTCAGTACTGATTTGAAGAGGACAAGAAGAAAAAGGAACAGGCAAGGATACAAACAGGTATGGATGAAAAAAGGCCTAAATATGAACCAGATACCTGAAGGGTAAAGCAGAACATGGAAACATTAAATGTTGAAATTAACCAATAGTTTGAATACGAAAACAGAAATATAAATAACTAAGGTCAAAAAACAAAGCCCTTAACAATTGCTATTCAACCTGAACAGTCTGCTTATAAATGGCACTGATTTCCAATTCAATAGCCTCATAATGGGTGTTGCCTGGTAACAACAGCCCCAGATGGCTATAGAAGTGACTAAGGTTGGTGAGAGTGACCAGGGGCCCTGGGCCTTGTGAGACTCTCTGAGTACTTGGATTGCAATCAGGTACGTGTTGTAGTGTTTTAACATCATTGTTTTGTTATGAATGTGTTACACAGGCATAACACTACTGGCTCACTGGTGTAAGACACTGGGCTTCACTTCTAGTCTGGTCTCTGTTGGCATGGCAAAGATGTGAAGTGTGTTTTGGGGCAGCTGAAATGTGTTGTGGAACTTTAGAATGTTTTGTATAGCCAGTCTGCGTGCAGCTTAGTGCTGCTTTCGGTTCCAATGGGAATCCAACTTGAGCTTGTGTGGTAACCTTCCTGTGCTTTGAGAAACTGTAAAAGCGTTAGCCGCTTTGCTAGCGGATAGTATGCTAGGTGTGTGAGCTTAATTGGAGTGACAAGAAGGGGGTGGGGGGAGTGGAGTTTTTGGTTGTTTCCTTTCTGATCCTTTGAAAGGAGCCTTGGACATTTAAATGGAGTTTGCTATATGCTTAACTGCTGGTAACTTTACAAGGAGCTCTGTCTCTAGCAAGAAACCTTTTTTTTCAATTTTTGATTATGGATATGGTGGCGCAGTGGGTAGCACTGCTGCCTCGCAGTTAGGAGACCCAGGTTCGCTTCCCGGGTCCTCCCTGCATGGAGTTTGCATGTTCTCCCCGTGTCTGCGTGGGTTTCCTCCCATAGTCCAAAGACATGCAGGTTAGGTGCACTGGCGATTCTAAATTGTCCCTAGTGGGTGTGTAGGTGTGTGTGTGTGTGTGCCTGCGCGCCCTGCAGTGGGCTGGTGCCCTGCCCGGGGTTTGTTTCCTGCCTTGCACCCTGGGATTGGCTCCAGCAGACCCCCGTGACCCTGTAGTTAGGATATAGCGGGCTGGATAATGGATGGATTATGGATATATAATTTAAGGAACTGAAACATCAGGGACTGAATGAAGTCTTCATGAAACCACCCAGGTTGTACAATTCTTTGTATTGCTTAGATTTGCTGCTATTGGGTATTATGCATATAATTTTTAAGCAAAAACTTAATTTAAAATCTCTGTCTGATTATTGATTGCTAGTGTAGGCCAAGCGCTTGATTATCAATGCTTGTCTAGTTGAAGTCCTTTAAGAGTACAAAGGATGCTTTGTAAAGTCCTGTATTGGTGATAAACTGGTTGAAGTAACAGAGTGAAAATAAAAGACATTTCTAGTCACTAAGTAGTCTGCTATTAGAGACTGAACACATGAAGTACAATACAGACAGTGATAACAGACATTTCTTCCTATCCCCCATTAAGAAAAGAACCTAAGAGTTTTTATTGATACCCTTCGTGTAAGGTGCACATCACGGGTCATCTTATAACACAATCAAACAGACGGTTACACATACTCTCCACCTCCACACGGGTTTCAGTATATTGCCCAGTTTCCTCCTGTGTTCTGGACACATTGGATTAAATGGCAACTATAAATTAAACCAAAATGAGTGGGCTTAACAATGGACTGGTGTCCCTTCCTTAAATAGTAAAAGTAGGTTTAGAAAATAGAAGTGTGAATGTCATATCGATGAACATACTCAATAGAAAAACTACTAGTATAACAAATGTGTTACAAAATTAAAAATCGAAAGCTTTAGATCTTTGTATCTTCCAACGTCCACAAAAAATAAAACTGAATTTCCAACACCCCTTTCCACTCCAATCCTTTGCCCATGGAAATAGTTTAGCCTAACAGGCACCCTGGATAAGTGGCTAGAACAGCCAATCTGAATGAAGATGATAATAGAAATAATTAACTGTGAAAATTATGACCACTTAAGCAAGGGAGGCACTCCCTACTCCACTGACACATAGTAAAATGCTGGCCAATATTGAAGGCTGCTCTAAGGCACATTTTCTGTTGGGGTTACCACTTTGGCATAGTAGTGACAGAATATCCATCCATTATCCAGCCCACTATATCCTAACTACAGGGTCACGGGGGTCTGCTGGAGCCAATCCCAGCCAACACAGGGTGCAAGGCAGGAACCAAACCCTGGGCAGGGTGCCAGCCCACCGCAGGGCGCACACACACCAAGCACACACTAGGGACAATTTAGGGTCGCCAATGCACCTAACCTGCATGTCTTTGGACTGTGGGAGGAAACTGCAGTACCCGAAGGAAACCCACACAGACAAGGGGAGAACATGCAAACTCCACGCAGAGAGGACCCCGGAAGCAAACTGCGAGGCAGCAGCACTACCCACTGCGCCACCGTGCCGCCCGTGACAGAATATACAGCAGATAAAACACTCAACCATCACAACCTTGCCCCATCAGTGGAAATACCTACTAAACCATGATGTCAATCACTGCTTTCAGCAAGAGGTCAATCACATTCCTGCTGCAGATTACTCTAGATGGACATGGCCCCAAAGGAGGATGTTTGCCAAAGTGTGGCGTGTGTAGGACTGGTGGGAAGCACACCTTAGCTTCATGAAGTACAAGAAAAGAGATCATGATAGCAAAACTATAGGCACAAAGTGATTGAAAGTGACCCCTAAAACATGTAGGGTATGGAGCACTTTATAAGTAAGTCGTGCTCCTTCATTGTCAGTCTTCACTGCCTTCAACCATACCCTGCTTACTTCCATTCAAAAGATGGGATTTATATGCCTGCAGTGGACTGGCATCCCATTCAGTGTTAGTTCCCACCTTACGCCCAAATTACCCTGAACTAAAACAAGCAGGTATCACAATGGAGGGATTAGTTACAGTAAATGTTGTGCAGTGCAGAGCTCAATTCAAAAGAGGCTAATGAGGAGGCACATCTCTGTAAAAGTGGTGGCTTATGAAAAAGAAATTGAAGATGTAGTGGCAGACGTAAGGAAAGCTACTTTCAGTATGGTGGAATAGGAGTTTGGTGGAAATACGGAAGGATATGGACTTTGACAGTCTTAGCAAGTGGAGGCATTAAGAGTTTTTTCACCAATGACATGAGCCATGTGATAAGTGTTAAGAGTCAACTTCATGTACATGTTAAAAACACACATGACGTGGTGTTTAGTGCTGCTGCCTCGTGTCCTCAGTGTCCGAGGTTTGAATCAGGTGCATTGTTAGTTTTAGCAGAGATCATGGACTTAGCTACCATCCCTCTTATCGTGTGAGTCATACATGGAGGTAAATTCGAAGAGTGCAGGTGGCCACTGGGGGTTTACTCTTGAAGATAAGGGGCTGGACACCAGAGATTAGGGGCATCCAGTCCCTGAAGCCCCTTCAGTTATACCACTGGTTTGAATCCCCTGCTCCTGTGTCTATGTTCTCCCTAGCTTTTCATGGGTTTTTTTCTCCTGGTTCTTCTGTGTCAGGTGAATTTCTGAATCTCAACTGGCTCAGCATAGGAGTCTCTGAATCCAGCAGTGAATTTTAAGGATGTGCCTATGAATGTAAGAATTACTCATTCATGATGCAAAATCTATATATGTGGAAAAAACAAACAGTATAGTTGAAAGTACCTGCCCAGGGAATTCAGACTTCAGTCTGGCATTATTTTGAATGTTTTAAGTGAACAGTAACTGGTGAGTGGTGTTAAACCGAATGGCACCTTCTTCTTCCCCTTCTTCTCTTCCCATTCTATGTGGAGTACATGTGCCTGATGAACTGTGTCTATACACCTGGAGGGCCGTAGTGGCGGCAGGTTTTCATTCTAACCCTTTTCCTAATACGTGACCAGTTTCACTGCTAATTAACTTCTTTTCTTTAGCCCTGTTTTTAAGGATTCATTCCCCTGAATTGATTCTCGTCTTCATTAAATGACAGCCAAATAGAAATGAGATGAGAAACGATCCGACTGATGACCAATTAAACTGGGGATTCAAACTGCAACCAATTTCACTCCAACCAGTTTCTTAATGAGATGCTGATTTTTGCTGTTAATTAAACCCGCCATTTAATTCCATGACTTGTTGCCATTTTCATTCTGCCACAGCAGACATTTCCAAAACTGTTGATTTTCTGTTTTATGGAGACATTTATCTTTCTTTATTTTCAGCTATTATGTGATGGGCAAAGGTTAGCTAGTCATGTGGGCTTGTTTAGTGTCTTATTATTGTTTGGCTGCTAATTAAGGAAAAAGAAACAACAAAGGGTCTGAGTCACGTCAATTAAAACAAAGGCAAAAGACGTTAATTAGCAGCAAAAACTAATCACTAAGGAGATGGTTAGAATGAAAACCTGCACCGACTGCGACCCTCCAGGACTGGAGTTTGATACCCCTGCTATACACCACCTTCCAGTTAAACACAACGGCCCCTATACGTGTTTTAATGTTATTGCGGTTTTTCAGATTGTAATTCCCTCTTTGTTTGGATGAGGCGCTGTTGAGCCAGTTTCGAGGCGCACCAGCCAGCAGCTCCGCAACTCGAAGTTTGGATAAACGACGAAGGAAATAGCAACAAAATCTCTCAGAGATGGAGCCTTAATGCAAAATTGCAAACGTATTACAATAATAATATTAAAAATTAAAAAACACGAAAATAAAACGGACATTTTTACGGAGTAGCTTGTTAACGACAAAGCAATAGAGCCGGGCTATTCAATTACAAATTCAGTTGGGCCAGATTGTCAAACCAAGAAGGTTAGCTGGGCCAGTCATTTTAGCGGCAAAGCAGCTCGTAATGACACATTTTAAAACCAACACAAACAAATTTATTGAAAAACATAAGGTTTATTCGTTGTTTCTCTTTTAACTTTGGTCAGTTTGCAGAGCAAAAGGTGCATACAAAAAGAGCTGAATTAACAGAATCTGAGGTAGCCCCTATTTTTTCCACTTACAAAAGAAAAAAAAAACGGACCTAGGCTACATATCTGACCTATCTGATCACAAAGTGCATAAAACAAAATAGTGCACAGTAGTAGGCTATTAGAAATAACATTGTTTCCTTTTGAAACAAAATAAACAACTTGCACACATTTGACCCAGGAACATCTCAAAGTGCATAAAATAAAAAGTGCACAGTATTCACAACTATAACAACACTGAGGGAACATATTTTAAATCACCATGTGTGATTAGGCATGCCTCTGTTACGCATCCCACATTATATTGATGTATTGTAGGCTACAGTTACCCTGCTGACTTAGTGGGAGAAGTGACATTTTTTGTTTTGAACTAGAGCAGTGACTTTAGGCTCGTAATTTGTCAAGTTGTCAATGCAATTCGAAGGCATTGGTGGAGAGTATGGTCAGTCAGGGAGCAACGAGAGTTGCTTTTTATGGAGTTCATGTGTGAAAAACTTGACTCACATATATATGTTGATCCAAACATACTGAGCATGACGATCGCTACTTTCTTAATGTTAGGGAACTGATGTGCGTTGACATCAGTCCAAAACATTGCAGGCCCGTTAGTGGAAAGCTCCTGTGCCATGGTTACAGATGACTGCATGTCAACAAGTTCGAGTGTGAATTTCCCCTCATCAATGGAAGGGACCAGTTTCTTAGCTCTGGCGGATAAGTACCCTTCTGTTTCAACAGTGCACGGGTCTCTGACAAAAACGGCCAACTGGGCAGATCAAGTCCATCCAATCGACCAGCAAAGTTATTTTTCAACATCGCAATGAAATCTGTCATCACATCCGTGATTTGTGCGGGGGGTAAGATGCCTTTGCGGAGTGTCGGAAAATGCAGCATTCGGCCTGTGCTCAAATCATTTGCGAAAAGGTCCAGTTTAACTTGGAATGCGCGCATCTGTTCCACAAGGTCGATGACAGTTTTGTCTCTGCCTTGTAGTCCCAAATTGAGATCGTTCAGGTGTTTGAATATGTCGCTCAGAAAGCAGGCATCGGCCATGAAGTTGTCGTCCAGTATGCGAATCAAGTGCGTTTCTGCCTTTTTTTGCTTGCTGCCGCGTAGGAAAATTATGATCTCTTCTCTGAGACCGCAGAAACGCTCCAGTGCTTTGCCTTTGGACAGCCATCTCACGTCATTGTGCAAAAGAAGGTCGTGGTGCTCAGCAGACATTTCTGACAGCAGCATGCGGAATAAGCGGTGTTGGAGGCTTGATGTGGAGCGAATAAAATTAATTATAGCCATAACGCTGTCCATTGTCGTTTTGAGCGCCCGGCTTAGTTTGTGCACAACACCGCCTGATGCACAATGCAGTGTAAGGAGATCAACTGAGGTGCAACAGCGGACCAACGTGCTGCCAAACCATTCACTTTCCCTGTCATGGACGGAGCCCCATCTGTCACAAGCATGCACACACGCTTCATATCCAGACCACTGTCTTTAAAAAAGGCGGAAATTTTCCCAAAGACTATATCGCCAGTTGTGTGTCCTTCTAACGGCAGTAGGCCGAGCAGCTCCTCTCGGAAGCATTTGCCATCAAAAAAACGGACATATATGCACAACTGAGCAGTACCAGTTTTGTCTGTGGACTCATCTACAGACATTGTATCAGCTTTCATCAGGTCTCTAACAGCGTTTCATACACATCTGCAGCAAGAATTTCAACCCTACGAATGTTTGAAGTATCTGACAGGGGTACGTTTTTTATAGCAGATACCACGCTCATTTTAATTTTATCGTCATTTATCACCTCATCCATGACAGCCAGCATACAGTCCTTCACGGTTTCAGAGTCTGTGAATGGCCTTTTCTTTTTTGCCAGTATCCAGGAAACACGAAGGGATGCTGCAGTTAGGGTTACCACTTTTAATGCAAAAAAATAAGGGACGCATACTGCAGCGGGGGCCACATCCCTTGGGGGCCAAGAGCAATTTCATTCTCAAATACGGGACGATTCCGTATTTTAAAGGACGGGTGGCAACCCTAGCTGCAGTATCTCTCTCTTGGGCTGTGAATGACCGCACCATGGTAGTACTGCTCCGGTTGTAAGATGCAATCAAACTCTGCACTTTTGCAGCCCTCTCTTGAGATCCCTCTGGAAAATTGGTGCGAAAAGTGTGGTGTTTCTCAACATGATGCCTCCGCACATTGTAATCTTTAAATACTCCAACGCAGTCATTACAAATTAAACACATCGGTTTGGCGTTTGGATGTGGCGGTAAAATAAACAAGTATTTGTCAGTCCAGGCAGGGTTAAACTTACGGTTTTCATTGGCAATTTTACGTTTCAGTGTTGAGAAAGACATATTGATAGTAATCTAAGCTACTATCGTGCACGCTCTGCATTGTTTGCGCGTTGCAGGCTACGTAATTTACGTAGGAATGCGCGTTTTTGGCGGGACCATAGACATATTAAATACTTTATATTTATATTAATATACTATATATATATTAAATTATATTATAATATATATTATATTATAACAATTTATGAATAATATATTTTAATTTATTATCTATGGGCGGAACCACGGGCTGGGCCACTCGGAGGTTGATTCTGGGCCGCATGTGGCCCGCGGGCCGCCAATTGAATAGCCCTGCAATAGAGTATTATTGCTGATACTCTATCAGTATGCAAGCCTTTCATTGTACCTTCTACAGACAATACCAAAACTATGACTTTTGAAATTGTAAAAGTAATTAACAAGGCCAATAAATATAGAAAGAGGGTGTGATTTCGGCGGATCTTGCCTCATATTGGTTTGCATGGGTCCCCAAGGGATTTCTGTGTCTTCTTCTTCTTCACCATGTCAGGTGTCTTGGCTCGCACTTAGCGGTCATGTGTTAGCGTGGCTACCCGTCAGTCCAGGTCTGCTGCATGCGTTGTAGCCCATGGGGCTTCTTCTCGACACTATCTTAATTAAGGATTAAAAAGACCACTATTGCAAATGGAAGGTACAAATCTGTGTGACACCATCACACGCCCTGTTTTAAAAACAGTACACCACTACAGAGAACGATGTTCGCGTCCCCGGTGCTCCCTGCACTCCTAACAATGCTGGTTCTTTAATGGCACTTTACGGTTCTTTATTGGGTTGTGTGGTTCTTCATATAACTATTAGTTGAGAAAACACCATTTCATTCTAGAAAGGGCTCTTTGCATATTAAGCCGGTGCTTTGTGATTTGAAAAACTTCCTAATATGTGGAAAAAAACGGAAACCTTTACTGTATGGTAGATTAAGAAGGATTAAGAAAACCTGAGTTTAACCCGTGTTACGTTTATGTAGAAAGAGTCCTGTGGGTTGGGCAAGGTCGTGGGGTCCAGCGGCTGTGGGGCTTCTGTTGGTGAAGAAAGATTCAAGGATCTTGACTTTTCTGACAATGCTGTGATCTTCGCGGAGTCAATGGAGGCTCTGATCGGGGCGCTCGAGAGACTGAGTGAGGAGTCTGAGTGTCTGGGCTTGCGAGTGTCCTGGATAAAAACCAAGAGCCAGGCCTTTAATGACATCTTGGACACAGCCATCAGCGGTGTGTCTGTCTGCAGAAAGAGTGTCGAGCTTATCGAGAGGTTTATTTACCTTGGCAGTGACATTCATGTCTCTGGTGAAGTCAGTAGACGGATTGGGAGAGCATTGGGGGATCATGAGGTCGATGGAAAGGGGTGTGTGGTGCTTCTGATATCTATGCAAAATGACGAAGGTCCAAGTCCTGGTGCTTCCTGTCTTCCTGGTTGCGAGACATGGACGCTATCCAGTGACCTGAGATGAAGACAGGACTCCTTTGGTACTGTGTCTCTCCGGAAAATCCTTGGGTACCGTTGGTTTGACTTTGTGTTGCTCATGGAGTCCCGAATGAGTCACATTACCTGCATTGTGAGGGAGCGTCAGTTACAACACCACGGCCTTGTGGCGCGGTTCCCCGAGGGTGATGCAGCTCGTAAGATCCTCATTGTTGGGGACCCGAGTGGCTGGACCAGGCCAAGGGTTCGCCCACGTAACACCTGGCTGCGGTTAAAACTTAACTGTTAGACATCTTCGAAAAGCTGGGATCAAATTCCGATCTTGTCGCAATTTGTGTGGAGTTTCCGTGACCTCTCTGGTGTACGCACACTCTTGCAATAACAGATCTTTAATGGCACTTTACTGGGATGTACGGTTACTCTTTGAACCATTGCTCTGGGAAGGATTCTTTGTACATGGCATTGCAAATGTCTTGATTTGAGGACAAAACAAATATATTTAATGCTTAATAAGATAGCAGGATGCTAACAGAGGAAGAAAACTTGAACTTAGCTTGTGTGATTGTGCTGTTGAACGTGGCCTGGGTGCTTTTAAAATTGTTAACTATTGAATTATTAATTATTAACTGGTGTTTTAAAAACTATCATCATCCATCTATGGTTACTTATGGAACCTGTTAAAAGGTTCATTCTGGAATCTTCCAGTGGATAGTTCTTTTGGGAAATGGTTCCGTCTGATCAACCAATTTGGCCCATATATTTTTAACAGTGGCAAGTTTTCTCCAAGTGCTCACGTTTTCATCTGAAAGATTAATCACATACCCCAACATATGGCATTGTCAAATTCTCTTAATCTGTAGTGGGCAGGGGAGAACGGATTGGACGGAGCCTGTCCTGGTAGCATCGAATGCAAAGCAGGAACCGTCCTGAACAAGACGCATAAGTCCACACTTGGGTAAGGATCGCTCTGTTCAGCGCCGTCTTTGGGGATCTGGGAGGAAAGGCCAAGTCACGTATACAGCACGTGCAGAGTGTGTCAGCCCCACAATATCGGTGACTCCACTATTGCTTGTGTGAATGCGTGTGTGAGCGTGCATTATTGGATGCGGGGGTTTCGTTCTGCCTTACCATCAATACTCCCGAAACCGGACCCGGCTCTCCGCAAAGCTACATTTAGGCCAGTGTTTCTGAACGACTGGGTCGGGGCCCACTCGTGTTCGTTTCACCAAAGCGGGATCGCGAGATAATAAAGGCTGAGAAACGTTGAGTAGATTAAGCACGTTTAGTTAACGAATGGAAAGAATACTGTATTTAAAATGCAGAGATGAAACAAATGACACCTTATTTCTAAAAGGCGTAATCGGTTTGTGTTCTGATAAATTACATTTTTCTGTGTTGATGCGCCACCCGTCCATCCACCCATCTTCTTAACCCGCTTTTCCGGGGAAGAGAGTCTGGAGTCTTTATCAGCAATCATCGGGCAGGACAGCAGATAGAAATAACGGGACGCCAATCCATCGTAGGGTATTTTGAGGAGCGGCTTATTTCAGTTACAGGTGCCGATGGTGAAGTGTCTATTCCAGTAATACCGGGCACAAGAAGGCATCATTATTTTTCTGCAATTGAAAGAAAGAAAGAAAGAAAGACCGTCGTGACAGTAGAAAGACCGTCGTGACAGTGTCCGGAGCGGGATGAGAGCCTGAAGCTGAAAGAGACAAAGTGTAACCTCTGCACCAGTATGGACTGTATATGCGGGAGTTATTCATAAGACTGTCCGCTTGGGGGTGCACTTTCCTGACACTGCTCAGTAAAGTCCTAAACCTAAAGAGTGCTCTCGCTATCTTTCTCGCTATCTATGTCCAGCATTATTTTCATGGTCCTGCCTCAAAGACTGGCGGCTTTAGGTGTTGTTAGGGACTCTGAGGGTACATCTTTCTGTATGGCCCGTGCGCGTGCTGTAAACGCGAGTCTCTTTAACGACTATGCCTACGGTAGCGCAGGCGCACGTGAGTGCCAGTCGCTTTTCTTGACTTTTCCGTAAGTAGATTTTCCTGGAGTCGAAGCCAATGTTTCGGAAAATGAAGGCAAAACTTTTCCACTGTCTGCAGGGCTACGCGGCCCTCTGAGGCGGTGTCGGGTTTCGGTGGCAGCCGGGAAGCTGGAAATTCGAGACTTTCTCACAACGAAATGGAGCCGCTGGCATTGCGGCGGTCATCAGACGCCGAGATCCAAACCGCATTTCGCAGATGGAAAGCCCATCATCTGAGCAGCGGCAGACTAGGCAACGGTGGGGACGAGGCATCCAAATGAGAGAAAGCGGCCAGCTAATAGCCAGGTGCATGGCAGCGACTCGAATTGCGCCTCTCCTGCCGCTGTCCGCCGACCTCCGTTGGCACATTGGTCTTTGTGTGAAGGATGCGCTTCGAACACCAATGGAGCGCCACAGCTGGAGCCAGCTGTTTATGCGCATGCGTGGGTGGTCGGTTAGGGTTAACTTAAGCCCGTGTGATTTATTGTTTTTTTCAGCATGTGTACATTAAAATGATGGAAGAGGATCTACATGAAAATAAACATTGCCATCGGAATGCATTTTACGCAAATGCAGTCACTTTCTTGTGCTAATAAAACGTTACTTGCAAATCCAAACATGCACGCTGTCCGAGCCTCAGCCTAAACGTACATGGCTGTCTGCAGGGATATAGTTACAGTGGGGGAGGTCTCCGTGGTCCACGCTTTCCCCATATCTCAATCCCAGCCTTCAACTTGCAGCCCCACTGCTGACTAAACTCTCTCTCTCGAACTGTCATGTCTTTGGCGACCTAAGCGGTGTGCCAGTCTGAAGTGAGCCTCTTTCCATTCCGTACTACTAAAGTGGAGATTCAACTTTTCTGTACCAGCTTGTATTACCAGGATGGTCCACAAACCAATGCAAAGAGTTGATGTTTGTGGAATCATTTTTCCACAAAGCTTATTTTTGTTTATTAGTGGCAGCTTGGCCAGCACGGTGGCGCAGTGGGTAGTGCTGCTGTTTTGCAGTTAGGAGACCCGGGTTCGCTTTCCGGGTCCTCCCTGCGTGGAGTTTGTATGTACTCCGGTTTCCTCACACCCAAAGACATGCAGGTTAGGTGCATTGGCGATTCTAAATCATCCTTGGTGTGTGTGTGTGCACCCTGCGGTGGGCTGGAGCCCTCCAGTAGACCCCCGTGGCCCTGTAGTTAGGATATAGCAGGATGGATAGTGGCAGCTTGTTTGCATGTGAAATTTCAGACTGATTTTTAAACATTTGAAGGCCACTCTATTGCAAACATTTTATTTGACAGTTGACAGTTTATTACTATCGTACAATGACATTCTGATGACTGCTTTCCATGTGCAGCAAAGAAAAACAAGTAACAATTAAACATTACAATAAGACAGTTATACAGATTTTAAGAAATGAAGAGCAGGTAGAATGAAAACAATCTGTGTTGTTATTATGTAGTACTCTTGCACAGGGGTTTATGATTAGTAAACAATAAAAGTAAATAAAAAAGAGATCATTTAAGGTGGAGTTCCCCAAACTTTCTAGTATTAAGTAGGAGTTTCAAATTGAACCCTGTCTGATGATAAGCGTCTTAGCCAAAACAAAGTTGCAAAGCGTGCATCGACTTCCGTTACCAGAAATTCCTTGACAAACAGCTGAAGCTGGAGGATCTGTTAACTTATAAAACAACATCCTTCTTTGATATCCTTATGGAAATGGGAAAAGAAAGGTCTTCATTGTTTCTGAAGAAACCACCAGACCAGTGGACAGATGATCAAATCTTCACTGAGATTTGTGAACTGTCAGCACGCATGATGGTATTGAACGGCGCAGTTGAAAGAGGAATAAGTCACATCGAACAGTCCAATTGCAGTAGTGCTAAAGGACGAGAAACTGGTCACAAGCCATTGCAAGAATTCTCCAACTTCATCAAAGACAGTGCTAATGTTGTAGATCTACAAGTGAGGAAGAGTTGTCTGCTGTTCAGTTCAGATGGCATACAAATTGCCAAAAAGAGTGACCACTAAAAGTTGTTTATTTTAATAAAAAATTTGTGTTGGTTATACATATGATAAAGAATAGCACCAGCTTTGTGGAGATTTTAACTCTGTTAGTTTTTTTTGACCACCCTAATGCATTACTCATGTAGACCTCTGGAAGTGCGCTGCTTGCCTTCTTATCTACATATGTAAACTGTTAAGGGTTGTCCTTGAACCTTGATTTTGGTCTTAATTGAGAACTGATGATGTGGCTACATTGGCTATGTACTGAAGTCGGACTTCAGGACCTTCTCATGATAGGTGCTGATGCACCAGCGTGCTGTGGCTGACCAGTATTGAACACTAACACAGGCAGATGGCACAGCTAGCAGAAAAAGACCCTTGGTGACATCAGCTGACAATAAAAATAACTTGATAGGAAGATGATGAACCTGAGCTGATCACAACCCGCTGGTGCACCCGAGCTGCAGGGGCTGTGCCTGCTGAGCGTGAGGAGAATTGCTGAAGCCAAATACCTGAATGTAAGAAGAAGAATTGCATCTCCGGCCTCCACAAAGTTATCAGAGTTAACATTTCGCTTACAGAAACCTGCCTAGGGAAAATGATCAAAAAGACAATGGTCTCCAGACCAAAAGCGGCCTTTTAATTAGACCTCCACAAGAATATATTTTTCATTTTTGAAAACAGACAAAAATATTTGTGCATTTTTAGATTAAACAAAACAGTGAGAAGCTGAAATGTCACGTCGTGTGACAGACAACAAATGGGCTGAAAGGCTGGCACAGTAATACTTGAAAGCTATAAAAGTTAGCGAGTAGACAACAAAGAGTTGCATCATAATAAGAAAATAAGCCTTGCTTATAGCAAGCAATTGGTACAATAAGCCATTGGCAAACTATACCTAAGATAACATCTATGCTTAAATCGTCAATGGAAGACCAAGTAACGTAGCTGGAGATTACTGTACATCAGGGGAATCGAGCATCACAGCAAGCTCGACAGAAGAGGCTACTTCTTCATGTCTCCATTGCGCACGTCTTCTCACTGTAGGCATCGGTGAGCCTATTAATAAAGATATGCAGAGCAGCCTGACAGTCCAGATCCAGGTAGAAATAGCAATGTGCAGCCTTTGAATAGAAATCGCAAAGTAATAATATTAGGCTCTCAAAATGTTTCATACACTCACTCAGTAGGAGTTTTCACCCCACATTGCAACAAACTGGCCAGAAACAGTTTGATTTAATTTGATATCTGAGGAAAAATTTGTTTGAATAGTTACTGGCTTCAGCAAAGGGACAGTGAAGTTTGAAATATTTCTCTATTATAAAAAAAATCATGGAAAGGAACCGCAGGGCGACGATACGTGATCTTCTCGGAAGTTCTCAGAAGACACTTAAAAGACCCGCGAGATGCAAACAATATCAAATAACACTCAGTCGTGTGAAGGCACGTAGCACACACAGAGCCTGTGCTCCAGGCACATATAAAGCGTATGAGGACAATGTGTTCTAGAAGAAACGTCAATGAAAGAAGAAGAAAAAGCAGCGTGGAGAAAAGAGACCCAAAAGCACTGGGAGAGAAAAAAAGGCAGATAAGAGATTATGAAAGCAGTGGAATCCCAAAACTCAAACAAACGATGGCGCGATACACATGCAGAGAAAGGTATAGAATATGAAAGCAGTAAAATTCGAACGTATTGTAGCGTCCCAGCCAGGTTGAAGCCTTTTTTGTTTTAAGTGACTGTTAGGTCCAATTGAGGAAGGCGGAGTACAGCATGGAAGACTGATAGCAGTGCGACGGCACCTCTTTAGCGTGTGTTCAGCCGCCCCCTCCTTCACAATGCGAGCAGCATTATACGTCCTGAGAAAGAGATTTAACCACGGCCGGAAATAAAGGACAAGTATTGTGTTTACAACGTCACACGAGACAAGGCAGTGAGACATCATTTAAAACAAGTCCACGGACATCTAACCTAGCAGTTGTTGGATTGCTTTTGGCAGACACGCTTGATCTGCTCCCAGCTCTGAAAACAACGACAAGAGACAAGCAAAACATGCAGCTCGCCAGCAGCAAAAAGCCTGCCGATGATCAGAATGCTTCTCCTTAGCGTGCATTCAGCCAAACTAACCCTCGCCCCCCGTTCACAACCTGAGCGACAGAGACACGAAGTGGCAAAAGGACAGCTGCTGTACAGGCTTTGAAATGATCGGGCAGCGAGACAAGCAGAACAGGCAACTCGCCAGCAGCAGAAAGACAGCAGATGATCCGACGGCATCTCTTTAGCGTGCGTTCAGCCGCCCCTCCCCCTTCACAACACGAGCAGCGTTACACGTCCTGCGAGAAGAAGATGTAACCACACCTGGGGCTGGAAACAAAGTATTGCTTTTATAAAAGTTTTAAAATAAAAGTGAAAATAATGCATATGTAACAATTCCCATGAAACTAACAATCTTTTTTAATTGTATATCCGGTAAACAAAACCTGGGGGTGGGCGAGCGAAGTGAGTACTCTATATATATAAAATCCTAAGCCTAAAAGTGCAACGATTTTGTGCAACGATTTTATGTGATGTTTTTTGTCACGCTTTAAATCGGGTTTATTTTAAAACCTACATATATATGTTTGATATCATTCTTTTCAGAATTTATAGAACTTGATGTTGTTAGATTTTCAGATTCTTATTCCGTTTTTAAATTATAAACTAAACTATCAAGAAAGTCGTGGGGTAGCCTACTAGGCCACAACTGGGGGTTAGGTGCCAAAAGTGCCAGGGGGCTTGTACCATATCTTTAAATACAATCACTTTCTCTAACGGAGCAGCTCAGCTGCGGGATAGATGGGGGCCCAGTGCCCGCCCCCAGGTGTGGCAAGCGAAGTGAGCAGTGGGCGGAGCCTGCTAGTGTTTTATAAAACCCAAGTGGCGTTTTTCTAAAGACTGATGACCAAAAACAAATAAAAAGTGTTAAATGCAGGAAATTGTCAATGATTTCTAGGAATATCATTAGCACAGGCCTTCCATTGTGTTTAGGGTATTTTTTTAATATTGCCTTTACAATTTATTTAAAATTAATATAGTTGCAATCAAGTTTGATGTATCCTGACCTGGTCTGATTAATTAGTATAACTATTGTTGTTTCAGATTGTTATTCCTTTTCATGGGTGCTGCCATGCTGTTGATGGCAACTGTGTCCTCGTTAAGCCACTGCCTGCAACCTTGCATTTAGCATTTGAAACCAAAAAAGACACCATTCACGCTGCTGCTCCATTCCCATTGTAATACATATTATTCTTTTGGTAGAAGTGTGATTACCAAAGAAAGATAAGGAATCAAAACTTTTCAGAAAGGACTTACATTGCTCTCAATGACTGTTGTCCCATAGTGCTTTCACCAATCCTTTTAATCAGACCAGCATTTTCTTGGTGCAGAACACCAGCAGCAATCAATGCACACAAATCAACAATGTGGATCTTTTGTTTCCTTTTACTTTTCTTTGCCGTCACAAGCTTACGAATCTGTAGATATTCTGCACTGAAGCAACGTCAAATAGATCAGCAACCAACATTTGTCTGACCAAATTATTTTATTCATTTTGCTCATGTGGGGCACATTCAGGATAGACATTTGTACTCTGATCAGGCATGGAGCAAACAGTACCTCCCCCCGGGTGCTAGATGGCAGCCGCCCTGGGTGGCAGTGGTGCCTCGGATTCCCACAAGGCTCTCTATGGAGTTCTCTATGACCCTGTTGGGATCCAGGGTGCCACTAGGGGGCGCTGCAGTGGTTCCTGAGCCCATGTGGGTGGTTTTTCTACCACACCTGGAAGTACAGCCGGAAATGGTTTATCAAACACCTGGAGCACTTCCAGATGGGTAATAAAAGGAGCCAGAAGCCACCACTCTGAGAGCCAGAGTAGGGAGGAGAGGGACTAAGCTTGCTGGAGAGGAGTGGTGAAGAAAGGAAAGTATTGTGTCCAGTGTCATCTGTAAGTATGTTCTTCATAAGAAGCTAAGTGTTTTGAAAATGGGCTATTTGAAGGGTTATGATAATTTCTAGTATATACGGCACTGTTGGTTTTTCAGAAATGTAAAATATGGACTGACAGAATTTCAATAGAATTATAGAAAGTATGGGACAGTAATGTACAATTAAATAGTATGTTCTATATCCAAAAAGCGGCGGCACGGTGGCGCAGGGGTAGCGCTGCTGCCTCGCAGTTAGGAGACCTGGGTTTGCTTCCCGGGTCCTCCCTGCGTGGAGTTTGCATGTTCTCCCCGTGTCTGCGTGGGTTTCCTCTGGGCGCTCCGGTTTCCTCCCATTGTCCAAAGACATGCTGGTTAGGTGGATTGGTGATTCTAAATTGGCCCTAGTGTGTGCTTGGTGTGTGGGTGTGTTTGTGTGTGTGTCCTGCGGTGGGTTGGCACCCTACCCAGGACTGGTTCCTGCCTTGTGCCCTGTGTTGGCTGGGATTGGCTCCAGCAGACACCCGTGACCCTGTGTTCGGATTAAGCGGGTTAGACAATGGATGGATGGATATCCAAAAAGCAAAAAAATATGTAATAAAGGACTTGTTAGAACAAAAGGCAGCAGACATTGTACAGCCCACCTGACGCCAGGGTTCATGAATTACCTGTCAGATGATGATTTCTAAATCTGGTGTACACAGGAGTTCAAAAATGTCCAAGCCTCAGCTCTCCAAATGCAGTACCTGGGTATAGAACAAGATTGCTTTGGACCAGCAAGTTTATCTTGAAGTCAAACATAATGCTTGCTATCATATTCTCCATTAAACAAAAATCCCTCTTAATGCAGGCAAACCTCATACCCAATGTGAAGTGTGGTGGAGAGCGTAGCATATCACAGTTTGGGGCTGCTTTGTTTTCAGAGCCTTGGCAGTTTGCTGCTATCGAATCAATGAAGAATTCCACAGCATGAATAAATGAGCAGAAGGTGAGGGCGCCTTATCAAAAACCTGAAGCTGAACAACAACCAGGAACACTTAAGCAGATCTTTAAGAGAATGGATCAAAAAGGAGAAGTGGAGAGTTTGGAAAGGGTAAGTGAAAAAAACAGCAGCACTAAGCACCATTGAAAAATTGAAGGGGTGTTTAAGAGGGTTTGTGCATCCAAAAAAGCCCTTCAGCCTCACAGCCATGAAGCCGTTCTCTGTCAAGGAGTGGGAGAAGGTGCCTCCTTGTCGATTAGACTACTGGCCCACATTTACAGGAAGCTCTTACACTGAGGTATAGGAGACAACACCATTTATTAGAGCCAGGACTGAACTTAACGTTCACTTCTGTTGACAAAGTGTATCCATTTTATGTTGTTGTTGTATTATATTATCTCTCTATTATATAAAAAAAATCCTGGGACAAGACAAGACATTTTAGCGTGGGACGAAACATGACATTTTCAGAGAAACACTTTCATGTCCTGCGAGACAAGATTTTGTGCCAAGAGAATTAACCACACCCAGGGCAGGAAATAAAAGACAAAGAGTAGATGACAAAGCAGAATGTCATAAAGAATTCAACAATATTGGCTCGATACACATGAAGAGCAGGTTAAAGATAATGAAGTACTAAAAGTCTCAAAAAAATGATAGTAAAGATCGAATTTATTACTCAGTGAAATAATGCAACAGTGAAAAGAGATCGAATTTGTGGACATACATGTAGGTGATATGACAGAAGTAAATAGATATTGTTTTCTTTAAAGTTTAAGCCGGATACTTGTAGATCGTCTAATTTGTGTTGCCATCAGGGAAACGTTGTGTTTTTTCCCAATGAAGAGGTTTATCCACGAGAATTAAAAGATTTGTTGTTTGGTGAAAGTGAAATCCACATGCGTGAATGCCAAAGACGCGAAGTGGTTGGCGTAGAGCGAAGTGAGCAGGGGGGTTAGTAGTATTATTATTAGTCAAAGTATTTACTGAGCTAGCCCCATTACTACTGCATGTGCAGGGCCTAGGCCAAGACTTACAGCTGTTTTATGGGCTGTATGTACACATAGATAAATTATTATATCCCAGGTGGAAACTTGACATTTTAAATAAATAAATACATGGATAGGAATATATATATATATATATATATATATATATATATATATATATATATATATATGTGGCCCCGCCGGGCTGGAGCCCGGCGGGACGCTAGGAGGGCGTGAGGAGGGCTTGTGCCTCCTCCAGACCGCGAGGCGTCCGTCCTGGTTCTATTGGGAGCCACGGGTCGAGGGCATGGAAGCCCTTCCCTGTAGGGGCCCCTGGTCACCGCCAGGCGGCGCCCCGATGCCGGTTTATCCCGTGCGGTTGCCGGTTGGGGCTGGAGCCCGGCGGGACGCTTGAGGACCGGAGGAGGCGAGTGCCTCCTCCAGACAGAGTGGGGCGTCCGTCCTGGTTAGGCAGGGGGCCTCGGGTACAGGGCTTTGAAGCCCAGCCCTGTAGGGACCCGTGGCCACCGCCAGGCGGCGCCCGTGCCTAATTATCCGGGAGCCCGCACTTCCGCCACACCAGGAAGTGCGGGGAAGACTTTGGTGGCGCCGGAGAGCCGCCAGGAAAGCAGCCGACACTTCCGCCACGCTGGGCGTGGCTAAAGAGAAGAGGCCGGAAACACCTGGGGCTCATCCGGGGCATTATTTAAGGGGCCGCCTCCCTCCAGTCATTTGGTGGAAGTCGGGAGGAAGGAGACGGAGCTGGAGAGAGGACAGGAGGCGGCCAGAGGAAAGGCACAGTGACTGTGGGCCCTGGACTTTTGGGGGATTCGGTGCTGAAGGCACTGGGGTTGTGTAAGTGCACGCAACTTAAGAACTTGTATATATTTGTAAATAAACAGTGTGTGGAGCAAAATATGTCGTCCGTCTGTCTGTGCCGGGGCCAGCGTTCACAATATATATATATATATATATACACACACATATATATATATATACTGTATATATATATATATATATATATATATATTGTAACAAACGGAGCAGGAGACAGCACAAAGGTTTGGGGTTCTCCGGCCCCGTATATTGTCTGGAATCCACAGCAGACAAAAGAAAAAAAACAGGTCAGTTTAATAAACATAAAGTCCATAAGCGTGACGCCGAACTATGGCGTCGCGCCATTTATAGGGAGGAGCCGGAAGTGGAGGAATGCAGGGAAGGACCGTGAGGGAGGATGGGATGGATGACGTCAGGGCAAGATGGCGGAGGGAGGGCGGAAGTACCACACTGCGGTCAACAGTCAGCTATGGCGGAGGAAGGTCTTTTTTCCTATGAGGAAGCAGAGGGAGAAAGTTAGTACCCCGCCATTCCCTGCCGGTGAATACGTTCCCAGGTGCTCGAATCCGTCCTGCCTCCTACTCAGCGTATATATATATATATATATATATATATATATATATATATATACTTACATTATTATACTTTATATAGTTTGAGCAAACACCAGAATGACTAAAAATGAAGAAAATGTAAAAATCGAAGTCCTGAAGTCTGTCAGTCACAATGAGGTATTATGCAGATGCATTGCTTTTGGTATAATGGAGCCCCCATAGCGTTTCTTGACACACTTCTGATGAATAATTTGCTGGATGAAAGTGCCAGAGAGAGGATGAGCAGCATTGCTCATAATGGCACTGAGTTTTGCTTTAATTCTGTCCTTTTCTATGACCTCCAGGTTGTCCAGAGTGTGTCCCATAACTGAGCCTGCCTTTTTAATTAGCTTTTTGATTTGGTGGGCCTCTCTTGAAGTGGTGTTGCCAGTCCAGCACACCACAGCTTAGAAAATCACACTGGCCATTGCAGAATTATTAGTAGATTGGAAGGATACCATTTCCCACATTAAAGGAACATAATCTCCTAAGGGAAAAAGCTTGCACTGCTCTTATTATATAGTTCCTGTATAGTTCACTGAAAAAAATCAGTCATAGGGAATGGTCTCAATGGTCTTTTGAAACCCCCCTCATAAAGCAGTGCTCTGTACTCTAATATGAAAGGATTCGATTTAAAATGAAGAAACTCAAAATAATGTTAATCCTAAAATATAATTACAATTTCATTTACAAAGCAACAAAATCATTTAAATCATTTAAATACCAAAGACACTACCTATACACCCTTTTTCTGTAGTTTATTTCCTGCTGCAATTCTGCCTCAAACTTGGTGCTTTAGGAGTTTTTCATTACACATGGTATTATCATACTGAAGTATAATCAAAAGATTCCATTTTAATCTTGCAAAGCTAGGCTGACAACATCACAGAACTCCCCAAGCTAACACCAGCCCTAGATTTGTGTTTGTCCTTATTTGGAACTGTGACTGTCGATAATAAAGTTAGAAAATCACATTGGCCATCACAGAGCTGTAGAAGATGTGAAGGATGTCACTTCCCACATTAATGGACCGCAGAATCCTATGAAAAAAGAGCCTGCTCTCTCCAATCTTATTAAGTTCATGTGCATTCCAAGACCAGTCCAACCTGTATATGTTTTAGGAGATTGTGTTTTATTAAGGAATTTCCTTACTACTGTATGTGTATTTGTATTTAAGGATGTCTGCCATGCAATGTTTTCTGGGTCCATGCTTGTGATTTAAGATGTGTGGTTGTTATGTCCACTGTGATGTGTAGAATTTTCTTAAGTTATCAATCTCAGCACATTGACGAGTGAGTCGTTCTGTAGCTGCTTTGGGGTGTTGTTGTTTTGGTTTTGTGTTCGTTTTCCTTTGGAGCTGTCGTAGGTCTGTTTGTGACCAATGTTTAACTTTGAAGGAGTATGTGAGTACTGGTATGGCGTATGCATTGAGGCCTTTAAGTGTGTGGCATGCATACCGATGTGTTTTGAGTATTTATAATGTAAGATCACATTGTGGCACAACTGCTCATATCCATTTTGTGTAATTGGAGCACTTCTTCTGTTTCACACAGTGAGTTTGGTCAGGAATCTATTGGATTTGACCCCTTTAATCCATTAAAAGCTTGAAATGTGAGTCAGATTTCCATGTCCACTCTTCAAGAGAGTGGAACTGCTTTTTTAAAACCTTGTCTTAAATCAAGGTGAACCCATGCCCTTATCTTGCATAGAATGCCAGTCTGCCACAGGATACACTGATTTGTATCCCCAATTTCTTCTTCTTTTTTTTGAAGCTATGCAAAATGATTCCAGGGCCGGGCTTTGAGGGTAGGAAATATGCATGAGATTGCTTTAGCATCTTCTGACCACCAGAAGTGACCATCCAGTCTTCCCAGGGGCCATATCTTCATGATTGATTTGTTGTTTCATTCACTTTACAACACAACATTTGGAGCAAAGAAGGACTTACTGTAACTCTGGACCTGAGGCCAGTCTATCACAGGGCGCCCAAATGTAGGTAGGACTTCTTTAGAGTGTGGAACGTGCCCCGGACACAGACAGGTAGACATGTTTAAATGCACCACCATACATTTATTTGCAGTCGCTAATATTTACAATTGTGCACACAAACCCCAAAGTCCCCAAAAGTCCTGGCCAACACACAATGCCTCACTTTCTCTTCAGGCCGCCTCCTTGCCTCCTCCAGGGACCTCGTCCTCTTCCATCTGACTCTAGTCATTGTATGAAGGGAGGTGGCCCTTTTTATACATACTTGGATGTGCTCCAGGTGCTTCTCTGCAATCTTTGTGTGGCAGAAGTGCTCCGGGTGTCCCTGCTCCTCTTCCCCCCAGCTCTTCTGGGTGTGGTGGAAGTGCTGAGGTCCAGGGCTCCAAAGGCATAGGAGTGCCCCCTGACGTTGACCACGGGCCCATACAGGGTTAAGCTTCAAAGCTCTGTACCCGTGGCCCCCAAAGGTACCAGGGCGGTCGCAGGCGGGTCACCCCCTAGCCATCTCCGACAAGAGTTACCAGCTAACCTAATCTTTTGGACATGAGAGAAATCCATAGTAATAACACAGTAATAATAATAATTCTTAACATTTATATGCCATTTTTCTCACAACTCAAAGTGCTTTTCATAGGTAGTGGGGAGCCACTTCAGTCACCACTAATGTACAGCATCCACCTAGGATAATGTGACGGCAGCCATTTTTGTGTCAGTTAGTTTTTAGGTGGTGAAGTGGGGAGATAGAGATAGCGAATTAGAGTCAGGGGATGATTATGGGGCCAGAATGACTGGGCCATGGAGGACAATTTGGCTTGGATATTGGGATACACCCTGCTCTTTACAAAGGATGCCAAGGGATCTTTTATGAGCACAGAGAGTCAGGAGATCGGTTTTTCGTCTCATCTGAAGGACTGTGCCATTTTTACAGCACAGTGTGCCCGTCACTGCACTGGGGCATTGGGATCCAAATCCAGACCACAGGGTAAGTACCTTATACTGGCCTCACCAACACCTCTCCCAGCAGCTGCCCAAGCTTTCCCTGGTTGGTCTCCCATCCACGTACTGGCTGGGCCCAACCAAACATGCTTAGCTTCAGGTGGATGACTTCTTCTTAAGTGCATGTGGTGTGGTTACCCAAAGAAGAAACAAAGACAGGAGGAGAAGGTGCAAACCTCACACAGAAAGTGCCACACTGACCAGGAACATTTCAATTTCTTTCAGCGCCACTCACCACAAACCGTCCTATGATATCATTCCCTACATGATAATGAGTGACATATAAAAAACTAAAGCTTCCCTTGCTGCCCCCTTCTCCATCTTGTCCCTTCCTTTCAGCTAAGCCTCACTCTGAGACTCACAATAGACAAAGTCCGACAGTCAAGATGAGTGAAGACAAGTTTTCATGCTGCCTGAGGTTTCACTTTGGATTTGCATATGAGAGAAGTTATTAAAGTGTAAACATCTGATCATTTCTGCTGCAGCTTATTGCATTCAAAATCATTATTTAAAAAAAAACACAGCATTGCCTACTTTACTTAATAACTTTATAGGAAAATGTGACAGGACTGATTTATAAGTTGAAAGAATTGTTTTTTAATCTTGTGACGTTGACTTTTCCACATTAAGCTAAAGATTGTTTTGTTGATTTTATCTGACCACGAAGCTGGAACGGAAGCCGGCAGAGCTGGGTATTCCACTTTCTAAATTCTTTTCATTGTTGGGAGGTGTTGCTACTGGAAGATATTCATTAGTTTTATGTCCACTTTCTACGTGGCCAGCTTATTTACACTCCGCACCAACCTCTCATGATCTGATAGCACATACAGCAAAACCAGCAGGCCACTGTTATATTTAAGATTTAAAGGTAGACATTTGTATTTGGTGAACACATAGAAAGCCTATTAAGCATATTAATTCTGTCATAGATTCAAAAGAATGTAATGCTTCAGCTAGGTTGTGTTTCCTGGAATCCATTTATGTTCCTTTTTTATGTTTTCTAGGTTTACTTTACATTATTTTTCCTACACTTATTCTAATTATATATAAGGGTCAGTCAATAATTATCCGCACTTTTGTGATAATTTTGTTTGAGTTGGCTGCACAGGTTTCCCCACGCACATAGAAAATGAAAAGTCTGTGCTCACAGTGGCAAAGCTTTGGCCTCAATCAGTCAGTTTCTGGCTGCACCAAACAAGTGCAACAATCAGTGATCTGCTGTTTATGGGCTAGAGGTGTACATGGTGTTGAAATCCCCATCATCCTGTCAGAATTATGGTATAGAATTGCTCAATATTATCGTCAGGAGTGGACGTGGATGGGCATCTCACAGTTTCATCGTCTTCAGAACTTGTCTAGTCCTTTGTGAGCTTCTCAATCTCATTTGCCATGGTTAAACACTGTCACCATATTGTGCAGACATTTTTTAGTTTGTAATTTTGTTATAGATTACATCTTGCCTGAAGAAGAGGCCTGAGTTGCCTCAAAAGCTTGCATATTGTAACCTTTTTAGTTAGCCAATAAAAGGTGTCATTTTGCTTGGCTCTTCTCTACATTCATAATGGCTAACACGGTACAAGACCCTAGTACTAATTTTGTTATAGAAATTGAACTAATATTCAAATAACCAGGACATGAGTGCCACCATCTTTTATAGGCAGACCAAAATACAATACAATGCATCTTGGAGGCAGCAACTTTGAGTGCAAAGTCCAAAATTTCAAGCCAAGTGTTGAAACCAAAAAGGCTAATAGCTAAACAAAGAGCAATCAGGATGTGTTTCAAGAGTCATTGTCCTGACATGTTGTGGGAATGTTCAATAACCAAAAATAAATAATAAATCAAAATCAAAGAGAAGAGCAAAAATATTCACAACCAAATTCAAAAACAACAAAGAATGAACGCAAAGGTCTTTTTGGAAAATTTAAAACTTTGAAACCATAAAGTGTAGAAGTCTGACATTTTTACTTTTGACACAGTGATGCCATGTGCCACAGTCTTTTTGGTTTACCATACCTAGAAATGGCCAACAAATAACTCAAAATGACGATGCCCTTAAGAAAAACAACATGGTGTCTTGGGAGTTTGTTGCTTATTTTCGGCATTGTTAAAAAAAGTATTAAGCACAAAAACACTTGTAGGGTATTCAATTTTGAATATTTTTTGCATCTCACCAAGGGTTTTCTGTAGAAGCTTTTGCTTCTCCTGGTAGAGGTTTTCCCCAAGGAATCCATTATTTTTATTTATTATTAAAAATACTTTTGGATATGATTGGGATTTTTGATTTGGGCCTTTTTATTGCCATCATTTTCCAACGGGACTATTGTTAATTCCTATTGCCAGGAGTGTCCTCAGAGCCTGTGGCACTGCCAATCACAATGCAGCAGGATGAAAGGTCATGAAACTGAATACTTCCTCATCTGACTACCATTTTGTTTCTCTGGCTTTGAACTCTTTGCAGCCCTTCTTGACTTTGATTTTGTCACATGATTCTTAGCTTTGGTTACTGATAGTTGTTCTCCTGGTTTTGACCCTCGCTTCATTTTTCATGTGCTTTTCTTCCAATCCCATTCTGAAATCGCAAGCCTGTCGGGCATAGCAATATGTGACCAAGAGATTACTTGACCTTTTGAGGCCATGGAGAAATTATTAAAAAATCAAAACCAAATCCTGGTCATGACACACCATATGACTAATAGGTCATGTGATTAAAAATAGGGATAGCAACCTGTAAAGAGTATGGTCATGGTCATGCAAAAAATCAGCACAAGATGGTGGCAACCATATTACAAAGTATAACAAGAAATAAAATTTAATTGCCATAATCCAGAGGTGGGTAGTAATGAGTTACATTTACTTGAGTAACTTTTTTTAAATATTGTACTTCTATGAGTAGTTTTACTGCACCATATTTTTTACTTTTACTTGAGTACATTTGTGAAGAAGAAACGCTACTCTTACTCCGCTACATTGGGCAACACTTGACTTGTTACTTTTTTTCATTTACACATTTTTATACGCTGTATTTTAGTTGGAGAGAAGTCGCCAGTGGATCTACTGAATGACTGTTTCACTAATCAGACGTAGCAACAATAATCACATGACTCCATTTCACCAAAAAGACGTAGCAACAATAATCACATGACTCCATTTCACTAATCAGATGTAGCCATGCAGTCACATGACCACACACAAACTTCCTGCGTCTGCAGCCTGTGAGAGACTTTTTAGTCATACAGGGCTCCTGATCACTGCTAAACAGTCACAGCTTCACTGCAGGAACCTTGAGAGCAAACTCCTGCTGAAGCTTAGACATCACTTCACTGAATGAAGAACAAGCACGTTTTAACCAAACATGCACAGACACACATAGTCAGGGTAAAGTGAGACTTCTTGTACGTGCAGAATCTGCCTGCTGTGCTATTTGGAGGGCAAGTGAATATGCAGTATTATACGGTCAGTGTACAGTGTATCTTGTAACTAACTGTAAGTGGTTTGCACTGTTCAAACATACCGATACTTGTTACCTACTGTAGGTATTGGCTTCAAAAGCTTTGTGTTATTTGTGCATCTTTATTTTGTAAAGATGTTATTTATTTTTACTCATTTTTATTTTATTATTTGGAAATAGCAAAATTTGCACATTATGTTATTTTTTTGTCTGTCTTATTACATTTCTAAAAAATAAATCATTTATTATGATCAAACAGTTACTCAGTACTTGACTAGTCTTTTCACCAAATACTTTTTTACTCTTACTTGAGTAATTTTTTGGATGACTACTTTTACTTCTACTTGAGTAATATTATTTTGAAGTAACACTACTCTTACTTGAGTACAATTTTTGGCTACTCTACCCACCTCTGCCAGAATCATGTCTAAAAAAGAAAGAAAAGTTCACATGCAAAAATTTCACAAATAAGGCAAAATAATTCCACACATTTAACAAAAAAAAAAAAAAAGTTAAAAAAATGATCATATGTGGAATGTGAATGGTAAAGTTAGCGGGAAGATGGTTAGAATTAGACAAGAAAATAGCCAAGTTACAATATCCTAGAAATGATCTGCCAAAAACAATAAAACCAAAAATCTATTTCAACATCAGAGACTGAACCAAACCTGAGCTTGAAATCCTGAAAGAATACTCTCTCTAATGAGTGAGTGCTCAATTTGGTCTTCAAGTCATCCTTTTGCATTTTAAGGTTTGAACACATTCTGATATGTGCAGCCATCTCTTATATCATGGCAGTCTTGATGACATGCATCACATGATGTGCAAACTACATGACCAGCAACCACATAGCATCATAGCAACCAAACAAAATGATGGAGCTCTTAGAGCCATAAAACAGCGATGCTATATAATGATATATTACATATATAAAATAAGGATAAAATAAATCAACCTTAAAATAACACATTCTGAATAACAAAATAATACCAACAAATATAATCATGGTTCTAACAAGCTACAGGGAAGCATTTAAGTTGGGACACAAAAAGGGCCAAATTCATCATAGAGAGATCTCCCTCATGAATAATCCCTTTGTTCCCAAACTTCTGCCCAGTATTTTGTTATCCTGGATCTACAACATTGTAATAAGAGCACATTGTGACTGGTAGAACATCTCAGTCTGAGTACAATAATCTCACTACATGCCATAAATATTTAGGAGACTGAGGTTTCTCCAAACCTTGGACATCGTCTGTGGTTTTACTAAAAGAAATATTTAAAAACACATTAACTGGTACTTAACCACCTCTAGAACCCACCAAAACACATACATGAAGTGAGATGGGAGGCCATTTTATTTGTCCTAGCTAGCTAACGTCAGTCTGCACATGTTGTATACCTTGCCCAGTACTTTAAGGGTTCTTCAAAAAGATTCCACACTTTAATTTTCAAAAATATATTTTTATTTCTGTTATAGACATTTCATGTTCTTTAGTACTCACTTTGGACTTTCTTCTTCTGTGTACACTTATATTGAAAGTCTACAGCTTCTGACTGCCTTCAAAAAAGTTCATGCACCTCTTCTTACACTATATCATTCCCTACAAAGTGGTACCTTTTATTAATTATGATGTGATTTCTCTGTTATTACTCTTATGTCAATAAAAATGGTAGCCTTTGTTTCAATGAGTGGTGGATGGCCACCAAAATTGTCCAGACTGTTTGAATGATTTTTGAACATTTGTATCCACGCCTATCCATTTTGGTAAGATATTGCATTGTTCCTGTACTGAATATATAAACAGGAATGGATTTTGGCTCTTTTAACATCTTTTACCCCCCCAAAAAAAATCATTCAACAATTCTTTGCTCTTCTTAGTGAAAACAGATGGACAAATTGCATCAGCAAAGTCAAGAGCAGCAAGGTACACCACCAGACTGAGGTTTACAATGCTGCAAAGTTTTAGTGAGTTTTAATGAAAGAAATGGTTTGGAAACTAAACAAGTGTAACCCCTTTTTATGTTGTGTCCTTCATCTGTAACTCCATCTCTGATTCCCAGAAGCCCCATGTTGAATCAGCACCCCAATCCCGGCTGCCATTTTTTTACGAATTCCATTCCTATTTGTTAATACCCTTATTTATTAGTCAAACCCATTGCTGATATCCCCATTCATTTTGCTCATCACTTTTGACCCCTGTTTTTATTCTTGACCTCACTGCTGACCACTAGTTCCATATACTGTACTATCCCCATCCATTTCTTCTTCTTGCCGTGTACCTTGCCCATTTTCTGTTCCATCACTTTTATGTTTGCTTCTTCTTGTACTGCTGTAACCTCCATTTTAACATGAACTATTTTTTCAGTAAGAGTAGGCATTCACTCTTCATGGCAGATCTTCTGCATGTAGCCACCCTCACCCTTCCACTTGACCCTATAGTTTAATTGAGCATCAAGGAATTGTGTAATTATGGAGCAACAAAACTTACCAATGGTGCTGTTTAATGCCACGTTATAAACTGGGAGAGAAAACAGTGAAGGACACAGAGATATGGGTGAACTAGATAAGATCAGAAACCAAAGAGGAGACAACAATGCAGTCAAGTGTAGTGAAATGAAGGTCAAAACCACCAAGGAGTTTTAGCAAAAGGCAAGTCTTAAGAGCAAAAGACATAGCTCCAGATATTAGTAAAAGGCAGGAGATGCTGAAAAGTGTCAAGATCATGTTTAAACATTAATACAATGAGCCAAAAAGCTTAGTCATTGTCACCAGCAAGTAATGCTAAGCAAGAAAAGTGGGGTTGGCCACTGGAAGAACAGATCCTCAGTTTCAGTGTGCTCAGCTCCTCAATGGTCCTCTCCCCAGGTCTCCTCCTTACTCTCTGGGCTTTCCATCTGTTCATCTCACACATACACACATGTTTAACACATTTGGATATTCTTGTTGCCCTTCTGCCCTATGGCTGTACATGAGATAAATATTTGGTCAGGAGATCCCGGAAACCCTTCAAGGGCTCAGAGACCTTGATTCCTTTTTCTACGATCTCTAAGCTTTGAATTGTGAATCTGTGTTGTCTCAAATTTCCACTGCCAGGAAATGAGCCATGTCAGATCTGACCTGAGGTGCTGGACCCTTTCATGGCACATGGGGCAGCCATGCACAGCTCTGTGCTCATGGAGCAGCCAGGCAGACGTGGCACTCGACAAGTGTTTTTTGTCACTTTGCCTTTCACTAACTTGGCCCACATTTCCCTGGAACGCCGTCTGCACATCTGGCTGAGAACTGGATGAGTCATTGACAAGAAGTATCGTCATGGCAACTCGGTCACGAAAAATGTCAAGTATCTGACTATTCTGAGAAAGCTGAAGCGTGCAGAGGGCCATTTGTTTGGGCTGGCATGTGTGGTCACACACACACGCAGAGCTGCTCACTCACATTGATGAGTACTAATCATCACGTGGTGGATGTTGGTCCTGCTCACATCCAAAACCAGCCTAACTGTGGAGAGGAAATGAATACACAATGGGACAGAGGTCACAAAAAAAACCCAAAAAGATTAAACATCCATCAGAGCCCAACTTAAACCAGGAACTGCTGATACAAGAAACTTCACTGCTATACGCTCCTCCACAAACACCCTTCTCTTGGACTGACTTAATACATCGTGCTGTCCTAAATAAAAATATCCTACACCCATTATATTAACAACGTTCATAGACTTTCACACATTGGCACTCAGACCTGGTTGGGAACTCAACAACTGAGTGGAGATTGATAATCAAAAATGGTTGGGAAAGTTTAAAAATAATAAAAAGACGGTTTCATCTCAGTAGATGATACAATGTGCTGTTGGTTCACATATCATATTCCTTCTGCCACATACTGTACTAAAGTTCTTCATGATTATATAAACATCATGTGGGTTGTGCTAAGCAAAATAAACAATTTTCTGCTTATGGTTTTATATTTTTATTAACTGTGCTACCTGTCTAGGATGGGTTGAAGTCTAAGTAATCAATGTGGACTTCACGTTTTTTATTTGATACATAGATTATCCACGTGGTCTGGTATAATGATATGCACCTGATCCCTTTTCCTCATGGTAGCCTTTCCCTCTTCAGATAGAGCCGTCCATTTTAGTCACTTCATTTCAGTGCGATTTGTCAAACTGACCACACTTATTGTCGAAAAATGCAGCAGTAGTCCCGACCACATTGGCCTGGTTTAGCGACTCTAGCCTAGTCATGTTGGGGCTTTTGTTATCCGACATTTACATCAATTTATCGTTATTTTCATTCTTCAGTTACCCACAATGCAAAGTTATCTGGCATTAGTATTACAGCTATAAACCTCATTTATGTGGCCCGAGCAGAGAGTCGCTACCATGCTGCTGATGCCGGTGTATAACGTCAGGGAACAAAATAGGCCAATGAGACCAATTTTTAGATCCTTACTTGGTATTTTTATTAGCTTTGAATTTTTTTGCCCTTCTCTTACTTTTAGCCTATTTTTAAATATTTCTTTCTAACTCAAGTAACCAGATGGACACATAGGCACACACAAGCACTTGTCCTTTTCTTAAACTGGATTAGATAACCACCTATAATTAACAAATAACGTCATATTCTCAACCCCTCTTAATTCAATTCAGAGCCTATCCCTGGAGCATCTGGCACAAGGCAGGAAACAACCCTCAGTAGTCCATTGCAAGGCCCACTCACACTCACCAACATGCACTGTCACACGGGGGCAATCTGTGTTTTGGATTAAATAACTTGATGTTATCAATTATGATGCATGCTTGTTTATCATGGAGCTCAAGAGTGGGCATGTGTTGCATGTTAGTCAGACATGCAAGTAAAAATTCATCATTCATGTAACAATAGATAGATAGATAGATAGATAGATAGATAGATAGATAGATAGATAGATAGATAGATAGATAGATAGATAGATAGATAGATAGATAGATAGATAGATAGATAGATAGATAGATAGATACTTTATTAATCCAAAGGGGAAATTCACATAATCCAGCAGCATTATACTGATACAAAAACAATATTAAATTAAAGAGTAACAAAAATGCATGTAAAAACAGACAATAACTTTGAATTATGTTAGCATTTAGAATGGAAGAGTCGCATAGTGTGGGGATGAACGATCTCCTCAGTCTGTCAGTGGAGCAGGACGGTGACAGCAGTCTGTCGCTGAAGCTGCTCCTCTGCCTGGAGATGACACTGTTCAGTAGATGCAGTGGATTCTCTTGACAGGATTGTCAAGGAGCTTGCTTAGTGCCTGTCGCTCTGCCACAGATGTTAAACTGTCCAGCTTCATTCCTACAATAGAGCCTGCCTTCCTCACCAGTTTGTCCAGGCGTGAGGCGTCTTTCATCTTTATGCTGCCTCCCCAGCACACCACCGCGTAGAAGAGGGCACTCGCCACAACCGTCTGGTAGAACATCTACAGCATCTTACTGCAGATGTTGAAGGACGGCAACCTTCTAAGGAAGTACAGTCGGCTCTGACCTTTCTTACACAGAGCATCAGTATTGGCAGTCTAGTCCAATTGATCATCCAGCTGCACTCCCAAGTATTTATAGGTCTGCACCCTCTGCACTACAATACAATACTATGCAATACTACTCCTGCAATTTAGAATTGATCATTTAGCTGAACTGTGATTGCTTTTTGAATTTTATTTAAACAACAAGAATCCAAAAAAGAGGGTGAGGCCTCACTGAGATGTAACTAATAAGGGATTATAGACTAAACCCCCAATTTTCATAAGTGTACTCATCCCATCCATCCAATATGTTCTGGAATTTCCAAAAAAGGGATTTACAATCAAAGACAGTGATTAAGCAGGTCCCTTGGTCTCGTTTCAGTGTATCAATTATACACCATAGTCATACGCTGAGAGTCTTTACGCAGACATCATTAATTCTAGCAGAAGACAGCTCCAAATGAACAGGCCACAAAGGCTTGCTACGCCAATGGCCAAGAGTAAGCTCCTCTAAGAATTTCCATTTGCAAGCTAGTAATAATTTTGCAGGCACATTATAAAGCAGGGAAGATTTTTTTTCAAAGGAAGTAGGAAAAACATTTGATGTGTCTAAGAAGAGGAACACATGAGAGAGACAGGAAGATTAGACTGAATAAGATTTGAGAGGCCAAAAAAGATTACAACTCCAAAACATGGGCAAAAAACATAGCTGAAACTTCCAAACAATCAGGGGCATATCTACTATCAGGGCATTCTAGGCGTGTGCCCAGGGCCCGTGACAGCAAGGAGCCTTTTTAATGATGACACCACTCCACCCAATGAAATGTTCAAGTATCAGTCAAAATCAAAGTGATCAAGGGGGAAGCTCGATGAGCTGATCAGATATTTTTGAGTCATAAAGTCCAAGGGAGACCCCACTGCATGAAGTCAAGAGTGAGAAATGTAGTGCTGCTTTAAATGACCCAGATACCGTGTGCTGCATTGTTAAAAGTCTCTGTTAAAGAGCTAAGTCATCCAGGAGCCTGGGAGGGTATTAATACAGCTTTGCAAACAATAATACTGATATGGAGGATCAGAAGACAAGATCATTGCAAAGCATCTCTGACGGGACGAAAGTAATCAGTTTACAAACTGAAATTGACTAAATTGGTGATAGGAGTTTCGAGAGCATAACTAAACATTCTTGGAAATTGTGTCCCAGAAGTATGATTGGTTGTGGACTACTATCGTCTGATGATGGAAGTTCACTATGCTAATTAGAGAGAGAGCTATAAAGATGTGAAAGCAGACTTTTGCCAACAGGGAAAGGAAACAAGCCGGTAGAAGTGACACTATGAGCATGCAAAGCTTCCCAAAGCCGTAAACAGAGAAAAAAGGAAAAGGAAGGAATATTTCAACACCTATAAAATGTACCTCCTCCCCAAACCTTGGAAGTTTTCACATTTAATTGTTATATAACATGAAATCACAGTTTATTTAATTTCTGTTTTTAACAATAATCAGCAGGAAAAGAGTTTTTAATGTAAAAGTAAAAAGAGAGGTCAAAATAAATTCTAAATATAAAACACAAAATACTTGATCTGATATGTTTTCACCTCCTTTAATATCACACCCCTAAATCCCCAGTGGTGCAGCCAACTGGTTTTCGAAGTGCCATCATTAGTTCAATGGAGATCACCTGTCTGGAGTTTCACTTGATTGTAGTTTAAACACACCTTATTTAGAAGGGCCAACTTGTTTTGAGTCAGTATGGCGGCCTACCCTACACAATGAAGAGAAAAGAAAACGCCAAGCAGATCCACTGGAATTTTTAGTTAATATATAAGACTATAACAGTATACACTTGAATGAAGTTGCAACAGTGAATTATTAAAACATAAGGAAAAGGACTGAATGTAACTCAAATGTTAACTAAATGTAGCTTAAAGCTTGAGAGCGCTGAGGTCTGCCTCACCTTATAGAGACCAGCAACTTGATTTTCCAGGGTTAGAATAATGTAAAAGAGTAACAAGCACCCCTCTCGAAAATGAGGACAACTAATAGGAAAGTTCTAACACCCCTCCAATGAAGAGTCATGAAGATTAATAGAACAATCCCGTATAATCCCCTATCAAAAAGCCAACATTCAGATAAATGGGAGAGTCAACAGGAGTCAGAAAATACTGGTGACACTAGTTGATTGGATGGAATAATAAAGTTCTGCATATTATACATATTAAGAGTCAGATAACGTGATGTATTAAATGAGGTAATGGTAATGGAAAAGCATAAAAGCAAATGAATTATTTAATTGATTGCACACTTTATGGACTTGGACCTTTATCTGTTTAAATAAAGAAAAGTTGTGTATTCTCATCTGGGCTCCATGACTGCCTTGTTTGAAGATTGAGACTTGTCAAACTGACCACTCTTATTGTCAAAGTGTTGTACTGGGAAAAATGCAGTGATGGTCACTACCACATTGGCCTGATTTAACGATACTCCACGAAAAGGTGACTGAAAAGAACAAGTCAGGGGATGGAGACAAGAAAATATCCAAGTCACTGAATATCTATTGGATTCCAGGTATATTAGCCATTAAGAGTATGGCACAGTTGGGAATCTATCTTGAGCAGACCATCCACAAACACTGAGTGATCATGCTAGAAGAAGATGATTAGTGAGGGAGGCCAACAAGAGTCCTCTGATAACTCTGAAGGAGTTACAAGCTACAAGGTCTAATGCTGGATAGACTGTAGACAACAACTGTTGCCCTAGTGCTTAATCAGTTACAGCTCAAAGGGATAGTAGCAAAGACAAAGCTATTTTTAAAAAATACGCATGACATTTCAGATAGACTCAGCTAGAGTCGCCAGACGGTGCAGACTCTGAAGTCATCTGGAAGAAGGTTAAATGGTCTGGTAATTCCAAAATTAAGTGTCTTGGCTATCAGACTAAACACCATGTTTGGTGTACATTGTCAAAAACACACTGTCACCCAGCATGGAGCATGGTGGTGGCAGCATCATGCTGTAGGGATGTTTCTCTGCAGCAGGCCCTGGAAGACTTGCTAGGGTAAAATGAATTCAGCAAAATATGGGAAAATCCTGGAGGAAATCCTGATGTTGTCCTTAAAAAACCTACAACTTGGAAAAAGATTTGCTTTCCAACAAGATAACAACTCCAAGCATAAAGCCAAAGCTATTTAGGAAAATGTGCATATCTGTAATTAATTTAGATCACTTTGCAGTGATCTGTTTTCACATTGACATTAAAGAGTCTTTTTTGGATTAAAAAAATTAGGATTTAATTGTTGTATGATAATAAATTGTGAAAACTTCTAAGAGGATGAATACTTTTTGTAGGCACTGTATATGAAAAGGAGATTTCTCGGAAATGTGCACTACTCTGAACCATCAGGGAACAAATCGCCAAGCCCAGAAATCTCTCTGGTGGACCACAGAGGAAATCTACAGGGCATCATAGTTAAAAATTAAAATGAGGCAATGCCAGTTACAGGAAACACCCAGCTTTCTTTCAGCTTTGAAATATCTGGATAGTATAGGATGAAATAGAGCCTAGCAGAAATTTTATATGACCTGAGATTTTATTTTGTGAAGAAGTAAATGAATGAATTTGATGAAGCAAAGGATAATTCTACTGTTAGTCAGAGCAAACAAGAGATATAAGAAAATCAGATACTAATATGCTGAAGAACCAAGGCTCAGTGGTAAAGGTCCAGATCTAGATGTGCCATACCAGCCTTATCCTTGGAGCTAACAAGAGACATGCCTTAGGAAGAGATTTCCTCAATTCCAAATAAATTAACACTGAGACTCCAAACCAATAGTATGTAGAGGGAGGGTGAGGGCGAGATAGAGGAATAACTGAATTAAAGAAATTAAGACAAGAGATAATATTGATCTTGATTATGGCTGTTTGAGTGAGAAATGATAACTCGAAAGTTTAGTCTGTATTAAAAATGCAGGAAAAAAACTCTCTGGTAGTTAGAAAATGTAATGAAGGAGGAGAGTGTGCAAATATCAATGTCGAAATATCGGAGTTGTGTTGATATCTGAATCATCTGGCACAACACTCTTACCACTGAGAGAGTGAGCAGTGCAGCATGGTTCAGTATATCTTATATACACAGTATTTTATCATGTAAAATTGTCCATGAAAGATACTTTAACCTCTAAAGTTCTTTTTACATTGATGGACAAGTGAATAAAGGAAATGTCTAAATTATTAGCCTTGATTTGCATATACACCACGCTATACTTATCTATTTGATATTCACTCATTTCTCACTCCCATCACAGACAGAAATGGCTGACTACCTCAGATTCAACACCTTAAGAGTCAGGAATCACACCGCACACAAGCCACACTCCTGTTGGGATTCCTGCACTTCTGCTCAAACGACCTCAGAAAAGGCCAATAGCCTCCTCAAAAGCTACACTCCTACTGGGATGTACAGGCGTGGAGTTCCACTACCAGAACTGTTAGTACCATTGAAAAGGCTGCTCGAATCAAACACATTAGCAATATGGCCAAGGCTGGCAACCTCAGCTATAATACCTGAGCAGGGACCAGAGGGATGCCTATATCCTTTGGCTCCTTCATTGTTACCCCTGAAAGTGCTGCACGATTACTGTAACAAATACGAGGAGGTTCTCCTTTGGTTTCTTGATCATTACCTTTGAAGGAGCTAAACAAAAAAAAAGGAATCACATTCATCATTCAGGACGGAGGATATCATTAAGACAGGCAAGTTTCAGTTTTAGAATATTCAGACTTTAATGTAATCATTGTTTAAGTTTATTTGCAGAGAAACCAGGCATCAAATACTAGAAGTCAAAATCTGAAGAAAATATACAATTTGAATGATTCAGATCAGTGCCTGTGAAGCCAGCTTTGCCTCAGTATAACCGAGAGACAGATGACCATGTCAATTAAAGAGTCCATTCTTTGTAATCCAGCTAAGGAGTTTTTGTAAAGTATGTGCTTCCATTATGCAGCCTTTTTGCCCTCGCCTTCATTGGGGAACAGTTTAATATTCTAGGTGTTGAGGCAGACGGCTGGGACCCTTGGGATGGCTGGAGAACGGAAGGACAAGAGAGAACAGCATTGTCTTTCCCGATATGCAAGAGGGCAGCCTCCCTGGATTGCATCAGGGGCACGGGAATGGAGCTTGGAGGCTCAACCCTGCTGGGGCTTATGGCCACAGCCAGGGGGTGCTCGGATCATTCTGGAGCCATGGACTGCAACACTTCCACCACATGAGGAAGTGCTGCAGGAAATTCATCAGGGTGCACCTGAAGCACATCCGGGTGCAACATAAAAGGGGCCATCTCAATCCATTCAAGGAGCCGGAGTCAGGAGGCAGAGGACAGAGTTTGCAAGAGAGGAGTGGAGGTGGCAGAAGAATAAGAAAGAGAGAAGAAAAGAAAGTAAAGAGGAATGTGAGCTACAGTTAGGTCCATAAATATTTGGACAGAGACAACTTTTTTTCTAATTTTGGTTCTGTACATTACCACAATGAATTTTAAATGAAACAACTCAGATGCAGTTGAAGTGCAGACTTTCAGCTTTAATTTAGTGGGTTGAACAAAACAATTGCATAAAAATGTGAGGCAACTAAAGCATTTTTTAACACAGTCCATTCATTTCAGGGGCTCAAAAGTAATTGGACAATTGACTCAAAGGCTATTTCATGGGCAGGTGTGTTCAAGTCTGTCGTTATGTCTTATCAATTAAGCAGATAAAAGGCCGGGAGTTGATTTGAGGTGTGGTGCTTGCATGTGGAAGATTTTGCTGTGAACAGACAACATGCGGTCAAAGGAGCTCTCCATGCAGATGAAAGAATCCATCCTTAAGCTGCGAAAATAGAAAAAACCCATCCGAGAAATTGCTACAATATTATGAGTGGCAAAATCTACAGTTTGGTACATCCTGAGAAAGAAAGCAAGCACTGGTGAACTCAGCAACGCAAAAAGACCTGGACATCCACAGAAGACAACGGTGGTGGATGATCGCAGAATCATTTCCATGGTGAGACTCCTTCACAACAGCCAACCAAGTGAACAAAACTCTCCAGGGGGTAGACGTAAAGATATCCAAGTCTACCATAAAGAGAAGACTGCATGAAAGTAAATACAGAGGGTGCACTGCAAGGTGCAAGCCACTCATAAGCCTCAAGAATAGAAAGGCTAGATTGGACTTCGCTAAAGAACATCTAAAAAAGCCAGCACAGTTCTGGAAAAACATTCTTTGGACAGATGAAACCAAGATCAACCTCTACCAGAATGATGGCAAGAAAAAAGTATAGAGAAGGCGTGGAACAGCTCATTATCCAAAGCAAACCACATCATCTGTAAAACACGGTGGAGGCAGTGTGATGCCTTGGGTGTGCATGGCTGCCAGTGGCACTGGGACACTAGTGTTTATTGATGATGTGACACAGGACAGAAGCAGCCGAATGAATTCTGAGGTGTTCAGAGACATACTGTCTGCTCAAATCCAGCTAAACGCAGTGAAATTGATTGGGCGGCGTTTCATGATACAGATGGACAATGACCCAAAACATACAGCTAAAGCAACCCAGGAGTTTATTAAATCAAAGAAGTGGAGAATTCTTGAATGGCCACGTCAGTCACCTGATCTTAACCCACTTGAGCATGCATTTCACTTGTTGAAGACTAAACTTCGGACAGAAAGGCCCACAAACAAACAGCAACTGAAAGCCGCTGCAGTAAAGGCCTGGCAGAGCATTAAAAACTGGTGATGTCCATGAGTTCAAGACTTCAGGCTGACATTGCTAGCTTGGTTTTCAACCAAGTATTAGAAATGAACATTTGATTTCCAGTTATTTCATTTGTTGAATTACTTTTGAGCCCCTCAAATGAAGGGATTGTGTTAAGAAAATGCTTGAGTTGCCTCACATTTTTATGCAATCGTTTTGTTCAACTCACTGAATTAAAGCTGAAAGTCTGCACTTCAACTGCATCTGAGTTGTTTCACTTAAAATTCATTGTGGTAATGTACAGAACCAAAATTAGAAAGATAGATAGATAGATAGATAGATAGATAGATAGATAGATAGATAGATAGATAGATAGATAGATAGATAGATAGATAGATAGATAGATAGATACTTTATTAATCCCAAGGGGAAATTCACCTTCAAATTCAAAGAAGTTGCCTCTGTCCAAATATTTATGGACCTAACTGTATTTGTGCTGATTTGTGCATTGTTTGGTGCCGCGTGCAGGAGACAGCAATAAAAGCGTGTGTTTTGGGACATTTTGTCTCGGTGCCTGTTTGTGTCCGAGCTGAATCTTCACAGTGTCCTCTGACATTATGATATTTTGGTGTAGCTCAGAACTGCGTACGCCATCTCTCTCTCTCTTTCCTACCATCACTGCATTCTCATACTCTGTATGACATCTGCCTCCTCAAAGCCTGTATTGGATCCTTAATGGCTATGGTTTGATGGATATTTTTAGTAGGTGACATCAGTCAAAAATCAGATGACTGTGAATTTCCCTTGGTCTTTCTACCTGTAAACATGAAGTTTGTTCAAGCTAATTATGAGATACAAGTTAAACAACAAAGTTCCCAAGACGCCCCACTTCACATCTTCTTGCAACAACAGTACAGTATGTAACAAAGATAAAGGTAAGGTTGAATGGCCAGGAGGACAGAAAAAACAAATAAAACTCCAGTTAAGCTGGAAAAAAATTAAATCTGCAGGGGTTCCAAGGGCAAAAGACCACCCGGCCCCCACTCTAAGCATATGCACACTAGTTAGTTTATCGGAGGTTAAACAAGCATTCTAATAGATAATATTACTTGTTCCTAGTTTTTGCTAAACATTTGCATATTTTTCCAGAGTTCTTGTCTTATGTGAAGCCTAGAGTTCAACACTCTGTTGAAAAACGTTGATAATCCTGACAATTTGTTTAGCCGATGGTTCAAAAGAAGAACATATCTAATTGACCCCTTTTCTAAAGCTGCATACAGTCATTTGCACACTCACCTGCTTACACGCCCATTGAGATCATCTAATTTGCTCAGTTATGATGACAGATTGTCTATGCGTCTGCTGGGTGTCAAGGCCAAATGTACAGTCCAGTTAATGAAAGCGGGCCGGGAATGGCACAGCGGCAGGCCAGGCATTCAAGTGCAGCATCTCAGCCTTCAGCACTTTCAGCACGGAGCTGCAGGAAGCAAATATTTTGTTTAAGCATCTGTCCAAATTCCACGACTCAGAACTGGCAGGACAAAAAAAGTGTAGTGATTTCAACACTTTGGAAACGATCCCATGAACCTGATCTGCCTTCAACTAAAAAATAGAACTCCGGGGAAGCAGAATGTGAACAGATGCAGCAGGGCTTTCATTAAAGGAGTGGGATGAATGGGTGAGGGGACTTCTGAGGACAAAGGGGTAGACTAAAAAAAAAATACACTCATAAAACACTAAGTAATTCCACATTAGAAATTAACAACAGTAAGAAAATGAAAGGAAAAAATCTGTATAAAAGCCTTATTGATAAAAGTCTGCTTTTACTGAAAAGCTTCCCAAAACAATTCAAAGAACAATTTAGAAATGCTGAAAGGAAACTGGAAAAAATTATTGCAAACTGGGCAGAAAAATGAGCCAACAGTACAGTAGGAGGGAGTCAAGCGAGAGGCTAAGTGTATTCAGGAATGCATTTGGGAAAATGATAAAGAAGCAGTGAATATGTCTCCAACGTGTTTCCCTTTGATTAAGTTGGGAATATTCTGAAGTACATCAGTGAGTCTTCAAGGCAGTTAGGCTTCATGGATGAATAGTGATGACTCCATCATCTTCTCCCATCAGCTGCTTAGGCTCCATTTCTTCACATTGAGACTTCTACTCTGAGGTCAGCTAAGTTAAGCAGATCAGAGGTCAAGGAGGAGAATAAAGATCGTGAAGTCAACATGAATAAATCCATCCATCCATCTTATCCATGCTATTGTGGGCTTTATCAAGAGTGGGCAGGAGGAAGAGTATAGTAACCTAATCAAGGACTTTGTTAAATGGTGCGACTCAAACCAACTGAACACCAGCAAAACCAAGGAGCTGGTGGTGGATTTTAGGAGACCCAGGCCCATCCTGGACCCTGTGATTATCAGAGGTGACTGTGCAGGCCTTTAAATATCTGGAAGTACAGCTGCATGATAAACTGGACTGGACTGCCAATACTAATGCTCTGTGCAAGAGAGGTCAGAGCCAACTATACTTTCTTAGAAGACTGGCGTCCTTCAACATCTGCAATAAGATGCTGTAGATGTTCTATCAGATGGTTGTGGCGAGCACCCTCTTCTACGCGGGGGTGTGCTGGGGAGGCAGCATAAAGAAGAAGGACGGCTCACGCCTGGACAAACTGGTGAGGAAGGCAGGTTGTATTGTAGGCATGGATCTGGACAGTTTGACATCTGTGGCAGAGCGACGGGCACTGAGCAGGCTCCTGTCAATAATGGAAAATCCACTGCATCCACTGAACAGGATCATCAGACAGAGGAGCAGCTTTAATGACAGACTGCTATCACTGTCCTGCTCCACTGACAGACTGAGGAGATCGTTCATCCCCCACACTATGCGACTCTTCAATTCCACCCTGGGCGGTAAACGTTAACATTATACAAAGTTATTGTCTGTTATACGTGCCTTGCACTCTCCACCTTGCATTTTTTTAACTTGCACTGCATTTTTTTTAATTAATATTGTTTTTATCAGTATGCTGCTGCTGGAGTATGTGAATTTCCCCTTGGGGATTAATAAAGTATCTATCTATCTATCTATCTATCTATCTATCTATCTATCTATCTATCTATCTATCTATCTATCTATCTATCTATCTATCCTTCATCTCTACCCAGTTCATCAGTGTCACAAAATATGTGGAATAAAACACAGACAAAATGTGCCAACTCCGCACAGACAGATGCCTCAGCTGGGATTTGAAGCTTTAAGACAGCATCACCAACAACTGTGCCACTACCAAAGTGACATACAAACAGGAAATTGTCCTTTGGGAAACTATCTCTTTAGGTGAGGCCATGATGTGGAAGTCTGTAGGATAAAATTCTGAAGACACTGGATGCTCTAAGGACATTTTTGAATATAAAAAAGAAGAAGGAGATCAAAGCTATAAAAAAGGTGTCTTTTAATAATAAAATGTGTTACAGCCAGAGTTCATTACCTTGCCAGTGTTTGTTTTCCATTTCATCCATCCATCCATTATCCAACCCGCTATATCCTAACTACAGGGTCACGGGGGTCTGCTGGAGCCAATCCCAGCCAACACAGGGCGCAAGGCAGGAATCAAACCCTGGGCAGGGCACACGCACCAAGCACACACTAGGGACAATTTAGAATCGTCAATGCACCTAACCTGCATGTCTTTGGACTGTGGGAGGAAGCAGGAGTGTCATTTGGCTGGAAATATTTCCAGGATCTGGCAACTCTGCATAATGCACACATCAAGTCATCCAGTCCTATGCTCACATCATGAAAAATGAACGTATTTTGCAAATATTATTAAAGAAATAACTTTGTGGAATGAAAGTAGTTCATAAATAGGAAGCCCCTTCACACAGGATCACACTTTTGAATTGAAGGAAGGGATTTTGATCAATGCATGAGAGGAAGAGGTGGGTTATCACAGCACTAGAATTGAAGTTTCCTGAACCTTTTCTTGTCCTGCGGGAGTTCCACATTCTAGTGTTTTGGACCAGCTTGTAATACTTAATTACTACACAACAATCTACATGCAAAATATTCATTAAAGAACAATAAAATGCAGAAAAGGAAAAAGCAACAACATAAAGTGCAAAAGAATATTCAAAAGACAATAAAAGAAATAAATAAAAAGACTCTTGATCCTGGGGTAAGATACTACCTATAATATCAGGTGCCGTTACAGAAAACTAGATGGCCACATAGCACAAAATGTTAGCATCCGTAATAAACAAGAGTCGCAAGATGGTATCAAAATGATTTCATCATCATGAAGATAAAATATTTCATTTGATGGAAAAAACAATTGCACAAACTCAAAATCACAAAAATGTCTTCCAGACACCCTGTGCTGATCCATACAGGACAATTAATTCCCTCTTTAGCTAGTCCGGTAAGTTCTACCATTTAGTCTTCATCTCACTCACGATTTGTCTCTCTAGATGACTTTCTGGTCTCTCACACCACCGGTTGAGCTCCAGCCCCTGTCCTCCCACTTCCAGGATCACTGAGATCTGTCTAGAAGGAGCTTTTTAGACTTTTAAGAAATGCTGTTTGGACCTTCTGTAGCCGTCCCGTTAATTTCCCCTGCCTGCCTGTGGTGATCCTGTTGTGCAGAACCCCAGCTCTCCCTCAAAGAGGTAGGTAGCCCCTCTCCTGTAATAGGCAGCAGGGGAGCTTTAAATAATGTAACAGGTCTTATTGATGTTACACTGGGGGATTTCTATTAAGCTCAACTTTCTCATTTATTTCCATTAATTCTGGAGCTTTCTTTATAAGCATGTGACTTATGGTCCTACCATTTTCTTGGCAAGACCTTCTCTTTAAGGGTCTTGTTGGGCTGTGTCACTTTCAAATTCACCTCTTTGTTCTTGCTATTGTGCACCCCATTACATGCTAAGTGGTACAAACACAGTGAGGACACGTACGGACTACCAACTAAGCGTGTATAGAGTCCGGTGAATTCCGTCATACTTGATAACCCTGTCTGCAGTAGATTCTCGTCTTCTGTCTAAAGATCAACAGACACGAAACGAATACGAGTTCATTTTGGAGATGTTGACTTTTGTGTAAGAAAGATTTGTGTAATTTTTACTTTTTGCAGCTGCCTTGTTTTGGCAGTCGATTCTTATTCATAGCATTAATATTTGCTTTCAATAAGATAAGCAACTCACCACATAATTTATAAATGAAATTTATTCTTTTCTCCACTTTCATAAAACTTCTGGCCGCATTATCTCTGCATAAAAGCTGAGATTCTTGTGGTGTCCAGCAGCTCTTACTAATGGAAGTATCTAAAAACGTTTCTAATGTTTTTTGTGTTTTTACCATCCATCTGCATATTAAGACGCACAAACACTCATAAGTCTTTGTAAGGACTCGGAGCAATCCCATCATTCCCTTCTTCCAGTTGTGCAGCCTTTAAAAACATCTACTCTTCCAGGAACTACCGCACTTCACAGACTGCAAAATAAAAATATTAATTCTGCCAAAAGATCAGTAATTGATGCCTGAATGACAAAGCCTCTGTTTAGTTCCCACTGAACTCTTCACTTTTCTGATATGTTTTCTTCCAGCAGATGTTGGGTTCTTCCTTGTTGTTTTCTCATCAAACCCTTGGCTTCTTTCTTACCATTTTTTTTTTGTTTTGCTTGTTAGCAGTTAATGATTCAAAAGGCCAAGCTTATCCCAGCAGCACTGGCTATGAGGCAGGAAACATCCCAAGACAGGGCATTAGTCCATGCATTCAGGGCCTTAAGAATGTATTCAGACCCCTTCACTGTTTCACATTTTGCCAAATTGCAACCTTGTGCTAACATCATTTAAATTCATTTTTTGCACATGAAGGAACACTCAATAACTGAGAATGACAACGTGAAAACAGGATTTTAGATAGTTCTGCAAATTTATTTTAAACAAAAATACTGAAATATCACATTGACGCAAATATTCAGATCCTTTGCTATGACACTTGAAATTTTGGCTCAGGTACACCCCATTCTATTAATCATCATTGAGAAGTTTCAACCCCTGGAGTCAAATCAGAAATAAGGAACACACTTGACTATAGAAGGTCCCACAGTTGAGCAAAAAACAAGCCATGAGGTCAAAGGAATTGCCTGCAGAGCTCAGAGACTGGATTGAGTCAAGTCACAGATCTGGGCAAGGCTACATGAAATTTCTGCAGCACTGAATATCCCCAAAGGCACTGTGGACACACAATTCTTAAATGTAATACGTTTGGAACATCCACAACTCTTCCGTGAGCTGGCCACCTTGCAGATCTGAGTAATTATGGGAGAAAGGCCATTGTAAGAGAGGTGACCAAGAACATATTGGTCACTCTGACTGAGCTCCAGAGGAGCTGTGTGAAGATGTGAGAAACGTAAAAAAGAACAGCCACCACTTCAACACGCCCCTGATCTTGGATTTACAGTATGGCAGAGTGCCATTTAGAGTTTGCAAAAAAGCAAAAGGACTTTTGAATGGTAAGAAACAAGATTACATTTTTGACCTCAATTCTAAATATCAGGTCTTGAGGAAACCCAGTACAGCTCATTACCTGTTTAATACCATGCCAGTGGTGAAGCATGGTGGGGGCAGCATCATGCTGTGGGATAGTTCTTCAGTGCCAGGAACTGGAAGATGAGTCAGGATCGAAAGAAAGCTGTACCAGAGTGCTGTGGACTTCAGATTAGGCCAAAAGTTCACCTTTGAACAGGACAGTGACACAAAGTACAAAGCAAAGACAACACAGGATTGTGTAAGGGTCGACTCTGTGAATGTTCTTGAGTGGCCCAGCTAAAGCTTAGACTTGAAACCAATTGAACATCTTTGGAGAGACCTTAAAATAGCTGTCTGCTGATGTTCTCCATTCAGCCTGACAAAGCCAGAGATGATCAACAAAAAAGAATGGCAGAAGATACCCAAATTCTAGTGTGTGAAGTTTGTCACATCATGTCAAAGAGGAGTCACATCCATTATACTTTTTTCCTGACTTCACCATCAGATATCGTTTTTAATATTTTTGTTGCTCGATTCTTAATAAATCAAGCTTTCTTTACCCTCATTTCTAGTAAACTTGTACTAGAATGTCTGATCATTGCAATGGGAGTTTTCATGTCTAAAAGTGGGAATTAAAAAAGAAAAATACTTGAATGTTAGAGTTAGTGTAAAGTTGAGTTCATCACATGGATGTTGGAATGGCAGTTAAAATAAACTTATTACATTTAAAGACGTAAGAATAACATTGTCTGAATGGCTGCCACCACTAAATGTGCCCATATACTGTATGTGGTATTAAAGCTGTGCACTTCATGATTCTGTCCTCTAGCTTCCTATATTTCTTACTCTTTCATCCTCTCCCTCTGATTGATTTGATTTGAATTTGTTGATTCAAATATTATTTAACCAAGTGTCAGGGTATCAGCCTGGGGCTCTTAGTTATTGGTTAAATAGAGGGGTGGAGGCTACAGGTCATTTTTAGGTGCTCTTACTCAAAATATAGTTACCCTGTCAAGATACAGGTAGGGACCCTGCAAGGACAGATGTTTGTGTCAGAGTGGGAGATAATGACAGAGGATGGCTACCTCGGTCACATTTTCCAAAAGACAGAGGTTACTTGAAAGAAGTCACTGGCATTATGTCTACTGATTTCAAGAACTCTAGTGGGAGTTCTGTTCTCAAGAAACCCTCCCTCAACCCATCTGTCATTGAGAATTGCCATCCCCACTCGCATCTTCCATTCCAAAGTAGAATGAATAATCTACAAACATCTCTCTGCTTATCTCTCTGATATCAATCATTTAGATGCTCTTCAATTTCTACTCCACAAGGGTCACTCTGCCGAGACTGTACTGATTTCTGCCACAGATGCTCTTAGGTCTGCTTGAGTTGCTTCTCTCTCTTCTTGTTCTTCTTGACCCTTCATCAGATTTCAATACCATTAACCACTCCTTCCTTATCTTTTCCCTCAGTAAGCTTGGAATCAGCCGTTCTGCTTCAGACTGGATCAACTCCTGCCTGCCTAACCAATCATTTTATGTCTCCTGGTCTAACTCCTTGTCTTCTCCACGGAAACTCTCCACGGGTGAGCCTCAAGGATTAGTGTTGGGTCCACTTCTCTTTTTTCTCTACGTTCGGTCTTTAGGCAAAGTTATTTCTTCTAAAGACTTCTCCATCCGCCTCTGTGCTAATGATGCACAAATCTTCTACTGATTTCTCTCTTACAATTTCTAGGTTTCAGCACAGTTCTCCAGATGTCTCTCTGCCATCTCATCATGGATGAATGATCATCACCTTAAAGTTTCAAAGTCAAAAATCTTATGTTTGGCTTCTGATTCTCTTTCATCAAGTTTGTCTCCAGGCATTGTCCTTGAACATGTTACCCTTTCACCATCAGTCACAGTAAGGAATCTTGGTGTTACTCTGGGCTCCTCATTTTCATTCATTGAATATATTTCTTCAGTAACACAATCCTGTTGTTGCTTTCATCATAATATTCAGATGATTCAACCCTTCTTCACTAATTACGTGACACAAATCCTTGTTTAGGCAATGGTTCTCATTTAGCTGGATTACTGCAGCTCTCTCTTAGCACCGTCTTCTTCTATTGTTGTCACATCTCGAGAATTCATCTCCTCAACTGGTATTCTCTGATCCTTATTTCACTTCTGTTATTCTTCTGCTTTGGTCGCTTTACTGGCTTCCAGTTGCTGCAAGGTTCCAGTTCTTGACCTATGGTTCTGTAAATGGTTGTGCTCCTCTATATCTCTCATCTTTAGCTCTTCATGTGTCCCCTTTAAAAGTCTCCGTTCTGCCTCTGTAAGTCTGCTGACAATCCCTCCACTTGCCAGACATGCCAACATTGGACACTGCTTTTCCATTCTTTCTTCAAATCCATGGAATGATCTCCCATTTTCTATCTGAACTGCATTCAGTTTACTCATTTTTAGGTATTTGTTGACAAATAGTTTAGGGTACTTATTGGTGTCTTACTCTAGATGCAGGTATAATTGTGGAGGTAGCAGTGCTACTCCCTCTTACTCATTTTTTATCCTGTTCTCCATTGCTTTTAATACTTGCACATTCTAATATCCATCCTCTTCCGCTTATCCGGGGTCGGGTCGCGGGGGCAGCAGCTTGAGCAGAGAGGACCAGACTTCCCTCTCCCAGGCCACTTCTTCCAGCTCTTCCGGGAGAATCCCAAGGTGTTCCAAGGCCAGCCAGGAAACATAGCCCCTCTAGCGTGTTCTGGGTCTTCCCCAGGGCCTCCTCCCAGTTGGACGTGCCTGGAACATCTCACCAGGGAGGCGTCCAGGAGGCATCCTGATCAGATGCCCGAGCCACCTCATCTGACTCCTCTCGATGCGGAGGAGCAGCGGCTCTACTCTGAGCCGCTCCCGGATGACTGAGCTTCTCACCCTATCTTTAAGGGAAAGCCCAGACACCCTGCAGAGGAAACTCATTTCAGCCGCTTGTATCCCCTCCTTGAACCGTCACCTTATCGTGGTGGAGGGGTTTGCGTGTCCCAATGATCCTAGGAGCTATGTTGTCCGGGGCTTTATGCCCCTGGTAGGGCCACCCAAGACAAACTGGTCCTAGGTGAGGAATGAGACAAAGAGCGGTTCAACAAACCTCCAATGATGAGCGAAAACTTTGGACGACGTTTTCCCTTGCGCGGACGCGGTTCACCGGGGCCCCCCTCTGGAGCCAGGCCTGGAGGTGGGGCTTGATGGCGAGCGCCTGGTGGCCGGACCTGCACCCATGGGGCTCGGCTGGGCACAGCCCGAAGAGGTAACGTGGGTCCTCCTTCCCATGGGCTCACCACCTATGGGAGGGGCCAAGAAGGTTGGGTGCAGTGTGAGTTGGGTGGTGACCAAAGGCAGAGACGGTCTGATCCTCAGCTACAGAAACTGGCTCTTGGGACTTTCTAATAATGTATTCATATTTACTTTGTAAGTCTCCTTAGATAAAGGTATCTCCTAAATAAACAATAATAACTAATAAGGAGGAAGATCATTTTTTAAAACAGACTGAAAATAAGTGTCACTGTCTGAGGTTGAGGTTCTAGGGGACTCTGTAAGAACATGAAGAAATCTAGGCTGACATTATGAAATCAGGTTCTGGGTTACTCTAGTCTTGCTGAGCCAGACATATAATATATATTTCTGGAGACAGCTGTGAGTGAATTTTGCTTAAAACTGGGTGGGAACAATTAGCCGCCTCACAGAGTGTCACATTTCGAATGCAAACCAATGCCTTGTGAAGGCGGCACACAAAGTAGGGGGTTGTGATTTTAAACTGCAAAGATCAGAAGTGCTCTTGTTAATTTGATCTGACAGAGAGCAAGCTTCTGATTATGATAAACTGTCTACAACTGAAACGTCAACTAAAAAAACTTATTAAACATATAAATGCGTGTCGGGTGTGTGAAGAGTGCATTGCATGTATTAAAAATAAACATAAACTGTTGCAAAAGAAAAGATTTTCTATAAAATCAGGTTATACATTGGCATTCAAAGACATCAATGGACAGGTTGTAAAAGTGAACAATGTGGTGTCACAGACGCTGTATGAGCTCCTTGTTGTTCATTAATGATGACAGCATCAGAGTTAATGCAAGATTGAAAGAATTAGCAGCTATGTTTGTGAAATATGAATTGCAAAATATGAAACAATGTGTTTACTCTTTGTCAAATAAGAGAGTTAATAATGAAGAGCCACAGGAAATGCAGATTTCAGTACTCGAAACACTCAGATCAGTAAACAACAGCAGTAGGAGCACAAATAAGGCGGCACAGCATCCACTTTCTGACTGCACGTCTAAACAAGTAACTAAAGTAAGTTAACATTACTGTCTAATTGCAAATGTAATCAACCCCGACCATAATATAGCAGCACCATTGTAATGCATTGATCACATTTATCTAAACTCTTCTTCCTGTTGTTATGCCAAAAGAGTCAAAATAATCAGAATAGTCAGAATTGCAGACAGAAGCACTTTTCAAATGTATGAAGCCAAGCAGCTACATGTGTGAGTCCATCTGTCTCTTCTGTCGCCTTCATAACTATATACAAATTAATCATTAAACTTCAGTCACCTTGTACGACTGAGCTCCTGAAAGGCTAACAACAGGTTTCACTTTTTCTTTTCTTTTCTTTTGTTGTCAAGTCTTTTGTGCCATTTTATTTGCTATGAACTGGAGGAATTGTAGGTGGGTGTTTTAAGAACTGGTGTCACGGTGGTGCAGTGGTAGTGCTGCTGCCTCACAGTTAGGAGACCCGGGTTCACTTCCCAGGGTCTCCCTGCGTGGAGTTTGCATGTTCTCCCCGTGTCTGTGTGGGTTTCCTTCCATAGACATGCAGGTTAGGTGCATTGGCGATTCTAAATTGTCCCTATTGTGGGTGTACGCCCAGGGTTTGTTTCCTGCCTTGCACCCTATGTTGGCTGGAATTGGTTCCAGTAACCCTGTAGTTAGGATATAGTGGGTTGGATAATGGATGGTTTAAGAAGAAGCCCTGTGGGCTGAGGCACTATTCACTATAAACTTTTTAACAAGTTGTCCCCAGATGTGTATTCCCATTTGAGGACCACATCTGGCACTTTGAGAAAAAGAATACTCTAGCAGAAAAGTAAGAGTCGTCATACAAAGAGATTGGAAGGGTTACCCTAAACAGGAAAGGTGGCTTAGTTAACCCTCTAAGGGTGTGTGATGGGTTCCCTGTCATCAGCTAATGATTTGACTTCTGAAACCAATTGGCTGCACCAGTGATAAATCAGGGTGAATACTCATTCGATCAATTATTTTGTGCTTTATATTTGTAATTAATTCAAACCACTTAACAGGAATCTGTTCATTTTAATTTTACATTGATGAGTCTTTATTCTGTTAATTAAAATCATAAGAGCGAAATTCAATGTTGTATGGCAATAAATTGTGAAAACTTCCAAGGGAGTGATTATTTTTTATAGGTGCTGTATGGATTTTCCCATCAGGATGTGTCTGGATTATTTCATCTACATGGATCTTGATTCAATCTTCAATTACGAATGTTTAATGAATTAGAAAAGTGAAACGTGGTGGTACCGTGCTATGACGGGTACCTGTCTTCTGTTTCCTGAATGAAGAGGGTGAGTGCTCTTAGGTTCCCATTCAGAATGAGGACCTCCATTATCTATCTATCTATCCTTCTATATAAAAGCGGTCGGGATTGTCCTTCTGTCCCGTGAGTGCTACGCAGGTGCAGAGTTTCACACACGTCCTGTTCATTTTGCAATGCACGATGGGATTTGTAGTTTCGTTTTTCCAGGTAAAAGATGATTTTCTACTCCAGACTGTGCAATATCTTCTTCTTCTTTCTTACTATATAAAAGCGGTCGGGATTGTCCTTCCGTCTCGTGAGTGGAAAGCGTAGTGGTACTTTCGACTTGCAGCTTGCGGTACGAAGCGACATGATGTGAGCAGAGTTCTGGTGCCCCCATCATTCCCTTGTTTTTGTGCGCGATGCGCTAAAAAAATAGACAAAATTATGTCTCTGGAAATAATTAATGTTGATGGAGTACAAATGCCTCACCGCGTAGTAAATATCACGGGCGTTCAAAAGGGCGACCTCAATATAGAAAAACGTTTAAATTTCATCACAAAAATAACAGAAACTACAAGTATTAAAGTAATACCGCTCAAATGCAATATAACCAAATTAATGCGTTTGTATAAAATATCATATTGAATTGCCTTAAGAAGCGGTCAACTTAAAAGTCGGTCGCCTTAAAAGGCGGGTCAGCCTAGTCAGTCATAAAATTTGTTATTCTATACTTTTCGGTTAAATTTCAAAAGTGGAAGGGGTCAGGAAAGGGTTAGAGATTGAAACAGGACAAAATTTCGGGCAGTCCTGGGTAGTTTAAGGGTTCCCCTGTGACAACAGAAGTGTGGCTTTCCCTAATGTAATGGGTGAATGTTTTGCTCTCCCAGTTAAGAGTTAGAGTGGAGGTCTGAGCTACTTAGTCAGGAGAAGGTCAGGACACCGGTAGGCCAGCGAGGGGGTCTCAAGGTGCTTTCTCCTGATTTCAGCTAAGTGGATTCCTCGTAATTAAATCAATCTGTACTGTAAAATGACCTTTTGATTTAGCAGTCACTTTGTAAGACAAGGGGGCCTCTGAAATTGAAGATGGGAGTAAATCTCTGCCTCATCGACCCTGTCGCAATTTTCTTAAGAGCCTCTGTGCAGATTGTTGAAAAATGTCTGTAAATCTCCAAGTGATGGCAGAGCTCGAGGGAGTACAGGCCTTCTTGTCCACGGGTCCCGTGGCATTCCTCACATAGCTCATTGCTCTTCTCTTTGTTCTCATCTTGTGGAAAAATTAACAAGCGTCTTCTGGGATCCTGGCTGAGAAGAAAAACAAACCTCGGCAGCAGAAGACCCATCATTTTGGGACTCTCTAGGTCTGGCATTAATAAAGCTGTCTGAGCTTGGATGGCTAAGGACTCCATTACAGCCACGGCAGCAGGCCATCCACTTGCCCAGCATATGTTTCAGTATGGACTGGATCCAGTAAAGCAAATGTCAGTGAATTCGGCACACACAGACACATGTATATGACATTATAGCGGAGTATATTTTATACTACACCTTTCAAAAATGAGCACCATCTCAAGGCAATATAAAACTATGACAATATTACAAACATATGTATTTTTAATAATTGGAGCACAGTGCATTAAATGAGGCACTCAGGGTCAATCAGAGGCAGAAACTGAACCAGCAACCTTGTGGTTTATAAGCCAGCATGTCAGCTAATAAGCCTTGGTGCCTGCGCACACAGACCTCAAATGGAGGAGGAGGGAAGGAGGCAGGGATATGAAACTGGCACACTGGAATTAGAAGATACTTTTACTTTGTAGGGTACGGCACTAGTGTTATCCCACCTTTTGCAGTGGCTCTGGTTTTTGTAGTCTTCACACAATTAAATACAAATTGGATTGCCATTAGTCTGCAGAAATGTGAGGCGTCAGTTAAAGTGTTATGTATGTACAGATGTGTCTGAAAACACCTAAACTTAATTTTTGACTATATTGACCTTTTATGCAGCGTATGTGCTTGACATATCTCATTGCTAGTTGTCATTTCACATGAAATGTGTGTATTTTTGGCCCATTTAATTCTCCTTATACCACTGACTGTATTTAGAAACGGTCAGATTCTAGATGCTCTTAACATCATTTTTACACCATTCCTTTATTTGGTTATTTACTTTTTTATTTTATTTATATTGTGTTCATAACAATTGCTGCTGACCGCTTTGAAATCCCTTCAGTTTTTTTTATCTAGCACCTCCTGACTCACCATTACAAGAAAACCCTCACATATGAAACATCATAAATATCATCTTGATGTCTAGTTATGCAAGACATTGAACTCTTTGAGATGATCCACTATTTTTTGGCTGTTTAGACCCAAAAAACTCTCATTTTTAGTCAATTTATGGACCATATTGCATTGCGTCTTTGTGGACCTGGAGAAAGCATATGACAAGGTGCCTCAAGAGGAGTTGTGGTATTGTATGAGAAATTCGGGAGTGGCAGAGAAGTATGTAAGAGTTGTACAGGATATGTACGATAGAAGTGTGACAGTGCTGAGGTCTGAGGTAGGAGTGACGGATGCATTCGAGGTAAGATTACATCAGGGATCGGCTCTGAGCCTTTTCGTATTTGCAATGGTGATGGACAGGTTGACAGACGAGATTAGACAGGAGTTTCCGTGGACTATGATGTTTGCTGATGACACTGTGATTTGTAGCGATAGTAGGGAGCAGGTTGAGGAGACCCTGGAGAAGTGGAGATATGCTCTAGAGAGGAGAGGAATGAAGGTCAGTAGGAACAAGATATGTATGTGAATGAGAGGAAGGTCAGTGGAAGGGTGAGGATGCAGGGCGTAGAGTTGGCAAAGGTGGATGTGTTTAAATACTTGGGATCAACAGTACAAAGTAATGGGGATTGTCAAAGAGAGGTGAAAAAGAGAGTGCTGGCAGGGTGGAATGGGTGGAGAAGAGTGTCAGGAGTAATTTGTGACAGACGGGTATTAGCAAGAGTGAAAGGGAAGGTCTACAGGATGGTAGTGAGACTAGCTATTTTATATATGTTGGAGACGGTGGCACTGACCAGAAAGCAGGAGACAGAGCTGGAGGTGGCAGAGTTAAAGATGCTAAGATTTGCACTGGGTGTGACAAAGACGGACAGGATTAGAAACAAGTACATTAGAGGGTCAGCTCAAGTTGGACGGTTGGGAGACAAAGTCAGAGAGGCGAGATTGCGTTGGTTTGGACATGTACAGAGGAGAGATACTGGAAATATTGGTTGAAGGATGGTAAGGACAGAGCTGCCAGGGAAGAGGAAAAGAGGAAGGCCTAAGCAAAGGTTTATGGATGTGGTGAGTGAGGACATACAGGTGATGGGTGTAACAGAACAAGATGCAGAGGACAGAAAGATTTGGAAGAAGATGATCCACTTTGGCGACCCCTAACAGGAGCAGCTGAAAGAAGAAGAAGAAGAAGATATCGTGTAGCAAATTACACTCTTATGATACAGATTAAATCAATAGATGTCAACAACAAAAATGCATGTCACACAGGGAGAACTTTATTTTTTCCCAGGGAAAAATTAGTCTCTTGGCTGAAAGTTCTCAATGCTAGTGTGTCACAGAGAGGATGTGCAGCATTGTTCATAATGGCACTCAGTGTTGTCTTCATTCTCTCCTTTGTTACTACCTCCAGGGAATCCCATAATTTAGCCTGCCCTCTTAATGAGCTTGTTGCTTCGGTGGACCTCTCTTGAAGTGATGTTACCAGCCCAACAGACCACAGCACAGAAAATCGTACTGCCGATTTGATATAAAGAACGTATCCCCCATCATCACTGATCTCATGCAAGGCCACACCACCACATTCACTCGCACCCAGTGCAACGGGCAGTTAGTATTCATGAACTAGTTGTAGTCCTTTTATCTCTGTTCTTCTTGTTTAAAATGATGTCATTAATTTAAACTTAGCTTGGAGAGCTCACTCTGGTAAATATACAGTTCATCATACAATTTGCAGAAGACCACTCGTACATCAGTTATTTTTACAATTCCTTCCATATATTTTTTCTCAAACGTTAGACTTTTTCCCATGACAGAAAATCCACTCCAGATTAGTTGAAAGTCCAGGCCACCAGGGTCTGAATTAACAGGGTTCTACAGTGCTGTAAATATTAAGACTTTGAACCATTAGGAGGAAGGGAGTGCAGTGAACATGTGGGATTCTTGGCAAATATTGCATTTTCTTTGCTACTAAAAAAACTCATTGAGCTCTGAGCCAGGCAGCTCTGAAGCTGTATTTCGAATCTATGAGAGCCCTTGTCACAGTCCCTGTAGATGCAAAGATGTGAATGTTCTCTTGCATTTTACTTCCATTTAAATGGAAGTCTGGTGATGTGGTCACAAATGCACTATAGAGTTGAGTTTATATTCTGATTCTATGATGTTCAAAATGATTTTAGCATGGTGTCTGTATGTGTGCCTGTATGGAAGGAAAATTGAAATTGTTTTTAAATTCTTAAAATTATAATTTTGTCTACTACGTCTCAGCAAAAACAAAACATTTTAGAATATGAAGTTCTGAGATATTCACCATAATCAAGACCTTTGTACAACGATAACGTCTAAATAATTGACATATCTTCTCCCTACTAGTTGCATAGTATTTGTCTTGCTATGGACTTCAGGCTACTTGTTTTTGGTGCAGTTTGGTCCAGTGCTTATCTCCATATTCTTCAAACACAGTTTGACTGATGTCCAGTGATAACTATAGAAACTGAGTTTAATTTAACCAGGATTTTTACAGGTTGCTCCATTTAGTCCACAATAAGGTTTATCCATCCATCCATCCATTTCCTAACCCGCTGAATCCGAATACAGGGTCACGGGGGTCCGCTGGAGCCAATCCCAGCCAATACAGGGCACAAGGCAGGAACCAATCCTGGGCAGGGTGCCAACCCACCACAGAAGAAGGTTTATATACTGTATATATATAGGACATATATGCATGCACAGAAGCACACACAAGTGAAGGTAACTGACAGCTTGTTTGCCCTACAGAGGATATGCTTGATGATAAAAGAAAGAAATGAACACACACACGCACAACAGATTTGCAAAAGTTAACACAGACACAGACATGAAGCCACCCCTGCATCAATCTGTCTATCTTGTTTACTTTATTTCAACCAATGTGGTTAGTTTCACATTAAATATTATTTACGTTGTTCACTTGATTCTCTTTCCTGCTCATTGAATTCTACATTTATTTGTGTATATAATACATTGTCACACACGGGAGCCTGTGGATCACTTTCATCGCTCTTCTAAGGTATGTGATGCTACACCTGAGCACCTGTCTTGTCTCTTAACTCTGCAGCTCCCAGAAGACACCCAATGAAAGCATCTGACATGCCTCCAACACCCAGAGAAGGCCCCTCCCCTTCTGGTCAGGGCCCTATAACTGCAGGTGTACCCGGAAGGTGGAGTCTTAGTTGGACCTGAACTTTCAGAAGGATGGAGCTTCTGAACTGACCTGTTCAATACGAGCACACTAAGGAAGAGGCTAGTTAATATTAGTTTATATGAGGCCAGCAAGTCTGATTTGTTCTAGTTTAAGTGGCACCATCATGCACTTTTTTTTGATTATCATAACATTGAAAGGCTCCAAGAACTATTTCCTGGGATCCCTCCAAGTTCTGCAGACCACTACAACATTTTATCCAAGGTATTGTACTTGATTTTATATTATTGTACAGCACAATCGGTTGTATTATATTGTGAAATGTTTAATAAAGTGAAATTACATTGAAAGTGGTGTATGGATCATTCCATACTGATAGTTTTGCTGATGGACATGCACAAATTGAACTTCATCTTTGCTATCACTTTTTCTGGTCAGGCCACCAGATGAACATAATGATTTGTGATCATGTTAGTTTTTTGAGAGTGAAAACAAATGAGGAAACAGACTGAAAGATAAGACAGTGGCCATGCACAATTGTGGTGGAATTTCCTTTATTTAAGACAAATAAATAAACAAACCGGGGGCCTTTGTAGGGCAGAAATGAGCAATTCTGACCAGCAAGGGGGATTTTTTGTCAGCAGAGCTAGAAATGCCCTGCTATTGATGTGCCTTTAAATTTAATGTTGCTGACTCAGGCTGCTCTGTCAGACAGGTGGACGAGAGGAGCTGAGTGGTGTTAACATGAAAATAAGAGTCAGAAAAGTGAGCAGAAGGAGGACTGGGCTGTACATTACTTGGAGATGTGCTCAGTGGGTACGTAAGGACATGGAGTAGGTAAAAATGTTGTATATGCTTTTCCAAGCTCAGATGGACCTTACAGCAACATGCTAGGGTTGTGCAGTTAAGTGATGTGCAGGTTTCCTGTTTCTTTCATTAAAGTAGGTAATGCTCTGAAAGATTAATTGTGTAGTAACACACAGGCCTGACCAAGTATTGTTGTCATTATATGATGTTCTGGCTGTGGTTTTGGGAAATTATATATCACTTTTACAGGATATTGGGTGCCACATTCTACCTGAGAATATATTCAGTATATAAAAATCCATCCATTTTCCTAACCTGCTATATCTTGAGTAGGAATGCAGGCAAGTTGGAGCCTATCCTACCAAGCACAGGGCACAAGACAGGGGCAATCCCTGGAGAGGGCATCGGTACATCACAGGATGAACACACAGACATATACAGTGCACTCGGGCTAATCCATTTTCACCAATGCATCGAACCTGCATGATTTTGGACTGTAGGAGGACGCCAGAGCACCCGGGTGAAACCCACACAGACACAGGTGGAACATACAAACTCCATGCAGGGACAACCTGAGACAAGAACCTTCAGGCTCTTGTAGCGAGGTAGCAACGCTACTGCTGTACTACCCATTCATAAAAATAAAATGTATAATTAGTGCAGGGTATTTGTGCTTTGCTTGATGGCTTGACCCCTTCTGAAGTGCTTTAGTTATGGATTTGTGTAGTTCTCTGTTGCTTTGAGTAAATGTTAAGTTATTATTTGCTCTTCTGGCATAACATTTGTGTAATTATAAGTGCATAGGATAAGAATTTGCCTAATTTGAGGTTCCCTGTCTTTGCATTTTTTAATTTTATCATTTTGAACCAAACTTCTGTGTAATTACATGCTGCCTTTGATGACATTTTTTTAAATCATTGGTGGTCCACTGTAGTATTAGTGTTGTTGTCAGATGCTCTGGCTGAGAATTCATATTATTATGTGTGTGTTTGTAATTATTTAATGCCACTTCACAATGTTTCAGCCTGAATTGGAATCACTGTTGTTTGATCCAGCATGGCCAGTATATGCTGCACTCCACTATTCATGGATTTATGTGCTGCTTCAGTTCTGATTCTGGCTGAGTACTTATAGAGCCACTGTGAGTGTTAGTGCAGTTGTGATGTGCTTTTGGGAACCAATAGCACATACACAGCTCTGGATGAAAATTTATGTAATTATGAAGACATCTGAGCTTTTGTGTAATTGCATGTTGTTGTTGTAGGCTGTTAATATAATTATATACTCACCCTGCTCTGATGTTTTTCAATTGCAGAGTTCTTCATGAGTTTAATTTTGCAGTGTGCTGATTCTATATGTGTGTAATTCCAGAACACCCTGCACTGACAGAATAGTTGTGTACTGTCTAAGTATTTACATAACTAGCTGTGCTTAGGTGGGGTGAAGTCTAAGTAATCAATGTAAACTCAGTGTTAATGTTTGTACCTCACCGTGCAATGCATTTGTCTCTGTGTTATACTATTTGGTATGGGATTCATAAAAGCAGCGTTAATGTTTGTGATGAACTATCTGTTGGAATGAAAAATGCAATGAATATATCTCTGTGTTATGCCATTTGGTATGGGATTTGTAAAAGCAGTGTACATTTTGGTGATGCGCCGCCTGTTAGAATGAAAAATGCAATGCATTTTGTTACTAAAAATATTTGTGATGTGCAATCTTTTGGAATGAGAAAGACATAGCAACTGGATGGACCCATAGACAGATGCACAGACACTTATCCTTTTATTAAGGTGGATTAGCAAATGTGTAATTGTGTAATGAGACCATGCACTACTCTGAGTATTTAGAAATTATGAAATGTTCTGTTTGAATCTTCTTCTTCTTTCGGCTGCTTCCACTAGGGGTCTCCACAGCGGATGTGTATTAGCTATTAATATAATTAATATTTAATATATAAATAATAATTCATATTAATAATTATAAATATAATTGAGTATTTGTGTAATTACAGTATGATCCACCAAAGATTTTGTTTTTTCATTTATTTAATTGCAGAACATTCCTGTCTGGCTAAGTACTTGTGTAATTATGAAATGTACTCTGCATTTGTATATTTATATGATGTTTTTGTTTTGTACTTGTTTGAATGCAAAATATGCTGATCTGCTTGAGTATTTGTATAATTATTAAATGCTCTACCTGTATAGTGTCATGCACGTATGCTTAGGGGTCACCTTCACGGCTCCAGCAAGGTAAGTGATTTCACCCCTGGATGAGAGGGGGCACTATTGCTAACTTTGTCTTTCTTTCCATCTGCAGTTCTGAGGGGAAACAGAGCCTGTGGATCACTTTCATGGCTCTTCTAAGGTATGTGATGCTACACCTGAGCACATGTCTTGTCTCTTAACTCTGCAGGTCCAAGAAGACATCCAATGAAAGGTCTGACACACCTCCAACACCCAAGATGACACATGACCTAACTATCACCCTGCTCTGGTTGCTCCAACTTTCCAGGAGAATTCTCATAAATGTCAGCCACCCATAGGAGTTGTCATACATTTTTGGACCTCCAACGGATGGAGACAGAGCTCCAGTGGCTTAGCCAGGTCCAGGTGGCCTCAGAACCAACACAGAGGCCATTTATTTATGTTCATTAAATTAAATGGGGTCATTGAAGAGGCCTCTGACCTGTTGAATCCTTGTTCCTCTCTTTATTTACAATAGTTATGTACTTATTTGTAACTTTGGCTGGCTAGCTGTATAATTTCTACTAATGGTACTGAGACGTTGATTAGTTATAAAGAGCTTTGTGTGATTTTGGCTCTGTATTTATGTAAATGTAGCATATGTTGTCCTGTTTGAATACTTTTGACAAACAAATGCTCTGCCTGAGTATTGTTTAGCTACAAGATGTTTCATTTTGTGTTTCTGCGCCTGAGTATTTCTGTAATGAAATTCTGCTTTAGTTGAGAATTTGTGTGAATATATGTTGTTACTGACATTATAAAGTGCTTAATGCGATTTCTTTCTCAAAATGCCCAGTATATGCTAATCTAGGGGTATTTAAGCAGTTTGGCAGTGTTCTGCGTAAGTATTTGCACTGTTAGTTTTTTATTACAGTATATGTTATCGTGCTTGAATACTTTTGCAATCATATTCTGCTTTGGATGAGTATTTGTCTAATTATACGCTACCCCAGTAAAGAGTTGTTTAGTTATTAAGTGTTTTGTATGATTACTTTTGTGAAGTGTTATGTTTCTGTATGTATGTAATTACAGCATATACTGCTGTACATGTGCATTTGTGTAATTATAGGATGTTCAAGTTTGAGTTGCATTTATATAATATAAATAGTGGGTCAGAATATGCTATTCTGGCAGAGTATTTGTGTGATATTGAAGTGCTCTGCCTGAGTTCTTTTGCAATTATGAGATGTTTTGGTTTTCTATTTATATAATTAGAGAATGTGCCGCTCTGTCTGAGCAGTTGAATAATTATGGTGTATACTATGCTGGCCGAGTAGCTGTATGGGCTGAATATTTGTGTTCTTATAGACACAAGAGCAGAGAATTTGTGGAAGTGGTGCATTCTGGCTGACTATCTGAGAAATTCTGTGTTGATTAAGTATTGTATTTGGGTAATTATGCAGTGTCTCATTTACGATTTGTGTAATTATGAGGCACTCTGATGATTGGGTTATGTTTTGTGCATATTTGTGTTTTTATGCAGTATTCTTAAGTAGTATCCTTGATTCTTGGTTGTGTAGGTATGAGACATTGTGGCTTATTTGTGAGTAATTCTGCAGTGTTCTGCTTGAGTATTTATATTTTTATCTGGAGCTCTGTCTGAGGTTTTTCTGCATTCCAGTTGTTTAACTGTCTTCTTCATTGCGATTTGTTGACTAAGACTAATAGCGGTGTGCTGTGCTCAACTGGAACTAGTTAAATGAAATTAGCCATTAATGACAGATGGCAGCGCTTGAAAGAAAAGCAATTCCCTGTCAAAGCGCATTTCAGCATCTCACCTGCACCTCTGTCACTGGTGTGCTGGGGGTAAATGGAGTCTGCTGGACCTGGACGAGCATGCTTTCCTGGAGAGCAGTGTAATGCCTCTCATGCTAGAGTGCAGAGAAGAGTGCTGCCTGCCGATGGAGCCTGCCTCCAGGATTTCAGCAAGCCCTCCTACTTCCTCCCGGCGCAGAGAGCTTTTCAAGTCCTGTGAAGGAGCGAGAGCAGTTTGAAAGAGAGCAGGACAGCGCTGACATGGACTTCTTCAAGACCATCTTTCTGCTCTGTGCCTCTGGTCTTTTTCCAGGTGAGTCTTTATTCTGCATGGTGGGTGGGTATGATATACCGCAGGTGGACACTTGGGCTCAGATGGAGCAAACATGGTGTTGGTGGCATCTGGAGTTTAAACTGGTTCACTGTGCTAATCCTTCAGTGGATAAATCCTCTTTGCCATTCAGAACAGGACAGCTGAGATGCAAAGCAAGTATCAGTGATGGTCAGTGGGAAATGTCCACACTTTGGTTTAAATTTAAATCAAGTGGGAAAGTGTGAGGGGGAATCTGAAAAAGAACACAAAATGAGCTTCACAACTGGTACCTGTTGGATTTCCTAAAATGTCAAGAGAGGACCCATTGAGCCATTTGGAGTGTCACCCTGAAATATGGAAACCAAAGGACTTGCCACAAAAATCACTACAAAGGACACCATAGCAGGATCTTCAATAAGGACTCAGCTAAAATACCAGATGCTCTGAAAGATCTTAGTTGGCACCCGAAAGGGGCATGCTAAGGGTAAGCATAACAGCAATAATTTACTCATAAAATACTCAGGGCTCATAGTGTGATATGTGGTTGTGACTTTTTGTGTTTATTTATGTATGTGTCACAAAATGGTGACAGAAACTCTGGGGACAACCACTTTCTTATAGCAACTCAAGGTGGGCCCAAGTGGATGCTTCTTGTTGAATTTTAAGACTAGATGCCCAAATGTTGGATTCCCAAGGCTGACTGACATGACATTTTTGCCAGTGCGAATCTCCTTAATCAAGTTCCTAAAAGAACAATCTGTTTGAAAGAGCAGGTTGACTCCTCTGACTGAAGACTGCCTGAAACCTTTGGCTTAACCTTCTCATTGCAGCTCCTGCTTGGATCTACAAGTTGAAACTCTTGTCTAAATAAACTGGATGCTTCTCCTGACAGTCATGCTGACTGTATGAGAAGCTCCTGGGTTGTGGCAGAAGCCTCTGTTTAAACTGTCAGTTAGAACCTCCATGGTCAAACTGTTAAAGGATCAAACATCTAGTAGAAGCTGAGTGATGGATATCTACTGTGACGTACTTAAGCACGTAGTTGTTTTTTCTGTGTGAAATTCCTGAATGAAAGTGCTGGTTGAAGCACCTGGATGGAGAATATGAGCGTAGTGGTGAGGCTCATGGCTCCTGCAGGTCCAGCTCAAAGCATGCCTTTAAATGAATCCTTGGATGAAGCTACTGAAACGTGAGCAGCTCGCAAGCCCTGGGTGTCAGAACTACCCTGGCAGCCGTACGTTTGTTTTCTTAGGCAGTGAAACGCGTGCAGCTGAGACAGCCGTCTGGCTCACAGCACTGGGCCGAGGGATCCGGGTAAACAGGACGGCTCTGTCGCATTTAATTGAAACCTCTTGTGCAGTAAAACCCATGGCTGGCGCTCTGCACTGGATTACTTGCGCAGACATTTCACTCAAACTAATGAAGCCCCAATTCATCAAAGAGTGACTCATCTGCATCTAGCTGGCAAACACTGGCTTGCGATAAAGCTTGTACTAGTGGGTAGTCGGGATGAAAGCAGTCGGCATCAAAGAGAGCCCTGTGTGACCCTGTCACTGTGTGTCAAGCGATACGGAGTCCTGACACAGGACCAGAACTAATGCCCTCTGCTCATACTAACCTACTAGCATGTCCTGATCGAACCACGTGTATACTGGTGCACGTTCACATATACACATACTCATAAAGATGGGACATTTCCCTCACACACATGCTTACGTTGCAAGTGTTGACATGAAGGTGCAAGTATTCTCACTCAACTAGACGTACTGGCCCCTTTCACACACATTCACAAGCACATTTGCAAATGTACAAACACTTATGGGCAACGCCATCCTGAAACATACCGTGCGCATGTCTGAGGTCATAGGCAGACTCTCTGTCTGGTACATATCTCACATACAGACGTAATCATACTCACAAATGTACGCTTGCTAACCTTGTGCAGACACATGCCTACTTATACATCTCTCACAATCACACATATGACCGTCCTGCAAACACCTACATGATCAAATGTAGTTACACACATATTCACACATTCATGTACACACTGCTCATTCACTCCGCACAAACATGAGTATGTATTATGTGTCACTCTGTATGAGCTTGAACATCCAGGGCAAGTGCCTGAGCCTTGTAAAAATATGTTAAGTATGTTAGTGTATAAACCTGTATATGCATGACTGTAAATATGTGTGTGCAGAAATATTTTTCTACTGCTACTTTTAGAAAGTGGGCAGCCACAATGTAATACAGCAGCTCTTCACCCAGCTGCCCACCAACAATGCTCCCTCAGTTAATTCAAGAACGAAAGGGCTGCTGAGCCCTGACCTTCAGTGGACCCCTAGACTGAAGTGCCTGTCTCTGTCTTTCTTCACCTGCTGAGAAAAGTCCGACTGCAGTACAAGAGTGAGATAGGACCACTCTCAGAGGGAGAGCGCCCACTTAGAAATCACTTAGAAATCCTGGATTCTCCTGGCAATGTAAACTGCTTGTAGGGATTCTGGATAATCTAGAGACAATGAGAGTCAACTACATAAGAAGGGAAGCATCTCTGTGTTCCCAGGCCACATCTTACCTGAAGTTGAACACCCCTGCCAGTTGCCTCTCTCTGATGCCCATCTCAGCTCTTTTGTTCATCCCATGTGAGTGAAATTAGTAATTTGGACTGCAGTCCCATTGGAGGGAGGAGTGGAGGGTGCAGATGGAAATCAGGTAGAAAGACACCATAAAATAACCCAACAATACCTGAAAGTTAAAATACATACAGTACCTTTCATTTAATGAGGGAACGAGCCATGGGGCACAAACATTACATTTGGAATGAGAGAATGACTTTGAGGATTTAGGATTAGCTGTATCTCAACTGCAGGCCCCCTACACATCACACCCTTCACTATTTGGCACAAGGGGACTTTCTCTAAATGAAAATGGTACTCAGACACACATAAATATGTCCTTGGACCTGCCTCACAGTTTGTTTCCTTAAAAGCTGAGACTGACCAGTCAGAGATCCTGATGGAATTTCTGGTAGTTCCAATTAGCATTTTGTATTTCATTAAATGAGAGCTGCAGCTCAAAGAGAGATTCTTCTTCCTGTCTTTCCTCACATAGTACTTCTTGTTAGTCTCTTAATGTCCCAGGCTTTCATTGTGCTGTTCATTTATTCATTCATTTCCACCTTGTGTACACAATCCCTCCTACAAGTGCTCACTGGATACTCACCTAGGCATTGATGGGGTGACCAATATCAGGGTACTGGGTCTTTATTGGTTGCTCACTTTGAGTTAACTAAATGCTTATTGAGTGCTCACTCTTAGCCTTTAAGGTAATTCTTGGGTTTTCATTTTGAGTTTCCAGGTAGTGATTGAGTGCACTCTGTGGTTGTGAAAGCGTAAGTGAGCATTGGGTACTTCTTGTGAGGTCACTGGGTTTGTACTTAATGTCCACTGTGGGGAATATAAGTGTTCAATGGGGTCAGTTAAGTCAACTGGGTCTCATTTTGTGGTCACAGTGCATCACCATGTACTTTTTTGGTTTACCCTGTGAATTGACTATGTGCTTATTTGGTGCTCAGCATTTATCCAATAAGTGTTTACTCGGAAGGTCCCTGTTAATTCAATCAGTCATCTTTGGATGAACCAATCACTTGCTTATTGGGAGTTCCCAGTTAGTTGTTAGGATATAGCGGGTTGGATGATGACTGACTGACTGACAGTTAGTTCAATTGGTTCACTTTGGGTGAACTGACCTATTGCTTATTGGGTGCTGTGCGTGTTCTTGTTTCTCATTAGGTGAACCGACCTGTTGCTTATTGGGTGTTGTGAGTGTTCCAGTTTTTCATTAGGTGAACCGACTAGTTGCTTATTGGGTGTTGTGAATGGTCTTGGTGCTCATTGAGTGAACTAACCAGCTGTGCATTGAGTGTCAACCTCAAGTAAGTTTTCTTGGTGCTCATTGGTTGCGCACTCTATATTCAAAAAGCACACAATGGATGCTCTTTGTTGGTCCAGGAGGTGCTCCCATTTGTTTATTAAAGGCTTTGAGTTTTCTATTCAGTTATTATTTGTCCATGTGAGTTCAACTGGTGACCACTGGGTTCTCTTTTTGAGGTTTTCACGACAAGTGAATGCAATCTAAGACGGCAACAGGCCTTGACTTGTTTTCCATGTTAATCCATGTACTCATTTGATTCTTCTAGGCCATTAGGTACCTTTCTTCAGTTGTCACTCTAAAGTCGATATTTCTCGAGTTTGTGCTCATTGGATGATCATAGAGTGTCTGTCCCAGTGCCAATGAACTCTCATTTTGAATTCACTAGATGCTTAATTGGTGCTCCCTATGAGTTCATTTTCATGCTCTCAGTTCTTTCAACCTCTACTTTATATGACTGCTCATTCTGAGTGCACCTTTTGTTTAATGGGTTCTGTAGGTTCAGTGGGTTCCTATTAGGTGATCTCTGTGACTCCACCTTGTTTTCTTAGGTAGCTCAGTAATTTAGCCCATGACTATATTGCTAAAAGTGAAGACATGAGAGTGAATAGAGTGTTTGAGGTTAGGATGAGGATGTCTAAGAGTGAGTATGAGAAGTGAAGATCAAGGAAGGACACAAACGGCTTCTGTGATTCACCTTGAAACTGTTCTGTTCTGTGAGTCAGCCATAACACTAGAGCATGAGGTTCAAAACCACAAGGTAAGGCATTACATCAATGACATTTTGCTTCTTTTTATTTGCAGAGGGGACCAAGGCCTTTAATATTGACACCAAGCAGCCTCGCATCATCCAGGGATCTCGAGAATCTCAGTTTGGCTACACAGTGCAGCAGCATGAAGCCGGCGGCCAGCAGTGGTAAGAAAGTGTGGCCGTGTTGGCACCAGAGGTGCAGATAATGTTAGTACGCTTGTATGGATGAACCTCAGTGATGCCAGACAGCTGCAAAGTGCTTGCTGTCTTTGATTAGTTTCAATAGGCTGGCTGATACCTATTGAGAAAAACTGGAAGGTATATATATGTGGGCAAAAGGGTGACAGATGAACCCACAGGCCTGACTGAGGGGTGAGAAGCTGTTGAACCTGTGGTTTCATGGAACAGTAAAAGTAAAGATGTGCAATGCCGTGTTTCATAGATGAAGTAGAAACCAAAGAGACAGTGACATACGGGGGGGTACAGATTTGTGCAAAGGAGTTGCAGAGGTAGCAACATGACAGAGAAATTCAGTATGATGGAACAGTGCTGTCTCAGGGAGGCGTTAAAAAGTGGCGCAAATGCAATTGGGTGGTGTCATAATATCAGACATGTCAATAATCTAGGTGTGTGAGTCAATGTGCCATGGCTGGTAGGAAGAATTTGGAGAGTAAATTTATAGTGCCAAGGAGATACACATCAAGTTAATGGCTTGGGTTAGGTGATCCTAAAGGGTGATTAACCTATGATGTGCCACCAAAATTTACAGAAAGAGAGGAAATGAGGGATCTTCAGGGAGTGTAGGCACTGTATTTGAGTAAAGGAGGTTGGCTGCTAACTGTGTCCCCCTGCTTGATTCAAAAGGTGAGCCATGAAAACCCCTTATCTAATGATATCTCCATAGGATGTTCTAAAGGTATGGATGGGCAATAGAGCCTGAGAGTGCCAAAGGATGGAAGACCATTTAATTAGATTACGTTTGGTGACCCTGACACCTTAGGTTACCCTAGGGGATGTACAAATGCCTCCCCTCCACTTATAGGAGGGTAAATTAAAGAGTATGTCTCAGTATAGTAAGATAGAGCCTAAGTAGGACTTTATTCAAGTCAGCCACCATCTTAGCTTGACCTAATCATAGAGGAGGACCATCCCATTTTTTTTTCTTTGAGGTTCACCTTCAATATACAGCAGATTCTATTTTGACAAGCATGGCATACAGGGCTTCAGTCTCTAGAAAAACTATGTAACACATGATATCTAACTGTCCCTCAGCAGTAAGGACATTCACTTTGTCTTTTGGCTTTGTGGTTGTTATTCTTCTGTGCAGCTTCCTCACATATGTTTAACATCAGTTGCAAATAATGTTGACCAATTCTTATGCTGTATGCCTGGCCACTACTAATCAAGCTGAAGTATGTTCACTAAATCAAACCTGCTTATTATATGAGTTATTAGTTTTGTCTGTACCCCATAAAGTGAGGCCACTTCATAGTTAGGATGCCATACGGTCTCCTAACTGTGGAGTGAGAAAGTGAAGAAATGGAAATAAAATTAAGTAAACTGCACCTCAGCAGTATAGACTGACCCACTAGAGCCTGTCTGACTGTGCTCTGCCCTAAAATTCCTTTTCTACTTTAAGGTTAAGTGCCATTTTATGGTAAATACTGCGCAATGCCAAGAATTGGTGCCGTTACAGACACCACCATACCGTTCATTAGGGGGGTGGAATACAGAGGAGCAAAAATGTGGAATTTGATTTCACAGTAAAGGTTTGGGGGTCAATTTAAGCTTTCCTGCCCGCCGGCCAGGACTCCCTTGAGCTCCTCAGTATTTCAGCAGCCGGAAGATTTTTCTTCTCTAATGTTTTGTCTTCATTTCCATGGCAGTTTTTTGCTCCTGAAATTCAACACGGTGACGAAAAAGAGCAAGTGAGCCAGATGAAGCAGCTTTTACTTTATTATTTCTCCTGACAGTCCAAAAAAAGTTGCCACTGGCATTCCTCCACTGTGCAACCCCCCACCCCACCCCACCCCCGTTTTCTTGGCTCCACCCCTGCTTTCAGATATGAGGTCAGGGAGACAAAAAAAATGGAAAGAAGCCACTTTTGGGTCCGTGGTTAAGGATGAATTACAAGCTGCTGCTGGAAACTTTCAGCTGTGATCGTCTCATGCACTGAGCTGCAGATGTTTGTGTGTGCGTGTGTGTGTGCGTGTGTGTGTGTGTATGTGCGTACATCCAACCAGCATTGCTTTGACTTCATATGAGTCCTGCTAGTGGTTAAAAGTCATCCAGTGGATGGCGCTGTATGAAAGTTACCAGTTTATTAGGTGACAACATGGCACGTGTACGTATTAGGCTGGCTGTGCTGGGTGTGAATGTGCATCAGGCCTGAGGTTTTGAATGGAAATGCGTTCCTCCATCACTAATAGTTTAGTCATATGTAGCGTATTCTATGCCCACACTCTGGAAAAGGTCAAAACATCTGGAAGTCATGATTTTAGGCTCTGAGTGTGAGGGATAGATGACCACATCCAAGTTCTATAAGTAGGCTGATTCTGGCCTAAGCTTCATGCACCACTACCCCCCACATGACATTGCTAAATTAGATCTCAAAAGTCGAAACTTAACTGAAGATCCAAACCACAGAACCACAAGACATATGCTCTGAAATGTCACTTCTTTCCAATAGATCATTAAAGAGAGGCAGGTGAAAGGCAAATAGACAGCATGGACTAGTTCAGCATTTCTCAACCTTTAAATATTTGCGACCTGAGTTTTCATAACAGTTTTAATCACGCCCCCTAACGTTTTTTTGAAAGGAGCCCATTAATACCAAGTTGTTCTTTTTTAATTAATGATATATCATAGATGCATATTTCGATGCATGTACCTTTTTATTGATATTTATCTAACTCTATATTTATTTTTCTAGTATCAGAATGTAGTTTAAGTTCATTTGTTTTGGTTTCAATAGATGTATTTTTCATATTTTCGATTCTTGTTTTCTTTTTTTCACGTCTTCACGCCCCCCTAAGGGGGCCCACCTCACAGATTGAGAACCATTGGACTAGTTAGTGAATGAAGCATTTGGCCTGGAGGTTCAATGGTGATGGCTCACTGGCCATCTAAGGAAGTTACTTTGCCTGTCCAGAGCTCAAAGTATAGAAAAATAGAAACATCTGTTAACATATATAGAAAGCAATTCTGGGACTTACAATCCTTACTTCTTATTCATATCTTCTCACCCTGATACTAACATTTCATATCCCTTCTTATCTTCAGCTTCTCTGTATCTGCGGTTCCTCTTTTGATTATGTGCCGTAATAAGCATTGAGAATAAGCTGCAAAAAAAATGAAACAATAAATAAATAAACACATTTTGATGCTACTCTAAATGCACCCTAAGCCAGGACAAAAAATAGTGGATTTTAAATTAAACAAGGAGAAATGAATGTGGTTTATAAACAATTTGAAAATTAAATCAAAGAAAATACTGTTGCTCCCCTGGAGAAGTTTCCCAGAAAGCTTGGCCCACTAAACTCTTTCCAAAAGACCATCGACACTCAGCTTATCTCCTTTTTCTAATCTCTCCATTCTTTCTGTGCCTTTGACTCCACTCATCTACCGACTCCCATCTCTCCAGAGCAATGATATTGTGTGGCCTATAAAACCAAGGCCTGGGTTACATCCTGGAATCACTTCCATGGTCTGGGACACCAATTGGGTCTTCTTAACCAGGTGCACCACTGATTCCCTAATCAGTTAAGGGGTCAGACAGCAGATGGTTCTTCTGGCTACCTGCCATCCATTCCTCCATTACCTCTTTCTCTATCTGAAGCACTCATGTTTACCAGCATAACCTTTTAGAATAAACTCATCACTAACTGGGTAGCCTACTCATGCTAGAACTTGTAGGATTCTCTATTCACCTAGTTTGGACTTCATTTCTGTTACTCCCTTCCTCTGTCTGTCGTATGCCACCATTTCCAGCATGCAATCAGTCATGACATATTGTCCCCGAGTTTCTTCCCCATTGAAGATTCTTCAGCTTTTCTGCCTCTGGAGTTCCTCGAATGGTTCTGTGTCCCATGATTTGGTCTTACAGCATACTCTGTTGTGCAACAGTGACCAGCTGCATGTCGCATTGAATTGAGCAAGAGTTCATCCTTGGCCTTTCTCATTGGTTGTTTAAAATCTTTAGGTATAAGTCTTTTGCTTGTCTTCTTAAGTAACCAGAATTCCCATCCTGCCCCAAGGATACTTGCACTAACTATTGGTAACACTTTAGATTAGGTAATGCCTAAAATCTATTAGTCACATACTTTTATGTAATCTTTATATTAGGTAATGCCTAAAATCTATTAGTCATATACTTTTATGTAATAAGATCTTAACAATGGCTTCTTCAACACATACAAAGCATCCATCAAATGGCTATTCATCTCTGTGGAGTGTGGCATATAAAGAGTATTTGATACTCTGGAAAAATAACTGTGAACATGAGAACTTCATTTGGTCTTAATAAGCATTTGTTAGGGACTCATAAATCATATAATGAAGTATACTATATTGTGAGACATATTATCACCCACTTAATCCTCAAAGTGAAGTTATTTTAGTATTTCACATTATATAGTGATAAGTAACTGCTTTATTGATGCATTGTAAAAGTTATTAAGACCAAAACAAGCCCTTGACAATGTCTTTTTGCAAAACAGTATAGAGGTATTATAGGTGGTAAATAATCAAAAATGTTATTATCCATTTAGTGAACTGACCCTCTTAATAAATAAAACTTCACTCTGAAGCCCATCTCTGCACCTCCTCCAGTTTTGGGTTTTTTCTAAAATTCTTCTAATAATAATTATTTACATTTATATAGCACTTTTCTCACTCCACTGCAGTGGGCTGGCACCCTGCCTGGGGATTTGTTCCTGCCTTGCGCCCTGTGTTGGCTGGGATTGGCTCTAGCAGACCCCCATGACCCTGTGTTAGGATACAGCGGGTTGGACGATGACTGACTGACTGACTTTTCTCACTCCTCAGAGTGCTTTACATAGTGAGAGGGAAACCACTTCAACCACCACTAATGGGTAGCATTCACCTGGACGATGCAATTGCAGCCATCTTGCACCAGTATGTTCCCCACTCATTAGGTGGTGAAGGGGTGAAGGGGTGAGGGGTTAGCCAATTAGAGATAGGGGATGATTAGGGAGGGCATAATGACTAGGCAATGGAGGACAATTTAGCCTGGATATTGGGATAAACCCTCACTTTTTATGAAATATGCCCAGGGATCTTTAGAGAGTCAAGACCTCAATTTTATGTCTCATCCAAAGGACAGGGCCATTTTTACAGCACAGTGTCCTCATCAATGCACTGGGGCATTGGGATTCACATTCAGATCACAGGATAAGCACTCCCTGCTGGCTTCACCAACATCTCTTCCAGCAGCAACCTAAACTTTTTCTAAATGGTCTCCCATCTAAGTACTGGCCTGGCCTGAACATGCTTAGCTTCTGGTGGATGACTTGTTTTGAAGTGCATGTGGTATGGTTTCTGGTTCACCTTCTGACACTCTTCTGGTTTTGTGGTCATTCAGTGTCTCAAGCTTATCTAAACTATTTTCTGCTTTTGGTGTTCCTCCATTACCAAAGACCTACTGGTTGTACATGTCATAATTTGTTCTTTCTCCATGATTAGTGATTGACAGTTAATGGTTTTTGCATGATGTTCATTTTTTCAGATGTTCTTCTGTATTCAGAGAAGTGCATTGGTATAATCCATCACATCTTAGTGGCTTTTCAGGCTCTGTATTTGAACATTAGAGTAATTCATACAAGAACAGGCCATTCTACTCAACAGTCTTACAAAGTGTTGGGATACCACCCTTATAATCCTGTATTACTGATGGAATGAAAACACACAACAATTGTGGAATAATCTTTTCAGACATGAGTTCAGGACAGAACTGATCTAAGATGGTGGATTTTCTCGACTTTGAAGAAACAGGTCAAGGTGGATGGACACTGGAAGAGATATAAGTGGTAGTAAAGCCATCAAGCTTCCTGTCTACAGAGTGAGGAAGAAGAGATACATTATTACACAGTGCCAACCCCAGGAGTAGCAGGTTTTGCCTTTACCAGAGCCCTTAATCTGTCCCCTAAGCACACACACGTGACAACTGATACATCTTTTTGTAATATGGAGAACAAAGCTGCACACAACACTCCAGGTGAGGTTTCACTAGTGCATTAGAATGCTTAGACTTAACCTCTCTTGATTACGTACATTATGCTATATAACCGAATATCCAGTTAGCCTTATTGATTGCTTCTGTGCATTGTCTGGATGTAGACAGTAACAAGTCCACTAGGACTCCTAGGTCCTTTTCATAGGGTTTACCTTCAAGTGTCAAATCTCTTATCGTGTATTGACATCTAACATTTCTATTTCCTATATGTAATGCTTTACATTCACTTCCATTATGTTTCATCCTTCACAATCCCCTCACCTAGTTTAACATCAAGTCAAGTCATACTTTATTTTTAAAGCACATTTACAACATCCAAAATTGAACCAAAGTGCTGTACAAGAAAGGGTAAAAGAAGTAGAGCACACCTGTATGTGTGATGTCATGAGATCCTGGTCTTTAAATAGTGTGAGCTGTGTGTTCAGTACCTGTTTGACTCATCAATGCACGAAGATCAGCGTCTTGAGCAATTTCACTTGTGTGCAGGGTTTCTTTTTTGATTTCCTGTTTGTTTCAGGACTCAGGTATTCTGCTTTTGATTGTGGTTTCATGTTTTTCATGAATTTAGTATTGATTAGTCCAGCCTGGCTAAGAAAACTTTTGTAACACCCCTGAAATCATCAAGCCATTTAAAAAAGAAAAATCCATCTGTGCCCTTCAGATTTGGACAAACAAGGCACCACGTGGTAAATGGACCCTTAGGATGGGTCAAGAGCCTCTCTGAAGACACTACTGTAGCCCTTTGAGTTCTGTGCTTATCTTGCATCTAATGTTTTTTTCCTGTTTTGCTTCTGACAAATGTCTTGTTTTGTGGTTACACTTTCAATTGTTTTCTGGGTTGGTTCTACCTGTCCTCTAGCTTTTTCTCCCATTTTGGGGCTTTTCATTATAGAGAAATTATTTATTCAATAGTTTTGAGAATTTAAAGTTATATTGAATAACCTAAAAATATTTTACATTATGGCATGCCACCATTTCTTAGGTGTGTTTACACCAACAGCAATAAGCCTGTAAAACGCTTCACTGTGACTACCAAGTCAGAAGGTTTCTTATTTTTTAATTTTTCTTTCTAGTTATTCATATAATTATGTATTTATTTATTTAAAGAGCTTTTGTAAAAAAACAATCTATCTATAATGCAAAAAGCACCTACTGTGGTTGCTGTGTCAGTTTGTCTGTCTTGCTCCCAGTGAACTGATTTTGTTGACACTTGGTGCTCTTGTTCTTAAACAAAATGAGTCAGGACAGTTCAGTTTTCATTGAAATATCGTAAATACAGCATGTTGTACGTACTTCTGAAATTACAAAATGTCCCATTGAGAAGCATTGATGAATTTGTGAACTCCTCTGTTTTAACATTCTGTGCCTCCTTAACTGCAAATTAGTTTACTGTTTCAGTTTTATGTTGACAGCAGTTACTTCCAAATGTATATTTTTAAAATATTTAAATAATATTTTTTTTCTTTTACTCGTTTGACCACCACTCCTGATGCCAAAACAGTGAAACACCTATAGTTGTGCACACTAAAGTACAACTTTTCGGAGGACATGGGATGAGGCAGAGTCAAATGTAGGCAGGGAGGCATGACTGAGTATTACCATATAAAGTTGGTATGATATTAGATGTGTATTTATTTATTTAGTTAGTTAGTTCACTAATAAGGTTGTTCTTTATTTATTCAATATAGTGGTGATGATATTACTTATTTATTCATCAGCATCTCTTACTGTACCAGAATGCAGTGGTAGGTCTCACTGTATACGAACAGTCATTTTTCCACTTCTGCCCCATTGTGCAGTCGTCTCTGTAGCTGCACGCCATCTCACGTAAACTTCAGTCACAGTAGCTCACTTTTCCTGCTCTGTAAATCAAAATGCATAAGTGACATGTCCATAAAAGTTAAAAATGAAAGCAACTTAAATTATGTTGAAAGGTATGAAAGATGACTCAGTGACATTGTATGCTACAGTGACTAAATGCGTGATCAGTATTTCTGTTACGTTAAAAACAACCTCATTGCTGCACTGTCTAAAGATTATAATGATTCAATATTTCTCTGACATCAAAATTTAGAAGCTCCAGAATGGTCTGCTATCTATCATGTTCAGACGCAGTCAACAATTTTAGCTTGAGACTTCAACACAAATTCTAAATTTCCATCAGATACTTTGAAAAATTATATGTTTAAGAAGTTTAAACTCTAGAGCACAGGAATCTTCTCATCACTTAAGTAAGAACCTATTGTTTATAAAAGCAATTTCAGCCACATGATATTGTAAAATGGTATTAAAATATATTTTTATACAGTACTAATACACGTAATTATATTTTATTATCATAATTTTTTAAAATGACCCATTGCTATAACAATGTACAAAATCACGATAACAAACTCTTTGATGAAGTGACTAGAAAATGAAAAAATACACCAATTCTTAATCCAGTCAATCAAGCTTATGAACATACCTGAGTGTTATGCCATACTTACATTTTCTTACTTATTTTTGTCAGTGGACACTGACCTTTGGTCGGGATTTGTGTTTGTTGCCAGCTTCTTTTATTATCATGTGAAAACCAGATGTTTCTGCACATGGCATCACGTTCATGATATTGTGGAGGTTAACATCACACCTTTCCTGGTAGTCTAAGATTGGATTCACAACGATAAAAACATTTATGGTGGTAGTTTGTGTGTGTGGAAAATTGAAAGGAGCAGGAATTATTGCCCATCGTCTCATTTTTGGTTTTTTGGTTTTGTATGTGACTTGGTATTAGTTTTTAGATTCTCTTTGGGTTTGCTAACAGCCCTTGCTAGCCCCTTCAATTCTGATTTTGTCTTGTCCATTTCTTGTTTCAGTCTTGTCATTCTATCAGTCAGTTACTTTTGTGTGGCAGTACACTCAAGACTCAAATCTTATAAACTTCATAGTTTATGGTTCTGATTCTTCTATTTCCAAAGTTCCTTTGTTCTCCATGTCATGCTCTTCCTATACTGACTCAGTTTATGTCAGGTTAGGTTGGGGAGCATGCATTAGTACAGCACGTTGCTGCAACCACCACACGACGAAACAGCTCAGTATGCTGATTGCAGCATCCAACCCCCCAGGCAAACACATTCTCCAGTCCCCCCCACCAGAAATAACCATTTATCAACTGCAGCCTGGTGTTACATGGGTGTCCCCTTGGCCTGATACAGCCACTCAGGTCTTCAACAATGAGGATCCTGCGAGCCAGATAATCCTCGGGGGAATTGCGCCACATGGCCGTAGTGCTGTAACTGACGCTCCCTCACAATGCAGGTAATGTGCCTCATTCGGGACTCCATGAGCAACCGCTCATTCAACACAAAGTCAAAGCAGCGGTACCCAAGGATTCTCCGAAGAGACACAGCACCAAAGGAGTCCAGTCTTCATCTCAGGTCACTGGATAATGTCCAGGTCTCACAACCATATAGCAAAACAGGAAGCACGAGGACTCTAAAGACTTAAACTTTCATCCTCTTGCTCTACCAATCCGTCTACAGATTTCATAGGAAGAGTCACCAGATACATGAATGTCACTACTGAGGTAAGTAAACCTCTCAATGAGGTCAACAATCTCTCTGCAGACAGACATACCGCTGATGGCTGTGCCCAAGAGGTCATTAAAGGCATGGATCTTGGTTTTTATCCAGAACACTCACATGCCCAGACACTCAAACTCCTCAATCAGCTTCTTGGAGAGCCCTGATCAGAGCCTGCTTTGACTCCGCAAAGATCACAGCATCGTCAGCAAAGTCAAGATCAGTGAATCTTTCTTCACCAACAGATGCCCCACAGCTGCTGGACCCCTTGACCTTGCCCAACACCCAATCCATGCAAGCACTAAACAGAGTAGGACAAGAACACACCCCTGATGAAGGTCCTCAGTGTGACGTTAAACTGCATCCAGCCTTGCAAACAGCCCTCCAATTTGCAGGGAAATCTTGGGGGTTAGTGGCAGGATTGGCACTCCAGTCACAGTCAAAAAACTTCACGCAGCTCCGAAACGGCAAACAGGACTCCTTTCTGGCCTCTACAGGAGTAGCTCTGCTGCAGCTACCCATAGGAAGGCTGCTTGTATTATGAAGGGGATGGGGGAAAGCTCTCAGGAGCTTCATGCCTGGAAAAGTCAAAACCATTGGACAACCAAAGGTGGTCAGGCCTGTTGGGGATCAGAACTGGTGTGGTATTGAGGCATCGCCCACTGCACGGTACTACTCAGGTCCCAATTTGAGGTGACCCATCCAGGTTGCAGTGTGGAACATCTTGTCTCTGTATTGACTCAAAGTAGACAATAATGATATTTAAGTGAAAGGACTGGCAAATGAGACATGCACTTGTCAGAGTACGAGGGCAGTTTGTTAGCCAGGATTCTAGCCCAAACTAATTAATACACTCATAAAATATTGAAGTCTAATTGTCAGAAGCTGAGGTCTTATACACCAGAAAACAACCAATGATGCTGATGATACTACACATCTCTCACCCCAAGGTAATTCTGGGTGATATCATTGTGGTTACTTCAAAAAATATTTCAGCCCTTTCAGGAAGCTTAATAAAGAAAAATGTAGACAAATCTCCAGAATAGATGTGTACTTTGTCAAAAACAAATCAGGTTCTAATTTTCATCTGTATGAATGGTCGTGACTGTGCTGGGCTGGCGCCCTGCCTAAGGTTTATTTCCTGCCTTACGCCCTGTGTTGGCTGGGATTGGCTCTAGCAGACCCCTGTGACCCTTTAGTTAGGATATAGTGGGTTAGATAATGGATGGATGGATGGATGAATGGCTGTGAGTTGGCAGTACTCATCACTTCTTTTCACCAATTTATTCTGGCATTGAACATTTTTGGCTGCAAGGAAAATAATGGTATTGCCATTAAGCTCACTGTCCTTCATCCTGATGGTTTAACACAACATCCCAGCTAGGTTTGTGTTTCTGATATTCTCTTGCTGTTTACCAGTTTCCTGAAAGACATGTAGTTAGAGTAGCTGCTGACTCTAAAGTAGTTCCTCATGAGTAAGTGTGTGAGTGTCACGTGTCCACCATTGGACTAGCCCTCCATCAAGGGTCCATTCTTACCTCAGGCCCAGTGCTGTTTGAAAAGAGAAAACCAAACTCTGTGACAGGTCTTAAAGACTTCTTTATCACCAGCAGGCAGGGTTAATGACTGAATAACGTGGACAGGACTTGGGTCATGTTAGTTTAGGAAAGGGCAGTAAAGCCAGTAGAGTGGCAGTGTGAAGTAGACTGTGTTGAACTTGTGTGAGTCACAACAGCAGCATGGTGGTTAACCCAATGACCTGGATGAACAAATCAGTTTGTATCCCTTGTGTGAGGATGAATCACTGCCAGTCACTGCTTTCTTCTTATTTCCACTCTGAGCAGCAGTGGGGAGCCTGACAGTCCTTGCTGGTGCAGGTCTTTCTCAAGATCAGACCGCCTTCCCAATCTGTTCCTAGTCTGATTCATGGCTGTGGCTTTTGGCAGTGTGCGCTTTCTTCATCTTGGAATGGGTGCAGTGAGACTTTTTAAAGTGTAGCTAATATGAATCATTTCTGCATGCTGCTGGGCTATTGGACAAACTGTTTTCAATAATGAAGAAAGGATGAGTTGCAGGGTGAACAATAACTAAAGCTGAAGTATTCAATCTGGCTTCTGTCTGAAAGCAAAAGGCTTCCCATGTGCATTGAGTAAGAGACAACAGCCTGGCGTATGGCAGGATGAGAGAAATCCTAAAAAAAGTAAATTGAGCAGTCGACTCGGGCCAAAACTCAACAGAGGGGAAAACATTCCTATACTAAAAAATAGATGACCCAATTCATGTCCCTTGCCAAGTCTGAGAATCTGGAGACCAGAAGTGGGAAGCCACATATTTAAGTCTGCAACCACCTGAGGAGACGAAAGGAAAGGACAAAGAGGTGGAAGGATGCAGCGACAGTGTACGTGTGAGTGAGATTAGCTGCTTGTCAGTTTTTAATAAGGTTTACTGTATTCATCAATCAGTGTTATTATTATTATTATTATTATTATTATTATTTACAGCTATAGCATATTATTACTTCAAGGCAATATTTGTTTTTCATTTCTATAGAAGTTTATTATATACATACTGGGCCTATAAAAAGTATTCACCTTTTGGAAGTTTTAACATTTTGTTATTATACAACGTTGAATCATAGTCGATGTAATTTAGCTTTATTTAATTTAATTTACTTGATCAACACCAGTCTCTTTAATATCACAGTGTCAGCAGATCTTTTGCAAATTAGTCTAAATTAATTACAAATTTTCTTCTTTTTCTTTTGAATGCTCCCATTTAGGGGTCGGCCCAGTGGCTCATCTGTCTTTTACATCATTTTCACCCTCACCACATCCATAAACCTCCTCTTTGGCCTTTCTCTTCTCTTTGTCTGAAGGTTCCATCCTCAACATTCTTTTCCTGATGTCCCCGTCATCTCTCCTCTGCACATGCCACAACCATCTCAATCTAGGTTCTCTCACTTGGTCACCAAACTGTCCTACCTGTGTTGTCCCTCCAATGCACTCATTTCTAATCCTGTCGGCCCTCTTGACTCAGAGTGAAAGTCATAACATCTTCAACTCTGCCATTCCCAGCTCTGCCTCCTCTATTTTTTTCATTGCCACCATCTCCAAACCATACAACATAGCTGGTCTCACTACCTTTTTATAGACCTTACCTTTCACTCTTGCATTAGCTACAATTAATTACAATTAAAATGAATTACAAATATTAAAGAATTGATTCACCCTCTTCAGATCAATATTTAGTAGATGCACCATTGGCAGCCATGACAGCCTTGAGTCTGTATGCACAGGTCTCTTTCACTGTCTATCGATTTTGCACATCTGGACACTGTCATTTTTCCCCAGTTGTTCTTTGTAAAGTCCAGCCACAAATTGACAGTTACATTGAGATCTGTTCTGACTCTAAGACTGCTCCAGGACAAGTCCATTGTTGCTTTTAAGACATGCATTGTTGCTTTTAAGTATGCAGTTAACCTTTACAAGCCTTTCAGGGCCTTTTGCAGACAAGCATCGCCAAAGTATGATGCTTCCATTGGCATGCTTCCTTGTGGCGATAGTGTGCTTTTGATCAGGTACAGTGTCTCACTTACACCAAACTTGGTGTTTACAGTAGTCTGTTGGACAAAACACTCGATTCTGGTCTCATCAGACCATGGAGCCTTCTTCCAGCTAACTTTGGAAATCTCTCATGTGCCTTCTACCAAACTCTATTCGAGATGTTGTGACCTTCTCATTGTCACACACCTATAAAGCTATAGCCAGTAAAGCAGCCGGTCAACTGTTGTCTTCACAGTCTCCCCAATCTGTTCCTCTCTAGCTTGTAACTCCTTCAGAGTTACTCTTGGTGGCTTCCTTTACTAATCTTCTTCTTACACAATCAATCAGTGCTTGAGGATGGCCTACTCTATGCAGATTTCCAGCTGTCCCATACACTTCCTATTTCTTCAGCGACTTGGAGATTTTCTTGTCTCCATCCCCTAACTCATGTTTTTCACTCACCTTTTTGCAGAGTTGCTCTGAATGTTCTTGTGTCTTCATTGTGTGACTCACTATAAGTTGGACCTTTCTGATGCTTTCAGATGCTGAACATTAAAAAAACAATTAATGTAAAGCTCCAGATAGGTGATCTCCATTGAAGTAAAACCAATTAGCTGCACCAGTGAGGATTTAGGGGTGTCATATTAAAGTGGGAAATACTTATGTGATCAATTATTTTGCATTTTATATTTGTAATTAATTTGGACCATTTTTGCAGAGATCTGCTTACACCTTGACGTTAAGAAACGTTTTCTGTTGATCAGTGTCAAAAAAGCCATTGTAATTTAATGTTATATAACAATAAAATGTGAAAACTTCTGTGGTGGGTTGGCACCCTGCCCGGGATTGGTTCCTGCCTTGTGCCCTGTGTTGGCTGGGATTGGCTCCAGCAGACCCCCATGACCCTGTGTTTGGATTCAGCAGGTTGGAAAATGGATGGATGGATGTGAAAACTTCCAAGAGGTGAATTCTTGTCATAGGCACTGTAACATTAAGATTGGAGCAATGCCACCTGCACCCCAAACTGGAACAAAACAAGGGAATAGTAAGAGGCATATTCAATTGTACAGCCTGAAATCAAACAAAAAAAGAAGGAATGAAAACTGCAAATTAACAACAGAAAAATAAAATATAAGCAGATCTTGCTGCTCCACTGGACTTGTCTACCAGCTATGATGGCCCAATCTATATATATAATTCACTAAGGCAAGACAACCATGAAAAGCACGCCGGAAGGGGCGTGGATTCACTAAGCCGCCAAGTGAGACACCTATGGCGCACACATGAAGGAGCCACGCCCACCAACTCCAAGACTATTGGATACGACGACAACTCGCAGGGCCACGCCCACCAACTCGGACGCGACGACACGGAAAAAATGGCGTCATTTATGTTCGTCTGTCGTAGAGGCCACATGCAGTGCAGGTCAGGTTAATGTCATGTACCTCCGAGCTACGTTGACTGTTATGCTATGGTAGTGTTTTGCCAGTCAGCAGTTGGTCGTGACATGCCAGGGAGTGTCTCTAGACAATACAATGTGCACCAGGCGAGGGCAGGTCCACTCACAGTGGACTGATGCTACTGGACGGTTGCCCCCATTCCAATTTTTTATTCTCAGACCCCAAGTTTGTTAATATATTCAATTTTTTATTTATAGAGACTTACTACACACATAAAGAGGGTAGGAGTAAGCACCAGAAGAAGACTATAAAAAAACAATGAAACATAAATTAGAAGACAAATCTGAATTATTGAAGACTTAAAAGAATTTTCTTTTCCTGTTCAAGTCTTTTTTCACTAAGCCACCGATTGAAAAGACATGACATCAAGTGGTCTGCCTTTCTCTGAAGCTTTCTGAGAGTATAAATGGAGTTGCTTGTCCTGGCCGCAGAGACCTCCAGACAGATTGAGTTACAAAAAAAGATTTGCCAGTGATGGAGTGTCTGTGCTCTGGGGTCTTTCCACTTGGAAGGCATTAGAAGCTCATTGTGTTCCCGGTATGATGAAGCAAATAGACAAGAGATGTCAAAACGACATAAAATATGAGGGTATGAAAGAATCCAGAGACTCACAAGTGTACACAGAAACTGGCACACATTGTGTTAAAATCAAAGAACCTGAAGGATATGCAGGAATGTTCCAGTGGTCCTTTGAGAGCAAACTTGGTGAAAAATGTCTGATATTTATCCCAATTTGTGTGGCTCTACTGATGAGAGTTAAGATAAAGTCTGCATACGATCTGAAAGCGGGCATAGTGAAAATAAGAGGTTTAAAGAAGCAACACATATTTTGGTGAATTGTTTACCAGAAGTGAGACAATTTACATAGTTGGGAATAAATGAATGAAATGGGACAGGAATGGGGGGGGGGTTAAAATTGAGCAAGAGGAACATTAAAAGGTCAATATGTGGGGGCAAGAAGACAGCTTACATGGCACAGGGAGCTCAAAGGGTTCAAGAGAATAGCATTGAATGGAAAACGTTCTGTAAGAGTGAAGGTCAAATGTAAAAGAGTGTCCAAAGAGGTGTGAGATAAAAAGTGAGTGTATAAGGAAGTGTGATATTGCAGGTTTAAATGTTGAAGACTGATTGTATAAGGAAATGTGAGATTACAGGTTTACCATTCAAAGGGTGAGGTATAAGGAGGTGTGAGATTACGGATTTAAATGTTAAAGAGGGATGTATGAGGAGTTGTGAGATTACAGGTTTACATGTGGTAGCTGGCAAGAGGAGAGTGTTTAATTATGGAACTGAAGAGTGTGAAAGTAGAGCTGTGAATGCAAAAGGGTATATAAAGAGGAGTGAGAGGGCAGATTGGAATAAAATAGTGACTATAATAGGTAGAAGGACAGTGTTGGAGTGTTTAAGGAAGTTTCAGGGAGCTAGAGGACTGTACTGATTGCATAATTAAGTTTAAGAATCCAAGAGGACAGCTCTGAATGTAGAAGTAGTGGTAGAACTGTAATATTAACATCACAGTGAGATTCTAACTTGCATGACCAACCATCGTGCCAGAGCTGATCTTGGCAGTCCGCAAGCAAGGTAAGAGGCAGCCCAAGCTGAGGTGCCAGTCCACTGCAGGACATGCTTACTCACACACCCACACTCCGCCATGCCTGCCAACACAAAGTCACCAGTTTAGTCTGGCGTGTGCTGTATTTCTTTGGATTGTGTTAGGAGAAACACGGCACCTGGAAAAAAAACATCTCTGGCAACAGCATCTGGAAGTGTCTGTCACTGTCAGTCTTCCTTGTTGCTTTAAAAACAGAAACAAGAATAAATGGATTGCATGTTCAGGTCATTTATATGAAACGAATGTTAAGGATAAGATGGTGTTCAGAATGCCCTAAATGGTGATGAGTCTTCATCTGTCATAAACAATTTCATTTCCATCTTCTGTCCACAGCTTCATCCCTCAGCCACAAAAACATGAAATTATTCATAACACATAAGAAGTAAATGTGATTTGGCAAATGGGTGGGTGGATGGAGTTGTTAATGTGTTTTAAAAGATCGCTATTGTTCTGAGCGTGCTGTTAAAGGGCATACAGTATTGAAGGAGGTGTGAGAGGGCAGCTTTCAGTGTAAGTCTGACTGCATTGTGCACATAATACAGAACCAGACACCAAAATGGCTGAGAAGAATTATGGACTGGGAAATGAAAAGAAAGAGGACAGAGAGGGATAAGGAAAAATGCATTCGAGTAGTCAAAAGTCAAGCATGAAGTTGAAATACAAAGAGGACAGAAAGGTACAAAAAAGACCACAGTAGTAATGGGAGATGCAGTTGAAAAACCAAAGCTAAAGTTGGAAACCTGATAGCCTTCTCCTGGAAATTCAGAAGCCTGGTTTGGGCACAGAAACTAGTAGGCCACCATCTTTTATAGGTATTGATGCTAACATCCACGTCGATCATGTGACATAACAACCAGTTGCCAGCAAGAACATTTCCATCACCATGCAAAGCGATATATAAAATGGGAGCACCTATAAAATAACATTATTGTAATTCAAAGTAAAGACACAGAACAAACGCTGTGCATGATTAAGCAACTTGAGCGGCTCAAATGAATTATGACAAAATAGAGCTTTCATTTAAAAAAAAGAAGATGGTGTGAGGGAGGTGAAAGTTAGATTTTAGGTCCCAATAATTGAATTTAATTTAAAATAAATACCACACATGAAAAACATTATCACTGATTAATGAATCTCTCCCAACATTCTGTCTTTTGTCAAATCTGCATAACATTGGCTACAAATGAGAAAAGGAATCTCATTTCACTATGTGGAGATGTTTGCATTTTTTAAGTCACATCCTAACAGAGTGCAGGCAGCATATTCATATAGCGACGGTCCATTCCGGAGTGTGTAAGTGTGATATGCTTTAACCGAAGTGTCTTTCTGTCTCACACACTTTCACTGATCGTAACTTTGACCCCAGTCCACTAATGAGAGGGGGGAATCATGAAAAGAATGAGAGAGCAATGATGTGCTCATCCCGAGAGCTTCAACGTGAGCCTGAAGAGAGGGTTAGGGCGTTAGTTCCACTGGTGAGAGCAGAGTGAACTTCACCTCAGGTTATTAGCAGATGCAATTAAGTTTTGAGATACATAATACATCAGTATGTACATTAGGTATTGGAAAATGGGAGCAACATGGATATGAAGAGGAAAGCTGGCAGAGTTACACTGGGAATTCAGAGGATGGAGCAATGCCATGGACCGATTGATTTAGAATGCAGATAAAGTTTCAGATTGATTAAATAGACTCATCATAGTAGGAATATTTAATGGGGGTTCTCCTAAAATGATGTATAAAATGACATGTAGTGAATCCAGAAGATTTGTTATACTGTATCCTAGAGGACACAAATCATGGCAAGACTTTAATGTGAAGGGATGTATAAAAATGGGGCAATAATGGGCAACCCCTTGGAGATGGGGCACAGTTATTAGCAGTTGTCAAAATAACAGCAAGGGGAGAAGAATATGGTGTTGCTATTATATTCATAAAACATCCTGAGATAAGGTTTACTTAATGGTCAAAAGCTGCTTTATCAGTGAGGATAAGAAGTGTGATAGAGTTAGAGTCAGAAGACAAATTGTTAACATCTAGTACACTCACCGGTCACTTTATTAGGTACTGCTTATTAACACAATATCTAATCAGCTAATCACATGGCAGCAACTCAATGCATTTAGGCATGTAGACATTGTCAAGACAACCTGTTGAAGTTCAAACAGAGCATCAGAATGGGGAAGAAAGTGAATTGAAGTGACTTTGAACATGGCACATTGTATCCAGCAGGGGGCATTAGCTCCCTTGTTGGAATGAGTTCTTTTGTAATTGTGACGTGTTACTTAACCCGAATCTATATAGATATGATATTAAAAGGCGATACTCCTCCCTTAGTGATAAGGCGGTAAGAAATCACATAGGAGAAATAACTTGGCTTTCTTTAATGACGGCTTACGCTCCAAACAGACGAAGGAAGCCATAGCAAGAACTTACTTCAGGAGTGGGAGCCCGATGTGTAGAGTTTGCCATTTTCGTTGCTGTGTTGGAAGGATTTTCAGGATCAGATGACATTATCTCCCATCCGTCTGTCGGCTTCAAAGGTGTGCCGGGCAATGTTCCAAGGCTTTATAGTCTTTCTCCATGTGCAGGCCCCCATTTGGGTGAATCATGCCATTCCAAACAAGGCAAAGAGAGGATCTAATGTCATGCTGAGTTTGACACACAGAAATAGTATACAATGGTCATCAGTCTGACTGCCCATTTCGCAGTTGCCCCTAACTTATATTATCTTAAAATGCTTGCCTAGCAGTTATTATATGGCGAACTCCTGTGTGCTAAATCTGGCTCTGTGTCAACTGTGCACATGAGTAGAGAAAGACAAATTTATAAAATATATTTGCACAGAGCACAGTGACATATTAAACTTATACATTTATTACACACAGTTGTTGGTGCCAGACAGGCTTGTCTGAATATTTCAGAAGCTGCTGATCTACTGGGAATTTCATGCACAAACATCTCTGGGGTTTACAGAGAATGGTCCGAAAAAGGGAAAGTATCCTGTTAGCGGTAATTTTCAGTGCAAAAATGCCCTGTTGATGCCCGAGGTCAGAGAAGAATGGCCAGACTGGTTTGAGCGGATAGAAAGGCAATGGTAACTCAAAACAATTACTTGTTACAGCCAAGATGTTCAGAGGAGCATCTCTGATTGCACAACACATCGAACCTTGAAGCTGATGGGCTACAGCAAAGGGAGACCACACTGGGTGCCACTCTTGTCAGCTAAGAACAGGCAACTGAGACTAAAATTCACAAGGGCTCACCACAATTGGTCAATTCAAGAATGAAAAAATGTTACCTGGTCTGACGAGTCTCAATTTCAAATTTCGACATACAAATGGTAGCATCACAATTTGGCATCTACAACATGAAAGCATAGATCCATCCTGCTTTGCGTCAGCAGTTCAGGCTGGTTCTGGTTGTGTAATGGTGTGTTGTATTTTCTTGGCACCCAGAATTTATCACAAACTGTAGTGACTTGTAAATTATTTGCCCTTTTGAGTAAGTGTGCAGCATTCAGTCTGTATAAAATGCAATTTAGATGTATACAGTTAAGCAACACAACAAGCGCCATGGAAAGCAGATCTTCTATGTCCACTAAGTTAGATATTGTTTTCTTCCCCGAAAAGTGACCAATCAAGGAATAAAGCACTTTAATGAGCACTATCCAATCAGGGAAGGGTTACATAATAAGCATGACCCAATCAGAATGCAAGAAGAGTCTGCGTTTTCAAAACTCTACATTTTCACACATCCACAATGCAAGCTAGAGCCGGCATTTTCAGAAGTATATGGCACTGGAGAGTGTTTTCAATAGTCTCTGTTTTCATGGGTTAAAAAGAAGAGGTGCTGTGTAGCAAAGGGGAAAACGGATACTAACGTGCATGTTTTTAAACAAAAGTGTAGTGGTGAGGATATACTGTAGCATAGGATGATTATCCAAGGTTACTTGAGGTAAAAATAATGTGGCTAGTCAGGGTGTGCTAATGAATGACTTCAGACAATGTTATTGTGAAAACCTTTTTAAATAATTTGCCATTTGTGCCCATTAGTGAGGGGAACCACTGGAAATTTTCTTTCTGCTTCAATGGTGAAATAGTGATAGCAATGTCAGTTTTGAGCAGGAGTGACACCTTACTATTAATGACATGGTGCAGAGGTAGCAAAAGGGTATAACATTGCCCCCAGACTGCCATAAAACATTTCAGTGGCAAAATATTGAAGCTTGATGTCGAGCATTACTTCTTGGAGGGCAGAGTGGCTGTTAATGCTTGTTGTGTGATGAGTGTGGATTTCATTGGAACAGAGAAGAATCAATTGATTCAGGTATTGAAAGGTTATCCTCAGTGAATGGCTGAGAACAGAAGAAAAGAATCTCCTTATTAATCTTTTTATGGCTATCTTTTAATTCTCTGTTGCCTGTGTAGATCAAGGTGATTGAAGCAATAGCTTTGTATTTCTATAAGCACATCCGCAGATGCTGCCTCAGTAATGGCACTAATGGCCATTGCTGCAAAAGAATATAACATTCTAACTTCATTGACGTTTCTTTGCTTTTATAATAACAAAATTTTCTCTAACATATCATGGGCAGCATAGAAAGCTGTGGAAATGGAGTTATTCCCAACTGACTTCTAAAGTGTGCCACTAATGGAGACTGGCACTACATCGGGCACAGAGGTGTTTATTGTTCGACAAGGATGCAGTCATTCTCCATTACTGCACATAGTAGCAAATCAGAGAAAAATAATATTGAACAACATGGCTCCGGTATTAAATGGATAAATTCAAATTGTAAGTAAAGAGCTAGACGGTGTCACAGGACCACATCACGACAAATCTGATAAAACACAAATGAAATATGACCATTTAGTCCTTCGGGTTCACTAATACAGTATATCTAATAAATAAAGTATCTAAAGATAGATAGATAGATAGATAGATAGATAGATAGATAGATAGATAGATAGATAGATAGATAGATAGAGAACTGCACATGAGATGAAAATAGTGTTCTTCTAGTTCACATAATGAAAGAAGGGGGTCCAAGACTGAGAATACTGCTTTTCTTAGCAGGAAATTCAAAGTGACACTCATTCATTAATCCTTAAATATTCTGCTTTGTAAATTAAATCCATGATTCATGGTATACTTGTGTATTTGGTGGTCTGGTGATCTGGCATTGTTTTGTTCCAACATCCTGGACGGAGCTAAATGGGGTTAGTTGTAATATACACATAAAATGGTAAAAAAATGGACTTGCAACACTCATGTAGTTTCTACATTCAAATCCAAGTTTCTAAGGATTTATTAAGGAATACTGTTGGCTTGCACGTGTTTGGCTTTTGTTCTTCTTCTTCGTGATGGACAGAGCAGAGAGCATTGGTTACTATATCTACCCAAAACCTCTTGACCTCGCGCACTAGCTCAGGCTCCTTCCCCTTCAGAGAGGTGACATTCCATGTCCCAAGAGCCAGCTTCTGTAGCCGAGGATCAGATCGCCAAGGTGCCCACCTTCGGCCACCACCCAACTCACACTGCACTCTACCTCCTTGGCCCCTCCCATAGGTGGTAAGCCCATGGGAAGGGGGACCCACGTTGCCTCTTCAGGCTGTGCCCGGGCTGTCCTTCTCTTTTTGTTTTTCCATTTCTTTCCAAATATGTTATTAAAACAGATAGTTTATAATTGTTACGTTCAAGCCAGGATTCCTCTCCTGGCTCATATTTGAAGTGTTTCTTTTTATAACATTGCTGTGTTCATGTGCATATTATCTGTTTAATTCGGCATTACCTGTTATTTAATTCTGTTTGCTTATTGTTTAATGTCTCTGTGTGTGTTATGATTCTCTCATCTTCCCTGTATTTTGTGGGTGGGGCCACCTGTCCATCACAATGAACGGACCGCCCCCAGTTCTATAAGGTCGCTGGGATTTGAAGCCCAGTGCAGTTCATTTGAATGTGCTCTGGTGTTTGGTGGTGATTTTAAATGCTTTTCTCTTTTTTGCTCTTTTTTAAAGTTTGTTAGCTTTTGACCTTTTTGCTCTAAATGTTAGATTCTCTTATGGACAGTTCTTTTGGAATATTGTTTACTTTGGAGTGCCTTTTGATGTACTGTTAACAAACTTCCTCTTTTATAAAGGTTATTTATGGCATTGTCTTTGTTCCAGCCAGAGATTTCACAGTTCTCCTCTTGGTGGGAGTTTGAGACTCTTTTTCCTATTTTTTTTAACTTAAAAGCCTGACCTCTCTTCTGAGGACTAGTCAGGCCTTAAGGCCTGTTTTCCTGGGGTCAGGCTTGCCTTGGTGTGAGATTTGTTTTGTGGGCTATTTTGGAGGCCTCACCCTTTTGTTATTTTGTGCTACCTGAGCAATCACAACAATGATGGCCACACATAGTGTGGACACCAGGGAGCACTCCAGCTCCAGCTCCAGCTCCCCCTGCCCAACACAAGCAGGAACGGACACGAGTTCAAAGGCACAAAAGAGACTTTTATTGTGGGAAACTCCTCCTTATCAATTATTTCCCACCACCACAGCCACAAGTACAATAAAGCACAAGCATAGGCAAAGCTCTTTGCTTTCCTTTCTCTCTCTTGGTCATTGCCTCCTCCACTCCTTCATGCAAGCTTTGTCCATCTTCCACCCAACTCTGGCTCATCCATCTGAGGCAGGCAGCTCCTTTTATCTTTCACCCAGGAGTACTTCCGGTTTTTCATTCATGAGGTCCAAAAGCACTTCTGGGTGAGATGGAACCTCCATGAAATAGAGCTCCTCAGTCCTTGCAGCACCCCCTGGCGGCACCCATAAAACTGATTCGAAGAACTCATGCTGTCCCATCCTGCCCTGTGGGAATCCGAGCCACCACTGTAGCCCAGGAGGACGGGCATCTAGTGCTCCAGGGGACATAATGCCCTGTGCACGCTCTCTCCCCGGTCCTTCCATCTTATGGGTGTCCCAGCTGGGTAAGACTGCCAGCCATCCCTCACAGTAGGTAAACATGGAGCCACATTAAATGGCGAGGTGCTGGTTTACTTGTCATGTGCCTCTCATTTTTAATTGACAGTTAGTTAAGAAAACAAGAAACTATTACAATCAGAGAACGGAGCAGTTTAAGACTAAAAGAAGAAATTAAAGGCTGGAAATCTATTTTTAATTATTTATTAAATATTTCCAACATAGTAAATAAAGAATTGTACATTTATAATTCAATCCATACACCCCCACTCCCTCCACTCAAACACCCACCCTATCCTGAGTCGAGAAACGCTGAACTAACAGTAGCATTAATGAGCAGCAGACATCCAGAATTTTAAAGAACTGAACAGAAGCAGACAAGCTCTCAGTTATTTTCCTGGATGCTTTGTTAATTTGACATGAACTTAACTCCATTTGTAACTTGAAAACTTTATATAACTTTAACTATATTTTACTAGAAAACTTATATACCCAGTTATCATTAATGACAGGCCCAGGGGTCTTCCAACATGGAGCAAGGAGAAGTTTATCTCCAAGAGTGCCTAAATAGATAAGGTTATGCTGGTAAGAAGGGCTGCAAATCATAACAGTCTTGTTATGTAAAGCACACAAATGTCACTTGAGCAATTAGTGTTTCAGCAGAAATAAGTGGCTTCTGATTTAGAAATTAGGCTGGAATAACAACTTCCAGCCACTGCGGCCCTCCACGACCACAGTTAAAAAAACGGTCTATTAGAGGGTGGGATGCAGTGTGGACTACGGGTTCCAGACTTTAGGGTAGTCCTCAATATTAAAGGAGACCCAGAGAAGTGGGAGTGAAAGGCCACTACCTGCCAGAGGCTGTGGAGATCTTAGTCTGGAGGAGAACAGCAACATCTCGCTGGCAGGAGTGGTGGAATTTAAAACTTTGGCAGTGTTGATTTTGTCTTGGAAAATTCATTGAATGTAAATCAAGTGAGGGAAGTTGGGTCATCCCACCAGACCTCCAACAAAAGAGAACTGGGCAAATGTTATTGGATGAATTTGAGAGAGAGATTCTAAATAAGGAACAATTGTTTGCAGATTCTCACATACCGGGAGAAAGAGAGAAAGAGACAAGAAAGAGATATCCTCAAATCGATAGTGTGGCAGTGAGAGAGAACCAGACACGTCATACAAAGTCCCAGAGATGAAGAAGCTGGCACCTTTTCATGAGGTCAGGATAAGTGAAAGATCTTCGCACATCCAGAGAGATCAGGGTGTGAGGGAGAAAGAGACAAATTAGTACAAATCCACAAGGCTTTACAAAGAGTTTCCATTAGGTTGTCTACGCCAAGCTCCCCCCTCTGTGTGAGAAATCGTCACACATAAGTCAGCTTGCTACTTGCTGAGAAATGCCAAGGGATGTGATTTGCTTTGAAGCCCACTCATGACCTCATGTTGTTATTTTTGTTACTTCACTGGTTGTCTGCTAAACCGATCAGACTCTAAAATAACAGGAGCTGGAGCCCAGAGGAGTCCTGCCATGTGTGCCTCAGGGCACTGCGCAGCCTTCTTTGGTAAGCCAGAGGGGTTTTGAGCAAAAGTGCTCACCCACTGAGCACTAAAAACAGAGCCAAAGCTGTAGTGGCAGCCATGAGCAGGTGTGCCAAGTGCTTTTTTTATAGAAGGCTCAAGGGCGGCGAGTGGCCAAACCATTTTTCACTGGCGACTATGCTTATATTGATATTCTGAGCAGCCGATTCTAGAATCAGAACCTCAACAACTGATCCTTGGACAGCATCAATACTGATGTCTTGAACAGATGATGTGCATGGTGTGTTTGCTATGGTATGATGTGCTGATGATGTTGAGACAGTATTAATATTGGTGTCCAAAGTCCGTGATGGCAGAGCGTGTTTGTGCTGAGTGCCGTCGTGCTGGGAGTGGACCATGTGCTGACGCTTGTATCCTGAAATTGTGATGATGACAATGTGTTTATAGAGATTCTTAGAATGTGTCTAAACTGACGGCTGAGCTGTGGACCCCTGAGCTAATGACATTAGGGCTCCATCCAAACTTATGTAATGAGTCGGTTACGTTAATAGTGCATTTATACCGCCCAATGGTCAGGTGAGGTGCTCAAAAGGACAGCTCTGGTGGTAGACAGTAGGAAACTCATCTCCGCTTATTTGTGTCTTTAGGACTAAGACGCCCACTCCACCCCCACTGTCAAACAGCTGCTGCCACTTACAAACAGCTGCTTTTTATTATCTGAGAGTCGGTGGTGACGGCAGTGATGTGCGGAGTGGCTAATGCTGTCGGGGCTGCTGTCTTCTGTCTGGAGCTGTGAGGCAGGGCAACACCCAATGTATCGGCTGGGCCTCCCTTTGTCCTTCCAGCTCTCCATTATTCCCAGCTGAGTGCTACTGGATAAGCTCTCTTCTTATGATCAGTTCAGCAGACACTCCTTAAAACTCAAAAGCGTCCACAGTAGCGGTGTATTAGTCAAAGAGACCACAAGTGTATGTTTGTACTTTCTACACTCTTCACCAGTCAAGGTGGGGACTTTTGAAATGTGAAGAGAAAATCACTACAGCTTTGCTTGGATTAAACCTGTGGATGTTTTGGTATTAAAAGCAAAGAGGAAATTGGGAATCGTTTCAAATATGTTGTTTGGTAGCCACAAAAATGAATGATGACAAGAATATCAGAAAGGAAATACTTGAGTTATTTTATGCTCCTGAGACGTTACATTTCCTGCGTGTTTCAGCTAGTGCAGTATCTGCTTTCTTTGCCCAGTTGTGTAAAACAGATATCCATTTTGAGAGTGGCTCTTTTAGAGTTGTCTGGTGGGCAGGGCAGTGGACGGCATGATGTGCACTTCTACTTCTTGATAAGGATGGTCACCACCCTTCCTCAGCTTGTGTAGGCGTTTTGTAGGCTGCGCTTTAGTGAGTCGACATACACCCTATGAGTTCCACCAAGCACTGCTAATTTCAGGTCCTGAGAGGTGGACAGCGTGTTTTATTGAACTATCCACTGTAACCAGTAGGGGGCGCCATTGAGCCCCAAACCCAAGACACAGTAATGCCCAGCACACTTTTAAGATAAAATAAGAAATCTTTATTTATCCAGAAGCACCTTTTCTGAAACACCTTTCCAAAACTAGTTGTAAATACACAAATAACCAATTTGAGTTATCGATGTAAGGCAGCAAGCTCATTTTTAAGCCAGACCTGGGAATGCTTCTGGTGCCACGCCATGTCTTCCTCCCCCAAAAGTGCCATCTATCGGCACCCAAGAACCCTAACTGGGTTGCCCTTCCACACTCCAAGTCTCAAGCATCCCTACAGGTGTCTGAAATGAGCTGCCATATGAGGTTCACTGCCACCTTGAGTATGGAGGATGAAACTGCTTCCGATTCGCAGCTATCGCTGGTCTGTCCATTAATTTATACTTTCTGGGTACAAAGTTATTTTCTTGTCAAGCTGGCCAGTCTATCTGTCATTCCTCTCTGGCCTCCTGTCCATGTACGAAACCATCCCCTTTCCCTGCCGAAATGCCTGTCCTCTTCCTCCTCCACCACTTATGCTGCCAGTTTGACCACAAGTCTGCTCTTAAGTTTGGCACCTTTAACTTTTTCTTGTTTTTTTTTTTATAGGTTATTGGTTGGGGCTCCCTACGAAACCACAGGATACCAGCGAACTGGAGATATCCACAGATGTCCACTGAGTAACAAAGGCAACAACAGCTGCTCCAGACTTAACCTGGGTAAGGGCAACAGATGGGCACACCAACACAATTACTAAAGTAAAGGCCCAGACTTCTGCATGAACATCTAGAATAGAGGTGTCCAACTCTGGTCCTGATGGGCCGCAGTGGCCGCAGGTTTTCATTCTAACCCTTTTCCTAATCAGCAAGCAGTTTTCATTGTTAATTAACTCCATTTCCCTTCATTTTAGTAGCCCTGTTTTTAAGGATTCGGTCCTCTGAATTGATTTGTTTCATCATTAAATGGCAGCCAAACGGAAATGAGATGTGAAACGAGTCAACAGATGACCAGTTAAATTGAAAAGTCAAACTCCAGCCAATTTCACTCCAACCAGTTTCTTAATAAGAAGCCAATTCTTGCTGTTAATTAAAGTCGCTATTAAATATCATGACTTGTTGCTGCTCTCATTCTGCCACAGCAGACTGTTGATTTTCAGTTTTTTCTAAGACCACCTTCAAGATGTTTTGGTGACCTGAGCAGACCAACATGACTGAGACCTTCACCTTTATTTATTTTCAGGTTAGCAAGTCATGTAGCGGCTTGTTTTGTGTCTCATTATTGTTTGGCTCCTCATTAAGGAAAAAGAAACATATTAATTAAAACTAAGGCAAGACAAGTTAATTAGCAGCAAAAACAGCTCACTAATTAAGAAGATGATTAGAATGAAAACCTGCAGCCACTGCAGCCCACCAGGAACAGAGTTGGACACCCTTGATCTAGAACATGTGTGTACCCACGTGAGAATATAAGGACAGCCTGTTCCTTCCAGTCGGTGGTGATAGTGTTGATAAATTATTTAATGGGCTGTCCATTTTGCAGCATAAAAATTCAAACTATGTACCTCTGAATTTATGTTAAACTGATTGTTTGTGGCCGGTATGGGAATGAGGATTATTGTTGTATCTGTGTACTTATACTCAGTGAGCAAATTATTAGGGACACCTGTACAGCCAATCATATGATGGTGGTGCGATACATCAAATCAGGTAGACGCAGGTCAGCAGTTTCAGTTAATGTTGATATCAAACATAAGAATGGGGAAAAAATGTCATCTCAGTCATTTTAGCTGTGGCATAATTATTGAGTATTTTTGTAACTGCTCATCTCTGTGGATTTTCATGAAGAACAGTCTCTACAGTTTACTCAGAATAGTGCGAAAAACAAAACCATCTAGTGAGTGACAGTTCTGCAGAATGAAATGCTTTGTAGATGAGAGAGTTCAGAGGAGAATGGCCGCACTTGTTCGAGCTGACAGAAAGGTTCCGGTAACTCAGATACTCACTCCGTATAAATGTGGGGAGCAGAAAAGCATCTGAGAATGCACAACACGTCAAACTAAAATAACAGAAGATCACGTTGGGTTCTACTACTGTCAGTCAAAAACAGAAAACTGAGACTGCTATGGGCACAGACTCTCCAAAACTAGAATGTTGAAGGCTGCGTAAATGTGTCCTAATCTGATGGATCTCAATTTCTGCTGAGGCACAAAGATGGTATGGACAGAATTTGGCGACAACAACATGAAACCATGCCCCCAATCTGCCTTGTGTCAACAGCCCAGGTTGGCGTTGGTGGTGTACTGGTGTTGCCTTGACACACTTTGGGCCAGTTAGTACCAATCAACCATCTCTTGAATGCCACAGCTAATTTGAGTTGTGCTGCTGATCATGTGCATTCCTTCATGGCCACAGTTTACCTATTTTCTAAAGTGCTTCTTCTAGCATGATAATGCACCATGTCACTAAGAAAAGGCCATCTCAAGCTGGCTTCATGAACCTGACAATGAGTTCAGTGTCCTTAATTGGCCTTCTTAGCCATCAGATCTGAATCCAAAAGAACACCTCTGGGGTGTGGTAGAACAGGAGATTCACAGTATGAATGTGCAGCTAACACATTCACAGAAGTTGTGGGCTGCAATATGTCAATGTGGACTAGAATCTGAAAGGAATGTTTGCAACACCTTGTGGAATAAATGCCATGAAGAACTGGGGCTGTTTAGAAAGCAAAAGGAGGCCCTACCCAGCATTAGCATAGTGGTCCTAAGAATTTGCTCAGTGAGTGTATGTCACATTGGTATGAGCTTTGCCAAATTAAATTCCCTGTCACTGACTTTGCTATAGCAAATATGTGTCAGCTTGTTTACTGTAATTACTGTACTTGAATTGTCAGGGTGTCAGTAAGTGGGCTCACCACCCTCAGCCATTTTCCATGGATTTCTGTCTTGCTTGCCATTCCTGGTTACTTTTACAGCAAAAGGCTTAGATGCTCTGTGAATTTTAATAAAAATATGTCAGTTAAGATAATAAAAAACCACTGCAGTGGTCTGGCGGCAGCACCCTAGCAATACATAGATGTACACACCTAACTCCATGGAAAATACAGGCATATGTACAGGAACATACATTCACCAACACACTCGTATCAGTCCACACATGCACAAATTTGAAAAAAGACACTAAACGGGGTCTTAACCTGAGGTCTGTGGACCCCTAGGGAGTCCATGGAAGGGTTACAGGGGGTCCAGGAGGGTCAGATAAAAATTAACATTCACTTTCACTGTACAGTCTGGTATTTGTTGATGTAGTAGTAGTAGTAGTAATGGTGGTCATAAACTTAGTAGTAGTAGATCTGTTTTAATTTGCACAAGGATTGTATTTCGTAATTATAATGAGTGGTCATTACTTTTTACATAAAAAGGAGTGTTTTTGTTTAGATTCTTTACTTTAAAGCTTAATAATACTTTGTGTATGTCATACAGTTTATGTATGAAACAATCAAATCTCGATAAATAAAGCACATTATATTCATTGCTTGCAAAGTTTTGTTTACAGTATGTACAGTATGTACAGTATGTTTCTGGGGAAGGGGGCTCATAGCTTTCATCAGATTCTTAAAGGGGTCCATGATTCAAAAATGGTTACGAATTACTGCACTAAAAAATGCATTTCTACATAAACTAAACGCTGACACATGCACACACACACACAAATGAGAACACCATTTTACAAGCACCCTCAAAAGTACATGCACACATGACTAAGCACATGCAAGAACACACACACTTAAGAAAACATGGATGTGCATTCCTAAATAGACCACATTAACCTGAGAACAGATTCATATGCTGACTTTCAATCACACATGAGGTCATATCCATAATAAGTTTAGTTGTACACCCACCATATACATGCAGTTTCAATCAGCACTGATTCCTCACACCTCCACCCTCCTGGGTTCGAATGCAGCATATGTTTGCCATCTGAGTGGAGTTTCCACATTTTGCTCCTGGTTTTTCTCTGAACAAGTCCAGCTTTTTCTTCCACATTTCAAACACATGAAGGCTAGACTGATTTTCAGCCATGATTTCCCACATATGAGTATGGATGGTGTATGCTTGAGTATACTCTGTGATGGGCTGAGCTCTGCCCACAGCTGGCTCCTGCGTCACACCCTATGCCACACTGGCATCCCTGCATTCCTGAATGGATTCAACTGTTTTTGGAATATTTTGTTATGCTGCATAAGAATTCATGCATAGGCACATTAATTGAAGTAAAAATTGCATGCACACATATTTGAATTTACAAAATGTTAGAATACACATATTGAAACAGAAGGAGCCTCACACACATGTGTACACTATAGGGTTGTACCCATCACATACTTTACGTATGCTAACCCACAAGTACCCATAAATGATGGCAATTTAAATCCATAAAGCAGAGCACATATGCGACGCCCTCACAGCTATGCAATCACACAAATATGGGCTAACATGCATAAGCAAGTACACAAGTTCACACTCAACTTAAACACAACTGTTCAAGCTTTGACAAGTTTTTATTCAAGTTTCAAACTTAACTTCATCCCATGATGCATCAGCATTGACCAGACTGAGTTGTATTATGCAGCTTATATACTGTGCAAGAGGTCCCTCAAAAACTGCTGACTAGCCTGGCTTCATAAGTGGGTGGATTACTCCAGGAGTAACATTTTGATTCTAATTGTTGTTTTTTTTTTTTTTGTTTTCCCTTTTTTTCTCAAGGGAGGATATCACTGACCAATGTATCGGAGCGTAAGGACAAAATGCGTCTAGGAATGACCCTCACCAGCAACCCCAAAGACAATAGCTTTGTGGTAACTACAATGGACACTTCAGAGTAGAATAAGATGGTCACCCCAAAAGCAACTGGGTAAACCAAACCAGTGAGCTTTCATGTTGGCATTACTTGTCACTATTGACCATACTGTCCTTCTTTTAGTGGCCAGTCTACTTCTTTTGAAAATTCTGTGACTCAAGTCTGATGCTGTGTGACCAGTGCTTTATTAAGATGTCTGTGAAATGTACAGTATTGCTGACCCTGAGTGACCAGTGTTCTTCATTAAATGTGATTGAGCATTGAGTCTGCTGACTCTGAATAACCTAAATGAGTGGCTCCTGACTCTCACTGACAGGCCTTATTCTTCAGCCAATGAGTAGATCATAAATATTCACCTGAGCCTTTGCCTATGGTCACTTGTTTGTCATAACTGGGTCAGAAAGTCCAAGTTAATTCTTTGTTTCTGATTTTCTGATGAAAAGATTTGATGGCCAAAAGAGAGTCAACTGCCAGATAGCCTTGGCTTCTTTCATCAAAAATGGCCTCAGTAAAGTACATTCTAACAGAGTTTGGGCATATAGGGTTCAGACTCATCCATGTCTCTCATCTCATTCCAGACCTGTGGCCCACTCTGGTCTCACGAATGTGGCAGCTCCTACTACAGCACGGGCATCTGCTCCAGAGTCAACGCCAGCTTCAAGTTCTCCAGAACAATTGCTCCTGCATTTCAGAGTAGGTGTGATCTCAGCCTCAGGTCTTGTGAATCCAATCCATGAAGCTCATATGGAGGTGTGACACAGCTGACAAGTATGGTTGACAGACCTTCATAAAGAGCTCTCAGAAGAGAGCCATTCTAGTGACACAGAATAGGGCATGAAGAACTGGATAGATTCCATAGGGAGATATGTCTGATCATGGCTTCAATTTAGGACCCCTAGCCTCCTTCACATACAAATCCAACCTTGGTGTCTCACCTGCTGAATTTCCATGAAGTCTTTATGTAATCTCAGCTATTCTTTAAAACAAAGTCCAGTCCCTGTATTTTTGGGAGACTAAATCTTGTCCTAGTTACTACTTAGGACCGAACATCTTAATAGCTAGCCAATCAGGCCAATCGATTCCATAATATTATATTATGGATTCTTTTTAAGATCTTGTTCAATAGTGTCTTCTCAGTGGAGAAACATTAAGTACCAACACCTCTTTCGGACCAAGGTCTGACACAGCTTCACTATATTACCACAGTTCTCCAAATATTTCTTTCAGGAGTATGAATTTTCCATACATTTCTTTAGGACCATGGTGACCTTACCCATTTTTGACCCTCATTTCCCCAGTCTTCTCTTGAATCGCATGCCTTGTTCCAAGTTGTACAGATTAACACAACAATTTCCATGATCTTTTTTGGGTCACTCAAATTAGACTATTAGGAAGTCAAAACCTTCTCCCATTTCTTTGTTTAGTCCCAACTCTATTCCCTCTCACTTTCAGAACCCATTCTCTTCTTTTATCCAAAGTGCCCCCTTCAACAATTCAGGCAAACCTTCAAATCCTAAAGTGTGCTACTCTATCTTCACAGGATGTGAAACCTACATGGACATTGTTATTGTTCTGGATGGCTCCAATTCTATTTACCCCTGGTACGAAGTCCAAAATTTCCTCATCAACATCTTGCAGAAGTTTTACATTGGCCCTGGACAGATACAGGCAGGTACCAGTCCAAAAGTAACTGTTTAAGAACATGGGAAGAGGCATCATGGGAAGAGTTAATTCCACAGTAATGGGATGGGATGTAATGGGTCTATCTATACAAGAATGAGATTTATCATAAAAACATGGCTGGAGAGCTGTCTTGTGTGGAAAACTGACAGGAATTGGAAAATAAGAGTACCTGCTCTAAAACAAAAGAAATGAATGCATTAGGGTGTTGGGGCACCAAGTTCAAAGTTCAATTTAATTGAGGGGATAAAAAACAAAAACAAACATGAAAAACAAGGCAAACGACTGTAGTCCTCAAATAACTGGCTTCACAGACTATAACACAAGAAGGAGTTCTGTCCTTTTCAGGATCGGAGTACAAAATGAATGCCAGCTTCCAGCAGGGCATTGGTGTATAAAGGAGCTAAGATAGAAGGGATGGGGGTGCATGTTGAGGGGAGCAATTACATCATAGTTTGCCCAAATATTCTTTGTTTGAACCATGGGAAACAAGTAGGTAGTCACTAAAGACAGTGTCACATCATCATCGCTCAAAGCCAGGAAGCAGATCCCTCAGCTTATACAAAGCCTACTCAGATAACAGAAGAACATGCCAACTCCACAGAACAGTGACCAGGCCATGGAATTGAATCCAATCTCCTATAGCAGTAGGGTTGCAGTACTAATACTGTACAGTGCCACCAATGCTGCCCTAAATATAACATTTTTAAAATGGAAAATATAATTCAGTAAACACTAAACTACCATTTGCTATTCTGCTGCATGAGGAAACTGAAGTAGTTATAATTATGGAGTGTGTGTAGGTTTGAGACCTGTAAGAAAGTCAGAGGGCCCAGGTCACTCCAAAAGCATGGAGCTGAGTGTGAGTCATTGGCACAATCCAGAGTGGATCTGCAGGACTGACCCATGTTGTGGGTGTCTGAAGATTGGTTGTTTTTGGCCTCAGGTGGGCGTGGTACAGTACGGAGAAGAAGTTGTCCACGAGTTTAATCTCAATGACTACAAGACAGTGGATGAGGTGGTGCAGGCAGCCAGACACATTGAACAGAGGGGTGGAGCTGAAACCAGGACAGCATTCGGCATTGAGATTGCCAGGTAAGATGACCCCTCTGAGAAAAGCAAAATGAAAGATGAAATGTCTGGGAGACACACATATTAATAAAAATTGAAATGTATGTCCATTATGAAAATCATCCATCTATTTTGGTAACACACTTAGCCCTTGGGGGTCAGTGGGGGGGGTTGGTGGTCCTCAGGTTCGGTAGCATGGAGCCACAGTCTATGCCACAAGCATGGAGAATAAGGTAGGAAGCACAGGACACATATGCACACATATACACCCTCATTTATCCATCCATCCATCCTTTTTTTCTGAACCAGTATATTCCAATCAAGAGTTTTAAGTGGTCAAAAGTGTATAAGGAAGAAATTAAGATCAGAGTGGGGGGCTAGTCATTTACAGAGCATATACCCTCACCTCAGCATCCCTATCTAACTTGGATGTCTATAAGGATCTGGAAGGGAAAGCAGATAAACACCAAGACATTGGGAGAGTTCTCAGACTTTACAAAAAACAAGATGAAAGTAACCAGTGTAGTGGCTCTTCCATAACCAGCTTTTGAGGCCTTGACAAATACATTACAGAAGAAAATTGCTGACCAAGGCAACTGAACTTAAGTTTACTTAATGACACATTACCATCTACTCTAGAGCCACAGTTTTGGTTTTAATAATCAATCTTGTCTCCCTGATTCACAGATCTGAAGCTTTTAAACGTGGTGGCCGTAGAGGATCCAAGAAGGTAATGATAGTGATCACTGATGGGGAGTCACACGATAGCCCTGATCTCCAGAAGGTCATCGAGGACAGTGAAAAAGATGATATCACCCGCTACGCCATTGCGGTAATTGATTTCTACCAGCCTTATGCAGTTCCTGACACACATACAGGGGTGCCTGAATGCCAGATCAGAACGCCACCTTACATTCTGTAAGAATAAACACGCCATAGAAGAGCTGGTTAAAATGACAGTTATATCTAGAGAAGCTGCACTGCAGTACACCATTCATTTGCTGACCACTAACTGGGTCAGTACCCATGTCACATCCTACCAGTTTGCCCAGACACTGGACCAGTTCAGTCTGAGACATTTACTCACTGGGTCAATGCACTTCAAGAAGCAACAAATACACATCACAGACCACTCAATGGGTCTGCACAATTTGAGAGCCAAGGAGTATGTCTGATTGGCCACACACTGGGTCAACGCAGTTTAAGAGGTGGCAGAGATTTGTTATGGAGCACACAGTCAGGCTATTGTAGGCAGCACAGACCAGATAACAGACTAAAACTTTTAAAGATGTTTCAAAGACAAATTTCTGATCATTCATTAGCTCAGCTCAGTTTGGGTGCTTATTGTGATACATTGCTAACCACACGTGCCATTTGACATGAAACTTACTAATGGCAGGTCCTCGGCTACTATAACAGAAGAGGCATCAATCCAGAGGCATTTCTAAAGGAGATTAAGTTCATCGCTAGCGATCCGGATGAGAAGCACTTCTTCAACGTGACAGACGAATCAGCTTTGAAGGACATCGTGGATGCCCTGGGAGAGAGAATATTCAGCCTAGAAGGTAACACGCCTTCTGACTCCTCTATGATAGATGCCAGTTAGCATTGCATTGTAGGCATTGATGAAGCAATAGGGAGGCATAAGAAATAAAACGTGCTGGTCTGAGTGACCTCATAAATGGGGAGGATGGCTAGAGAGACAGATATATGGCCACTCTAGAAATATGGAATAAAGTGACTTTTTCTGTCAGTATCTCTTATAATGACTTTCTAGTTAATTATTACAGTTGGACTAGCGATTAGACAGTAAGTGGTTAACTGGGATCAAATTAAATCCAAGATTATTCCTGTCTTAAAGATCTGAATAGGCAATCCATCAGAAATGATCTCATCCATCTACTGTTATTCCAAAGATACCCCCTCTTTTCTCCAAAAATATTAGAGGGGGTTATAAAAATATACAAAGCATTAGAACAGTCGAACAATTTTAACAGAACAAAACATTCAATGAAACAAACTTTGTCAATCCCATTCATCTAATCTCTCCACAATGACTCAAATTGAATTTAGAAGGTCTCCAAGATACTGATACCTACCACAGTACTTGTGGTCTATGGTTGATGAAGAAAAAAAATAAAACTGCCTAATATTTATGCAAATTTCCATCTATGCTGCTGTGTTCATGTTGAAGAATTTATTTTATATATATTTCTACTGATCCATCATACTACACGCCTTCTTAATTTTAAACAATTCAGCCATGACAATTCTGTTTGCTTAATTTAAAAATGTCCAACTCTCTCAAAAACAGCTTGTACCTCTCAGTCCTGGAATCCGTCTGATCGCTCTGCTCTGGACTTTCTCAAGTGCTGCTATGTCTTTTTATATAAAAATGAAGCAACAGTGCCAGGATCATGTAACAGCATTGTATAAATCCACATGAAATCACTTGCAAGTAGCATATGCTACGTCATTATAACTTTGCTTGTATTCTGTACCATGTCCTCATGAAACATTTAATTATAGCATGATATAGAACTCTCCTGTTTTGTCCACAACTTTCTCTGCTCATCACTGTGCCACCAGTTATTTCAACTCAGAAGCCAGGGATGTAAATGGAAGTGTTGAATTGGATTAATTCAGGAGGATTTATGTAGATCTGAGTACAAAGCACTGATTTGCACTATAGAACCTTCTGTTGGACTGCTAGAAGTACTTCCATGTCGACTCAAATTATTTCTGTAGTTCAGTGCCTGATGTGTTTCAATATCTATTGAAGAACTTAATGTGTTTCAGGGTCTGCTAACACAGTGGGTCCAAACTTGTGGCCCACAATGTGGTCCAAAGCGCATTACTAGTGGGTTATTAATTTGGTAGTAAGTTGTTTCATTTTGCTCTGATCCCTCCAACAGTTTTAGCGATCATAAATTATATGCAATAAATGGCCTTGTGGCTTATGGCAGTGTTTCTTGCAACCCAAATTAGTTTGTGGACATGTTTGTGATGATTCACCACACGATTATGTAGGGACACTCTTTGTTCCAACAGTCAGTTTTTTTCAGCACTGCTGCTGTCTCAATGATGTCCAACAGCCACCCTTCATCACTACCTGCAGTTCACTGGAGTCGTGTAAACTCAAGAGTGACCGGACGCATGCAACTATGAATTGTGGATGGATGTGGTGGATGAAATATCACAGGGACAGCAGGAAAGGAGTTAAAAAGGACTGGATCTGCCAGTTTAGCCTCAGGGATATTTCATTGAAAATGAACAAATAGTTAACATACATCATGTCCATGTTAGCCCATGCAGAAGTGTGGCCTTGGTGGCAGGGTTGTACGCTCAATTCCGTTTTCAGTGGCCATGGAAAACTGGGCAGTGCCTCAATCAATGTTCAATATTACAGTAAAAATCTCCAACAGAGGTGCAAAGAAGTTTTGCATTATATTATATTATATTATATTATGAGAGGGAGTCAAGCTAAAGTTAGAAAATGGGATTTATTAGAAAAAGGAACAGCCCATCTGTTTCAAATGAGTAAGAGAGAGGAAGAGAGTTTAGGAGCATGAGTAAGCAGGTTCAATTATTTGAACTTTTGAATTAATTGAACTTAAAGTACTTTTTCCTTTTCACTCAACCTACATGTGTGAAACTGAATTTTCTGCTATGAAAACAAAACACAAAAGCCATTTGCAAGGAGAACCAACTTCTGTGAAGCCAAAACCTAGTGAGCAAAATGCAAGCACAAGACTCCCATATAATAATTTGTGATTCTAAACATTGGATTGTATCAATGTGTAGTTTTTAACCAATATGTACTGTATGTAATTAATATGAATGTAACCAATACGTTTCACATTTATTTTTCATTAAAATTACCTTACAATTTTCTTGTCATCTAGCAGCTAATTAACAACTTGTTTTACTGAATATAGGCATATTCTATTGAATAAAAACTAATAATAATATATAAACTGGTGGTCCACAACTTACACATAGGTGGAACAGTGATCCTTAGATATAAAATGGTCAGAAGCCCCCTTTCTAAAGCGCACTGTCCTGCTCTTGAGTTTCTTTATCTGCTGAAGTACCTACTTTGCTTCCGTCTATGTTGAAAATAAACGTTATTTTGCAGGAACTAACAAGAATGAGACCTCCTTTGGCTTAGAGATGTCTCAGGCCGGGTTTTCGTCACACGTTGTGGAGGTAAGTATGCATGTCTACACTAGATGTGCCTCTGTGTTTACCAGTGTGATCTGGTGGTGCATTCATGTCATGATAGCATTTTGACAGCTTGGAGTAAAGATTTGAGCTTGCAAAGACCACACAGAACAGCAAAATGAATGTTGCTTGTGAATTATTGCTTTCGCTTGCAGTAATTAGTTTTTTCTCATTATATCCGGTTTAGAATGCTTCTGCAGACACGTTCTATTTGCACATACTACTGTAATCTGTGGTTTACCATGATAGTTTCAATCATGCAGTTACTTAAGAACTACACTGTGCTGCTCCCCTTCAACTTAATATTCGACAGTAGTTTATGTTGGATCTCAAATGACACTGTACAGGGATTCAAGATTTAACAGCCAGGCTGGGCTTGTTGTTGATTTACATCAGACCATAAGTCAGCAAGTAGCCTTAGGGTCTTCAGATGTTTCACCAAGCTTGCGATTTTTATTTTCCAGTTTTAAATCGGAAACTCGATTTTACCAAGTCGTGAAGGCAGCATCAGTACCAAGGTTGAAAAGGGAGGTATTTGCCTATTTGGACAGGGCGCCGCGGACCGTCCATCTGCCTGAACCCCTGACTGACAGGAGCGTCTCGGCTCCAGTGACGTAGACTAGCCGCTACGTCACTTTAACGGGCAGTGGGCGTGGCCCGGAGCGCCAACTGTCAAGGAGCCGCAGGGCAAGCAGTGTCCAGTGGTGCAGGTTCTGAACTGGGAGGGAGGGACTGGCGTTCTTGGAGGTAGTCTCCGTCAAGCCGCCTGTGTGCCTGCGTCCCCTGGGCACCTCTCCGAGAGAAAGCGGCCTCTGCTGCGGTTAGTCGGCACGACAAGAATCTCTTTAGTTTTACTTTTTAGAGCCAAGAAAGTGAAAAAGCGAAGCTGCGCATCGGAAAATCGTAGCCCGACTGCGGTGGGGAAATGCTAATCCGTTTTTTTTTTCTTTTCTGAATAACAGTCAGCAATTAACGGAGCACAGCTTTGCCTTCGTGACGCTTTTATGGGGCTCCGTTGACGTCTTGCATGCATCCCACTTTAAGGCGATTGTCTGCAAGTAATTAACAGGAACGTATCAAGTCTGGCATTAAATATACAGTGTTATGTAAATGGTAGGGGGGTGCATTAGGCAAGGTAGGCACGGACGTGTGAGCCGTGACACATGTCCCGGTGCCAGTCCCAGACCGCCGGTTCAAAGAGTCAGAACGAAATTTACAAAACGAGTGAATCAACGGCGAGAGTCCGATGAGGCTTCACTCGGCGCCCTATCTCGTTAAATCAGTCATTTGGGGGTCTCAAGTTAGCCTAACTTGCCGTTCATTGCATTGACTGGCACTTTTCCATACTTGTCGACTGTTGTCAGGATCAGCTCCAGCAACCTGCAGCCCTGGCCTGGAATAAATGAGATTGACAGGATGGAAGGACGGATGTCATTGTTCTTGGTGGATTCATCCTGCGATTTTTACCTTATAATCATACATATGGTACCAGTAAAACACTGGGCACACCCAGATATTTTTATGTTTTTGATAGAAATTGATACCCTTTTTGTCAATATGCCATTAAATGGGATTAAAAATAAAACCCAGCCATTGCTAGAGTTACTAATGGCTGTTGCTGCTTAAAATGACTCATTTTTAATTTTTATTCACACATAACTGCAAAGCCCTATTTTTCAACAGCCATTCCGTCAATGTCCTAATGGACAACTCTCTTTACTTAGCATTAAGTAGCCAGGTTTGTATGCTGATTTATTATTAGAGAAATCTTTATATTTGCATCTGCACCACTGAAACCTGCGGTTCTGTTTACTTCAATTCTGGGTTCAAAAATTTCCAAAATGAAACAGCTTTCTGGAGAAACATCTCTGTTTTTTGTTTTTTGTTTTTTTGCAGAATGAAGGTTATTCCACATTGCCAAGAAACTGAAGATTTCATACAACAGTGCTTGTTACTGTCTTGAGAGATTAGGACATAATCAATCTAACCAGTATAGAAAAAGAAGAAGGACAACAGAGTTTGTATTTTGAGAAATAGATGCCTTACATGCCCTCAGTTGGCTTCTTCTTTACATACACGCTACGTACCAGTGTTGTCCACTACTGAGAAAAAACGATTCTGGGATGTTAGTCTAAAGTGGCAGAGTTTCAAAGGAAAAGCCATATCTGAAAATTCCAAATAAAAAGAAAAGGCTGAAATGGTCAAAGGAACACAGACACTGGAACAGAAGATAATTGGAAAAGAGTGTTATGGTCAGCATTATGGAGTAGTCTTTTTTTCTGTTACCCTCTTCTCTCAATACAGTAACAGGCAACTTTGTTTGAAATCTTCCATTTTTGGCCATCTGTTGCATGGAAAAGTCTCCATTCTTCTGAAAAAAACAACAGACTGATATGTTTCTTGAGGAAGCTGTTTCATTTCAGCCATTTTTGTACCCAAAACTAAACTTTAGGAATGCCAGTATTTCACAGCCAAAGTGACCAGAATGGCAGATTTCAGTGGTGCTAATGCAGCTATAAAGGTTTCTCAAATAAACAACATTTAAAATGACTAATTAAGGATAAGCCATGGGAGATGACACTGAAGGGATGGCTTGCTATTATACATGTGAATAATAAATTAAAACTAGTCATTTGAAGCAGTAATAGCCATTAGCAACACTAGTAATGTATTGGCTGTATTTTTAATTCAATTTAATGACCTCATGGAAAAAAAGTATCAATTTCTGTCAAAAAAAATGAAAATGTCTATGTGTGCCCAAACATTTTGACTGGTATGTATGTTAATTACATTTTGTTGCAGTGATAAATGGGCAAGCTTGCTGAAATGTTCAAAATAAACCATCCAGCCCCAAAGTCTTAACTGGGCTATTAGTGTCAGACACTAAATGCATGATAAATACCATGAATATTTGAAATAATGCTTAGCATAGTTAGTGCATACTACTCTGTTACGGTTCCAAGTGAGTGAATTGAAGTCCCAGGCCAGTCAATGTCTGTGTGAAGTGCTCATTTTCTTGAAGTACTCACATGTTTCCTCCTACATGCCAAAGATTTGTGCTACTCTAATTGCCAGTTCTAGATTTTCTCTGTGTGAGTGTGCTCTGTGATAAACCGGCATCCCGTCCAGGACTGGTTCTTGTCTTGTTTCCTGATCTGCTATATGTACAGTATAGGAAGTGTTTGGAATCAGTGGGTTCTTAACATGAATGAGGCAGTCTTGCATCTTTTAGGTGTTGAACCCTAGTTTATCCTTTATTAGAGTTGTCCCTCAGCCTTTGGGGTAACTGGGAAGTCAGTGCTAGCCAGGAGACATTTTAGCATATACTAATAAAGAGTAAAGAGTATGAGAAGAGCCAGTTCCTAAGTTCACTGGAAGGATCCATTTAAGAACTAAAACCTAACAATGTTTTTCTCTTAGCATCCAAAAAAAAGAAAAATCATTTTACATCCTTCTCCTCTTACAAGAAGACATTGGGCTCAGTAGAAAAGGAATTTAAACCAGGGTGATTTTAGATAAAAAAATCATTTCCTCATTAATCCATATGATCCTTAGACAAGTCCTTCCAATGGTTTGTGTCCATCAGTGAAGGTGCTGGCTTTGTGCTTCTGAGCTGAAACACAGGGGTCACCTAGTTCAAACCTTACCACTGACCTGTAGTGCACACTTGACCAACGTCTCATCATCTTGAATGATAACTACTCGATAAAGTCTTTTAAAATGATCAGCTACCAATATCACCCCAGCGACGCCTCTTCAGAAGTTTCTGTGTACTTCAGATTCCAGGGTGCACACTCATTGAATGTCCCTGAGCCAACTAACCTTCCAAAGACATTTTGCAATGCCTGTGTTTCCAGTAAATTTAAACATTTCTCCCGCAGTGGATGTTTGCTCTGTCAATTTGGTGTTTGTTGTTTAATTTATTCTTTTGGTGTATCCAAGGATGGGATTCTGCTCGGAGCTGTCGGAGCATACGACTGGAATGGGGCCATCCTGAAAGAAACCGGTCATGGAAAGGTTGTCCCTCCCAAAGTTTCCTACCGGCATGAATTTCCTGAAGAGCTGAAGAATCATGGGGCTTATCTAGGTGAGTGTAAGCTCTACTTAAAATGCCTGGACAGGAAAAACAGATTGTGTATGCAAAGCTTATAATACAAATATAATATATACTGTAAATAGTGTCTTTTTGAAATTGATTTACGGATCAGTGGAATTTCTGTCAAAAGGGTAAGATGGTTAGAAATACCTGGGGATTTCCTTTTAACGGATGACATCTCTTGAAAAGATATATCAAAACTTGAGAGGTTGAGGGGAAAATCTGGTTTTAATCTTTTTTTAGCTGAGGAATTTTTTGTGGATAAAAGTTAAGGTGCTTTTTGGGAATTGGGGACAATGAGGAATGGTGAGTCAGAGCAGGGAGCGAGGGGTTGGATACTGACTGAGGATCTGGAAATATGCAGTAGAGATTTTTTTATTACCTTTTAGTCAGTGAGAACCCCCCACCACCCATACCCACCCCGACCACTGCTATCATCCAGCCAGGCCTTACTGTCACCTTTCTTCCTTTCACAGGTTACACAGTGACGTCTGTCGTCTCAGCGAGAGGGAGCAGGCTGTTTGTGGCAGGAGCCCCACGCTTCAACCATACTGGCAAAGTGATCATCTTCACACTGAGGAACAATGGAAGCCTGACCATCCTTCACTCTCTCAAGGGTTTCCAGGTGTGTTAAGGGGAAGGGGCGGCTAAATTTAAGAGTTGTCAATCGTGCCACAAAGTTTCTCAGTTTCCATTCTGCTTATCTGCATCTCCTGCTACATTGCAAGATGTCTCCTTATCGTAGCCTTCTTTTCTTTGCTGATAAACTTCAACTTGCTTTGACTCACCCTTGCCAGAGTTTCCCTTCAGGTATGATCCTTCTTTACTGGTGCACCCGCAACTATCCACACCTATATTTTGCTGCACTGCATCCTATTTGGGATTTTGCTGCATGTGTGGCCTCAGGTAACTGTGCCACTGCTCTCTCATGTCCCTAGCCACTGCTGAACATGACGCTAACTCAGTGATGAACAAATCCAAATCATACTATATAATATTATCTCCTGTTTAATTCTGCTCTGTACTTGTAATATTTCTATTGCACTATTACATTGTATTGAGGATTATTTGTGTTCTGTTCTGTATGTTGTATTGTATTTTACCCCCCTTTTGACACCCACTGCATACCCAACCTACCTGGAAAGGGGTCTCTCTTTGAATTGCCTTTCCCAAGGTTTCTTCCATTTTTTTTCCCTAAAAGGTTTTTTGGGAGTTTTTCCATGTCTTCTTAGAGAGTCAAAGCTGGGGGGCTGTCAAAAGGCAGGGCTTGTTAAAGCCCATTGGGGCACTTGTTCTGTGAATTTGGGATATACAAAAATCAATTGTATTGTATTGTATTGTATTGATGAATCCCTGTTTATGGCATTTATGTGTTTTCAGATTTTTTGCTTTAAATTTCTTATTGTCACTGGTGCAAGCTTATTACTCTCTGATCCCCCCCCCTACAAACCTCAACAGGTCTTTTGGTCGGGCATAACTTTCGGCAGTGGGTGAGCAGATAAAGGCAGTGCAGAAGTGTCCCTTACTGTAACTGCCCATATGTTCCGGCAAAGATCCTGCTCACACATGTCTCGCACATGACAGTCTAGACAGCCTTGTGTGTTACTCATTAAGTTGTCTTGAGCAAAAAGGGTAAATCAGGACTGATCTGCTCAACACAAAACACAAAGTGGCCTGAGGGAAGGGGTTGGGGGTCACTTGCATATTGTGCCAAGTCCTTTGAAACAGGGTCATGCCTTGGCCTCTCAGAATAGCTGACGTTTGGCCCAGCTGCTGGTTAATGTCTTGTTTACTCTGTGTGTTTAGATTGGCTCATATTATGGCAGTGAGATTGGAGCAGTCGATGTGGATAATGACGGATTGACTGACGTGCTGCTCGTGGGTGCTCCCATGTACCTAAGTCAGGGCTGGGAGAGAGGGAAAGTGTACGTCTACAGAGTGACCGAGCTTGTGAGTATGATCCACATGACAGGTCAACACCTGTGGAGCAACTGCTGACATGTCACCCTCATCTAGGTCAGGCTGGCTCAGTTTAACCGCTTGTTGCCTTTCCCATCTCCCAACAGGCTCAGTTTGAAATAGATGGTGCTCTGGAAATGGAACACTCTCAGAACACGAGGTTTGGGTCATCCATATCTCCAATCCCTGACCTCAATGCTGACGGCTACAATGATGTAGTGATTGGGGCACCGCTGGAAGATGAGCACCGGGGAGCTATTTATCTATTCCATGGGCACAAAAAGCGGATCCTTACTCCCTATAAGCAGGTGATCCCCTTTTCATTACTGTCAAAGATGAAGAAAGAGCCACGGTGAAATCACCCATTAATGTTTATTGTATTTAGTGCTTTTCACTGCCAGCACCACCACAGTGCATTATACCAATCAAACAAGAATAGTGGCCAGAACGTGACTTTGTTTATTTACTTTGTGTACATTATGGCTAAAATCACATAGTGTTTAGCTTCAATGCTTCAGGGAGCTGTGTTTGAACCCCTGCATGGCCAATTTCTGTGAAGAGTATGCATTTCTCACTGTGTCCTATTGGGCTTCCCTCTAACATCCTGGAGATGTGCATTTTAGATTAAAAGATTGGGATTGTGTGCACGTGTGATTGAGCCCCACAAAGGACTGTCCATTCCACTTTGGTTCCTGCCGTGCTGCTTGTGGCAATGGTGTTTCTAAATGGACAGTTCTCACATTCAGTTCAGTATCTGCAACATTTTAGCCCAGTGCACTGTGAAAGATGCCATATGAAGGTTTTTTTGTTGATAACAATTATTACAGACATTTATTTAAAGGGGTGGGAAACAGTAGCAACTACAGAAGTGGCAACTACAGGGGGATAACACTGCTCTCTGTACCGGGTACGGTCCTTACTAGGGTCGTCCTAAATAGGATCCATGATCACTTGCCGACCTACCAGCAACTAGAGCAGTCTGATTTTATGCCTAAGAAGACTGCCTTAAGCCGCATCCTGGCACTGAGGGTTCTCATAGAGCGCAAACGCGAATATCGGCAGAGTTTCTTTGCAGCCTTTATCGATTTTCATAAAGCTTTCGACTCACTTGATTGAGCTGCCCAGTGGGACATCGTGAGGGGTCACGGGATCCCCTCGAGGTTGCTGGACATCATGGCCGGCCTGTACACTGATACTGTGAGTGCTGTGCAGAGTGGAGGCAGGACCTCTGCGTTTTTCCCAGTTGATTCTGGGGTTCTTTAGGGGTGTGTTTTTGCTCCTACTCTGTTCAATGCTTGCATGGACTGGATGTTGGGCAAGGTCGTGGGGTCCAGTGGCTTTGGGGCATCTGTTGGTGAAAAGAGATTTAGTGATCTTGACTTTGCCAACGATGCTGTGAGTCAATGGAGGCACTGAGTGTCTGGGCTTGCGAATATCCTGGATAAAAACCAAGATCCAGGGCATAGCTATCAGCAGTGTGTCTGTTTGCGGAGAGAGTGTCGACCTTGTCGAGAGCTTTACTTACCTCGGCAGTGACATTCAGTCTCTGGTGACTCTAAACAGATTGGGAGAGCATGGCAGGTCATGAGGTTGCTGGAAAGGTGTGTGTGGCGCTCCCAATATCTATGCAAAAGGACGAAGGGCCAAGTCTTGGTGCTTCCTGTCTTGCTCTATGGTTGTGAGACATGGACGCTATCCAATGAAATGAGATGAAGACTGGACTCCTTTGGTGCTGTGTCTCTTCGAAGGATCCTTGGGTACAGCTGGTTTGACATTGTGTCGAATTAGCAGTTGCTCATGGATTCCCAAATGAGGCACATTACCTGCATTGTGAGGGAGCGTCAGTTACGGCACTACGGCCATGTGGCGCGATTCCCCGAGGGTGATTCTCCTCATCATTGTTGAGGACCAGAGTGGCTGGACCAGGCCAAGGGGATGCCCAATTAACACCTGGCTGTTGGAAGTAGAGGATCATTTCTGGATTTTAGGACTGAACCGCATGTCTGCCTGAGGGGACGCAAACCAGGATCCCGACCTGTTTAGTCGTGTGGTGCATGCCACCGACCTGACCTGACCTGGAATCAGTAGGCACCTCAATATTCAAGGGGTCACAATGCAACTATAAAGCAACCCTCAGTGCATCTGGATACATCTCACTTTACATTGTACATTTTTTTCTTACTTTGTGACCATTTGTTTCTTTTAAAACAAAATCATTATTCTTCTTCGTGAAAAATAATACGTTAAGTTTAACTCCATTATATTTTTATTGACACAATACAGCACCAAATAAAAATACCAACTGGCACTTTCCTTTGTTTGTCCAGCACTATATAGAGTCAACAAAAAATAAATTTGTAGTTGAATTGTATCATTTTTTTGTTTAAATTAACTTGTATTTCAGCTTGTCCTGAACTGCATTAAATAAAGGTGTCTTAATGCTACTGTGCTTTGCTGAACCTTTCTTGTGGATTTTGAGCACTTTAGGAGACATAGTTAATTAAAAAAATAATTGCAGAGTGAAACACTTGCGGATAAGGGCCTGCTTTAAAACATTTTGCCTCCGTTTTTATACCTGACACGGTCACACATTTTCTACGCGGATTGTATACAGTTTGACTACAATTTAGTCCAAACGCATATAAAAAAACTATTTGCCCCCTTCCTGATTTCTTATTCTTTTGCATGTTTGTCACACAAAATGTTTCTGATCATCAAACACATTTAACCATTAGTCAAATATAACACAAGTAAACACAAAATGTAGTTTTTAAATGATGGTTTTTATTATTTAGGGAGAAAAAAAATCCAAACCTACATGGCCCTGTGTGAAAAAGTAATTGCCCCCTTGTTAAAAAATCACCTAACTGTGGTGTATCACACCTGAGTTCAATTTCCGTAGCCACCCCCAGGCCTGATTACTGCCACACCTGTTTCAATCAAGAAATCACTTAAATAGGAGCTGCCTGACACAGAGAAGTAGACCAAAAGCACCTCAAAAGCTAGACATCATGCCAAAATCCAAAGAAATTCAGGAACAAATGAGAACAGAAGTAATTGAGATCTATCAGTCTGGTAAAGGTTATAAAGCCATTTCTAAAGCTTTGGGACTCCAGCGAACCACAGTGAGAGCCATTATCCACAAATGGCAAAAACATGGAACAGTGGTGAACCTTCCCAGGAGTGGCCGACTGACCAAAATTACCCCAAGAGCGCAGAGACGACTCATCCGAGAGGTCACAAAACACCCCAGGACAACGTCTAAAGAACTGCAGGCCTCACTTGCCTCAATTAAGGTCAGTGTTCACGACTCCACCAAATGTGTTTGATGATCAGAAACATTTTGTGTGACAAACATGCAAAAGAATAAGAAATCAGGAAGGGGGCAGATAGTTTTTCACACCACTGTACACATTAAAATGTGCTTTGAGTCCCCATGCGGTGGCAGGTTACTAGAGGCTGCATTGAGAGGACACCCTGACCTGCATGCAGCACTCCGGCACTGTAAAATGAGGAGTTTCATCATCAGTCACATTGGTTCTCACAGCTCAGGGCACTTATGTTTGTTTCTCACCATCTCAGTATGGAAACTCAGTCCTGAGTGAATTTCCACATTTTTAATTTGGTCAACTGTTGCCTAATGAAAGAGGAGCTGTGAGCCCGAGTCAGTTGCTAGGCTTGCTCTGGTTGACTTGTATTTAAGTGAGCTGTGTTATGTGAAGTGTGTTACATCTGGATGTACTGTACATGTGTATTTAGTTATACGTTTTAGTGTTTATAATGCCTGCTCTATGTGCTTTGTTGCATTTGAAGGTCTTTTTAAATGTTGTAGACAGGTGAATAATTGTGAGTAGAGTCCAAAAAGTATTGGGGTGCAATGGGGTTGCCAATTTTAATTCACCATTATACAACTCAAAAACCAGTGCCCAAGGGCACAAAATAGAAACAAAATAAGCAGCCTTCTTGGTGCCGAGATAAATGTTTTGGCTCTTGAGAGCAGATGTCACAGGGAGTTCCGTCTTCCCACCAAGTCCAGGTCCAAATGGACCTTTATAGCCCTGCTGCTGGAAGGGGCTTTTTTTCCCTCAAGAGACGGCTTCTCACTTCTGCAGAGGAGGAGAAAAAAGACAAGGCTGTAACAACAGCGTCCCCTCTCGCCTCAATGGGGTATTGCATGCCTGTGTTGAGCTGGGAGGGTGTTACCCTGGTGCACATGTCTGCAATGTTTTTCTGATTTTTTTTCCAAAATGTATATGTATTTTTGTTTATTTGCTCATTTATTTATATGTATGTAATTTTTAGTCTTCTATTCTGAGGTCTATTGCTGTGAGGATGTATTATTCCATTTATCATATTGTACCATTTTTTTGATGTTTTGTACTATGCCTATTTTCAATTGTATTCATAATCCCCTATAAAAGTTTGATTATGGCGTTTCGTACTTCAATTCAGAATTGTTCAAGAGGGAATTGCGATGCATCTGAGAAATGATTTTTATTTCCCCCACCCGTATTAATTTACTAGCAGTGGTTCTCGGGGTCTGGCAACCGAATACGTTTTAGAATAAAACACAGCCTACGGTCTTCCCTTATACAAATGGGGCATCTGTGTGAAATTTGGAGATAAGTTCAGCAGTGTGGGTTTGCTTACCAGACGTGTACACACAAACACACACACACACATTCAGCTTTAAATGTTAGATGTAGAAGAACCCAGCTGTGTTTTGTTTTATTAAGTTAATATGTATGATCCTGTGTGTGCTGTGAAAGGCACCATATAGAGATCCTTTCATAATAACATGATGGTCTCAATTTAATCTCAGTTTGGTCTCAATTCAGTTTAATCCAATTTGAGTCATGGGGTGATGGTACTGGCATTGAGCACAAGCCAGGAGCCAGTGCTAGATGGGATGCCAGTGCATTGTGGGCTCTTCTTATCATGTGTTCTTTTATGTTCTGTTCTTTTCTTATTTTCTTAACATGACCTATTAAATTCTAAAAGTCAGAATTTATAATTTATGAAACAGTTAAATTATAATGACAGACACTGGCTAATTAGATTTGTGACCCTCCAAATAACATGCATTCTTCTCCCAGAGGATAGGTGCTGCTGAGCTCTCACCCATGCTCATGTATTTTGGACGAAGTGTCCATGGGAAGCTGGACCTTAATGAAGATGGGTTGGTGGATCTGGCTGTGGGTTCCTTGGGTGCTGCAGTTATTCTTTGGTAAGCCTTCTGAGGATGCTTGGATGGAGGGATTATGGAGAAGGGTTAGGCTGCTTCCACACCAATTGTAAGCAGGAGGTTGACAGAATGTCAATATGAGTGTCTCTGATGTCTGTGTTTACTCAGGTCTCGCAGCATTGTCCACATACATACCAGCATCCGCTTTGAACCATCCAAGGTGAACATGTTCAACAAAGACTGCAAGCGGAATGGCAAAGAAGCCACCTGTATGGCAGCAATAGTTTGTTTCAATGTGACAGCCAAAGCTCCGCTCACTCAGGTGCAGGAAGTGGGTGAGTTCCACATGTCCATTTGTTGAGTGGCTGTCCCACTGTAAATGATGTAAGGTTTCTAATGCAAAGGATGGGGCAGACATACAGTGACTTAACACCCTGTGTTGAGGCAGTCTGACTCAGAATGCTATAGGTATGCACACTCCATGAAGTGAATGTGGAAAGGCCACAGTCTGGTTACTGGGAATGATTACTCTGCTCCTTCTCCATTTATGCCCACAGCTCTGAAATATAGTACCTCCATAGATGAGCGCAAATTCATGCCAAGAGCAATCCTCGATGACATTAATGATAAGCTTTTCTACCGGAACATCACTGTGCCGCCCAACATGGATACGTGTGAGCATGTCTACTTCCATGTATTGGTGAGTAACAGACAAAATAATGTACATGCAGCGGTTACAATGGTATCTCACATGCACAAATACAACAGTATTCATGACAGCAAGCAGCTGATGTGACATACAGATAGGGGGAGTGTGAATATAAGGCTGGTGAGAGAAGGAGAGAGACAGGCCCTCGGGAGTTTAATTCTGAGACTGTAAGAGAGATACAGGCAACAACTAAGAGGGAGTTGAAGGAATTCAAGAAGATATACATTTAACTTCAGTGAGAGTGAAAGGTCAGGTTTTGAGGAAGAGGTGCAAATTAAAGTGGAACACAACATTTCATGAGTAATTGCAGTTTAGAGACAGTGAGACCTTGGACTTGAATGAAAAATGCAGAGTTGGAATAGGATATCTGGGGTGTATTTCCCAAAAACGCAATGCATGTACATAACATACTATACGAACAACTTTTTCTATTCTTTTTGTTTCCATAAAGGACTCGTAAACTGCCAATTTACTCCATCTACAAAAAGTATCACAACTTACTGCAGGGGTGTCGAACTCCGGTCCTGGAGGGCCGCAGTGGCTGCAGGTTTTCATTCTAACCTTTGCCTTAATTTTAATTAACTTGACTCAGGCCCCTTTGTTTCTTTTTCCTTAGTTAGCAGCCAAACAATAATGTGATGCAAAACGAGTTGACACACGACAAGCTAACCTGTGCCCATCACACAATATGTGGAAATAAAGAAGGGTGAAGGTCTCAGGTTACCAAAACATTTTGACATTGTTCTTAGAAAAAAGAGAAAAATCGAAAGTTTTGGAAATGCCTGTTGTGGCAGAAAGAGAGCAAAAACAGGCTGTGGAATTAAATAACGGGTTTAATTAACAGCAAGAATTGTCTTCTCATTAAGAAACTGGTTGGAGTGAAATTGAATGGAGTTTGAAGCCCCAGTTTAGCTGTTCATCTGTCAGCTCATTTCATGTCTCATTTCTGTTTGGCTAACATTTAATTATGAAAAGAATTAATTCAGAGGACTGAATCCTTAAAAACAGGGAATGAAATGAAATGGAAAAGGAGTTAATCAGCAGTGAAAACTGGTCACTGATTAGGAAAAGGGTAACAATGAAAACCTGCAGCCACTGCGGCCCTCCAGGCCTGGGGCCTCATGTATAATGCCGTGCGTAGAACTCGCACTATAACATGGCGTAAGCACAAAAGCCGAAATGTGTTTACGCACAGAAAAATCCAGATGCAGGAATCTGTGCGTACTCCAACTTCCACGTTCTTCCGCTACATAAATCCCAATCAGCATGAAAACTAACGCTCGTGCACGCGCATTATGTAACGCCCCAAATCCTCCCAGAATTACGCCTCTTTGAATATGCAAATCAATATAAATCGCTCTTAAGCACAGCCTTCTGTGAAAAGACAATGGGAAAAGCACTGGGGAAAATATAAGAATTTCAGATAATACCAAGTGGAGGCAAATGAAAAACATACTATTTGTTCAAATAAACCGTGGTATAATCAACAAAAGGAAGTTGATCGAGTGACATAGCGTGTTGGAGAAACTTGAAAGCTCACATTCACAAATCGCACAGTGCCGGAAATAAAAAAGAAGTCACGTATCAAAGTCGCCGAGTTGTAGCCCACTGTCTGAGTGTCATATGAAAGCTTATTAGGGTACAGAGAAAAAAGGCACACAGTGAGGAAAAAGCACGAAATGTCAACTTCAATCTCGACATTTCCACTTTAATCACGTAGTTTATTTTGTCATTAAAGTAGAACATCATAAACTTCATCTTAAAATCGTTTAATTAACCAGTTTCTTAAATCACATCGTAATTAAAGTAGCACGTTAAATGCTTTGTTTTGTATTTGATCTTCTATGTGCTCTATGTGTGTGAATCACTACTTGCTTTTTAAACCGGCTCTCTTCCTCCAACTGGACACAGAATCCATTACATTCGTGATATTACAGCTCTCTGAATAACTAAAATACTGAGATGTATACGTGATGTCATTTTCATGATGATGGGAGTTAAAGCACGTTATTAAACATGTGTTTCACTTCGATGAAATAATTTATTGCAGCAGTACAATCAGGGGCGGCTCTAGGCTTGTGGTGGCACTGGGCAGAGGAAGAATCGGTGGCTCCTTCGCCCGCCCGTCAGTAAGGTAGCTTATGCACAGTGGATGGCTACGTCCATTGCGGACACTGCATAGCCGCCTCGTGCTCATGACACAAGCATTTAACTTTTGCCGAAATTTGTCGCTGTGTTTTTAGCTGTGTTGTTATTTCTCTTTCTGTTTTATATTCAATATATATTGGCGTAGCCGTCACTGCAGTCAGTGCTTTTCTTTCCCCAAGTAACCGATCGGATCGCCATACAATCATCTCTGTAATAGACGTTAAGCCATCTGTAAGCTTAGCGCCGATTCTTCAAAACGCTTAAAGAACATTGAAATATCTTCATAGTACATGTTTAATTATTCTATCCTTAATGACACACCCAGTGAAGAATATAGATTATTTAAATGAAGTTAAAGTTTTATCTGTATAATTTAATAAACATATTTTGCTGAATTTCACCTTATAAATGATATCGTTTCTGTTTCTGAACCGCGAGGTCCGTACAGGAAAGGCTTTAAAACATTTTGCAGTGGCTGAGACAGCGTGTCCTTGAAGCTGTATACCGATAATTCCCTTTCCGATCAGCTGCTGCTGTGATTCACACTCAGATACAGTGATATAAATACTCTGAGTGGTGCAGTGAGAGAAATATTGAAAAAGATGATCCGCTGTGGCAACTCCTAACAAGAGGAGCTGAAAGAAGAAGAAGAAGTGAGAGTAACAACGCTAAAGCAGTTATGGTATTTGGAATACTATGGCTGTTCCCTGGACCATTATATTGTTACGAGTTAATTACAATCAGATGCATTACACTAATAAACAATATGCGGTTAGTTTCGGTGTATTTATAAAGCCGCATTAGGAAAATAAGGTGTAACCACACAAGAACAGTAGCACTGCTTTGACGCTGGGTGCCGCCAGTCTGCAAAACTGAGCGGAGAACTTGTGTACGACAAGCCATGAGGTACCGTGGAAAAGTGTGTGGATTTACGCCAAGTGTAGGTTTTATATATCGCGATTTGAACGTGGAAAAGTTCTTACGCAACGTTTCTGTGCATACGCACCGTTTATACATGAGGCCCCTGGAGTTCGACATCTGTGACTTAGTGGGATAAAATAAACATAATACTGTATGAAGTAAACATAACATCATAATTTAATGAAAAAGTAAGACAAAAGTGTTAAAAAAAACAAAACCAGACACATATTGTTTTCAAGTGAGAAGCAAAAGAAAGGGCAGATACCTGCCTTAATATAAACCCCCACTTTTCTAAAGGAGAACTTGTTCTTCTTTCAGATGACTACAAGCTGCTGTTGTTTATTAAGCCTTTATGGCAGCAAGAAAAAAACAAAGGTGCGATACGACTGTGTGGAGAACAGGCCTGCAAATGACAACTTACCTTTATGATCTTTCAGACACGCTTGACACCACCTGAACAGCCTGATAACAGTTTGTATTTACCGTATACAGTATACTCGCGTTTAAGTTCTCCCATGGATAAGTCATTGCTTCATTTTAACGTATAATTTCCAGTATTTTATAACGTCGTTCGTATAAGCCGAATGTGGAAAACTCACGCTATTGGTCCAAGAGATAATGATATGCTGATGCCCACCTGAGTGAGTAATCACTGAGCACATTGCCTTTTTTTCTATGCATTGTGCCTACGTGACCACACGGTAATCCCTGAACTATTCCGAAGTGACATTTGCACTGTTCTGTGATTTTTTGTATCTCACACCCTCACACACCTTTATCGTAAGAGCATCCCTTATCTACGATGAAGTGTTTGATCAGAAGAACATATGAAGCTGATTTTGAATTAAAAGTTGTTGAAGTGGCGAAAGAAATTGGTAACTACTCTACTGCAACAATAATTGATGTGTCTGAGAAACTGGTGTGAGATTGGATGAGGCAAGATGTAAAAGAAAAAAAAATTAAGTGTTGCATTTTTGAACGGCCGTATAAATTGGGGTCTGACTTTGTGATCAATTTTTCAGGTTTCAAGACCCAATTTACAGTAATTTAGCTAATCTATTATTTTTCTAGAATCCCTAAATAAAGATGAGCACATACATTTCAGTATGTATTTAAAAATTCCCATATTCCCTCAGACATGTGCACTGTTTATTTTTCAAATATGTATGAAATAACTCTTGCGTCATAACATGCAAACAAAGTCTCTTAATTAGAAATGGGTGAACAAAACAAAATAACTATGGGAAAGAGACAGTGATGATGATCTCTCTAACCTGCACACCAACCTGATATATACTCCCTGCTGTATTTTAAGGAATTTTGACATTTCCAACCTCCATCTCCCCTTACTCTTCTTCATAAGGGATTGTCACATCTGCTCTAACAGCATTTGTTGTGGAATAGCACACACTGTAATGTTAGCAGAGCACAGCCATGGTGAAAATCTGATGCCACCCAGCAATTTATGAAGCCAGCAAAAGTGTATTTTCCATAGAGCGTTGCCTTTATGCCTATACTTTGTGTTCCATTGGGCTGTGGGTTTGCTGATCAGCTGTGTTGTTTTGTTCTTTGGCCGCTGTCTGAGAGTTAGGTACATGCAACAACAGGTATATACACAAGAGATGTCCACTATCACCACCACTAAATTGGCCAACTGGCCAGAGTGGTCTCATCACTGTCACCTTCCAGACAATGTTCAGAAGCCATTAAGAAGCCCAACAGAATGTGGGGTTATATAGCACCCTGATGTGTGGAGTACAAGTCCAAGGAGGTTCAGCTCAAGCTTTATAACACACTGGTGAGGCCTCATCTGGAGTACTCTGCGCCATTTTGGTCTCCAGGCTGAAAAAAGGACATGGAAGTGCTAGGAAAAAGTCTAGAGAAGAGCGACTAGGCTGATTCCAGGGCCACAAGATTCAGGAGATTAAAATGTGACATAATTGAAGTCTTTAAAATTATGAAGGGAATTAATAAAGTTAGTCAAGACTGTCCTTTTAAAATGAATTCATCAAGAACATGGGGACACAGATGGAAACTTGTTAGGAGTAAATGTCACACAATCATTAAGAAATTTTTCTTTACACAGAGAATTATGCACACATGGAATAGGCTAGTTTGGTAGACAGTAATACTTTAGGAATCTTGAAATTATGTTATTTTGGAAGAAATAAATGAATAGGACTGGCGAGCTTTGATGGGCTCCATGGCTTGTGTTCATCTAGATTTTTCACATTTTCTAACTTTATTGCCTTTTGGCACACTGTCAAATTGGTTCAGATTAAAGCATTATGGGTATTCCCCAGCCACTTTGCTATAAATATCTGTAAAAAGTTCTTTATGATTGCAAAATCACATGTACGTTCACTTCAGACAACCATTAAGGTACATGTAACTAGGCCCCAAGAAGCTGTAAGCATACTGTAATTGGGTAGTCATTGAATTAATTTTAATAAAGTGGTAGTGTTGGGTTTGTGAGCTGGTAATCCGAGACACCAACACAAAATTCAGCTGCTATTTTCATAGGTAGGATTTCTTAATTGTATTTTCTTTTCACAAACACAACAGTCCCCTTTTGTTTATTCATTCTTCTCCCCATCACCAATTAAAACATAGAAAATGTCTCCATCTCTGTCAAAGTATGGCAAGCTGCCGCCTTGGAACACAGATTTTTAAAATATTTAAGGAGCACTGACATATTGTTAACTTATAATTGAGTAATTATCCATCCAACCATCTATTATCCATCCATTATCCAACCCGCTATATCCTAACTACAGGGTCAGGGGGGTCTGCTGGAGCCAATCCCAGCCAACACAGGGCACAAGGCAGGAAACAAACCCCGGGAAGGGCGCCAGCCCACCGCAGGGCACGCACACACACACCCACACACCAAGCACACACTAGGGACAATTTAGAATCGCCAATGCACCTAACCTGCATGTCTTTGGACTGTGGGAGGAAACCAGAGCTAAGTAATTATTATTAGTTTAAATTATTTCAGTTAAATTAACAATTTATCTGTAAAATATAAGCCTACTAATGCATTAATGTATTTTGTCTTGAAAATAACAAATTAAGTGTAAATGCTAGAATTCCAGATGTTCAGAGTAATGTCATGACATGAATTTAATCTATTCTGTGTCTGTCACCAGAGTAAGCACAAGAGGCAGTCAGTTTAAGAAACACTTTTAATAAGTGGATTCGGAAGCATGTCGGTTATGAACGATTTAACATACTTCTTTAGTTAAGAAGGGTTTTGAGAATCACTCGTAAATTAGTGATGCAGTTTACAATGTTTTTAGCATTGCAATGGTTCTGGAAAATTCCCTTGTGGTTGTCCAGTATTCCCTGTTGCTTGACAGTGACCACCTAAACTTAAGATCTTTTCTGACATCTCATTGTTGACATCCTTTATAAACCTCTTGTTCGCCGGTGTATCAAAGTAAATGTTAGTTTCCTTAATCACGATTCTGCCAGCTTAGTGTAAAAGGCTCACCTGTGTGACCACAAATCTGTCTTGTTCTAATTTAGCCAACTAAATTCAATATTCAGCAAATCCAGATGCTCATGTTAGTAGCTGATTATTGCCGTAAATTTAGCACTGATGGCTCAACTAGAAGATGAAACATCTCTTCAAAGCCAAAAAATGAGAAGTTTAGTTCAGAGAGAGTAAGACACAGGGTGGCTCACAGCAGTGAGATTTCAGAAAAGCAAAACTCAGAAGATGGTTGTGAGGTGAGAAGCAACCACTTTTTTCTTTGAAAGTCACCATATGTCCAACTTTGTTTCCTTGCCCTATAGGACACAACAGACTACCTGCGGCCGATTTTATTTACAGTGGAGTTTGCAATGCTGTTTCCTGATGATGGACCAGCGCTGGATGATGACTGGCCCACAACGCTGAAAGCATCGGTATGCAAAGCTTTAGGCTCCATGTCATTCTTTTTTTTAAATGATACTAGTGCCATTAGAGAACAACTCTGGTACTCTAAGTTATCAGGAGCTACAATCAGGACCACATTCCAGTTGTGTTGGTCCATTTATATAGAAATGTATGAGTCCAGTTAGGGTAACAAAAATTAGGCTGTTATTGATTGGCCAATGGTCAGTCGCCTTTTGCATTTCTCTTCCCATACTGGCTCCTTTTTGCCTCTTCAGCTTCCGTTCTGGAATGGGTGTGATGGAGAGGAGCACTGCATCCCTGACCTGGTCCTGCAGAGCAGAACGGATATCCTGGATGGAAGGTGAGTGTCCATGTTCTGTGTTTGCTCTGGCCAATGGAAGGGTTCTTCAGAAGGTCATGTGGTCAGTATACTATCTTCAGCAAGGAAGACCTGTAGATGACATAGGTTCATCCATAGAATGGCCTGTTCAGCGTGTCCCTGCCTCACAGCTTTACGAACAGCTGATCTACCAGAGGACAGCGAATGTTAGGAATATACCTATACATCATCTTGGCTCAAAAATACTGTATTGTTTATGAATAAGCACCAGCTCCTCATATCCCTTAACTGGACAAGCAAGTTAGAAATTGGATAGATGTACAGATGAATATCTACCCCATATTTATTTTCCTTAAAGGACATACTGCCATTCTGTCTTCCAAAACTGGGGAAACCCCTGCAGTCGTCAAGCTGTGTCACCTGAGTCAGATCACGTAATTGAGAGTCCAAAACGAAAGATAACTGTGGATAGCGTACTGGAGAACAGAGGAGAGAATGCGTACAACACCCAGCTGGACATCTCCTTCTCCAGGAACCTGCTCTTCACAGGCCTAACAATTAAGGTATCCCTCATGTGGTCATAATGTTCAGCACAGTTGTCCAGATTGAGGACAAACTAAAAGGAGCTGCAGATTACTGCGATCCAAGAGTCTCTGAAGTTCCTCATTTTCAGCTGTGCATGTTCACCCTGCTGATTTTTCAATGCATGGAGAGCATTTGGTGACTGAGGTTCAGAGGAGCGTTCTCTATAACATTTCCTTCCATTTCAGGGATACACAGATATCAAAATTGAATGTGTATCTAACATGAATGTGAGCCTGGGTTTAATCTGCAATGTCAGCCAACCCTTCCTGAGGTCCCAAGCACAGGTGAGAGTCAGCCAGTGTATGTTACATGAACTGTGGGCATGCTAATGGTACCCAACCCTGTCCTGAAGCAGGGCTGTGTAATGGAGTGAGGTCGAGCTGTGACGTTGATATCCAACAAGAGCTCAGTGTTATGACTCTTTCTTTGCAGGTTGCATTCCGACTGGAATTTGAGTTCAGCAGAACCATCTTTCTGGACCATGTATACATCAATATCTCAGCCAGCAGGTGACTGTTCAGTGTTTTTCACGTGGGACCCTTATCACTGTCAATGGAAGCTCAAGATCTGCAGACTCACAAGTAGCAACAGGAACCTAAAACTCTTATCTTGTTTTCTTTAGTGATGGTGAAGAAGATGTGTTGACCATGGATGACAATTCTAACATTATCTTTTACCAACTTAAGTATGAGACAGATCTCCTGTTCACAAGGTACTGTGATGGGGCATTAAGAAACACAAAATACTCTCAACTTTCCTGTTACTCTCCCTATAATGGATGTTGCATGTGGAATGTCTGAGAAGGAGTCCAGTATAGATTCCTTGCACCCCACTGACTGACAGTCTATCCCAGCATCATCACTTCTTATATTTCCACGCAGGGATTCAAGCCTTACCCACTATGAGATTAAAATTAACCACACGGTGGAGAAGTACGACAGCATTGGCCCCTCTTTCAACTACACTTTCCAGGTACAGTGAAAGGATGCAGGACAGCAGTGGCGACTTATGATAGACCGCTATAAATATTTGACCTTTCACGTTTACTTAGAGGGTGTTCAAATTTTCCTTCATAGATCCAGAATCTTGCGTTTTTCCCCGTGGACAACATGCAGCTGAGCATTGAAATTCCAGAAGTAACAAAAAGTGGAAACCAGTTACTTCTCCTGGAGGGACACTCCATTGGGCAGGTAGGTGAGATTAGGTTTCATTGTCCAAAATTGGTCCACAAATTCTGTGATGCTGCACCCACCAAAGGAGTGGTTAGGGAAGGACAGAGGTGGCCTGAAATTACAGAGAAATATAAAATCATGGCTCCTTTTATTAAGACTGAGGCCACTTGTTCCTTCAGTCAGAGATTTCAGGGCGACTGCTGTTTCAAAATGAATGAATGGAGCATGAGAATTCAGAGATTAGGGTGGCTAGTGGACAAGTGGGCTCAGCACTCCCACACAGCCAGCAGATTTCTCTGATATCCCTCTTATATGTTTGTGCCCACTGCATATTGTTCAGTTTCTTTTTGCCTGTCTGGAATTTTGGAAAGCTAGGGGCTGTCCTTATAATTAGAAATTGTTCACACATAGCCTACAGCCCTTTAGGAGTTCCCACCGAGGTATCTGCACCACAAGCTAAGGTTTACAGCACATCTCTGCTTGCATTGTCACACTTTCTTATGCTGTTTAAATAAACAGAACTGCATCATGTCCATTCATTCACAATACTTTCCAGTTGTGGCTCAGTCCCCAGGTGCTGTGACACATACTCTAATACAAATTCTTATCTTAAGTAATGCTGACCAGAACCATGTGTAATAGAGGATACACAAAATGATTTGCACACCAACAAACTGCAACACCTCAATATCCACTCCCACAATAATTAGCTCATAAGAAAATATAATTTGTTGAATCAGAATAAGCTAATGCAGACATTGCTGGGAGAAAGAGATGATTTTGACAGCATTAGATAGAAAGGAGAAATCAAAATTAGACAGGACAACAGTCATCACATGACACACTCACTACTCAGCCATATTAGGATCATCAGTTATGTTACATACAAACCTTTGCAGACACAGGGAGAACATGCAGGTCCACACAGTTTTTCTTTGACCGGGATTGACCCGAGCTGAAGTAGTCCCTAGGTTAGCTACTGAGAAAAGTAACTCTGCTCTGCTCTGATGAAAAGGAACTTTCATAGTAAAATTATAGCACTGAAAACTACAAGGGGGCTCACAAACCTTGAAAGAAGTACTGTACCTTTAAAGTATTCATCTGGGCTCAGTTACCAACTGCTGCACATTTGGCACATGTTCATGAACTGCTGGTGGGGTTCATTCCAGTACACTTTTGCAAGCAAGTCTGCCAAAACATAAATAAAATTAAAATTGTTTGGTATCTTCAACCTGTCATCAGCTATAATACAGCAAATCCCATAAACTGGCATTCACACACAAATGAATATCATTGCCTGTTGATCAGCTCGACATGAATTAAGTTGCAATAGTTCATGCTGAAGGACTTTACCAATTATTTTACTTATGTATCTGTATTGTGCAAGATTCTATTTATTAGTAATTATTTTTGTAATTTATGTATCTACAGTGCCTATAAAAAGTTTTTACCACTGTAGACATTTTCACATTTTGGTATTTGGTGCATTGTATTAATCTCCAAGGGGAAATTGCCTTTTCACATGAGCTTTGGAGGTCAGAGAGCAGGCTCAGCCATTGTACCCCTGGAACAATTTTCAGCTTTGCTCAGGTGGTCAATGGAGTAGGACCCTTTCTATTTTATTGTTATCACAATGGATTTACTGTATATACTCTCCGTTTAAGTTTACCATATAATTTCCAGTATTTTACGTCAGTCGTATAAGTCGAATGTGGAAAACTCACGCTATTGATCCAAGAGATTATGATAGGCTAACGCCCACCTGAGAGAGTATCCACGGAGCACACTGCCTTTACTTCTATGTATTATGCCTACATGACCACACAGTAATACCCAAACTATTCCAAAGTGATATTTGCACTGTTTTGTGTTTTTTGTATCTCACATCCTCATACACCTTTATCGTAGGAGCATCCCTTATGTACGATGAAGCGTTAGATCAGAAGAAAATATGAAGCTGGTTTTAAATTAAAACTTGTTGAAGTGGCAAAAGAAATTGGTAACTGTGCTGCTCTAACAAAACTGGATGTGTCTGAGAAACTGTTGCGAGATTGGAGGAGGCAAGAAGATGTAAAAAAAAAAAATAAGTGTTGTAATTTTGAACAGGCATATAAGTCAGGTTCTGATTTTATGATCGATTTTTCAGGTTTCAAGACCTGACTATATGTGAGTATATACTGTCATTTGGCTTTTCTGACACTGATCAACAGAAAAAGAAAAATCATCACTGGTGCAGCCAAATGGTTTTAGAAGTCACAGAATTAGTTCACTGGAGACCACCTGATCTGGAAGGTCCATCTTGTGGTGAGTCAGCATGGTGGTCTAAAGTACACAATTAAGACAAAGGAACACACAGAGCAACTCTGCCAAAGGTGATTGAAAAGCACAAGTCAGGAGATGGAGAAAAAAAAATATCCGAGTCACTGAATATCCCTTGGAATCCAGCTAAATCAATTATAAAAGAGTATGGCACAGTTGGAAATCTGCCTAGAGCAGGCCGTCCAGAAAAACCGAGTGATCTTACAAGGAGAGACGACTGGTGAGGGAGACCACCAAGAGACCACCAATGAGAACTCTGAAAGGAGTGAAAAGCTACAGTGGGGGAGATTGAGGAGACTGTGTGGACAACAATAGTTACCTGTGTGCTTCACCAGTCACAGCTTTGTGGGATAGCATGGCAAAGAGAAAGCCACTGTTAAAAAATGCTCATGGTATCTCAACAGAAGGCATATGGGAGACTGTGAAGTCAGCTGGAAGGTTCCGTGACCTGATGAGAGCAAAATGTAGCTTTTTGGCAATTCGACTTGACACCATGTGCACATTATCACAACTATACCATCCCCACAGTGAAGCATGCTGCGGGGATACATTTCTGTAGCAGAACATGGAAGACATGAGAGGGGAAAATGAATGCAGCAAAATGTGGGAAAATCCTGGGGTAAAACCTGATGCAGTCTGCAAGAAACCTGTGCCTTGGGAGGAGATTTGTTTTGCAGTAAGTGAACAACTCTAGTAAGCATAAAGCCAAAATAACACTGACTCTACAGTACATCTCAATCCAATTTATTATAAAAGGCTGATCACTTGCGATCTCCATGCAACCTGACAGAGTCTGAGCAGTTTAGGAAAGAAGAACAGGGAATAATGGCACAGTGGAGATGTGCAAAGCTGACAGAGACCAGTGCACAGACTTGAGGCTGTCATGGCTGCCAGAGGAGCGCCTACTAAACACTGACTTAAAGCTGTGAATACTTACGTAATGAATGATTTTGTGTTTTAGATACTATATGTAATTAATTTAGACCAATCTGCAGAGATCTGCTTTCATCTTGATATTAAAGAATCTTTTTCTGTTGTCAAAAAAGCCAACCTCAGTCCACATTCTGTTTAAGGATAAGGTGAGAAAACTTCCAAGTGGGTGATTTCTTGTTATAGGCACTGTATATACCAAATATATAATACAATACTATAGAAATGACAGAGAAAATCAAACATGGTCATGAAGTATTAATATAGTTGTAAATTATAATAATATTGATAGATGAATAAAACACACATACAAAAAATGAGATGCAAGTTTGACAACAAGCAGCCAGAAGACTGCCTGCTACCTTTTGAAATTAAAGAGTCTTTATTTTGTGTCAAAAAAGCCAAATTAAATCCATTGTGATTCAATGTTTTATAACAATAACAGCTGAAAACCTCCAAGGGGGTAAATACTTTATATAGACAATGTAAATGTTATTTTATTTCTAAGTGTAATGTTTTCTTTTAACTTCTCATGCAACAGCTTGAACTGAATGTTTCTATGTAAAGGTGCTGCATAATTAACTGTTGTTGTTCAGGTCGTGGTGTGAGGGTGTGGAGGTTCGGGGTCGCCTTGTTCTGACGCTTCTGCTTTGATCTTTCCAGACAGAAGGTGGACTTTGCACAGCCCCTACCAGTGTGAAGAACAACCGTATTTTGTCAGAGGACCTGTCGCACTACACACAACTGGTAATTCTTGGTGTCCTCAAACTGAAGTGGGGCAACCAGTAAGGGAGACGGGGTCACAGGACCAACGAAGTGCAGTCAAGTTTTATTGTTTGGGCTTTGTTTCTGCGGTCAAAGAACTGCATACATTAAGCAGATATTGTTAGCATAAAGGGTCCTGTCACGTTATGAGCACCACTAGCGGCAGTTTCTTGTACTTTCCCAAAGCTACAGTGAGGAATCGCTTGTCCACGGTTTAATATATTCAACACTTTGCGGACATCATATCTTTTCTTCTTCTTCTACCAGAATTACAGCAACTCTGGCACAACCACGGTGAAATGTTCACTGAGTCTTCATCCCAATGAGGAATTAACCGTTCTCGTACGAGGAATCTTAAGGATAGATACTCTGAAATCGGTGAGTATGAGAGGACAGACGTGCACACCCACATACGCACACTACATTTGGAAAGTGGCACCCCGCGCGAGGCATTACTGGGTAGCCTTTGCGGTGCCACAATCAGACATGCCCCCGTGAGTTACTGTGATTCAAACATAAAGTAGAAATATAGTATTACGTGCCTGTCCCATGCAGCACAGGGTGCAAGGTGGGGAAAAGAAAGTGGACAGGTTTAGAATCACCAGTTACACTAACCTGCACATCTTTGGGGAAATGTGGGGGGATATCTGAGAGGCTGGAGTGACAGCCGTGCTGACGTGTAGAGAACATGCGGACTCACAGAGACATCAGCCGGGTGTGGCATTTCATCAAGCTCTGTAAGGCTGCAGAGCTAACCGCTGTACCATCGTGCTGTTAAACGGGTTCTTCTAGTTTTCATATGGCTGCTTTAGCAGGCTATCTGGCTCTTTTCTTACAGACCCTCTCTTGTTTGTTGTCAACAGGTCCGATTCAAATCACTGGCACTTGTCACAACAGCAAGACTCATGCTGGATGGATCCAGTCCTTTCTTCCTAAGAGATGAGCGTCTCGCACGCAATGTAAGTGCCTCCTCTAATTTACACAGACGAAGTTTACAAGGACTGAGAGAGGCAGTGTGCTGCCACCTGCTGGTCACTAGACGATGGTGACTTTCTTAGCTGCCTTTCGCTGTGAGTGTTAGCAAATGCTGCACCTTCAGCCCCTGAGCTGCCACTGTGGGCATACTGCACAGCAGCTTGCAAAGAGGCTCTTTGGGGAGCCCACCGAATTAGATCAGTGCCGGGTAGGTCATGACCACTTTTGAGATTTGAAACCATGAATACCCTGTTGGTGACCACCAATTCTAATGTAGCCTTTTCAAAGTTTTGTTCTTCCCGGAACTCAAGAGTACAGTTGCAGTTGTTAGATGCATAATCTCACTGACCACTCTTGTTTTTTTTTTCAGGTCATTCTCCTAATCACAAAAGAGGAAGACTATAGAATTCCTTTCTGGATCATATTGGGGAGTACACTGGGTGGTCTGCTACTGCTGGCTCTGCTGATTCTCGCTTTGTGGAAGGTCTGGATCTGCAGAAGGTTCTTGAAGATTTTGGGGTAGTGGACAGGCACCAGGGAAGGGCTGAAGGGATATAAATAGCTTTTTTCTTCTTCTTGGCCATTGACAAAAGAACAGCAGGAGAAGTACATGGAACATTTGGGGGGAGAGCATGCTGGGCACGTCCCTCTAGTTGACTCAGGTGGAGGGAACTAAAGTCAATATATTTGGGGGTCTGTTAATACCATCATGCCTGCTTGGTTAGATTTCTAATCACTGTGTTCTTTTCCACAGCTTGGCTTTTTCCAAAGTACTCGTCACAAGAAAAAAGAAGAGGAGGAAGCAGAGCCAAATGGGAAAGTAGTGGAGGAAAGCTAACGGCCACTCTTTGGTCACTGGCACCATGCCTGTGAAGGAGAGCTGGTGCGGGACTGTTTACAATATTTATTTTGCAGCCATGACCATGGCAGAACAGATGTCATCTCAAGAACAGGTGACTCCTGGCACTTTTGTGCAGTTCTGCTGCCACCTGGAGAACAAGTATCACAACTGCAGGAGTCCAACGGACATCTTTACTGCCCTCTGTTCCCTTTATTTTTAATCAAAGTATCAGGACTTTTGCAACTTGAAAGTTGAGGAAGAAAAACTGCAAAGTAGCTGATTTTTTCCAGATAGTTACCTGACTAGTAATGGAAAGTGATGAAGCATTAAAACTCAGAGAGCAAGGAGGTCGAATGTCTTGAAACTGGGCAGTGTGGCTGTGTAGCCACCCACAATGATTGAACTAGATCACTGTATAAATGAAAGTTTACAATTAACCAGTGTGCACAGGAAAACAGTACTGGTCACTAAGTGGTCAGTAACAGAATGGAGAGTTGGAAATAAACTAATGTGCACTAAATATCTGCGTGCTTTGTTACCTGATGCAGCAACACCAACCCCAGTATATGTACTTCTGAGACACGTGGCTGTGTAGCGGCCAAGCGAAGAACACACTCTGTGTCAGTAAGTAACACCACAGACACTTTGAAACACAGGAGGGGTTTGTGGGACTGTTGTGATTGGAGAACATTCCTGTCGGCCAATCATTGTCTTTGCACAGATCTGTCAAACTCGGATCCTTGAGGGCCACAGTGGCTGCAGGTCTTCATTGCAGCCACGTTCTTCATTAGTAAAGAGTTACTGCTGCTAATTTAACAGAATGCATGTGCCATAATCACGACTGCCTGTTTTTTTTAGAAAATTGATCTTCTTCTTGTAAATAGATACAAAGTAAGCCATCAGGTCTAACTCAAGGTTCTCAAACAGTATTTGACGATCACCATTTTCATTCCAAATGATTTCCTATTTAGCTCTTAAAGAAACCCATTATTTAATTCAATGGCTTGTCATTGTTCTCATTCTGCCACTCCAGAATTTTCCAAAACTGTGCCCATATTTATCAAGCATCTCAGATTAGGAAAACAATCCTAACTGGGTCAAAAATCTCAGGGTCATGCAAATTAGGCCCTACTGTTAAGTGCAGAAATAAAAGCTTTTTATCAGTTTTTTTTTTAATTTAGGAAACTACCCTTGACTTCACCTAGATTTAGGGGGGCTTGTGAGCTCTGCAATAGCAATGATTTGGGTATGTCACAACCAAGCATTTTTTAAAATATTGCACCAAACTTTGAACGCCTTTACAATATGTGAGGTTTATAAGATTCATCTGCCATTCCATGTGAGGTAACATGAAACTAAGCTACATTCATGTACATAGGCATGCCCATAAAGATCACTGCCGCAAGTGTGGATGAGCATGCATATGTGAATCACAAGCAATAACACACTATCCACACACCGGTGGTCATGAATGCAAACTGTACTGCATAGCCAACGTTACCCTGAAGATAAGTGAGGCAGGATGGGTGATTGACAGCAAAATGTCACACAGGTACACGGAGCTCTGCATTCCATGAAGCCCTGGAGCATTCGCGATGTACCCTACAAACTAAAGAAGGCAGACGGAGACTCCCGGGGCATTGGATAAATAGAGCCTCACAGAAGACAAGAGGCGATCATGGAGGAAGGCACGACACACAACTCTGAAGATGGCTGGGGACACTGGAATAGTTACCGCTATTCCGCTGTTACTTTACAAATCACTTCGCATGGCCCTAAAAGCAGAATGGTGTTTCTTCTAAAAGTGTGGCTGTGGATCATGTATTATTAAATAAATGTTCTATTTATCGGGCTTAAGTCTCATTCAGAGTGCATGCCTCGGTCTTTCAACCTCAGTGTTTGTTACAATAGTGTTCATTAGTTATGTTACCAGCCAATACGTAATAGAATTTAAAAATCACCTTCAGCAGCTTTCCTTGCGGGTCTGAACCTCTCTTGACCGGTGCTTCCACTCTCGTGCATGTTCCTGTCATTTCTCGTCTTTCCCATCCCCGGGCCACTTGTATACTTCCCAACTTCGAAGGTGATTCTCAGCATGCCTACTATGCCTTTACTACTTCTTACGTTTCTCACACTTGCACTTCCTCTATTGAGAGCATCACCAAAGCTAGGCTGACCAATCAGATTGCTTGTAGGGACACACACACACAGACCTTTAGTATTTTATTATACACCAGTAACGGCGGACTATGCAATAACGTGCAGTGAATACACTTGACTTATAGTTTTCATACTCTTTTCTCTGTACGTTTAGCATTCATTTGCTCAGAGGTTGATGTGCTTGCTGCTTCCTGAGCAGATCTTCTTTTCTCTACCCTAGTGGCCCGCTTCTTCTCTTCTTTCGTTGGCATCTTTTTGTGTTAAAACTGATTTAAGTTATTTTTTATGTTGCAATTAGTATGTTTTCCTTAACTTTTCACGTAAGCTGGCACTTAAATCATTCTTGAGGCAGATTGAAGTCTTAAGATATGAAGAGGTAGGGGAAGCGATGGCGAACTTGGTAGGGATGAGAACGGCACCTGTACACATGTGCTGCATAACCGCCCTGCTGGTCGAGAGTTGATACTACAATAAAATAAAACAAAATAAAAATAAAAAAGTAATAAAAATCATCACCCGAAAGCAGACAGTAGAGGTCACGTTGTATATGTGTACCAAATTTCAGGTCAATAGGTCAAACGGTTTGTGCGCTACAGGTGATTTAAAATCCTGGGCAGACAGACAGACAGCCACGGTAGCGTATTATACTGTATGATAAGATAAGACGATGCTGCGAAACGTAAACAATTACATACAATTAAGTTAGCACAGCATCCTACCTTATCATGTTTTCCTTCTTCATCTCCGATTATTATCTTTGTGGTGAAGCACAAGTTTTAGAAAACTACAAGGGGTGCCATAAAACCATGGCATTATTCATTCTTTAACGTGTCCTCCTACTCCTCGCTTGGAGCGGGTGTAGGATGCCTTATGACTCCTTCTCATGTCCTACTCTGAGACAAATTCTTATCCTGTTAAGATGTTTAGTGCATTTCCTAGTAGTATATTCTGAGATACTTGATAAACATGAGCACTAATTTCCATTTTTCTGACACCACCATTCAAATATATTGTCGACCAGAGCAGATCAGTATTTCTCCGACCCTTTTTGTTTTTTTTTTCAGATATCTTATTGAGACAAATAGTTTATGAAAGACACTGCTGCAAATGAATTTGAGATTAGCCCAGTCATCTTTAGGCTCACATTGCAATTCATTACTTTTTGGCTGATTGTTAAAGAATTGAAAACATTAAAATCAAGACAATACAGTATATTTCACTACCATTAGTAATTGGTTAAAGGTGGAGAAAGTTGCTAGAATAAAACCTTGCATCCTCTATAGCCCTCCAGACACAAGTTTGACACCCTTGCTTTAGACAAACCGCCCAAGGGCTTCATTTGGCCTGTGGTGTCGTAACAATCCGTGTCTCACTCAGACTAATTCATATTTCAGTCGAGCAAGTGCATTGTGATTGATATGCTGGTTAAATATGGAGCACTGTCACCGAGATTCACCAAACCCTGGACTGCCCCTCACACTGTCATGAGACCCCCGAGTGCATACCTGAGGTATCTCCTAACTTCAATCCTCAAAATTGCTGTAACTAGACTAACGAAGCTCAGCAAAATCACCAACTTCTGAAGACCTTTGTTAAAATTATATTTATTTAAAAAAATCTGGTATGTTGTTTTATTGATTTACATCAGAATAAAATACTAAACAAAAAAGATACATAAAAAAATGCCTGTTGCACACTCGCACATAGTTTAACAATAGGGATGTAAATGACAGCCGTTTATTACTGCGTAAAATATAACAGTGAGTAACAATTAACCACCAGATTCCTCTTTTGTATTGGGTTTTCACAGTAAGGAGGTTTGATGTTTTTAGCTACGAAAGTGGAATTCTAGCGCCATTTTTAAACGCAATCACTGCTTCATCATCTTTACAGTTTCTATTCAACCAGTTCCTGCAGGAATGAAACACAATGTGGAGGGTCGTCATCATCCTCTCCCACCACACAGAAAGACTGGCACAAATGTGGCAGGGATGAACAGACAACCTTCAGCTTTGCTCGTCATTTTATTTTACATTATTTAATTAAGAGATGTGTACTGGCTTACAGGATAAATTTGGTATTTCTAAAGTCAAAGTTATTTCTTCACAATCGCAGTTTTTAATAATTTGCCACATAAAATTGTGTTCTAAAGTGGAGCATTTTTTGTTAACCGTAAAAATACTTTTGTCTATTCTTGAAGCTTACAATGGAGCTTTAGTATACAGGGGTCTATAGGTGAATGAAAAAGCCTTAAAACTTGCTGATTATGTTAACTTTGAAGCAGCAAAGGTGTTTATTTAAAAAAACATGCCTTCTGTGTTTAAGAGGCATCCTTGTGCTCAGGAAAGGAAACTAGAAATAATTGTTTTATCACATATTCATGGAACTAGTTCTCTTGAGGTAGGGATACATTTCCTGTTTGTTCGTCTGCTCACAGCCACCAGCAATTTAGACATAAATAAGGAAACTGGCCAGCATGAAATCAAACACGTGTCTGATGCAGTTTAGAAAATGTTTTCATTTGAGTGCATAGTTCAAAAATTCACATATCCAGGTTGTAAACAAAAACTTAAAAAACGAGGCATTTAAAGTTTCCATTGATTTCCTTATGGTCACAATACCTTAAAATTACAGCTAATAGTGCATAGGTTGGATGTGAACACTCGAATGGAAGACCTACTGAAAGCAGACCCATTTACAGTGTTGATTTCTCCATGGACAACTACTTGCAGCCAAAGAGGAAAATGCCTTCCAGATTGAATAGTATTGAGGCCAAACATATTTCAGGTGAGTCATTTCACTGCAGCTGCAAGTTAGGCAGGCCGAGATATCCAGCCGTAGAATATTAATATTAACAAAGGAAATGTTGTTTACTAACAAACCGAATACTGTATAGATGAGAAGCTTTTACATAGGGTGGGAAGGTACAACAATCGTTAGTGGTGCTGCTGCTTCATGGATCGATTAGTGTCATGGGTTTGAATTTAATGCCCAGTCGTTGCCCATGTGAGGTCTGCATGTTCTCCCAGACTTGGCAGAGTGTTCCAATGCAAACTCAGATCATTTGAAATGGGGATTCAAGGTGAGCGTGAATGGGATTGTCCAGTGGTGTGTGTGTGTCAGGTGCTCTTGCTTCTTGTCTTTCACAGAATGCTGCAGAGGGAAGAGAAAAATCGGCAAGATGAGGTGCAGAGCCAGTTTTCTTTAAAAAGTACGAATCTCATAAACAGTTTGTTTACTTTGATTATATCTGTCTAATGTGACACTGATACACCGATTTATAATACTTATGCCATCTCAAAATAATATCTGATTAACATTCTTAGCTTGAAAAATGGATATATTTGTTAAATTCAAGACTTTAATCATGTTTGAAGTCTAATCAGCCCCACTGTAAACTGCAAGAACAAATGAAGTACTTTTAACATTTAAAAAATAAACTTTACTTTAAAACAATTTCAAGTGGCAGATTAATATATACCACAAATGTGAAAAAATTACCTGACTAACACCAAATTTCTCTTTTAACAAACAAGTTTAAACTGACCTTATGTACATGAACATGAGCGTGCGTGCAAAAAGAAGGAAGGGCTTCCAATCCAGTGTTTATTCCTGCTTTGAACCCAACACTGCTAAGACAGGCTTAATAAGTATAAAAATATGAATAGCTGGCTGGATGGATGGATAAAGCTGTTAATGCTTCAGATTAAATATATGATTTGCTTTATAATTGGTGTTTCACTCAAACTAAAAGAATTCATAAAATGAACCAACTTGAATACTTTTGTTGTTCCAGTATTGTGAAAAGTCCAAGCGGAGCTTTGCCTCTTCAGCTGCACATGGACAATCCAAACTCCTGCTACTTTATTTTAATCAATGAGTAGACAATTATTAGCATCCAAGGTATGGATTGCTTGGCAATATTTTTTAAATGTGTATAAGAAGGTCCACTGGTTCGGCACAGATGGTCCATCTTCTAATACACAACCACACCTAAAAGAAAAAGCACTGTTTCTTCAGCATGCTTTGGACATGTCATGGACACAAGTGAGGAGGCATCAGACAGATTTAACTCTCAATCATTAATTCTCATTCCAGGGTTTTCCAGTGGTAGCCATAGTGAATTTAGGATCAGTCCCACACTGCACCTTAACTTATTAGATCATCTATCAAACCCACACAAGTCAGTGTAATAACATTTGATGGTCCACTAATCATAATGTTAAAAAAAGGACACAAAAATATGATTTTCTGTTTCTTGATTTTATGGTGACAGACGCTCATGGCCGACAATCAATTAAACTGACAAATCATTTACATCCCTATTTAATATAAAGTGACATTACACCAGAAAACTGCTCCCTCGGTCTCCCCAGGCGCCATAAAAGACATGAGCTCACCAGCTGCCTCACCATCTGCGTCACCCAGCTCACTCTTGTCACACTGGCCACCTGTGTTCTCCAGCCCCAACATGCAGCCCAATTTAGCAGCCAGCTTATCCACCTCTCTTTCTTCATAACATAAAAATAAACTTTTACAAAACTTATAAAAATAGCTCTTCTGTACATCTGAGCCTCAAGCCCCAAATTATTTAGAATTAGTAATGTCTAAAAAAGTATCCTGGGTAAGAACTGCTAAAAGCGTTTGAAAAAGTGGATTAAAATTTGTAAACATAAATGAGACACAATAGGTTACATGATAACTTCAGCACCCAGTCAAGGCAGCGGAATGGAAACCCTCACTTTAAGTAAACCTTTACCAAAATTTATTTTTTATGAGGAAAATGTGCTGTAGCATCTCCAGCAACAGACAGCAAAGGGTGTATAGGAGCAGCAGCACCTTACCAATGGCACATCTAACAGTATGAACAATGTCTGCCACCCAGTTTATTCCCAAACCTAACCAACTCCTTTTCTAACCACCCGCCACCCCCACCTACCCTATCACCACTGCCATCCAACTGCTGCAAAGCAGAACTTTCCAAATGTCCACAGTGCCAGCAATGACATCAAGTAGGCTGGAGAGTGGGCGTCAGGTCTGGCAGTGGCCCTAGACCTGGAAGAATCTGTTTATTGAACCATCTGTGGTTAGTATTTACAGTACAGCCATTGCCAAACTCAGCAGCTTTAATCGCAGTGAGGCTCCAGTGTGCAAGACCTCCAAAGCCTGCTGGATGTAGCTCAGATAAAGGGCTGGCACCTCCTGATGCATGGACAGGTCACCATTATTAACTAAAAACAAACTGCAGCTGAATGCTGGGGTCTCCTGGAAAAGGGGCGCACCTCAGTAGATACAAGCAAAATAAATCGTTACATTCAAACAAACAAGCACTCACAGACTTGCCCAAAACCTCGGAGGAGAGGCTGCAGACATCACATATGACTTATTTTGTGAAAGTAAAAATGTCTTTTTTGGTTTATCTCCACCTGGTGTGCAAATTTTTGGAAAGTAAAACACTTTCATCCAAAGTTAAAAGTTCCTCTGCTGCTCGAGTTTTTAGCCATGTGAAGTCAACTAATGAAATTCTACGAATTCTTCCAGCGTTTGGGGGATCTGGTTCTGGTAGTTGATTCTGTACAAGCGCACTGCTCGGGCCGCCAGGCACTTGAGACTCATCTTCATGTGTGTCTTCAGGAGGATCTCGGCCACTCCGGTAGTGCTTTTGTCCAGAGGCGTCTTCCTTTGCTTATTGGTCATGTCTGTATGGGCACCAGCCTCTACCAGACTAATGATAATGGCGTGCAGGGTGAGGAAGTCGCTGATGGGCCGGTTGTATTGCACAATGACGTGGAGAGGACTGTTGCCCTCATTGTCCACAGCATTGACCTGAGCACCGCAGTCAATGAGCAGTTTTGTGACCATGGCATTAGGGAAGCTGCATACATCATTTGTGTGAAAATCATCTACTGGGGTGTTGGCGTTAATGGCGAGGTGAAGCAGTGTGGATCCCTCTCGGGAGCGTGGATCCAATTGGATCAACTTGTAGATCTGCTTGTTAATCCGACTTCGTTCCTCGTCAGTGCACTGTGTTTTGGTGGAGATGCAAACAAGATAGAGAAAGGTAAAGACATTGGCTTCATAATTTTCCATGGCTGAATGCAGTTCAGCATCTGGAGCACTTTTGATGCGTGCCATGCCCCTTTCGATCTCCAAAACGCTACACTGCAGCACATTCTCAATATCCCTGGCCTTGACTGGCTCCTTCAGGTGAATCATCTGTGAAAAAACCTGAGCAAAACGAAGCAGATCCTTGTGCGTATTTCTGTTTCCTTTCTGCCGTAACTGCAAAGCATGCAGCCACAGTTTGATGCATTGCTCAAACTCCATGTTATCTGCATAAACTGCCCCCCGATAAATAATAGGATGAGAAACATCAATATTGTCTGACCCCAAAATGCGCTCCCGAACAATAAGCCCCTCCATGTGAAGGGCGTCCCTGTCGTGTCGAATAGCCTCCAGTTCCCTGGGTGTCCGGCACTCTGTACGGCCACCGTAGGCTTCAATGGGAGGCAGGACATCCTTATCTATGATGTTAGTACTGTCCCTGTATCTCTCCAACATTGCCAAGTACAAGTAATGATATGTCTTTAAGATGTCATAATTTTCTCTGTCGTTGGCAAAAGAGGCACCCAGCAGTTCTAAGGCTTCAACTCTGCTCCTGCGATCGCAGTCAACATGGGAAAGGAGGAGTTCCACCACATCGGCTTTACAACTCTCTGCTGCCACCTTCAGTGGAGTCATTCCATGGCCATTGACCACCATGGCAGCCTTCCATTTTACAAGTTCTTTCACTATTTCCAAGTGGCCAGCCTCTGCTGCAAAATGTAGAGCAGTGGCACCACAGTGGGCTTTTGCATTGGGGTCTGCATTCTGCTCCAGCAGGTATTTCACCACATCAGTATGGCCTTTGTAGGCTGCAATCATAAGGCATGTGTTGTCATACTTATTGGCGATGCCAATGTTAGCGTGATTCTCCACCAAGTACTTGACAATATCAAGCCTTCCATCAAAACAAGCAGCTCTAAGGGGTGTAGAGTTGGTCACTGTGGTGTGGTTCACATTGGCGTGATGGCTAACCAGCAAGCGAACAACTTCAAAATGTCCAGCCCCAGCTGCACACCAGAGAGCAGTGGCTCCATCAATTACATATCTGAAAAGGAAAACATACTAAAGTTACACTGGGCAAAATCAACCATGTTCAATAAAAAAAATACATAAATAAGCTACAGTGTGTAGCAGCTGACACTGGAAGGACCTGGTGTCACCAGCAGCATCCCCTCCATCTCTCAAAAGATTTTGCCCAAGCAGACAAGGCAGCAAGTCGGCTCAGCACAAAAGCCTCTAAATGAGCAAATCACCCCATGAAGCCAGTATATAACTCTACTGCATTATTAATATTTTTAAAAAACAAATTTAAGAAGTTATGTATATAGCATGCGTTTTCAATAACATAAAACTAAGCTGATGTAATTTTAACAGGATGAAGTTTGCCTCTTAAAAGTAAAAGTTGTTTATAGGCCAGGAAACCAAAATACTTCAAAATGACAGCATGATAAAAAATACAATGGAGCTCCTTTGGTTACAGTTTTCACCAGAATGCTGCTTTCTATTTTGGTGGGACATGATTCTTATACAAGCTTATTCCTGCCTCTCAAAAGAAATGGTATTATTTTATTTCACAATAACTTCTGCATTATTTGGCAAGTTCTATTCCCTGCAGTGATCAGTGAGCAGCACTTTAAACACACATTTCGCTTGCAATCACCTGACAACTCACGACTTTGGAATGCATTTTATCCTGCATGTGTTAAGGGGTAAAATTTAGGGTCTTGCTACAGGTTTGCTTTACCTTTTCCTCACTGACAGCACCTGGCAATATCTTTGTGAAATATCACAAACATATTTTTGGAGTAGCAAAGTAAACTTCTGTAGAATCGCATTATCTGTACTGTAAGGAAGATGCTTAGCTTCTATTTGAGAAGGGTTTGAGATGTGAACAGAGTTGGGTTATTCAAATAAATTTATCACATTTGCTTTATGCAAGCAAAACACACTAGTTCTTAACTCATACCACATAAATTTGTGCAATCTAGCTGCGAAAGTTAACAGAATATAACATTCTGAACTCATGGTTACAGGAGGCTGGAGTTTATCCATGAAGCACTAGATACAAGGCCCACACAAGCACACACTCACTGAGACAAGGCCGGTGGCATATTATGCAACATTAAACGAATAGTGGCAAACTTAGAGACCACAGCTTGCTGGGCCTTGTTGTCTTAAGGATGTCAGATTACACAACTAGTGACGTACAGTAAATTAGAAGAATACAAATGATCTCTGAGCACAGTTTCAAAGTTCTAAAATATAGCAAGTATACCACATAAAAATCAATTGATGCGCTGCCTTAAAGCACTAGTTGTGGTATGACATTTTCAATGTATGGAGAGTTCAGCCACAGTCTCGAGTTGTCTTTTTGCTTTTCCCCCTTCAGTCATGCTGTGACAAACACGAGACTTCCGACAGACAAACCATACAGACTTTAGCTTCTGCAGCCTAAAACACCCTTTTACTCCTCTACTTCTGCCTGCATTGTAAGCACTGTTTATAGCTCAAAATTCAGTGGTTCCCAACTCTCTCACACACAGAAGCTTTCCCTTATTTTTTGTTGGGATAAGTTGCAGACCAGATAGACTAAAACAAACTACATGGTTGAGGGTTACTGGCATGTTATGAAATGGCCCCTGACCTGCTGAGCTTATATAAATGAAGGAAATGACTGAAAATCAATGGAAAAGTAATGTACAGTGGTGGGAGCTTCATTTATAATCACCAAACTTTACCAACAAATCTTTGGAATATTGGAGGATAACCTGAACACAAGAAGTAGTTGCTGATGTTGAAAGCTGAATAGGAAGGCCACAGCAGTGTCTTACTGCTCTGTTACTGCTCCATGCTAATAGGATATACTGTATAAAATGATACTTGTAAGAATTGTGTAGCCCTATCACTTCTTTTCTATTTCAGCTTCAAGTATTAGAGGTTGGACCATTAGGATGCCTTGATTTTTGTAGTGCATGCTAAATATTGCTTCACAATATTTAAGTGATAAGTGGGCTAAGTGCACGCAGAAAAGCTTGTGCGATATCCAATTGTACCTTGTACTTCCTTCCTCAGGTGTATTAAGAGACATAAGGAGTATTGCGAGAATGAATAAGACCAGGAGATGCTTGATTAAACTCATTGCTAGAAATACCAGAGTTAAAACCAGGAGATTAAAAAAAAAAAAAAAACTAAACAGACAACCACATTCAAAGGGCAAAATGTTAGAGGAGTTGAAGGCAAAACAAATTCAAAAACCAAAAAAGAATTCTAACATTAGAACCTACTAGAATAAAAGGCTATTTACACTAAAGAGAATCAATAGGTAGAGTGTCCACAGATGGATTAGGTATAGAAAAATTAATTGGAAATTTATAACCTCATATCTGTAGCATTACAAGTACCACCAACACAGTTATGTGACACATTTCAATGGCAAATATTGAGTCAAAATCTAATAAACTAGAAAAGACAGTATAAATGAAAAATAATTTTCATAAGAGGTATCTACATGTCAGAAAACCACAATGTTAACAAGAAAATATATGTATACAAAGTGCTTAATACTACATAGCATACTTTTTTCATATTGAAAAAACTTACCTCACAGGAAAGTAAAAGTAGTACAATTTTCTTAAAGTACCAGATGTGGTACCAAGGTTTCATAGTTGACAGAGTGAAAGGTAAAATTAATAAGATGATAGCAGATCATTTATCCCAAAAATCAGCTAGTTAGGTGGCCTTATTAGAGAGAGACTGCAAGGACTTTCTTGAATGACATTACCATATGCAGTCAACATGAGCATGTGCCAACCCACCTACCATCTAGTGATTTCAAAAGGACACTGTAATACAGAAAAAAAAACTTAAACCATCAACAAGTAAAAGACACTATAGCACAAAAAGTGTGCTCAAAAGCCAATGTGGAAAATGTATCAACAACCAAGATAAACGACTAAAGAAAAGCTAGAAAAAAATACATTCGGCCGATTATTAGGTTCTGGCTTTACAACTTTTTGTTTACACAGCATTGTGATTTGGTTGAAGGCACTGCCCCACTTGACAACTTGTGAACATTGATGGGTTAACTTATGTTATTTTATCCAATAGACTGGAACAGAACACTGTCCCGAGAGTTATTTGGGCATAACACAACAAAGCTGATCATTACATGTCACCCCAAGTTAAACTCAGACTAAACAGTAATTACATAGAATTCCAAGCCCGACTCACACTCAGGGTTAATGCCAAGGTGGCTAAGGGCTCATTTATACTTCACGCTCAAAACCCCTATGCATCATGGCTGCCACGTGTTCCCAGCGTTCATCTGACACGTCCTCTGAGCAGGTCCTCAGAAATTAACACAACACGTGCACGAGTTGCAGTACCAGCAAAAAGTCGGGGGCGCAGTGTGATAAAAGTTGGAATGTGACATCAGAGTCTCTGTTTACTATCTACATGCGACAGAAAGCCTCTATGTGGATCCTATGGGATCAATGTACGTGCTTCGATGTTTGATGAATGGTTCGATGTGTTGAAGCAAAATGCCGACATACAGATGCATTCATGGTTGCTTTTATATTCAAGCATTGTATATTCCCGATCGTAATGACACGATACATTTTAAAAGTCTCACATACCATCTTTTTTTTTTTTGCAACTTCACAATAGCAACATAATGCACAGCGCTGTATTTGAGCCACAGAGAAAAAAATTAAGTATATGGTGAAAACGGCTTTAATCTCGAAATGTCTACTTTAACCTCGTAGTTTACTTTATCATTAATGCATACTGTCTTAAACGTCATCCCAGTTTTTAATCGCTATGAGCTTCTTGAGCTTCCTCCTGACCTGACAGCATCGGCAAGCAGCAATAGATCACCGCACAGAACACATTAAATGTATGATATTCCAACTCTCTGCAAATTTAGAATCTTTAGATGTATACTTGATATCACTTTCATGATGAAATGCATTTAAATATGTATGTTACATTTTACAGATAAATCGTTATTTTCGTTTAAATAATGAATACTGTTAATAATTACACACATGGGGGGGACACGGTGGTAGAGCGGTAGCACAGCTGTCTCGCAGGGAGTCACATCGCTAGTATTCCCTGCTTGGAATCTGCAAGTTTTCCTGCAGGGTTTCCACACGGTGTTCCGGTTTCCTTCCAAAGATATGCATATTTGGGGATTTGGTGACACTAAAATCACGCTAGTGTATATGAGTGCTTGTATTCACCTTTTGATAAGCTGAGGCCCCGTCCAGGGATTGTTTCTGCCTCGTGTCCAATGCTTGCTGGAATGGGCACATCCCTGCATTGATGGATTTAACCATTAAACATCCATTTTTTAGAGATATTGCGGTGAGGTGTCATCGGAATTTAATGGGTGTTCCAGGCAATTCGCAACACAGGGAAGCCGAACCTATTCTCACCGTGAAAATATCTCGCACTGCCACATGGTGGATTCCTCCAGATTTACGTAAAGTACACACGTAAGTATAATCAGTAAAACGCTTGCGTAGCAGGAGCGTCCGCTGGAGCATGCGTCTCGTCTCGTGAAGTTTAAACCCGGCCTAAGACGATATTGTAGGTTAAGAAGCCAGATAGTCTGTGCCAGTTGTAGCTTTTTTGCTTGCCGCGGGCAAAAGTGAAAATGTTTTGCTCAAACCATAGATTCCATGAATATTATTGCAGCCAGAAAAACGGAGTAGTAGTTGGAGTGGTGAATCCCTCAGCACTCCCCATCCCCCTGGAATTTCACACGCATTGAACATGGATGTTGGATCAAAGAACCTGAGTATTGAATTCCCTTGGTGTTTTGCACAACTCATACACATATATCAAATCAAACAGCATGTTGGGATAATCACAGGCTATGTGTCATAGTTCACACAAAGTCATCCTCTCCCAATACCACTGGCAATGTATATTACAAAATGCCATTCTGATCAAATGCCTTTCCCTGCCGTTCTACTGTCCTCTTGGCCATCTGACTTTATCATCAGACTCATCTTTAGAGTCATGGAACACAATATTATAATTTTAGACTCTACTTTTCTACTAATTATATATGTATGTTACATAAGCCTGAGCCGATTTACATTTTATTATTTATTCGTTATTATTCTTGCCTAATTTAATTTGTTTTTCTTTTCTTGTAACTTATTTCTTTGACGTCTTGCAAAGCATTCTGAGCCAAATTCGGTGTATGAGAATGTGCTACGGAAATAAATGTTGTTGTTGTTCTTTACAGGTAATTGACTGATCCAGTGTACCAATCCTACTCCTACGACATGAACGTTCACACGTAGAAATCTTTACGCTTTATAGCGACTCCACTGACAGTGATAATACCTGTACACCCCGATTTATGATGTTAGGCGATTCGATTGACTCTTTTCGTCCTTACAACGTCGCCATACACTCTCGCTTGTACAGTGGAAACAGTTTCACTCTGAACGCTTCTCTTTATTTCGTGAAGCAAAATACTGAACTTGACGAGATGTAAAAATGCAATCGTTGCCTCGTTAAGACCTCTCAAAGGGATAACTGTGACATGACTTGGGACGAGAACACAACGACACAAATAACCGTGACATGACCCCGCTTACCCGTCGAAGCGCACCGTTCCCGTTTGCTCCGTGTCCACCCGGTAGTGCTCCAGTAAGAGACGCACGACTTTCGCATGTCCGTTGCGTGCCGCGATGATGAGCGGCGTGGAGCGCTGGCCCCCGTGTTGGCTGACAAAGCTGAGAAGGTATCGGGTCTCTGTCTCTCCGTAGTTAAGCAGCAATGCAGCTAGCGTCAGGACGCGGCCTTCGCTCGCCGCCTTGTACACGTAGCCGGCCATCGCCTCCATTCCCGGCAGGCCATTCACTCTGGTGCCAGTTCCCGGGCTGCGTAATGACGGCCACGGGTTCACTCTCTGTCTGCCTGGACCCTACTGCCGAGTTGTTCCCGAGCGGACGATAACGCAGCCCCGGTACAATGCAACAATTCCAAAAGATCGCTGGTTCTCTGAGGCGGATACACAAACCGGATGCTTCCCAGGTCCGCCGCCAGTACTCGCGGGCGTGAACATAAGCCGATTCGAATAGTTCCGGATTCCGTGTGTCAGTTACTTTTTATGTGATTTAAAGTGAAGCGTTTTTGGATGTGTGGTAGGTAGTCGCGCTCCTTGTCTGCTGAGGGTTTACTTTCATTGCTTTTTCCCCCCAAACAAGAGCAGATACTATTCTAAATTGTGCATATCTTTTGCTTAAGGAAAGCCAGATCATTATGTGAGGGGAAGCGTGTGTTTGGAGCACACGGAAAACGTAGTTATAGGGACGGACTGCTGAAGACCATCGGAGTGGAGAGATGCGGGACCCTGCTTCGTGAGTCCTTTTGTTGAGTCTGAATGTATATGTTCGCCAAAAATACCGCAAGAACGAGTCAAAGTCACCACAGTGGATTGTCTGTCGAAACAGAGACAAGTCTGCATTTCACCGCCGCGTGTTTTCGATCCATTCCGTTTTCCGAAAGTGACTGGATTGATTCCATCATTAAGATTTTGGCTAAAGTTTTACAGTCAGTTGCTCTTCATAACAGTAATCATCCCTGTTTATCCGGGGTCGGGACCTGTACCTTATTCTGCTGGTTTGACCTCTTGGGGTCTAGATTTTGATTTAGGAATTGGGATGCCTACATCCCCAACAGAGTGTAGATGGAAGCGAATGTCAGGAGTATTGTGTGATCGAAGAATTGAGGCCTATTTAAAAGGTAATGTTTTTAAGACAGTAGTGAGACCCGTAATGGGTTTTTTTCACCTGAGACATAGGCAGTATAGGGAGCGCAGGAGAAGCAACTGGATGTGTCAGGAGTGAGAATATTGAGATGAATTTGTAGAGGAAGAACAGAATAAAAAATGAGACAATAAGAGGTGCAAAAAAGGTCGGAGAGATATCAAAGAAAGTGCAGGTGGAAGTGGTGTAGATACTGTACGTGGTCGTTAGAGACAGTAAATATTTGGGCAAAAGAGTGATGGAAGTGAGAAGCAGAAGTGGAGGTGGATGGATATAGTAAAAGAAGATCTGAAAGAAAAGGGTCTCACTCGGGAGAAGGTTGAGCAGGCAAATCAACCCACATAGAAATTGGAAAAGATGAAGGGGAAGAAAAAAAAGTTTTATGCTTATGAGGTTTGCAATTGGTTTAACAGAACACGTAGACTTAGGACTCACTTTTGCATGTAGAAAGCCAGATGAAATCTGTGATTTAATTGTATTTCCAATCTGTATGTTCTGAATTGGATCCCATGTCAAATGTAGTGTCTTTAAATGACAGCATGCTGACATTAAATGGTCTGTCAGTACTGTGCCCCTGGATTAGTGTGCAGTGATCTCACATGTTTGACTGTAATAAGGTCACAGCTGTGGCCCCCAGCATAGCTTATGACCAATGTCATTGGTCTGTGTGCAGTTACCTCATTGGACTGGGCTCTTCTGTGTGAAGGCATTGTGTACCCCATGTCTAGGCTTAGTCACTTCTTTTACTTGGATTCTGCTTGTCGATGACTCCCTGTTTTACAGGACCAGACCCCTTCCTAGCATGTTGCGTGGTCCCTCATGTTGTAGGGTGAAACAAAACTATCAAGTTCAACTTCTTACTAATTTTTAAAATATTTGCATGCTTGCTGTTTCTCTTTCGGGCGGCACAGTGGCGCAGTGGTAGCGCTGCTGCCTCGCAGTTGGGAGACCCAGGTTCGCTTCCCGGGTCCTCCCTGCGTGGAGTTTGCATGTTCTCCCCGTGTCTGCATGGGTTTCCACCGGGTACTCCGGTTTCCTCCCACAGTCCAAAGACATGCAGGTTAGGTGGATTGGCGAAAACAGCAAAAAAATTAAATAACAAAAATAAAGTCCTATTTTTTAACACATCAAAATTTGTAACATTTGAGGATAAAATAAAGGCAGGTGCATTAATCTTAACCTAGGATAAATCCTCACCTATTTCAGAAATTTATCAGGTATAATAAAGAACCTTGAAATTTTATGAAACAAACAGAGATTACCCCCTTTATCCAATACATAAGCCATTGTCATCATTTGGCTTTTCACTGAGGCCTGACAACATCAGCTGCAATTACAGCATCCTGTTTTTTACCTGGTCTCACAAAATAGCTGCTGAGCCCACTCCCTTTTACTTTGTAGAGTAAATAAGCACTTTTAAGTCACTAGTACTTTTTTTGCTAAGACAAATACAGTGTTATGAAAATGTATTTGCTATATCCTGATTTCCACACCTTTTGCTTATTCGTGACACAAATCTTTTTGATCAGTAAATAAATTGAGAATTACCTCAAACACAGTCGGGGAACCAGAGTCATAGCTTGCTGGGAGGAGTGGAGGAGAAAAAGAGATGGAGAGAATCATTGGTGTGCCTACTTACTTGTGGCTATAGTAGTGGAAAGCATTGTGAAGGGTTTCCTCGCAAGAAAACACATCATTGTGCTTTTAACTTGTGTCTTCATTGTCTGTCCTGTTAGGTTTGAGGAGCGACAGTGCCCTCTAGTTTCCACACAATGTAATTTTCCCCCCTAAACTTAATACTTGGTTGTGCCTACTTTAGCATCAACCAGTGCATTCAGACACTTCAGGTAATAGGAGACCAATCTTTGCCAACGCTGTGGAGAGATTTTGGCACATTCTTTTCGACTAAATTGTTTTTATTCAGTCACATTGGAGTGTTTTCGACTAGGAACTGCCCATTTAAGGTGCTACCACAACATCTCAATGGGTTCAAGTCAGGACTTTGACTAGGCCACGCCAAAGCCTTTAGTTTGTGTTTGTCCCAGCCATTCAGAGGTGGGCATGTTCTTGTGCATTGGATCATTACCTTGCTGCATTACCCAGCTGTTCTAGAGCTTTAGATCACGGACTGATGACCAGATATTCTTCTTCAGTACTTTCTGGTATAGAGAGGAATTTGTGCTTCCTTCAATTATGTTAAGTCGCTCAGGCACTGAAGCAGCAAAGTTCCCCACACTATTGTACTACCATCACCATGTTTGACTGTGGGCATGATATTTTAATTGTGGAAAACTGTGTTAGCTTTAAGGAAGATGAAATGGGCCCCATGCCTTCCAAAAAATCAAATTCTGACTCATCAGTCCACAGAATGTTATCACAAACGTTTTGGGAGCCATCAAGGTATTTTTGGCAAATGTTAGAGGTAAGCTTTATGTTCCTCTTGTTTGGCAGTGGTTTTTGCCTTACAACTCTGACATGGATACCATTTATGCTCACGGTCTTTAATGATGGTATCATGAACACTGACATTAACTGAGCTGAAAGACACCTGCAGTTCCTTAGATGTACATCTGGGTTTTTCTGTGACTTCCCAGATGAGTTTTCTATGCATTGTTAAAGTAGTTAGGCTGGCCATCCCTTGCAGATTTACCACTGTTGCAAGTTTTCTCCATTTGGAGATGATGGATCTCAAGGTTATTTGCCAAGAGTCTTAGGGTTTTGGAGATTGATTTGTAACGCTTTTCCAAGTGATATATTTCAGTAACCTTCTTTCTCAGGTTTTCTGGATTTTTTTCTTGATTGAGGCATGGTGTGCTGCTTGTTGAGACCATTTAGCCAACTCCATATTGCTAGAAATGGTTCCATATAAGTTAGGGATGCTCTGATCAGGTTTATACTAATCACCATTTTCAGTACTTGATTGGCCAATTCCAATTAATTTTTTTTTAGTTCTTTATCACTTTAAAATTTTTTTTATAGTAATCTCCTGCATATCAAGAAAAACAGAAGTCTTATGTCCTATATTAAATTGTTTTTTAATAATTAAACTATAGACCACAGGTGTTAACTGTTCATTTGTAGTAACAAAATGAAATTCTGTAGGCTTATTTTTCAGAGACAATAAAATACTAAAATAAATAAAAATTTCCTTAAAATACATTCTTTAACTAAGAAAATATGTACAAAAGTATTTTTCTAAAATGTATATGGCATTAAAGAAAATGCTTCTCATAATTACAAGCTGTCATATTGTTTAGTTTTTTTCTGTAATGTACCTATCTGAAACAAGGCTTAATAATAAAAAAAAAAGGTGTTTTCATTAATTCTTGAGGTGTAATTATAAAGTATGGATTCACATTTTAATTATGTAGTACAGTAGACCCCCGCAAAGTCGCGGTTCAGGGTTCGCAGACTCAAGTCGTTCGCGTTTTTTCCTTAGAACCTAACTATTAATTGTTAGCGAAAAGTGCAAATATCCTTCACAATTTTTTATGGCTTTTTTAGTGGCAATACTGTGCTGTAGAGAGAACAGGAAGCAACCGCTAAGGGAAATGCGGGTTGGGATGGTGAAAGTATCCAATCCAAGAACGTTATTCATTTCTCCTTGCTGCTGATTGACTGCTACCATGTGATGCGTCTTCTGGTGAGTGGGTTTACCACCGCGGTTTGGGATGGTGAAAGTAACCAATCTGAGAGCATTGTTCATTTCTCCTTGCTGATGATTGACTGGTGCTTTGTGACACGTCTCCAGCTGAGTGTCCTCGTGTTTTCCATTTTGTTATTGTTTTGTTATCATTAAACGCACACAATGTCGTCGAATCGCTCTGCACCTTCTAAGGCTTCTGGAACTGAGCCTAAGTGCCAGAAGAAGTTTAAAACACTCCAGGAGAAGGTTGAACTACTGGATTTGCACCGGGAACTAAAAAGTTATGCTGCAGTAGCGCGTCACTATGGCATTAATGAAAATACCATATGCTACATAAAAAGCAGTGATCTGGAGTACCATTATCTGTAAGTTTCTGTGATAGTGACAAAAAGGTAATGACCGTAAGGAATAAAAATATCGTCAGGATGGAACCTACCTTGGCACTGTGCAGGAAGAAATCCCCTTGGACGGTAACATCATCCGTAAGAAAGCACGGAAATTGTACCAGCAGTTCGTTACAGGAGACAATGTAGCAACTTCCTATCACAATGTTCCTGAAACATATAAAGAAAAGCCAGCACGAAACCCCACCAGAAGAAGACCTGTAGAAAGATACGACGACTCCTGAAGCGCCTGAAGGAGAGACGCCACCCGATGAGTTTTAAATCCTGTGAATTGTACTGCACAGCTACTTCATCATGTCATCATCATCATCATCAATATCATTCATCATTGGTGAGTACCCGTATATTTTACTGTATTTTAACTAAATTAAATTATTATGTTTTTACTCTGCTTATAACAAAGAAAATGACAGCCCATACCAAAGAACATGCGCTTGCATGAATTACAGTACGTATAGCGGTAACATCGGTATTTTACATTCTAGCACTGCGGGAGACATAGCAGTACTGTACAGTAGACAGGTTTACCTTTACATTCTGTTTTTAGGTAATGTATTAGGGTAATTTTTTGGGTAATGTATTAAGCTGAGTTTGCAACGAAATTAAAGTGCTTTGGGGACATACTGTATTTCGGGTTGAAACTATAAAAATAGGCATTTAAAAGGCATTTTTTAACCACATCCAAAAGTCACGGTTTTTCACAATTCGCGGGTGCTCTACAAACGTAATCCCCGCGAATTTTGGGGGTGTACTGTACTTGTTTCTTACCAAAGCATATTCTATAAGACACATAGCAACAAATAATAAGCGCAGTACAAATCTTTAAAAAAAGCCTGTTGTTTACTAAGCAGCAATTCCAATTCATCTGTATTTTTTCTTTTTCCAATTAAAAGTGTAAGCTGCTGAATTTTAAACCAGCTCACTGTGTAAACTCAGGAATTGTCCTTTAAATTAAAAGGACCAAATAAAAAGGTCCGAATTCATTAAAGTAGCTTTTCTTGCCATTTGCCTAGTTGCACTTCTCTGTTTATTAATATACCGATCACCTCTCATTCACTGATATAATAAGCTTCTACTCGCTGGCCTTTGTTTACACAGCAGGAAGTTTGTAATAAAAGAAGAAGGAAAAAGAGGCACACTGGCACAACTACCATAACACTTTGCGTAAAGGAGCAGTGCAACTAAATTACTGTAAAGCTTAGAAAAAAAGCAGGAGCTGAAAATAATCGTTTTTTGTGATCTGCCTTTTTACCTATCACTGATTGAGTCTTTTTTTAGTGAAATTCTGCTAGTATTTTAGTATTTAGTACTAAATTATGCTGAGTGCAAGCTCAACACATCATCTAGTTGCCCTTCATGGTACTGTAAAATTTGATTAAGCAGGTTCAGTAAATGGTCTGATGCATAGAGTTCCTCTATAGTCAGTTTGACCAATCGTTGCATGTAGGAGCAATTGATCAACTCTGCTTTGTATAGAAGGGTCAAAGTAGTGCAAATACATACAGAACACAGGTCAGCTTAATGAAAATGTCATGAAAGCATCATCAGATTCCAGACATTTTAGGCTATTTAGAAATGATGACTGGCTGCATTTTCTTTAGGTCCCAAAAAGAAAACATGTCCTGGTAAAAGGGGATATATGATCACCCTATCATATTGGAATGTAGTGCTTTATAGAACTAGACCTTTATGTGTCTTTGTGTAATGTCCTGCTGCTATTTGGACCCCATGTATGTATGCAGCCCTTCCTTTTGCTTTTGAAAGACATTTACTGTATATGTCACCTCTAGGTGCCTGTCTTTTCAACTGCATAAATGATTATATAGTATTACAAGTATAGTTGCCATTAGCACCTTTAGTGTTAAAATAGCTACATTAACTGTAGCGATAAGGTTTTGGATTGTATCTGGAGATTAATCAGAAACAAGATGAACCTATAGTCGTGTGAGAACTGACAAACATTATACAGCATTTTCATTTCAAAAGCAATGAAGACAAGACTTTGATTTAGAAAATACTGTTAAAAAAGTATGTTTGAAAAAGAGTCAAATGAGATTTTTGAACTCTAAGAATGTGTTTCAGAGGTTACAGAACTCGACCAGTGTGCTTACAGGCAAACAAAAAAAATGAAGCCATATTGGTGCTATTTGCTAAGTGATGGTCGTAGCCTTGTGGAATAGTCCATTTGTAAACAGACAGCTGTTCCTGTACATAAGAAACTTATGTGGTGGATTGACATTTGTATTGTATGTAGTAGGCTCATGGGGGTGGCTGGTAGCCTCATTTAACAGAGCTCCCATGTATGTGGTGGCCTTATATGACCTCACAGTTCCTGTTTGTAATAGCAGTATATGAGGCGGATAAACATTTCTGAGTTATTGGCTTACGTTACTTGAGACCCAATGTTTGTGTAATTTCATTCCGTACAGGTTATTCACTTCCCATTCATAAGCTCAGTGTGCTGTATTCACTTTCAGTGTAGTATAGTTAAAGTACCTCTCATAATAGCATAACATTCAGTCTGTTTACATGTGCTCAGATAACCCAGTTACTCACAAAAGGCTGGGTTCTAAAATGTCATGTAAATAGGGTTGTGCGATATTGGGGAAAAAAAAAATATCTCGATATTTTCTGGAACTTTGACGATAATGATAATTCCAAGATATTCTGCATCATTTAAATGTGTTTGCAAGTCTTATTAAGACTTATCTAGCTTGGTCTTGGTAATAGAAAATTAATTGTAGCTTAATGAAACAGTTAAGGAAAACATGTCTTATTTACTGTATTTATTTAAAACTCAAGTAAAACACCCGGGTCCTTTCTGTGTGGAGTTCATGCGCTCTCCCCGTGTTCGCGTGGGTTTTTGCCGGGGGCTCCGGTTTCCTCCCACAGTCCAAAAGTGTGTAGGGTAGGCTGATTGGCGAGTCTAAATTTACCCTGTAATTGTGTGAGTGTGTGCACCTGCGGTGTGTTGGCGCCCGCCCAGGGTTGGCTCCTGCCTGCGCCTGTTGTTCCCGGGACTGGCTCTGCCCATCCCCCCTATCCCCACAACCCCAGTTGGGATTAAGCAGTTACGATAATGGATGGGGTAGATGAAATAAAACGAAAACATTAAATTCACCAGTCAACCTATTACAGTATATATTATAGTACATAACTGAACAGTGGCCTACAGGATGTACACAAACATTTGCACTGAGACCAACTAAACTATTAAGATGTGAGCACCTACTATTCATGTAAACAAGGTATAAATGTACAGGGAATAAAATACCTGAACATCACAATTACAGGCCATGAACTGAACATGTGTGGCATGCAAGCAAGAACACAAATCTAACATACTGTACTATACTGTAAACATCTAAACATCCATTGAATACTGCAGAAGTAGCATGTGTAAACAAGTTTTTCACAAACTAACACTGTTAAAGAAATTACTAACTTCCTTTGTCCAATATTGCACAAAGTTATGAGTTTTGAGAAAGTTATGAGAACTGTAAAATTCTACTGAAGAAACTTCAAGTTGTGTGACAGGAACACCAGCCTTTCCACAGCATCTGGCTTCAAAACAGCACGGATACATGTTACAACATTTCCTCCGGTGCTGAAAGTCCTCTCAAAAGCACTGCTTGAGGCAGGAATGCACAGGTACTTTTTTGCTAGTTTCCCCAATCTGGGGAAATTTACTTCTTGTGTTTTCCACCACTCAAGTGGATTTACCTCACTGTCCACTTCGGGTATCATTAAGTAGCTCTTGATCTCTTTTTCAATGGCAGTGGGCAGAGACTCATCTTCTCTGAATTCCTGTGCTTTTTTGAAACAGCTGCCAAAAGACTTTTTTTTTTCTTTTTGCTCCCACCCTTGTGTCATCACCTGATCCAGTTTCTGCAGCCATCGGGTCAGCTGAAGCAGTTGAGGGTCCTGAGGTAGGGCTGTCTTCCTCTGTCGCCACAGCCATAAGTTCTCTCGCAGCTGCCATCGTAATGGCTTCGATCCTGTCATCATTATTAAAGCGATTTTTGAACCGTGGGTCAAGTGTGGATGCCAAACCCAACAGCTTGTCTACACAGTCCTCTGTGTATTTGGAATTCAGATACTCTAGAATGGCTTGTTTGATCTTTTTGGTTAGGTCTGTGTCATCAGACTTCACCTCCAGGACATCAGAGTTGAATAAGGCCAGTACAGGTTTTACGTAGGAAACTGTTACAAGTTGCTCACCTGAAAGAGCATCTGTGAACTCCAGAAGAGGGCCTAGTGCTTTACTTACTGCCTCCAGCACATCAACATCTTGCCATATTGGGACAAGATGCCGGTGCTTTTTGTCTGCAGTCAAAACATGACTAATGACTTTTTCTTGTTCAATAAATCTCTCTATCATGCGCTGTCTTGAGCCCCATCTTGTTGGTGACTCCGTGATAAGTTTATGCATTGGAAGTTTGAGCTGCTCTTGTTCATCAAAAAATAAGTGCCTTCTTCTTTTTCCAGCTACTGGAAAAAGCTCTGACCACCTTTTTGCAAACTTCTATGGCTCTGTCTGTCCTTGGATCCCGCATGCTCCTCTCTGGAAAACATTAAATATAAAATTTAACATAACATTCAAAGTGTACTATTTAAAATAATTGCATTACAACATTCTTATATTTTTATTGTATAATGTAATGTATTATTTGAAATTATATTGAATTATATTTTTGTCATCTACAGCTTTACTTATCAGGTAGTTTTGTATTTTTAAACGTCATAATAAATAAGGTCAATTTAACCTAAACTGCATTTTATAGAGGAACCCCAAATTACTCACCAATCGCAATATGAAGCCTATGCCCAAAACAAGGTAGCCTCTTCCAGTTATTAATCCGTAGTGCACTGACAACGTTAGCCCCGCTGTCTATTGTCATGCAAACCATGCGGTCTTCTCGCAGTGACCATGATGCCAGCGCATCTTTCAGACCTTGCGCAATGATGTCGCCAGTGTGATCTTCTGGGAAGTAGGATGTTTGCAAACAGAAGCTTTGCAGTTGCCAGTTTTCGTCAATGAAATGCACCATCAGGGAGAGGTATGGCTCGGATGTTCAGCTTGACCATAAATCCGTTATTGTGGCGAAATATGAAAACTTTTGCAGTTTATGCATCAGGCGACACGAATCATACAACTTAGGCAGAGCTGTTTGACTGAAATAGCCAGGCAGTGTGTACCTTGGATCTAAAGTATTCAAAAGTTGTTTAAAACCATCTCTCTCAACCACTTGAATTGGCACCATTTCTTTTGCGATGTAATTGGTGACGGTGTTTATGTCACGCCATCTGTTGCTTTTCTTGTCGTAAGGCACTTTTTTGCAGAATGAGTCTGCTAAAGTTTGCTGAGTGTGTTTTTGTGCTTGTACCTTGGTTACTTTAGACTTGTGCTGGACAGTTGACTCCTTAAGCTTTTCGTATTCTTCGTATTCTGTGTGGTGGTTAGTTCGCAAATGGTGAAACAAGTTAGTTGTCGAGCTGTCTTTAACGGCAACCGATTTACCACATAGTTTGCAGATTGCCATCTTTTGAGCAACATCAGTCTTTTCAAAACCAAACCACTGCCATGCGAGTGAGAATGAACCACGTCTGGCAATTAACTCTGACGATGTAGATGGCGAAGCTGTTTTATCATCTGGCGCTGTTTGTTCATACATTTTGAGGCAGCGAGCGACGCTAACTTGTGGCTTGCTGGACTTGCACGCCTACGCAACTCGCTTTGCGCACGTGCAGTGGTCTATACTGTTGCATTAGCAAATGAACTCTGTGTTTGTTTGTTTTTTTTTTTTTTGCAAAGCAAGTTACATACTCAATAATTTAATCTCGCACATCGTTAAAACAACAGTTAAGGTATAATTGTAAACGATGTATATCGCACACGCCTACATATAAACCCTTGTTCCAATTAGAGAAACCAGGTTAACACATGTAGGTTTCTATGCGAGTAGCCTAGTTTTGTGGCTATGTAAACCCTTAACCAGGTTACAGTTAAGGATTTTGTTGTCTCTACATGTCTGTTGCACTCTGTGCCTGTACATGTATTCGATATTCCATCTCCCAGGTTTAATCAAAAATACACACATTATCTAAATTTAGGGAATGTTTTAATTAAATTGTGCGCTTGAATATTTATTACTTTTTTGTTTTACCTACACCCTGTCCGGGGCTATGTATTATTCAGCAGCCTTCTGTAGAAGCGACCACAAGATACACTTCCTGAGGCAAGTGCTCAGGTGATTGATTTATTTCTTCTACTAGCTGAAAAAAAATCTGTCTTAAATATAGTGATTTCTGAAATATTATGTTGATGAGCTGACCGTGTAGTGCTAAACTCAGCAGCACAATCTTGGGAGCAGTGTTAGGGTAACGTGTTAAAAACAATGCACATTACGTAGTCCAGTTTACTTTTTAAAGTAATGCTAACCTAATAACTATTATATTTTACTAAAAATAGCTGCGTTATTATCATCATCATCATCCCAGCAGCACTGGCGTAAAGGCAAGAAGCACATCTACTGGTATGCTGCTCCTTTGCACGGCTCAGTTGCACAGCCAAGCAAAAAAGAATGTGCTACGTGCAATCTGGTAGCAGAAGCCCATTAATAAAGTGTCAGCCGAGTTTTCATCCAGCTCTGTGCTATGGATACTGTATGTTGAAACAGTGTGATTTGGTGGCGCAGTGGCCAGTGTTCATACCACAAATCATTGGTGGCTCAGTTCGAGGACGTAAAAAGGGGACATGAAGGATTTAACACAAGAAAATAAAAAAAATAAAAAATTAAAGCAAGAGTAGGCCAAAAACCTTTCCCAGCTCATTGAGAGGCTGATCAATAACCATATGAAGCATCTGGTCAGAGTTACTGTCACAAAAGTAGGTTTAAGCCAGTGGTTCTCAGGGTCAGTCCTTGGAACCCCATGTGTCTACAGGTTTTTGTTCCATTCAACATTAATTTTTAATTCGGCTCCTGGCCTAATTAAGCAAGGTGTTGCTTCCCACTTTCTGTGTTTTGGAGTCAATGTAGAAATTGCAGTTGGTTAATGTTTATTAGAATGTACCAATCGTTTATATTTATTTATCTATATGGATAATGTATAGATTTTTAGCTTGATTTTTAAGATTTTCATCATAATTATGATTGTCCTTCTGCTTTTTCAAATATTCTGGAAATTGAATCCTTTATTTACTAATAAACACATTAGGGGGTTCACTACTAAAGTGGTGGCAGCCTTTCAGCATTCAGTGTTGGTTACTCAGGTGTCTGCTGTGCTTGTTGTTGTTATTAAGATACAATTAAGGAAGCAAACTACACAGAAAAGGGCAAGTTTAATATGAAAACAATAAAACAGAGTTAAGCATATTAAACCTATTATAAAAATATAAATGTTTTTAAATGTCTTATAATTGTAAAAATCACTGCTGGGCTTTTCTGAATTTGGTATAATAGAAAAAAACACACTCTAATAAAATGAGATCAATCAGAGGTAAAGTAATATGACCCACAGATTGTGAAACTGGTTGGAATAAAAACTTGCAACCATAGGGGGTCTTCAAGACAAAGTTTGAGAACCATTGAAATAAGCAGCTATTGAATCTAAAGGGTGCATTCATTTTTATGCAGATGTTGCATGTTGCTTTACTTTCATAAATGCAGTAAAAAGACTAAATATTAAACTTTTGTACTATTTGTTCACTGTTTTATTTCTTTTATTGAGTATAAGGCATTGGTTGAAGACCCAGTAAAAGTCATTGGGAAACATACATAATAATACTGAAAAATCAGATATAAGCTTATATTTTCCATGGCAATGTACAGTGAGGGGCAGTGAAAGAAATTATATGCACATATGTTTAGACAATTTTTTACATGAAGTTCTTTAATCTCCTACTAATACTCTGTACACATGACAATAAACTTGGACATCTGTTCAAATAATTAAATGGCTAATGTTCATGATTTTGATGAAATACAGCCAAGGCCTACTATTAGATCTGTCATTTAGTGGAGTTAACGTCTGCCATCCACGCTGATGTCCCAAGCTCAGCAGGGCAAAGTTGCAGTGATGGCAAGCACCGCTGCAAAGCACCGAGAAGAGAAAGAGAATCGAAAAGGCTTAGTAACAGATGGCCACTGTTCATTACTACAGGTTCAGTATCCGTAATCCAAAATGCCCGGGACCAGAAGTACTTAAGATTTCGATTATTTTTGTATTTTGGAATATTTGTATATACATAATGAGATATCTTGGGGCCACCCTTTATCAAGTAAGGGAATACAGCCAAATCAGCTAAATGACGACTCACATATATAATAATTCATATCACCAAGCTGTTAATATAGTGTGCATTAACATGGCAAACATATTAAACCTAAAAAGTGATGAATATGATGCATAGACTGTATTTTATTTCCCTTTTAAGAGGGCTAATGCTACGTATTTGACCCTACTAGGTCGGAGTGAGTACTTCTCATGAGCACTTTATGGTTATAGTGTATTTTCTGGAGTATAGATGTTAATAATTCTGTAAGATAACAGGGTGAAGTTTATGACTTTAAATGCTAAAAGGGGATTTTAAATCGGGTCTAAAGTTAACAAGACACTAATGTAATGATTTAAGAATTGGAGTTAAAGGCCCATACTTCCTAGTTATTATTTCATTCCAGGCAATTTTTTTTGTAGCTGAGTAGTAAGCAAACAAATTTTAATAGTCTGGCAATTAAGTACTGCACATAAATGGACAATAATTTTTATATTATAGCATATTAGGAAACTTCAATTAATTCTGCAGTATTCAAAAAATAGACAAGGCATGCCTTACTATTAACATGTGTTGACTAAAAGTTAGATGAGCGACAAGGGAGAAGCACATGTTTGGTATATAATCAGTAAAAGTCAAATTTAATTGTTTAGAATTAAGAGGTGCCAGTGTTGTATTTCAACCCCCTAAACAGATTGTCTTTCTTTCTTTCTACATTTAAAACATCATTTTCCACTTCCACACATGGCTTACAGCTCCATATTCCTAAGTTCAGATACCAGCCTAGGCATTGTGTGCCTGGGATTTTTACATTTTTACATCCTCCCTATCAGTTTGCACATTTCTGGGTAATCCAGCGAAGCAAGCAGGGGCAAAGCCCCCTGGTATGATATATATTGTGAGCTGGGGGGCTGATTGCACCCCTAGAGATTACAGACGCTCCTGGGAAAACCCCTGAAAACATTGACAGACTACCTTCACATTGCTCCTTACCTTATTTGCACTCTGTCACGTGACAAACCTCTCGCGCGGTACTCTGCATACTTAAAAGCATGTACAGCACCTGTCAGTTTTGGAATTGATTGTTTTGCTTCTCTCTCTCTCTCTCTCTCTCTCTCTCTCCCTGACAGTTTCTGCTCCTGGCAGAACTGTCATCTCTGACTTGTCATGGAGCACTTTTGAAAAAAGAGACAAATATTTGTTTGCAGTGTCTGAATAAAGTTCCTGTTTTCTACAACCTCCTGTGTTTCTGTGCAAATCTGTGACCCAAACGTAACAATATATATAAAACATACATCTACAGCAGGGGTTTCCAACATGTCGCTCATGAGCTACCAGTAGCTTGCAACCCCTTTCCAAATAGCTCGCCAAAGGGTTAATGAATCCTTCATAAATTTGAAAACTTGATTAGTCAAATTAGGGGTGGGCGATCTTTCCAAAAAATCATATCATGATCCACATTCTGAATTGCAATCTATCTTTTCAATGTGGCATACACTTAAGAGAATATCCAGACTCTAACTCATCAAGACATAAGTAACACTTTATTTTAAATATCAAACAAAGTTGAATTCAATTGTTCTCTCATTTGCTAGCTAAGCGGAGTTAAGGAACACGTCCCGAAGCTGGTTAGTGAGTGAGGAAGGCCCCTCTCCTCGGCCCACCACCTTTTTCTCGGTTTTACGCAAATAAATCGGTACCGCAAGCAAACTACGATACATAGCGAAATGAGAGCGGTTGCAAAATCAACTGGAATGTTCAAGCAAATTATAGAAAAAAACCCGATCTAAATCTGTTAAGTAGTTCTCTCATGAAAAGCAGACAGACATACAGACAGACAGATAGATATTGGATTTTATATGTTATCTATATATATATAATTCACTAAGGGCACGCAAGACAGAGCGCAAGCAAGACAGAGCCCCGCCCGCCAACTCCAAGACCATGGGATATGCTCAACAGAGCCCCGCCCGCCAACTCTAACTCTCTACCGCGTCATGGGATACGCACAGCAGAGCCACGTACACCAACTGTAACTGTCCTCCCGAGTCCAGCGTCGCTCTCGAGGCATGCAACAACTCACCAAACACAGCCTCAGTCGCTTTCGTCTGTGCAAAAGTCCACATGCGCTTCTGAGCCACGTTGACTTTACACCGCACGCAAGACAGAGAGCCACGCCCGCCAACTCACAGAGCCCTGCTCACCAACTCTAAGACCATGGGATACGCATGCATTTAGTGTATAAATGGATATAAATAATTGCATGTCAACGATTCGCCAAAATCTGTTGTATGTAAACGATACTGTTTAAAAAGTTATTGTTTTTTCATCAGAAAACCCGGTTTCCACGTTTACCTGTATTCGTTTAAATGCCACTTTTACCACTTGCAATAGTGCGTACGCGCTGACTTATCGTGTCGAATGGACAACACAGTGAATGCGGTGTCTATCTATATATGTCTATGTTTTCCGTAGCCTGCTACAGGAAGGTACTCTCTTGACCATTGGCATTGGTTTCGCTCCTTATACTGCGACCGTGGTTTCCTAAGCTTTTGTTATACTGAATTCCTTTCTCACCGTTTTCTGTTCCTATACTTACACCGGTGGGCTTCGGCTAGTATATTAGTAAACCTTCAAAATAATGTGCAGTGAAAGTCTCAACAGCATTCTCAGCATTTCTGGAGCTTAGTTAAGCCAGATAACTATAATAATCTTAACCAGGCAGCTCCAAAAATGTCTGCTTTGTTTGGGGTCTACATACCTATGTGAGTCGGCCTTTTCTGACATGAATGTCATGAAATCAAAGTTCAGAACAAGACTGACAGATGAACATTTAAATGACTCCATAAAAATGAACCTAAGTGGCTACACTCCACTATACACCTCTCTTGTTGACTCCATGCAGTGCCAGTCGCCTGACTAACTAAAAAACACATCACACCAGCAACTGGACATGTGAATACTCTTGGGAAGTCAAACAGTGACATGTAAAAAATGACAAATGAATCGGTAATATCTGTGTGTTTTTAATTGCATTGTTTTGTTTTGACAGCATTCCTGCTTTAATTTAATAGTGTGAGATACACTAGAAAATGCATACAGACATACAAAATGCACTTGCAGGTGAACTAAATATTTTTTGTGATGTTTTAATGTAAAATGTGAGTTGTGGACACCAACATTTTGTAAATGTTCAGGCAAAACAAGCTTATTCAGTTTGTTTGGGTTCAAATAAGCTATGAGAATAAACATTAGAAAACATGAGTAGCTCTTGGCCATTTTCATTTTGTAAAAGTAGCTCTCAGGGGAAAAAAGGTTGGAGACCTCGATCTACAGTGACTTCTGAACGTCACACAGTGAGCCAGACATGAGGATTTAATTGGAAACTTTAGGGTTTAATATCCAATGATCTTGACACTATATCACACTGCCTATCTAGTTTATTATTAATGAAATACTTGCCACTAGTAATTGAAAGTAGAATTGTGCCAAGGAGGTTAGACTCTTAAGGTAAGTGCTGTTTTTTCCAAATTAACATAGGAAGATCTGTTTTCATGTAATAGTTAGATTGTAGGTAATAACCAGAATGTGCTTTGTAGAATTGTCTTAAACTGTTTGATGCATTCAGCCAAGAGTGGCACAATGCTGTATTCTTGATTACTGCGGCTTCACAGAGTTTGTATTGACAGTTTGTCAGGTCTTGGATTTCCTGTCTTTTGAAATGTATTCTTGCTTTCTATCTAAAGTGTCTCTTGATGGTGCATTCTAAGAATAGGTATACAGTATATAAAATAAAGATTGACTGATGGATCTGATGTGCAGAGTCAAATCCCACTTTCTCATTGTCTGTTAAGACTTGGCACATTTTTCTATTTAGGTTCTTCTTGGGACCTGCTGTCCACCCATGTATTAGCTTAATCGGTGATTTTAAACTGAGCCAGTATGAGTAAATGTGTCCTTTGATGACTGGCAGCCCATCCAAGGTCACTTCCTGCTATACACCCATTATTTCCAAGATAGGCAGTGGACCCCCATCATCCTAAATTAGATACGCAAGATGTGAAATGGATGGATTCTTGGCATTCTATATTATCAAGATGTGTGGTATTGGTACACCATGGTGAATTCATTTTTAACTTAAATCCGTTGCTCCCATGGAAGTCTGCTTCGTATGCAGGTTGTAGCTATTTGGAATTCAGGTGGTGGTCACTCTCCATTGAAGTTCTTGACATTTTCTGAAGATTTTGTTTTTAATTAATCTCCATCTAAAAATAATATAAACTTTTGTATATGTTATTTACCCCATGTACTTTGTAGTTGTGGCCAAAAAAATTGCAATGTTGTGTTTTCATGAAGAAGTTTTATAACATAATAGAAGGCAATAGTGACCAGGGTTGTACTAAAGCAAATGATGTGAAACAAGTCAATGGAAAAATGGGGAAGAAAAAATCTTGAGTTACTTAAGTTGCTTGATCTACATGTGTTTTTTTTTTCCTAGTTGTATGCTCAAAATGTGCAAAATGCATTCGTTTGTCTAAAATATTATTAAATACTTATTTGTGGAATTATCAGTGCACACATGAATAGGAAACCTAATGCCTCATGGGAAGGACTTTTTGAATTGAAGACCAGCTTTTCCCCTCATTCATTGGCCAAGAGACCTGTCTTTAATTTAAATGTTGACTCCCATGAGGCTTTAGGTTTCCTGTAATATGTAATATCTATTACACACAACAACATTTTTTCTTATTGGAAAATATAAATGAACACTTTTGGCTTATTCCTGAAGTAAACAAACGCTAAGGAGGCTACACTGTGAAAAAAAAAAAAGTTAAATGTCATTCTTGGCCGCTGTGAATTCACAAACAAGCATGAAACCTGTGATAGTTGTGTTTTATGAATATGTTTAGTCCTTCTTATCATCTGAAGTAAATAATCTCCATCCTCTCTTTACATCCTCAAACCGAGCTACCAATTATTTACATTATGAACACTGGCCGCTGTTTCACCTGATCACACTGCTTCAGAATATGTGAAGCAAATCGCTGGAGGAAAGCTAAACTGACACTTCATTAAAGTGTTTCTGTTACCAGATTGCACACAGCACACGCTTTTCTGCTTGACTGCAATTGAGATCTGCAAAGTAGTGCCATACTGGTACATTTGTTTCTTACCTTGCACCCAGTGATAGTGCTATATTAATAACACAACTGTTTTTACTTCAATAAGATAAGTATTGCATTAGGTTACTTGTTACTTTAAAAACTAATTGGATTACATAACATGCATTACTTTCAATGTTACCCTACTGCTAAGTTTAGCACAGTATGTTCTGTTCATCAACATACATTTAGGGACTTCTGAAATATGGAGACAGATTATTTTAACCAGGCTCTGACATAACGGTATCCCTTGAACACCTGCCTCAAGAAATATATCTTGTGGAGGCTTTACCTGTGGCTTCTGAAAGCCTGTGTGCAATCTACAAAATCCGTAACTGTATCCCGGTTATGGGTTTGCGTTGTTATATAACTGGTTTAGTCATGGAAGAAATTTATGGATGTTAACCTGGTTTCCTGGAGACCAATAGTCCATTTTCTCTAATCGGACTAATGGTTTACATGGCATTTTCGAATTTGGGGTCATGTGAAAAACCAGATTATTAAAGCGGCCATAAACACACTGAGTGCAGGACCCAGTTTTCTTGTAATTGCTTTATGAGTGTACCCCCATTTCACTAGGGGTTTTCTCTGTCTAATTGGTGTCTGCCTGTTTGAGCCATAGGCTCCTACTCCGTGTCTAAAAGCAATAGCTGTATATGACTTGGACCCACAAGACTTTATATTGTAACCCTGTATGTCACCATTGTGTTTGTGTGACGTTCTCCCGGCAGTAAAATGCTTGTGACAATGAATGTGTCATGGGTTCTGTGTTTAGTGCAGCGCTGATTGACCTAATAAAGTTCCTGGTACAAAAGGTCCCTCCATCCATTTCAGACCTCTTTAGTTCAAATGCAGGGTTGATGCAGGTAGCAGCATTTGGCATAAGGCAGAAACCACCCTTGGGTTGGGGTACAGTATTCATTCAAATAAAATATATTAAGGCATAAACATGTCGAGGCTAAAGAGGCTCAACATAATACTTTTGTACATTTAATGACTGTGAAGCACCTATGCAAATGATCCCTGGTAGGAATATGTTTGGAATTAGGAGTACAAAGCCATTGTGGAAGGTTAGTAAGTTGTTGGATGTACGGCAGCCTGAAAAGAACAAATTTTTATAGTTTTTTTTTTTTTTTTTTTTCTTTCTTTCATGACTACGTTTTTCTAATTGGTTGAATATCCTTTTGGTGTCGATCAGGAATTCCTTTTATTTTATTGTTTTCTGAAGCCTTTCTGCCAAAAGCTGTGCAGGGGCAGGGATAGGCCACTTATCCATGTTATGTGATTCTTCCTAATTTCTATAAAACAAAATTCTTTGTAATGCCTTTCTTCTTCAATACCAGTTGTCTCTCCATATGTCCAAATTGTCCTCATGAAATAAGAAAATAAATAAAAAACAAAAAATCACAAACATCAGGTGAATTGGCAATACTAAATTGGCCCATGTTTGTGTTTGCCCTTCGATGGACTGGAGCCCTGTCCAGGGTTTGTTCCTGCCTTGTACCCTATTCTAGCTGGGATGGGCTCCATCCTGCCCCCTGAACATTGTGGCCCTGTTCAAGACAAAGCGGGTTAGAAAGTGGCTGACTTACAACAGAACACTGAAGCTTTGTTGATCCTGGAGTGATTTTATTTGTTAGGCTTTTATTACACCGTATTCCTCCCTCAGTGTCTCAGTGTGTTCCCATTTGTGGTATTCTCCAGTTATTCATTCCAATAGAATCAATGGGTGCCACTTTCATAAGTTGCTAAATGTGACCTTGTCTTATCTGACACCCCCCCCATGCTGTCCTTGGCCTTTTTATGATATGTGGTGGAGCTGTAATATTTTTTATTTTTTTTATGAACTCATTAACCGCTGAAGTGGTTCTTTAAGGCAGAAAATGTCAATAAGAAGTAAAGCTGCAGGTTTTCTGCTTGTTCGCCCTTGAAAAAAGAAAGCTCTTTAACAAGAATGCCATTTGCTTCTCACACACGTGCACGTTTCAAAAGAGAACTTATTTGATGTTTGGAAATAAAACAAAAATAATCACATTTGATTTTGTTGTGTACCATGTGTGATTTGCATCTTTTCTCAAGATAAATCCTTAGATAATCCTAGAAACTAGGTTGAATTTTCATATGTGTGCCCTGAGACAAAGGCTTACCCAACAGCTGCGTGCCGCTGCTTCCACTTCCCACCTGAGATCTTTAGTGCTAAAAAGACAGAAGATCACATATCACCGTGGACTTTCTTTAAAAGCACACTGCTCTTCTGTTTCAACAGCACTGTGAGCCTGGACAGCAAAGAAGAAAGCCAGCTAAACTGAGCTGCCACCCTCCACACTGTGATTCTCTGTAAGCATAGAAGTCCTCAGTCGGAGCATTCTGTATCGTGCAGCTGAATGTCTATAGCCTGAGAAGGAAACGTTCCACATGTGCTTGGTTAGCACTAGTGTGTGAGGAGGGAGGGTCTGCACAGCGGAGGACCAACACTTTGAGATGCATGCTCCTCTCCGAAAACGCCATGGACCTGGCCTCCAGCCCCCACTTCTGCATCCAAGGTATGTCATTCTCTTGTCATATTGCCTTCATTAGAAATGTAAACTATAGTTACATGATAAAAGTAGGATTTGTATGTTGTTCTTCTGTGTTTGTGAGATTCCTGGAATGAGTGTTTAGAGCTTAAAATAGAAACGTTTTTAATGTTACAATGTGAAACGGGCAGGGGAAAGGGCACCGTGCTTCAATTCTGTTGAAATTAAACACCCCTTATCTACAGCAATCACAAGAGCACTGTAATAATATCAATACTCTTCAGATTACACACCAGAGAAGCAAGGTGCCCATTTGACGCCCGCCTTCTGCCTCCAATAATTAGAGCTTCTGACACTCCAGCAGTTCTTAGTTGGTAACCTGAGCTGAGATGCAGAAGCATATTGCAGTCTAGGAGCAGCCTTTATCTCTGTCTCTGTCTCGTGTCTCTCTCACACACACACATATGCAAGTGCATATTCTTGCATATATATTCCTGCAAAAATTAATTAATGTAGACTAAGTGCATATTCAAGTTCATGTATATTCCAGAAAGGAAATTTAACCTGTAGACACATGCATATGCTTCTAGAAAAACAGCAGTGCAGACTAGACATGCACAAGCACACGAATACTCCTAGAGAAGGATGCAACTGCAATGTTCAGATGTTTCCACCATTTAGTCTTCAAGGTATAGTCTTGTCAAACAACCCTCCATGCAAACTGCTTTCATCTCTTAGCAGGCACAGCTCCTTTGAATCGGAGTCTTCAAGCAAGAAACCTCAGTTCCATTTGGATCTCTGGTTCTATTTCACTCTCCAGAACTGGGTCCTGGATTTTGGTCGTCCAATTGTGATGGTGAGTCTTATCGGTTCAATGTCATGTTTAAGGATTGTGCCAGGGATTTCACTGCACATGCACTGTGCGACTCTGAACAAGTCTTCTATCCTGCCTGAGCCCGGAAGTTAAGAGAACAGTGCGACAGTTTGTGCATAGCCTTGAGTGTGTAGAGTGCAATATAAAATAAGACTTGATATATTATGAGATGTGCTGCTGGGATTCTGTTTAAAAAAGCAATATATAACAATAACTGTTTATACACTATTCAAACCACTGCTCCCTAAACTTTACACTTTATAAAATATCTAAACATACAAGGTACAAATACTGTATATAGCACAAGGCAAAACTAATGTGTTCATGGAGTAAGCCAGTGGTTTTCAGACTCATTCCTGGCAGAGCCCTGGTTGTGGTAGGTTTTTATGTGCTAATTTGTTATGTTCTTTCCCACCTTCTACCTTTATTTTGTAAATTTTGAAATCCTCAACAGGATTTTTCACTTTTATAGAAATGTAGTGAATATTCTTGTTCTTTATACACAACAATGATTGCATGGTAAAGTGTTGTAGCCTTGTTTCTGTTTACTTTTTTGGTTATTTAACTGCTGCACAGGGGTGAAAATGACACTGAAGAAGCTGATATGCTTTAGCAGTCTTAGTTGCTTGTAAGCATGTCTGCTCAGCTCTTTGCTCCCTAAATTATATCAGAATTATGAGTGTTCTCAAACTATAGATAAAAACAATAACTAAGAAAATGGAAGCATCATCTGTAAATTAAAAAAAAAATACCATCATCTAGAATTGGTCTCTGCCTTGTGCTTGATGCTCCCTGAATAAGATTTAGTTTCCTATGACCCTAAAAGTAGAATAAGTAGGTTATGTGAGCAGAACCATGCATGTTGAAAGTTACTGACATATTTTAATAAGTTTACCTGAAATCAAGAGTAACTCTTTGATTGTAATTGTAGCTGGAGTACCCGATGTTGCCCATATATATTTGTGGAATGGGTTAAGGAAAGAAAGCAAATGTTTATGTGGCTTTTATAAAGGTGACCCTGTTATTGCTAGGTGGCCCATCTGTCATCCACACTGACTCTCTTTCAATGTCTTTGCTCTTATGAGTTGAGAATTTGTTCTTTTTGGTCCAATTGGATTCCAGAATTGCAGCAACTTCTTGCTGGGTTGTAATCATAAACACTCATGTCTGACTTGTCCTCTTAGTTCAAGGTGAGCAGTTCGTACTGCTTAAATTATGAATAAAAGCCGACAAAGTAACAGTTAAACAAACAACCCTTTGATTCTCCTTTTTGTTGTGCTGCACTTCCATTCATGATCAAGCCTCACCCAACACCCCCTGCAAAAGTGCAAAATACTCCTTTTTATATTACAGTAGCAGCACATGGCATTGGCAGGGTAAGAAATTTTAGGCTCTGGATCTGTTCAAATGTTTCACTCGCTTTAAGCAAGCAGGTGGCACTGGTGTGCCAGCTATAGCAGGCAGGGGTAAAAAAATCAAGACATTGGGATCCTCAGGGTCAAGATTTTGTGTTCCAAAAAGGTCTGTCTTGTTCATATGGTCCAACTATTCAAAATTTAGTCCAGATTGGTCAAGGCTGTAGGATTGTATAGGGACCACACAAACATTCTGATTGATATATATACTGTGTGTGTGTGTGTGTGTGTATATATATATATATATATATATATATATATATATATATATATATATATATATATATATATATATATATATATATATATATATATAGGATATACTGTATATATAGTATACAGTATTTGGAATGGAGGCCTGTCACATGATGTAGTTTGAAATTAGAGTGGCGAAAAACAAAAACTAAAGCTTAACAAAAACTTCTGGAAGGTGTAAGGAGGGAAGGGAAGATGTAATCATTCAAAATGACCATTTACTTTTTTTTCTTACAGATTATCCTCCCCCTGGAGTGGTTCCCACTAAACAAGCCGAGTGCTGGTGATTATTTTCATATGGCCTACAATGTGATTACTCCTTTTCTTCTTCTTAAGGTTGGTTTCTAGGGGTTGGTCTGCTACAGGTGGTCAGCTATTCATTTTCTGTCTGCATTCTTTAAGCAGGTTACTCTGTTGTATCCTTTTACACTGCTTTATCTTTGCCTGCTTGCCTTGGCAAAAATCAGTGCCACACTGGACTATATAGCAGTATGAAATCGCATCCCCTCTATTTCTACTTTGTAACTTTTTTGGTTACATTACTATATGGTTATTCTGCTCAAAATGTGTTTTGTATCTTTATTTGCTTTCCGTTGTTTGTTAGCTTACTTTTGTTCCTTTGTCATTGGCCTCTGATATCTGCAGCTTATTGAAAGATCACCTAAGACGTTGCCTCGTTCCGCTGTATACGTCTGCATTATCACATTTGTGATGGGAGCCAGTATTCATTTGGTCGGTGACTCAGTCAATCACCGCCTGATCCTCAGTGGCTATCAACTGCACCTCAGTGTTAGAGAAAACCCCATTATCAAAGATCTAAAACCTGCAACCCTGGTAAGCAAGCTTGCAAAGAAACTAGGTGGCTTGAGATAACGTGAAGTTTCATTTGGAATGATTGGTTTCTATTTTCGTCTTGTAGATTGACTCTTTTGAATTGCTTTACTACTATGATGAATGCCTTGGACACTCTATGTGGTGAGTACTGCTGGTTAAAGTCACAATCAGAAATTGGCAGTTTGTGCTTCCTTCAATAATGGTAATTGAGTGAAATTTCTTTGGGCCTCTTACAGCTGGATTGTCTCGCCACCATATATAACCTACAGAGTCCTTGGGGAATGTCAGTGTATTGTAGCTCTGGGGTTGAGGCCCGGCTGTGAACAGAATCATAGTAATTCTCGCCCTCATTTCTATAGATCTTGAATTGGGGGTATCTTTCCCTGTTCCTCTTCTCTTAAGATCTCAAACCCCATTTCTCATACTAGTTGGAACTTTGGGATGATTTGTTGTGTTGACATTAAGTGTCACTTGTGAACTTTCCGTTTGTAGGTATATCCCCTTTTTTTTGATCTTCTTTCTCTATTTCACTGGATGTTTCACACACCTAAAGGAAGAGAGGAAGATGCCCCTGTCTGCCTGGCTGCTTGTTGGCCCCAGTGGCCTGTACTACTGGTGAGGAATTTGGGTTTTGTCATAGGCCGGTTAATCTCTCAATGGCAACACGACTTCTCTAATGCTGCTTTTGTCATTCTTTTATAGGTACCTGGTAACTGAGGGCCAGATTTTCATCCTGTACATTTTCACGTTCTTTGCCATGATGGCAACAGTAATGCATCAGAAGCGTAAAGGCTTTGTCCTGGATAGCAATGGTCTTTTTCTACTCAGCACCTTTGCCATCACTCTGGCTCTCATTGCTGTGTGGGTCATCTGTTTATGGAATGACAAAGTTTTACGAAAGAAGTACCCCGGTGTGATCTATGTCCCTGAGCCGTGGGCTTTTTTCACTTTGCACATAAAGGGCAGGATGTAGCTTCACAGAGAGAGAGATACAAAAATATTCCTGTCTTGCTGGATACGTGCCTGTAAGAAAAGAAGTGTCAGTCTGTAGTCTGATGTGCAGGTGGAATATGGGAGGAGATGTTAAATTTGGTACTTGAACTACAGTAAGTGGCACAGTTCTGGAGAGAAGCATTTGCGATTCACACACATCTGTTTAGTCATTTTTGAAACAATTCTCACTATCCTTGGTAAAAGTAATCATGTATTTTTGTCATAAGCATTTTAAGGAGGAAATCTTTAAAATAAACCAACAATCTGCTGTCTGCAGCCCCTGGAGCAATTTAGTGGTGTAAATCCTGTCACGTATGTACCACTCTCCCTTTTTCTTCCTGTGCTTTGGCTGGCAACACTCAGGAATTTTATCAGAGTGATCATTTGTGTGTGTGTGTGTTCTGAGTTTCATGACATTCCTCCTGGAATGGTTTCAGTACTGCTGAATGACTTCTTTCATTCCCATTAACCTTCATATGACTCCAGTTATGTCATATCTCATGCTTCCAGAGGAGACTGGATACCCTAAATGAGATTTAAAGTGTACTCCAAAAACAAAAACACTCATTCACCAGAATACTAACAGCATCGGCAGTCTGAAAGGGTATTGGTGCCCATGCTGTGCTATATCTGTAATGGGGATGAAAAGAGTAAGATGCTAGAAGTCACTGCTGTCCCATGACCTGTAGAGGGTCGATTATCCTGCCACGTACTGGTTGGTAGAATTCACTCTAATCCTCCATCTCCGCAAGTGAGGGCCCTAATGATGAGAGAAAGAATGGATGGAGCCTGTGTGCCAAAATAGTGTCCTGATGCTACCATACGAGAAGAATGATAACCAGCGTCTTCTTTGTCTGCTATGGTGAGTCCCTAAGAAATACTTTAGTGCCTTGTATCCTTCTTATCTTTTAGCCAATAAAATATTCTCCCATTATTTTTAGGTGGGCCTAATTGTATTCCTTGGCCCTGATACCTGCCCAGAGTTTAGAATCCTTGTTAATTTTTAATATCAAGATTAGACGGTGGATGTTGAGATAAAAATGACACTCGGCAGCCAAAGCAGGAGATTCTAATCACATGCTATTGGAATCTCTCTTTTACTTTGAAGGTTGTACAAGCAGTGTTGTCTAAGAGAATGGAATTGTGCAGCTTTTTATCTGGTTATCACATTTCATTTTAATTTCAAGACAATCATATCTTAAAAGAGAGATGAAGTGGAACTGCCTCAGTGAAGGGCTCGTGACAATCTGAAGAGGTCTTTTAGTTAATAGCTAACACTTCTACAAAGCCACCAGTCCTCTTTCTTCATCTTTACACTTTTCTGTTCCAGATTGTATGTAAGTAATATGCAATATTTTGATCTTGTGTCTCAAGTGCTTACTGTTGTTTGTTTATTTAACTGACCCTTTTATTAATGTAAATTGATAAATAATTTCATTATGCACATGCTCTGTCCTCATACCATTTTTGTTTCTTTATGAATCTATGCACTGTATCAGTTTTTATTCTTTTATTGCAGTATTGTTATAAAGGATTATTTTTATTCCATCCTTTTGTCCTGTGGGTACTGTCTGTCTGTCCATCTACCAAGTCCAACTACATGGCCATGCAAAGCCAGAGACTATCCTGGCAGCACTGGGCACAACATTGGAAACAAGCATGGGCAGGGTGGCGAGCCGTCACAGGCAGGACATGTTCAGCTATGCAATCACAGTCACTAACAACATTCCAGTTTAAGTATCACATCTTGGGGATGTAGGTGGAAAACCAGAGAACCAAGGGGCTAAGCACATAGACACAGGGAGAACATGCAAACTTCACATAGTGAGAGAGAGCCTGGGTGGGTAGAGGTTAGTTCAGTCACGTGTGGTGAGACAGTTATTTTGGTGTAGAAAACCCTCATAAAACTTTTTATGCTGCACTTCCGTTAAAAGTTGAGAGTTCTGCACATATTTACAAATATTGTTGTTTTAAATGTAGTGAAGAAGGAAAACTGTAACTCTGTACATTACAGAATCATTTCTTGTTGTTTTTCTGCTCTGAAAAATGGTGGTTAGCCTGGGGCACATGAGTTTGGAGCTTCAAATTTAGGATGGTGGTGGGCGAGGCGTGAACCTGATAAGCAATGAATAAATCGTATGACTTTTAAGATTTATATAAAATGGATAAGCAGGTGAAATTTCATATAATGAGGACTAGGAATTTAAGAAATCGGACAAACGAAAAGAGACCATTCAGTCCATTAAGCTTGTTTGTTTAGGTAATTGCTAAGCTGTCCCAATACCTCATCCAGTCACTTCTTAAAGGTTTTCAAGGTTCTCCTTCAACTCCTTGTCTCTGCAGTGGATCCAGATTCCCATAACTCTTTGTGAAAAGAATTGCTACATAGCTTCAGTAGCAAATAATACACTTCCCCTTAATTTCTGCAGGTGTCCTAAAGTACGAGATTCACCATTAGGTTGGAAGAATTCTGCTGGATCTACATTATCAATGTTTTTGAGGATTTTGAAGAACTGGATTAGGTCCCCATACAATCTTCTCTGCTTGAGGCTAAACAAGTTTAATTCATGGAATCTGTCAAAGTAGGACATGTCCCTAAGTCCTTGGATGCGTTTTGTTGCTCCCCCCTGTGCAGCTTCAAGTGCTGCTATGTCTTTTTTTTTTTTTTTATTACTGTGTGGTGACCAGAATTGCATATAATGCTCCAGGTGCCATCTCACCAGTGCATTCCATCATCTGAGCATAACGTCAATGATATAACCTATCAATATGCATCGACTAACTATAAATATATAACATTTTATTTGTCTTTTTAAATGCTTCTGCACATTGCTTAGGCAATGAAAGCATTATGTCAACATAAACCCCTAAATCTTTCCCGGAGGTTGCTTCCTATAGGACAGCATCTGCCATCTTGTGTTTAGAATTGCTATTCCTGTTGCCCACGTTTAGGACTCTGAGAGTGTAGATATGCTTATCATATAATGCAGGTGAATTTATTTTTGTTACAGCAGGTACAGTTAAGAAAAGAGGATTTATTAGTGGCAGGGAAGATTCAGAGCTGTAGTAGCCTTTGATATTGTAATTGTGATGTACTTTGTCACAATATGGCTTCCCACTCACTGTGTCACAACAGTGCTTTGAGTAGTGAGAAAAGCACAATATAAAGGTAAAGAATTCTTATTATTAGCCTTTGATCTTGTAATTATGACATACTTTTGTATTTCTTGAGCAGCACTACATCATTTTTTTCCCACTTTTTACATAGTTGTCTGTTTCCTAATGTCGCCTTGAATTTATTTTGGGGCTTTATATAGAAAAGGTAGGCACTGCAGGTTCGTTTTTCATTTAAGATGAAGTTCATGTTTTCCAAGTCCGCTGTTCTCATGTTACACCAGGTCTACTTTGCTCGTAACATGCATGCTATTATTTCACTGAAGCACATTGCTAAAAGGGAATAGCAGGGCTTTGCATTATTAACACGATTGTCGTTTATTTTGATGGCTGTTCTTTCTGTTACAACTCCAATAACTTTTTAATGAATAATGCATAACTGTAGAGATGGTGGCCTGTTGCGTACAGGTTGCTACATCTTGGCGGGGGGAAATGAAATGTCACTGTCCATCAATTCATTGAAGTATAGTTCGCTGATGTTTTGTTCAGAGCGACCTACAAATCACAGATGCATAGCACTGTATGTGTGTAGTTTTGTTTTGGTCAATGGCAAGTTTCAGTCCACTCCACAATTATTGGCACCCCTGATAAAGAGCAGTAAAAAAAGGTTATTAAAAAAAAAAAAAATTCACACTTTTGGTAACTAACCTTAATCTCAGACTGAAAAACTTAAAGAAATGTAATCTTTAACTGAAGTCAATTTATTGTGAGAACAATAACTGCTTATCAAGAAATAATTATTTTAATAAAACCATTCATGCCTCAATTATTGGCACCCCTGCATTTAATACTTTGTATAACCTCCTTTTTCCAATAAAAATAACATTGTGTCTTCTCTTATAACATCTTATAAGTTTGGAGCATACAGAGCAGGGAATTCCGGGCCATTCCTCTTTGCAGAATCTCTTCAGATCATCCAGGGGTCTGAGGGTCTCTCTTGTGCCCTCTCTACTTCAGTTCACCCCACAGATTTCCAATGAGGTTTAGGTGAGGTGATTGAGACAGCCATGGCAGAAGCTTGATTTTGTGTTCCTTTAAGAATTTGTGTTGATTGGGACATATTGTTTCGATCTTTGTCCTGCTGGAAGATCCACTGAAGACTCAGTTTGAGTTTCTTGGCAGAGGTGGCCAGATTTAAGTTTAGAATCTCCTGGTATTTCATGGAGTCCACGATGCCATGTACCCTAACAAGGTTCTCAGGGCCTTTGGACGTAAAACAGCCCCACAACATCCCAGAACCGGCCACCATACTTGACAGCTGGGATTGGGTTCTGTTCAGTGTTGCCTTCTTTTTACACCAAACCCACCGTGAGTGTTTTCATTTTTGCCAAAAGGCTCAATTTTCATTCTGTCTGACCCTAGAACATTCAGAGTTCCAGCAGCAACCTCTAGACACTTACATTTGTGGTTAAGTGACCTTTAAAGAGTTTTTTTTTTCTGGCATGCCTCCCAAATGATATGTTTACATGAAGTTGACATGTGACTTGGTGACCCCAAGGTGCTGCCTTTTTCTGTATTTCTCCAACAGTGATCTTTGGGGATTTGGTTTTATCTCTCACTGTAAGTGGTGGCAAAATAAACTTGGGTCCTCTTCCAGGCAAGTCGATAACAGTTCCAATTGATTTGAACTTTTTAATTATTCCAATTCCTGTAGATGTAAACATTTTCAGACAAGTAGTAGATCAACACGCCTTTCTCAGATTTGATTCTCGAGTTCTCTTACCTTTCCTGTGTTGATGAATGAATAAAGGAGTTAGGCCTCTGTGCCCTCTCGTATTTATACCCCAATGAAACAGGACGTCATGGGTCACAACTTGAAGGTTTCTACACACACTGATCAACTTAAAGTCAGAGATAAATTCACAAACTGCTTTAATTAAACTTTGTTCATAAGGAGTGCCAGTAATCATGGCACTAGTGGGTGGTGTTAAAAACAATTCTTTCTTGATGAGGGATTCGTTTTTTCTCTGAATGAATTCACTTCAGTTAAAGGTTGGATTTCTTTCTCTTTTTGTTCAGAGAGAGATTAAGGTAATTCACCAAAAGGATTTTTTTTGTTTTTTGATAACTCTGTTCACTCATCTTTCTTTAGCAGGCGTTCCAGTAATTGTGGAGAGGACTGTAAGTGATTCACCGAGGGTCTTATGAGGGCAGAGGCAAGCCACTTTGTGTTGTGTTGTCAGATGTTTTAACCACTGGGGCACACAGTGGCTGCGTCTTCTCCATGATTCTTAGGCTAAATCTGGTAGAAATGGCTTCCTTTGGTGGAGAGGTGGGTTTTTCTCTGAATTTTTTTTAGGCAGAATAGTCCCCCGGGGGAGCTGGAGCCCATCCCCAGAGCAGTGGCCCAAGGCAGGTACCAACCTTGAATGGGAAGCCCAAGTCCCTTGAGCATTTATGTTATGCGTTGCACCTCCGCCCTGCCCTAGTAACACTCCAGATACTGAAATATCGTCAAGAGTTCCATGTTTAGACAGTTGCCTTTGTTTCTGTTGTTTTGCATTTGAGTGACTCATAGAGAAGCTCTGATAAAAGATGTTGTCTAAAAAGACGGGTGTTACAGGTAGGTGACAGATAACATCATTGAGAATGAAGGCTTTTTTGCCCATCAACAGTAGACTCTTGCCAATGGTGGGGTTGTATGCATTTTTCCTTTGCGTCTAACTGATAAAAGCGTTGCACTCCAAGTTTGTGCTTCACATGCAGCCCTGTGAAGAATCTAAAAAGACTTTAAATCAAGCAAATTGTCACGTTGTGAGGGGTGTACTTAACAAAGTGAGCAGGGCTGGCCGGGCCAAATGCCTCCAGCTTACCCAGCTAGCCAGTATCTGAAGATATTTTGATAATGATATATCTCACTAAAGGCATTTATACCTCACTATTCCTTAAAGATCTGCCAGCCGCCGTGACTCATTGCAAATCCTTTAAATAATTGAAGTGTGGTGTTTGAGAAACGGGCAGACAGAAAAGCACAGAGCTGACACACTGATTTGGAAAGGCACTGCTTCTTCATCAAGCCCTTTTGTGGTCAGTCAGGTCTGCTTATTAAAATATTGTAGAGTCCCAATAGGAAAATGACCTGCTACACAGCACTGACACTTTAGTAATGATCTCCCAACATGACTTGATGGCTGCTCGTCTGTATCAACAAAGCAGTGTGGATTTGCGAATTCAGCCATGTGGCACTTGACATGACGGCAGTGACAGAGCAGATCTTCTGAAGCCGCCAAGCAGTTAAATACCAGGTGCCTAGGAGGTGACATGATAGGCCCATTGTGAGGGAAATCACAGACGTGACCAGAACCGAAGAGAAATTGCGATGATTTGGGGCTCGGAGTATCTCATTAGGAAACGAAGTGAAAGGCGGCTGCATTGAAAAATGCCCACAAGCAGAGCACCTTTATTAATATGGCGAGTGAGAAGTTTAAGCAAAATGACTCCTTTTATTGGCTAACTAGAAACACTGCAATAAAACAAGCTTTCAAGGCAACTGAGGCCCCTTCAAAGGTGTCATTTTGCTTAACTTTTCACCACATCCATAATGGCTAACACAGTACAACGCCCTAGTGCAGGGGGTCCTCAGTCCCAGTCCTTGAGAGCCGCAGTGGCTGCAGGTTTTTGTTCTGAACTGGTTGCTTAATTAGAAAGCAATTCTTGCTAATAAAGGACTAACAAGCTATGAAATTAAATTAACTCTGCTATGTCAGGTCATTCTCATATCCTAGATTTTCTTTCCCTTTCTATCATGCAAATGATTTGAAGGCTAAAATGGACGAGTAATTCTCAGTCCTTCACTTTTTTCTCTTCATTTTTCTTCCAAGTATTTAATTAAACCCAATAGTGCAGATAAATACACACAGGTGTAAATGTAAATAAGCTAAATGGAGAAATGCTGCTCTCTCTTGTCATTTGCATGTTATTGATAATAATGAGCAATTAAAATAGCTGTTTAAGACAAAATTAAGCAATAAGGGCTCAAAATCACTAAAGTGAAGCAGAAGTGTTACTTTAGCAATAAGTGCTTTTTATTAAGCAACTGGGTTGGAGCAAAAACCTGCAGCCACTGCGGCTCTCCAGGACCGTGATTGAGGACCCCTGCCCTAGTGCCATTAATATGGTGAGAAAAGAGCAGTAGTTTACAATATGAAAGGCACTATATAAGATAATTGGCATTAATTATTGAGTTTTTTGCTTTCATCCTACATTCGAAATGTTTGACATTTGGGCTTCTGAGGGTGTGCACTGCCTAATTCAACCATTTTCTTCATTTGTGGCCAATTCATGCTGGTAATGGGAGCTGTTTTGTTTTTTTGGTTTTAACTGACCTGCTTTTTGAGGTTCTGGTATCTGAATTGATTTGGGGTTCAGGCTCTTCAAAGGCACACAACTGAGGGGGTAACAAAATACTAAACCAGGACTTGCAAAACTATTCAGCCCCCCTGCGCAAGCCCAAATAGTAAATGCCGCCCTATTATTATTTTAAAGAACTAAAATTAGTTTTTTCTTTTCATTTGGCAATATTGGGTGCTGTTTGTAAAAGTGTTTAAACACCACACTTTCATATTTGATAGAGAAAACTTTTCCAGCCATATCATAGCCCTTGGAGCCATGCAGAGGAGAACAACCGTCTGCATCTCTGGACTTGAGGACATATTGTACTGTGAGAGACTCCAAGAGTTAAACCTGTTGAAGTCTCGAGTAGAGGAGACTGTGGGAACCTGATCCAGGCATTTAAAATCAGCCAAGGCATTGATACAGTAGATCCAGCAGAATTACTTCGCCTTGAATTAAGTGGAAGTGAATTTACAACTGAAACCAGGAAGTACTTCTTTACGCAAAGAGTTGCAGGAATCTGAAACAAATCACTGAGACATGGAGTTGAAGCAGGAATCTTGACAACCTTCAAGACGTATGTGGACGAGATATTGGGACAGCATAGCTGTTAGTTAAACAAAGAGGCTTGATGGACTCCTCTTGTTGTCAAGATTTGTTACGTTCTAACATGGCCAGCAATGATACGTAATGAAAAGCCAAAATTGCATCACATCAAGACATGAAATATTTCTAGGATGGACATAATAATCTCAAAACAAAAAATAGTGACAAAAATGAATTTCTCGGGTCTTCCCGCCACTAATGGGAAGAACAAAATGATTAAAAGTGTAAAGAGAGCTGAAAAGGAAAACCAAAACCAAGTTGATTATTAGCGGCTTCTCCTTTGTACCCATGATGATTTTTAAGATGCCTGCCTTTGTGCTCAGTTTGACAGTTTAGCTTTTTTAATATTCATTGCACATCACGATGGAGGTGCACTGGCCCCTCACTTTGTCTTTATTGTAAGATGTTCATGTTTGTTTGTTTTTATTGTCGGCTCTGAGAAGTTGGATCAGCAACTAGTTAAAATAATAACTGATAATACATTTGAATCAAGTAAAATTCTAGTAGGATGATGATACTGAACCGGAAGTTAGGCAGACAGTAAACCTTTTATGTACAGCAGAAATTGATTTTGTTTTCAATATAAAAAGAAGGACATTTGATGTGGTTGTCTTTTTTTTTTTGTATGCTGGCCTTCACTTGAGGCTTTCTTAAACACAACTGCACAAAGTTGATTTTAAAGTCAAGGTTATGTCTTCAGCATCACAGAGGATATGTGGTCATTTTTCAGATTGGACAGTGACCAAAAAAAGGAAATCCTGGACCCTCCAGCCTCCCCGTGGCTCAGATATCGTGTTGCCGAGGGCAGGTGGGCTTTCCAAATTTGCACAAGGAGGTGATGATGGCAGATCTTTATCATGGTAGAGAGGCCTGGCCGATTTTGGGGACAAGACTCTCTGGACTTGACGGACAATACGCAGCTGCAAACGATCTGAAAGGGAGGTAGTGAATAATCAAAAGATTACATGTGATATAATTTGCCTTTATTTATTTTATTCCTAACTTCTTTTTTGACATAAATAATCGATTTATCCAAAATGCGGCACATGTGTTTTTAATTCAAGTCATTCCAGAAAGCTTCCCTCTCCTCCCCACTTAGAAACAGTATAGTTTCATGCATTAATAAATCGGTGCTGAGAAGGTATTGCAACTTAAAGGAGATTACCATATTTCAGATCTGTCTTTTAAAGTGTTAACAGTTGAACAACATCTTCAGCATTCAAAAATTGTATTAATAAATAATACTAAGTAGGTTTTACAAACTGAAGGAAAACTCACCGTGCAACTATCTGACTGCATTGTGGAATAGATTTTTCTTTCATTCTTTCCAAACACTTCAGATGAGTGCCAGGAAAGTTAAACAGTTTTATTTAAATATGACAGGAGCAGATTTTGCTGGAATTTCAGATTTTTTCCTACAGTTCAGAGGAAGCCAAAAAATATTCATGAGCAAACTTTTGAGGTACACAAGCCTGTTTTGTGCAGATGCTATGTGCACCTCATTAATACCATACTGTTAATCACTTTGTGAGTTTGAATGCCAATTTAATATGCTCCTTATTGTAAAAAAAATAGCATTGTCATTTAAAGTAATATAAAAAAAATAAAACAAGGCTCGAAGAGAGTTACTTGCTCACGTGTTTCAAGCCACTGCACCACAGAAACCAATTTACTTTGCTGGTAGCCTCTTGATAGCAAAGCCCTGCAAGCACAAACTGAGTGGAAGCCACAAGTCGCTCAGATTTCAGCAAATAAAACGGACCAAACTGATGGCTCGGAGGGCAGTGCACTCATCAGCGTGTCTCCCTCAGTGCTCTGGGCACCGGGGTTTGACACCCGAACATGTTCGTATTGTTTCTCTCCAGATTGTCCCCACACCTCAACGACATGAGTTGACTGTGTGTTGTGTTCACATGCTATCCGCGTGTTCAGAGCTCCGAGGCGGGACATTTCACCATCCGACTTCATGTGACTTTCTGGTTGGACTGTTTGGAAAAAACGCAAGGTCACTTTTGATTTGTTACTTAATCTGCAAACTAGAAGTATTAAATATATTTGTCACTTTGCTCCAAATGTAATTCATTCCCAAAATGGTATTTCTGGCTGACCGTGTTATATTTTTTATTTTATAAAAGTAAAGGGGTCAGCGTTACTTTACAAATCTGAAGATTTCAGTTTTCTCAGAATTGTCCCATTTGTAGGTCATCCAGGTGGATTTTCCAACTTAGAAGCTCATATTTACCGTCTGTCTGATGATACATAAGTACAGCATAACATCCCATCCAGGGTTAGTTCCACCAAATGCTGCTATTACTGACTGCAACTCTGTCCTGCAAAACCTATATGGATGAATGGAAGTGAGGGTTCATAGACTAAGCTGGATGTCTGTTTCCTAATTAAGTTACAGAGCATGTACTTCCATCCATCTTTTTAGCACTCAGTGTCTCGGACACAGAGCCTGCTCTTGTGTATGACAAGGCAGCTTAAAGCCATGTCACATTATGTGTGTTTTCCAGCAATTTTCAGTCATTGCTTTCATTTACATAATTGTAGATGGCAGGAGGCAGTCTGTGGCACGCATCCATGAAGGCCGGTCGTGTATAGTGACATGCCAGTGACTCGCACCAACTAGTCTGCAACTAACCCGCCATATTCAAAAGGTCGCAGTCATAGAGGGGAGATTGTGTGGATAAAAGCTGACGAGAAATTAATGCTCAGCCGGAAATACAATGCATAGAATGCAGCGATGAGGAAGAAGGAGCAGCAAACAGAAGAGAAGCTCATTTGTCCGATGCCTTATGTTTTACATACCATGACAGAATGGAAAAAGGGCACAGAGTGTAGCCGAACTCCCTATACTGTACCTGTTAACTTTTTGTACAACACTGGTGCTCTCATTTATTGGGGCTGTGCAGGAAGGTCATCACACTGACTAGATGTGACATGGCCAGTGATTTGTCAGTCGTTAAAACTGACATGACCCCAGAACAAGCTCAGCAATGTCAGTAGGCAAGTCTGGCATCTCCAACTACTAGAAGTTGCGTGATGTAACATCAGCGTTATCCATCTAATGCAGGCCACATTTACATGCACATGGAGGAAGGTACCATTGGGTTAACTTTCCCAGTGTATACCCCAGCAACCACAGTGAAAACACCAAGAATACATCAGGGTCACGTCATCTAAGAAACAAACTGGGTGATCAAGTGCACCACCTCGACTTTGGGAGGTCATGACCCCCAAACCTGCTGCTGGTGACATTCACAGGGTGTCAAGTTACGTGGTTTCAGTGAGTAATGGCTAATTTTCTGCAGGGCTCCGGATAAACAGATCAACAAGCAATTCAAAGCAAAACAAAAATCTCCTACATTTTTAAAACCAATCAGCATGTTGACTAAAAATTGTTTTGCAAAGTAAACTTGAAAATAATTAGGATCATTCCACGTTGGCAAGGCACTGTACCATATCATACACTAACATCCTTTTTTCCAGCGATATTTGAACCTATTTTGCTGCACAAAACCCTTTCTTCTCAGAATTAATATTTAATAACGACACTCCGGATTGCTACTTGGTATCAGATCTCTGAAACGGAAGACACGCTATACTCGTGTCACAACAAATTCAATGTCAGATGTGGTTACAGAAGACAAAATCCCTGTAAGTAGAAGGCTCACGTAATGCAGTCCTTGACATTTATTTGCATTTCTTGAAGAGGAGTTGTGCAGGGTGATCTACAGCCAGCTGGTGTAGCAGCGTGCAAACGGGTTTCAAGATGATCAAGAAGTTTGATAAAAGGTGGCACATTTGCATTACATTTTTAATGGCTCAAGGAAAAATATAAAGGAATGAATTTGAATGTTCCTTATTTGGTCTCAGCAATTCTTTGAAGACAGACTCTTCTGAAAGCCGATTTGTCCCTCATTTCCATCACACTGTCTCGGACCAGTTCCATGAACAATAAGGGCCATTGCTTGTGCAGTGTCTCCATTTTCTGGTTGATGGCCACTGCCTCCTGCAGTAGCATTTTCACATAATGATGGCTTAGCTGAGCATGAGCATTCTCCTGCAACAATACACAAATAGCATTACAACACAATCAATGTGGATTTAAAACATAAAAGGCTCATCCTATGAAATCCAATGTTTCTTCAAAATGTAACTTTTATTCAAAGAGCTGGAACTTTCAGCTACTTAAGTTTGACCATCCATTCATCCATCCATTTTCTAAACCTGCTTATCCAGAGCAAGGTCGTGGGGACGCTAGAGCCTATCCCAGCAAGCATTGTGCACAAGGCAAGAACAATTCCTGGACAGGGCGCCATCTCATCACAGGGTGAACACACACACATATCAGGGGCCAGTTTAGCATCACCAGTCCACCTAACCTACATGTCTGATGGTGGAGGAAACGCATGTCTACACTGTGAGAACATGCAAAATGTTAAAGAGCTTCTCAAATAGCCAACCTAAAATTAAGAAGAATGACCAAATTACATACACCCTTCTGGCTCTTCGATAACAAGTTCTTGCAGAAATATGTCATTGCTGCATTAAATCTACAAACTATAAAACAAGACAATCCCTTCCGTGGGATTCCTTTCTTCTTTTATTCCTCATACCTCAATGGTAAGAGATAGTGCTTACAAGATGCTTATTTCCTTTCCTTTTTTAATTAAAACTGGGCCTTAATGCTCTTTAAAACATTTTACCTCATTTTTGGGAGCATCTCTGCTTGGGTAGGTGAGTAATGCCCGGCCAAGGCCTTCCCCAGGCAACTTTCCATTTTCACGGATGCTTTCTGGACTCAGTCCTGTTCGGCCCCGGCCTTCCAGAAAGAACTGCAGTTGACGCTTTCTGCTAAAATTGAATACGTAAATGATATGTTAAAAAGTGGCAATTGTTTCTGCAATATCTTGCTTTTCTACACTTGGTGGCCACTTTATTAGGTACTAGCCAAATACCTGCGCTTCGCAGCGGAGAAGTAGTGTGTTAAAGAAGTAATGAAAAAGAAAAGGAAACATTTTAATAATAACGTAACATGATTGACATTGTCATTGTCATGAGTGTTGCTGTCATATATATATATATACATATGCACACATATATACAGTATATATACATATACAGTACATCCACATATATATATATATATATATATTTGCAAAAAACCACGCTTTTATCAAGGCTTCCGTCGGGTAGTCTTTTGAAATGAAATTTTCCTCCAATCAGTCGTAGCAACGCGCTTTCTTACGACTGTTACATTTTTGTAGCTCTGATGTGTGCATCAATGTAATCGGTGTACCAGGAAATCATGCATTGACAGAAGTTCCCCTTTGCTTGGAATGCAAAGTGTGATTAAATGCTTTATTTTTTAACGCGTTATGGAGCACATGCATCGAGGCTTCTCAGCTGTGCTTGTGCTAAGAAAAGGAAACATTTTAAAAATAACGTAACACGATTGTCAATGTAACCTTTTGTAAGTAGTGCCTGGAGGATTCAGAGTGTGGAGAAACTCTAGAGACAGCGTGTGTATTACCTTGTGGATTTTTCTGTGAGTTTTTGGTGGCAGCGTCACAAAGTCGCTTCCGTAAGACTGCGTTAGCTGCGGAGCTCAGCTCAGACGAAATGAGGTAAATGGGAGGGGAGGTGATGACGTGACTCCCCCACCAGCCTTAACTGTCAATCTCCCCCCCACAAAGACAGTCTCTCGGAATTTGCATAAGCACAGCCCCTCACCATCAATGTTAACTTAGTTACAAAGTGATCAAACCTGTCGTTTATATCCTACGTCCTCTCATTAAACTTGTATCCCGCATTAGCCGTGGGCATGACAAACGCCAGTGGCAGCCTGTCTATGATCTTAATTTAAACTTTAGGTTTACACCGTGCTTTGTTTCCAAAGTAGCTACACTCATGAATATGGTTGTATATGTCACTCGCTCGCTTCTTATTGTTTCGCTGCCTTCTCAATTATATAATGCATGTTTTCTTCAGCGCTTTTTGGAGCTCTTCCTTATTTTCCACGTACTGCGTTAACAGTCAATTCACGTGATTAAGTGGGAGGCGTGATGATGTCACACGAAACTCCGCCTCCCATGGCCATCGAGCTCAACTCCATTACAGTATATGGAGAAAAACAGCTTCCAGTTATGACCATTACGCGTAGAATTTCAAAATGAAACCTGCCCAACTTTTGTAAGGAAGCTGTAAGGAATGAGCCTGCCAAATTTCAGCCTTCTACCTACACGGGAAGTTGGAGAATTAGTGATGAGTCAGTGAGTGAGTCAGTGAGTGAGTGAGTGAGTGAGGGCTTTGCCTTTTATTAGTATAGATACCTGCTTCTTATGGCTAACAACCAATCATGTGGCCTCAACTTTATACCCAGCACATTCAGAAAGTATTCAGGCACCTTCATTGTTTTCTCATTTTTCTATGATGCAGCTTTGTGCTACAATCATTTAAGTCTGTTTTAGTGAAAACAGGATTCTAGGGATTTCAGAAAAAGTATTAAAGAATAAAAAACTGAAATCTAACATTCAGTGCATTGATAATACAGCTATTCACAAAAACCCAGTTTCAAAAACACCATGATTACCCTAATTCCGGTTAGAGAAACTGGGATAACACGCACAGATTTCTCCACCTGTAACCCAATTATGTGGCCATGTAAACCCTTAACTGGGTTACACTTTAGGATTTCATTGTGTTTTCTTCACACATGTCTCCAGCAGCCATGGGTAGAAAATAGCAAAAGCGTCCACAAAGATATATTTTTGACGCAAATGTTTAGATAGTCACGTTATTCCTTCTCTTGGTTGAAGTAATCTGTCTCAGTATTTCACAAATCACTAAATTTGTGTTGATGAGCTGAATGTACACTGCTAAGCTCAGCAGTACAGTTTCAGGAGACACAGGCTCCATGCTTGTTTTCAGATTCACCTTTCATTTTTTTTCTTTAGCACATTTTTATGACACTGGGGCATTTTGTGGTAGGGGTGTGGAAATAATTTTTTTTCTACTTGTCCACGGACAAGTAAACTTAGAAAATCCACTTGTCCACCAGTTTAATTCACTTTCCCATAAACAAATAACAAAAGTGAAAAATAGTTTATTTTTTCTGATCTCTTTTATTGATACCAAAACTGCCTTCCATTTTAAAACTGAAAAAAGTTCTTTCAGGGAGTAGTAATTTGCCACTTTGCTCTAGAACATTATATAAAAGATTCCCATATCATTTTATCTCACTAATAAACAATGCCTTCATTATAGCTACACTAGTTCTGTTTCACATATTACAGTTACATAACAGAACACTGTCCTTGAGACATCATTCAACAAAACAGACAATATTGACTTCACAAACTCAACACTGGCGTCCCTGCCTCGATGGTCACTCCCTAAATTTACACCATTCTTTTCCTACACAGAAATTGAAAGTCAGTAAATGGCCTGTTGTGCTTTGCAACAGCGTAAGCAGTATTGAACAGCCTAGCCTAACGCTCAACCTCCGAGTGTTCAACTTTAGAAAACGCTTTTTCAGTTGAACCAACCTTTTTCTTACTTTTAGACTCATGCTTTGACATACAGGCAATGTGTTTCGCAGACAGCTGATGCGACAGCAGTGTCGACTTTCTTGCCGGTAAATAATGTGGATGTTTTATCGGCAATAAGTGGATACTGACGGGAAATTTGGAAAAAAAACGGAGTCAGTGTTGTCTGCATTAACCCACGGAAACTCTTTGAGCCATTGCGATTGAAAAGACCATTTTTGTTTTTTTATCATACTCACAGTCCCTTTCAGCTTTTGTTTTTCTTTTCTTGCCCTCATTATCAGGTTTTTCAGGGCCTGTTGTGACTGTTTTAATCAAGAAACGATCCATTTCTCATCTACTCATCTGCTACTTGCTTCAGTTTCAGCAACACGCATATAGCGAGAAAACGTGCTTACCGCAGTGCATTATGGGTTACGCAAGGAATTCCTAAAGACGTATTCGAAATTCCATAAGATGGTACATTTCCAAAGAAGCAAATATTACCGATGTTGTCAGGAAAAAATAACTGTGTCTAAGTGAAGATTTTTATAGATATTTCATAACATTTGGAAACTGTTAGAATGTATTCTTATTTTTAATAAACTGACAGCGCGAAACCAACTTGTTTTATATGAAAAATTCTCTAATCAAAAATGATCTATGGACGGCTCATTAAAATTGATGTTGTCACGCAATAAATTTCTTAATCTATACTAATAAAAGGCAAAGCCCTCACTGACTCACTCACTCACTGACTAACTCACTCAGCACTAATTCTCCAACTTCCCGTGTAGGTAGAAGGCTGAAATTTGGCAGGCTTATTCCTTACAGCTTACTTACAAAAGTTGGGCAGGTTTCATTTCGAAATTCTACGTGTAATGGTCATAACTGGAACCTATATTTCTCCATATACTGTAATGGACGTTAGCTCGACGGCCGTGGGGGGTGGAGCTGCATGTGACATCATCACGCCTCCCATGTAATCACGTGAACTGACTGTGACTGCAGTACATAGAAAAGAAGGAACACCTCCCAAAGAGCGCTGAAGAAAAACGCCGAATACTTTATTCGCGAGATACAAGTTTAATGAGAAGACACGAGGTATAAGTGAGACTTTGGATCACTTTGTAACAGAGTTCAAATTGCTGTAGCGAGAAACTTTTAAGTGCCGGGTCTTAGCTAACATTAAATAAAGCCGTGGACATCGCAACATCACACAAGAGAGCAACTCACGTGAACTGACTGAACGCAGTACGAGTGATCACTTCCATGCATCAAACCTGTTCAAAA